>NC_057865.1:29875934-31075934 GCF_019393635.1 Dromiciops gliroides | reverse complement strand
ATAAATATGGCAACATGCTAGAAGTAAGTTTGCAAAGAGCAACCGACAGGTCACATATGAACCATATCAAAGATCAATTAAACATAATTTATAAATTATATCACATATTAAGTAAAAATCACATCCTGGGAAGATGTGCTGAATCAGTACAAACCATCTATGGTTTGCTGTCAGGGCCTTTGGATTCTATGATACGTAAATCTCAGACAAATTACAGACATTCTCCTTATGACCAACAAATCATCAAATGGTGCTGATAATTTTGAGATGATGTAAACATGTTAACTTTAAAGTTTTCCTGACAATTTTGAGATGATTTGGGTATGTTAATGAACTAACCCCAGGTGACACAAATTAGTTAGTCTGTCATTCAAAAAAAGATCTATTAGAAATGAGACTTCAAACTCTTATCCCCGACGCCCTCTTCTATCTCCACTGGGTCCATGCTGCCAAGTGGTCTCATCTCTAATCCATGGTAATATGAGTGATTTTCTGTGCCTCTCCTGCTCCATTCTCTTCCCTATCACCATGAGCTCTCACCACCCCATCCCCTGTCTCTATGCCGTCTGCCTCTGTATCCCTTTTGCCACTTGTCTCTAAACTTTCTGCACCCCTATACCCTCCGTGCCTTATTAAAGAATGATTACTCCCTCACTTACTACTGCCATTGTACTCATCGTTGTCTTTCCCAATGAGTACCCAAAGAACTGGACATGCCTGCCCCTTGCATAATTCTATAACCTAATTATCAATTCATACTTCTTCACCAACAATTTTCCATGGAAGTTACCTATAAATGTTATTAATCAAGGTAAAATTAAAAATTTTCTATATTGCAACTTTCCATTCATCTACCATCATCCACCTAGTATATATTACTGATGACCAGAGATAGTTGGAAAGCTGCTCGCAAGAGTACTCCCTATGGAATATAATTTAGCAATATTAGTGAGTAATATTCTAAGGATAAATGTCTGGGCAAAATAGAGTAAGTCTCTTTTATAGCTTCACAATGAGATGATAATTAGTGTCACTGTCTTGCCCTAAAAAGTTGCCAAAAGTTTTCTGTCCACTGTGTCATTTATCCTCTGAGACAACCCTGTGAGATAAATAATACAAGATGGTATTATCTTCAAGCACTTATTAAGTGCCTCCTGTATATCAGTGACCATATCAAATAAGGGGGAGGGGGGCAGCTAGGTGGCAGCTAGGTGGCACAGTGGATAAAGCACTGGCCCTGGAGTCAGGAGGACCTGAGTTCAAATCCAGCCTCAGACATTTGACACTTACTAGCTGTGTGACCCTGGGCAAGTCGCTTAACCCCAATTGCCTCACAAAAAAAATAATAATATTAATAATAATAAATCAAATAACAGGGATAGGAAGCCAAAGGTAAAATTATCCCCATTCTTGCAGGTGTTAAGAATCTGTTATAGGAAATAACCTGGGCATACAAAAGGATGTACAAAATACACAATGTAATTGGAAAGTAAAGCAAAGGAAATTGAAGGCAGGGGGAGAGAATCAAGAAAGGCTTCATATAGAAAGTGACTTGGTCTGATTCCTGAGGGAGTCTAGGAATACTAAGGGTTGTATGCTAAGAAAAGGTAAAAATTTTCCCATGGCTAGACCTTGGCTATTTTTAAATCTTTCCCTTCCTCACTAAATTCTTTACCAACATGCTGTCATCTCTAACAAAGGAGTATTCCATGACTTACAGCTACAGAGCATCACCAGAAAAATATTGTTAGTATATACATGTTCAGGAACTCATTATATATGTGACTTCATATATTTTATACAGGGAGTCCCAAAAGTCTTGATGCAGCTTTAAGCTATTAAAGCTTTTGAGACATCATATATATTGTAAAGAATTAATTGTAATTTGAGGTTTTTATGCCTAGGCATGCACTGGCCTGGGGCTCCGCAAACCACACGGTGCTCCACCCACTGGTTGTAGCCGTTGCCAGGACTCTGGCACCTCACATCATCACCACTCGCCAACGCCTACATGGGCCTGGCAAAATTATAATGACTGGAAGCCTAGTGAGGGCAGTCATGTGACTGTCAGAGCGGCCATCCCATTGGCTGGGGCTGTGTGGGGTGTCTCTAGGTTTGGGAGAGGACAATTGGGCACTCTAGGTGGAAGCTGGAAAGCTACAGGCGTTCTGCTGCATATTTTCAGCTGATTCCTGGGCGGTGGTATTTTTTCAGGTACTATAACTTCCCTTTCCCCATTTTATTTCCTTTTCCTTGATCTTACTGATCCTGTTTGTGTTGGGTTTTTTTTTTTTAAGTTCGTTCTTGTTAAAATAAATTCTGTTCTGTTTTGAGGGAGGCTGCCGGTCTCCTTCCTTGTCCCAATATTGTGGCGAGCTGCTTAGCTAGCACTTCCCAATTAAAAATTGGTCCCCACAATATATATATATACATATGTGTGTGTATACATACATATATAAATATATATATAAATATATATATATATACTTCAATTAGCTCAAAGTAGGTCAAATATTAATTGTGCCTAACAGAATTTGTATAGCACTTTATGGTTTACAAAGCACTTTACAAATATTATCTTATGTATGCCTCCTAACAACTCCAGAAGGCAGGTGCTATTATTATCTTCATTTAACAGTTGAGGAAACTGAGGCAGGAAGAGGTTAAATTACTTGCCCAGGGTCACGCAGCTAGGAACCATCTGAGGCCAAATTTAAATTTAGGTCTTCCTGACTGCAGGTCCATCACTCTAGCCCCTGTTCCATCTAGCTGACAATAATTCTATATTAACACTTATGTGTGCATTTAAAGGTAGTCTCTCTTTACCTGTAAGCATCACTTGGAAATCACAGAAAGAAGGAAAAGTAGGTGCTATAGAAGTTTTTTTTTTCATTCCTTTTCTCTAAGTAAAGATATCACTATGATCTCTTATGTGACCTCTTTATGCCACCTCTAGCCCCTATTCTTCACTGACAAGATTTACCACTTTCCATAGATCGTCAGTTCTACTTATCCAAAAAATTGTTAACGTTGGAGAGTTTTCCCCACTACTACAAAAAATTCAAAATAACAAGAAAAAGAAGAAAAGAAAAACAAACAGAAACAAAACATATTTCTCAATTGTAGCCTTACAAGTAATGGACAGTCATGTTATCACACAAGTTTTCTTATCTCAAATTGTCATGAGATCTAGAGCCTCTAAGATAATCTTTATTATCTGTATCTGTGTTGTTGGGTGGTGGTGGTTGTTCACTTGTTCTTCATTTGTATTTCACTCTTTCTGAACCCATTTGGGATTTTCTTGGCAAAGATACTGGAATAGTTTGCCATTCCTTTCTTCGGCTCATTTTACAGAAAAGGAAATTGAGGCAAACAGGGTTAAGTGACTTGCCCAGGTCATATAGTTAGTGTCTGAGCCCAGATTTGAACTCAAGAAGAAGAGTCTTCCTGACTCCAGGTCTGGCACTCTATCTACTATGCCACCTATGTTTAACCAATTTAATGACTGCCTACTGGAATGTAAACTCCATGAAAAATGAAATGGTTTTGCTTTTCTTTTTATCTTTAGTATGACCATGCTCTATGTAGAGCAGAGTAGGCATTTCATAAATGTTTATTGAACAGGCCTGAATGGTAAACATTGCAAAAGTTTAGCCATTGAAAGAAAGGAGAGATGACCAGGAACCTAAACTACAGGTATGTTCCAGGAATGGGCTCAAGATTCCAACCCCTGAAGCATTGACCCATTCTGTTTCAGCTCCTTCCTCAATTATCCAAAGTGATAGGTAATGATCATTAGGAGATCTGGGAAATGAATTCCAGAGGAAATCATACTGTAATTGGAGGACACATTTCTGATAAGAAGCTGTAAATCATCTCACCAACTGAAATACTTGAGCAGGGTTAGCTGTTAGCCTTTTCTCTCATTAGCAATGTGGGCATTTCAGTGGTAAGAGAATGGATTTTTGTGTGTCTAATAAAATAAGTGCAATAGAAGATATAGAAATTGGTTCAGCTTTTTAACAGATAGAATTTCACTATTAAGAAAGGTTAGCAAAAAAATTCCTTTTGTATGATTATCATTTGGGGAGATCTGATTAACCATTCAAGGTTAGGGGGAGTCACTGAATGATTCATTTGGCATTTATTCATTCCCCTCAAATTTTTGTCACTTCACTGGTAAAGCTTCCCTATATAAAAAGAATGGATATTGAAAAGGCAAGTCACTTAGAGGCCCCCAAATCTATTTTAATACCCTCAGGCCTGTAGAATAAAATGTCAGGAGGTCAAGAGGAGGATCCCTTCCCTATTCTTCTCTTTTAAAGAAGTAGCATATTCATCCAAGGGACTACATTTAGAAAGGACCAGAGAGTTCATCTAGAACAACTTTCTCTATTTTACAGGCAAAAAAACTGAGACCCTAAGAAGTAAAGAGACTTGGCCAAGGTCACAGAGAAGAAGAGGAGGAGGGAAGAAGAACAGAAACAAGGGAAAGAGGAAAAAGGAGAAAGGAGGAAGAGAAGAGGAGAAAAGGGAGCTTGGAAGAGGGAAAGGGGAAAGTGAAATAAGAAAGAGGAGGAGGAAGGAGAAAGAGGAGAAAATGAGAAAAGAAAAAAGAGAAGGAAGAGGAAGGGAAAGGAGGAAAAAGAGAAAGAAGAGGAAGAGGGAAATGAAAAATGAGGGAAAGAGGAAGGAGAAGAGGAGAGAAGAGGAGGAAGAGGAGAAGAGAAAAAGGAGGGGTGAATAGGAAAAGGAGAGGGGAAGAGGAGGAGGAAGGAGAAAGGGGGAAGGAGAAAGGAGGAAGAAGAAGAGGGAAGAAGAGCAGGATGAGAAAAAAAGAGGAAGAGGGAGAAGAGCATGATGATAGGAGGAAGAGAAAGGAGAAAGAGAAGGAAGAGAAAAAGAGAAAAAGGAGAAGGAAAAGGATGAAGAAGAGGAGGAAAAGAGAAAGAGGGGGAGGGGAAGAGGGGAATGAAAAACAAGTGGGGATGGAGCAGCTAGGTGGTGCAGTGGATAAAGCACCAGCCCTGGATTCAGAAGGACCTGAGTTCAAATCTGGCCTCAGACACTTGACACTTACTAGCTGTGTGACCCTGGGCAGGTCACTTAACCCCCATTGCCCTGAAAAGAAAAAAGAAAAAAACAAGTGGGGAAAAAGAAGAGAGGAGGAAGAGAGAAGAGCAAAAGGAAGGGGAAAATGGAGGAGAGGAGAAAAATGGGATGAGAAGGGAAGAGGGAGGAGGAAGAGAAGGGAAAAAGAGAGGGAAATAAGAAAAGGAGGAAGAAATAAGAAAAGAAAAGAGAAAAAGAAGGAAGAAAGAAGGGGAAGAGGAAGAAAGAAATGAGGGAGAAAGAAAAGGGAAGAGAAGAAAAAAGAGGGGGGAAAAGAAGAACTAAAATGCCAAATTTAATCATTTTAAGACATCTTAATTTCTTAACTTTCTGCTTTTGTTTCTTTAAATCTTTGTATGTTTCCCCATAGATACCAAGAGTGAAAACCAATGGCAATGGCTAGAAGGCATTTTTTCTTTTTAATGATCAGTACAATGACTTATATTTCTCTGGTCAGACAGAGAAAATCCTGGATTTTTAGCCGTAGTTTTGATAAAAACCAGCGCTATGATAGTGAGCAAGTGAAATCTAGGCCCACTGTATCACCTGTCTTAAAGTTCTCTATAAACATAAAGGATTATCATTATTATTATCTTTAAAGAACTATGAGGCACCATCTCAGAAGCCTTGCAGGTATATGGTTTAACGACATCCTATGGTCCTTTCCATCCCCTCTATGGCCCCTTCCAGTACAAACGTTCTGTAATTCCTAGGATTCTATGGAGACCAAAGAAGACAAGGTGGCAATGATACATTTGCCAGGTGATGAAATATGCACAGGAGGGAAAGGCAAAGAATGAGAAATAAATTAAAATGTGTTATTTACTTCTTTTAAAATGTGCAGAAGAAGTCAGCAGGATCAATTGAGCCTTCTTCTTGGGACCAAGGGGAAAACTAACTGTGTCCAGAAAATGACTTCTTGCAGCTCAAAGAAGAAGCTACTAAGAGAAAATACTTTGGACATGAGCATTTGCCAAATCTTTTTTTTTTTTAAATAAGCAAAGAAAAAAGTTGGGGAAAAGAAAGGTCAAAACACACCAAGTGGGAGTGACTTAAAACTTTGATCAGGCAGAGAGATCAAGAGAGAAACAGTCAAACAGACAGATAAACACACAAGCAGACACATTATTATGGGAGGGAGTGCTTCCCTACTAAGTGGCACTCTCCAGAATCTTCCAGCTGGCTTAAAGCCAGACTGAATATTTCCGATGATTTTCAGTGTTAGAATTGCACGGTCACCAAGTTGCTGTCTAAAAAGTACATGTGACCGGGGTATCTTTGGAGAGCAAAAAATTCAGCTTAACAATAGCAGCCACAAATGAGGCATCCCAATATGCTGGGAGATTGGAAACTGACTAGCATCTTGGGATTTGTAGGGCAGACAAACAAGTGTTCCCTCTCATTCCTAAGAGTGATTTGGGCTATGTCAATCTCCAAGCCAGAAGGTAGACTTAACGTTCCACCCAGCGGGGAGTTTTTAAAGAGGCGCGCTGCTGTGAGAAAGCAGGCTCAGTAGGAAGAAGGGGGACCCCATGAGTACACGAGCACACAGAAGTCCATCTTGCAAAGGGATGTATTGATCTATTAGAATAGAGACCATTGCGTGTTAGGCTGCTAGTAGCAAGTAGAGAGGCACTGTCTGAGGTTGTAGACTTGACCAGAATGACCCAAGGAATCATAAGACTATGCAAGGAAAAGTCATTGTTACTCTCGGCCCAATGCTCCATGTACTGCACCAATCAGAGTTGAAGAGGACCTCAACAGTCATCTTATACAACCTGTATGCAAAAGCACCATCAACCAATGACCATCTGTTCATATAGCCCTTGCCTGGAGAACTCCATGCCTGCTTAAACCATTCTCTCTCTAGGTAGCCCCTTTCACTTTTGGACACTTTTAATTATTTGGGAGTTTTTCCTGATTTTGAACCTAAATGTGATTCTTTCCAACTTCCACCCACTGTTCCTGGCTTAGCCTTCAGGGGGCACACAGAATGAACATACCCCTTCCTCCCTATGAAAGCTCTTAATGAAGAAGAGCTTTCATGTCCTGTGTGAGTCTTCTGCAGGTTAATCATGCCAAATTAGCTAGATCAATCCTCATATGTCATGAATTCATTACCCTCCATTATCTCAGTTGTCCTTCCATAGACACATTTCAATTTATCAATGTCCTTCTTAAACTTTGGTGTCCATGACTGAACATAAAACTTCAACCTTGATACCAGGGAATATTTCTAGGAGCCATGCCCTTCTTTTTTTGTTTGTTTTTTATTTTTTGTTTTTTGCGGGGCAGTGGGGGTTAAGTGACTTGCCCAAGGTCACACAGCTAGTAAGTGTCAAGTGTCTGAGGCTGGATTTGAACTCAGGAACTCCTGAATCTAGGGCCGGTGCTTTATCCACTGCGCCACCTAGCCGCCCCCGAGCCATGCCCTTCTGACTGTAGTCCAAGATAACATCAGTTTTTTGGCTACCGTGACACACTGCTAACTCATGTTGAACAGTGCATCCTACTAAATGGCCCACATCTTTTTATTTTTCACAGAACAATTGCTATCTATTCGTGCTTCCTCCATCTTATACTTGTGAAGTTGGCTTTCTCTACCCACATATAAGACTTCAGGCTTGTATGATTTAAAGGGATGTTTGGCTTAATAAATGTAGACAGTTTGGGATATTATGAGGTCTGGGGTTTCTTTTTTTTGTGTGGGGCAATGAGGGTTAAGTGACTTGCCCAGGTTCACACAGCTAGTAAGTGTCAAGTGTCTAAGACTGGATTTGAACTCAGGTCCTCCTGAATCCAGGGCCTGTGCTTTATCCACTGTGCTACTTAGCTGTCCCCTAGGGGTTTCTATTTTTTAAGAAACCACCAAGTAATGCCCTTCTGTTTAAAATAATCATCTCCAAAAGGGGGTTATGGTTCTTAAATTAGAGGGATCTTAACATTTTCCCAAACTTAAAGCCATAGCTTGAAATTTTCATACATGGGACATATATCACAGATCATTTCAGGCAAACAGCACAAAGAATTCCCTCAGGTGAATAGGTACCAAACATTGACCCAGAAGAGGAAGATAGGAATATCGACCTTACAATGCTGACTTTCTGCTACAGAGATGATCACTGACACTTGGGTTGGAAAGGAGACAGAATAAAATGGGAAAGAGAGGTCATCAAAGCTTTCTAATTTAACTAGTTCTTCTGGCTAACTTAAGCATACAGCAGTTTTCTGGTGGGAGAGCCCAAAAGATGCCTTTTCTTAGTGTCTTCTTTGTCCTCGGGTCCCAGTTCAGATACTCATCAGCCACTGCCATTCTGGGGACAATGCTATGACAACGATGAAAAGTCCAAAATCTTCTGACCTCATGAAGTTCATGAGATAATTCTCTGATTGGGGGAGGGAAGGAGAAAGAGAGATCCTCTCGTCCCTCTCCTAGTTGATTCCTTTTCAGGGCCTTTGCTAGAATTGCATCATAATTAGACTGGTCTACCACCGGAATGCCTGATCCCAAAGGAACTTGCTCTTTTTAGTCTAAACACTACACAGCATGACTGACTCTGCAACCAATCCCAATGGTACTCCCTGTCGAGTACCATTTCACACAAAGCCTGGTATTTTTGCTCCTCACAAACTGATTAGAAATTGTTCACATCTAGATGAAGGCCTTGGATTGACTGTTGCAAGAGATGTATCTTCAATCAACCTGCCTTATCCTCACACACACAAACATACATACACACACACACACATGCACACACACGCACACGCATAAGCACATGCATACAGGGATTACTTCCTCCAATAGAATCTCAGCTCCCAGAGAAAAGGAACTGCTTCATTTTTCTTTAGATCCATCGTGCTTGCCAAAAGTCAGCATTTAATAAATTATTACAGATTGATCAGGAGCTTTGTGACCTTGGGCAAATCACTTTTCTCTGAACCTTAGTGCTGTCATCTTTGAAATTGAACAATGAGCATCTCCATGACGACTAAAGGACAATTACTTTGCCAACCACTGTAAATACAAAGTCAAAATCAAACCACCTCTACTCTCATGGAGCTTACATGTTATTGGGGAAAACAACCCATACACACAGAATTATACACAGAATAAATGCAAAGCATGTTTTGAGAGACGCGAGTAAGTGGAAAAGAATCTGGTGCCACATGTAGGAGGTAACATTTGAGTTAACCTTTGAAGGTAACTAGGTGGAAGTGAGGACATTCATTCCAGACGTGGAAAACAGGTGGGCGATGGGATGTCAATGTGAAAAACAACAAGACAGACTGTGTGGTTAGACATTATCATGTATAAAGACAATAGCAGCTATTAATGAAGCTGGAAGGATGAGCTGAAGCCACATTATGAAGGGCTTTAAATACCAAACAGAGGAATTTGAATTTGATCCTAGAAATAATAAAGAACTGGAATTCATCAAGCAAGAATAGGACAGGGGGCAGCTAAGTGACGCAGTGGATAAAACATCAGCCCTGGATTCAGGAGGACCTGAGTTCAAATGTGACCACAGACACTTGACACTAGCTGTGTGACCCTGGGCAAGTCACTTAACCCTCATTGCCCTGCAAAAAAAATTTTAAAAATTTTTAATTAAAAAAAAGAATATTACAGTTCAACTCTACCATATAGCATCTGCCCCAACTAGATAAATTAGAAATAGAAACCAGAAGTGGATACTGCTAGAACCTTGGCATCATAAAACCTGATTTTCAGGCTATTAAAATGTGGGGGAAGAGGAGTGCTTAGAAGCAAATAAAAAATCAGGCTTAGACATTTCTGGGGGGTGATGTGGAAGTGAGCTTTAAAAGGTTAATGGGAAAATATTTTTGCGTGGCTAACTGTGGTCAAATTGTTTTATTTGTAGAGATGACATTTTGGCTCATGATAAGCCCTGGAATGGGAATTAGGTGAGGATGGTTAAGTTAAAAGATGTCAATTTGAAACTTAATTACAAAAACAGAAAACTGTTTCACAAAATAAATTGATTTGGGATGCTTAATTACCGCGGAAAGAATTTTGTGTACTAAAGTATGCTTTCAGAAGGACAGAGTTGTTGTCGTAGCACTGTAATATTCAGGAAATTTAAACATCAACCAAAATTTTTTCCTGTTAAACTGCCAAGTACCAAGCTCTTCAGTCTATGGAGGACTACAGGAAGATGACATTAGAGAAAGACAACACTGAAGGTTAAAGTCACAGAAGTAGAGAATATTTGTTAGTGGAAAAGACATGAAATTGTATTTAAGCAAAGCTCCAACTGCATTGAATGAGTTGACCAACTGGGGTTTGTGATACAATTCACAGTTATTGTATAAATTCTATTGTCATGATTGCACGTGTATTAACCAATATAGTATAATCAAATGGCTTACTGTCTCAGGGAGGAAGAAAGAAAGGGAGGGAGAAATGATGGGAATTTTTAACTCATAATTATTAAAAATGAATGTTAAAAATTGTACATGTAACTGGGGAAAATAAAATATTATTTTTTTAAATAGATTCTATTTAAAAAATAAATGAATGAATGAAAATAGATTCTATTGCTATAGGGCTTGAAACAGTCAAATATTCAATTGAACCATGGTAACCATTCTATCCAGGCATTTACCACCAACCAAAGCTAATCAAACTAACCATTTAACTGACTACAGACAAGCAATGCCCTAAGTAACATACTGTAACAACATAAGGTTGAAATGTATTAACAAATGAGTCAAACACAATTTCTTTCAGGACTTTTTGCATGCTGCTGTGACCTCTAGGAGAACTGCAAAAATTTAGCTCCACAACACCATGATGAAACTCCTCAGCCTTGAATTCCTACTTATCTGGTACTAACTACACATCCAGATATAGGTCAATTGGATTCTAGAACAGTATTGTAAGAATTCTCAGCTAAGGACCATCTGAATGCAGAAAAATAACTCATAAGCAGAAATATGCGTAAAATAACTTTACACAGATATACCTATTTCTGTCTAATGGTAGCCATCTCTAGAGCAGGGGGCAAGGAGGGGGGAGAAATTACATGATAATTGTGTTGTATATTTGAAAGGAATTTGAAAGTTTGTGCATAGTATATTTGCAATTTCATGTACAATAGTCTTTTTATTATACTGTTATGGAAAGCTTGTTTTATTTCACGAATTAATTGTGTGTTTTTTTATTTTAAAGAGAAATCATCAGCCCAGACATGAAGGCCCCCATCTTAAAATCCTAAGTGATTAGCATCCTCCAGTGGTAGGTGAAAGATGAAATGACCAAGAAGATTTGAGCTTCTGGGAATATAGATTTATTAAGAAATGCCTGCCAGCTGCCCAAGAAATTGGCAACAATAGCCTTTCTCAGTTTTGGCTCTGAAGCCCAAATACAGGAGGAGACAAATTTTTATACATTAAAAAGAGTTATTGAAATAAGAACGGAAATGATTAACCAGGACACAACATTAGGTAATCTGATTTTTAATTGGAGGAAAAATTAGGGACTTTCCACATTGGAAGGGGAGGGTGAACAAGTGCAATTCTTTGAATTAAGAAAAAGAGGTATCCCATTCTCTCTCCAAAGTTTCTGTATATATTTAAAGGAACAAGGAAACAATGATTGATTGATTAGTATGAGGCCAGTTTTCAGATAAAATAATGGGTTACCTGAGATGCATAATTGTGAGAAAACTCCTTTCAGATCTTACTGGATTTCTGGTCATCACAACCTAAGTCTTTAGTTAAGGATCTGTAAGCAAGAGGCAAAAGTGACCTAGTTAATTTTATATGCTGAACTTCTAAGACAGATTTCCACCATCTTGTACTTTTGCAGCTAATATTTCTAACCTAAATTAAAGGCATTCCATTTCATCTTCTTAGCTTCTTCCTATTGCTATATAACCCATAAGAATCTTTTTTAATCCTTATTCTGTCATCTGTTACAATAAGTATCATTCCCAGTTTTGTGTCATTTGACACATTGGATAGGCACGACTGATAAAGATGTTGAATGGGGGGACCAAGGACGTGACCTTACAAAATATCTACCTTGTGATGGCATTTCAATTCAAATTAACTAAATTCCAAACAAAACTTGATTAGGTAGTCTCTATCCATAAAGCAATGTGTTAGGTGCCAGGAATAAAAAAAAATCCAGTAAGACCAAAACTCTGCCTTCAAGGAAGAGGAAAGCATAGGTAAGACATCTGTGAGGTAATTAACTAAGAACAATGGAATCAGGAAGACTCAAGTTCAAATTCTGCTTCGAACACTAACCTTGTGATTAGGGCAGCTAGGTGTTGCAGTAGATGGAGCACTGGCCCTGAAGTTGAAAGGACCTGATTTCAATTTTACTTCAGACACTTACTAGCTGTGTGACCCTGGGAAAGTCACTTAACCCCAATTGCCTTAAAACATCTGGGACCATCTCCAGTCATCCTGATACATATCTTGCCACTAGACCCAAATGGCTTTGGAGGAGAGAGTGAGGGTGGTGACCCTGCACAGCCCTCCCTCACTTAAATCCAATTCAGTACAAGTCATGACATCACCCACATGACATGGTCCTCTTTAAAAATAAAGGACATACAACAAGCTATCTTACCCTGGGCAAATCATTTAACTACTATCTGCCTCCATTTTCCTATCTGCAAAATTCTGCAAATAGGGATATTAATACTATCTCCCTCCCAAGATTGTTATGAGGATAAAATTAAATGCTCGTAACTCACTTTTCAAACCTTAAAGCACTGTATAATTACTCACTATTGTTCTTTTTAAAAAAAACTACAAGGGACAGCACCGGCCCTGGAGTCAGGAGTACCTGAGTTCAAATCCGGCCTCAGACACTTAACACTTACTAGCTGTGTGACCCTGGGCAAGTCACTTAACCCCAATTGCTTCACCAAAAAAAAATACACAAATAAAGAATAAAGATCCTCCAAAGAGCACCTCATGGGGGAGAAAAGTGGAGGAGATCACTGGATCAGACAAAGGCAAAGCAGTCCAAGGACTGAAAATACTGGGAATCATTGACATAGAAACCTATAACTTCTTCAGCAAAATATTTTCCCCAGGCTCTCCTCTTTCCAATCCATCCTACTAAAACCTACTATGATGACATCATTCCCCCACTCAAAAAACTTCTTACATTATGACAAAACACAAATTCCTCAGCTTGGCATTGAAAGCCATATTTCCAGGACCACTGCATATCATAGTCCTTCAAACTGTATACATTGCTGTTGGCAGCCCATCTCCTTCCTCCATATCTTTGCACAGGATCTCCTTTCTACCTCTCAAAATCAGCAATTTCCTTCAGTGTCCTGTTCAGGTGCCACTTCATACAGGAAACCTCTCCTTACTTATCATTTTCTTTTTTATTGTTCTCTGCCTCTTAATTAAAATTATCATAATATACATATAGTGATTATTATTTATATTTGATGAATTGCTCTAAGATGTAAGTGGTTCTACTAGGAAAGTGTTTCATCCTTGCTCAGTATCCTATCTCCTCCATAAAATATGAACACTTTGAGATCAATAACTATTGTTTTATCTTGTCTTTGTAGTGTCTAGCACAGTTCTTATGTAAGGGGTGGGGTAGATGTCAATTGAATCAATTACTCTACTCCATTAAATGCAAGAAGTCCTTGGCAGCCATTGGATGGAACTGAATAACACTAAATAGGAGGTATGTTCGTATTGGTTGAGAAGACTAAGTAGCTCCCTATGGATCTTTCTATAAAATAGAAAACCAGCTCAGAACCAAAGTATTCCAGTATCTGGACAGTGAATGGCAAGAAAGGAAAGAGTATTTCCAGTCAAAAAAGTCACTAAAAGGGAATCATTTAGGGTAAAGGGAGAGAAGAATCTCAGTTTCCCTCAATCCTTTAACCTACAACCAGAGGATTATCTTTGAAGGGTCAGATGATTTGGACTTCCCTTTGGTGATGGTAGCAATTTGCCAGGCATAGCAGTGGTCAGAAGATAAATTAGACACATCAAGGAAATATAGCTTCAAAACTGTATAAGGGCCCCAACCTTCAAAGCCCAACAAAGAACCATAACTCAGAGGAACTTTATGAAGATTCTTAGAAGGGAGAAAAGGATTTCCATCCTTTTATCCCATACATTCTAAACTTGATATCTCCTTCCCCTTGACTCTGTATTTACTATTGGGCAAGTGTGTCACAGACTATTGGGGAGATGTTTTCTTCCAACTGTTTTTACCTTAGTAAAGTACTCTTTTTTATAAAAGCGAATTTAATCTTGGTGATTAATTGAAGTCAACTGATAATTATAGGGGAAGAACACCAGTGGGGGCTCCTGTGTTATAGCACTAGAAAAAAAACCCTCAAAGCCCTTCATGGTCTCCCAAAACCTGGGGACCTAATTTTCTAGGGCAAGTTAGAGTTGGGAGACCAGTTCCAGTGTATGTGTTATACTTGTGTATAATAATAGCTTAATGAAAATTTTCTGGACTTCATTAGAATGTTCAAAGAAAAGCTTTATGCCAAGAAACTTTATTAAGACTTCACTTACTCAAGTGACCCTGGATTAACTACTAAATTTATAAATTTATTTTGATCCTGCTGACTCTTTCAAGTCTTCCAGACACATTTGCTGCAAATGTGTTGTATTCACTAAATTTATTGCAACTTTAACCAGTTTTAAAACTATGACACACTAAGCATGGGAAAATCAGCAATCTGTAAATCAGAACCATGCTGCTCACCAGGTTATTAACTCTCTTAAGAATTAAAGGTCCTTAATGTAGTTTTGAAGAATCCACTGCTCTATTTTAAAAACAGTTTAGTTCAAATGGATTCTAAGGTAACATGCAAATATTAATGGGGGCAGGAGAGAGAGGAGTTCAATGAAAGAAAATTACTATCTTGTAACTTAAAAAAAATATCATCATGAGAGACTTGAATGCTATGGTATGCAAATTCATAACTAATATTTTGTATTCAGGGAACATACTATAAAGTGCTCATCAATTGAGATGAAGGACAGGGTAGAAATCAGAAAGGAAATCATGGGGTGGGAAGGAAGAATTCACCCCAAGCTTGTCATCCAGGAGATTCATTTTGAACTAATCATTTCTTGCTAACTAGGTATTAAATTATATTGTTTTTAAACAGACAAAGGACTGAAATTACTGTCAGTGTCCTCTAAATTTAACATCCTGAGGTAAAGCACTGATCATCCCACCCTGGTTACATCCCTAAGTATATATCAATTTTTCTTTAGAAAAAAAGCAAATTGGAGGTGAAGACAATTTCTGTGAAAAACAAGGTACAGAGAATGTCCACAGGCCTCAGAAAGCTATTAACTAGTGGAAGAGGATCAAGTTAAGAGTCCACATTAGCCCTGGGGAAATACTAGAACAGGATTAAGCAGTGATAAGTAACTATTTAATCAAGAAGATGATGTAGAACTAGGCATTTACATTTCTTAAAATCTTGCCATAAATTATGAATCCTATTTATAATTAATCAACTATAGCTAGGTGATTAAAGTCTTACTTTGGTGCCTCAATGAGATAAGGAGATTACCCTGAGTTTCTAAGGATTATGAGAGAAAGCATTTTCCAACATATCCTACCAAAACAAAAATGGTTTTGAGGGCAGGTGTGGTGAAAGACCATGTCATTTTTTTAAGCATTGTCCTTGCTAAATTCAGAAAAGCTCATCACCAGGCATATTGACTATGAGGTGGTGAAGTTTAAAGCCATAACAAAATGGAGATTCTGAATGGGAAAGAATCACAGGAGCCATTGCAGTCATCACCCTCTTCTCATTTTACAGATGAGGGAACTGATTTATCTGAGCTCACACAGAGAGTACAAAGCAAAAGCAGAACTTGAATCCAGATCCTATGACTGAAAACCAACTTTTCCCACTGTACCACACTGCCTCTAATCTCACCAATTTGAGAAGAGTTGTGATCTCTCTTGGTGGAAAGAATACCCATACCAAGAAAATTTCAAATCCTTAAAGGATGATCGTATGGTTGATATGCCCACTGGTTATTTCAATTAAATATTATTTTGCAAATGAGACTCAGTTATCCACTGATCACTCTTAGGCAATCTCATCCATTGGTTCACTCAGAATTACCCAAGACCAGATCAAACCCCAGACAGCATCTGCTTGAATTGTGGGCATGGTCGCTAGGAGAAATCAATGCAATCAACATTCATCATACATCTACTGTGTGAAGTGACCAAAGGTCTCGAAAGAATTGGCCTTGTAAAAACTAAACCCAGAAAGGCACCACAAATATAATAGTTATAGTTTCTTACATTGTTTCTGGCATATATCCCATTGGATTTAGAATGTTTATTTCTGCTTTATTTGATTAGCTCACTTTCATTTCTGAGCCTGCCCTCCTGTGACATAGAAGATTATCTGTATTTAAAAAAAAAGATTGAGTTCCTTGAGGATAATATACTTTATTTATTAAAATCCCTCTTTGTGCTTCATTCTGGTTTGGAGGTGACCCTGGATTCTTGAAAGCTATACCAGCCAAGCAAAACTGGAAAGGCTTCTGAGCACAGGTCTAATAATGAGCTGTGTCTATGTCTTCTGAGGACCAGCCTAGCCAGACCAGAAGAGACACCCCCAGAGGTTTGGCCATAATCTGGGGACCCCTGTTAGAGAATATCACAACCTGAAATGACCTTAGAGAACATCTATTTCAGTTGCCCATTTTATAGAGAAGGAAACAAGCCAAAAGATTTAAGTAAATTTACCCAAGATTACACAAGGCCTAGAATTTCTATTTCCTGACACTCCAACCAATGCTCTTCTCCTACAATAATTTTCTGGAACTCAGTGGTGGTGATGATGTGTCAAAGGCTCATTTGTTGTCGTTCTCACAAGAATGGGCCACCCAGTGTGCAGCTGGTGGGTGACCAAAAATGGAGGCTCACAGGTTCACTTTATCCCCTAGTCCCTAACACAAATGCACCCTCCCCTTTTTTATCATTGATCTGATTACTCAAGGGTTACAATCTATACACAAAAACTAGCTAATCTGAACTCAGTATTTCTTAGCCAATGGGGGAGGTGATACAGGGATAATTCTTCAATTCCTCCCTTATATGGACACAGCTCAGGAGTGGACCTAATTGTGACCAGCTCTGCATTTCCCAGAATGATGTGATTTGGGGGGGGATGGGGGCTGGGGGGGGGAGACCTTTTTCCTCAAACAGGTCCAGAATGAGAGGAGACCAATCCCCATTTTCTCACACCATTATACCACCTCACCTCTTTATCATCAACTTTTACTCGGTCTTAATCCATTTGCCATTTCACAGCATTGATATTTTTATATTGATTTAATGACCCTATGCCCAGGAGAAAATTCAAAGTGTTTCTATGATTTTTAATAAATTTGTCAAAAAGTAATAACCATTATTTTCAAGGAAACTGAGTCATGAAGCACTATGAAGGCTAATCATGGGTATCTCTAAATGGATTCTTTCCATCCATAATTCTAGATTGAAATTGAATTGCCTTTGTCCTAAATTTGGCATCAATAATTGGGTAGGAATGGGCTACATTCCTCTCACTTCCTCCAAAAAGTTGAAAACTCCCAAGAGGAAACTAGCTAGAAGGAGATAAGTATGGCCTCTAAAGACAACCTCAGCCCAGTAATGTCCAAAGTAACCGAGAATAGATTTACATTCCGGGAAAAGACAAATGCAACCCTGCATTAAGTGAAAGGAAAGGAAGATAAAAAAGAGAGAGACATGGGTGTTTCAACAATAAATCAGGCAAGGTTGAATTGTCTCAAATTCGGAGACCCAGATCAGAGCTGAGGAAACATTGATGCCTAAACGTCTGATGAGTCAGAAGAAGAGCAGGGATGGGATCCAGATTTGAAAATGCATTTCAAATGGAAATTGAAAGGAGAATCTTTCAAGAGAACTGTTTTTCCATTTGGCACCAATGTGAAAGCACTTTGTTGACAGTGGGACTCTTTGGAACATAAAGTGGAAAGGAGGCATTACAGAAAGGACAGAGCTGCTTCTTTGAAAGCGAGCCTGCTCATCAACTCTTTGCACTGTTTCTTAGGAAAAACCAGTGTCAGTCTTGTCACAACAGCATAGTATAAGACTTCTTCCAAACAGAATCACAAGGATCTCAAGAAACTACCTGGGGGGCAGCTAGGTGGCAGAGTGAATAAAAACACTGGCCTTGGATTCAGGAGGACCTGAATTCAAATTTGACCTCAGACACTTGATACTTATTAGCTCTGTGACTCTGGGCAAGTCACTTAACCCTTGTCACCTAGCAAGAAAAAAAAAACCCTATCTGGATGATCCAGCCCCCTATATTCAAATCAGGTTAGATTTCATTATTATCCCCATTTTACTGATGAGGCAACAAAAGCCCATATACTCTCTATCCTCACAGAATCACAGATGAAGAGAGGGAAAAGACTTTAAAATCAATCTCATTTTCCACGTAAGGAAAATGCTTTTAAGAAAGGTGAAGTAGTAATGATTTGTCCAAGATCATATAGGTGGCAGAACAAGAATTTAATTGTAATTCCTCTGACTCCAAAGCCAGAGCTTATTCCCTTATATGACACTAACTGCTCCCTAAACAAAGTTGAAAAGTCTCAGAAACACAATCCCATACATGAAGTTTATAGACTAGGATTTCAATAATAGCCCCTGAAAGGATGTGCCTCTGAATCTCTGATCCCAATTCCATCAGAAATACACCAACAAGGAGACACCTGCAAGGAAATTCATTCACTCAAGGAGATAAAAGGAATAGACCTATCTTCTCTAACCCAAAGCATAAGATAGCACTCCTAAAAAGGGCAACATAGAATTCTAACACAGGGGAGAAGGCCTGGACATAAGATAATGGAAGTATGGAGCCAAGAGATGGGGGGAGGGGGGTGGAGCCATAATAGAATGGATCATTTTGGACATTATCAATTGGACACAGTGTTCAGCAACAATTTTCCAGCAGGCTGTCTGGAGACCAGGCTCTTTATAACCAGCATAGGGGAGCACCTTGTGCTGGGTCTTCTCAACACTGAGTTGCCACCTCTGCATAGGAAGTGGAGTTTACTTGCATGGCCCTGGGTAAGAAGTCATCAGTTACTCCCAAGATGCACAGCTGTTCCCTCTCCTATCCAGAAGGATAGGTGACCAAGAGTCTTCCTAAGTCTCAGGGTCAAGTTCTGTAGGCTGATGACCAGCAAGTGGGCACTTATTCAGAAAGAGGCAGAATCTTGGGTTTCTGAGGATGTGGTAAAGAGGCAAGCAGTAGATCAATGTAAGCAACACAAAATGGCCAGGGTGATAGTGTAGAACATAGTAAATGATTTAGGGACAGAGCTACAAATAACAAAACCAGAAAAAAGATCAAGGAAGAGTCTAAGAATTATAAAGCACTTAGAGTACTTTGAAGGAGCCTCTGTGGGTTTTGAAGTTGGGTGTGTAAAGTTACTTCCATCCATTCAAACTCCTTGTTGGAATGCTTCTGAAGGAAGTATTGGTCCATCTCATTCTCTTCAATGAGAGATAGTAACATTGGACACTTACAGCAAATGAGCTTTTTCTGCTCTACTACAGATGGGACATCTCTAATTCATTGACACTATAAGTGATCTACCAAAGTCACAAAGCTATTGTGGAGCCAAGATAACACTGGACAGTTGTATGCTTTAATTGCAAAGTACTTTACATACAGTCTTGTCATACAGTTTTCTGTAAGCCTCCTTTACCTGGCATTTTTTGCATTATTCCTCATTTAGATTGTATTTCAGCAGGCTCAGTCCTACCATGAGCCTCTCCATTTCTCTTGAGGTGACTTTCAATTTCAATTCATTGGAAATCATTCAGTTACAAGAACATTAGTATTTAAAAAGTAACATTAGATTGGCTAATATGACATAAAGGAAAATAATAAATATTGGAGAAGCTGTGGAAAAATTGGAACACTAATGCATTGTTGGTGGAGCTGTAAACTGATCCAACCATTCTGGAGAGCAGTTTGGAACTATGCCCAAAGGGCTATAAAGCTTTGCATACTCTTTGACCCAGCAGTAACACTATTAGGTCTTTTTCCCCAAAGAGATCATAAAAAAGGGAAAAGGACTCAGATGTACAAAAATATTTTATAGCTGCTCTTTTTGAGGTGGCAAAGAATTGGAAAATGATGGGTTGCCCATCAATTGGGGAATGGCTGAACAAGTTGTGGTATGTGAATGTAATGGAATACTACTGTGCAGTAAGAAATGATGAGCAGGCAAATTTCAGAGAAACCTGGAAGGACTTGCATGAACTGATTATGAGTGAGATGAGCAAAACCAGGAGAACATTGTACACTGTATCAACAACATTGTGTGTTGATCAACTGCGATAGACTTGATTCTTCTCAGCAATACAATGGTCCAAGATAGCTCCAAAGGACTCATGATGGAAAATGCTCTCCAAATACAGAAAAAAAAGAACTGTTGAATCTAGATGCAGATCAAATCATACTATTTCTATTGTTTTTGTTGTTGTTTTTCTTTTTTTTTTGAGGTTTTTCCTTTTTGCTCTGATTCTTCTCTCAAATCATGACTAATGCAGAAATATGTTTAATGTGATTGTACATATATAACCTATATCAGATTACTTGCTGTCTTGGGGAGGGGGTAGGGAGGGGAAGGAGGGAGAAAATTTTGAAAATAGAAACCTTATAAAAACAAATGTTGAAAACTATCTCTAAATGTAACTTGAAAATAATAAAATATTTATATGGGGGAAAAGTGACCTTTGTTACACAAAGAAGCTCAGAGTGGCTAAAATCACCTTGGGTTTCAAAAGTTAATCCAACCCACTAACACCAATAATATGAAATTCTTTGCCCAACTAATTTATTTTAGTAACTATCCAAGATTATACGTGTGTGTGTGTGTGTGTATATACACACATGTGTGTTTGAGTGTGTGTGTATATACACGAACATATATATACATATATGCATATATACATATATCATATATAATTAATGTTGCAAATTGTCCATCTTATGCCATAATGTAATTTGAGCCATAGTATTCTTCAATCAGTTGACTTTTCTTAATAAATATTCAGGTCAAAGCTATGAAAATGATTATGGATCTAATTTAGAGGCCTCTGGAATCCTCTGGGGCTCATTATTATTTATAATAACTATCATTTACATGGTATTCTAAGGTTTGTGAAGCATTTTACACATGTTAATTTGAAACTGATAACAACTCTGGGAAACAGGTAGCATTATTATTTCAATTTTACAGATACAAAAAACAAGGCTGAGAGACTTTAAGTGACCTGTCTAGGGTCATACTCTTAGCAAATATCTGAAGCAGAACTTGAACTCACGTTTTCTGGTTCTCTGTCCTGGCTACAACATAGCTACGATATAATTTGCATAATATCATGCAAAAAATAGAAATATCTAAAGAACTTCACCATGTATAGCGAATCCCTCTTCCACTGAGATTTTTCACTGGCATCTTCTATGACAATAGTGAACACCTTTGGCAAAGCATACATGTTTCTTTTATTATTTCACATAATAATCAGAAAGTCAGTTATTTCTACTTGTACATATTTAAAGGATTCCTGTATGATACTGACTTATACATCAGAGACACATGGTTGGAGAAAATCTTTAGGGTAACATTGTGCTCTACCTAGACATGTGATTTTTTTAATCTACAAAATAAATACAATGGGATATTATAATATTTATAGCTGTCAGTCAATTGTATAACTACACAGACATGAGCTTCCATCAAATATTATTTGTGAAAACTTATCTATTCCCTTCTTATAACTTCATCAAGGTCATCCTCCCTGGGCACGTAGACTTTTCTGATAAAATTGTATAAGGAAACATAAGAATAAATAATTTGGGGGGCAGCTGGGTGGTCCAGTGGATAGAGCACCAGCCCTGGAGTCAGGAGGACCCCAGTTCAAATCCAGCCTCGGACACTTGATACTTACTAGCTGTGTGGCCCTGGGCAAGTCACTTAACCCCAATTGCCTAAAAAAAATTTAAAATAATAAATAATTTGATGTTAATTATAAAGGCATGCAAAGCATACAACTGTCAAATAATTGAAATTAATTTCACTTAATCGATAGAGATAACCTGCATAAAATTATCTCACAAAAAGGATTTGAATAAACTATAAATGAATTACACTAATTTGATGCTTACTAAAATATCACTTCCTTTTGTGATATATATATGTATATGTATATATGCATGTAGGTATATAAATACAGAAAAATAGATATATGTATACATATATACACGTGTATGTATGTATATACCTATGTGTGTATGTGTGAATTAACAGATTACTGTATACTGGGTACCATTCTAGGTTCTGGGGATACAATGACAGAAAAATGAAACAATTGGTGCCTCTATTAGGGGTGAATGTGTACATATAGAAATAAATAGAAAACATATACAAAATCAATACAAGATAAATGCAGGAGAGGGGGCACTAGCTACTTGGAGGGATTACTAAAAGCTTCATGTAGAATGTGGAAGGAGAGATGAGTTTGAAGAAGTCCAAGATTCTAAGAGGCAGAGGTGAAGAAGGAGTGAAGTTCAGGAAAGGGTGAGCAGCCTATGCTAAAGGTTGGAGGCAGAAGAGGGAATTTGTAAATGAGTTGTAGCAAGTAGTCCACCTTAGCCAAAGTATTGAAGTATCTTATCAAGTTAGTGAAGGGGAATAATATGAAATTAGCCTGGAAAGAGAGGCTGGAAGTCCATCAGAATGGGCTTTCATTTCAAAGAGAAGACTGAATTTTATCCTAGAGGCACTGTTTTTCAAACAGGTTAATGACATAGTAATTCTGTGCTTTGAGATGATCACTTTGGGAGCCTGGAGAGAATGAATTGTAAAGGGGAGAGACATGTAATGGAGAAATCAATTTAGGCACCTACTGACACAATACAGGAGAGAAATGATGAGAAATCATGGTGGAACAAAAGAGATTAGTAGGAGACATATAGTGGAGGTAAATTTAGGAAGATTTAGATTAAGTTGGATAAAGCCTGGATTAAATATAAGGAGCCAGGCGAGGACCTGGCAATTGATTGCACATGAGAGGTGAGGAGAGTAAAAAACTAAGGATAATTCCTGGGGTGTGAACCTGAGAAAACGCAAATAAAGCAGTGCCTTGGACAGCAACAAGGTAGCTGGAGAAGGAGAAAAACAAAATAAGATCTGCTTTGGACAATTTGGGTCTGAGAGGCCTATGGGACATTCAACTGGAATCATCTAATGGGCAATTGTTCACGTAGCACTGGCCCTCAGGAAAGACGCTGGGATTGGATGTATAAACGGGAAACTATTTATATAGAGATGTTAACTGAGGCCATAGACATTGTTTACATTGGTTACATTAAAAAAAAAAAAAGCTTTAGCAGAAGATCTTAAAACATAGAAAGATATTATATGTGTCTGCAGAAAAGTGTGTGTATTTGGCGACTGATAGTCCAGAAAAGATACCTATCGGTCTGGGCACATAACACTCATCACTGTCAATGTTTTCATTATAGGACACTAAGTTAATAGGGGCAATTAGATGAAGCAGTAGCTAGAGCACCAGGCCTGGAGTCCAGAAGACTCTTTTTCCTGAGTTCAAATCTGGCCTCAGATACTTACTAGCTGTGTAACCCTGGACAAGTCACTTAACCCTGTTTACCCCAGTTTCTTTATCTGTAAAATGAGCTGGATAAGGAAATGGTAAACTATTGCAGAATCTTTGCCAAAAAAGAAAAAAAAGACTCAAATGCGGTCACAAAAAGTTGGATGTGACTGAATTGACTGAATAACAAAAAGTTAAGAGGGAAAAAAAATGATTGCTAATTCAATTTCTCCTCACATTTTTCCCTTAAAATAAACGGAATTACTCTGTGGAGTAAGTATGCAAAATATCAGCATCAGAATGACTACATCTTTCCATTGTTTTCTGAGGAGATTCCCAAGATAATGAAAGCATGGAACAAATGTAGAATGTTTCCAAGCTAAGGAACACAACACTTAAAAATCCCTTCTTTACAGTTCCATGTGAGCTCACTAGCAAATACCAGCACCTTTTAGGGTAAAAATAGCCACCACATAGAGTGATGTCACTAAAAGACCCCAAATATTTGTTACCCACCTACTACTTAACATCAAAAGGGACCCAAGCAATCATGTGGTCCAATCTTCTTGACTGACAAAAGAAATTGAGACCCAAAGAAATTAAATAACGTGTCCAAAGTTAAATAGTGACAACTAACATTTAAACCCAGCTCCTATTATTCCAAACTCAGTATGCTTTGTTACAAAGATTGTTAATTATAATAATAAAACACTAAATAAACATTTACTAAAGACCTACTGTGTACCAGGTACTGTGCTAAATGCTGGGGATACAAAAATAGGCAAAAGACAGCCCCTGCTCTCTAGGAGTTTGCAATCTAGTGGACTCTTAATAATATAATTAATAGAATAATAATAACTAACATTTACATGGCACAATAAGGTTTGCAAAGCACTGTACATATGTTATATTATGTAATCCTCATGATCACTTTGTAAGGTAGGTACTATTGTTACAGATGAGGACACTGAGACTGAGGGAGGTCATGTGCCTTACCCAGCATCGAACAGCTAGTAACTGTCTGAGGCAGGAAGTAAACTCGAGTCTTCTTGACTGGAGAGCTTGATCCCTGCCCTCGCTAAGCTTATGGTCAGAAAGACCTACTGTAAAATCCTACTTCAGGCACTAACTTGTTAAACCATAGGTCACTAGACCTCTCTCAGCCTCAGTTTCTTCATCTGTAAAAAGAAGATAACAACAGATTTTCAAAGATGAAAGGAGCTAATGACGTTTATAATATAAATATAATATAAATACAAAACACAAGAAGTGAGGAGAAGAAAAGGGATGGACAGAATCTCAGTTTGTTCCAAATTCTTACCTTTATTTTTTTTATTTGGCTGAAAATCAGTTTCCCAAGCCTTGAGTCTCCCTATATGGACCAATCTTTCGGACCTGGGCTCTCTCCTAAAGTCTATCTTCCACAGGGATTGTTTCTTTCATTGTGTTTGTGTCCCAAGGGCAATAGCACCATACCTGGCACTTAATAGGTACATAAACAATTACTCATCCATTGACTGACTGATTGAGTCTCACTGCAGAGCCAAGATGCATACACCCAGTTTGGCATTAGCCATAACACAGTCTTTCCTTTCTCTACAGAGTCATTGCTGAGGCTCGAAGTTCCCAAGTACTCTCTCACCTTCTCTCTCTCTCTCTCATGAATGTCTTCATCCCCCAACTGCAGATTCAGGTGCAAACTGCCAAGACACCAATCTCACTCATAGCTTGTCTCACAGTCATGACGTCCACACCAACTCAATTTTCCTCTGCCCAACCCAGTCATTCACATACCCAGAGCCTGATATCTACCACCATGGTTTATCTGATACCAGCATCAAGTGATAGCACTAATGATTCCTACCTGACCAGAATAATTAAAAATCAGAGTCAGCTGTGTGCCTCTGCAGCCTCAGGTTCAGAGCTAAACCCACTTCCAACAATTATCTTAATTCAATCTTCGTTGGAGATATTTCTTATTAAGTATTTCCCAGCTTTATTTAGTATAATGTACTTAGCAAGTAATTGAATCTCTTGATTCCTCTGGAATGTCAGGCAACAAAAACTGACTTACCACCTACTATATGCCCGGCACATTGCTCATTATATAGTACAATGCTATGCAAGTACAAAGTATAGAAGATTGGACAGGACATATCCTGATACTAACATTCCATGCATGAAATTGACTTTTGTGGTGGTTAAGTCCTATCCCTCTCCCCCTAACCCCCAATCAAATTGATATTTATTTGCCTTTCCCTGCTAAAGTCAAATGTAATGGGGGAAATGTCAATCACTTGAGGGTTCTAGTTAGCTGACATTTTACAATATTTGTCCTGTTATGACCATAAGTCAGAATGTATGACAGCAATTTTTTTTTAAAAAAGCACTGTGGGGACAAAATTCCCTTTAACTATTAGAGCCAGAAATGCCAGGAAACAGATTATCTATGCTATCTATAACCTCTATCACATGTGAAAAAAAAAACAGGCAGAAAACTGATGAAAAGGTTGTCACGACACCCTTTCGTTTTACCCCAATTCCCTCCCAGTCCTAAACTTTTATTATTCCAGCTTTATCTAACTTTTTTTTCTTGCAAAAAAAAGGCTCTAGTCAAGGACACCATGAGCAATCTATTCAGATCAAGGTAGGAAACAAATTTAAATTCTCTCCTGCCATCAGCCTCCTTTTAAAAAAAAAATAGGATTTTTCAGTTGGTTTAATATACTGACTTTTTTCCCCTGTGAAGCTTAAGGAAGGAAGGTAGAAGAAGAACATTTGACTGATCAGGGTCATCTGGCCATCTTAAATCCTTTCTGGCATAGAGTAATATTTATAATCAAAATGATTCCTTTTGATGTTTAGAAGATACTGCAAAATGTATTTAAGTACAGAGAATGGGCAATTCTGCAAATGTTCATATAAAAGTATGCTGTCCCAATGGAATTTAAAGATTGCCTAGCCATCCCAACATCTTGATTTAAACTGACACTGCATATTAGAAACCTTGTTTGTAAAGGAATCGGTAAGAACAAAATCATTCAACTGTGTCACTTATTTTTAGTTCAGTGTCTCGATGTCTGTTAAGGAAGCACAATACAGTTGGGCATTCAACTCTGTATATATATGCCTTTGAAATCCTTCATGTACTAAGTGTATTCATATCGGAAGGGTCTGCAAATAGAACCCATGACTACAAAGTATAGATGCATATTTAGAAAATTTGACCAGGCTATTGCAGATTGTTAGCTCATTTTTTATCCAAACAAATATTTTCTTTTACATCCCTTCACACCATCCCCCTTTTTATTCTTTACAAAATGCTTTCAGAATATTTTCTTCACCCAAACAATTTCATATAGCATTAAAACTCAGGTTTTCTGATGAAAAACCTCGCATTCTACTGCCTCGAAATTCCATATCTATAATCATCAGGGACAATGATGTCTTTCTCAATCTAATTTCCATGTGTCCTTTCCATTCTAATTACCAGCAGTTTAGGCCAATAGACCCTATACACAGAAGCAAATAGATCTTCTTAAAGCATAAATCTATTCATATCACTTCTCTGTTCCAATACCTCAATAATTCCATGTCGTCAGACTCTTTTACCTGGTATTCAAGACCCAACCTTCCTCTGAGGCCGTAATTCACGTATAGATAAAAATAATTGTCCTCTGCCCTCAAGGAGTTTACAGTCTAGTAGGGGAGGTTGTATGTAAACAAATCATTATATTATAAAATGGAATATGATAAAGTCATTAGAAGAGTAAGAGGCACAGATGGGGTGATGTGAAGGGTGAGAAGATGGAGATCATATCCAGTTGGGGAAAGCAAAGATGGCATCCTGGAAAAGGTGGTCATGGGCTTTGAAGGATGAGCATAAAAACACAGAAGCTTAGAGTTGGATGGGCCCTTATAGGTGATTCCATTCAATCTGTCACTGGATAAGAATCCCCTCTAGGGGCAGCTAGGGGGCGCAGTGGATAAAGCACCGGCCCTGGATTCAGGAATACCTGAGTTCAAATCCGGCCTCAGACACTTGACACTTACTAGCTGTGTGACCCTGGGCAAGTCACTTAACCCCCATTGCCCCGCAAAAAAGAAAAGAATTCCCTCTATAGTATACCCAATAAGGACTTGAATTTTAAAGACAGATGTGGAATGGAGGAAGGAAGAAGTACAGGGTCTGAATATAGTTAACAAGAGCCAGTAAAGGAATATTTGCCTCAGGTCTAATTAATCTGATAAAAAGCTTCATAAGGTCAGGGAATGATGCCTTAATTATAACAATTTATTTCTCTTAGGGCCTAGCATTGTGATCCTTATGCTATGAGTTTTATATATATATATATATATATATATATATATATATATATGTTTGTCAACTGAATGAATGAATGATTTAAACAGAAACTTGGGGGGAGGAGATAATGTACATATATCTCCCAACCCAAACACCATAGATAGTAGTAGCTATGACACAAGAAGAGTATCAGTAGAGAGACCCAATAATTCAAATGTTTCAATATACAAGATAAGGGCAATCATAAAATCCATCGTCTCAATGAGCTATTTACAAATGCAGAGTATTTGTAATAAAGCAAACAAAATCTGAAAGATAAAAATTCAACTTCATTGAATTTTGGTTAGATTTGATTCATGACTAAAATATGTTGATAGAAAAGTATACTTTGTTCCAAGGCAACAGATTAGATTAAAAGGGCGATAGAGTAGCATTGTATGTCAAGAAATTATGGTTGCATGAAGACATAATGAACCAGAAGAGCAGAAAGTATAAGAGAGCATTTGGCTGAAGTAATGTTGTTACTTTTTTCTTTCCTTTTTTTTTTTTTTTGAAGTAATGTTGTAGTTGTAGTATATAGTACAGACCAACTCTCCAGGAAAAGGAAATGGATGATGAGTTTTGGAAACAAATCACAATCTGGGCAGAGTTATTTTTATGGTAGCAGTGGGGTTCTCTGTATATGAAAATCAATCTCTCTCTCTCAAAAAAAAAACAAAAACCTGATACATGTTCACCTTGCAAGGTGATTTTAATAAAGTGGAAGTAGCAATGAGAGTAATCACTGTTCTAGACCTGAATGTAAGCTTTGTGAGGGTAGAAACTAATTTTTCTTTTCCTTTGTATCTCTAGCAGTAACATAGTGACTGGCATATAATAAGTATTCAATAAATGATTCCTGCTGGATAGATGGAATTTAACTAAATAAATATAATTAATTAAATAAATGATTGATTGCATTAGGAAGAACTGGCTGCTGATATATAAGCAATGAGAAATTAGTAAGGAAGTGTGCACATCTTATAGAGAATGATAAAGAAATCACTAGCCCTGGGGAAGAGTAGTGAATGCAGACTTCGGAAAACATATAGGTATTATTTTATGACCTAAAACTCCAAAGTAATACAGAATCTGCAAAAATACAATTAGGCACTTACTGGATACCACAAAGACCCAAATTATTTATCATTAAGGAAAGAACAAATGTGCCACCTATTTCATAGGAACAAAGGATGATAGAGCTGGAAGAGAACTCTGATGTCATTAGGGCCAACTTCCTCATTTTACAGATAAGGAAACTGAGACTCAGTGTTGTTAAGTGACTTGTCTAGAATCACATTAGTAAGCATTTGAGGCAAAATTTGAACCCAGGTCTGTTCTGACACCAAGTCCAACACTATCCTTCCTAAACTAACAGATGCCAAATCCTTGTATAAATACTGACTCCTGTCGGAAAACTTAATTGCACTATTTGAACCTAGCCCTGCTTGGCTGGGAAAATGGACCAGTTTGTTAGAGTGAAGATTGATTTAATGCTTAACTCAGGATCTAGTAAGATCTGAAAATAGATGGAAGGAATGCAAGGAGTTTTCCCCCACTATTTCTCAAGAAATTCATGTATCTTGTCTAGAAAATGCCTTAATGTTTCCTTGTTCCTTTTTTTTACTCCTAAATAATGTGTAACTTACAGACACTTGACCCTTCCCTCTGCTGAACAACTTTATAAACTTTTTCCTATTATTTCAGTTTAAGAATCTTATGTTCTCAGGTAAAAAAAAAAAATGGTGTCAAAGTCGGGTCTTGGGGCAGCTAGGTGGCACAGTGGGTAGAGCACCGGCCCTGGATTCAGGAGTACCTGAGTTCAAATCCGGCCTCAGACACTTGACGCTTACTAGCTGTGTGACCCTGGGCAAGTCACTTAACCCCCATTGCCCTGCAAAAGAAAGAAAAGAAAAAGAAAGAAAAAAAGAAAAAAAAGTGGGGTCTTCATCCAACAGGTAGGATGTGACAGTAGGGTCAACACAACAGGTAGGATTTGACCTAGACTATCACTCTGCACAGTGAGAACAGGTGAATACCTCCATGGTTCAGGTGGAACACAGTCAAGCTGCCTCTAACCCCAGACTGTCTTAGGACTGAGACCTCAGGTGACCAGAAAGCTAAAGAGCTGGGCAGCATTTTCACCTAGGGAATTATTCAGAGAGGATTAGAACTAGCCTGGCTACCTTTATGGGCAAATGAAGAGTCCTCTTGGATTGATCAACCTAGAGTTTTGGGGAGGCAGATCCACCATCTGTTAATTCAGTCAGTTCTTTCTCTTTTTTTCCTCTCCTCTTTTTTCCCCTGTAATTCTCATCCTCCCATGACTATCAGAAAATAAAGCCGATGCCTGGTCTATAACTATATAAGGGTAACAGCAAATGCAAGGGCTGTCAGTTGAAACACGAGACCTGCTATGAAGGAATCTTTCAGGGTTTTGGTTGATTGAGCCACCCTGAAGAACCAGGCACCTAATATCAGTCCAATACTCACTCGCTTAGGACAAACTCACATTAATGAAGGAAGATCATTAGTCAAAATAAACTGTTGTCCAGGGTTGAGCCATTCACAGGCTGAATGTGCTGCCTATATCCCAAGAAAAGGGAATCCCTTATTTTCTCTCCCTCTACCATCTCTATGAGCTTCTCAGGAAAATCTTTGTCCTGTGTCATGTCATATTTGTACATTCGGCTACATTGGAAGATTTCTAAGGGAAAAAATGCAGTCAGCCATAAAGATTGTTCTTAAAATTTTTTTTTTAAAAAACCTGCAGCCAGATTTTGGAATGCAGAGGAAGATTAATGGAGTTGCATACTAAAACTAAAACAGTTCTCCCAAGCTTTCTCTAATCTGATGCTAAACCTTCCATCCCAATAAGCAGGAACCTACTCCTACTTAGGACTCTTATCAGCAGATAAGGTTTTAGAAAGAAAAAAAAAACTGTAAGATGCTTTCTCTCTGTCATTTCAGCCCTAGTCAGGTTAGGGTTACAAAGTCAGACAAGCAAAGAAAGGAAAACTTTTTTCCTGGTTTGTAGAAATTTCTGGCATCATAAACTAATTGAAAAGTAAATTTGTCATTGAAATGCAGTATCCTTGCTCTAAATTTCCAAATTGTGATTTGAAAAATTTGTAAATACTGAAATACTTTAAGAATGAGTGTGAAACTACCACTACAAATTTTTGGAATGAGACTAAATAAAAGCAGTGTTCAGTATGAGGAGTTAGCAGCAAATCCTTGGGAAAATTGTTGATTTTTGAGTGATACCATTTGTGATTGTAAATTTAGATTTGAGTTTGTCCTAAAACTAAATTATAATATTCTCATTTAAATTGGAATGTGTTCATCTATTAAGATAATTGTGATCGTTCAACCCTTTATAGGTAGATCAGACCTTAATGAAAAATACACCTGATGTTTGGCATTAATATGATATGTTTAGACAATGCATGAATAAGAATTTAAAGTGTAATTACTGTATGCTGGTCTTTTGAATGTAATTGGTATAGAACACAAAACTGATAGAATGGAGTAAGTGATTTACTTCATAAGGTAATTTGGACATGCATTTAGCTGAATGGATGTCATTTGACTTGCAAAATGTTTTGTGGTATATTTTTTAAACCCATAGCATTATGTCATTGTTAGTCTTCTAATGTTTCTTTTATTGTGATTTGGGAGGAAATCATTGAATAAGAAATGCTCTTAATTTGAAAATTGATACCCAGAGGGTGATATAATTGTAGCATTGGAAAATTAATTCCTCTTTTGATAGAGATTGTTGTCATGGTAAAAAGAAAAAACTGTCAAAAATTTAATTGGGTATATTTTGTTTTAAAATTAATAATAATGTAATAACAGAATTTGGGAAAATATTACAGAGCATATATATCTGAGAAGTTCTTTGGAGACTTGCCAGATTTTCATTCCCCTGGATCTTCATGTTTAGGGAGATCTTTTTGTGAGTACTATTGTGAAGTCATTTGTTCTATGTACATGATGGCCCAAATGCTTGGAGATATAATGAAGGGCATCAAACTTTGTCTATTGGGTGGCAATGGAATATTTCTTTTTTGTTTGTTTGTTTTGTTTTGTTTTGGTTTTTTGGCAGGGCAGTGAGGGTTATGTGACTTGCCCAAGGTCACACAGCTAGCAAGTATCAAGTGTCTGAGGCCGGATTTGAACTCAGGTCCTCCTGAACCCAAGGTCAATGCTTTATCCACTTCGTCATCTAGCTGCCCCGGCAATGGAATATTTCAATCCATTCTGATATAAGATAAACAAAATTCTGCCTTTTCTATGCCATTTTATTTTTTGCACTTATTTATTTTATTTTTAATTTATGGAATAAAACAAGCATTTCCACAACAGAGTATAATAAAAACATGATGCAACATTTTGTTATGAGGTCAGAAGAGAGAAGTAAAAGAATATTAAAGTTGTCACCAACAGCCAAGGTCAAGGTCATTCACTTACTAGGCTTCACATTCCTCTCATAAAAACATAGCGGCTACAGGGAAAGATAAATTCTATTTGTACCCTGCTCTGGGTAAGAATACATCAGAATCAGCATAAATTTTCTCACTCCCTACATTTATTTTACAAGATCAGAACTAAATGAAATTTTACTTCAGTACTTTTGTCAAGGTCTCAACACCTTCAGGTGACCTTAGAATTTGAGATTCTTCCCCCACATTATTTGCTGACATAAAATCCCTTCTTCCAGGCCAGTTAACCTATGATTTCCTTTGTAATACTGTGTATTTTATTTTTTGCATTTAAAAATATATTTTGAGAAGGGGTCCATAGGCTTTACCAGACTGCCAAGGGAGTCCACGACACACAAAAAGTTAAATACTGCTCTAGACTGAAGGAAGAGCTAATCTATGACCCTTTTTGTCTTTCTGTTGGATAATAATAACAATGACTAGCATTACTAAAAAAGAGTGGTTTATATCTCATTAGTTCTTCATAACAACTCTGAGAGGTAGGTGATATTATTATCTTCATTTCACAGTTAAGGAAACTGAGGCAGACAGATGTTAAATGACTTACCCAAGGTCACAGAACTAATAAATGTCTGGGGCTGGATTTGAACTCAGGTCTTCCTGACTCCAAGTCCAGAGCTTGATCTACTATGTACCTAGCTATGTAATGAAAGAAACGAAAAGACTCATTAAGGAGAGAACAAGCTTTCCACCTATTTTATAAGAACAAAAGATAAGAGCTGGAAGGGACCTTTGAAGTCATTTTACAGATAAGGAAACTGAGACCCCAAGAAGTTAAGTGACTTTACAATCATATTAGTAAATATCTGAGGCAAGATTTAAACCCAGGTCTGATCTGACACAAAGTCCCAAACAATTTCCCCCATACTACGCTGCCTTGTTCGCTGTCACTTAATATTTACTGGAATCCCTCTCATTTCTTACTTAATAGGTTCTCTATTTGTTCATAATTTCCCAGAAAAAAAATATACCATTTCTACCTTATCTATACATGCATTGGTCAATGCAAACACACTTATATAGACTTACCCTGTCATTTTCATACTTATTCCTATTTTTTAAGTTTTTTTTTAACTCAATATGTTCTGGGCATTGGGTTCATCATTCAGTACTTTTAATAGTATTCTCTATAAGCCAAATTAATATGTAAAGTCATGTTACTAGAGGAATCCCGTGCTATCTCTCCTCAATGAAGTGCTGAAAACTAATCTTTGTATCTCAGACTTGCTCCCCAGAGCCACTTTGCTGCTCAGAATGTGAAGGTATCCCCAAACCTAAATGCCACATTGATTTACATAATCTCTAGCCCCAAAGAATCTGTTTGGATTTGGGCACACCTCATGTGACCCACAATATCTAAAGTAGCTCTATTCGGATCCTTTTTGGATATCATTATACCAGCCATCTTCTCATACATATAGTCTCCGTTCCCTCCCACCCCTACACACCCCTTCCACTTTTAAGACCATAATAAAATCACTTTAAGCAAAGACCTATACCAGTCATGGCCATGCCTTCATTTCTCTCCCAATTCCACTCCTCCCTCTCTAAACTCCTTTCTCACCAATTCTAACCAGTATTCTTACCCTAGAAAATCACTCCTCCCCTGTGGTCTACTCACCCTCAAATATCCTTCTACCTTGCCATCTCTTCCTTTGATTGATAAATTCTTCCCAGGACCTTCACATTAATGAAGTATCCATAATTCACTATTTTACTCCTTTCCAAGCTCCATTGCTAACTCTCTGTACTTCTTTCTCCATCGTGCCCTTCTCCCTCCCTTCCCCCTGTGAGAATTGGAATGATGCCTCTGCTGGAGAGATACTGTAAGGAAGCCTTGCCATAACGAGAAGCCTAGTGAGGATAAGTCAGGTGACTTTAGCATTCGGAAGCTGGTCCACTTGCATTTGTAGAGCCGCCTGTTAGTTCTGTTGATCAGGACTGCCAGGCAATTAGCTTGGGGCTGTGTGTGTGGATGAGTCTGTTTCCTGTGGGAGAAGGGGATTTTGGGGATAAAGCCAGGGAGGAGAGGTCTGCACTTTGGTGCGCGCACAAGAGAGAGAGAGAGAGAGAGAGAGAGAGAGAGAGAGAGAGAGAGAGAGAGAGATGCTGCACAGCTGGTTCTCTTTGGAACTGCTGATTCCAGGTGGTGGTGAGTTTCCGGGTCATATTTTTTTTCTTCCCCATTCCCTTTTTCATTGTCCCTGGTTCTATTAACCTTACATGTGTTTTAAATCTGTTCCCATTAATAAATCCTGTTTTGTTTTTTGAAAGATACTGTTAATCTCCTTTCTAACCCCAATATTATGGCAAGCCACCCAATTAACTCTCCCCATACTAAATTTGGCCCTTACACCCCTATTCCAAACTTTTCAGTTTTCATTTATATGCTATCTTCCTCCATTAAAATGTAAACTTCCTGAGGATATGGAATAGCTTTCTTTTCATTTGCATTTGTATTCCCAATATTTATATATTAGCCAGCACTTATATATTGCACAGTACTTATATGATTGCCTGGCACATAGTAAGTGTTTAATAAGAACTTGTTGACTACCATTGCTACTAGAAAGTGCAATTGCAATCAACTCCCTATGGTCTACTCACCATCCCTGTCACTTTCCAAAAACAAATGCCCCCTATTACCCTCCCTCCCTCTCTCCCTCTCTTCCCCCCCTCTTCCCCTCCCCTCCCTCCTTCCCTCCCCCTCCTTAGAAAATAAGTTCCATTAAGTGGAGCTTATATTTTTGCCTTGTATTCATTTTCCTTAAACTGAGATCAATGCTTTTTATACTATAAGTGCTTAGTAAATTATTTTCATTTACTCAAACACAATACCCTCTTCTTTAAACTATGAGAAGAGGCAGGGATATTTAAGAAGTAAGACTAGCAACAGAGAATCTCAGAATTATAGGTTATTTTAGAGGTTACCTTGTCCAACTCACTTTCTGTCCAAAAATAAAATCTTTTTTATAACATCTTTGACAGCTGACTGTTTGGCTTCTGAAAATTTCAATTAATGGAGTTGTTTACAACTCATATCAAAGTGGAAAAAACACTTGAATTAGCAGTCAGATTGGGGTTCCACATTAATAAATAATTAATATTCTGATTAAGGGAAGTAATTCTTCCATTGTGTTCTGTTCTGGTCAGACCATTGCTAGATTATTAAATTCAATTCTGGTCATCACATTATAGAAGAGATATTGACAAAGTAGAATCCAATTCATTTTGTGTTTGAGGCAGCAGGGTGTAATGGATAGGGAATTTGTTGAACTTGGAGTCAGAAAGACTTGGGTTCAAATCCTGGGCAAGATAGCCTTCATGTGTTGTTTTCCTCATCTGTTAGCCTCATGCCTTGTTTTCCTCATCCAAATAAGGGGGTATCCTCAATGGCCCCTGAGATATTTTGTCTAGGTCTAGATCCATGATCTTATGAGGGATGAGGGAAGGGAACAATAAGCATCTATTAAGCAACTACTATGTGCCAAGTGATAAGTACTTTATGAATATCTCATTTAAGTAATGATGTTAGATTAGTTCACTGGCACCATGATATGACTGTACCCAATCCTTTCCAGATTGATTTCATACCACTCCCCTGCCTACTTTATAGTCCAAACCGAGTAAATTACTAGCCATTCCTAAACTCATTAGTCCATTTCCTACCTGTGTACACAAGCTGTTCCCCTTGCCTACAACTTATTCCCTATTCATCTCTACACCCCTAAACCCTTATTTTGCTTCAAGGCTCAATTCAGCCATTATCTATTCCATATAGCCTCCCTTGATCCCAAAACCTCCCTGCTAGTTGGTTGTTCTCTCTCCCTTTTCAATTTTCCCTCTACTACACACCCATTTGTATATAGGTGCCTCCCCAATAAAATATAAGCTTCTTGAACTCTGTTTTGACTTTTTATTCTCAGTATCTTGCACATGGTGACTAGTGTTTGCTCAATTTATTTGAATACCAGTTTTGAGCTTGGTAATAATAAGCCAGACTGAGTTTTTTACTGTTTCCTCAATTGGGAAGAAAGACAAGTGTTGACCATGTTAAACTGTTGATTATATAACTCTCATTTCTGTAATTAAGAAAGATCCGCTTGGCAAAGTAGCTCTGACTCCCAGTCTCCAAGGCTCTCTTTCAGCATGATCAATTTCCCATGTAATTCCCATTAGACTCCTTCTTGCCACAAACAAAGCTGGGCTTTTTAACCACTTTCCCAACTAATTTAGGAAAAAATCACCTTCAAATAGCCAGAGCAGGTCAACATTGAATATACCTCACTAAAAGTTCAAATTAAACCTCAGATGACATAAAATTGTCTATTATCATTCATGGGGGAAAGGAGACGGTAGATACACACACACACACACACACACACACACACACACACACAACATGGCAAAGGCACACTGATTTGGTCATCAGGAGACCTGAATTCATATTCTGATCTGATTTAACACCCCTCAGCCTCCAATTCCTTATTTGTAAAATGAGAGAGCTAGCTAGATGGCTTTGGAAGCTTTTCTGGCTCTAGACCTATAATCCACTGATGCTTCATAAATATGATGAGATTCACAGGAAATCTCTGCCAACAGAGAGAGTGATCCCAAGGGAAGTAAATTCAATATTTCAAAGATTTTTTTTCTACTTTTGACTCCTTCTGCCTTTTTTCTCTGATAAGAGATTTCTTGTGCTCTAACACTTAGCTATTCAACTCTTTGACTCTTCCATCTCTGTGAGGAAATGGGTAATGGTCTCCTCTCAATAAATGATATAACAGTCACCATTCAAATTACACTCCTCCAAACCTGTTTGAGGACAAGGGTCTCAGTCCCCCTCCTTCACCTCCAGCAAATAAAATCACATGGTTCAAAAAGCCCTGAGGTGGTCTCCATGAGGTCCTCTTCTAAGCTGTGTCCATATAAGGGAAGATTGAAGAAATGTCCCTGTCACCTCCCCCATTGGCTAAGAACCCAAAGAATAATTATGGAAATTAGGGTTAAGAATATTGCATTCTGGTTAACTAGTTTTTGCACATAGATTGTAACCCTTAAGTAATCAGCCAATGATGAACAAGGGTAGGGTCCATGCACATTAGGGACTAGGGGTTAAAACAGGGCCTGCGAGCCCCCATTCTTTGCACCCACTAGCTGCACACTGGGTGAACATTCTCTAGAGAATGAGAATAAATGAGCCTTTGACACATCGCCACCCACTGAGTTCCAAAGAATTATTGAGCAGGAGTCGTTTACCTCTCACTCTCCCTCACCTCTCTTATCCAATCATCCCTCTGGTTCTATCAGCTAGAAATTTTTAACATCTCCAGAATCCATCCCCTCCTCTTTATACACGCTGATGGGACATCATTGCCAACAACCTGGATTTAAAGGTCTTCCTGTTTCCTATTCTCTCTCTCTCTATTCTCTATCTTCCTTCTCACCATTGCCATACTAATATTTCTTTTTTCAGGGCAATGATGGTTAAGTGAATTACCCAGAGTCACACAGCTAGTGTCAAGTGTCTGAGGCTGGATTTGAACTCAGGTACTCCTGAATCCAGGGCCAGTGCCTTATCCACTGTGCCATCTAGCTGCCCCGACCATACTAATATTTCTTATGCAAATATCCGCTCATGTCAGCATTCAGCTCAGAAGTCTGTAATGCCTCCCTATTGTCTACCAAAAACAGTTCCATCATTTTCAAGACCCTCCATAGACTGCCGCCTCTCAAATCACTTCCTATAATAATACATCCTATACCTTAGCCAACACGGACTATTCACCGTACCAATGCCTACTCTCCCACCCCTGACTCTGCTTACACTAACTCTCCCTTTTCCTTTATCACCTGTTAAATTCCTATCCATCCTTTGAAGTTCAATTAAAGTGTCCCCTCATGTGGGAAGCATTCTCTGTTCTCCCCACCCACAATAATGATTGTCTCCCTTACACATATTCTAGATCCTCAACAATCACATTCCAATCTACTTTTTTTTTTATTTTATTTTTTTAAGTGAGTCAATTGGGGTTAAGTGACTTGCCCAGGGTCACACAGCTAGTAAGTGTTAAGTGTCTGAGGCCGGATTTGAACTCAGGTACTCCTGACTCCAGGGCCGGTGCTCTATCCACTGCGCCACCTAGCTGCCCCTCCAATCTACTTTTGCTATCTTACCTTGAATAATTTATCTTCATATGCTTTATATTCCAGATAAACTGAAATGCTTACTGCTCCCCAAACTTATCCTGACATTTTCTACAAGAGTTTCTAGGTGATCACAATTTTCTACAACAGTAGAGAATGTTCAATAGAAAAGAGGCCATTAAACCATACATAAGAATCCCTGCAGGCCATATAATGGCTTAGAAAACCATACTTTCACATTATCTATGTTTGATTGTATTTTTAAAGTATTTCCCAATTCCATTTTTTGTTTGTTTGGGTTTTTTTGTGAGGCAATTGGGGTTAAGTGACTTGCCCAGGGTCACACAGCTAAAAAGTGTTAAGTGTCTGAGACCGGATTTGAACTCAGGTACTCCTGACTCCAGGGCCGGTGCTTTATACACTGCGCCACCTCACTGTCCCTCCCAATTCCATTTTAATCTGGTTCTGACCACTGATGGGCTAAAAGGAGGCCAGTAAGTGGTGTTTGTCACCTCCACTGATTGTGCAATTAATGTAGCTTCTAAGGCTGAGATGTAACAAAATATGGATGGATTCTCTGCTGCTTGTGATAATTTTGACCTGATGATCAACACCAAGAAAACAGAAGTTCTTCACCAGCCAGAACCACACCATCCATATGTAGAAGCATTGGTCACAGCAAATGGAGAAATTTTGATTGCTATAGATAAGGTTACTTTGGCAACGTACTTTCTAGGAACCCTCCCAACAACCCTGTGGGGTAGGTGCTATTATTATCATCATTTACAAATGAGGAAACTGAGGCTGAGGGAATATAAGTGATTTGTCCAGATTCAAACAATATCTGAGGTAGGATTTGAACCCAGATCATCCTAGCTTCTACTCCATGTTCTATCAAATACAGAGCTCTATTTATTGAAAATGATCCATAAATCTACCTCTCCTCTTCTGAACACCTCTCTTCTTTCTTCACACTAACATGATCAAGAATCAGTATATATGACAATACAGATGCCTAAACTTTAAGTTAAAAAAATTGATGGATGATTCTAATGTCACAAATAACATCATTCTCTACTGTCAAAGAATATATTGTTGTGGGAGGAGGGACCCCAACCCCCAAGGAATCCTTAAACTTTCCCAAGGGAAAAGTCATTCTGCCTCCTACCTCAGAAATATGGGGTGGCCAAGCACAAAGATCCTGGTCTGCAAGGAACAAAGATGATATATTGATATGGATGGGTGCTATTCATACCCAGGTATTTCCTCCCAGTTGTTTCCCTTCCAGTTGCTTTGCATACAGCTTTTGTTTGTAAACATACAAAAAGACCAGGTCTCCTTACCCAGGGGGGCAGGCTCCATAGTGATTCTGTCCCCTGGCCATATATTCCTCTTTCCTAATAAATCTATTTTATAAGATTCGTGATGAGCCTCCAATTCTTTGGGTGAGCTAGCCCCCCATCCAGGTTACAAGTCCCCCCTAACATATACCACTGTCAATAGAGGATCACATGAGTGCTCATTTGGATTTTTTTGTTCAGATTATAAGTCCACAGGACAGTCCTAGTGTCAGTCTTGATGCACCTGGCACCTTAAAGGCAAACAAGAGTAGACCAGAAATAAAAGAAAGGAAAATTGTGTTCTAATAGGGGAGATTCCCATTCAATGTAGCAGCCTCTTTACTGAACAAAAGAGTAGCCTCTAACACAGTGGGGGGGGGGGAGGGGGGGAAACAGCCTCTGGGGTCTTTTCAAGGCTCATAAGGAACTCATCTGACACCATAAATCTATTTCACATAAGGTTGCTGTGCAGCCGTCAGATGGTAATAACTTTGAAACACAGCTGACTTGGGCTAGATCTGAACCAGTGACCTAGATGTGAAAAGCTCATTTCCTCTTTTGCAAGGCTTCGATCCACATAAAAAGTCATTTTGAGTGGTTCTCCATGATATTATTTGCCGAACTAACAGCTGCAACATCTCTATCAGGTCTGGCAGCATGGAAACTTTGTGATATATGAAAACAACTTATCTTGTGGTGGTTGTTTTTTTCTTTCAGCTGAATCAAGATCCTATATGTTTTATCAACATTTTGATTTTCTGAAAATTGGTGATTCTTCTTGAATGTTGCAATAAAAATCAAAACAGCTTTATATCTAGCATTGCCCAAGAGGTGGTTTAGCCTATGTTCTAAAGACTTAACTATTGTTTCATGCATTGCCCACTTTAAAACAGAATTTTCAACCTAAGCTGGTGAAAAGAATTGGTATAAATATCATTCATTCAAGAATTCAGTCCGTCAGTCAATAAACAATTACTAACTCATACAAAGTTCTAGGAAAAGAAGTGTAGAGGCTAGAGAACTGGCATCATAGGAAGCCCTGGGCTGAAGTCTTCCTTCACATGCATATTATCTTTGTGACCTTGGGCAAGTCATTCATCTTCTCACTAAGTAAGAAGAAATATTACTAATGAGAAAGAGGTGTAGTGTACAGTTGAAATAATTCAATCCTAAGCTATATAAACAAGTAATCACAAAATGAGAAATGTGAAATAGATGTCTAAAATGATGATGGCACCAATTACAATAATTTTATTCAGAACTTTAACTACTGCAAATTTATAACCACAAACAAAAAAAATCAGAGTGCGAAAAGCATATTAGCAAACATTTGTCATATTTGGAGAGACAGAAACAGAGAGATGACAGTAAAAGGCTAAACTTGTTTAGAATATAAACTCATCTGTAACATCTCACAAAGAATAATGAATTGTGCATTATGATTATTATCTTCTCATAAAACAGGAAGAATTGGGGCAAGGCAAAGTCAGTTTACAGAAAGCTTGACAAGAGATCCAACTAAACTGAGCAATTCCAAAGCTATTTAAGGAGGAAAATTCAAGAACAATAAGTAGAATAAAAGCAGAAAAGATATGGAAAGATTACTATCACAAATGAGCTTTGCTGGGGGTGGCTAGGTGGCACAGTGGATAAAGCACCAGCCCTGGATTCAGGAGGACCTGAGTTCAAATCCGGTCTCAAACACTTGACACTTACTAGCTGTGTGACCCTGGGCAAGTCACTTAACCCCCATTGCCCCGCAAAAAAAAAAAAATGAGCTTTGCCACCAAAGATGATGAAACACCAACGCTTGGACACCTACATCATGGTAACTGAAGTAATTAAGAGGAGGAAGATGAGAAAAGCAAGGAAACTGTACCATGTAAACAGGCTGCTCATGCTGGAGCAGACCCAATTTTGAATGCACTGACTTGTTAATACACAGTGTGTCTGAAGGAAAAAAAATATCTGAAATGTGGAGGGAAATTGGAGACTTTATTAGCACCCACACCAAAGAAGTGATTGGAAGAACAAAACATCATCTACTAACCTGTATACACACCATTCCCTTATCAATACAAACTGATGCAAATCACATACACAAACTGGACTTCCTTAATGAATGAACAAGTGAATGAAATAGAAGCATTTATGCAGTAATTACTATGTCGAAAGCACTATGCCGAGACCATGGAATACCATTGTGCCTATTGTTTGTTGATTATGAGAAAGCATTTGATTTGGTAGATTTAGGCCTTAAAGGCTCTTTTCTCTAATAGATAGAACAAAATCATTTGAGACTCCTTAAAAGCTGTAAAAACAAAACAATATTCTGCTCCTTACCATTAGGCAAGGCATCAAACAGAGAGCTGTCTACCTGAGAAATGCGTTTTCCACCATGATAAAGCAGGTCCTCAAAGGCAGGGGCAATTTTCTCTTTTTCTTTTGTATCCCCCATGCTTAGAACTCTGATTGTCAAACAGGAGGCATTTAACAAATGTTTGTTCATTGTTGAAGTTACAGAAAATTTCTCTGTGAGCAGTGAGGTCCTCTACATATTCCTGTGTAAGAATAACATAGTTCTGGCTTCACAGGGTTGTTGAGAGAATCCAGTGACATGACATGTATAAAGTGCTTTGCAAACCTTAAAGCAATATATAAATGCTAGTTATTGTTATTGGTCATGTGTTGTCATCAATCCTGGAAAACCAAGAGGGTCCATCCGTCAAGTATGTGATGGATGTAATGATGGAATAATGATCCAAAAGAACAAGTCAAGCTCAGAGATGTTCAAATAGGAACAGGAGAGGAAACTGGATTGTCTTCAGGAAATTGCAAACCTTTGACCCCAGGATTCTCATTGAAATAAAGACCTGTCTTTATAATACCAACATTCTACCAGGGTTGTGACATGGCAGCAAAAAATGAAATAAAACACTCCTTGAAGAATTAAAAAAGAAGATTGCAGAGGGGAAAGGAGAAGTGTTGTGATGTATATATATATATATATATATATATATATATATATATATATATATATATATATATATATATATATATATATGTATATGTATATATATATGTATGTATATATATATGTATGTATGTGTGTGAATGGGCTTCAACATGTTGACAATGAAGAACTTCAAAGAAGAGCAATAAAAAGGGTCATAAAGGATAAAGCATAAAAGCATAAAAGAAGATGGCCTGATCATGTCAAAGTGCTCTGATGGCACATCTCAATGTCAGGAGAAAGTAAGTAAGATCAAATTCATCTGGAAAAACAAAAGTTCAAGGATATCATGAGAATCGGGTTTTTTAAAGTACACAGGAAAGTGGTCTAGCAGTACCAGATTTCAAACTGTATTATAAAGTGGTAATTATCAAAACAATCTGGTACTGGTTAATAAATAGAGAGGTAGATCAGTGGAATAGAACAGATAGAAATAACACTATAGTAAATGACTATAGTAATCTAGTATATGATAAAACCAAGGATCCAAGCTTTTGGGGAAAAAAAAACTTATTACTTAACAAAAACTGCTGGGAAAACTGGAAAACAGTATGGCAGAAACTAGGTATGGACTAACATCTCACACCATATACTAAAATAAGGTCAAAATGAGTATGTGATTTTTACATAAATGACAATACCATAAACAAATTAAGGGAGTATGGAATTGTTTATCTGTCAGATTTATGAGCAGGGGAAGAATTTAGGACCAAAAATGATATAGAGAATAAAATTAAATGTAAAATAGATAATTTTGATCATATAAAATTAAAAAGCTTTTACACAAACAAAACTAATATAACCAAGATTACAAAGGAAGTAGAAAACTGGGAAAGAATTTTTGAAACAAATATCTCTGATAAAGGCCTCATTTGTCAAATATATAGAGAACTGAGTCAAATTTATAAAAATACAAGTCATTCCCCAATTAATAAATGATTAAAGGATATGAAAAAGCAGTTTTCAGACAAAGAAATCAAAGCTATCTATAATCATATGAAAAATGCTCTGGATCATTATTGATCAGAGAAATGCCAATTAAAACAACTCTGGGGGCAGCTAGGTGGCGCAGTGGATAGAGCACCGGCCCTGGAGTCAGGAGGACCTGAGTTCAAATCTGGCCTCAGACACTTAACAATTACTAACTGTGTGACCCTAGCCAAGTCAATTAACCCCAATTGCCTCACCAAAAAACAAACAAACAAACAAGCAAACAAGCCACAACTCTGAGGTCTCACCTCATACCTATCAGAGTGGCAAATATAACAAAAATGGAAAATATTGGACATTGGAGGGGATATGGGAAATCTGGGACACTAATCCACTGCTGGTGGAGTTGTGAAAAGATCCAACCATTCTGGAGAGCAATTTGGAACTATGCCCAAAGGGCTATAGAACTGGGCATACCCTTTGATCCAGCAATACGACTGCTAGGTTTATATCCCAAAGACATCCCCCAAAAGAGAAAAAGACCTATTTGTACAAAAATATTTATAGCAGCTCTTTTTGTGGTGGCTAAGAATCAGAAATCAAAGAAATGCCCATCAATTGGGGAATGGCTAAACAAACTGTGGTATATGATGGTGATGGAATATTATTGGAATATTATTATTATAAGCAGGATGACTTCAGAAAGGCCTGGAAAGACATGTATGAAATGATGTATTGTGAAGTTAGCAGAACCAAGAGAACATTGTACACAGAGACAGCAATATTGTTTGATGAAGAACTGTGAATGACTTGACTATTCTCAACAATAAAATGATCCAAGACAATCTCAAAGGACTATTGATGAAACATACTATCCACCTCCAAAGAAAGAACTGATATTGATGGAACAGACTAAAGCATGCTATTTTTCACTTTCTTTCTTTTTTTTCTTTTAATCAAGTTTTCTTGTACAAAATGACAAATATGGTAATGTTCTACATAATCATACATGTATAACCCATATCTGATTGTCACTTCAGAGAGGTGATAGGGGAGAGAGGGAAAGAGGGATAAAAATTGGGACCCAAAAATTACAAATAAAATAGTTTATTGTTTTTTAAAAAAAGAAAGTAAGATCATTAGCATGTTGGATGGACCCACCTGGAAGGTCACACATGAGCCTCACAGGCATGGATGGGCAGGCATGACTGAACTGTCCTCTGGAGGGAACTCCCATATTAATGACATCACAGATCCCTTTGAGTATATTTGTTGTTGGTTCCATCACAATAACCTCTTAGACAAACACTTATAAAGCAACTACTATGTGTAAAACAATCAGCAGCAAGAGGAGAGAAATCCAGCATGAGATTCAAGGAGGCCTGGGTTCAAAAGCTGCCTCTCACTGGTAGCATGACCCTGAGTAAGTAACAACTTTTCTGTACCCCAGACAACTAAGACTGTAAGTTACAAATGAGTCTGTGTGTTTGGGGTATGCTATATATAAAAAAAAGGTTTTGCATCTTTTTAAAGTTTAGTCATAATTTTGGGTGGGGCAATGAGGGTTAAATGACTTGCCCAGGGTCACCCAGGTAGTAAGTGTCAAGTGTCTGAGGCTGGATTTGAACTCAGGTCCTCCTGAATCCAAGGCCACTGCTTTGTCCACTATAGTCATTATTTTTAAGAAACTTTAGGTAAATATGGTTTTTGAGTTTATTTGAATAAAACAATATTCTTTGTGATAAAGAATTCAATAAGTATTTTCCTAATATATGTGTGTATACATGTACAGATCCATACATAAGAAGTTTATGACTAAATAAAAGGTAGAGAAGATCATAGTAAATAAAATGGATTAATTTGTATTACATTAAATTAAAAGGCTTTTGCATAAACATAATTAATGCAACAAAAAAATAGAAGGAAAGCAGAAAACTGGAGAAAAAATTTACAGTAAGTTTCTCTGATAAAGGCCTCATTTTTTAAAACATATGGAGAACTAAGTCAAATTTATAAAAATAAGAGCCATTCCCTAATTGATAAATGGCCAAAGGATATAGACAAGCAATTTTCAGAAGAAATCCAATCAATAGTTGCATTAAAAATTATATAAAATACTACTGATTAGAGAAATGAAAATTAAAACAACTCTGAGGAATCACCTCTCACCTATCAGATTGACTAACATGACAGAAAAAGAAAATGAAAAATTCTGGAAGGGATATGGAAAAATCAGAGACACTAATGCATCATTGGTGTTATGAGCTGGTCTAATCATTCTGGAGAACAATGGTGGAATCTGCATAAGTTGTAGTATGTGATTATGATGGAATACTATTGTGCTATAATAAATAATGAGCATGATGGTTTCAGAAAAACCTGGAAAGACTTATATAAGCTCATGCAAAGTGAAGCTAGTAGTAGTAGTAGTAGTAGGGCTCCACCAGTCATGGATGACCATGGATCAGCACCTTGAAGAGCCATAGGCCACAGTGTGGCTGTGCAGTCCCATATGGGAGCCACAGCCCCTGAGTGACTTATAACCGGTAACTGCGCATCCCCTGTTGTATCTACCCCATGAGGAGTAGCTGGAGTGTCCTCTCCAGGGCCTGGAAAAGAATCTGTTGCCCAGGCAGCAGGTTTTCCCTCTCCTTGACATTGGTGGATCCAAAGGAGAGGCAGAGCCAGTATAGTTTGGCACCAGTGCTGCTGCAGGAGTTGCCAGAGGGATATGATGTCCAACATCCAACTGCCTAAGGGACTCCGACTCCTGACTTTTCCTCAGGTTAACTCCCGAAGCCTTTCCCATATATGGGTATAGCCACAAGGCAGCAGAGGTTTAAAATCAGGGTTTCCTTCCCCTAGGCGGGTTACCTGCCAAGGCTAAGGAGCCCCACCTGCCCGAAGTGACTGGTTTTAAGGCGCCAGTGACTCACCTTCACCCCTTCTCCTGTTAGTGGAAGCAGTTCCGCCACAAGAAGGCCAGGAGTTGGGCTTCGGTTGTCAGAGGCTATTTGAGACACACACCATTTGGAGCATTTTATAGAGAGTGGGAGCTTATCCCCACTCCTACCCCGGCATGACAAACCTTTGGAACCAAAGTGAAGCTAGCAGAACCAGGAAAACATTGTACACAGTAACAGCAATATTGTGAGGATAATTAACTGTATAAGACTTAGCTGTTCCAATGAAGATTGATCCAATATAGTTCCAAAGGACCCATGATGAAAAATGCTATGTATCTACCTCCAGAAAGAGAACTGATGAACTCTGAATAGTGATTGAAGCATACTTTTTATTGTTGTTTTTGTTCAGTCATTTTAGTAGCGCCCAGCTCTTCAGAACCCCATTTGGGGTTTTCTTGGCAAAGATACTGGAATGATTTGCCATTTCCTTCTTCATCCCCTTTTCCAGATTAGGAAACTAAGACAAACAGGGTGAAATGACTTGCCCAGGGTCACACCGAGTAAATGTCTGAAGTCAGATTTTAACTCAGGAAGATGAATCTTTCTGACTCCAGGTAAGCATTTTATCCACTGTACCACCTCACTGCCCCTCCCCCCTTTTTAAAAATTTTCCGTATTTTTCTTCAATTTTTTTGTCTGTGGTTTTTTTTTTGTGACATCACTAATATGGAAATCCATTTTGTATGACTTCACATGTATAATCAATACCAAATTACCTTCTTAGGGAGGGAGGAATGGTGGGAGGGAGGAAGAGAATTTGAATTTCAAATTTTTTAATGAATGTTAAAAATTCTATGTAATTGGAAATTATTTAACAAAATACATTAAAACTTTTTTTTTTTAAAAATTAAGAACACCAGTAAAAGTCTCCGATCCCAATTAGGAAGTAATATCCTAAAGTGGTAACATTTCAAATTATAAATTAAGGAAGTATACAAAGCAATGGAGGAAATTCATTTTATTATCTTCTTTCTGCCAGAACTCTTGAGTTCCAGGAGATAAAGGAGATTTGAGCCACTTACTCCACTCAGTTCCCACCCAACACTTAGAGCTTTCAAAGAAAGAGTTGAGTAAATCTAACTGCATGAAAGAGGGGCTCTGATTTAGAGGCTACAAGGACAAGCTTGGCCTAACATGTTTTTCATGTTCAGATGCGTCCCTGGCTCTGAATATCCCATTTATCTCCAGGAGAACTGGCCTCCTGCCCATTCCCCCACTATTGTTTCCTCCTCACAGAGTGCACTGCTCAGGGAAAATCTTCCAAGAGGCTTTTGTTCAGCATTCCTAGTTTTGTTCAGTTTCAAGGTTGTTTTTCTTGCTTTTCCTCCTCTAGGAAAATTTTTAAATTAGAATTAAGGTCAAGAAGAAAAATGTTTAAGCTGCTTCCTGTATAGACCAGGGCTAAGCAGTTTTGGAGTAGACCCTATGTAATTCAAAGATCTCATGACTTGGAGCCAGTGCTTCTCATGCCAAATATTAGTTTATGACCATGGTCCTTTCACAGTTGTCATCACCATTCAGACCTTCAAGTCAAGTCAACAAACATTTGTTGAGGACTTACTCTGAGCCTGGCATTTTACTGAGCTAAGGATACAAATAGAAGCAAAAAGATAGTCTCTGCCCTGAAGGAGCTTACAATCTCATGGAGGAATACAAGATCTGTAAGGAAGTTACCAAGTAGTTTAGGTATGGAGATAGTAGAAAATATGGGTGGTCTGGGCCCCTCCTCAAAATGTAGGCTCTGGGAAGTATCAATCAATCAATAAACATTTATTAAGTAAGTTATATGTGCCACTTTCTTTCTCCACTTATTTGTTTGTTTTAACCAGGTAAAGAAAGCCATTCTTTGACTCACCTCTTACCTAGCCTTAATCACTGAATGGGCGTTGCTTCAGGTAAACTGGGACCTGGGAAAGACCTTAGCTTAAAAAGATCAAAGTTTCCCACTGTATCCTGAACCATCTCTAGTTTTCGTGATGTATATATTGCCACTGGACCCAGGTGACTCTGGAAGAGAGAGTGAGACTGGTGATTTTGCACAGCACTGCATCGCTTCAATCCAATTCAGTGCAAGTCATAACATCACCTCCAGATGTCATGATCCTCTTGGAGAACAAACAACAACAGCTAAGTGCTAAGGCCTTAGGGCAAAAACAGTCTTAGCCCTCAAAGAGCTTGCAGCTTTAATAGGGGAGAAAACATGCAAATATATATAAAGCAAGCTATTATCAAAATAAATAGGAAATAACAGAGGGAAAGCACTGGAATTAAGAAGAGTTGGAGGGGCAGCTAGGTGGTACACTGGATAGAGCACTGGCTCTGGAGTCAGGAGGACCTGAGTTCAAAACCAACCTCAGACACTTAACACTTACTAGCTGTGTGACCCTGGGCAAATCACTTAACCCCAATTGCCTCAACAAATTTTTTTTTAATTTAAAAAAGAAAAAAAAAGAAAAAGAGTTGGAAAAGATTCCCTGTAGAGGGTAGAATTTTAGGACTTTAAAGAAAGCCAGAGAGGTCTGTGCTAAAGCAGAGGTGGGAGAAAGTTCTAGACATAGGGGACAGAAAGAGAAAATGCCTTGGAACCTAGAGAACTTAACAAATGCTTGTTGATTTGACTCCTCTGTGAGCTAATTGATCCTCTCTCTGCCATGGCTAACAACAACAAAGCTTTAACTTGGCCCCTGCATTATACACTGAGACATGGAATTTTTCCCCTATAGAGAAACACCAGGGCCTTTACTTCAAGCCTTAATCATATTTTACTTCAGAATTTTCCATGAAAATTCCTTTTCCCCTTCTAGAATCAAGTATTATACACCCACCTATATAGATACTGGACTCCTTATCTCTCCCAAGCTAGAAATACAACAGCCCACTCTGGGTCTAACTGCCCTACTAATTAGCGGGTTAAGTTTTAACCTGCTCCTTTGACAACCTGGGACACTTAGCCAATCCCTCCTGGGTGGCCCTTCGTTCCCACAGACTCCCAATAGTAGTGTTTCGGTCTAACAGCTGCTCAATCTAGCCTCACCATCCTCAACCACCCCAGCAGATCAACAATTCCTAAGAGTACAATGCTACAATCGTCACTTTCCTATCTTTCTAAATGCACTAATGAAATATATAAAATATTTTCAGTTAGTTTGCCAAGGGTACAATTTTTATTTTACTTATTTATTTGGCTGAAGATGGGGGGAAAAGAGTTATATTTCTCAAAGTCAGGTTTATCGATTGGCCTTTAAGTGCATTATCAAGCTAAGAGAGAGATTCACCCACCAACTGTTCTATATTAGCTGACTCTGCAGGTTATTTGAGAGTCAAGATTATATTTTCACCTTAGAAGGTCCAGTTACAAAGTCAAGATATTTCTTCTAGTCTGTAGTATTGCAACTCCTCATCAATTAAATCTTCAGTGTGATTGTATTGACTTGACATAGAATGATTTTGTTTCATCTTGACTAAATTCTCTTTGCTGGGATATGTGATCTTGGCTTCAGACCTTTGAGTTTAACTATTCCCAGTTTAAGATGCCGCCAAATTGATTCTGGGTATATGGATTTCTGCAATTAAATGTAACTTGTTTTGCACATATCCATTTTACCGTTTAAGGCCAAAATATTTTGGCAACCTTGAGCCAAATTTCAAAGACAATACCATGGGACTGAGGATTCTCTTTGTCTTGATTTGTTGCAGGAGAGGCTGGTTTAAAGAGCTTCTAGAAACAATAAGGAGTCTTTTCTCAAAGTTATTGCAAGCAACTCCCTCTTATCAGCTGGTCCCCACTGATGCTACCATCAGTTCAGAGCTGGTTGGTCAGTCAACATGTGACTGAGATGTGTGTCATTTCATCTTGTTCTTTCATTTAAGCAGATTTGGCACCTTGACAAGGACTTTTCTTGTACTTGGCAAGTGACCACTCTGAATTGAGAAAAAGAGAAAGCTGAATTATGTTTCCAGTAAAACTGATTTAAAATGTGGATTTGCTCCATTGTGATAAAGACTGGTGGGATAATGAGTAGTTTTTAAAGTACCTAAGTGTAAACATATGGAATAAGTAATATTTTATCGTGTCCCTACCCTGGCCAAAGGAAGAAGGCACACTCTGAAAAGCTAAGAAATGTGGACAAGTCAACTGTTCCCAGCTGGTAGCCAAAACTATCTAATTAATAAGTGGTCTGGATGGCTCAGGATAAAATACACATGTTCCCAATGAGTCATTTTATTAAATAAGACCTTTATTATTCCTAGGTAACAACTCTTAGAAGCTCCTTGATCTGTGAAACAATTAGGATATAGAAAGCAAAGATGTTTAGAATGAGAGGTTCAGGAAAGTAACATAAATTGGAACAGACCCTGAAAGGGAAACAACATCCTTTTGTCATTTTAATACACAGGAATTACAATCTGGGGGAAAAAAAGTTTAGAAGAATTACTCTACACTTTTGTTCCTACAAATTAGAAAGTAGAGTTTAATAAACTAATGGTTAGCCATAATTCTGAAATGGATTTTATCTTTCCTTTAATTTTTTGTGGACTAGAAAAGAAAATCACTGATACAATAGACTTAACAAGATAGTTCCCCTTTATTCTTTTTATTAGTCCTTTTCCTGATCCAGTCAACAAGCATTTATTAAATGCCTATTATATTCCAGGTACTGAGCTAAGTACTGGGTACAAGGATACAAAGAACTGCAAAAACTCAGTCCCCTTTCTCTTGGTGCTCACAATATAAAAGGGAAGACAACATGTTAACAATTATGTACAAATAGAATGAACAAGTGGAGATATTACAAGACACTAAGATTAAGGAGGACTAAGAAAGATTTCTTGCAAAAGGTAGGACTTTATGTGAGTCTTAAAGGAAGGAAGGCAGGAGGTGGGCATGAGGATCTAGAAAATTCCAGGAATGGAGAGCAGTGAGTAAAAATATTGGGAGCTTGAAAATGGAGTGTCATGTTTGAGGAAATGCAAGTAGGTCAGAATTCACTGGGGGAGAAGGGAAGGGAGAAAGTAGGATATAAGAAGACAGAGAAGAGCCATCAAGGGCCTTTTAACAAAGGGGGGATTTTGTATTTGATCATGGAGGTAATTGAAAACATTTGGATGTTATTGAATATGTATTGTTGTTATCAAAGGGGTGACATAATTTGACCTGCACTTTAGGAATATCAGTTTGGCAGATGAATTGAGGATGGACTGAAATAGAGAGAGTTGTTATTTATCCTTCATTTTGGAAGAGTGCCAATAACATCACTGGGTAATGATTTGCTCATGAATTGGGTTTAAGTGAAAGACTTGAAGTAGGGTTATCAACCAGCAGGCTATTGCAGTAGTCAGTGTGAAGTGATGAGAATCTGTATCAGGGCAGCAGCAGCAGCAGCAGGAAGTGCTGAATATTAGAGATGTGAAGGTAGAATCAACAGGATTTAGCAACTATTTGGATATTGGGTGAGAGGGAATGCAGGAGAATGAGAAGACATGAATGATGGGAAGGTTGTGAGCCTCTATGGGAGAATGGTGATGCCCTTCACAGTAATAGGAAGTTAGGAAAAGATGGATCAACAAAAGGTTCCATTGCTTATGGGGTTTAATAAACCATGTTGAAATGCTCTTGATCAAAAGAATCATCTGTTGCTATCCAAATAAACATCTCTATCAGAGGCTACACTTTTCAGACAATGGAAGTTACTGAGATCCAATTAGGATTGGCGGTTACTTGGGTAACTGTCATTCACACATCAAACCAACTGAGTTACCAGTAATGCCCCCTCAGATTCTACAGGATGTTAAAGCAATACAACTAAACCAATAAGAAGCATAGTCCATTTAAATGCTCTCAAAAGTATCCTTGAAGTCACAGTCAGAGAGGGGAGGAGTGTTAGGAACACTGCTCACATCACGCAGTCCAGGAGCTTTCAAGGCAGTTTTAGAGTGAGGCTATTTCCACTCTTGAATTCTAAGTAGCTGTCAATGATGAACTTCCCAGGAGACATTCGATATCTCCAGAGATGTTCCAAAAGTTGTGTTTTTATTTACTGTGTTCAGTCCTTCTCCTACTGGTCCCATGAGACTGCTTTAGGCAGGGAAGAGGAGAAGGAAATGAGAGGAAGAGGAAGAAACTAGGCTGAATACCTTAGGGAACGCTAAAAAGAAAGCTGAAAAGGGATTCTGTTTGGCAGCGTGCACCCTAATGGGTACTGTGTGTCCAAACACCAAAAAGAAAGGGAAAACTTAGAAAAGTTCAGGATAACTCTGATAACAGCAATCAAACAAAACCTTGCCTTGACTTATTTTTAACCACACCTGACTATCTTGAGAATTGTCTCAATTTTCTACCTCTCCTTGAACAAACTAAAGAAAATAAACACTGCCAGTAACTTCCATTTGTAAATATCATTAATACATATTTCTTCATTAATAGGCTACTGTGGAAAGAGTGCTAGATTTGGGATCAGAGGACCTGAATCCTGGCTCTGCCACTGACTATGCGACATTGAGCAAATAAATGAACCCCTCAGCTTAATTTCCTCATCTGTAAAATGAGGGGATTGGATTAGATCATCTCTCAGGTTCCCTCTGACTCAAAGTACTATCAGAGCCTCACCATAAACTTTCAGGAATGAATACCCTCGCTCTTGAGAGAGGGAATCGTTTATCACAACTATGTGAGATTTAAGTCCAGAGGGGATGAGGTCTTGAGGAAGGGGGAGTTTCAGAGACATCAAGAGCAATCATGCATTGCATGCAGATAGGGGAACCAGCCACCCAAGAAGGCAGCACCTTAAGCACATGGGGAAACGTTTTCCCCATTGTCAGTAAAGGTAAGTATCTCCTCCTATCCCTTTTTTCCTCTCCTTTCTTCCTCTCTTTTCTGCATAAAGAGATTTATCTTAACCCTGGAGTTTTTTAACATGGATTTCCCCCTAGATGTTGCCATTTTTCATATTCATTAAATTTCATGTTAATATAAAGAATTTTTTTCCATTATTTTACTGAGTATGACTGTAAATGACTTCTGAGTATCCTGAGAGGAAGAAGAAGAGACTAAAGAGGGAGGGGAAACAACGTAGTTCTGAGGGTATTTTCTATTTCACATGCATTCTATTTCTTGCTGGGTGGTCAAAGACAACACCTAGGTCCACATTTAAGCAGACTTTTTATATTGGATGTTTTATACTTGAACTCCTAAAGGTAGAATTAGAACCAAACCTGAGGTCTTCCCCCTGCTACTATGAACCTGTCTTTGTTTCTATTGGTTGTAGTCACTTGGTAACATTCAACCCACAACCTTACTGCATGGTGGGCTAAGTGGTTTATCTTCCCCAGTCTCTAGAATGAGGAAGAGGAGGAGACCTAAAGAAGAAAGGATCAACCAAGAAACCCTGAAGAAGGTGGACACAGGCAAATAGGGAGGGTTTTTTTACCCCATATTTTTTGTTTTAGAAATGTAGGTAAAGGAGGTAAGCTAGGTGGTGCAGTAGATAAGGCACCCTCCATGGATTCAGGAGGACCTGAGTTCAAATCCGACCTCAGATACTTGACACTTACTAGCTGTGTGACCCTGGGCAAGTCATTTAACCCTCATTGCCCCACCAAAAAAAAAAAGAAAGAAAAAAGAAACATAGATATGAGGATGGCAAGTGCTCCTGTTGGGATAACTAGGCACTATTCCATGAAGATATATCAGATTAAACAGATGAATGTAAAAAAAGACCAGTTTTAGGAAAAACACACACACACTCAACCACTCTCCCAGCTTGGAGTTGATTGGTTTCTCTGGGCAGCTAGTTTGTACAGTGGACGGAATGCTGGGCCCTCAGTTTCCTCATCTGTAACATGAGCTGGAGAAGGAAATGGTAAACCACTTCTTTGCCATGAAAACCCTAACTAGGGGTCAGACATGGCTGGAAAAAAACAACATAGCAACCATTCTCTTGTACCTCCAGAAACTACAGGATAATTTTACATCTCAAATAGTAAATAGAGATGGCTCTTATCATTACCATCACCAACTCCCCTTACACACACACATATACACACATACCAAATACTGAGATAAAAATGCCAGATAACTTGTATCGTCATTTGAAAAAGTAGTAAAGAGTTTCTTTCAAGGGTGAACTACCCTTGTTTTGTTCCTTAATTAAAATCAGCCGTGGTTATTTTTACAACTATAAGCACCCATTGCTCTAACAACTGGTTTGATTATTTAGGCCAAAAGAAAGCATTAGCATGTTTTATATCCCCTTTTCCAAAGCATTCACTCTTAAATGCCAACTGTGGGATAATTGAAATCCTTTTGACCTTGAAAATAGAGGGGGATCTCTTCTGTAAGAGCACTTGAACACTAATCTGTATATTTATAAGACTCCCACGAATTTTGACAAGTGGGCTAGCCTCCATCTTAATTTTATAAGACTTAGGCAACTGAGACACAGGGAGTTGTGACTTCTGCCTGGTTGCCTAGTGAGTACATGGTAATAGAACCTGGATTCAAATACTTTTTGTTTCTGTCTTGTTTGTCTCTGTCAGTTCTTCTGGGATAGAAACATACTATTTCTCTGAATGTCATTTGTTAATGCCCAAGTCAAGTCTGGAAGTATTTTCTGGGGGTTTTTTCCAAATGTCAACAAAATAAATGATGACATACCCATAATTGAATTTAACTAACAGTATTTTACTTGATGGAGACATGTAGGCAGCTAGAGTTGACATTAAAAGCATTGCAAACTATTCTCTCCTGAGCATTTTGTTAAATATGGGAATGGAGGGAAAGAAGCAGAGACAGATGGCTTATGGGGAGGGAGGGATGTAACTTGCAAACATGTGTTTGCTGTTAGTGATAAGCCACCCATGGCTGTGAGTGGTAAAATAGGCACAATGAGCTGCCCCCTGGGTGACTGTAGCAGAGTCATTAGCTGGTGTTGAGAGATCTGAATAATGTGTGAGAGCTGTCCGGTGTCTTTGCCAGTGTGGACATGGAATGATTAATGATGTGACAGAGAAAAGAAGTGAGAAGAAGTAAACATAAATTGTGAAGTAGCATTGAGTTGGGAGGGGTCATAATTTTAGAAGTGGACCCCCTAATTGTTATCTATGGATCAATGAAGGATTTGGGATCCCCTTTAGGAGGGAGGAGGCAAGAGAAGAAAGAGAGCAAGTGGATAAAAGGAGAGACAGAGGAAGAGACCGAGAAAGAAGGAGATCAAAGATTAGAATTGGAAACAGAAACTTAAAGACCATCTGGCACAACCTCCTGATTTTACAGATGAAGAAACTGAGGTCCCAAAATGTTACATGATTATGTTGAGATCACATAGAAAAAAAGTGGTAGAGTTGATATTTGAACCTTGGTCTCCAGACTCCAAAATCATTGCTCTTTGGGGAGAGAGGGGGAGGGGGAGGGGGAGGGGGAGGGAGAGGGAGAGGGAGAGGGAGAGGGAGAGGGAGAGGGAGAGGGAGAGGGAGAGGGAGAGGGAGAGGGAGAGGGAGAGGGAGAGGGAGAGGGAGAGGGAGAGGGAGAGGGAGAGGGAGAGGGAGAGGGAGAGGGGGAGGGAGAGGGGGAGGGGGAGGGGGAGGGGGAGGGGGAGGGGGAGAGGGAGAGGGAGAGGGAGAGGGGGAGGGAGAGGGGGAGGGGGAGGGGGAGGGAGAGGGAGAGGGAGAGGGGGAGAGAGAGAGGGAGAGAGAGAGAGAGAGAGAGAGAGAGAGAGAGAGAGAGAGAGAGAGAGAGAGTGAGTGAAAGAGAGAGAGAGAGGGAGGGAGGGAGAGATGGGTACAGTAGATGATATCATACTCCACTGAGGTTTCAAGTTCAGAATTGCCTTTCTCCTGGATCTTAGTGATGATCTCAAATCACACACAGAAAGTACAATTTATGAGATAACTTGATTGTATGTTTGAAAGGAATACCAAGTTGTACATAATAGATTTGCAATTTCATGTACAATCATCTTTTTTATATAATGTTATGAAAATGCTTGTGTTATTCCATAACTTAAAAATTAAAGAAATGTTTTTCAAAAAAAAAAAAGAAAGAATGCACTGGAAGAAGAAAGTAAACAACTGTGACTGAAAATCCATCCTTTGGTTCTCAGTTTTATAGTAACCCTTGGGGATAATCAGAAGCTAAAGAAGTAGAAAAAGAGAATTGTAATTCCAGGGAGTGGCATGGTTATGCTTGATGTGGACAATAGTTTACATAATGAGCTGCAAGATCTTAGCAACTAGACCAATGTGATAGGGCAAGAGGGAGCCGTCGTGGGATGTGCAGAAAATCTTGGAAACCTAGTATCTGTCATTAAGCTGAGTAAATTTAAAATACTGCTTAAGATGCGAGGGAGAATTAAGAAGGGCAAACCATGACTTTCAAGGACATATGTAGGCTTGGTAAAAGAGGGGTAAATCCTAATAACGAAAGATATCCAAAAGTGGAGTTAGACTGCCTTGAGAAGTAATGAGAAACTCATAAACTGGATGACCAACTTTCAGATGTGTTGTAGTGAGTATTCTCATTCAGTAATGATTTGGATTGGATGGCCTTGGAAGACCCTTCTGACTCTCTAAGCATTGCCTGTAATAATGGGTCCCCAAATCCATAATTGATTAGAATGAAAAACAAAGTAAGAAAGGGTTGAAGAGGAAGAATCAGGGGCTGCATGCTGCATCAGACTAATGCTTCTGCTACCCTGGGAAGAAAAGCATTGAGGAACTAGGTCAGCTGGAGGGCTCTGATCAGTGATTCAATCACCGGGTGACCACAGAGCCTAATCAGGGGATTGTCTGTCCACAAGCCAGCAAATGTCTACATGAAAAACTCAATAACAAAACAGTTTACAGACCTGCCCCACTCCCTCCCAAACAATTCTCCCCTAGAGAAATTATGGGATGATCTGTATTGCAAAAAGAATTTATTATTACTAATTATTATAGTATTAATTATTGTAAATAATTTTATGGAGTAAGGTCAAAATAAGGGGGAGGGAAGCATTTGCAAGGGGACAATTTGAAAGAACACAATGTCTGATGGAAAATTGGGTGGGACTATATAAGGTTTTTCAGAAATGTTCAGAAAAATAGACTCCTGGGCACTAGACAGCTGATTTTTCCTGTACTTTGCCATGTTTTCCTTGTGGATAACAGGCCTTCTCAAGATGCCAAATTGAAATCTCTATCTCTGTGGTATTCTACAGGATATGGCCACAGCCAGAAACAGGTGATTCTACAGTCTTTCAACTTAATGTTCCATGCTTACTTCATCCATCTGTTATACTCACGCTTTGTTCCAGGCACTTGGGATGACTTACTCTTCCTCAATCTCCTGCTGCCCTCTGTGCACAGCACACCATTTCTAAAGTGGGCCCCTCTACCCATTACATTCTTTCCCCTCCTTCAAAATGTAGCTTAGATCATAGCTCCTCTATGAGCCTTTCCCTGATCTGATCCCTCACCTCCTCATTGTCTTATCTCCTTTCCCTTCTCTGACTTCTTCTAAGCCATTTTGTCATTCTAACTGATATAACAATAAGACCTCAAAAGCCTGTGTGCTCCTTTAGCATCTTTTAAATATTCAGAAATCTAGAACTGGGGCTCTTACAGTGGGATCTGTGAACTAATTTTTTCCCTAAAATTTTGATAATTGTATTTCAGTATTATTGGTTTACTTTGTAACCTTATGTATTTTATTTTAACTGCTATGTATTTTATTTTATGCAGGTAAAACATGATTCTGAGAAGGGATCCACCGGATTCACGAGGCTGCCAAAGAGGTCCATGACACACAAAAATTTAAGAACCTTTCTAGAAAGGTTCTAGATAAAGGGCCCCTACCCATTGGGTTAGGAAGAATTACAATATGTGAAAAAGAGTTACAAAAGCTGCCGGGATAGGTTGGTGATCTGAACCACCTGAGATCTACCCAAGTAATATACAAATAATGCAAGTTTAGACTCAGATAGATACCCAAGCTTAGAAGCAAAGATTCTACAACAGTGAATTCCTACTTGTGAGAAAGCCAATATTTCAAATGCCTCTTCTTTACAGTCTAAGGAAGAAAACAGCAGGAGACTCAATGACCACTAATTAGTCATTCTATCTGAGTCTAATCAAGTCAACAATGATTTATTAAGGACCTACTCTGTACCATACACTGAGTATAAAAGGAAAAGCAAAACCCATCCCTGACTTCAAAGATTTTACAGTCTAAGGGGGAGACTTGTAACAACTGTGTACAAACAAGATATATGCAGGATAAATTGAAGGTAATCTCAGAGGCATTCAATCACTAGTTAAGATATTCAAGGTAACAGATTTTGCTTCTCACATTCAAAGCTTCCCAGAACATGAAAAACTATATACTTAGGGCAGCTAGGTGGTGTAGTGGATAGAGCACCAGCCCTGGATTCAGGAGTACCTGAGTTCAAATCTGGCTTCAGACACTTGACACTTATTGGCTGTGTGACCCTGGGCAAGTCAATTAACCCCCCCCAAAAAAAAACCCAAAAAACAAAAAACAAAACCTATATACTATAAAACAGCATTCTCCAATTGGAGAAGTATAAGAATATGAGGTGAGCCTTCATTGAAAGGAACACAAAACCCTAATGACATCTAGAAGATAGTGGTTCCATACTTATTGTATGGCCAAGAATATATTGGGAAATTGACTAGAAATGTTACTGCTCTAACTTTCAGTTTTCTCCCTTGTAAAATTAGGTTAGATCAAATGACATTGTAGGCCTTCTGCACCAACAAAACTGTATGATTCAATGTTTACAATTTTAGTCCCACTATAACAAAAAGCTATGTGGATGTTTTTGTTTTACCTAAAACACAAGACCTGATCTGTGAACATAGGGAGGGCCTAATGAAGACCTTCCCTTACCAAAAATGCACAATTGTTACAAAAAATAGCATCATGTAATTCCATTCACATACACTGAATTTGTAATTCAACATTATCATCTTCAATATGCATTAAAGCAGACATCATAAATTCTAAGTAAGAAACACTGTAAATCCTAAACATGAGCTTGGCCTATTTCCTTTCTCTCTGTTTATTATGATTGTCATTGACAGTTTTAAGCCCTGAGATCTGGCAAAGTTCCCCCAATAGATGAATAAGGTGTTATCCTGACACCTACTTCTCTTTCCCAACAAGGCAAGGTCAAACTCAACACATTCTCTGGCATTCTTTTGTTTCCCCTCTTTTCACAGTCTAGTGGCTGAAAATAATTCTTTTCATTTAGGTGTTTGTAAAGAGAATGGCGGGGAGGTTGTCTGTATAAGTCTCTATAATGGAAAATGAAGTAGAAACCAGTTTCCTGAAGTGGAACTCTGGTGTTCCCAAGTCCTCAAGTCACTAACACAAACCTAAGCATATGTGATGACAACAGAATGGCTAAGGGTTTGGAAAATGACCCAGACCAACTTAGGAAAGTCAACTGTTATTCAATTTTTTAAAACCACTTGGCAATTAGCATAGGGATTTCTACTCCTTGGAGAGGCTAGCTATACCTGGAGAATAAAATAATTATTACCAGGAATCATAAAGGATTTGCAATAGCACTAAGTTCTATTTGGGTTTTTTTTGTTGTTGTTCAGTTGTTTCAGTCTTGTCCGACTCTTCATGACCTCATTTGGGGTTTTCTTGGCAAAGATACAGGAGTAATTTGCCATTTCCTTCTCTAGCTCATTTTATAGTTGAGAAACTAAGGCATATAGGGTTAAGTGACTTGCCCCAGGGTCACACAGCTAGCAAGTGTCTGAGGCTGTATATGAAATCATAAAGATGAATATTCCTTATTCCAGTACTCTATCCACTGCACCACTTAGCTGCCCAGAGATTCTGTCTATGGAGAATGCAAATCGCCTCAATAGGACCACAAAGTGTCAAGAGGCAAATTGAATTCAGAATAGCCACTCCACTGCAGATCTTGGGCATGTGAATGGCAAATGATAACTAATCAGAAAAGGCTGTATATGGTATACACTAACTTTAATTATCTTTGTATTAATGATCCACTCAATTCCAAATTATTCTCAACCATTCGACAAGCACTTAGCAAGTGCCTACTATGTGTCAGACACCGGGGATCCAAAGACCAAAATAAAACAAGTCTTTGTCTTTAAAGCAGCTCACATCAAGTGATATAGGCAACATAGAGATGGAAGTAAAAGACAAAAAACATAGAAAGTAAATCATCTGTCTGGCAGACTAGAAATAAAGGGCTAGTCTTGGAGTCAACAAGAGTTATGTTCAAATTTAGCCTCTGATACATGCTGGATGTGAGGTCAGTAAGTGTTCCCATCCAGACAACTCTCTAAATTGTAACTTAAAGAGAATTTGCCAATTTTCACCAATGGGGGGGGGGGGGCGGGGAAGGACCAGTGTAGAATTTAATGGGAATATACATTAAATCAGAGATCAAAACAAAACCCCCAAAAGAGCAATTTGGTGTAGGGGAGAGCAGTAAAGTTAGGGACATCTAATTTTAATCAAGAAGAGACATTTGAAATTAGCCTTATAACAAGTAGGTTAGGGAATGGGCAGTTTCTATATGGGCCACAAGTTCCTCCCACCCCAATACAGGAAAGGGCCAATGTCTATCGTGGTAATGGTAGGAGAATGTGTAGAGCCAGAGGTCAGACTTTGCTATATGTAAATTGTTTATGGGGAGTGGAGAGGGAAGCCTGAGTCAGAGTGCTTCCCATGGAGCTGGAGAGGCATACTTTAGCTATTCCAGAGGGTATCAGTTGGTCTCTTGGTCCTTGTGATGGCAGAGTATGTTCCAAGGAAGAGTGGCAAATGAGTCAGAAGGACCTCAGCACTCTGGACCATAAATAACAAGGACAGTTGGTTTCTGGTCTCTCTTTTTGGAAGCAGCCCCTTTATTGGGATGTTGACCACGATGACTATACCTTGGCTTTCCAGAAAGAGGTTAGGAGATTTCTTTCCCCTGTCCCTCTCCTGGAACTACTAAGGAAATTACATACCAATTTCAGTGTGAACATGTGCTTATCTAAGTCAGCCTGAGCTGGACCTCAAGTCCCTGACTGCCTCCTCTGCTTTGTGTTTCTTTTTCTGAATACGAGTCACCAAACAGCAATCCTGCGAGATGGATGTTCAAACCTTCAGGTGCTACTTTGGGAGTTCAAGTGGTCCAGAATCCTGGGATTGTGTGCTGATTGTACAAAAGGAGGCACTTTCTACAATTACACCCCTCTTGGAGAAGACCACCGCTGGGAAGATGAGCCATGTCTTGGCTGGCCAGAACATCTGGATCTTAATTCTTAACAGACAAGGCTGACAGAAAGAAAAATGAAAACTGTTGTAATCCCACAGTTCTCCCTGCTATCTTTCCCATTGCTCAGACAATATAATTAGGATAATGAGATATAGTTTGTGTTTTAAGTCTTTGTTAAGGTATATTAATGGGTATTTTGTGTTTTAAGCATTTTGTTTCTGGTGGAAAAAATAAATAGCTGTCCTATAACTGATAGCTAATACGTTTTACATTGGACAAGTTTTCTCCCCAAACCCTGCACATGAGCCAAGAGAGTTTCTTGAGATTTTCAGATGGAGGAATAATGAGGCAGAGAATGTGAGAAAAAAACCTGACCCCTTCTACTTTTAGAAGTTAGTGTCCTCCAGGACTGAACCTATTTTCTTGAGTTTAGAAACAGGAAGGGAGTTAGCCCCTAGACTATGGCTAATATAAAAATTGTAAATGAGATACTCTCACCATTTTCCTTCTCCCCTGCCCCTCCACTTACTCATCTAATCCAAACATCTTATTTTAAATATAAAGAAATTAAGTCCCTTAGTGGTAAAATGGTTTGGTCAATGTGATACAACTAGTTAAGGGCAATAGTGACTATAACTCAGGTCTCCTGACTTCCAGAACAACAGTCTTGCTGTGATACAACTCTGTCCCGTGAAATGAAAAGGTTGATCAGAATTCATTCCATGTTCCCTTCCAGCTTGAAAAATCTATAATTCCATGTAATTAGAATGAATCTAATTGATGTGCTCTTCATATGTGTTATATACAAAATGTAACAATTTTGAGGCACTAAGAATTCTTTTTTTCAACAGAAGCAAATGTTCAGGAAGCTTTTTTCCTCAATTAAAAGCAATTCATATATTTCCGCTCAAGAGGATGTTACGTCTACCAAAGCAGGGTCCAAGCATTGCACATTTGTTATAAACTTTACTTTTCTTAAAAACAAAAACTGACTTCAATTTGTAATATTAGCTGCAACGTGCCATGTCTTTGCAAGCACAGGCAGTAAAAAGGAGAGGTCCAGAAACAAAAGAAATTCTTTCGGCTTGGTTCAAGACCATCTACTTTACAACAGCCTCATCCACTCAATTTGTAAGAGGAAATATTTATTGTTTATTTAATATTTAAAATATGGCCATGGCCATATGGTTTATGGAGTGATGGTCTTGACATCTTCCCTACTTTAACAATAAAGTGAAGATAAAAATATTTGATGAGACTTGTGTGCTAATTTCCCAAGATGAAAATGGCCACCTATTACTATCATCAGCCAAACTCATTAAAGAGGAAATATGTTTCCTCTGTGCTAAAAGGCATCAAAAATTCAAATTGCTCATTTAGGAAAAGTAGCCATTAGTGTTTTCAATAGTAAAAAGACCTTTTACATTTTCATTATGCCATCAAACTTACTTTCTACAGTAATAAATCAGAAATCCGTGATTTTTGCACTATAGGTAGTTTCTTTACCTATGCAGATCATCTATAGGACCTTGAGCAGATCAATTCCATCTCCTGGTCCTTGGTTTCCTCCTCTGTAAAATGAGGGCATTGGGTTGGATGACCTTGGGAGTTATCTATGATCTCTGTTATTATATGGCCTTAGAACATTGCTATGACCAAAAATTCATCACTCTATAGGCAACCTGGTGATCAGACTCTCCAAGGTTACCTAGCCTGCTCCTCAGGGCAACAGATACATGCTGAATATCTAGTTTGAAAAATGTAACTGGGGGCAGCTAGGTGGTGCAGTGGATAAAGCACTGGTCCTGGATTCAGGAGAACCTGAGTTCAAATCTGGCCTCAGACACTTGACACTAGCTGTGTGACCCTGAGCAAGTCACTTAACCCTCATTGCCCTGCAAAAAAAAATAAATAAAAATAATAATAAAATAAAATTTGTTTTTAAAAAAAGGGGGCAGCCAGGTGGCACAGTGGATTGAGCACCAGCCCTGGATTCAGGAGGACCTGAGTTCAAATCCGGCCTCAGACACTTATCACTTACTAGCTGTGTGACCCTAAGCAAGTCACTTAACCCCAATTGCCTCATAAAAAGAAGAAAAAATGTAACTACAGTGGGATCTTCAGAGCTTTATACTTGGGTGGAAAATTTAGAAGATGCCAAGAAAATCTTCCAGAGCTATATGACTTACATGACTAGATCTACTCTTACTCTTGGACGGATTTCCAGTCCCTTTGGCAGCATTGAAACCTTGGGGCATCCTGGGGCAAGCTTCTGCCTCTCTCTCCCAGTGGTTACCCATGCCCATCTCCAGACACTATTGGTAGCCAATGGGGGAAAGAGGCAAAAGCTTACCCTAGGATGCCCCAAGGTGTGTGTGTGTGTGTGTGTGTGTGTGTGTGTGTGTACACACGCAAACATTTAATGAAAATCACCATATTTAGTCTTACTAAAGATAATACATCTTGCCTGGATGCTTGTGTACCACACCAATATTGTAGGATGAGCTTGCAAAGTCCTTCCCAATGAAGCATCCTCAATTATGGGTTCCATGGCAGCCCTATCAACGTAGGGTGGACTTAGTGCTGCCCTCCTTATTTCTGATCTAGGGGAGTGAGTCCTCCAGCACAGCCAAGGACATAAAGGAGCCCTGTTTTGTATGCATCCCCATCCAGAGTGTCAGCCATCGGCAATCTCTATTTCTATGCTAACTCATAAAAATCGCAAATTGCTGGATTATTGATGTACTCTTTCTATATCAATAGATATTCATCTTTCTGAGTTTAATTCCAGACAACACTATACTTTATGAAACACTTTTTCAGATAAATATAGGTCATAGTTTTGGAAAGTATTTTTACTGTAATTTTAGAAGATACTACAAAGGATTTTATAATCCGACTGCCTCATTTTACAGATGAGGCATTGAAGCTCTGGAAGATTCAGGGACTTGCCTGGGGTCAACCAGGTACCATGTGTCAGATTTCAACTCAGGGATTCTGACTCTAAATTTAGCATGCTTCCTACTGTGAAGTGTCATTTGGTGCATTTTTCCCCCAGAGACCAAACAGGTATAGGCAGCTAATGTTACAGTGGTTGGAATACTGGACCTAGAGTCAGAAAGATCTGGGTTTGAATCTTAGCTCAGTCACTTACCGTATGACCTTGAACAAGTATAACCCCTGTATGCCTCAGTTTCCTCATCTTTAAAATTTGGAAAATAAGAGCACTTACCTTTCAGGGTCATTGAGAAGATCAAATGAGATATTTATAAAATCCTTTGCAAACTTAATAATAAATACTAGCTCTTATTAGCAATTTTTGGTAATATTATTCCATAGAGGAAGCATGTTGTTTTCTTCCTTTGCAAAGTAAATTTTCCTTCTCACAAGTGCACACGTGCGTGCACACACACACACACACACACACACACACACATCACTGAACATTCTTGGCATAGGAGGAGCACTGGCTGTTGTTGTTTTGTTTTGTTTTCTGACTATTATCCTCAAGGATCAGATTAGAAGGATATATGAATCCTGTCCAGAAGAAGAAAATCCCTTGTAAGCTATAAATGAGCTACTCCAGCAGGTAATACTGCAAAGGGGTCCCTGTTACAAGGAACCTTCCTCCCTGACTTTCATCCCCACTTCCATTTGCTGCTGGGATATTTCCTACAACAAAAATTAGTGAGTTTGTCCATCCACCCAGATGCTAGTGCAGAAGATAACTGGCATATCCCTAGGTTGTAGATTTAGCCTAGAAAGGAACTTTAGAGATCATGGGATTCTCATTTTACATAGCTGAGAAAACTGAGGCCCAGGGAAGAGAAGTAATCTGCCTGATGTCACATGAGTAAAAAAAGTAGCAGAACTATGGTTACTAAGCCACAGTGCCTCCCAATCTAGTTCAAATTCAGAGCCCACTCATGAGTTTCAATTCCTTCAAGAAATATTCTAAGACTTTGTTTAGCCCAGGTGCTCAGGCTCCCCTCATATCAGTTAAAAGTTCAGTGAAGATGATTGACTACAAGGGTAAAACGTATGGTAGCTACTCTGCTGAGCTATTGTGAAGAAAATTCTTTATCAATTTTTTTTTTGCAGGGCAATGGGTGTTAAGTGACTCGCCCAGGGTCACACAGCTAGTAAGTTTCAAGTGTCTGAGGCCAAATTTGAACTCAAGGTACTCCTGAATCTAGTGCCAGTGCTTTATCCAATGCACCACCTAGCCGCCCCTCTTTATCAAATTTAAGGAGAACAGGATGCTATCAGAAAAACCTGGAAAGACCCACATGAACTGAGGCAGAGAGAAATGTACTGTATACAAAATAACAGCAATAGTGTAAAGATGATCTGCTGGGAAGCACATGGATATTTTCAGCAAGGCAATGATCCGATATAACTCTGAAGGACTTAGGAAAATTGCAATACAGCTACAGAGAAAGAACTGATGGTATCTGAAAACAGACTGAAACACATTTTGACAACTCCTTTTTTTGTTTTAATCTGTTTTCTCTCACAACCTAGCTAATGTAGAGATATTTTCCATGACTACTCATGTATAACTTACATTGAATTGTTTGAGTTCTTGGGGTGGGAAAGGAGGGAGGAAGAGAAGTTGGAACACAAAGTTTTTAAAATTTTATTTCAAACTTTTCTTTTACATGTAATTTGGAAAATAAAATTCTAAATGGGAAAAAAGTTCATTGAAGGTAGGGGAGAGGGAGCCACAGAAGAGATAAGGGTGGAGTGTGAAGTCATAGAATGAACCCAAGTGGACCACAAAACCTTAAGACCAACTTGGAGCAGAGCCCAAGTCCAGAATATATCCTGATACCATCCATATTTGGATGGTCTTGGAGTTCACAGTGTGAATTGTGGGTACCTCATGGTTTGGATTTGGCTCCTGGCACAAATAGAATGTCTGACTCTTTTCAACAACTGCCCATATATTATCTCTTTCATTTTTCTCCAACTCTGGAGGAACTTCTTGACCTCTGCTAGAAACAGCCTCAATGCTGTTTCACAGTTATGCTTCATTTTTCCATCCCAGATCTTTGTCAACATCACAATCTTTACCAGGATAAGATGTATGTGCCACCAGCACCAGATGCCCTCATACAACCTCGCAGAGTGGAACAGGTTCCTGCTAGAGGCTCTGTTAGCCCAGTGCTGTTGCTGCCTGAAATGTCCCTTCTGATACTGGGTCATATGATGGAAAAGGAGTATGTATCTGTGAAATTTACCTCACATAGAGATGCACCTCCCCCACCAGGAATCCTCTTCAGGAGAAAGGCCCTCCAGCAGAAAAAGGCCTTAATTATTAGACTAGGGCTGGGAATGAGCTACTCCAAGCACATGAAAAACAAAATCAGCAGGGAGGTCGCCGCAGATGAGAAACAGAAAGGAGGGGTTACTCAGAGAGCACATTTAGCTCTTACTGGCCTGCTGAGGACTTTGAACTCAACTGTAAAAAGTTTTGAGAGGAAAAAGGCAAGAATCAGAAAAAGAAATCCTCTAATACACTGCCTATTTTCTCCCCTGATAAGTAATTTTTAAGCACCTTGGATAAAGGAAACCACCAGGAAAAAAAATCACAGAATCATGGAGTTGCAGAATCTCAAAGACTCCAAAGAGCATCTAGTCTAACCCACACTTGAAAGAATTGCCATTACATTGGACCCATGCCATTGTACCCCACCAGTCCTCTGCTTGGATGACAACCAAGGAAGGGGAACCACGCGCTCCTAAGGAAAGTTTGTCCAGCTTTGGCCAACTCTAATGGCTAAATTGTTTTCTTTACATCATCTCTAAATCTACCCCTTTGGGATTTCCACCCATTCCTCCTCATGGTACTCTTTAGAGCCAAACAGAATATGCCCAATCTTTCTTCTCTATGATAATCCAGCTCTTTAAACATTTGAAGGCAACTGTCATGACCCATCCCCTTCCCAACCATTCCCTCTCATGGAATTCTTCTCTTCTCCAGGCTGAATATATGGAGGTCCTCCAAGGAATCCTTTATGTTGTGATTCGGAGAACCTTCACCATCCCTATCATCTCAGATGATAAGTCCACTAAAGTCTGGATACTAACCAACCTATCATACCTTCCTGAAATGAAGCATCTGGAATGAAACACAGTACTACAAATGTTGTCTAACCAGGGCCAGAGACATGAGACTATCACCTCCTTATTCCTGGACATATGCATTTCTTAATTCAACCTAAGATTACTTTTAGCTTTCGTGAAAGAGCATTCATTAAAACTTACTTGTTCTAGGCACTACTTAGCTACAGGATCACACAGGTGACTCACATGATGAGTTTGCACTTGACTAAAACCCACAGGTCTTTTTTCAAACAAAATTATGTCTTAACCATGCCTTTTTTAATAAGCTCTGTTTTAATCCTAAGCAAAAGAATTATCATAATGTAAAAACAGCTAACATTTAGGTAGTAATTTATTATCTCATTTGGCTCTCAAAATAACCATATTAGTTCGGTGTTATTATTATCCCCATTTTACAGATGAAGAAATGGGGACAGAGAAATTAACTTCCCCAGGGCCACAAAGTTAACAGATTTCTGAAGCATGATTATAACTCTGAACTGTTTGACTGCAAGTCTAGCATTCTATCCTATTCACCATACCACCTAGCCACCATGAAAATAAGGCTATAACTATAAAATGGAATCTTACTAGAATACTCTTGTGCCTGACTGTTGAGGAAGGAGTTGGCTCACAAGGGCAGAGTGACCTCAGAGATGACAGAAAAGTTTTTGTTGTCATAGCTTTAGAATTTTATAGTATTCCAACATGGGAGAAGTCATTTTCTTTCTGATTGTGTTTTTCCCAACACATATATTATAACCAACCACTTGAAACTCAGAGCTTTTGATTTATTCATCTTTCAAGCCACCTATGCCCAAGACCAACCCTAATAGAAATTAGAGAAAGAGGGAGCCATCTATCACATTTTGAATTAAAGACTTGCTACCCAAATCATAAAGATTTGTCCTTTCTACCACTTATATCCCTGATCAATAAGGAAAGGTCACCTCCTGAAGCCAAAGGGACTCAGAAAGCTTTGATAAAATGTCTTGACTTTTGTGAACTGAAGCACCAGCCTTACCCACTGGATAAAAGGCTGTTGACATTCAATAAACAATCAGTCTGAATGTTACTATTAAAATTATGACCTAAAGATTCCATAAAATCCATTCTCAATCTGAGCATTTCCAGATCTTGCTTTTATTACTAACTGATAAGTATGCAGACAATGATGCTTGGGGACTTTTAATTACCAGGCTGCTGTTAAAGCTGCTAGGTTAAAAACCTGCTTATTGAAAGTGAGGTCCAGTCAATTTGGACTCAGATTTAATTTCCCTCTAAGTAAATAAAAGCACCTAAGTAATTGACTGATCTTTTAAAATGGGATATATGTGTTTTCATTTCTAATGCCATTCCAATCACCCCATGCCAAAATGACTTCATCTTGAATTTCCAAAATATTTACAAACTCCATTAAGTGATAGAAGATAAAGTCATTCCTTAGATAGGAAAAACAATTCAGCAACCCTATTCCAGAAGATATTTTATGGGACTGGATAGAATTACATCTTTTCCTATAATTCTGAATCTGTAATCTTGGTCTTTTCCATACACGGCCTCTCCTCTCTTCTACATAGGTGGGTCCTCAACTCTCAGGACTATTTGCACAATACAGTATAACTATGCTCAGCAATGGGAAACTGGACCTTTCTACATTGCAGCTTAAAATTAGAATTCTAGACAGGATGTTAATTGTTTCTAAATTCTCAAATTAATAGGCTGACCCATAGGCTATCAGATCCACTGCAAACTTCATTTGAGACATTTCACTCGTTGAACATATTTTTGGAGTAAGCACCATGTGCAAGCTACTAGCCTAGGCACCAGAAACTAGAAAAGAAAAGATGGCCCAGTTCTCCCAGAACTTACAATGAAGTGGTGTAGGTTCATAGAGCAGAAAGAGCATTATACTAGAAACAAGACTCAATTGTATTTTGTTGTTTAGTTGAGTCCAATTCTCTGTGACCCCATTTGGGATTTTCTTGGCAAAGATACTGGAGTAGTTTGCCATTTCCTTCTCTAGCTCATTTTACAGATGAAGAAACTGAGGCAAACAAAGTTAAGTGGCTTGCCCAGGATCACACAGTGACCCCAAAGTCAGATTTGAACTCGGTTCTTCCTAACTCCAGGCCCAGCAATCTATTCACTGCACCACCTCGCTGCCCTAGACTTAATTAGCAAATATGGTAATTATCACCTGAGAAATACCAGGCCCTATACTAGATGCTGGGGATACAATGCCAAGTTATTGATGAAAACATTTCTGCCCCCAAACTGCTTATTCTCTATAGAAAAAGACCAAAAAAATATAGGTTGAATGCTTTACCTGACACTATATAATTTTGACAAAATTATTTCACCTTTTCATATCTCAGTTCTCTTTAGTTTGGTTTTTAATCTATAGCTCGGTTGGACTAAATAATTTCTGATGTTCCTTCCAGATCTAATATTGTGTGAGTTATCAAATATGATGCAACTATAAAGTGAAGAAATCATACACAATTTCATTTACAGTAACTCAAGCATACTAACTGAGAAGGGAAAAAAGAGTGAGTGAAAGACATAATAATTGAATAGGCTATGGACTAACTCTTCAAATTCCATGGGCATAGAGAACACCCACAAATCAGCAGCATCTCTGGAACTCTAAGAGACTGTGACTTGTCCAGGGTCACACAGTCAACACATATCAGAGGAAGTATTTGAACCAAGGTATTCCTGACTGTCATATAAGGCTACCTTCCATTTAAACAGTGAAGGTGATTCCACCTGACAGTCCACTCAATGTTCATAGGTTCCAGAAAAGTAGAGAGACATGATTTTGCCATTCCCTTCTGGTTTAAATCTCCTCCCCCTGGGTTTTTAAGGGCCATCCATATGTGGCTAAAACCATAAGAGTTTCAGGGGCCCCTCAACCAAGGTAAACCTATGGCTCTTCCCTTTAAAAAGGGCTCTAAGGGGCCCCAGTTGCCTTCTCCAACATCAGTTGATCTTGGATGCTTCATGACACTCACCTCCATTCACCACTTTGGATCCAAGGTTCTGAACCCAACTGACTTTTTTTTTTTTTGCGGGGCAATTGGGGTTAAGTGACTTGCCCAGGGTCACACACCTAGTAAGTGTCAAGTGTCTGAGGCCGGATTTGAACTCGGGAACTCCTGAATCCAGGGCCGGTGCTTTATCCACTGCGCCACCTAGCTGCCCCTCCAACTGACTTTTAATCAGCCAAGGACAAAACAGAAAAGTCAAACTTTGTGAGCAATTCAAGAGAAACGGTTACTTTGAGTATATATGATTTCTGGACAACTTTAGATACCAACCCCCCTGTAAGATGAGAAAACTAGAATGTGAGAGCACACTAAGAAGGGTACAAAACACTTTGTTATTTCAGAGGGAGTAGAGATCAGGCCCAGCTTGGGGGATGTTTCAAAAAGAACATCCATGGGAAAATGGTATTTGAACCGAGTTTTAAAGGATATTCATGGGATTTCTTCCCCCACAAACTTGTAGGGAGCACAGCAGGTGTTCCAATTGCTCTCTCCCGCCCATCTCTTTGAGCTCTGGCTTAAATCTTCCTGCCTCTTACCTTTTGTAAGACTTATGCTTAACACATAGTAAACACTTAATAAAATAACTCATTGGCCTACTAGCTGACTAGTAGGCAGGCTCTGCAGTTTATTTCAGAAACTAAGGGACAAATCAAAAGTCTGTGATTGTAAACCAATGACTTCTTAAGACAATAAGATTGAATCTCATTTTTTCATATAACTCCATCTACCTTCTTGTTCTTGACCAATCAATCTCTTCTTTTTACAGACAAGTTCTTGGGACACCTGGGGATGAAATATCATGCACGGCCAGTCCTGAACACCAGCATTCCAAATTCCATTTAGAACTTTGAGAATTCACAGCTTGAGAAAACGTCATCAGTTAGCTATTCCTTGCTCAAACTAATCTATCTTCATGTGCCCTAGATGCCATCCTTTCCCATGTCCTCTGGGACATTGTCTGGCAAATATCTCCTCTCTATCATGCATCTTTGACCTCTCCATTTCTAGTGGCACCTTGCTATCTCTGCCTACCAAAATGCATACCAGTCCTAGAGACCTTTCTAAGGATCATTGAACTAGATCAGCAAGGGTCCTCACAGGGCATCTCATCCACGCCCCTTATTTGACAGATGAGGAAAGTGAGACCAAGGTGTGTGTGCATGTGGGGGGGGGGAACCAATCAGTCTGCATTTATTCTACATGTACTGTGCTAAGTGTTTGGGATACAAAGAAAGGCAAGAGACAGTCCCTGCTCTTGAGGAGCTCACAATCCACTGGTTACTTCCCCAAATTCATTCAGATGGTAATCCCCAAAATGGGATTTGATCACAGGTCCTCCAGACTCCAGATCTAATGCTCATTCCACTGTACCACATTGCCTTAATTCTTTTGGCCTATTCAGTTACAAATCCATGCTTGTTTAATGAATCAAACTTAAAGCAATCCTAGTTTATCTACTGACCAAGGCTTGAAACATAACCAACAAACATCCATTCTTGGGAGGGGGAAGTGATCACCCTTAAAAAACAAACATCCCCAGAGATCAAATACCAAAGTTGATATCACCTATTACTCACTCTAAATAAATTATCCAAATGGCAAAGGTTTATGAGGGAATATAGTTTGATCTTGAAGAAGAAAAAGAGATGGGCTATGAATCAGAAGGTGAGGTAGTAATAGGAGCAAACAGGAATCTCATTTCTGCCTTTTCCAACACATCACACAGGCTAGTCCCTGGGTAACTCTCTTCTTGGGTAGGTCTTTGACCAGGTAGCAAACTCTACCTTTCCCCAAAAAGTTTTTTGTTGCCAATGATAGAGAAAAAATGTTGGGATAGATGACTTGGTCTGAACTCTTCTGGAAATTTTATTTTTTCCAAGACTTACCTTCTGTAGTGTTTTATCCACTCAATTCAAATTAGTTGAACCTGACAAAATCCCCATGACCTATGGGAACCCATTTATAAGTTGGAGACTCCCTGCAGGCTAATGGGAAGAATAGAATGGTGTTAAGGGAAAATCATGGAATTTAGAATCAGAACACCTGGGTCAGAATCTTATCTCTCCTACTTAATACCTATGGGACCTTAGGAAAGACACTTATACTCTCTGGACCTCAGTTTCCTTAATTGTAAAATGGAGGAATTGGATTAGATATCTCAGGTCTCCTCTAATTCTTAAATCTATAATCACAAATGTACTTCCCACTTCCACCCCCCAGTGTTGAACAGCAGAAGGCTAAGTATATTCCAGGTATAAAAACGGTGTTATGAGAGACTGAAGTCCCAAGAAATGCATATTAAATTCAAATTTAGAAGGAATTCATTTAGGAAATTATATATTGCTCTGATTTTCCATTTCAAAATTGGGCATTTAAATGGATTGCCATTAAGTACTGGTTAATTGAGGAGCTACACAAGGGTGATAGACACTTAAGCACTCATGCCATTCACCTGGCATTTTCTTCTCAATGTACCACCTGTCTGTCCTTTGTTCTTTTTCACCTTTGTGGAACTCCCCTCCCCACTTTACTCTCTGCCCCAATGCTTCATGGGCACATGATGAGATTCAGCTAATTTGGGTCAAGCCCATGAAGGCAAACATTAAAGAAATCACAAAATTGCCAGAGGAGCTCAGTCCAATGACAACTATTCCTATAGTTTCCCTCTGGCAACTGTGGAAAGCAACTTTTTAAGGATCAGAGTTGCCTTTCATAATATTAGACTTAAAAATTTAGCAGTGGGAGGTAACTCATGTTAATGAATTCTACTATGCATTGACTAAAAGAATTTATGGAAACTTTTCTTGCACCCATTTATATGTTCAGCCTCATTCATTCAAAAAGCATCTATTAATGCCACCTATATGCCAGGTTCAATGGTAGGTAATGAAGATACAAAGACAAAAACAAAGACCCTGCCCTCCAAGAGTTTATCTTCTATGCAGGGGAACTACAGAGAAAAACTGCCACATGTAAAAATGAGCACAATATGAATGTCCTTGTTAGGACAAAGTAATCCATGATCAAATAGACTTGTTTCCTAAATCTCCTAATAAAATTATATGAAGGGGACCATTCGCAGTTCTTGATCAAAGTGAAGAATTTCCTCCATCAAACTCATTGGAGGCAGCTTAAATAACAGCTCAGGGGAAGGTTCAAGGACATGGTTCCTAAAACTCAAGCTCTCCTGTAAAGAGAGCAGATTTTGAATTCTTTAGGCAGCACAAGCTAGGTATTTAGTCATTTAGCAAAAAATAGAGATTTCCTTGGGAAACACCAACTTGAAGAGTATCCTTGTTGGTATCCCCAAGATCAAGAATTCCATAATTTGAGAGTCTGGGCACCAGAACTTCTAGAGACTGAAGATTTCCTCTGGAGACCAAAGATTTCCTACTGTATAATTTTCCTTAAAGAAGGAAGATTTTCCACATGGTTCATGTGGGACACACAAGGGTTTGCTGGGAACTATTTAACAACCAGCTCTCTAAAACCAAAAGTACCCACAACACACTTTTAAGTTTACTCTGCATTATTGATATTGTCTCCATCATTTTTTTTAATTCTGGACGATCGAAAAAAACCAATAAATCAAGTTCTGATTTGTATTGGCCTTTTTATTTCCAAGGTGGAAATACATTAAAATTTTAACAGTTTTCTCTCTGGAGCCAGTATGAACTGTCTCCATCACAACCCTGGATTCACATCTTACTTAAAACATAAAGCCAGTTAGTGACAGTACCAATCCAAAGAAACAGAGATCTGATTGTTCAGAAGGGTTCAGAGCATGCCTCCATTGGTGGAGCTACAAGGTAGATTTTTAAGTCCTGGGGTAACTATATAGGATTTTAGGAGGAAAGGTACTCACCAAAATAATATAGTATTGCCCCAACAGCAAGCCCAAGGTCAGTTCCCTTCTTAAAGGTGAGTTGATGACCTGAGTGCTTTCTGCTTCTGTCTATCATCATGGGTTTGATGAGTGCTTAACATCTTGGGCATTTTCTGTGGGGCAGAATAAATTCTGTCCCATACCCAGTCACCTTATTGTGCACTGAATACCTATACAAGATTTGGAGATTATGCCAACCATGTTTGGAGACACCCTGGACACAAGTTAAGCCTAAATTTTATATTGTATACTATTCTGGATTAATCCTGGTATGGATGAGCTAAAGAAAGAGGCCCTGGTCCATTGGGTAAAGCCCCCAGAGTGGATCTCAAAACAGATGAGTCCAGGGTCCTGTGGAGTTAGATGTACACAAGTTACATTTACAAAGTAAATGCAAAGTGATTTGGGGGAGTTGAGAAAAAGCAGACATTAGGAACTGAGAGAAATCAGAATAGGCCTTGGGGAACAGATGACATGCAAGCTGAATCATAAAGGAATCTAGGAGGAAGTAAGGAAAGAGAATAATGCAAAGATGGGTGACAGTTTGTGCAGAATCACAAAGATGGGAAATTGAATGTTGTGCCTGAAGAATAAGATGAATATTTTGTGTGGAAAGTAGATTAGGAGATGACAAGGAGATGATTAGGAGATGATAAGCCTAGAAAGGTAGACTAGAGTCAGTTTGTGAAAGGCTTTAAAAGTCAGGAAGGAGTTTGGTTTTTATCCTAGATGCAAGAGAGAGTCTTAGGAGCCTCTTGAGCAGGGGTTGGATGTGGTCAGACCTGTGCTTTGCAACTATACATTTGGCAGCTGGGAAAAGGATGAATTGGAGAGAAACTGAATACAGAAAATCTTTTTGTAAATATGACCTGTGTAAATGTAACCCCAAAGACTCCGGGCAAACAAGGACTTGGGGTCTTGACCCCTATGGGTAAATATCTCTTCCTTTGGTTGTCTCCACTAGAATTAAAGCAGGAAAGTTTCCAACAGAAAAATATAGCTCATGTCTAGTGTCTCTACAATTCAGAGGCTATTGCAATTTTACAAGAGATAGGTGATGAAAACCTGAACTAGAGGAGAGGGTAATTGTGAGAAATATAGTCAAGGTGCAGTGGAGAAGACTTGGCAAATCCAACCTAAGACACTTGACACTTTCTAGCTGTGTGACCCTGGAAAAGTCACTTAACCCTCATTGCCCTGCAAAAAAAGTGGGGAAAAACCTTCCAGGCTTCAAAGGTTTCATTTGATGGTTGAGTTCACATTTCACTCTATTTATGTCCTTCTTGTTTACATAATATTCAAACATATGAAGCAGCTGGTAATGGAATGAAGAGAGCTCTGGGTTTAGAGTTAGGAGACCTAGGGTCTTGAAAGTGATCCTTCCATTTATTTTAGCCATATTTTCCCAGGCAAATTACTGATCCTATCAGAGTTTCCGCATTTATAAAATGGAGGTCATAAGATTTATATGATCTTTCTCACAGAGGAGTTGAGATGATCAAATGAGATAATCTTCATAAAGCACAAAGTTGTAGATCATAAAACTCTGATGTCATAAATGTCAGTTCTTATTGTTACCCTCAAACATGCCTCCTTCACCCTTTCCTTTCCAGATGGAAAGTGTTTAAATGTTCAGTATCTCCCCTAAAACTCCTTGTACTTTTGTCTCATCCTTCAATACCTCTGTCACCTCTATTATATCATTCTTGAGTTCATCAGAGCACAGATTTAGGGCTGGAAGGAACTTAGGGGCATCACATCCTACCACCTCATTTCTTTTTTTTTCTTTTTTTTTTAGTGAGGCAATTGGGGTTAAGTGACTTGCCCAGGGTCACACAGCTAGTAAGTGTTAAGTGTCTGAGGCCGGATTTGAACCCAGGTACTCCTGACTCCAGGGCCGGTGCTCTATCCACTGTGCCACCTAGCTGCCCACTACCACCTCATTTCACAGATGAGGACCCAGATCCAGAGGTGAAGCAAAATGTCCATGGTATTCCATGGAGTAAATGGCAGAGCCTGGATTCTGACAAATGCTCTGATTCCAAATCTAGGATTCCCTCAACACTGGACAGCACTGCTTCCCAGTGACCAAAACTGCATGTGTGGGGAAACCTCCTGGTTTTCTAGAACCAAGATAGTTATAATGCCTTGTGGTCTAATTCCTAATGTTTTCCTTCCTCGTGGTGCCCAGCATTTGGCTGGCTGATTTTTTTTTGCTATACAGTACATTGAGGCAATCATATCTCCCATTTTCAGGAAATCTTCCATTGCCACAAACCTCAGTCTGCCCATCCATTCCCTGCTCCTTGATCTGCCCTCTAGGACCAATCAGAACAAGCCTCCTCTTTCTTCCATACAATAACTCTTCAAAGACTTGAAAACATGCTGTGTAAACTCCTTAAAGATGGGGACTATTTCATTTTTCTCTATGTACTCCCAGCACCTAAGTAATCACTCCACCAACATGGATTAAGTAGCTACTGTATTCAGTGCACTCCCCGAGGTCCTGGAGATACAATGACAAACATGTCACTGCTATTGCGGAAGTACATTCTATCTGAGTGGATCGTGTACATGTATGGAAAAAGTACAAAATATGTAACAAAAAATTAAATACAGGGTAATTGGAAGCGGGGAAGAGGCAGCTAAGTGACAAAGTAGATAGAGTGCTGAACCTGGAGTCAGGAAGACCTGAATTTACATCTGGCTTCAGACACTTACAAGCTATGGGACCCTGGGCAAGTCAGGTCACTCTGTTTGCCTCAGTTTCCTCATATGTAAAATGAACTGGAGAAGGAAATGGCAAACCAGTCCAGCATCTTGGACAAGAACACCCCCAAAGGGGGGTCACAAGGAGTTGGGCATTATTAAAAATGACTAAACATCAAATTGGGAGGGGGAGGCAACAATATCTAGGGAGATCAGGGAAGATCTCATGTAGGATACGGGGTTGGATCTAAATTTTGAGGAAAATAAAGGATCCTAAAGGGAAAAGTGAAGAGGGAGTGCATTCCACACATGGGAACCAGCTTCGGCAAAAACAGAGAGGCCAGATGTACTGGCACAGATTTGTCATTCCTGCAACTGGAAAGGCTGAAGCTGATGGATCTCTTGAACTCAGTATTTCTGAACTTCAGTGAGTTATGCCACTTGGGTGCTGGCACTGTGTCTGGCATCAATGTGGTAAACCCCTAGGAATGAGGAGCTAGCAGGCTGCCTAAGAAGCTGTGAACCAAGCAGGTCAAAGTTCCAGTCTTGATCAGTGATGGTGGGTTCAGGCCTGTTTGTAGTTCTTCCTTTTGTAGGTGAGGTAGAGGGATCCAGTCTCAAAAAAAAAGAGAAGCAGGAAAGAAGGTGGGGACAGAGACAGGAGATGGATTAGCAAGAAGGACAGAGTCTAGACCAAAAAATGTACAAAGGGGAATAATGTAGAATAAAGCTGAAAAGGTAAGTTGGAGCCAATTGGTTAAGGGCTTTCAATGCCAAAATGAGAACTTAATAAATGCTTGTGGCATAAATGAATATTTCCCCCCACAAGTCTTCTCTTCTCCAGGCTAAATATCCCCAGTTGCTTCATTAGTCCAGTGTTTAAGGATATATCTACAACCTGAGAAACGGAGGCTAAGCATGAAAAACTTCCCCAGGTTGTCTGATGGGAGTTCACTTTTTCCAACCATACCCTTGTTTAAAGTCCATCTCCCAAGTCCTAAGCACATTGTCATCTGTATCACTTGAGGGAGAATCCTCACACATCTTTAAAATATTGATGGTCCAAGGCCATGCTCATGCCATCTCTAGCCAAGCTTCATATCCCACCCTGACCATTTTGGTACTTTCCATCCTTCCTGCCCCTGTGCATTGTACCCCACTGGGCAACTGTCTGAGTTTCCACATTTATAAAATGGTGGCCACATGATTTATATTGTCCCCAGTGGGCCACCTGCCCTGCCTCTGCCCATATAACCCAGCTCTGAAACTATAATCAAACCAATACTGCCAGTTGCTGATGGAAATCATGTCAATCTATTCCCCTGTGTCTCCACTCAACAATCTCGTGACTTCCCAAACCAAAACACCCCTCATCCCACATTATTTCTTCTGATTAGAATAGAAATTTCACAAGGGTGGGCTCTCTTGGCTTGGCATTTGTAGCTCTAGACCTGAGTGCAGTGCTTCGCACATAGTAATTGCTATGCAAGTACTTTTTTACTTAATTTGGGAGAGCTACCAGTTCAACTCCTTCCCCTACTTCACACGGATTTTCCTCTCTCTCATCCAAACAAACAATCTGAGCCTTCGTCAGACCAGTCTAATGAGCAATCCAAAGCTACCCAGAAGCTCCTCCTCTGGAACACAACACAAGGCCAACCTGATGTTCTCTCCTCTTGGTTACTGCTCATTTCATCTGGCACCCTTTAAACAGCTGGAGCGCATTGTGGCCTGCCGTGGACCATGTGGAATGTATTTTGCTTACCAGCTTCTGTGATTGAGGGCAGATGTGACATGCCCTTCAATTTACCTCGAGAGAAGCTTTTCATTTCCTTTCCACCCACAGGATGTCTGAGAGCACACTGTGTACCACAGAGCTGGCCATTACAATTTCTTCTAGGAATTCTCACTATCACCATTGAAAGGGGAGGCCAACAAGACAAAACCATTCCAATCTCATGCAAGATTCTATTCCTTCCTAAGAATCAGGAATTGAGGTGATCTCCCCCTCTTCCACTCTTATGATAGAAGAATCTAGAGGCAAAGGAGATCACTTGTGTAAAAGCGTAGTAGTGAATATCTCAACATGCAGTTAGGGCAGGCCATACCCACCAGGAGAGAGAGAAATAGAAGACAATCATCAACCAATGGTAAGGTTGGGAGAAAGATTAGATTCCTTGCTCAACCAATGTCCCACACCCATTTTAGGATGAGGAAGCTGAGAGCAAGACTCAGTGACTTGCCCAAGGTCACCCATTTATTATTTGACTACTTGCTGTTCTTCACACACTATGTTCCATCTCCCATCTCCCATCACCATGCCTTTGCATTGGCTATTCCCTGTGCCTAGAACATTCTCCCTTCTCATCTCTACCTCTTGATATACCTGGTTTGCTTCAAGACCCATCTCCAACTTATACAAGATGTCTCCCTTCCTAAAATTACCTTCTGCAGATGTCCATGCTCTCTCCCCATTAGAATATAAGCTCCTAGGGGCCCCTAGGTGGCGCAGTGGATAAAGCACTGGCTCTGGATTCAGGAGGACCTGAATTCAAATCCAGCCTCAGACACTTGACACTTACTAGCTGTGTGACCCTGGGCAAGTCATTTAATCTTCATTGCCCCAAAAAACAAAAAACGAAAAGAATGTATGCTCCTTGAGAGCAAGAATTATTTCATTGTTGTCTTTTCAGCACCTAGTACACTGCCTGACACATAGCACGTGTTTAATAAATGCATATCACCCAACCTCAATCACTGAATAGGTGTTTCCTCAGGCAAACTGAGATCTGGGAAAGACCTTAGCTTAAAAAGGCCAAAGTTTCCCCACTGCATCTGGGGCCATCTCCATTCATCCTAATGTATATCTTCACTGGACCCAAACGGCTCTGGAGAAAACAGTGACTTTTCACAGCCCTGCCTCACTTAAATCCAATTCACTGCAAGGTCAAGACATCACCCTCCTAACGTCATTGGTCTTCTTCAAGAACTAAGGATGAACAACAATCAATTGATTGACATTCTTCTCATTCCCAACTAGTATTCCCCCAAAATAGCCTAAATCAATTATTAACAAGGTTTGTATATTTTTTTAAAAAATATTTTTGATGTATTTTAGCAATTCATTTTCTTATGTTTTACAAATTATCAAATTCTGTTCTATATATACTCTGGAAGTAACTTGGAATTATGTTTTTGTTTTGTTTTTTCAGTATTCATAAGGCATGTCATACTTTCTGTAGAGGGTTTTTTTTTTAATCAGAAAACTTAACATTTACCCTCAAGAGGCATATAATGTATTGGAGACAAACCCAATATGAATTAACTCAGCATAAATAAATGATTGTGCAAAAACAAACAACCAACATCAAAAGTAATGTGGAATGAGGCTATCTGTGTAGCTGTCCTACACCACATCATGAAAACTTAACAAGGACATGAGAGCTGTCTTCACATATTTGAGGGGCTGTCACCTGAAAAAGAGATTAGATTTATTCATTCTCCTTGGCTCCAGAGGGCAGAACAAGGAGAAATGAGTGGAAGATGCAAAGGAACAAATTTGTGCTTAATGTCAGGAAAAACTTGCTAATAGTTAAAACTGTTCCAAAATGAAATAGGCTACCACAGGACAAAGGGAGCATTATGGGGGCATTTCCAAGCAGCAGCTGAATGACCAGCTAAGAAGTATCTGAGACAGGATTAGAATGCAAGTCTTCCCACCTCCAAATCCAGCACCACAACATAGATCTGCCACCTCCCTGACAAAAGCTGATATTTTTGTGAAATTTGGGTTTGTTATTGCTGTTGTTGTTGAGTCATGTCTTCCTCTTCATGACCCTATTTGGGGGTTTTCTTGGCAAAGATACTGGAGTGCTATGCCATTTCTTTCTCCAATTCATTTTACAGGTAAGGAAACTGAGGTAAACAGGGTGAAGTGAGTTGCCCAGGGTCATGAAGGTTGTGTCTGAAGTTGGGTTCGAATCCAGGGCCTTTGACTTCATAACTAGTGCTCTTTCTGTGGCATCATCCTGCATCCAGAATCTCTGTAGCTTAAAAACGGAACTGAAACCCTAATTCTTTAGATATAATCATCATTATTCAGGGGCAGGAAGATGGCAAAGTGAATAGAGTGGCAAGCACTCAATTTCCTGAGTTCAAATATACCTCCAGGCATTTACTAGCTGTGTGACCCTGGGCAAGTCACTTAAGCCTGTTTGCCTCAGTTTACTCATCTGTAAAACCTCTGGAAAAGGAAATGGCAAACCGCTCGAGTATATTTGCTGAGAAAAACTCCAAATAGGGTCAAAAAGAGTCAGAAACAACTGAATAACATCATCCCTTAATCACTGGATTTCTTCATAATCATTTTATTAAAAAGCCAAGAGCTCTTTCAGTGATTCCCCTCCTTAAACAAGACTACAAATAACAATTTCTTGGCTCTTTCTCTATCCCATCAAGGAAGGAACATAGACAAGATATTCCAATCCTCAGGGAAGGCCTGGTGGAAGTCAGCTCATCTCAGTCTTCATAATAAGATTGTCTTGTTTCTGTTGTTCTAATCTGTAACACCTGGCAGTGAATGATGACCAGTGCTGGGACCCAGCTTGGCTCCAATTCATCACTGAAGCATTAGTGAAGAGCTTGGGTTTGTGCACAGCATTGGAGCCTGTTTATGCTTCTCCATCCTCTATTTGGGGACTTTAGATCATTTCATTAAATTTTGTCTACATTATCGTAGACCTGGGAGAGTATACTTGGCATATTGCTTTAGTAGAAGTTAACAAAAGAATGAGTCTACCACATTCCGCTCAGACAGAGATTTGAGATGAATGGTGGGTACCTCACTGACTTTTAGATGGAATACAGCCACTGGAAGCAAGGTGGTGTGGGGGAAAGGCTTGGGCATTAGAGCTAGAAGACGTAGCTTTAAATTTAGGCTCTACCATGCCTACTTACATGACCTTGGACAAGTCACAGCTCACTTAACTGGGCCCTGGGTCATTTATAAAACTAAGGGCTTTCAACTAGACACTATGTAAAGTCCCTTATAACCTACATACACACTTGAATGAATGTGTCTGTATATATGTATGCACATGCACATATATGTACTCATATATAGGTGCTTTGTGTACATATGTGTGTGTTGTGCATGTATGTGTGAAGGAATATGCACACATATACACATGTGGTGATGTCCCAGTACTAAGCATAAAATTGAACTGAGTTTTGGTACATCCAGGTGCTGGTGGTGGTCCTTTGTTCTCAGAGGACCAATGGCATCACAAGGGCAATGTCTTGACTTACACATGAATTGGAGAGAACCATTGAAGTCCAGTGGCCAGACAAAAGTCAAGAAGACTGGTCATGGTCCAGGATGCAATGGGTGACGTTGACCTTTCTAAATTAAGGTCTTTCCCAGATATCAGTTTGTCTGAGGTCATGTTCACTTGATGACTAGGTAAGAATTGAGGCGAAAGGTGGCCCAATTGACCATCACAAAGATATCATTCTGGGAGGGGAAGACTCTCAGAATTTCTATAAACTTAGGCTTCATTTCTTTCAACACCAAAAGATAGAACAGAGGAGACTATTTTCTCCCTTGCTTAAGTCATGCCCTTGGGTAAAGGTTTGAATTGTTTCCCACTATTATGATATAAACCAGAGGTGTCAAATACACTGACTGTGAACCAGGCCAGCAATAGTCCCAAGTGGAACAACAACCAGATTAAAATATAATTGGAAAATATCTAACAAAAATAAGTAAAAATACAATAATTAAAAATACAATTTAAGACTGAATCAACCTGTGCCTGAAAACATGCTTTTTTATCTGTATCAGTGGCCCTGTTTCTGAGTTTGACACCAATGATGCAAAGACAGTGATCATCTCAATTTAGTGTATTACCTACCACAATAACTGGCACAGGGTAAAAAATGCTTGTTTAATGAATGGAAACTTTAACTCTCCTTTAAGGCCATCACAGGATCATCTAGTGTGCTGCAATGATACTTTGCACTAGAGATGAAGGAGAATTACAGAATCAGGACTACCTCATTCTAAATAAACTGAATATACAGATAAACCCTACATGCAGATGTTTTCCCCTGTGAAAATATTTTACTGACTTAGGGGGACTCATTTGACTGGGGGGCCTAATCTATCTGTGTGACTAATCTGGGGACTTTTGACTGGCTGGCTGACTGCTTTTAATTTAATATGGGCTGTTTAAAAATTTCTCCACACTGCTCCCAAATTGATAAGCAAATGATTAAGAAGCCTCTTAATTAAATAACCAAAGCAGAATTTATTTATAAAAGTAAATGTAAACCATAAGGGTTAAGAAATGTGAATAATACAACCTTTTCTGCTTTTAATACAATGAGGGCCATTGCCACCTCTTGTTTAGGGTATGCTCCAGCTTTCTCCAACTTTCTCCCTCACTCCAACTCCCCTGTGCTGACCGCCCCCACTGAATAGCCCCCTGCTTCGCTCTTTAACTTCTCTCTCATTACCATAGCAATGAACCCCTGAAAAGCCCCTTACTCCGGACTGCTCCTTCCTCTCTCTGTCTCCTTTCTTACTGTCTTCTTAATCTTCCAGCCTCTCCCCACCTCCATACACCTGTCTCCCATTCATATTCTCTCTCTCTCTCTCTCTCTCTCTCTCTCTCTGTTATCTTTTTTTTTTTAATAGTCCAGCCTGATTTCTCGCATTCTCTTAATCTTCGGCCTCCTCGCGCCCTCCTAGACCTGCGGTGTCCCCCCTAGTCCTCTGGCATCCCCCCCTTCTTCCTTGCTCTTGGCCTTTTCTCTGTCTCTCCTTAGCGTCCTCCTAGTCCTCCGGCACCCCCCTTCCCTATCTCGCTAGATCCCATATATATATATATATATATATATATATGTTCCTTCTCTCACCTCAACCTCGGGCTCTCTGTGCCCCCGAACACGCCAAGCTAATCCGCCGGCCATACTAGGGCTGTGCCCAGCGGGGCTCGAGGGGCCCGTGCCCCCTGCTGCACACTTGGGACCTCTGCACGGGCTATGCTGGGGCCTGGCAGGACAAATCTGGGATCTCCCGGGCAGGTCCCCTCAGGGTTTAGGGAGCTAGGGCTTCTTTTTTTTTTTCCCCAGCCATCTGATGGGGTGTCCTGAAAGAAAGCTGAAGTGGAGGGGGAGGGGCACCAGCCCCTCACACAGAAAAAACCCCTGAGAGCCTAAGGCTTTTTAATCTCAGCCCAAAGGCAGGGTCCCCAAATCAAACCCTAAGCCTGGACTTGAATTTCTTCCAAAGTGCTAATGACAGCATCATATTTATATTTTTTAATTACTTACGAATTATGACTACTTGACTGACCGCATTAATTATAATCTTGAAGGGGGCAGCTAGGTGGCGCATTGGATAAAGCACTGGCTCTGGATTTAGAAGGACCTGAGTTCAAATATGACCTCAGACACTTGACACGTACTAGCTGTGTGATCCTGGACAAGTCACTTAGCCCCCATTGCCCTGCAAAAATTAATTATAATCTTGATTACTTATTATGCCAGTATCACTGTGAGTAGCAATCTGGCTTTTGGCCCCCTCAATCAACTGAACCTGTTCTCTCCAAAGTTATGAATGATCTCTTTTGGGTTTTGTTTTTGTTTTTGTTTTTTTGATTTGTTTTGGTTTTTGCAGGGCAAAGGGGGTTAAGTGACTTACCCAGGGTCACACAGCTAGTACGTGTCAAGTTGAGGCCAGATTTGAACTCAGGTACTCCTGAATCCAGGGCCGGTGCTTTATCCACTGCGCCACCTAGCTGCCCCATGAATGATCTCTTAATTGCTATATCAGGTGGTCTTCCCTTCTCAAGCTTCCTCCTGCATCGACACTGTTCACACCTTTTCCTCCTGGTCACTTTCCCTTCTCTGAGCTTTGGTGAAGCTCTCTCTACCTTTTGACGGATCACTCTCAGATTCACCATCCCGATCCCATGTCCCCTACCTGGGGGTACTCCCTCAAGGTTCTTTCCTAGACTCCCTACTCCTCTTCTCTCTGTGTGTCTTCTGTCTCTGTGTCTGTTTCTCTCTCTCTCTTTTCTTCTGTCTGTAGGATAGTCTATGCAAAGGTAAGAAGAGGGGAAATTCAGTGTCATGTATGAGAAACAGAGAAAGTCTAGCTTGGCTGGATTACAGCATGCAAACTGAGGAGTAATATCCAATGAGGATCTCTCGAGAGAGATATCAGTAAGTCATCAGGTAGAAATGATAATAGAACTCATGAGAGTTGATGATGTTACAGAGAAGGAAGACATATATATATATATATATAGAGAGAGAGAGAGAGAGAGAGAGAGAGAGAGATCCATCCCAAGTCTCCTGAGTTTTAATCTTGTATCACCTATTCCTTAATAGACATTTCAAACAGAATGTTCCAGAGACACCAAAAATTCAACATAACGAAAACAGAACTCATTCTCTTTTCCCCTTGGTCTCGTCCCTCTTCCAAACTTCCCTATTTGTGTTGAAGGCACCACCATTATTCCAATGTTCCGTGTTCATAATCTTGGCATTATCCTCAACTCCTCATTCACCCTTGCCGAAAATAAGTTGCCAAATTTTGCTGCTCCTACTTTTACAACATTTTACACCTCTTCTTTCCACTCACACTGCTACTTTATTTTCAGCTTTCATCACCTCTCTCATAAATTCTTCTGACAGCCTCTTAATTGGTTACTATGCCTCAAGTTTCTTGTCAATTCAGTCCCTCCAACACACGCATGAATCAGTCCAGTGACTTCCTATTACTTTTAGAATCAAATACAATCACTTCTGTTTCACTTTTAGAGCCTTGAACAGCCCAGGCAATCTTTCGATCCTCATTGGATATTACTCCTCAGTTTGCATGCTGTAATCCAGCCAAGCTAGACTTTCTCTGTTTCTCATACATGACACTGAATTTCCCCTCTTCTTACCTTTGCATAGACTATCCTACAAGCCTAGAATGGATTCCCTTCTCATGCTCTCTTTCTTTCTTCAAGACACAGTTCAAGCAATACCTTCTCCATGATCCCTTTCCTAATCCCCTCAACTACAAGTGCCCTCCCTTCCAAACTATCTTGTACTTAACTACTTTGGATTTCTTTGTATTTATATCTCTTTATTTTTATTCCTTATATTTATATATATATATATATATGTGTGTGTGTGTACATATTCATATATTCATGTATTCATATATGCATTATGAATATATACATGCATGTACAAATATATCCTTGATGCCAAAAAAGCATTGAGAAAATGCATCCTTCCCTTCTTAGTAGAGATGGGGGACTATGGCTGTGGAACATTATACGTGCCATCAGACTCAGTGGATAAAAGGTTTAATTGTGCTGACCTGCTTTTTTTTTTCCTCTTTATTTTCTATTATAAGTGATAGCTTAGGGCAGCTAGATGGTGCAGTGGATAGAGCACCGGCCCTGGATTCAGGAGAACCTGAGTTCAAATCCAGCTTCAGACACTTGACACTTACTAGCTGTGTGACCCTGGGCAAGTCACTTAATCCCAACTGCCTCACAAAAAAAATAAATAAATAAATAAGTGATAGCTTACTGAGGAAGGCAGATGAAATGGATACATCCCAAATAAAAAGATATCAACAAAACAAATTTTAATCCACTAAGAATACTGAAACTGAGGTAAAAGAATAACCTACTCTTTGGTCTATTGACTAAAATTTGGGCTACAGGATTCAAATAAAGTTTTTATCTTTATCCACCATGTCATTCTCTCGGTGACCATGCCTGGGGTTGATGAGAAAAAACGACCTCAGCCAACAAAACATGGCAACACTTGCAGCTTCACAACAAAGCCAGGAAGCTAAGTTGGGAATGCTGTCCAGATACTCTTGCAGTCTTTGAATGACATGTAGTGAACTAAAAGTAATCACTCCATACACCATACCCTTGTGTACTCATTGTACATACACTATGTCTTCCAACTTGTTTTGGGGATAGCCATCATACAATATAACCTGGATACCATGCTGATAGTAAGCCTATGATAACAAAGGAAATTGTGATAAATGTTAGAGGACCAGAAGTCATTAACTTTTCAAAGACGATCTATGCAGACGAATGCAGGACATGCTACCATTTCATCTAGGAAAGAATGAGCACTCAATGGAAACAAATGGACTTATTCATGGCCCATGGTATGGAAATAATAGCTGTAAGAAATATATATACAAATGCCCTATCACTGTGAAGATATGATTTTATCTGATGGCTCTGTCACACTTAATTTCAAGTGCACTGAATTCCAGGAAAATTATATTAAGCCACTTTGACTTAGTTTGGGAATTTAAATTTAAGGCTAAAACTTCATTTTAAGTAACCACAGTGTGTGTAGAATTTTTAGTTGAGGTGATATTGTTCATGCTTTAAATGCTCCTCTTTCCCAGGTTTGGGATATTAACCTCTACTCAGAATATCTTAACTTTGTGACAAATTGACCTTATTTGCCATTTTAAAATAAAACTCATACAATTTTACACTGTAATATGTACTCCCTCCCTTTTTTCTTCCAGCCACTGTTTTCCATTATTTTTATTATCACATTCCCCCTGCTTTTATTTTCTTTGTTCCTAAGCTGCTTACTGGTATTATGTTTGTTCTTCTAAGTTTTACTAAAGTCTTGTCCCTTCAGATCATTGACTTAGCTATATACTTATCCCCTTCCCCCATTTTCATTGTTGGTTAAGAAACTATATAACAAAGGGGCAGCTAGGTGACATAATGGATAAAGCACCGGCCTTGGATTCAGGAGGACCTGAGTTCAAATCTGACCTCAGACACTTGACAATTACTAGCTGTGTGACTCTGGGCAAGTCACTTAACCCCAACTGCCTTACAAAAAAAATTTTTTAATAAAATTTTTAAAAAACTATACATTCAACAACCCCTTCAAATTAATTTCTGCTACATTACTAACAGCATCTACATATGTTTGAGAAACAGTAATAACATTAAAATATCATTTACTCAATCTACATGAAGCATGTTTCTTTATGTGACAACCTTCTTTGGCACCCTCACCAATTTGCCCTTGCACTTTGAGTTCCCAAGGGAGAAACTGCCACCATTTTCGAGATTCTGCATTTCAGAGTATGAGTCCTCACCAGAGTGTCATCTTCAAAGTCATCCAGCAGGCACAAGTAGCTGAAAGCAAAGGCATTCACCAAGACAGCACAATAAGAGTAATAAAAGAGTAATGAAACACTCCCCTCATAAAGCTAGGAACCCACTCTCCTGACAACTACACACAGTATCAGTAGAAGAGAGGACAGTAACAGAGAGCAACACTCAAGAAAAACACATGGACTGGGCAACTCACAAATCCAATACTTAAAGCCTTCATGTCCTTCCTCTTCTCATGATATGCTCCCCTAGGTGTAGCATCTCTGCTGACATATTACTCAGCTGGGATCCATGAGACTAATGCTCCCTGTAGCTCCACTCTCAGTGTCTACAGCTGGCTCTCTTCTCCACTCAAAGTTCTCCCACCTCAACTCTTGATTAGCCTATTCTCTGTTGTCTTCTACTGGGTGAATAATCCTTCTGAAAGATGCCAAGACTTTATAGGAGAAAAAGGAGAGAAATCCCCTCTTTGCAGAACACATCCAGAAAAATTCCCCTTAAGAACCAAATTCTTCCATAGTTGGCTCTTTTCTTTGCTGCCAAGGTTACTTCTAAGAACCTTTGCTTATCCTGCTTTAGCTCTCTATTCCTAATAGAATGCCTCAATTCTTAAGGGTTCACCAGGACATGACCTATCTTTTGCTATCCATTGATAAGATATCCATAATCCCATCAGGTTTTTTATGAAAAACTTCTTAACCAATAAGTATTTACAAAGCACCTACTATGTACAAGTCACTTTGCTAGGTATACAAGTAAAAAGAATGAAAAAGCTCCTAGTTACAAGAAGCTTAAATTCTAATAGACAAGACAACACGTGTGTGTGTGTTTATGTGCATGTACATAGCATAAATATAAAGTGAATGAATATAAGCATATGCAAAGGAATTAATCTAACATAGTTCGAGAGGAAGGGTACTAGCAATTGGGAGTAATCAAAAAAGACTTCCCACAAATGATGTTAACTGAGCAAAGTGGTCTCTGAGGCAGAGGAGAGGAGGAAGTATATTCTATGCATGTAAGATGGCTGGTCTAAAGCACAGATATGGGATAGAATGTCATTTGTGAGCACCAGACAAAAAAGGAGTTTTGCTGGATTGCAGAATGTAATGTCTGAAGGGGTTGAAAAGATAGGTTGGAGTCAGATTATGTAGGGCTTTAAAAGCTAAAGAGAGGAGTTTCTATTTGATTCCAGAGCAAGTAATGAGGCACTGAAGTTGATTGAGCAAGGGAGACATATGGGCAGATCACACCACTTAAGGAAAATTACTTTGGCAGCAGTATATAGGATGAACTTGAGTGAACAGAGACTTGAAGCATGGAGGACCAATCAGGAGACTGTCACAACAACATAGGTAACTGGTGATGAGGGCCTGAACTAAGGGCATAGCTGTGTGAATGGAGAGAAGGGTTCAGATTTTCTCTCACAGAAGAAGCAAAGTTAGAAACGGCAAGATCCGGCATCTCGTAAAGGTGTAAGGGAGTAGAAATAATTTTTAGTACTTTGTTTAAGACTTTAATGCTTCATTGTTTCTGTTGTCTGCTCCTTATCTTCTGTGATTCCATCAACTAGAATGGTTGATGGGATGGAAAACCCAATTAATGAAAGGTATCTTGATCATTTTCTCCCCATATATGTGCAATTTTTGTTTATGGATTGTCAGACCCTTGCAATAACTCTGTAGGACCTGAGAAATAGATGATCCAGAACACTTGGTCTAGAGGATGGAGCCTCCAGATTTGAATAGAAACTCTAAATTTCACATTCCTCCTGAGTGGATCTAGTTTTCTTCAGAATATGACTATTTGAGAAGCATGTTTTAAAAACTAACTCAGAAGATTATCAAGGCCCCAACAGAATTCTTGGGCAGTTAAAAATAAATCTCACTCACATTCTAACAAGTTTAACGCTCTCTAAAATTAAACATCAGTTACATGTAGCTATGGATCATTGTTTGTAACATAAATGTTAAATGGACATTTGGTTTGCTGACAGAGACTGAAAAAAGGAACCAGTGCCTAAGGAACATTGATAAAACAAGCTTTAGAAGAAATAGACCCTCAGATGAAGGTAATGGGAGAAGCTGCTTAAAGAAGACAGGCTGTGGAAGATAACAGAAGTTGAATTGACTAATTGATAAACTTTGGGACTGCTTAAGTGGGAGCCACACTCATTGGAAGAGAGGCATCGCTTTAATGAGAGCTAATTGGTTGGAGAAAAGTACTATTGTCCTTTCATGCTATCTATAGTTTAACAGAAAAGGATGCTACCTTTTTGCCTTTGCTGCCCTTTACTGCCCTCTCTACTTTGGGAGGAAGAAAAAATTAGGTAAAGACAGACTTTACAAAAGCTATGGCTTTACTGAGAGCTGACTAGAGAAACACAAATCCTGAAATATTTGAAGAGATAGCTAGAAAAATCCTGAATGAACCTATCATTATTTAGAGTTTGATTGTGCTTTCTATTTGGCAAATGCTATGGTTATTCTTGGTTTTGCCTCATTATTTGGTAAATGTTCTCTGTGAGTCAAAGGTGTCATTGTAATTGGTTTCATAGAAATGAGAAGCACACTGATTGGGGCTTAGGACCTACAATGAAGAGTAATAGAATCACATCCCCCAAACAGATATTGCCCCTAAGATGAGAAAGTTTGAGTCATAGATGAATGAATGGTCAGCATTCTGGGGATATCACCCTGATGTGCTAGAGTGAGTCTAGGTGGTATGAGTTAGCCAGCTCCAATGCAGTAAAGAAATACCCTGGGGAGGATTGGTAGTTGGTACTTCTCAGACTCTACATCTATATCTCTAAGTTAGAGAGAAGAGAGAGAGAGAGAGAGAGGGAGAGAGAGATGATATTATCACACGTGTATTTTATTTTTTTATCCAGACCAATAATTTCTTCAGTGTAAAGAACTCTGGATATAGAAATAACCTCTACTAACACAAATCTCTGTAACAGAGTCTGAGATATTCAACAACTTGCCTGTGGTCACACAGCCAATTTGTGTCAGACACAGTAGTTCACCCCTGGGTCTTTCTAACTCCAAGGCTGGCCTTCTTGGTGCTTCTCCACATGGGTTTATGGAAAGAAACGAAGTGAACTCTTGGCATAAGAGAAATCCTGCTCCACTATCATATTTTAAAATTACCGATTTGTTTCTTATACAAAAACAAACTTCTATTCAAACTCCTGTCCATTATCCTTCTGTTTCTTGGCCTGTAGCTAAACACAAACTTAATTTTGCTCTGCTTACAAACTGATCTTTTACAAATAACATGTCTGATTAGATTAGAGTTGCGACCTTAAACATTTATTCCCACTCAATTCCCAGCTTTAAATCCGAGTGCATAAATAGAAAGAGGAAAGAGGAAGGGAAAAAGCCAAACTCAGGGGACAGAGGGGGGCAAGAAGCAATGACACAAATTATGGACAAAAGGAATAACAAAAAACCTGGACTCAATAGGTAGAATAATGACTCAGGGCTCTCAAAGGAAGCTACATCTTGAATAGGAAAAATAAAGTAATGTCCCAGGGTTACATAATACACTAATGTCTTTTTAAGTAAATTCCTCGGTCACATTGAATCCTAGTTTCTAGGCTCAGGAGAAGTTAAAAGAAATGAATCATTTATCTCTAGGCTGTTAAATAAGACCTTATGGCAAATGACAATTAATTTCAGAGCAGGGTGCAATTCACTCAGGGAGCTCTCCTGCCTGAGGTGAGGCCAACTCACGACTCAGACCCCAGCATCATAGGGGGCCCCACGTGAGTGTACCCTTCTGGGAAAGATTCAATTTTGTCTCTCCACTTAGCGGATTAACTCTTTGCCACCAGTACGTATTTTAACGAAGCCAGTCAGGAAAAGCCTAGTTACAAATCCCATCTCTGATACTTGACTACCTGTGTAACATGACATTTACCCTCTCTGAGATTCCATTTCCTTGTGTGTAAAAATAGAATTATAACTGGAGTACTTACCTCATAGAGTTGTTATGTGATTCAAATGAGATATGTCTGCTCCTAAGGCAGGACTAGATATTTCCTTGTTTGTGTGATAAAAGATGGAGGAGTTCTAGTGGTCTGTAATCCCTTTGTAAGTTAACAGTATAACATGGCTACCCAAAAGGTTAGTGTAGTCTTAGGATAAATTTCAAAAGGCATGATGTCCACAGTGCAAGAAGTGAGGGTCCCACTCTGCTCTGACTGAATGACACCTCAATTATTGTGTGGTGTCCTGGGCATGAAATTTTCAGAAAAATGGAACAAGGAAACAAGCATTTATTAATTGTCTACTATATGCCAGGCACTGTGCTAAGTACTTTACAAATATCATCTCATTTGAAAAACATTAACAAATTAGGTAGTGTCCAAAAGAGAGAAACCATGGGGGCAGCTAGGTGGTGCAGTGGATAAAGCACTGGCCCTGGATTCAGGAACACTTGAGTTCAAATCCGGCCTCAGACACTCAACACTTACTTGCTGTATGACCCTGGGCAAGTCACTTAACCCTCGTTGCCCCACAAAAAGCAATAAAAAATTTTTTAAAAGAGAGAGAAACCAGGATGGTGAGAGGTCTCGAGTCCAAGTCATACAAAGACTGGTTGAAGAAAATGGGAATGGTTAATCAATAGAAGATGACTGAGTGGAGGCAGTATGCCCATGCTCAATAATTTGATATTTGTCATATGCAAGAAAGGTTGGGTATTCCGTGTGACTCCAGAAGACTGAACTGGTAGCAGTGTATAGAAGTTACAAAGAGCCAAATACAGACTTGATATAAGAAAAATCTTCTGAACCCTCTATCTGAAATGGAATGGATTACTCTGGATGTTGTTAGGTTCCGTGTAAGTGGAATTCTACAAGTAAACACTATATTGCTCTTTGTAGGGTATGCTGAAAAGAGGTTTTCTGTTCACAAAAGGTTGGACCAGGAATATTCTCTGAAAGTTCCTTCCAACTTGTAGATTCTGTGATTATATGATGTCTCAGAGACCCCCGGCTCTGAATCCTATGACCCCCATTCTGTCTAATTTCTGTGGTCATAAATAGGGTTGGATGTGTCCTACAGGGGAAACACAACTGGTATGACATAAAGGAGCTGCCAACTTTTGCTTCCAATCCTGTCTCATAGGACCAATGACTATACCTAATTGAAACAATGATCCCATGCAGTACCTTCAGGTGTTCCTGGCTCATATTCTCAAAAACTAAGCCAGTTCAACAAACCAACAGAACATCTGAAGAATAGACCTTGGCAATGGGGATGCAACTCAAAAAACAAGCCTGGAAACACTACTCCCTGACAACAGTTTTGCACCTACAAGAAGTAGGAGCAAAATGGTAAATAGCACTCTGTACATACTCATATGCGCATATGCACACACATACACACACAACTGCTAACCAGCATACTTCCTGGCCCAAAGTAGGCATTTAATAAATTCTTACTGATTGCTATAGAAAGGTGCAAAGAATCCTGGTGAGGGAAGCAGGAAAAAACAGAGTATGGAAGAAAGAAAAGAGTTCCATTCTGGGAAAGAATATCAGTTAGTTCATCAATTCAGTGACCCCAAAGTAAAACGTAAATAAAATTCTCTCTAAATAATTAACCCAAATATCATTTCAAGCAATAAACCACAGCCTCCTGTTATGACTAGCCTCAAAAGCGATTTTTAAAGCTCTTGTCAGGATTCATTTCTGGAAGAATAAAAGACGCCTCTGGGCACATCTGATATGATTTTCCACTAATAAAAGTTGATTGATTTCATAAAAGAAATGTGTTCGCCTAAAGTTGACTATAATGGACAGAAGGAAACAATATGGAAAGTTCAGCAAATGAGGTACCGAATCTTTATTTGTACAGCAAGAATCTACAGCATTCTCTCTGCATAAAATTATAGACCTTAGGGAAAAAGTAAAATTTATTTTCTTTCAAAATATGTACACTAGCTTGTAAGTACATTGCATTTTCATAAGTATTTAGGGGCAACTGAAAGTCCTCTGTCTCCTAGCTAATGTAAACACAAATCTAACTTGAGAATTTAAGCACAGGGATGCAAATGACTTTCCCTCATTAGAAGAGATTCACACTGTCACTGGAGCCTGGAACAGTACATCCATTCCAAAAGAGTAGGAACTAGGGATGCTTTCATATGGGATTAAAAATAGCTGTGTGTATGTGGTGGGGGGAGGGGGTAGCAGAAAAAACATTTCAACCGCAGGGGCAGCTGTCTTGGTAAAGGGCATAATCCTACCCTCCCCTCCATGGTGTCTGGGATGTGGCAAGGCTTCTTAGTCACGGGATTCTGGGAAATGTGTGGTTTTAAAGGAAGATGCCTATCACAAGGGAAGATGCACACCATCATACACTCTCACCAAAACAAAAAACAAACAAAACCACCCACTCCCATGTCAGCGCCCTGAAGCAAAGCCAAGAAGTAGCATGACCTGGTGGATAGAGCACTGGACTTGGAATCAGAAGCACCTGAGTTCACATCCTTCCTCAGATACTTACTAGCTATGTGACTATGGGCAAGTATCTTAGCTTCTTTGTGCACCAACTTCCTCATCTGTTAAATGGGTTTGGATTCAATAGCCTCCAAGGTCCATTCTTGTTCTAAATCTATGATCCCCTGAGCTCATGCTTGTTACAATTCTATCCCAGAGCCCAAAATATAGAAATCAATTTTGCCAACTCTCATGCCCTGACACTCACTTCTTTGCTATGTAATGGTAGGGGCAGGGGGAGAGGGGGTGGACAGAGTTGAAGACAATTAAAGAGAGACTTTGAATGTTGGAAGATTCCAAAACTACTCTGAATTTGGAAGTACAGGTGAAGTGCTTTCATATAAACATCCTAGAAGCTGAGACAGGATGAATCAAGCTGGGTTTCCCTGGCTCAAGCTATGCCTGGTTTTCTTCTTCTGTCAGAAACCCTAGGAATCATCAATTCTTCCCAGGTTTCCCAACATTTTGACCCTAGCAATCAATTCTTCCCCATAAGTTATAATCATATCCAGAATACATTTGCTCTTAGTTGATTCTTCTACCTTTTAAAAGATGAAATTATAATTAAGCAAATCATGAGGGTCTAAGCAACGCTACTTTTGTCAGAGAAAACTTCTGCAGATTCTAGATAATTGAATTCCCTCCTCATTATCATACAGTGGCCTCTAGGTCAAGTTTATAGTCTGTTTTCCCAACTCCTCCTTCTGTCCAGGTGGTCTGTAGCATATTCTGACTAAATCCCTTTTGTTTCTATCTCTACTGACCTTCAACCCAAATGTTTTCCACCATGTTTCAACTATCTCAGAGCCAAAACATTGTAGGAAAGAAATAAACTTGGAAGACTACAGGAATATTAGCTAGGTAAAAAATACCATGAAACAAGGGTACAAGACAATTTCTGAAGGTTCTTTAATGCACTGTAGAACCCCCTCACTTTAGAAAATGAAAAAGATTTAGTGATCCCATAGGTTTGTAGACAATGCATATTTTCTCTCAAAGATGCAATTCAACAAGAACCCTTTATTAAGTGGCTACTATGGGCAAAGGAAATGGAAAACTACTCTAGTACTTTGCCAAGAAAACCCCAAATGGGATCACAAATACTTGGACATGACTGAAAATGACTGAACAGCAATGAAATGGGCATAATCCTATATAAGGCACATCTCTCCTTCACCATCCCAGGAAGAGGGCTATTTGTTTCTTTAAGATTGTAGATGAGATGATTCCACAACCTCTTTCTAACCCATTTTAACACACAAAAGCAGATGTGTGCTGGAGCCAGCTCCTCCTGGTTCAAGTTAGCTGATTTTAAAATTTTCAATGTGACCCTTTGTACTCAACAAACTGTCAAATGCTTCAAATCGGGGCTTGATTTATTGTTTTGTTGGGTTTTTTTATTTTTAATTTATAGACTAAAACAACTATTTCCCTAACATAGTATAATAAAAAGATTGTACATGAAACTGCAAATCTATTATTTGCAACTTGCTATTCCTTTTAAACATATAATAAATCTAGCATATAAATTTCTTTCTTCTCTTTTTTCCCTTTTTTCTTCCCTCCCTCACCCTCACCCTAGAGATGGCTGCCATTAGAAACTGTGATGATTAAAATTATGAGAGACATAGTTTCTGGGTAATTTGATCATTTTATTAATAGGCAGGCAGGTTATTAATAAAAGGATGGTCACTGGCCATCTTGCTCTCTCTGACCAAAGACCCTTAATGGCAGTGGGGTCACAGTTTATACACCCTTCTAACTGTAGGAGGTCCATCACATAGCAATCAAATCTAATTTGTTGACATGATTTGAAGCTGTATTATATTTAAATGAAGTCTGGGTGAAGTAGAGTTAGGTCACTCAAATTTTGACTCAAAGAATGACATCAGAGGGGGCAGCTAGTTGTCACCTGCAGTGGATAAAGCATTTTCCCTGGATTCAGGAAGGCATGAGTTCAAATCTGGCCTCAGACACTTGACACTAGCTGTGTGACCCTGGGCAAGTCACTTAACCCTCATTGCCCGCCCCCCCTAAAAAAAGAATGATATCAGAGAAAGAATGTAGAACCCACCAAAACTGATGAGGGCACAACAGTATCCACCTAGGAGTAGTTAGTAAAGGCCGAATCTCATCAGTAAATTCGTTCAGCTATCTAGACAAACTGATCTATCTCCACCCAAGACTCCTTTGACCCAGATGAATCTTCTTTTAAGGAGAACTGGCCTTTGGAGGTGGGGGATGGGGCTGGGGGTAAGGGGAGGAAGGACTAAGAAAGAAGTGGAGAACACTGGGTCTCCCAAGATATCTATTATTAATAATTATTTCTCACAAGAAAATATGTATATATATATGTGTATACATATGTGTGTGTGTGTCTGTAAAATTACTCTATACATACTTCTATTTATCAGTTCATTCTTTGGATACAGATAATGTCTTTCTTCATATGTCCCTCGTAGTTAATTTGGGTATTTATAATAGTCAAAATGACTTATTCCTTTAAAGTCATTCTTCAAACAATATGGCTGTTACTGTATACATTCTCTTGGTTCTGCTCATTTCACTCTTCATTGTTTTGTGCAGGTCTTTCTGTGTTTTTCTAAGATCATTGAGCTTATCATTTTTATAGCAGAGTAGTATTCCATCACAATCATATACTACAACTTGTTTTGTTGATTGTCTGCACTTAAGAAAGTGATGGAGAAAATGTTAACAATTTCGATTTGATCTAATAGTGTGGCATATATATATACATATTTTTTTTTCTCCAGGAAGCCAGTTGTTAAATATGTACCAGTATACTCCTGTTTAAAAAGAATCCTGTCTGTAATTCTCCTTTATGACCAAACTCAATCCTTGATGTGGTAAAAATAAGTTCACTTTTTATTGTTTGTCCTTGGAGAAGATAGAGAATGGCTAATCACAATCTCTGTTATATCTCTCCCTTAATCTTCAAAGACAGAAGCTAACAGATGGGCAGCCATCCAGGGAGGGTATGCTCAAGCAGCAAGTCTGCAACAACTATTAGGTAAACTTGACCCTTGATGCCCAATCATTTGCTTCATCTGTGGGCTTCATTATCAGTTGACTGCCAAGGGATCTAAATCTCCTTCCAGTTTACTCAAGAGCAGTATATCACTGGAGTTGGCTGAGTCAGCAAAGTTACCCAAGGAGGGAAAACACTTCATCTTTGTCACAATATATGCCCTTCTTCTCTTTTCCTTCTAGAACTAGGCCAGATGAAATTTATTGTTGTAATTTTATATTAACATAAAAATATATTATTGGGGGAACCACATTTGTTTTCTGTCTGGCTGACATCATAGATGTTTGGAGTCAACTGATCACCCAGCTGCCAAATTTCAGAAGTAACCTTTTAGTCCAAAACACACCTAAAACAATTCCCACAATAATATTTTCAATTAGTAGTCATTCACCTTTGGTTTGAATATATTAGATAGAATTCCAGCTCTGACACTTAAAACCAGGGATATGCAGGTATGTATTTAACAACCAGCTCTCTGGGGTGAAGGAAATACACACATGACAGACACACTTTTAAGTTTAATCTACATTATTAACATTTCCTTCCTTCTTTATTGTCAACAATTTATTTATTGATATTAATTTATTGATTATTGATTTATTTATCAACAAAACAAATATATCAAGTGCTGCTTTGTAGAGTTTGCTGATTTCTGAGGTGTAAATGTTCACAATGAAAATTTAACAACCAGCTCTCATGAGTCATTTCAAACTCATTCCAGCACATCCTTGCTTAAAACCTGGTAATGTTGAGCAAGTTGCTTCTCCACTCTGACCCTCTGAAATGAAGTAGTTGAATTGGATTAGTGATTCTCAAAAGATATACCTCCTTGAGTTCAGGTATGCAGAGAATAATATGGAATTTATACTGGATATGCATGCATGCGGCTCCTGAGTTTCCCACACTGCACCAGGATTTATCATGGCAAAGAATAATATTGTACCATGTGCAAAAAAAATCTGATAGCCTTTGAACTAGAGATCTCAAAGGGTTTTTCCAACTCTAAACCATATGACTGGATGAGTTGCCTCCAATAATCTCAATAATCTCTACCTCTGAATTGAAATGACAGGGATTTAGGATTTAGCAGGTCCTTCAGTCAAACATGTGCCTTCCCAGTTAGTTCATTAAAAAAGCCAAACTATGCATGCCTTTAGGGCAAACATTAGAGTAGTTTCATGTCTTGACTTGAACTTCTGCCGGAGGAAGGGTGATGGGGGTTAGTCTTGGAATTTGACTCTTGTCAATCTGTTGTTTTTGTAAGTGGCACTTTGTACATGTGCCCAGAGGTGTCTGAAATGGGCATGTTGTGATAAAGCTCTACATAAACCATGTGGCACATACCCTAAATCATAACCATGGCAGCTGTAACAGCAGGTGAGATTTTATAGCATTAATTTGTCTTCCATCAACACACAGCATTGCCGCAAGCTTCCCTGGGAGTGACGTATCCAGATCAAAGGTAAATATGTGCCCAGATAATTAAACCGAGTCTGGGGCAAGATTAATATTGATAACTGAATGTCACCCACGCTTCTTGATGAAAGGGGGAAAGTAACTAAAAAAAATATGATGGGGAAAAATGTTCATGATATATTTATGAATTTTTGCATGCACATAAAAAGTGACTGTGATAATAATTCAAATAAGTCCCTAGGACAGGAAAAGGAACTTGTCAAGAAGACACAAAGAGTTCAAAATGCACTAGTTTTTTTTTCCTTTTCTATGACTTAGTGACATCATTGCCTCAGGGTTCTAGTATATCACAGTGATAGATAATCTAAAGGATAATGCTCACAGAGTCTCAAATTGCTTTTCCAAAAATAAGGTGACCAGATACAGAGAGGGATTAAGAAGAGGGGGATTGAGGAGGGGAAACCAGATTGAAAAGGTGACAGATGAGGCAAAAAAATAAAGCTGAATGATCCAGCAATGAAGCAAGATTTAAGATTCACAAATGGAGAGAAATAACTATCATGCAAGATAATAGGGAAATATAAAAAGGAAAATCATTGTATTGTAGAGCTGATGATGAAAGGGACCTCTGAGGTCATCTAATTCAACCCCCCCATTTCATAGATGAGAGGAGCAGAAGCCCAAAAATGTACCTAGAAGCATAGACATAGACTTGTAAAGGGGCCTTAGAGGACATCTTGTCTAACTCCACATTTTAAGGATGGGGAAACTGAGGCATGAAAAAATTAAGTAGCTCACCCAAGGTTATATAGGTCACAAGTAACAGAGTTGTGATTCGAATTCAAATCCTGTGACTGCAAGACCAGTTCTCTGTCTATTCTACCACAGTGCCACCCAAAAGAGTTTTGAAGAATTACAAGTCAAAAGATTGGAGAAGCAATCACTGAAAATTAGCAATTCTGGTCAAAATTAAGGGTCAGATTCATTCATTCACTAACACATATTAAAGGACTACTGTGTATAAGACCCTGTCCTGGTGCTAGGGGTACAAATATAGTACATAGGCTCTGGGTTTACTCTCTTATTCCTGATTTCCACTGGTAAATTGGGTCCCCAGAGCCCAACTGGCTGCATCTCTGCTCAAGGTTCTAGAGCTGACCCTGAGGTGTTTATCCATTCATCTAGATCAGAAAAGAATAAATATAGCAGAGAAAGAAATTGAGGTGCCATGTGTTTGTGGCCACACGCTAGCTCAGTAGGGAGAAAAGCAGTTACCTCCAGGCTTCTGCTGGTGCTGGACAATGCTACTACCACAAATGCTAATACTCCCCTTATCAAGAGCCTGAGATAAGTTCTTTCATCCATGACTAAAAGGGAGAAGAGAGAGAGAGAGAGAGAGAGATTTCATCCTTTTTATGCATGCACAGGTCTAGCTCAGCAGTCAGCTAAAATATTTTTTTGTCAGTACATAGGCAAGGATGCCTTTGCATGCTCTAAAACAGAGAGGGGAAAAGCTTCTCCATCACATATTTCTGGAAACAGTCTCAATAAGACTTCATATGATTGGATTTGAGGAAAAGGAGGAGAGGCTCTTTCAACTGGGGCAAGATTAGTTATGGGAGATCCAAGAATGCTGCAGAAGTAGGTAACACCTACAGTGAGCTAAAAGGAAGATAAGGTGTCTGTAAGAACTTACAAAAGAGGAGGGCAACTAGGTGGTGCAGTGGATAAAGCATCGGCCCTGGATTCAGGAGAACCTGAATTCAAATCCAGCCTCAGACACTTGACACTTACTAGCTGTGTGACCCTGGGCAAGTCACTTAACCCTCATTGCCCCGCCCCCCCCAAAAAAACCCTTTGCAAACCTTAAATACTATATAGATACTAGTTATTAGTAGAAAGAATGTGTGTATGTGTGTAGAAATTCAAGAATCACAACCAAATACTACTGTGTCTAATGATATGTGTGATTTTTCTCAGCATGGGGAGCTCCTTCTACCTGTGTCAATTGAAATTCTCTTTGACCCAGTAGTTAAATCCTAGAGATTTGCTTTAGTATTACAGAGATTATGAATAGCCCAAAGTCGTACAATCAGTAAACCATAAATGTAGGATCTGAACCCAGGTATTCCTAACTTCAAGCCCAGCACTCTTTCTGTGATACCATTCTGCTTCTGGTTTTGATACTGTATTCTAAATGTGACCCATTTCAGTACATCAAAGGGAGAAGATTGGGGAACACTGACATGCTTTGGAGAATACATAAATAATTTATTTCCATTAGGATGAAAACTGGTTGATGGCAGGAACTATTTCACCTTTTTCTGCATACTGAGTGCTTAGCCCATAGTTGTTGTTCGTCCTTCATTTTTTAAAAGGACTAACGACATCAAGAAGGTGACATCTTGACTTGCAAGTGAATTGGATTTAAGTGAAACAAGGCTGTACAATCATCAGCCTTACTCTCTCCTCCAGAGTCACTGGAGCAGAGTGGCAAAACATAGGTCATGGATGACTGGAGATGACCCTGGATGCAGTGGGATACCTTGGCCTTTTTAAGCTAAGGTTTTTCCAGGTCTTAGTTGTCTGAGACAATATCCATTTGGTGATTAAAGCCTAGATAAGAATCGAGGCAAAAGATGGTCTAGTTTGCCCTCACAAAAGAATCAATCAGTTAGGGAAGGATGCTCAGAGTTTCTGGCCAGAAGAGAAACAATTTCTATTTACACTCACTCTGAGCCATCAAAACCCAAACAACAATCAAGATAGGCTTGGGCTGGGACCTATTATTGGCCAATCAGTGAGAGCCACAGTGATAATGGTTTTAAAGGCATAGTCAAGCAGCTCCACGTGAATCACCTTGGGTTTTATCAAGCCTAGTTTACCAGAGCTATATTTCAAGAAAGCACAACTGAAAATTATATGAGACAAATAGTTATTTGTCCTAGTTTTTTAAAAATGATAGAATAGGGGGCAGCTAGGTGGCACAGTGGATAGAGCACCGGCTCTGGAGTCAGGAGGACCTGAGTTCAAATCCGGCCTCAGACACTTAACACTTACTAGCTGTGTGACCCTAGGCAAGTCACTTAACCCCAGTTGCCTCACCAAAAGAAAAAATTTTAAAAAATGATAGAATAGGGGCTGCTGGATGGTGCAGTGGATAGAGCACTGGCTCTGTATTCAGGAGGACCTGAGTTCAAATCTGGCCTCAGACACTTGACATTTACTAGCTGTGTGACCCTGGACAAGTCACTTAACCCTCATTGCCAGGAAGGAAGAAGGAAGGAAGGAAGGAAGGAAGGAAGGAAGGAAGGAAGGAAGGAAGGAAGGAAGGAAGGAAGGAAGGAAGGAAGGAAGGAAGGAAGGAAGGAAGGAAGGAAGGAAGGAAGGAAGGAAGGAAGGAAGAAAGAAAGAAAGAAAGAAAGAAAGAAAGAAAGAAAGAAAGAAAGAAAGAAAGAAAGAAAGAAAGAAAGAAAGAAAGAAAGAAAGAAAGAAAGAAAGAAAGAAAGAAAGAAAGAAAGAAATAGAATAAATAGGGAAGAAAAAAACCTAGCCCCCAAACCTCAAGATATCTTGGTAGGTAGTAGTAGAAGGTGTCTAATAAATACTGTTGGATTGATGCCTGTTGGAAAGTGGGCAATCACACTACCAACCACACATTCTCAGTGATCCTCACTCCCTTCTGGCTGCCCAGACAACTGAACCCTGTGGGACACAAAACCAAGTTACTTCTGCCAATATATAAATCCACTTTGACAATAATAAAGGGGCAAAACGGACTTCCTTCTCATGGGAGATCTAAGAATCCATAGTTCAGTCAGACAAGCAAATGAACAAGTTAAAGAAGGAAAACTATTTCTACATCTCCCCTTTCAGAAGTTAAACTGAACTATATTATTGACAGTATTGATGGACTAATTAAGAAATCTTTGCTAATGGAGGTTAATACCGAAATGGACGCATTTTCAATTCAAGCTGACACCATTCTCCATGCCTGAGTTCTCCCTACTCTCTCCAGTTGTATATTTCTTCCCGCTTACTTCAAGCATCCTTTGAAAAAAGGTTATATTAATAGGGCCATAGAAATGCTTTGGGAACACCAAAAAGAAATGTGCCACATGGAAGAATCTCAGGATGGGTGGGGCAAGGAGATGAACATTTCTAGTTGGCACCATCCATGGAGGCATGTGCTCCCCAAATGCCCCAATCGGGCTCCAGCTCTGCCTAAAGGAAATTCTCAATTGGATGTCCCACCACACTGGAATGGCTCTGGGTGCCTCCTTCCTCCAACAGAGCGTTATTTATACACTAGATGTTCAATTTGCTTTGTTGAATATATAAATGAGATGAGTTTCTAAGCTAACCCTATTACTACCTTCCTACTCTAATCAAGGCACTTATTTCTTACACCTCATTAATAATAATAATAGCTCAAAGTGAACTTGTCAAGAAGACACAAAGTGTCTTGCAAAGTGAAAATAGATTTTCTCATTTTTTTGCAGGGCAGTTGGGGTTAAGTGACTTGCCCAAGGTCACACAGCTAGCAAGTGTCAAGTGTCTGAGGTTGGGTTTTAACTCAGGTCCTCATGAATCCAGGGCCAGTGCTCTATCCACTGCACCACCTAGCTGCCCCATACATTTTCTCATTTGATCCTCACATCAATTCTATTAGGCCATTTTTTTTACAAATGAGGAAAGTCCAGACCACAGAAAGGTTAAGTACCTTTTTCCAGAGTCACACAGATAGATGGCAGGTACCTGGCAGGATTCACACCCAATCTTCATGAGATCATAGTATAGCATACATAGAGAGTGTTATATCTAATGTGACATGTGCAAACCCCACTTATTTCTTTCCAGGATGACCCACTACAACATATATACAAACTAGCAGAACTTGGTGGTTATGTGCATCTTCTGAGGAAGGAGAGCAGAGGGGGAATCTATAGCTACTAACTTGCTACAACTCACTCTCAAGGGCACAGGAGTAACTCTAGTGAAAGAAGGAATTACATGTCTGCTACTCGCAATCACAAACCCTAAGACTTCACCTTTGTGCTTCCCATTTATACAAATCAGACACAAAGACATCATGGTTATTGTTGTTCAGTCATTTCTGTCATGTCTGACTCTTCATGACCCCATTTGGGGTTTTCATGGCATACATATTGGATTGGCTTGCCATTTCCTTCTCCAGTTCATTTTTGAGGCACACAGTTAGATGACTTACCAAGGGCCACACAACTAACATTTGAGACTGGATATGAATTCAGGTCTTCCTGACTCCAAGCCCAGTGCCTTATCCACTGTGCTATCTCGCTGCCCCAAAGATATTATCAACTCTTTTTTCTTTTTGTTTTTTCATTAACTCTTAAAAATGCAATATTTTCTATAAGAATACAAAAGCAAGGGGGGAAACACAGCTAAGGGACAAATATATAACAGTTCCTAAATAGAAGGCAAAATCCAGAATAATCAAAACATAACAGTCCACCTTTAACTCTGGGTCACTCTGTCCTCCCAAATACACTGCTGAGAGCAGGTACAAACTAACAGAAATATAACAGTTAGGCACATACATAAGGGAACCTAAGTGTCTGGGGTAACTCGTGACTCTGAATTTCCTAGCCTGGATGTCTGTGGTCTCATTAAAGGACCAGTCTCCTCTTCTAAGACTCTTTTCTCTCCCCTAGACAAAGCCACCTTCTCTGATCTTCTCAAACCGTGAAAGCAGCTAAAAGCAGTCTTAAGCCTAGATTTCCCAGGTCTGATCCCCTGGCTAGAAACTGGGGCAGCATGACCCTCTTTCTGTGAGGAGCAGTTCCCTTTAATTCTGGGATATACAAATCTATTCAAGTTTTGCTCTCTAAAGGATTTGAAGGACAATAAAAGTCAATGAGTCTTTAAGGGGTTTCCGCTTCTCTCAAGCTATAGATGTCTCTAGAAAACAAAGGAGCCTTCCCCTCCGATCATCTCTTCATTCACGGCAGATGACTCTCCTCGTCTCCAGTCAGTTCAGTTCCTATCAACCTCTGTGCTCTGTAAGCACCTGGGCTCCATACATTTTTGTGTGCTTCTTTCTGACTTCTGAATTCTTCGTTTCTGGAAGAAGCTTCTCTCGTCCACTTTGTTTATCCATCTGCTGCCCTCAGCTTCTTCAGATGCTAACTCTGGGTCTGGCTTCTGACCTTGCTTCTGAAGACTCAAATCAGGGCTTCCTCATGATTAGTGACCCTTCTTTAACAAGTCGAGAAACCCCAAATCGACATTTCTGTTAAATATGACACTAATGTTACCAACTCGATAGTCTCATTTTCCCAAAACTGTTCCTTGAAGCATTTTCCTAAAAATAAACTCCAAAGATTTGAAAGCAGTCATATTCAGATTACCTGCTGGGGGAAAACTCATCACAGCCATCCCTACCATCAGTCAATACCTCTCCCTCTGAGGAGATGTGCTCTCTCAGAACTTTTATCTGAGGGACTGCTTCTCTCTCAGCACAGCCTGTGCTTTTCCTTGACCTGCTTTTCTCTGTTTCTGACAAAATGTCCTTTTTCTGCCACTTTCATCAAATAAAATGTCCATATAAGAAAGGAACAATACTATATAATAAGATCATAGATTTCAGAACTGGAAGAGACCTTGAGGTCAATACATCCACCCCATCTCATTTGATAGATGAGAAAATTGAGGCAGAAAGGAGTGACTGCCCAGGCTCTAAATTTACATTATAATCACTATGCCACTTGACTTCTAAGAAATATTATGAGCATCTTAATTCCAAGAGCTTCATTCATTCAATACATCGAGTGTATTTCTGGGAAGACTATTTCAAGGATGCATGATTCCACAAGTGTGGGTGTTCTACCCAGAGACATAGATTACAAACCTTATATATTCTAGTCGATGGTCTTCAAGAGTTTCTGTTTTCAAAAAAGACATCCTCCTGTGACCAGTCTAGTGATGAGCATCTCTGGCCAGGGTTAGGCTAGTCGGCCATACAATTCAGTTCTTGGGTCACTTCTTGGAACCTTGACAGCTTAAGAGAAGCTGCCAGAGATTTCACTCTGCTTGACATCATCTTTGAGACCCCAGAATCACCTGCATGCCTTGAAAAGGCATTAAAGAAAGGATTTAGTGGTATGCCCAGGTGAATCTTCCTAAAATTCAATTGTAGCATGTCTCTCTCTTGTCTCGAGATTTGACAGTCCCATCGACTCTAAGCCAGTTCGCTGACTTTCAAGTCCTTCAAAACTCAGTTTAGATATAACCTTCCACATAAAGCTTTTCCTGATTCCCTCAGTTGTTAATGCCCTGCCTATCAAAGCTACCTTCTATTTATTCTGCATATATCTATATTTGCACTGCTGCCTGTACTGTGTTAGAATATAACCTCCTTAAGGGCATACACTTTCACTTTTTTTCCTTTCTATTCTCATTTCCTGACACATAATAGGTACTTAAGAAACGCTTGTCACTTGATTATTTAGAATAATCTACCCCCAGAACCTGAGTTATTCAACCTGAGAGTTGTATGTGGATTTAGTAAAACCTCCATTCAAATCTTGCCCCTGTGACCTTTGACCTATTTGAATCTCAGTTTCCTCATCTGTAAAATGAGAATGATGATACCCAGAACACTTAATTCATGGACAGAATTGTTGTATGAGATCGCATTGATAATTATAGTTGACATTTACATAAGGCATTAAATTTTGCAAAATACATCCATTATGTCATTTGAGACCCACAGTACACCTGTGAGAAAGGTGTTGCATTGATATTATTATGGCCATTTTTTAGATCATGCTAGTGTCTTCCCTCTGTAGATTATCTCCAAATTATCCTATAAGTAGATATACACAGATATATGGATATACCATGTATAGATGCATATGGAGAGATAGAGATAGACAGATACAGACCCAGATATAGACAGAGACAGATCCAGGTATAAGCTATAGACATACATATAGAGACAGAGATGGAGAGAGACATAGAGACAGAGATATAGGCAGCTAAGTGTGTCATAGTGCATAGAGCACTGGGCCTGGAGTCAGGAAGATCTATCTTCATGAATTCAAATCTAGACTCTGACACTTATAAGCTGTGTGACCCTGGGTGAGTCACCTAACCCTGTTTGCCTCAGTTCCTCATCTATAAAAATGAGCTGGAGAATGAAATGGAAAATACTCCAGTATCTTTGCTAGGAAAACCCCAAATGGGGTCACAAAGAGTCATACAAGGACTTTTAAAATGACTGAACATAGACAGATACAAATACATGTATATAGACCTAGATATATACAGCAACATAGACCTAGATATAGTTAGATAGATAGAGATAGAGACAAAGGCAGATACATCTAGACATAAAAAATATAGAGATAACTATATAGACATAGATAAATTTATAGACATATAGACAAATACAGATAAGGACAGATAGAGATATAGACCTAGACTCAGATAAAATACCATATAGAACTAGATATAGTCAGATAGAAATACAGATAGAGACAGATAAAGATGAAGATATAGATACAGACATATGAACAGATACATATATAGACACAGGGTTTTCTTTGTTGTTGTTTGTCCTTCTATCTCAAAGAAGATGATGACATCAGGGTGATGTCATGACTTGCACTGAGTTGGATTTAAGTGAGAGGGGACTTTGCAAAGTCACCAGCCTCCCTCTCTCCTCCAGAGCCATCTGGGTCCAGTGGCAAGATATAGATATATATAGATAGATATATACAGAGAGAGAGAGAGAGAGAGAGAGAGAGAGAGATACATAGAGAGAGAGAGAGAGAGAGAGAGAGAGAGAGAGAGAGAGAGAGAGAGATATACAGAGAGAGAGAGATAGATATATATATAACTCAGGTCCTCCTGAATCCAGGGCCAGTGCTTTATCCACTGTGCCACCTAGCTGCCCCAAGGCTCTACATATTCAAGTGTAACATGGGATGGGAGGCTGGCCTTGGCCTCTGCAGAGACTCGGGTTCAAATTTGGCCCCACTGGGGATACAAAGGAAGGCAGAAGAGAGTTCTTGCCCTCAAGGAGTTCACAGTCTAAATATGCAAAGGATGATATACTAGCAAGATGTACCTATATCAAGTTGGGAGGACCTGAGTTAAAATCTCACCTCAGATACTTACTAGCCGTGTAACCTTGGGCAAGTCACACGGCTAGTAAGTATCTGGATGACTGGAAATGGCCCTAGTTTAAGGCAGTTGGGGTTAAGTGACTCAGGTCCTCCCAACTTCAGGATCAGTGATCTGTCTAGTACACTACCTAGCTGCCCTATATAGCTACAGATGCAGATCTGGAGATGGATATGGATATGGCCTTCCTTTGTATCCCCAGTGGTCATCACAGTGCCTGTCACATAAGAGGTACTTAACAAATGCGTGTTGAATTGCATTGAAGCTCCAAATATTTAAGTAACTTGCCTATAGACAGGAAGCTAGTAAGTGTTAGAGGCCAAATTTGAACCCGAGTCTCTGCAGAGGCCAAGGCCAGCCTCCCATCCTATGTTACACTTGAATATGTAGAGCCTTGGGGCAGCTAGGTGGCACAGTGGATAAAGCACTGGCCCTGGATTCAGGAGGACCTGAGTTCAAATCCAGCTTCAGACACTTGACACTTAACTAGCTGTGTGACCCTGGACAAGTCACTTAACCCTCATTGCCCCACAAAAAAACAAACAAACAAAAGAATATGTAGAGCCTTGTGTTTTTTTTTTCCAATTGTATGACATGAAAGATCCAAAGCACCATATAAGCCCTAAGGGTGATATATGAATACCAGCTAATGGTGTTATTTCTTGAGCATTAGTCCAGTAATTTTGCCTCCCTGAGCCTCAGTTTTCTCATCTGAGAAATGAAAACCATGACACCAAGAGTTACCTACCTTGCAAGAGTATGGTAAGGATTGGAAAAGATAACATATGTGAAATGCGATACGAAGCTTACAGCATCTATGTATTGTCTGGCATTCATAATAATGGTTTGTATTAATAACTATACAATATATAGGTTGGATAATCATCTAAAGTATATTAAGGTTTATATCAATAATATTTTGATGATATTTAATTATAATTAAATACAATCTGCTTAAGGTCAAGAACTGTAGCATGTTTCCCTTGTAGCCCCTCTGGTTCCCAGCCTGGCCCAAGAAAAATGGCAGGAGAACAGTGATGATGGGCTGGTTTAAAAGAAATATCCATAACTCATGTTTCTTCTGTGCCAGTAAGTCTGTGAGAAAACATCTAATGGCTAGTGGAAGCTTAAATTGGTCTGCTTGGGGGAAATGATTTGCAAAGATTTACAGATGTTTTCCATTAATCCTGTTTCTATGGGGGAGAAAAAGTAGTGCATTTCAAGAAGGAGCTGGCCATTCACTGAGAGAAGGTTTAGCCCCATCTGGGAGAGGTAGGGTTGCATGTGGTGTTCTACATAGAAAAACAAACTCTATCAGCCAAGATTGAATTTGACTACAGTGTCATTCACATCTCAAATGGGATAATGAGCTATATCATGGGGATGATCTTATATTTTCACAATGCCTTGCTTTATTTTCAAGCGAGTAGTCTGATATTTTTTTCTTTTTTCTTTTTCTTCTTCTTTTTTTTTGGGGGGGGGTGAAGCAATTGGGGTTAAGTGACTTGCCCAGGGTCACACAGCTAGTGTCAAGTGTCTGAGGCTGGATTTGAACTCAGGTCCTCCTGACTCCAGGGCCAGTGCTCTATCCACTGTACCACCTAGCTGCCCTGAGAGTAGTCTGATATTAATGGTTGAGTGATTGCCTAAGAGGGATATAATAAGGTCAGGGTTATACAGAAGCTTATTCCAGAGGAGACCCAGAGCTTCCCCAACTGGGATGGGACAAGCAGTATCCAACCAGCAGATATTACAAATGAGGAGATAAAGCAGGGAACTGAACATTCTCTCAGGGAGGTAAGTCAACAACAAGCAAGCTAAGCTAAGGATGGGTTTGGAGACATCTGGTGCCCAGAGGACAAAGACAATGGGAAAGAACTTGGGAGATTGCTGGTTGAGTCATATTAGCTGACCTGCATGTATTTGCTTTTTTAAAAAATGTTTCATTATTATACAAATTGTCCCAAAAGTCTTAGTGCAATGTTAAGCTGTTGAAGCTATTAAAGCTGAACATCATAAAGTTGGAAAGCACTTTACATGCATTATCCTTTTTGAGCCTCAGAATAATCCTGGATAGTAGGTTCTGGAGGTTTTATTAACCCATTTTAACGATGAGATGACTGAGGCTTGCAGAGACTAAAGGATTTACTCATGGTTGTAGTGCTAGTAAGCATCACTATTTGCATCTAGGTTTTCTTGACTTCTGGGTGAGCACCCATTGCATTATACCATACTGTCCTCTATGCTGGTGGCCAACAGGGACTGGTAGATCATAGGAATGAAACCTGGCTGGAGCAAGGCTTGGGGGAGGAGTGGGAGGATGAAATACACAGAGAAGTGCTCCAGAGACCAGGTCAAGTTCAGAAGGACTGAGGCAGGGATAATATTCAAGATTTCTCCTGGAGGGGCATACTGTCTAAACATGGGCTTACTGTGAAGTGACCTTTTAGCTGGGCAAAAGGAGAGTGGAGTTTAGAAAAATTCATCCAGTCTTAAAGTCATCTACATCATTTAGGGGATTGTTGTTGGTTTTGTTGTTCAGTTGTGTTTCATTCTTTGTGACCTCATGGACCATACCATCCATGAGGTTTTCTTGGCAAAGATACTAGAGTGGTTTGCCATTTCCTTCTCTGGCAGATTAAGGCAACCAGAGGTTGACTTACCCAGGATTATAGTTTCTAGAGACAGATTTGAACTCAGGTCTTCCTGACTCCAAGCCCAGCATTCCATCCACCTAACTGCCTCTCATCTGGGGGAATTATAGAAATGCTAAGCGGGCAGCTAGGTGGTGCAGTGGATAGAGCACCAACCCTGGATTCAGGAGGACCCAAGTTCAAATCTGAACTCAAACACTTGACACTTACTAGCTGTGTGACCCTGGGCAAGCCACTTAGCCCTCATTGCCCTGAAAAAAAGAATGCTGATACATCGGTCTGATCTTCTTTGATTTAGCACTCTTTTATCCATAGGCATGAGGAAGAGCTCCTGCAGAACCCAAAAGGGTATGACTTCCCTTAAATTTCTTGCTATCCAGCATGGTATAGTGCAGGGCTTCTTAAAACCTTTTCCACTCACAACCTCTTTTCACCCAAGAAATGTTTCTGCGATTCCGGATATATAGGTATATAAAATAGGAATACAAATCAAACATTTACTGCAAACATTTCATGACCCCCACATTCAGTTACAGAACCCTCTTATGGGGTCAGGACCCACAGTTTTAAAAGATTTGGTGTAGTGGATAGAGCACTGGACCTGGAACCACAATTGGGGAAGATATGGGTTCAAATTCTGCCCCTCACAGTTTTTTGACCCTGAGCAAGTTGCTCAATTTCTCTGTGCCTCAGTTTTCTCATCTGTAAAATAACCAGCTTAGAATCAATGACCTCTAAGGTCCCTTCAAGTCCTAAAGCTTTGAATGTATGATCTTATGATAGAAAAGGACAGAGCACTATCTGTCTGCTCCATCCCTCTTATTAAATTTATTTATACCCTGAAATCTGTTGGGAGTCAGTACTATTCAAGGTCTAGTCATTGAACATTAGAGCATAAGGAAGCCTAATCCCAAAAAATAAAGACATAGTTTTGCTCAAGACATAGTGCTATCTCATGGGCAACACCAGAGAAAGACTCCTAGCATAGCAAAATTATGCACATCTATCAAAAATGACTCCCATGTAACAGAATTAGAATCCCTAAAAATAATACTAAAAATATGACATATAATCATTCCTGGAAAGAAGATAGTGATGACAAAGTGGGGAGCAAGAGGAGGGAAGGTGGGGGGAGGACATGGAAGGGGAGAAGAGAAGGAAGGAAAAATGGGTAGATCATGAGGCATTAGTAAGCGATGACAGGCAGAATGCCCCAATCATACTATTGAGAAAAATCTTTCCATTGTGATATTAATAATTAATTATTAATTTGTGATCCAGGCTTTTTTCCTATTTCCTCATTAAGACCCGGCTCTTGCTATAAATCAGTCTCTGAAGGACTGATTGACTGATTGAAGGACCGATTGATGAGATTACTCCTAGCCCTCAAGGAATACATTCACCAATCATGGGCAGGACCCCAACTAGGAAAACTAATTTCTTTTTAGAGTGTAAACAAAATACGGGATAATGTATGTCATTTGTGCCCAATCAGATAGAACTCAGGATTCATTTGTTTATTTCTATGGTTGGTTAATTGGTTATTGGTTTTTGTTGTTGTTGTTATAGTTTGTTTGCTTGTTTATTTTTTTGGTTTTTAAATCAACCTGAATTAGTACTGTGTAACTACTCACAGGTAAGCCCTATATGGAAGCATTAGAAGCCAGATGAAATTAAAAGATGAGAAGCCAGAGATCATAAGAATATGGAGACACAGTAGCCACTTGAAGAGATGAGCTGATGGTGTATACTTCCCCCTGCTGTTTGAATTAAACAGAGGAGAAATACAAGATGATGGCAGCTGCTATGGAATGCCCTTTAGGACGTATGCCATGATTGGAAAAGACCAAATTCTCTTGCTGAGGAGTTACCTGTATTGATATCTACCCACCTGTGAGAAGTAAAACCCCTCCTCCCCTTCACTGTTTCCTTCTTTCTGGCTTGAGAAGGAGAAAACTTCTCCAAGACCAGAAAAGTGGAATCGTTTAGTTCTCAAGTATGATACAAAGCACAAACCTAGCATTGATATTGTATTTTAATGTTTGAAAGTTACTTTATATATGCTACCTCATTTTGATCCTTATAACAACCCTGTAAGGTGTGTGCTATTATTATCCCCCTTTTACAAATTAAGAAACTGAGGATGAAAGAATTTAAGTGACTTGCCCAGGATCACACAATGCTAAAGGGAATTGCTTGTCACTGACATGATTTCACACTGCTTTGACACACAGCTAAATAGGCAAACATGGAAAGCTGCAGTCCCCAGGCTTATTGTTATTGTTTTACTCAAAGAGTGTAATGCTGCTGCTTGCCCAGACAGAGTTAGGAGTACCAGAAATGAAACAAACTGTTCCCTAAATAGACCAAGAATATCAACATCTAGAGTTGAGTTGTAGGTTGCCCCAGACTCATGGGTTTCCTTAATAATGAATCTTTCTCAGGGGCAGCTAGGTGGTGCAGTGAATAAAGCACTGGCCCTGGATTCAGGAAGGCCTGAGTTCAACTCTGGCTTCAGACACTTGACACTTACTAGCTGTGTGACCCTGGGCAAGTCACTTAACCCCAATTGCCTCACCAAAAAAAAGATAATAATAATAATGAATCTTTCTTTTAGATTTCTATAAGGATATGTCCACTCTCCCTCATAGTTATTGCTTCCATGGTGAGAAACTGTGACTTAGATGAAAGCTTCTTAAACTGTGGTCACAACCCCATATGAGGTCATTGTAACTGAATGTGGGGGTCATGAAAAATCTGGCAACAGTAAACAGTTATCTATATCTATTTTATATGCCTATATACCCAGGGTCACATAAAAATTTCTTGGGTAAAAAGGGGTTGTGGGCAGCTAGGTGGTACAGTGGATAAAGCACCAGCCCTGGATTCAGGAAGACCTGAGTTCAAATCCAGCCTCAGACACTTGACACTTACTAGATGTGTGACCCTGAGCAAGTCACTTAACCCTCATTGCCCTGGGGAAAAAATGGGGGGGGGGATGTGACGGAAAAAGTTTAAGAAGCTAAGACCTACATATATGGGTGGATTGTTAGACTTCATTGATTCTTGCTTTTGCTTTTTATTAAGTAAATGTTATGCTGTGATGGTTCTTGGTTTGGGTTTCTCTTTTAGTAAATATTTTATAATTTGTTGATTAATGATGTTATCATTGTGGTTGCTTTGCATAAATGGAAAACACTGGTGAGGACTCAGAAGCAAATGGCAGGTAGTAGAAGGGTGTCCCTTTATACTATGTAATGATTGGAGTGACGCCATCTGCTGGAGAGTTACTCTCCAGCAGATGGCGTCACTCCAATTGTTACAACTAGAATGACTCCTCAGACTCTAAGAATGGAGTTGCATCAGTACAAGATTCTTATGCCGAAGTTCAACCTGAGAAAATACCCTTGACCCACCATCAGCCATCCCAGAGAGAAAGGAGATAAGAGTGTCATGTCAAATGCTGTCTGTGGGCAACACTTCTAGCATTAATAGGAAACTCCCTATCTAAATATATGAATGTCTCCCCCAATGTCTTCCTCAAGGGAAGTTTATTAAAGGCAATGACTGTTTGGCTCTTTGCATCCCTGTCACATAAGGGGTGCATAGTTAATTCATGCTGATTGATTACAAGAAGAACTTCCCAAAGTACAATGGGCCCCCTTGGGTGGCAGTGGGCTCCCCCTTGCTAGGGGTCAGCAAATGGAGACTGGCTAACCACTAGTCACAGATATTGTAGATAGGATTCTTCTTCAGGTAGAGATTAAACTTGATGGCTTCTGAGTTCTCTTTCAGCTGAACTCAGCGATTCCCAAAAAAGTTAATACAGTAGAAGAGAACAAAAGAAGATACTCCTAGAAATGCAAGTCTTGCTTAGATTGTGGAGGATCTCCAATTTTGAGCTCAAGAATTTGGACTTCATCCTGTAAAGAACAGGAGAGGTACAATGGTGGTTTTTGAATAGAGAAATGATAGAATGAAAGCATTTAATCAAGATTAATCTGGCAGGAGTTTGCAGAGAATATTTTCCAAGGCAAAATGGCCATGATCAGAATCCAAAAAAAATTTAATACGCCAAGAGCACAGGAACCTTTAATTCACAGGCAAATTAAAAACTCAAGGCCAAAGAAATTGATATCATGAGCCAAAGTCACCCTACATGAAGTTTGCATTTAAAATTTTGGTTGAATGACTAATTAATGAAATCAAATGAAAAAATTATTTCAATTGCATATTTTTCCCATTTTGATACTTTCCTTTTCTCCCTTTTAAATGAGAAAAAAACATGGAAAGATATTTCTTCAGCATAATTTCCTCTCTTAATTTCTGAGTTCACTGTGCAATTTCCTGCCTTATTTTTTTTCTGTTTAAAAAACCAAACATCTCTATCTTCCAGGGTTTAAAAAACATCCACCAGTTTTATAATCATATTTAGAATCATCTAGATAAGAACACTTCACTGGGAGGAGAGGAATATTGGAAATTAACTGACTTTGCCACTGATTTCTGAGTAATTTTTTTTCTGAGTAATTTTTGATGAGTTATTGAACTTTACTAAATGGGGGGAACAACTTCATGAAAGTTCAGGAAAGCTAATAGCCACATTCAGGGCCAGTACCCAAATTCTGGCATATTTCTTTCCCTTTCTCTGATTAGAATAAAATGTCATGGGAAAATTCAATTAATCAGGCAAGCAAGCAACAAGCATTTGTTAAACAGCTTTGTGCTGGGCACAGTGCTACATAGTAGGAATCCAAAAACAAAAATGAAATAGTCTCTGTCCTCAGTAGGAAAAAAAAACATACCATAAGAAGATATGGTAAATAACTGTGATATAGGAGTCTTCTTATGTCTTAGAGAACAAAAAATTCATAAAATTGTAGAGCTAGGAGAGATTTGAAAGGTCATTAAGTCAAGCTATCTCATGAAAGAAGCTAGAGATTCTACAAATCCGAGGTGTGGAGGAGGTGGATCTCAAACACAGGGCGTCGCCCTGCAAAGACCCAGTTTGGTCATATTTTATTCTCAACTTGAAATTACCAAAGCACTAAATACCAAATTTTTTTTTAGTTTTCTGGCTTGAAAAAAATACATTTTTAGAGTTAAATGGAATGAAAATTATCCATCCCCTCAACTCATAGGAAAATGTTTAACCTAAAATATCAGGTTCTCTTCTTTCTTTAATAAGTATCTACTATTTCAGAAAGGAAATAGGTTGCATCATGGAGGACAGAGAAGTTTCAGAGGTTCTTTCATTAGCTGCCACAAGAGCACTGAGTTTTCAAAGGGGATTAGCTGACAAACTCCAATTCAATATACTGCAAGGTATTCAATTTGTCTGCTAATAAAGCTTTGACAAAGAATCAGGATATATGAACCTGCAATTTGAAATAAATTCCTAAATAAATGGTCTGACTATGAATCCACCTCTACATTTACCTGCTGGTGCTGATGAACAGCACTTAAAACCATTGAGTAGTGATGACTTTGAAACCTCAATCACATTATTGGATTTTTTTTTTTTAAGCAATTGACGTGGAGCTATATTTGCCATAATTGTATAATAGTAAGATTTGCTCATAGATAGTAAAATGTTGGGTTCTATTGGGGGGCCAAGGGGATTATATTTTAAGTGCCTTATGGAATGTTGCATTATTATCGATTTGTTGTGTTCTAGTGTCCTCCAATGGATAGTTTTGATAATACTAGTAAAATAGTACAGTATGGAATGGAAGAACTCTCAAAGGATTGGTTCAAGTTTTAATACTATGGGTAGGAAACTTAGGAAAAGACTTAGGTCTCTAAACTTGAGTGGGAATTGGGCTGGCCACCCCCCTCCCACCAAAGCAACTTATGTGGGTACTCCAGGCTTTGAGTTAGGAGAGGACTACAATAGTAATTCAGCTTAATCCACTTGTGTACTGTGCATGTTTTAATAGCTTCATTGAGCAATGGAATGAGCTGGAAAGTGTCTGGCCCCTTAGGCAATATTCCAAATCAGAAAGTCCAGATAGAGGCCAAGTGAGGAATTAAGAAGATATATTGCTGCAGCAAAGTGATGGAGTAGCATATAAATTGCAATTAATGACAATTTAGCAAACAAGATGTGCCAGAAGCAAAGAAAAAAGGTGAGGGTCAAGCCAACACAAGAATTTGCCATAGAATAATAGAAAAGAAAAGAAAATCTCAGTAATTCAGGCCAAGGCTCACCTGAATTAGGAAAAGTTCAAATTTTAGAATATTTTAAGGAGATGTGATTTGTTTTGTGTCTATGTACATTCATGTGTAGACAATATGTAATTACATCTTTGAGAAAATAATTATTAATAATGGATTTCTTAGAGGGACCTAGTCTTTTTTGAGGGGAGGGGAGGGGGGGAGGCAGGTCAGTGAGGGTTAAGTGACTTCCCCAGGGTCACACAGCTAATAAGAAATGTCAAGTGTCTGAGGGCAGATTTGAACTCAGGACCTCCTGAATCCAAGGCTGGTGCTTTATTCACTACACCTCATAGCTGCCCCCAGGACCTAGTCTTTAGTTGGCTTTCTATCCTACCACTTCAGAGATCAATATTTAGGAGGGAGCTCTAATCCCTTGCAGAGTTTGCAGGGTATACAATAGAGGTGGAGAGTAGACTCTTTGACTAGCTCAGTGAACTGATGGGATTAAGCCACACCTTGAGAAGTCAGTCTCCCATGTCTGACTTCTGATGTCATCCCGGTAGAGTTCATTTTAATATGGACCACCATCAAGTGAATGATGCTAGCCAATTAGCTTTGATCAGTGTGTAACAAGCCACCTCTACTGAAAGAGGAAAAAGCTTCTGACCACGAGTCTGGTGCCAATCCAAGGCTGTCCAGTTGTTGAGCACTCTCTTCTTAGGACAGTATATGTAATGTAGAGACAAAATGGTTCGGGGCGGGGGGGGGGGGGGGTTCTGCTTGTGTTAAATACCATGCAGTCAATTCTTTACTAATATTTAATATACTTTAATAATAAATGCTTACTGCCTAAATGGGTGCAATAGGCATTAATTTATAAATAGCAATATTTTAGAAACACTTAGCCCCACAATAATTTAAATAATACGCATCAAAGCATCAAGAGTTTGTCATTTATTTGCTGTGGGAACTTCCTCAACTCTGAACTCTTCTGAGAAATATTGTCTTTACTACTGATTTGGTCCCTAACATGAGCTATTTTTTATTTGTTTTGTTTTGACATCAACCAAGTCTGGTATTATATGTTTCTACATTCATAGTAACCCTTGTTGTCCAGTTGTTTTCAGTTGTGTCCAACTCTTTGTGAAGCCTTTAAGGGTTTTCTTGGCAGAGATACTGGAGTGTTTTTGCCATTTCTTTCTCCAACTTAGTTTAGAGATGAGGGACTAAGGCAAACAGGGTTAAGTAACTTGCTCAAGGTCACATAGCTAATAAGGGTCTGAGTCCAGATTGGAACTTGGAAAGATGTGTCTTCTTGACTTCAGGTCCAGTACTTTATCCACTGAGCCACATAGTTTCTGCCTGATCCATAGCAGACATTTAATCAGTGCTTGTTGGATTGGATAAGAGTAGAAACTATAAAATACTATGTAAGTTATGAATTTGTCCTCAGCACTTTGCATAGTACCCTGCAAATCATAGATACTCAATAAAGACCAGAATGACTTGTAATTAGAAAATCACTTATATGTAAATCAATGCTCCCAAAGTATTCCAGGATGTTTGTTCTCATAAGCATTTCAAACATTCCCCTTAAAGTCTTGTTACATTATTAATTGAATTTGTCAAGGAGGGGAAAGAAAGGTTTGCTGAGCAAAGGTGTTCAGCCTCAGCACAACCTCCTATTCAAAAGAGCACAGATTCTAAACCAATCATTCAAAGTTTTACAGCATGTGTTAATGATGGTATTCACCTGGGAGAGGCAGTATAGTATAATCTTTTATCTAGAGTACCAAACTTGAAAACAGGAGATCAGGGCTTAGCTCCTTCCCCAAATACCTATGCTATTCAATCATAAGAAAGTAATTCTCTGGCCTCAGTTTCCTCATCTGTAAAGTAGGGATGAGATAATACACAACCTACCTCTTTGATTGGTAATGAGAAAAGCACTTTGCAAACTTTAGGCATTATAGGAATGAGGCTTGTTTGGTCTTGGACTAACACTGTGATAGCAAAGAAGAAGAAAAAAACAGACAAACGAAAAACCTGAAAATCAAGTACTTAACAACTGTAATACGACGAATCAAAGATTAAGGGCTGGAAGGGACCATAATGGTTATCCACTTCAATCTTTTCACTTTACAGATCAGGAAACTGAAGCCCAGAGAGGTTGAGTAATTGGTCCAAAGTCATGCAGAGACTAGGGGGCAGAAACAGAAGTTAAACCCTGCTTCTCTGACCCCAAACCCAGTGGTCTTTCTACTATGCCACACTAAATGCAACAAAATACAATTGCACTATCAGAAAAGAGGAATGAAGGGAATTCAGAGAAAGTGGGAAGATTTGTGTGCTTTGATGCAGAGTGAACTAAGAAGAACCAGGAAAATTATATACACAATGACAAGAATAATGTGAATGAAAAGAGCACTAAAGTGAAACTGATGGGAGTGCGGCTACATCACCCATATTCTGCCACAGAGAAGAGATGAGGAAACATCTTTATGTGGATAAAGGAAGGACAGTGTTATAGATCACTGCATATACTCTTACACATGGCCAATATATAAGCTGGTTTGGTTTAACTTTTTAAAAAGTTTGTTACAAAGGACAGCTCACTGTGGAGAGGACACATCTGCTTAGAAATGACTAGAATGTAAAAAAACAAGTATCGATAAAAGTCAAAAATGCAATTGAGTAAAAAGAAGCTTAGGAAAATAAAATGACTGGCTACTCTCCAGTATTATTTAAGATCCATACAGGTAGCAGGTATTTCTTCTTTGAGAGGTCTCTATGCCAATGAAATCCAAGATCCAATTAATTTTTTTTTAATTAAGTGAAGACTGGCAGCCATTGGAAGCCAAAAGCCAACATTGTAAAAGTACCCAATTCAGAAGGGATTGTATCTTTGATTTCATGATTCTATCTTTAATGTTTAACTTTGTAGGCTAGACAGCTCATCTCTGCTGGGGATAGTAGGGTGGGAGGAGAAAATTGATAGCAAGGAAAAATTTTTCATGCTTTAGTTCAGCTAACTTGACAGTTAGCCTTTCCATCAATAATCAATTGGCAAACATTTATTAAGCACCTACTATGTGTCATATACTGGGCTAAAGAATGGGCATACAAAAATAGGCAAGAGAGAGTCCTTGCCCTCAAGGAGTTTACAGTCTAACAGGGGAGCTTACAACCTAATGTATTTAATTAATGTAATTAACAGGCCGGTGTCAGACATTAAGCTATTGCTGAACTTTAACCAACATATGAAGTTAAATCTACATTTAATCATGTTGACACGTGATTTTTTTAAATGTCTATTTCAATATCTATTTATGAGAAGTTTTAAAAACCTGAGAACCTACTGTTCATCTTCCTTTACAAACACAAGAGAGGACATGAAACAGAAACAAGCAGAATAGCGCAGAGACTCCTCCACAAACCTGAATTTGTCAAATTAGGGAAGAAGAAAGAAAACCCAATGCATCTTGAAGGCAGCTTAGACTTGGTCTTAAAAAGGAATCTAAATCAAGTCAGTAGGAAGTGAGAAAACATTATCACAGCAATAAATAGAAAAGTGCCAGACACAGCTGCAAAGTCAGTGACTTCACTTAAGAAATTTGCTTGTAAAAGAACTGTGTGTAAATTCACACATCACTAAAAAGCAGTCATTTTACAAGGACACAAAAACACTCTCAACCCTCTCCCCCGGCATCTTCAGTGGCAAGTGATGCAAGCAGGGCAGCTGGGGAGACCTTACACAAACCTCTCTGTTGTATCTCTCTACCGTCCAGAAACAAGCACTTTGACAAGTCATTTTTTAAAAACACAACTCTGTGGATGCTAATGGGAATATCATCATCTTTTCTTTCCATTTCTGTTTTAAGTTTTATTCTGTTTTAATTCTTCCCAGTATAGTTGAATGGAGAGAGTTCCCAGCTTAGGGTGAGGAAGCTCTGGGTTCAAATCCCACTTCTTACACTTCCTAGCTCTGTGACACTGGGCCAGTCACTAAACCTCTAATTTTCTTGAGAATAGGGAATGTTTAATGTTTGTGTGTTTTATCTTGTTGGTCTATTAATCAAGAAACTTGGGACAGCTAGGTGGTACAGTGGATAAAGCACCAGAGCCCTGGATTCAGGAGGACCTGAGTTCAAATCCAGCCTCAGACACTTGACACTTATTAGCTGTGTGACCCTGGGGAAGTCACTTAACCCCCATTGCCCCGCAAAACAAAACAAAGAAAAGAAGGAAGGAAGGAAGGAAGGAAGGAAGGAAGGAAGGAAGGAAGGAAGGAAGGAAGGAAGGAAGGAAGGAAGGAAGGAAGGAAGGAAGGAAAGAAAGAAACTTACCAGGACTTATCTACAAAGACACAGATGAGGCATGATCTTCACCATCATCTGTACTGGTGCATAAAATCTCCACACTTAGAGTTCCCAGTGCTGAAGATATCACAGATGCATGTGATCCTCCTCATTATTTAGTTTGTTGAAGTAATGGGAGCTTCTGTCAAAGACCACCCTCTGTAATGAATCTGCAGCAAATTCAAACTCTAGACAATGAATTTGGAAAATAAGACAAAATTTCCCCATGATGTACTTCCTGGTAAGGCTGAGATTTATTCATATGGGCTTTGAATTCTTCCGTAATGGGTTGAAAGAGAAAAATGCAAAAACATGTTATTCATTTACTTAGTCCATCAAACAGCTAGTTTTAAACTGTTAAAAACAATCTTTTAACCAGTTTTCTTGCCTCTAGTTTCTACCTGCTGCAACTTACTTTACACAGCATACCGGGTTTATCTTTTTTGAACAACCATACTCATCACACTATATCTGTTTAAAAAGCTTTCCACAGCTCTATGTTGCCCACAGCATAAATTCTAAGCTTTTGAATCTGCCATCATACCTAGCTTGGATTTACCTTTTTCCAATTTTATCTTTCACTAAGCCACCAAACAAATGCTACCCGCTGGACCTGACACTCTCCAAGTCCAATTCTTATACCTCTAGTAATGTTGTCCTTTAGCCTTAAACACTTTCCCCACCTTCATTTCTGCTACTGAAATCCTTCCCCTCCTTCACATGTTGCTTTCTCTGTCAGGCATTCCCTGATCACCCTAACAAAGTGTAATCCCATCCTCCTCCAAGTTCATCTTGGACCTTCATTTGCCAGCCATGTTTTGTATTATAGCTGCTTGTGCATATGGCATCTTCCATTGTAGACTACAAACACTTTAGAGGCTCACAGGATCCCAGATAAATAGCTGAGACATTCAATATCATTGAGCCCAACTCTTCATTTTATAAATGAGGAAATTGAGGTGAAGGGAGGTTAAATAACTTGCCCAAAGTCACACAGCTACTAAATGTATTAGGCAGGATTTGAACCCAGGTCTTCCTGACTCCAAGTCAAGTGTTCTATCCTTTACATCTTGCTGCCCCCTCAGTTTCTCTCTCATCAAATGATAAGACTATATCTAAGACATCTAAGAGCAGAATTTTTCAAAGTATAGTGTCAGGATTCCTAAGGTCCACAAGATCGTTTCAGAAGATGTTCAAGGTAAAAATTATTTTCATAATGATACTAAAATGCTTTAACTTCTAGTGTGGTAAATATTGATAGAAATAATCCACATAAACAACAACTCTTTGAAGTGTCCCATAAGTATAAAGAGGTTCTAAGACCAAAAATGTGAGAAGTTCTACCCTATAGTATACTGCATAGTTTCTTTGTACATGAGAAACAGAAACTATTCTTTCATTGGCATATTGAACTCCCCAGGGAAGGAAATTTCCTCTATAAGCACAAGTTGGCACCTTCTCTTCAACTTTCAGTCTCAAAAAGCAGCCTAGCACAAGAAGAAGTTGAGTGAGGGGCAGCTAGGTGGCGCAGTGGATAGAGCCCCAGCCCTGGAGTCAGGAGGACCTGAGTTCAAATGCGACCTCAGAATTTTGACACTTACTAGCTGTGTGACCCTGGGCAAGTCACTTAACCCCAATTGAAAGAAGAAGGAAGAAGGAAGGAAGAAGGAAGGAAGAAGGAAGGAAGAAGGAAGAAGGAAGGAAGAAGGAAGAAGGAAGAAGGAAGAAGGAAGAAGAAGAAGAAGAAGAAGAAGAAGAAGAAGAAGAAGAGACTTGCCCCATGTCATACAGCAACTATATGCCAGGTCTTGAATTCAGATCTTCCTGGCTTAAGCCAGCAAACTATCCACTATGCTGTGATACCTCTCCTTGCAAAGAACAGGGATTTTAATTAATAATATTCTTAATAAGATAAGGAATTTGTTTGTTTGGGGTTTTTTTGGTGGCACAATGAGGGTTACGTGACTTGCCCAGGGTCACACAGCTAGTAAGTGTCAAGTGTCTGAGGTCACATTTGAACTCAGGTCCTCCTGAATCCAGGACCTGTGCTTTATCCACTGTGCCACCTAGCTGCCCCAAGGTAAGGAATTAAAAGACAGTGTGGTCTCAGTATTTTATAGCCTTGTGTGCTTATGTGTGTGTGTTACCTATTCTGTGCAATGCAAAATTTAAGGATTTCAGTTTGTAGAAACATGGAATGGATATTTTCTGAAATTTTTCTTCTTTTCCTTTCCTATATCCAATTAAACTAGCTATTATTGGAGTGAAACAGTCCAAGCCACAAGACTCTGGGTTTGAGGTCCAAAACCACATGAAAATGTAAATTGACTCAATTTTCTTATAAAACTGTGCAGCAGAGAGAAGCAGTTCATTAGAACTTTGGCAGAGCCATGGAATAGCAGTCATCAGATTGCAGATTAGAGCTGGAAAGACCTTCAGAAGTCATCTAAATCAACCCCTTCATTTTAGAGTTGCAGAAAGTGAGGCCAAGAAAGGTTAAGGGACTGCCCTAAGTTCACCAGGTGAGAAATAGCAGAGACAGAATTTGAATCCAGTTTCTCTAACTTCATGGCTGTCACTCTGGGATTGACTCAGATGTTGTTGTTAGTCAGTCCTTTCAGTCATGCCCTACACTTCATGACCCCATTTGGGATTATCTTGGTCAAGGTACTGGAGTGGTGTGCCATTTCCGTCATCAGCTCATTTCAAAGATAAGAAAAATGAGGCAAACTGGCTTCAGTGACTTGCCCAGGGTCACCTAGTAAGTGTCTAAAGGCCAAATTAGAACTTAGGAAGATGGATCTTCCTGATTCCAGGCCTGGAACTCTACCCACTGCAGCACCATCTTGCTGCCCATTGGATACCCCTTGCTAAAAATTTGATACCAATTTAGTCTGATGGTTCTACAATTTCCTCATTGCAGAACCATTTAATATTATCCTTTTTGAAGAAGGATAGGGAGGGAAACTGCAAAAAGTGATGGTGAGCACATTTCTTGGATTTTTTAACATTTTGTTTGTATAGAGCACTGTACAAATTTATTATAAAATAAATTTATTCCTTTATTTTTATATGCATTTAGAATCTGTCTTCCTCCTTACCCCAATAAAGAAAAAAGAAAATGAAAATAAAAACCCTCACCTTAAACATGCATAGTTTAGCAATAAATTTCCACATTGTCGAAGCCCAACAATGAATGTCTATTTGTCTTTGTTTATCTCTATCTCTTTCTCTATCCCCATCTCTCTGTATCTTTCTGTTTTGATTTATATCTGTCTCTCTCTGTGTGTCTCTGTCTCTGTCTCTCTTCATGTTTCTCTGTCTCTCTCTGTGTCTCTCTCTGTCTCTATCTCTATTTCTATCTCTTTCTCTCTGTCTCTGTCTATGTCTGTCTCTGTCTGTCTGGCTCTCTCTGTCTCTCTCTCTCTGTCTCTCTCTGTCTCTCTGTCTCTCTGCTCTCTGTCTCTCTCTGTCTCTCTCTCTCTCTCTCTCTCTCTCTCTCTCTCTCTCTCTCTCTCTCAGCATTTTAAATTCATCCTCTCTCTCTGGCAGGAGGCAAAGTTTCATGTTTCATCTTTAGTCTTCTGGTCTTGTGGTTTGTCATCACAATGATCAGACTTCCAAGATCTTTCAAAGTACCAACCCACTTCTTGTCATAGAGCAAATGCTACAAATTTCTCATATACTTTTAGATGTTCTCAGAGGACAGGGTGCTATTGTCCATTCTACAACTCCTCAAAACTCCAGAGCATTAAATATCCTTCCCATTCAAGGACCAAGTTATTCAAAATGCCCTTCTGTGAGCATGCATAGCCTTATTACTTCTGCCATCCATGATTCCCTTATGGCATTCTCAGGGTAGATTGTGAAACACAGAGGCAGTTAGGTGGCCCAGTGGTGAGAGATCAAGACCTGGTGTGTAGGAAGACCCTAAATCTACTAACTGAACTCCTTGTATCTGGTCTCTTCTCCGTCCAATCAATCCTCCACTCAGCTCCCAAAATCATCTTTTTAAAACATAAATCTGAACATGTGACTTTTCTGCTCAGATTCCATCAGTGCCCTCAAAGGCATCTGAGACTTTCCATTATCTCTTTCCTATCTAACTTTTCAGCCTTATTTCACAGCTCCCTTCTTAACTAGACCTCTCACAATCCATTTCTTCCACCAAGGTTCATCTTTGAAGTATCTCCTGTTGCTTTTTGTGCTTTTTCTCCCTTCTCAGATTAGCTTATATTTCCCTCTTCCCCTGTTTTTGAAACTAGGGACTATTTTGTTTCTTCTTTATAGAGGGACTAGCTTCCTTGTGGATAACGGGCACTTAATGATTCTTTTTTCGTCACTGAACTTCCCTCCATCTATTTAAGTTCAGTTATGGGGCAGCAAGGTAGCAGTTCAAGTCTGGCATTAGACGCTTACTAGTTTGTGACCCTGGACAAATAACTTAAATGTCTTTTTGCCTCAGTTTCCTCAACTGTAAAATGAGGATAATATTAACACTTACCTCCCAGGGTTGTCATAAGGACTAAATGAGATCTCATAAAGTGTCTGGCACAGAGTAAGCACTGTATATGTGACACTATTTCATTGATAATGGCCTGTGTACTCAGAACACTGATGAGATCATTGAATTCCTAAAAATTTCATTAACTCCTCTGGTTCTCTTTGGCACATGTATCCCACTCCGAAGGCCTTCCTCCTGTCAACATACCGGATCTGAAATTCACTAAAGCAGAAGAAGAATGAAGGCCAGTTGCCCAGGCAACAGCACTGATTGCTACACTAAATAGCATTAGACATCGATAGTCTACATTTCTGAAAAGAATGTTGTTGCAGTGCAGGCGCCTTTAAGGAATTACAAGTTCATTAAAGAAAATAGATCTGTTTGGCAAACAAATTACATCCTGTCCCACCACCACCTCACTACCAAATCAAAGACAGCAAAAGGAAGAGAAAGATTTCTGGGAAATGTTCAGCCTTCTGCCAGCCCTTTCACCAAAGATTTGATGCATGCCTCAGTTTGCATAAATGTAATGGTGAGGGGGCAACTAGGTGGCACAGTGGATAAAGCACTGGCCTATAGACAGGAAGCTAGTAAGTGTTAGAGGCCAAATTTGAACCGGAGTCTCTGCAGAGGCCAAGGCCAGCCTCCCATCCTATGTTACACTTGAATATGTAGAGCCTTGGGGCAGCTAGGTGGCGCAGTGGATAAAGCACTGGCCCTGAATTCAGGGGTATCTGAGTTCAAATCCGGCCTCAGACACTTAACACTTCCTAGCTGTGTGACCTGGGCAAGTCACTTAACCCTCAATGCCCCACTAAAAATAAATAGATAGAAAGATAGATAGACAGACAGACAGACAAATAAATAAATAAATAAATAAATAAATAAATGAATAAATAAATAAATAAATAAATGTGATGGTGACCCTAAGCCATGTAGGAATACTGTAGTGTAGCAGATAGAACGCTGGACACAGAATCAGGAAGACTTAGTCTTGAACTCTACCTTAGATGCTTACTAGCTGCATGACTTTGGGCAAATCACTTTACCATTGTAAGGCTCAAGTAAGATAATATAAGGAAAATACTTTACAAACTTTATTGCTCTATATAAATGTGAACTATTATTATTATTATTAAGAGATAGGTCCAAGAGGTTTATATTAACATCATACCAGATACTCTACAATAAATTCAAAATGGATACTTGATATGGATACAGGGATACATATATTAAAGATTATACCATTATAAAAATAAGAAAGAAAAGAAATGAGTCTTCCTGAAAAGGAACAGCTAGGTAGCACCACAGTGGACAGAAGGCCAGGCCTACAGCGAGGAAAACTCATCTTCCTGAGTCCAGATCTGACCTCACATACTTACTAGCTGTGTGACCCTAGGCAAGTCACTTAACCCTGTTGGCCTCAGTTTCCTCACCTGTCAAATGAGCTGGAGAAGGAAATGGCAAATCACTCCAGTACCTTTGCCAAGAAAGCCCCAAATGGGGTCACAGAGAGTTGGACACAACTGAAAAAATGGAACAATAATCTCCTGACAAGAGTACAAGATTTAAGGGACAGCTAGGTGGCATGGTGGATAAATCACAGGCCTTGGATACAGGAGGACCTGAGTTCAAATCCAAATTCAGACACTTGACACTTACTAGCTGTGTGACCCTGGGCAAGTCACTTAACTTCCATTGCCCTACACCCACCACCACAAAAAAAAAAAAGAGTAAATGATTTTTTTACTAGAAAGTTATGACTGGTTTGGGTTTTTTTGCTTTTCAATGTAACAGGGAATGCGCAGAGCTGCCCTGCTTGCCTCTGGCCAAACACATGTGCTAGCCTAGGGTTTGAGTGTTTGGGGGATGACAAAAACCCCGGCTGCTTCTGGATAGTCATGTGCTGAAGAGCTCAGGTGCTTTGGGGATGAAGAAACAATCCCTTTATTAGCCATTGAGCAGGAAGTCAGTAACTCAATGGGTCTTTAAAAAGGAGTAACCCACCCACCCACAGCTGTCTCTTCTTCCTTCTTTCTTCAACCCACCAGGGTAACATCATGTAACTCTGAGACTTTCCATTATGCATGACCCCTCTTCACATTGGCAGCTTGGCAGCTGCTCCCATGTGGTGTTCTTGCAAGCTCAGCTGGTTAAGTTTGAGCCTGAAACTCTGGCTTCCTCTTCCACATATGTGGCCTCTGGCCCCCCTGGGACTCCCTGGGCAAAGAAGCAATTCTAATTATTAGATTATTGGAACAAATTATATCCCAAAAAGTGTCCTTCAGAATCGTCCATTAAGGAGATGATGCATTGAGTTCAAGCACAAAGAAATGCATCTGAATCCACAAACTGTACATGAAAGAACAGCTGCTCTGCAATCAGAGGTCCTAAGTTGAAATCCCACTTCCAATTCTACCTCCTTGGAACTCAGTTTCCTCATGTAAAATGAGGGAACTAGTCAAAATGATCTCTAAAGTCCCTTCCAGAGATCTGGAACGGTAGGATCAAAATCAGGATCACTGGAACAAGCAACTTGGATTCTGATTCCAACTCTGACACTTCCTAGTTGTGTGATCCTGGGCAAGTCTATTAACCTCTCTAAATTTCACTTTCTTCATCTATAAGATGAGAGGGTTGAACCTGAGGGCCTCAAAGGTCCCTTTGAGTTATAATATTCTGAATAGTTTATGAAAATATTAGAGCAATGCTGCCATTCTTTGCTCAGAATATTTTTATATTAGCCCCTCTTTGGGTATGGTTTTGGAACAATTTTATGAGTGAAATATGAATGAATTAATAATGACTACATGGAATTTTAAGACTTGCAAAGCCCTTTACATATACTATCTCAAGCATTACTATAACCATTGGACAGATAAGACACCTGCAACTCAGAGACAGGGTCACTCAGCTTGTGTCAGGGCTGGATATGAACCCAGGGTTCTTCTGATTCCAAGTCTAGCATTCTATCTACTACACCAATCCCTAGTCTTATTTTTTGACAATCTCACCAATATCATTGCTCCCTCTACTAGTGCCAATCAAAACTCGTGCATGCTTTCTTATCCTGTATGATGCTCATTAATGTCCTCCTTCCTGGACTGCCAGGTGGCACAGTGTATATAGTGCTAGACCTGGAGTCAAGAAGACTCATATTCCTGAGTTCAAGTCCAACTTCAGACATTTCCTATCTGTGTGACCCTGGGCAAGACACTTCACCCTGTTTGCCTCAGTTTCCTCATCTTTAAAGTGAACTGGAGGGGCAGCTAGGTGGTACAGTGGATAGAGAACTGGCCTTGGAGTCAGGAGGACCTGAGTTCAAATCTGGCCTCAGACACTTGACACTTACCAGCTGTGTGACCCTGGACAAGTCACTTAACCCCAATTGCCTCCCAAAAAATGAACTGGAGAAGAACATGGCAAACCACTCCAGTATCTCTGCCAAGAAAACTTTAAGTGGGGTCATGAAGAGTCAGAAATGACTGAAACAACTGAACAGCATATCCTTCCAGGAGGAAATACCTTATACTCTAGAACCTACCAAAGAGAAAGTGTTGGATTTGAAGTCAGAAGACCTGATTTCAAATCCCAGAGCTGCTGTTATCTTTGTGACCTTGGGAGAATCACTCAACTTCTCCAGTCCACAGTTATCTCATATGTAAAAGGAAGAGTTTGAACTGTGTGGCCTCAAAGGTCCCTTATAGCTTTCCATCTAGGCTTCCATGATGAAATGTTCTTCACTGGATATTTACACCATAACCAGTACTCCAGGGTGGCCAACTGTTGGCCCTTGCTTTGACTTTGTGACTAGCCCACACACCTCTTCTGAACTGTATTACACTGATGATTTTGTATTACATCCAATGGTGGTTAAGTTTCTTTCTTTCTTTCTTTTTCTTTTTTTCTTTTTTTTTTTTTTTTTGGTGAGGCAATTGGGGTTGAGTGACTTGCCCAAGGTCAAACAGCTAGTAAGTATCAAGTGTCTGGGGCCGGATTTGAACTCAGGTCCTCCTGAATCCAGGGCCAGTGCTTTATCCACTGCACCACCTAGCTGCCCCCAGTTAGGTTTCTTTTAAAACCAAAAAATAATATTTCTCAACTAGAAAAACAACCACCTTTATCTATCACTTTTAGCTCTTCCAAACAAAAGAGATTTACCACCATTGGAATTCTTTTTTGAAATGTATTGATGACTATAAAGTTTTAGCTTCAGATGGGGACTTTTAAAGAGTGCGAACAGCATCACTGGAATAACAGCATAGCCTCCCAAGGCTAGTACTTTGAAGGAGATAATTTTACATATTTGGATACATAAAGTGATAATGTTTGTTTAAAAATTCAATATTCCATTCCCTATAGAGGCATAGAGAATAGAGTCACATCAAGTGAAGTTAATGAGCATTTATTTATTAAGGATTTACTGTGTACCAGGCACTGTGCTAAAGAGCTGGGAATGCAAATACAAGCAAAAAAAAAAAAAAGACAAGTTTCTTGAAGGAGCTGACATTTTAAAGGAAGAGGTTGTCCCGTAAAAGTCAGTTGAAAAGGGGAAAGGAGGAGGTAAAGGTCCTTAGCATGGTAGAGAACATCCAGGAGACTCAGGGATGAAGACTGGAGAAAATTAATACATGGTTAAGGACTGGGTAGCCTTCTTAAAATGGAGGTTCTGTGGAGTATCATCCAATCAGAGGGAGAGGTCATAGGGATGAAAAGCATTTTTATTATGTGAATTCCAGGAGTGGAGTGAGCTTCTAGGAGAAAGAAATTTCTTGGGCATGGTAGAGAAATTCTGGAGGAGAAGGAAGGGAGGAAGGAAGGAAGGAAGGAAGGAAGGAAGGAAGGAAGGAAGGAAGGAAGGAAGGAAGGAAGGAAGGAAGGAAGGAAGGAAGGAAGGAAGGAAGGAAGGAAGGAAGGAAGGAAGGAAGGAAGGAAGGAAGGAAGGACGGACCAGGAGGACCTGGTTAAGCCTTGCCTCTAACGCGTTAGCTATGTGACCCTGGGTAAGTCACTTAACCTTGCCCTCAGCAATTCACTAAAACTATAAGTTTCAGAGAATTTGCTGACCAGCACTGTTAGAGAGAGTTTCATTATCTGGGAATTCCCTGTGGCACTGAAATAACAGGTACAAGTACCTATTCTTATTCTTCTAATATACTCTGTTGATTTAAAGAATTAGGTCCATTTGCAACACAATATTGGCAGCAGCATCCAGGTGACAACAAAACATATCCCACAAGATGATGGAAAACAAATTAGAAACTGATTTTAAGTTTCTAGGGCTATCTTCTCACACTTTGAAGCAATAGCAATTTTGCAATCAATGAAAACTGCTGATTATCCCCCCCAAAATATCCTCCAACCTTGCTGATTGCTTCTCTCTGAAACTACCACTCTAAAATTGCTGTTGACATCCTTTCAGAAAATAAGGAAGCTTTGATCACATGAGGTTTTCATTTAAATATTGATTTTTTTATGACATGGAACAGAAATTGGGAGGTAAGTTAAATGGCTTGGCAAAAATTAGCAACCAACTCAAAAGTAATGAGTCTGAAGCCCAGAGTTGTTATTGAGTGGTTTTTAAGGAGGGGGGAAATAATCACAATAACAGTTGATGAGAATATTGACATTCACAATGTGTGCAGTTTATTTCCATATTTTCAAGGCCCTTCACTTCCCAAAGTAAAGGTGGTACTTCATTTATTGGTCATTTTAATTTCTTGACAACTTGATTTCCAATGTAGGATCAGAGGCATGATCTGACAAGCCAATTGATTATATTATCACAGGAACAAAAATGACTGCCATTGAATCCATGTGAATTTAGGTAAAAGTAAATCCCAAATGTAGATGGGCCATAGCTCTAAACTTTAAGAGTTTGAGTGATCTGGGATCCCATCCATGTGGATATCATTTTCAAAGGTGTGGATCACAACCTATCCACACCTTCTAATCCATGTGATTCTTGTCCTCCTGCTTCAGTAAATGATTCAAAAGGGGAATCCACCCCCTCGAAAGCACTGGAGGCTTTCCTCTGGGCTTCTTGTCATTTCATGAGTACCAATTTAACCATATAGACTATCCATTGATATTCTCACATTCATTAAAACTGGCCTACCTCCTTTACTGTCATATGTCTCTTTGATGATGCCTTTTCTGCTGCTGCTTATATTTAATTAGTAATATATTGCAAGCTAATCATACCCATGAAAAATCTCTCCATTGCACTTCAGGTGTCCCACAGTCACAGAATCATGATAAAATAACAGCAGCAGCTGAAATTTGATGTTTTATACAAAAGATTTTTATGTATCACTTAATCCTTATAACAAGCCAGGAATGGAGTCAAATGCACATTTGAATAGTCTTATTTTACAGATGAGAAAATGGGGAGTTAGAGAAACAAATCTGATTTGTCCAGGGTCACAATGTGAGAAACTGGTAGAACCTGAACCCAGGTCCAGATCTTCTGATGTCAAAAGCAGGGTTTGTTTGGGTTTGTTTGTTTTTTCCCACTACATCATAACTGCTCCCTCTCTAGTAAAAATCAGAGTTCTAAGTTCTCAGCAGGAAATGGTCAAAAAATACTCTACAACATGTTAATAGGACTCCTTGAAAACTGTTTAAATAAGCATTAAATAATCATAAAAAAATAAAATGGCTCCTCTTCATTTAGTAGAGAAGATCCCAACAGAGGATAGTCAAAAAACAACACCTCCTGGGGCAGCTAGGTGGCGCAGTAGATAAAGCACTGACCCTGGATTCAGGAGTACCTGAGTTCAAATGTGGCCTTAGACACTTGACACTTACTAGCAGTGTGACCCTGGACAAGTCACTTAACTTCACTGCCCCACCAAAAAAAAAAAAAAAAGCCTCCTTAGTCTTGTATTTCCTCCTTTAGTGTTAACCACTGAAAAGCCAATTATGAATTTAAAACTAAACTTATCAGCACAGCTAATAAAGAATGAAAGGTTATTTTTTAAAAGGAATAATTGAAGAGTTGGTGGTATATTGATTGATTAAAATGTAGTTAAATCTATAGGTCCTAATGAGTCTTAAACACTGAAAGAATTGCCCAAAGTCATCATGCAATCAATGTGTCATTACGTGAATTTATGGGAGATGGTAAGGTGTTGAATGCCTAGAAAGGAAGTGAGCTTAATGGTCATGGTTGAGAAAATGGGTCGCTAGAAATTTTAGGGATTTGTAATTTCTATATCTTATACTGTCAAGGTGGCAGCCTCCACACGCACAAAAAAAAAAAAATGACTTTGGAGCTAGGTCTCAGGGTCAAATCCATCTCCAATATTTACTAGCTGTTTGAGCAAGTCATTTAACCTTCTTGGTATTCAGTTTCCTTAGTTATAAAATAAATAGAGGGAGAGGGACTAGATAGAGTCTGAATCCTATTTAAAAATATGATTGCATGTTATCAAAAAAGTCAATATTGTCCATTTCCTGAGGATTGAATTAAAGTAAGCAGGGTTTTATAATGAGCAAATAAGATCAGATAAATCAAATGTATTTCTACAGCACTGAAAGAAAAAACAAGAAAATATAAATGTAAAGCATCTTTGGTCTTTGATTTGGTACTTAATGAAGAAATTCATCATGGGGGGTGTGGAGGAGAATTTGTCATACTCTCCACTAGGTGGTGTACAAATGACTAGAGCACTGAAAGCTGTGGGGGGAAATGACAGGAGGGCTAAGTATGTATTTACCTTCCATATTGTTATATTTACATACTTTATCATCATCAAAATGTATCTAGTCAATGCTTAATCATGTATGCAGTCTCAAGTGGAGTGATAAGAACAAGACCTAGGTTTGCATGGCCAGCTACACGCTGACTATGTCTGTGACTTTGGACAAATTATTTTACTTAATCTTCAAATTCCTTATCTTAAAAAAGAGATGATTTTCCTTGAAAGAAGCATTTAGTGGTTTCGAGTACTATAGAGGAATTTTTTAGCTCAGTGACAAATGCACAAATACTGTATAAGCTGAGATGTGTCAAGTTATGAGGTCCATTATGGTATGGTAGAAAGAGTACTGGCTCTAAGCTCTGATGCTTAGTAGTTGTGTGACCTTGGATAGGGTGCTTAATTCCCCTGAGCCCCACTTTCCACATCTATAAAATAAGGAGTTTGGACCATATGACATTCTAGGTTCCCTCTAGATCAAGAATTTTTTTGACATTATGATTTTACTTATAGAAGAAATTCTTAACTCAAAATAAAACTGCAAATCCATCAGAATAACCCTATAGAATTGATCCCACCACTCTGGAAAGCAATTTGGAACCATGAACAAAGGATTATCAAACTGTGAGTACCCTTTGACCCAGAAATACAATTAGTAGGCATGTATCCCAAAGACATTTTTAAAGGGGTGGGGGACTTACGCGTACAAAAATATATATAGCAGCTCTTTTTGTTGGTGGCAAAGAATTGGAAACTGAAGGGATGCCCATCAATTGGGGAATGACTAAACAAGTTGTGGTATATTATTATGATGGAATACTATTGTACTATAAGAAATGATGAGCAGGATGATTTCAGAAAAATCTGGAAAGACTTACATGAACTGATGATGCAAAGTGAAGTGAGTAGAACCAGGAGAACATTGTACACAATACTGTAACAGCAGTATTATACAATGATCAACTGTGAATGACTTAATTATTCTCAGAAGTACAATGATCTAAGACAATTTCTGAAGATCTCATGTTGACAAATTCCATCTATTATGAACAGGCAGTTTTCAGACAAAGAAATCAAAGCTATCTATAATCATATGAAAAATACTCTAGGTCACTATTGATCAGAGAAATGCAAATTAAAACAAATCTGAGGTATTACCTCACACCTATCAGAGTGGCAAATATAACAAAAAAGTAAAATATTGGATGTTGGAGAGGATGTGGGAAAACTGGGATGCTAATCCACTGTTGATGGAGTTGTGAAAAGATCCAACTATTCTGGAGAGCAATTTGCCCAAAGGGATATAGAACTCTACATACCCTTTGATCCAGCAATAGCAACACTGCTAGGTTTATATCCCAAAGACATCCCCCAAAAAGAGAAAAAAGATGTATTTATGCAAAAAATATTCATAGCAGCTCTTTTTGTGGTGACTAAGAATTGGAAATAAAAGGAATGCCCATCAATTGGCAAATCATTAAACAAGTTGTGGTATATGATGGTGATGAAATATTATTGTGCTATAAGAAATGACAAGCAGGATCATTTCAGAAAGGCCTGGAAAGATTTGTATGAACTGATGTATAGTGAAGTGAACAGAACCAAGAGAACATTGTGCACAGTGACAACAATATTGTTTGATGAAGAACTGTGAATGACAACTATTCTCAGCAACACAATGATCTAAGGCAATCCCAAAAGACTCATGATAAAGCATATTATCCACCTCCAGAGAAAGAACTGGAGTCTGAATGAAGATCAAAGCATACTTTTTTCTTTTATTTTCCTTGGGTTTTTAATATTTTTTCACAACATGTCTAATATGGAAATTTGTTTTGCATGACTGCACCTGTATAACATATCAAATTGCTTGCCTTCTTAATGTGGAAGGGAAAAGAGAATTTGGAACTCAAATTTTTTAAAAATGAATGCTGATTTGGAACTATGCTCAAAGGGCTATGGGACTGTGCATGCCCTTTGACCCAGGAATACCTCTACTAGGTCTGTATCCCAAAGAGATCATAGAAGAGGGAAAAGGGCCCACATGTACAAAAATATTTATGGTAGCTCTCTTTGTGGTGGCAAAGAATTAGAAATCAAGGGAATGTCCATCAATTGGGGAATGGCTGAACAAGCTGTGGTATATGAATGTTAATGGAATACTATTGTACTGTAAGAAATGATGAGCTGGCACATTTCAAGAAAACCTGGAAAGACTTAAGTGGACTGATGCTTAGTGAAGTGAGCAGAACCAGAACATTATACACAGTAACAGCAACAATTGTGTGATGATCAACTTGTGATAGACTTGGCTCTTCTCAGCAGTGTAATGATCCAAGACAGTTCCAAAGAACTCATGATGGAAAATGTTCTCCACATCCAGAAAAAAAGAACTGTGGATTCTCAATGAAGATTGAACCATACTGTTTTTATTTTTGGTTGGGTTTTTTTTTGAAGTTTTTCCCTTTTATTTTTGTTAAGGGCTAAAATTCTAGCTAAACTGTCTAAAATATCTAATGAGTGGTCGCCAATAAATTATAAGCTTTAGCAAGAGTTAGACTTTTAAGCATTTATTAAGGAGAATAAGAATTTGGTAAAGAGAGAGAAAGGCCTAGATTCCTATCTATTAAAGGGAGAGCACATTTCTAGCTCCGCTCTCCACCAGAGTCCAAAGGAAAGAGAGTGAGCCCAAGCGCCAGTCTCTTCCTTCCTCCTCCCACTCGCCCACGTCACTTCTTGACGCCAAAGAAAAGACTCCTGGTCTTGCCCTCAAAGACCTTCGCTTCATGGGTGGAACTCTTCTACAGTAAGTCTCCAGCGGGTGGCATCATTCCAACCGTTACATTTTGATTCTTCTTTCACAACATAACTAATGCAGAAAAATGTTTAATGTGATTGTACATATATAACCTATATCAGATGGCTTTCTGTCTTGGGGAGGGGCGAGGGAAGGGAGAAAAATTTGGAACTAAAAATCTTATGAAAACAATCTTTACATGTAACTGGAAAATAATAAAATAATTTTATGATTTAAAAATGAATACTGGAGTCAGCCAGGTGGCACAGTGGATAAAGCACCGGCCCTAGATTCAGGAGGACCTGAGTTCAAATCTGACCTCAGACACTTGACACTAGCTGCATGACCCTGGGCAAGTCACTTAACCCTCATTGCCCTGCAAAAATAATAATAATAATAAATAAATAAAAAATAAAAATTAATGCTGAAAATATTTTACATGTAATTGGGAAAAAAACACTTGAAAAATGGCTCATGTAATGAAAATAAATTCTTTAACAATAATCCTTAAACTATAAGACAGTTACTCCTGGAAAATATATGGCAATAGAAAAATACTTAATATCTGTCCTAGGCCCAAAGTGGCCTGCTTTTATTTAGTCATGTGACATTCCCAACTCCTTGCTGAGAGAGAAGAAAAGACAAGGATAGGAAAAGGCTAACGGTCATTCTTTTGCCCAAGAGAAGAATAGCTTTCTATCCACCTCTGCCCATAAGGAAGTTGAGGAGCTACTAGGCTTGCCTGTAGCTCTATCTTCTAAAATGAGAGGGAGGGAGGTTGGAAAAAAGAGGTCCTACTTCTTGTTCGGCCTAAGAAGACAGAGAAAGAGCAAGGTAGAACAAAGCCAAATCTCTGCTTCTTTTCTCAACCTGACAAAAAATAAGACAAGGACAAAACACAAACTAGAAGCTACTTTTTTCATGACTGACCATCAGAGAAGAGAGCAATGTCCAGAATGCTCCAGAAGGCCTGGGTTTTGATTGTAAACATACACCAAGTACATGAACTTCTAGCCACCTATCTTCTTGCTAGGATCTGACCCATTCCTTAGTTCCTCTCCTAAGGTAGAAGATTCACCTCTAATCTTAAATATTCTGAAAGTCATTGATATGGTGTCCCTTTTCCAAGAAATAAGTCATTTTTTTTTTAAATCAAGAGGGTCCTACCCTACACGTAATGGAAAGCTATCCCCTCAATCTGAGACCTTTGGGAATCCACTCCCATAGTGGCTCAAACTAGATGAGGGATGAACATGTTACTTGATGCTCCTTGCTTCTTCAAATAGTTAGAAGGCATCAGCTGTTAATTATGATACTGCTGAGGATGGCTGAGCAGAAGATGCCACTTAATATATGTGTAATTTTAACTCATTTAGAAATAAAATGTCAATGAAATAGAATTCACCATGATATTAGCATAGTCATACTCAAGGAGGTATATTTCACAAATGGAAGCTGTTAGGATCCTGAAAATTATTTTCTATGATCAAATGTGGAAATGTTCTCTACCTGCTAGTAATTCAGAGTAGTTTATAGTCCTTTAGTGGAGTCAGTTAGCTGCCTCGCTCTAATACTTTACAAAAGAACCATACACCTTAATAGCTATAACTAGAGGACAATGTTATCAATAGAAATCAGGTTAATTAAAAAGTCTGTTAGAGGTGACATCAGCACACTTTCAGGTAAAATTGAAAGATTTGAACACAGACAATGTCTGCTCAATACCTCTGATGCCATCTTAGGTGGTCTAACCAAACTACCCCTCACACTCCTATTTCCCATTATACTTCTAAAATATCTGAGTATTCTAAGACAATATCCATTTATTTATTCAACAAGCATTTATTAAGTACCAACTACATGCCAGAAACTGTACTATATAAGGAAGGAGGGAGGGAAGAAAGCATTTATTAAGCCAAATAATTTACAAATATTATTTCATTTGATCCTCACAACAATGCTGAGATGTAGGTTCTATTTTGATCACCATTATGCAGTTGAGGAAACTGAGGCAAACATAGATTAAATGACTTCTCCAGGGTCAAACCCCTGGTAAGTGTCTGAGGTCAGATTTGAACTCAGGTTCTCCTGACTTCAAATCCAGCATTCCACCCACTGTACCACCTAGTGATACAAGGACAAAAACTTGAAACCGCTCCTACCCTCAAGGCCTCTGCACTCAGCTGAGGACAAACACCCAAATCAAAGATGCTAAAACAATATGTATAGAAAATAGATAACATAGTAATTTCAAAATGGAGTACTAATGATTTAAGAGAAGTGGAGAAATCAAGCGGAGAAAAGCTGCGTGTATTAGTCATCACTTCAGCTGAGGCTTACAAGAACCCACAGATTCTAAAAAAGGAGGAAAAAGTACCTGCCATCGATGAAGGACAGTTGGTACAAGCAATGGAGGTGGAAGTTAGAATTTGCTATGCTTGGAACCCCAAGCTATTATAGCTGCAACATAAGGCTGGAAGAAGGAAAGTAATGGTAAGTAATGTACAACTAGGTGGCGCCATAGTGAAATGACCTTGGAATCTGGAAGACTCACTTTCCTGAGTTCAAATCTGGCCTGATATTTCCTAGATGTGTGACCCTGGGAAAGTCACTTAGCCCCTCCAGTATCTTTGCCAAGAAAACCCAAATGGAGTCACAAAGAGTTGGACACAACTGAAACAACTAAACAAAAAATACAATATCCAATTATCCTTGAAAAGTAAACATGGTGGAGGATAAAGATCATTAGCCTCAAATCCTTAAGACTGAAGTTCTAGGGCCAGTTCTGACACTGGAAAACCAATGTGTGTGATCTTGAGCCCTGTTGGCTGTTTTTTTCCTGTTAGTTTCTTTTTTTTTTTTTCCTGGCTCTGTTTTTCCTCCTTCTTCTATAAAAAATCAGGTTGGACAAGATTTTTTCTAAGGTTCTCTCCAATGTAAATATGTCAGGATATACCTAATATTTTTAGATGGCTTAAATCAAACACTGAAGAGACCTGATTCAAGAAGTCACAGATAAGTTTGCATCCTGAATAAAGAAAATCTAGTCATTGGTGACATGACAAAGGCTTAAAAGAGGGATGTTCTAGTCTTTGAGCTTTGAATGACCCTGCTACATGTTTAAGAGGAGCCCCAGGGAGAGCTAACAGCTCGAAACTCACCATCATTCACTGAGGAAAATATTACCAAGAACTCCAGAGCTGCTCAAAGGCAGCTTCCTTAAAGGTCAGGGTGGGGGGAAATAGACCATTTTGAAGCCCATCTACAGACATTCCTTCTCCTATGAACTCCACATGTTGGCTTGGCATCCTGAAACTTGTCCCATTTGATCCTTCGTGCCCTCAGTGCTGTCCATGTATGAGGGTGACAGGTCCCTCTCAGCCAGAAATTGAACTCACAGTTTGAAATGACTGGCCGCCTCTCATATTTGGGGGCAGTGGAGTGAGCAATCTTGAGAAGACAGAGTGATATTCCATAAAAGTGTTCATCTGTCACAGTTGGCAAGATGGTTGAAACTCAGTGATGGTATTTGTTATGTCTTTTTTCCTCTTCACTTCAAAAAAGGAGGGGGATAATCACATTGGATAAACAAGAACCGCCCCCCTCCCCTGACTTGCAGCAGGTCTCTCTCTCTTCCTTCTCCCACTTGCAATCCTCAGCAGATGGAGTGTTCGACACAAACTTGGATGTGGCTTTTGCATTCCAAGCTGTCGAAACAACCCGGGTACCTCCTGCTTCCCTAACACCATTCAGTGAAAGCCAGAAGACCATGGCATAAGGCAGGAATGTAAGTACTGTCTATTTTTAATTCAACTCTGTTTTGGGTCAGTGTTCAAAGCCACAGATTGTGGGATGAATGAGTGAACTCAAACACGAGACCCCACCAGCCGGGTCCCATCAGGGCTCTGTTGATATTATAAACGGAACCTACTACAAGAGGCTTATAAAACAAAGCAACTCCCCAGCCCCCAACCCTGACATCACATGGATTCCTTCAGAGGTAAATGAGTTCTTAATTGTCTTTTAGCAAGAACTAATAAATATTAAGGCAATAACCAGATTTGTAAATTGTTTTGCATCATTTTAGGTCATTCACACACACACACACACACACACACACACACACACTTGCAGAATGGATAGGGGTAAAATAAGAGTTGAATGAAATGGTGTAGTGGAAAGAGCTGGGATAAGAAGGGTTAGATTTGAATCCTGGTTCTGCTATTCTTTTTGAATGTATCTCTTCCCCCACCTGGTCCTCTTTCCTTATCTTCAAAATGAGGGGGCTGGACAAGTTAGATGAGCTCTAAGAGCCATCAGTCAACAAGGATTTATTAAACACTTACTATGGGCCAAGCATTGTGCTAAGTGCTAGGGATACAGTCCCTGCCTTCAAAGAGCTCACATTTTAATGGGGGACTAGGCTAGAAGGTCACTCCTGTTTGTCCATCCCATAGTCAGTGCAATCAAAGCTTCTGTGTAGTACAAGAAAGCAATCAGATCTCCATGAACCTCTCTCCTGCAGGTCTCCTCTTACCTATATGAAGTTTCTGGGGATTGTGGAGAGGCATGGGAAAGGATCCAAGATTACACAGGGAATATAAAAGGACAAAGGGGTCTGTTTTGACATTCTGCCCCTCATTTTTTAACATTTTAAAAGAATGAATGGTCTCTTAATCATTTTCTATCTTCTTTTTTAAGATTTGATGTTACTTCTTGAACAAATAATAGTAAATGGATTTGACAGGTCCAGAATTAAGTTGATGCCTGCATTAAAAAGCATGGAGTCGGGGCAGCTAGGTGGCACAGTGGATAGAGCACCGGCCCTGGAGTCAGGAGGACCTGAGTTCAAATCTGGCCTCAGACACTTAACACTTACTAGCTGTGTGACCCTGGGCAAGTCACTTAACCCCAATTGCCTCACTTAAAAAAAAAAAAAAAAGCATGGAGCCAAGTTGGACAACACTCTTATCTAAACTGGACAGGGCCAAAGAATGAACATTGAAAACCAACAACTTGTCCAAAAGAAATAAAGATTTTTTTTCTCTTACCCACAAGTCACAAGCTGCTTCTATGGTAGAGTACAGGATGCAATTTGGCATTACTAGACCAAATCAATCTCTCTCATCTCTCTTATCTCTCTTTATCTTCTCTCCTCTTGTCTCTCTATTCTCTCTCTTTTGTCCCCTCTCTTTCTCTTCTTTCTCTTCTCTCCCCTCTCTCTTCTCTCCCATCTCTTTCTCTTCTCTCTCCTCTCTCTCCCTCTCTCATAAAGAAAAGTGACTTAGAGGCTTTGAAAATAACTTTATCACCCTTCTCAGTACAGCAGGCAAAGAGTGGAATGGAACACGAGGGGCATCACTGCTTACCACTGCCTTGACACCATTAGGAGTTTCATTGAGTTGGAAGTTTAAGACTGTTTCAATATAAATACGAGGAATCAGTTGCATTGTTCCAAGGGAAATGAATGGATCCCAGAAGACAAAGGCAGTGTGGTACAATGGAAAGAGCATTGAATTTGGAATCAGAGGACCTGGGTTCAAATCCTGTTACTACCCCCCCCCCTTACTACCTTCATGACCTCAGACGACTCACTTGTCTGGGCTTCAGTTTATTTACCTGGAAAATAAAGGAGTTGGTTAAACTGGAAAATCTCTATCGTCCCTCCAAGTTATTCCTCTATAATCCTAAATCAAAGTGTATTAGAAGAACAAGTAGGCATGCTTCATGTTATCGCCTTGAAAGCACCATTAGAAGTATCATCTGGATAATAAATCCAGCACTGTTTCTTTTAAGAAGGTGATGACTGTAAAGGATCTGTAGGGCAAAGACAATATTAAATTAGAAACAAGCTGAGTGATCATCTCTCCCAGACCTCTCATCTTAGAGATGAACGAACAGATTCAGAAAAGCTCAGGGCTGAGGCTAAGGCTAAGCTGTCACACGGGGAGCAGTTGCTGAGCCAGGACCTGAAGCCAGGTGTTCTGACCCCAGGATCCCCCCCACTGTCACTGTAACACAGAGCAGAAAGTACACAGAAGAACTCCTGGCTGGGACTGTTTTTGTTAAGCCTCTGAAATCTCTGTAATTACAGGATTATAAATTATGTATCACTATATTTACAAGAGACTCACAACTGGAATGAGAAGGGAACCTTATTCAGGTATCACATATGAGTTATATTCGGCAGCTCCCTGACTTACCCATAAGCTTTCGGTCTTAGGACACCTGGTACTATGAGAGAGATTGTTTGTCTCTCAGGGTAAATTCACTGGGTAATTAATTCTTGAACCCTAACCTTATAGGATCGTAGATTTAGAACTGTAAGAGACTTCAGAAGTCATCTCGGTAAAAAAAAAAACAAAAAACATTTGATAGATGAGAAAACTGAGGCCCTTAGCGATTAATGATATGATGGTAAAGATGATGATAAAGATAAATAGCTAACATTTCTGTAGTGCTTACTATGTGCCAGGCACTGGTGATAAGTGGTTGAAATTATTACCTCGCTTGATTTTCACAACAACCTTAGGAAGTAGGTGCTATTATTATCTCCATATTACAGATGGGGAAATTGAGTCCCATAAAGCTCAAGTGACCTATGTAAGGTTACATTAATTTTAAGTAGATCAAGTTGGCCTCAGAGGCACTTCCATAACACTGTAATCAAATCACTATGGTTACCCCCTTCAACAATGTGGGTCAGAACCACTTCACCCCTGTCCATCCTATGTAACTCTTGCCCATGATCCTCTTATAAAGTTTGCCACCCTGTGCCCAATCAGTGAGCCAGGGGCCTTCCTCTAGATCAAAGGGCAATAGACTTAGAGCTGAAAGGGACCAAAGAGGGCATTTAGTCTGACCTACCCATTTTACAGATGAGAAAATCAAGGGCTAAGGAGTCTAAGTGACCTATCCAAAGTCACATAGGTAAAAAGTTAGAAAGCCAGGATTCAAACCCAGGTCCCATGACTCTGAATCCAGGAATCTTTTTAATACAACTATGAGATCTCTCAAAACAGGTAGATCAAAGAATGTGGGCTGTGTCTTTCTCCCTCTCTTTCTTCTCCCTTTCTCCCTCTATCTTCTTCTTGTCCTTTTCCATTCTCTCTGTTTCTGTCTCTCTCTGTCTCTCTGTCTCTCTCTGTCTCTGTCTCTCTCTCTCTGTGTCACTCTGTCTCTCTCTCTCTCTGTCTCTCTCCCTTCCTCCTGCCCTCCTTCTCTCTCTCCCTTCCTCCCCCTCTCTCCCTTCTTCCTTCCCTCCCTCCCTCCTTCTCCCTCCGTCTCTCACCTTCCCTCCCCCCTTCTCTCTCTCTCTCTCTCTCTCTCTCTCTCTCTCTCTCTCTCTCTCTCTCTCTCTCTCTCTCTCTCTCACACACACACACACACACACACACACAGATATACATATATACCCCACAAACATCCCTTTTGTCCCCAATCCTACACCTTCCTGATGATGTTCTTTTGCTTCTTCCATATAATTCTGGACTGACAGTGTCATATCCTCACTACAGAGTACCACATGGAATTGGGCTCTTTAAAGATGTTTCCTGTGTCCTCTTAGTTAATGTACTCCCATCACCACTTATCTCATAATGTCTGAAAGATGCTCTCAGTAGGACAAACCCTATAAACTGTATTCCCCCACACACACACACACCATTCCCAACAGCAGTGGTGAGTGGCATGTAGCCATCCACATTCTTGCTTCATCTCCCTGATGGGCTTGCCAAACAGCTGACCAAATCCATCAACAAGCATTCATTTATTGATCAAGCATTTTCCTAGGCATCAAGGCTACAAATACAAAGTGAAGCAATTCCTACCCTCCAAGAGATTAAGGAGGGAAACAATCAGGGGTGGAAGAGAGATGTTTGTGAGAGGTTACCCAGACCATACCACAATCAAAGTCACAGCTAGGGATCATTTATATCATCTTGAGAGTCTATGGTGCTACAGCACATGGAGGATTCAACTCGCACTGGTAAGACCTGAGTTCAAATCTTACCTCCAATACTTTCTCACCCTAGGCAAACATATAACCTCCCTGAAGCTCGATTTTTTTTTGGTGAGACAGTTGGGGTTAAGTGACTTGCCCAGGGTCACACAACTAGTAAGGGTCAAGTGTCTGAGGCCAGATTTGAACTCAGGTCCTCCTGACTCCAGGGCCAGTGCTATATCACTGTGCTACCTAGCTCCCCTACTGTGAAGCTCAATTGCCTAAATTGTAAAAGGAGGATATTGTACCTAGTGCGTCCCTAGTAGGAAAATGGATGCAAACCTTAAAGGACTATTATTATCACTTATTATCATTGTCAGATGGTAGGACTTAGGGAGTGGCATTGCAAGAAAGCTATGTTCTGTCCGGGACATGCTGCAAAAAGTAGAACTAGCTGCTTTCACATTTCCACCACAATAAGGATCAGCACAGAGGGAGTGGCCTCTGGTGAAAGCTAGAGAAACATGTGATTTGTAGGCACTAAACAAAGAGGCAGCCCATGCCTGTAACTGTGCTGCATTTGCAAAGACCTTTTTTTATTATGTTTACAAGGAATAAACCTAGAGATAATTGTACATTTCACACATGAAGAAGCCTAGTACAAAAGAAATTAAGCCATGTACCTATGATCAGACCATCAACAGCAGCTGCTCCAAGATGAGAGCTCAAATCCCTGAGTCATCAAAATCTTCTGCACTTCTCAGTCTCTAGTGCTGCTTTGCTGTCCATGCTATACAGATATTTAAGGCAATGATTGAAGGCCTATCTTTGCGACGATAGTAATAAGAATACAGTTATCCCTTTCATATCGCAACTTTCCACATCACAGTTGAATATATCATGGGTCAGAGTTAAGAAAATAAATGGGGGGAAGCTAGGTGGCACAGTGGATAGAGCACTGGCCCTGGATTCAGGAGGATCTGAGTTCAAATTTGACCTCAGACACTTGACAATGACTAGCTGTGTGACCCCGGGCAAGTCACTTAACCCCCATTGCCCCACCAAAAAAAAAAAGTTTTTGATGCCTAAAAAGGTTAGTGAGGTAGCAATTGGATATACAATAGTAAGTAGGAATAGGGAATTCCCAGGTAAAAAAAAAAAAAAAACTCCCTTTGGGGCAGCTAGGTGGCGCAGTGGATAGAGCACCAGCCCTAGAGTCAGGAGTACTTGAGTTCAAGTCTGGCCTCAGACACTTAACACTTACTAGCTGTGTGAACCTGGGCAAGTCACTTAACCCCAATTGCCTCACTACAAAAAAAACAAAAAAACAAAACAAAACAAAAAAAAAATTCTCTTTCTCATTGCAGGTTGGCACCTCCTAAGAGGATCTAAGAAAGCTACCCAGAGCACTCATGCCTAAGTCTTCTCCCCTTTAGGACTGATTGTCTATCCACAGAGCATCAAGGTGGCAGCCTTGTCTGGGGTCAGGGAGACTGGTTCAAATCCAGCCTCAGACACTTACTCACTGTGTGGCGCAGGCCAATCCATCTCAACTGTCTGCCTTAGTTTTCACAGCTATAAAATGGTATCAGAAGGGCACCTCTCTCCCAGGGTCGATGTGAGGAACAAATGAGGTAATTGCAGTGCACTTAGCATGACACCTGGCACATAACAGACACTTAATAAATGCTTGCCCCCTTCCCTTCTACTGGATGATGTCAATTTAGGTGATCTAGACATGTGCCAGACCCCACTGATAAAGAAGGACTTAAAGAGACCAAGCCTAGAAAAAGTGGGCATAATTGGAGTCTGTGAGATGTGCCCCTTTTCTTCTTTCACCTTTCACACTAAGGCTTCATCTTTCAATAATCAATAGTATCTGTTTCTTCACCTCCAGAAGCAAAGCAAGTAAAGACAGTGAAATGTATCAGTCAATAAATGTTTATTAAGCATCTACTACATGCCAAGCACTGCGCTAATTCAATTGTAAGACAATTGTACCTAAAGTTCTTATGCTTTTGAAAGTAAAAAATAAAATAAAAACATAAAGTCCTGCCACTTTTAAAGGTAAAAATGTTTTTGAAATTAAAAAAAACAAACATTAAGATACTTTAGAATAATTTTGGAATGGCCAGATGATGGAACAGGAACAGAAAAATACTGCAGCACAGAAGAATTGCCCCAGGGAAGCAGGGCTACTAATTATGTCTACCATATTTTGTAGCTTAGATGGGAATTTAAAATTGAAGAGTAGAAGGTGTGTAAGTTGGCTTGAGTAGGCCTTCGGGGGGACTAAAGCTCTTCTTGAAGGTCAGCTTGCTTCTCAGGTTAAAGGAGTTCACTCTCCACCCTCTCTTCTCCTCCCTAACCCCTTACAGGAGCTCCAGAACACTCCACTGTGAATTATATCTTGACTGCTATCTTCCCAAATTGACTTTTCCTGAATGTTTCAGCCTCCAAAGTTACTCCCATTTTTCTTTGTATCTTATTCAGTTCTTCCTTCCCATGTACTCTGTGTGTGCGTGCGTGTGTGTGTGTGTGTGTGTGTGTGTGTGTGTATGAGACTGTGTAGACATGAACGAAAAGTCCCAGAGACAGAGTTTCTGGATAATTAATAATCAATTTATTAATTAGGCTAGCAAATAATAAATTGAGGTCAGTAGTTCTCTCGATAACCAAAGACCTTACATGGAAGCCGCTGAATCTTTAAGTACTCTTGGAAAAGAGGGTGTCTCTGAGGATGAAAATCAATTCTGATTGGTTAACAATGAGACAATGAATATTACAATGAGAGGTGGGCTTTTTCTAATGAAGGGCTGGGGGACATCATTTTGATCATGTCAGCACTCTCAGATCATTGCCTCTAGCAATCTATACAAAAGAATCTATTGCCTACCCAGTGCTATTTGAATAATTGTAGGGTTACTGTAAGAATTCCAACTAAATAAGATGGTCTAGGTGGGGTGAATTTGGAGGCAAGGTCAGAAATGTCCTTGAGAGAATGGGTTTTGAATGAGAAAGCAAAAATGAGGTTCTTTGGGTTCTGTATATAAAATTTGTTATTAATATAAAAATATACATGTATATGCAAATATATACACACATATGTATGTTGCTGTTGAATTGTTTCAATCATTTCTGACCCTTTGTGACCTCATTTAAGGTTTCTTTGGCAGAGACTGGAGTAGTTTGCCATTTCCTTCCCCAGCTCATTTTTTTTTTTTTGGTGAGGCAATTGGGGTTAAGTGACTTGCCCAGGGTCACACAGCTAGTAAGTGTTAAGTGTCTGAGGCCAGATTTGAACTCAGGTCCTCCTGACTCCACGGCCAGTGCTCTATCTACTGTGCCACCTAGCTGCCCCTTCCCCAGCTCATTTTACGGATGGATGGACGGATGGATGGATGGATGGATGGACGGATGGATGGATGGATGGATGGACGGACGGACGGATGGACGGACGGACGGACGGATGGATGGACGGACGGACGGACGGACGGACGGACGGATGATAGATATAGATATGCACACACATATATACATATATATGTATATTTCAGCAGATGATGCAGAGCCTATGACAAAATACTTAACCCAAATTTAACTTAACCAAAATATATATGTATATATGTGTATGTATGTGTATATGTATATATACGTACATTTATATATAAATTTATCTAAATAAAAATGTAAAATATATATAGTATACACACATATTCTCTAACTGCCTATGTTGTCCAAGTACCTGCTAGAAGTTATTAAAACTCCAGGGAGAGCTAGTTTTTTAACTGATCCAATTTCCACATTGATAAGCATTGAGGGCCAATTTGCCTCTGAACTAAGACTTTTCGACAAGTGACCAATATGGGTACTTCAGTTCTGTGTATTTACGTTTATGTCACCAAAAAAGGACCCATCCACATGAGTAAGAGATGTTGGGTACAATCTGCCAAGATGAATTTCAAGAAAATGTCAGAACATCATTATTCTTAACTACCATTTGCAGAGTACTACAGCCTTACCAATTTCTCTCTCAGGAGCAACACTGTAAGGTAAGTCAGGCAACTAAAATGCCCTTTTTAGAAATGAGGAAACTAAGGGACCCTGAATTCAAATCCTGACTCTGTTCTTTACTGTCTGTGTGATTTGGGGCTAGTGACTTGGGCCTGTTTCCTCATGTCTAAAATAAGGGTGTTAAACTACAGAATGTCTGAGATCCCTTCTAGTTCTAGATTGGTGAAACTGTGAAAAGGTTCAATAATTGGCCCAAGGTCACTCAGTTAGGGAGATTCAGAGCCAAGATCTAAAGTCAGGTATCTTAACTCCGCGGCCACACTTTGACACCCTATAAACTCTCAGCAGGAACGAGAAGCATTTTAAATGGTTATTTAGGAAGGTGAGGCCAAATATGGACGTCTGCTGGAAGAAAAACATTGTAGAACAATTTGAGGAATCTTGGCTTCAGTGTAGTAGAGGCCGGGTCCATTTCATGAGCTAAAAAATTACCCAGTTGCTTTCAGAAATCATTTTACCAGCTGGCACCTGGAGAAATATGGGCAGTTGAAGATGCAATGTCTCTAGCGGTGCGTAAGCCGGGAGAAGGCGCATGAGAAGGAAGCACCCTTAAATCACTCGTCCTAGCGTGGCAGGTTATGTGCCTGTCGAAATGATCATAGAGGGCAGATCTTCGAAGTATTCCACCGGCAATTGTAAAACCACTGTGCTGTTAAAGGCATCATGCCCAGTGAGATCATCACAGGGCTACCCTGCCAATGGGCAGTCCTCACTGGAATGAATTTGGAGAGAAGAAATAGGCAAAAGGAACCAAACCACAGAATCATATGGAACCAGGGATATTTTCAGAGTGCACAGTGAAGGGGCTACTATTCTTAAGTTAATTATTGAATCAATGTTCATAGTCTGGTTTGTAAGACTCCCCAAGAAGATTAGAAATCACCTTTCTTTTCAGGCCACGGAGGGTTTGGGGCTTTATTCTGGAAAATATTAAAGCATCTTCTAGATTTTGGAAGGAGGAACCCAGCCCAGATACTCTTGCTGTTTCTTGTGGGATGACTGGAAGTGTAAGGAAGGTGGACGAGCCTTGGAGTAGAAGGAGGATTGTTCCAGTCTTGGACCTGGACCCATTAACTTGCCATCACCTTGGACAAACCTTGGCTATAGTCTCTAAACTTCGGTTTTCTCAATTTCTCAGTTAAAATTAAGGGGGGTAGACTAATGGTGCTCTACAGTCCTATCTAGATCTGAAAAGCTATGCTTCTGTGATTTTCCATAGGATTGTAACTATTAGACAACTCAAATGACTACTATGGAAATGTTTTACATGATTTCACAGGTTAACCTAGATCAGATTGCTTACCATCTCAGGGAGGCAGAAGAATAGGGAAGGAGGAATAGAATTTGGAACTCAACTTCAAAACAACATTTTTTTCTAATTTTACATGTAATTGGAGGAAAATAAAATACTATTTGCTTTTTGTAGGAGATAGTGCCTAAGTTATGCTTAGAAAGGAAATTTTAAGAGGCAGAGGTGAATAAGAAGTTCATTCTGGACATGAAGACAACCAACCGAAAGGCACAGAGATGAAAGATGGTATATTATCTCTGTGACATACCTAGTAAGCCAGTTTGATTGTTGAGTCACCACTTATGAATTGTTTGTTGAATTAAATATATTGCCTGCCTTCTCTAGCCAAACTTGGGGAAAACCAGCACTCTTGAGAGGGGTCAAAGTTCAAAGGAGAGACCATCCCCCTACATCCTGCTAAGGTAGCATGGTGATGCAAAATTGTTTCCAAAATACAAATATGATGAAAAATAAATCTTATATAGTAAGGTAATGTTTAGAAATCATCTTGACCCACTCCTTAATTTGGAGACAGAAACAAGAGGCCAAAGAAAGTGAAGGGACTGACCTACCATCATGCTGGTGGTAAGTAGTATCAGGGACTGGACTTGAACCCAGATCCTCTGACTGTAAATTCATTGCTCTCTCTACTACAACAAGCTATCCCCTTCCAGTGCTGCATCTACAGGTAGATGTGACATGTGGTTGGACAGCAAACCCCAGGTATAACTATTACGTGTTTCCATTTAGCCCCATGTGCAGAGCCAGCAAGCTATGAGCATCTGGTTCTTCTCCACATAAATAAATCTGTGGGTCTCTGGGGAGTCTTGTTCTCCATCAAGCTTGGAGAGGGAGGAGTCTCAGGTCCTTTCCTTCAGTTGGGGCTTTCTTCCAGATCTCTCTCCAAAACACATGGAAAATGTCAAGTACCACCTCCTGATGGAGTGATCTCTGTCTCACACGCGTGTGTATGTATGCATGTGTGTATTTATAATGTGTGTATGCATGTATATACATATTCACATATGTCATCAATCACATTTTTATCCTTCCATAATATTTTAAATATGTATTCATTGGCCACTGCCAATCTTCTCCAAACACATGTGTTTAGGGAGCCTTCAGTGAAATGAGGCAATGCCTGCCGGTAAATGGTTATTGTCCTAATAAATAAACACATAGCAATAAGAGTATTATAGGGCAGGAAAGGAGGAAACGGGTCTGAATTGGTCATTTCAAAGAGATTAGAAATTGTTTCCAAAATGCAAATAGGATGGGAAATAAATCATAAATAGTAAGGTTATATAATATACCAGCAAAACCCCAGTGTAATGAATTTCAGCATATGTTCCCCCCTCAGCTAATATCCTAGTCACAGTGAGATCTGATCATCTGAGCCCAAGGGAATGAGTTTTCCAAAGAGGGAGGACATTTGGTGCCTCTTTGTAAGTTTCCATATCAATGTGTATGGTTGAAGGTAGCAATCATTCCTCCAGCATATGGTCATAGTGCCCCCATGAGTTTGTATTGACCTCAGTGTATAAATATTATTATTCCACTAAGGATAGCACTACTAATATTATTATATAATTTTTATTAACAATAATAATATTAAATAGAACATTAAAAATAAGAGAATAAGTAGGATAGTAACTAGTCATAGAATGTTTTTTTCTAAATACCATCTACCAAAACAATAAGAATGAGACATGTAGTAATAATAAATAGCCTACAATGCTTTAAGGTTTATAAAGTACTTCACATATTTTATGTCATTTGAACCTCACAGACCTTTAAGGTAGGTGCTATTGTATTATACAGATAACGAAATTGAGTCTTGTCTGGTCGTTCAGCTGGTAAATTTCTAAGTTAGAATTCGAGCCTGAGTTTATCCAGAATCTGGGTCCGGGGTCCTATCTACTATGCCAAGCAGTCCTTCAATGCCAAGCCCACCCAGTCAGATGATGTCTGTGGTCAATCAGGATGGAGCTGGCCCTAGGATAACTATACCCACTTAACTCAGGCACATGGGAGTTATGGACACCAGTGACCCTGTAAGCAAGGAAGGCTCCATTCACCTCAAAATGAGTTGGTAGCTGCCAATATTGTCTCTTCTCCAGAATTCAAGGAGGAAAATTTGAAGAATAATCCTTTCTACTGGATTAAAGGCTTTCTATCAAATCTATATGTGCTGTGATTCAAACATCTCTTCTATTCACCACCACTACCACTCATCCATCCAGGAACAGTCCCCTGACATCCTTGATTATGGAATTCTTAAGTCATATGAGGACATATGTCCAAAACTCAAGGTGCCTAAAGGGACAAAAGAGGGCAGTATGGAATACTTAACATATTCTGTTTCATAAATAATCATTTGATTTCCCTATAACTCAGTTAATTATGTCTCTATATTGATTTTGTGAGTTTATTCTGCAATATTTGCTGAAAGTCCTATTAGGAATATATGATGCATCATCAAGAGTCTTTCTCATTGTGGGTATGTATATATATATATATATATATATATATATATATATATATTTATATATAGCACCTTGGAGAATAGGAAAACAGCAGCCTACAGAGAGCCTGAACATTTTTGTAGATGACTATTTCCAAGCTAGTCCTGAACCAAGTAATAATAAACACTGACATTTACATAACACTTTCAAAGTGCATGGAATGCTTTACATAAACTCGATCATTGAGCCTCATAACAATCCTTTTGAGATAGGTGCTCCCTTTTAAAGATCAGGAAACTGCGCTTAAGAGAGTGTGTCTTGCTTAGTAACTGTTAAGGTTGGATTTGAATCTAGGTATTTCTCATTCCAAGCCCATTTCTCTATTTACTACATTATACTGCCTCCGATAAATATTCAAATGGCTCTAGTATCTTAACAATTTGGAAGTTCTATCCAACAATGACAATCTCAACCCATCCAAGAGACAATCTTGTCCATGTACTCTCATATGTTTGCACCAGGGGAATAAGTACTCCTACTAGTAAATATTATCAGCAAGTAAACATAGTATTTTAATAATGTCACAGGTGTGTGTGTTAGAGTAACAAAGATAGGGGGAGACAAAGAAAGGCAGAGACCATCTTGGTCACTCGGTTATATTACTCCTCACTGACTGATAAGTTAGTGAAGCCCAATTCTACCAAGAATTCTTATGATTGGAGACCAGAAGGAAGTCTATAAAATGCCCACATTTTTATTTATAGATATAATACATATATACAGTCAAAGCAATTTACTTTAATAAATGTTTTAATTCCTAATTTGATACTTTAGCTCCTCCTTGTGGCCATTTGGTTGCAAGCTCTAAAATCATCCACAAAGAAATGCAGGTTTCCTAGGAATCTTTTCTAGCTTGACTCTCTCTAGAGAGATTTAAACCATAAAATGTCCCACACAACCATTCAGTGGCTTTGGAAAATTAGATTTATATCATTCACTTGAATCAAAGTATGCATACAGATTCCTTTAGTATATGATATAGTTTATATTATTTTAGTCAAACTTGTTAGCTCTCAGTAATATTATTTCCTCTGCTATGCATTTAACTGAAATATTAGATACTTTTCTACACTCAAAAATAATTCCAACAGGCAACATCATGTCGCTACAAGTACAAGTGACAAATCACAGTAATGGAAGCTCAAGAAAAATTGTAAATCCCCTTCTTCAAATAGAGAAACTGGGGTGGCATGGCCACATTGATAGAGGTCATTAGATATTGGACTAATGGGAAGAGCAGTGGCCCAGGACTTAAGGCCTGGGTTCATGTCCTGGTTTTGCCACTAACTAGCTGCATGACTTTGAGAAAGCCATTCAACCTCAACCTCAATTTCCTCATTCAAATGTAGAAATAGAGTTGATGAACATCAGATCATAGATTGAGAGTTAAAAGGAAAGTCATGACATCTAGCCCAATTTCCTCAATTTCTAGATGAAGAAACTCAACTCAGGAGAGGTAAAGTTACTTGCCCAGGGTCACACAGGTTCTGTCTGAGGCAAAATTTGAAACCAGGTCCCCTGACTCCAAATTTATCACCCTTTCCACTGTACCAAGTTTCCTTTCTAAAGGCACTTGGAAATCAATTGAGAAATATTTAAGTACCTACTATGTGCCTGGAGCTGTACTAAGTTCTTGGGATTTTAAAAAAAACTGAGAGTCCCTGCTCTCAAAGAATTTACATTCTATCAAGGGAAACAATACATATAGACATAAGCATAGCAGGTGGGAATGGGTGGTTCTCTGAATGACAACTCTAGCATTCTGGAGATATTGTGGACACGTAGAGTATTGGGATTTCTATTGGATGGGACAAGCAGAGAAAGAAGTTGAAAGAGAAGCAAAAAAGGTAGTCAGGGACTTTTGGATGACCAGATAGAAACCCTTGAGCCACAGGCCTTGGGGATGAAAACTGCTCCCCAACAAGCCACTTATAAAATCTCTCAGAGGTGTCTCAGCCAATCAGGAGTGATATCTCTCAATGAATAGGCAGGGTCTTTCAGGAATTACTCAAGCCCACCTGGGTGAGAGTGTTACCTAAATAAATATAAAACCTATACAAAAATAAATATGAACTTGAGGGGACTAGAAGCTGGGAATCAGGATAAGTAAAGGCTTCAGAGGTGTCAAACAGTCTATATGCTATGTGAAGCCCACAGCAAGAACCACACTAAATAGAATTGAAAAATATGTAATAAAATATAAGATATTTAATAAATAGTAATGTTTACTATTTAATAAAATATCTTGAAATAATTTTGACATATTTAATAAAATTTAATAAAATAATGTACATCCATAGTTTTCTAAGGCAATATGTGGTCTTGCAGGGATCCTTACATATGGATTAGTTGACCCATTTTTATTTGAGTTTGATAACATGTAAAAAACTGGGGCTGAATTTGAAAGGTCACTCTAAGGTGACTCCAACTTTATAAATGTGGGTTACTAATAGAATGGTGGTGTCACTTCCAAGATAGAGAAGTTTAAGGGGAAGTTCAATTTTAGAAATGTTGACTTTAAGGTACTATACAGATATCCAGACAGAGATTTTCAAAAGGCAGCTTGAAAGATAGGTCCGGGATGCTAGGAAGAGGTCAGGAGTGAAGATGAAGATTTGGGAATCGGGGGCAGCTAGCTAGTGCAGTGGATAAAGCACTGGCCCTGGATTCAAGAGAACCTGAGTTCAAATCTGACCTCAGACACTTACTAGCTGTGTGACCCTGGACAAGTCACTTAACCTTCATTGCCCCCCCCCCCAAAAAAAAGATTTGGGAATCATCTTCATAGAGGCAATAATTGAAGTCATCCTTTGCCTATCCCCAGGGATTGGAACGTGTTGTTCGGTCATTTTTTAGTCATGTCTGACTTTGTGACCTCATTTTGGGTTTTTTTGACAAAGATACTGGACTAACTTTCCTTTCCTTCTCCAGCTCATGTTACAGATGAGGAAACTGAGGCAAACAGGGTTAAGTGACTAGCCCAGAGTCACATAGCAAGTAAGTGTCAGGCAAGATTTGAACTCAGCAAGATGAGTCTTCCTAACTCCAGACCCACCACTTAACTGCTCCATGCCTGGCACATAATAAGGCTTAATAAGTGTTTAGTGACTGCATGATTGATGGACACATAGGAGTAAACAATATTACAAGAGGAAAGAACCAAGATACATCAAAGAACCAGGTCCCAGGATAATGACTTTATGTCTCCTTACATCTAAGGGGTAGAAGGAATATTCAAAGAGAGGTAGAAGAATGCATAAATCAGTAGGAGGAGATCCGCAAGGGCACAGCACATGTTCTGGTGGGGAGGGGGGATGGGAGAAGGCTGTTAGGAGAGTGGGTGAGGGTGGGGCATGAGTGAGTGGGTGGAAGCTCAACTGTAAAAAGAGGAAGTAGATGTAACTGGCCTCTAAGGTCCCTTCTGTTTCAGATATTAGATTTCAACAGTTAGGAGAAAGGCAAATTTAATTCAATTTAATTCACCAAAATAATCATCCTGTTTCATTAACCATGCCATTGTCTACATATGGTGGGCAATGCAATAAATTACAGAAAGGTTCAATCAATTAACTGATGTTAGAATATTTCTTTTTTTTCTTTTTTCTTTCTTTCTTTTTTTTTTTTTTTTGGTGAGGCAATTGGGGTTAAATGACTTGCCCAGGATCACACAGCTAGTAAGTGTTAAGTGTCTGAGTCCGGATTTGAAAACAGGTCCTCCTGAATCCAGGGCTGGTGCTCTATCCACTGTGCCACCTAGCTGCCCCTTAAAATATTTCTAATTATTATTACAGAAACACCCCCCCCCAAACTCGATACCCACACACACAATTATTTTAGGCAGATTTATAGGGGATTGGCGCTCCTCAAAGTGAGACAAATGACATAGGATTAGATGCTCTCCTACATAAATGCCAGCTCTGAGAGGAAGGAGGGAAGACCTGGATCTGGTGTAATCACTCTACCTAGAAGTTACAGGAGAATCTTGTCATCACAAAATCTTGGTTAGACACGCCATCTCCCTGGCCATGCACCATTTCTGGAGTGTTTTCCCCTCTTCGCTTTTATACCTCCTCTCTTCCTTCAAGACTCGGCTCAAGCTCTCCTTTCTACCTCCAACAACTGTCCTCCCTCACCAGCTGCCTCATATTAATTAAAATGTATTCTCTGGATAGTTATTCTTTATGTAGTTATCTTGCCTCCCCTTATAGCATATAAGTTCCTTAAGAGTATCAATTGTTCCATTCATTGTATTTCCATCCCCAGTGTGTAGCAGAGGTCCTGGTATAGAGGAGGCATTTAATTCATGCTTACTGATTGGCCAATTTACCTCAGAGGTCATTCCATCCATCTGCTACCCAACAAGAATCCTCTCTACAACAACTCCAACAAATGGTCCTCCAGTATCTCCTGGAAGACTTCCATTGACAAGAGACTCCACTCCCTCTCAAGGCATCCTATTCCCCAGTCAGCTCTCCATGATAGGAACGATAGGAAATTGGAACAAGATGGCAATCGAAGCAGAGAATTTTGCTGTCATTATGTTATGCGACATATTATGCGACAAGTAGACATCGTGTGGATTATACTAATGTTAAGAGCTATTCTTTCAACCTTTAAAAAAAATGTTAATGTAATGGCTAATTACAGCATTGGCTACATCACAACAGATATAATGCCAGAGTTTGAAAAACATTCAAAGTGAAATGATTGAGGCTGATTAGTTCAACCTACCCTAGGAGCTGAACAGGCCCACAGGTTGACCTGCATTTTTCCGAGTCATGTTTAGCATAGCTTTTCCCAGCTTGCTGTTAAAAACAGATGTTCAATTGGCAGAGATCCCCCAGATCTTCCCAGGATAGTGTGGGGGGGGGAGACCTTTGATAGCTATCAGCTGAGGCAGTACTGCTGGGAGCCAACATTCCTGGCAGATAAATTGACCCTAATTTGGGGGAATAATAATAACTAGTATTTATATACTACTTTAAGGAATGAAAAGCATTTTACATTTAAATTATCTTATTTGATATCATATCAAAGTTATCTTATTTGATCCTCATAACAACCATGGTAGTAGCTATGTGCTATCATTTTCTCCATTTTATATATGAAGAAACTGAAAATGAAAGGTGAATTAATGGATTTGCCCAGAGTTATCGAAATAGTTGTTCATCCTTCATTTTTAAAGAGAACCGATGACATTATGGGCTGATATGTTGACTTGTGCACAAATTGGATTTAAGTGAGGCAGAGTTGGACAAAGTCCTCAGCCTCACTCTCTCTTCCTGAGTCATTGAAGTCCAGCAGCAAGATGAAAGTCAGGACTCCCGATAGCCTGGGATGGAGTGAATGACCTTGGCATCTTTGATGTCTGACCAAGCTCTAAGAACTCCACAGCACCTGCTTCAGCTTTCTTCACAGTCATTGGAACAAATTGTTCCCATCCACCTCTTCTGCCAGGGAAAGTCTTGACATGCTTGGGGTAGGCATCCCCCTAACTCACCTAAGGACCGATGCCTGTTACCCTCTACTTGATTTAGCCCATCTGCCAAGACCGTTTTACCAGGGTGTGGTCACTATGCATGCTACAGCTTCCTGGAGCCACAGGTGGGAGCAGGGTGAGAGGTGGACACCAAAGGTGGATGAGCAGCCCCGAAAAGGGCTCAAGGAAGCCCTCACCAGAGGTGCTAGTCCTCCCTGAACTCTCCGTACAATCTCATCTAACTAATCCAACTAATAAATGTCTGAGGTGGGATTTGAACTCAGGGCTTCCTGAGTCTAAGTAGAACACTCTATCCCTTGTATATCCTAGCTGCCTCCAGGCAAAATTTTTCTAATCTTCAAATTTCCATCTGAACATTGATGAGATGGCTTTCATGTCATCCTGAGCTCCTGTAAGAGTTTATTTTTTTCTACTCTCTATCACAGGTTGATAAAACTTCACAGCCCAAACCTTTTCTACTGAGAATCTATCTCATTTTCAGTTGTATTTTGGTTTAATTTTTGCTTCTCTTCCATTATCCTCCATAGCATTTCCATCCAGGATTTAATTTTCCCCTGTCTTCAGCCATCATCGGTGACTTTAGCAAGAACATCTGGCAGATGTTAGTTGGGTATGGTTTCCATGTCAATTTCCTTCCCACACCTGTAAAGGAAGCAGTTTGACTGCTCTGCCCAGGGTTTGGGGGCTGTTCAAGTATAGGCAGCAGGTGTGACCAGATCAAAGAATTCCTTTCTGGTCTACTGTTGCCTGTCAGGCCTCACTACTGACTTTTTGATCCCTGAACCAAAAACCTAATAAGACCCTTGACTCTGCTGTCCTACCCCCTAGCTCTGTTCCCACAGGACAGAGCAAGCAACTCCTGAACTGACCATCTCTACCAATCTCATTCTCATACTGCTGATGGAGACACCAGCAATATCACTAGAGATGCAGATTCACAATTTCAATGAGATTTGCATTTGCTGGAAGAAAATCTGAAATTTTCAAAGAGTTGAATGTCACTTCTCCAACACTGTAGGATTTTAATACCCCTTCATTGACAGACACAATTATCTCTGCAGGATAAAGCAGAAAGGAAGCCAAGAATGGGTTAGCATTCTTCATCTGCCACCTGTACAAACCTGGGCATTTAACCTGTTCAATCCCATATGCATTCATTGAATTTATAGTATGTAATCCACTCTTGTGGGCAATAGGGAAAGAATAAGGATGAGGGGAGGGGAAGGGAGGAGAGTGAGGCTGGTGTCTTGGCACAGCCCTCCTTCACTTAAATCCAATTCACTGCAAGTCATGACCTTATCTCCCTGATGTCATGGTCCTCCATGAAGGACAAACAATAAAAACAAAAATCCATGTAACCGTGGATGAGTCCAGTAACCTCTTTGAGACTCAGTTTCCTCATCTGTAAAATGCAGCCTTGTTGTGAGGTTCAATTGAGATAATGCATATAAAGTGTTCTGCAAACTTCAAAGCAAAATAAAAATTCATTACTATTATGATAATGATGACAATTAATTATTATTTCTAAGGCAAGATGACCTATGGTACAAAGACTCGAGCCTTAAAGAGTCAGTGTGGTATACTAAGGAGAATATTAGAACTGAAATCAAGATTCCTGTCCCTGATATTCATTGTACAAGTCACACCTTCTCTGAACCTCAGTTTCCCTAGTCTATAAAACGGTGACCCCTCACCTTATCCCAACCAGACTCTTATGAAGAACAAATAGGAAATGAATGAATGTCAAGTCCATCGCAGCTGTAAGGTAGCCTACTAACTGTGAGCCCTTCTTATTATAATTAGTTCTAAATTGATCTTAGCCACATCCACAAACCACACTCACCATCAGCTCTGAAGAAGAAGAACCCACACCTTTACTCTTCGAACGCCCATTCTCTCTGAACACTGAGAGAATTTGAACCATATGGTGAAGGATCATTTGAAAGCATTGGAGACATTTAGCCTCAAGAAGAGAGAGGTCTTGGAGGCTGGGGGTGTGGAGGTGTGGAAGGGAAGTTGTGTTCCCATATTTGAAAGGCCCTTACACAGAAGATGAATTAGCTCTATTCTGCTCGGTTCCAGATGGCAGAACTACAAGCAGTGATTAGAAGTTGCAAAAAAAAAAAAAAAAAAGATGAAAGGATAAACTTCCTAACAATTAGATCTGTCCCCAAAATGGAACGAGATGTTTCAGGATGTAGTGGATTCTCCCTCACTGGAAGCTTTCAAACAAATACTAAATGATCACTTGTCTGTATTATTGGAAGAGATGGTTCTAGTTCAGGTATGGGTGGGAGTAGTCAGCTAAACTCCGAGGTTGTCTCTGAGATTCTGTGATTCAGGGAATACCAGGTTCTTAAGTCACAAGGAAAACTCACCATCCCCACCATCTATTTGCATGAACCACTGCCTCATATAATTAAATCGTTATGTGAGCCCCAGATTGCTAGTGTCTCCTGCCAACTGACCTGTTCCCATGACCTTCCTTCCCCAGCACTTACTGAAACATGAGCTGCAATGAGCACACTGCATTTTTAAATCTAGATACAATGTGGATTTGTATCATGAATTATGCTATGAAATCACTAATGTAAGTCCATGGATGGGACAGGTCATATTGTGTGGGCTTTTTTTCCCCTTTGATTTGTTTGTTCTGTTTGAGCTTCTCACACAAGCATATGTGGGAAACTTAGTCCCTATGAGAAATCAGAAGAGTGAACTTCCTCCCTTTTTTGGTATTACTACAGTTAGAATTTATATTCTATGTGTATCACTGTTTATCCTACACACATTTTTTAAAATCAATCTTGACCTTTCCCTTACCCTTTGGTGCTGCTGAACAAGTCTTTAATCTCAATGATGATCTGAGTACCTTCATAAATCAGTCTGTCAATAAGTAATTATTAAATGCCTACTATGTTCCAGGTGCTATAGTAGATACCAAGGAAAGAAGGACAAAAATCTAACAGTCCCTAACCTTAAGGAGTTCATATTCTAGCATGAACAAAGCAGACTTATGAATGATCTTCCTTCTTCCATATCTCAAAGTAGCACAATTTTGCCCTTTTCCCATCTGATAGGCTATTGCGTGTAGACTAAACTGGGTTCTGTTGAACCCTGGTTTGAACTTTGCCTCATCAATGTGAACATTATCTCCATTGGTATAGATGGGAACTCACCCATACTCTCATCCATTATGACTATTGTCCATGTCCTCCCTAAACCTTCCATGGGTCTGCCTACCCTTCCTCTACATCTTTTGACATTTTTCAACTGATATAGCACACAAGAGGTCCATCAGTCATCCCTCACTCTCATCAGATGTCTGGCCTTCCTGCTTTTCCAGTCATATATCACTCTGATAGTATCCTAAGGAATTCTACATTCCTAAAATTCAATTTGTGGGAGGACTGGAGATTCTGGGTGTGACTGAAACCCGCTTTACTTTTAGTTAATAAAGTTAGATCCGAAAGTTATTTGTGTGAAAGATTAAGAGTATTGATTACTCCAGGGCATCTTCACACAGAGGCTGAATGATCTTCAGTGAGAGGAACTGAATGAATCAAACTATATGAATCAGTCACCCACCTTACCTGTCTTTAGACCACACTGATCACTCTCTTGAGGGAGAATTTTAGCTCCAATGTGAAGGAATGGCCAAGAGCAGTGATTTTGCTGAAGACCATATATTTAAAGCAGGAAGGACCTTTAGATTGCATCTAGTCCAATGTCCTCTTTATACAGATGAGGAACCTGAAGCTGAAAGAGGTGAAAAGACTTCTCCACAGTCAACAGGCAGCAACAGTGCCAGGATTTGAACCTACATCCTCTTAATGTCAAATCCAGTGCTTGGATTGGTCTATCAGTCTTGCCTGTGTTGAGTCAGCTAGGTAGTGCAATGTATAGAGAGCTGTACTTATGAGTCTGAATCCTTCCATAGACTCTTTTTGGTGGGGCAGTTGGGGTTAAGTGACTTGCCTAGGGTCACACAACTAGTAAGTGTTAAGTGTCTGAGACTGGATTTGAACTCAGGTCCTCCTGACTCCAAGGCTGGTGCTCTATCCACTACACCACCTAGCTGCCCCTCCATAGACTCTTACTACTGGGGTGAACCTGCACAAGTCGATGACCCTCTCCTAGCCTCTGTTTCCTCATCTATAAAATGAAAATGATAATAGCACCCAAATCCCTGGGTTTTTGTGAAGATCTAAGGAGATAACATAGTGTAAAGTGCTTTACAAACCTTAGAGTGCTGTATATAAAATACTAGCCATTATTATTACTTACACTGGGGTGATGGCTCTATTTTGTGGTGTTTAAAGGACTTCTCTGGATCGAATGTGGGGGAAAAGACACGTGACCTCCCTTGTTTGGAACATCACACTGTCCCCCTTACTTCGGCATTTTTAAATTCCTATTTCGAATCATTCTAAGAGATAAATAAAATAACAATAAATATAAAAGAAGAAATAGTAGTGGGGAGTCAAGAAAAGAACAGTAAATAATTCTATGTGACAAAAAAGGAGGCCAGTTATTCAGTGGCAAGAATGGAAGATGGATTACCCAAAAAATGGAACTCATTGGGTCCATCCTTTAGGGAGAATCTGTGGGACAATGTAGATAAGACAATAAGAATCACTCAAGATGGAAGGAAAGAACATCTTGTACTCTGTGCCAGTGAAAAGGTTATTCACAGAGGTGAAAAGACACATCTACCAATGGACCAAAAGTTTAAAAAAATCACTAAGAGCCAAACCAGGTTTTTAGTAATGTGTTGGAGGAGATATTAAAATTCAGTAGATATGCTAATATTTTAGAGTCAGCATATGCTGGATTTGGAGTTCAGAACACTTGACTTTAGGTCCTACATCAGACACTTACTAGCTGTGTGATCCCAGGTGATTCATTTAACCTCTCTGGGCTCCAGTTCTTCATTTATAAATTGAGATGGTTGGACCAGATGCCCTCTGTGACCCTGCCAGTGCTCTGTCCATGATCTTATGATAATATGTCATGAACATACCAAACTACCACTCCCCCTCACCTTTGAGATCTTGTCTCATGGAAGAACACATTTCTTATTGAACCAAATCTTTTTTTTTTACTTTGAAATAAAAAAGTTTTCTCTGATCTGGCGTGCTTCTCACACTCCCATGCAATCTCAGGTGGATGTACCCTATACCTTTTGCTACCAACAGAAAGGCCAACAGCCTCTTCTTTCCTTCCTGTCTAGCCAAACAGCCTTTCAGCTCTCCTTTAAAACATCTCTTTATGGGGTCTAGGTTTATTTGAACACACCCTGATCCTTCACTGTAGGCTTTCATTTGAATAATGATGAAAAATACATTATATAAAACAACTTAAGAGAAATGGGACAATAACTGTGCCAAAACAAACAAATCCTGTTACAAAGAAAGTCCTGTTCTTGACCTGAATTACAGTACTTGAAAAAATTAGTTGGATACCTATTCCACAGAAAATAGCCTGTAACAATACAGGGGTGGGGGGAGAGACTTTTAATTGGATTTAAAGTCAGAGGACCTGGGTTCAAACAAGAATTCTGCCACTTCCTGCCACTGGGATCTTGAACAAGTATCTTCACCTCTTAAAACCTCAATTTCATATATATATATATATATATATATATATATATATATATATGTGTGTGTGTGTGTGTATATATATATATATATACACACACACACACACACACACATATATATATATATATATATATATATATATATATATATATATATACACACACACACACATATATATATAGTAGTAGGGCCTCCACCAGTCGTGGACGACCATGGATCAGCTCCTTGAAGAGCCACAGGCCACAGTGTGGCTGTGCAGTCCGATACGGGAGCCACAGCTCCTGAGTGACTTATAACCAGTAACTGCCTCATCCCGGCTTGTATCTACCCCATGAGGAGTAGCTGGAGTGTCCTCTCCAGGGCGCTGGCCTGGGCAGATCAATATGGAAAACAAGCTGTTGCCCATGCAGCAGGTTTTTCCTCTCCGTGACATTGGTGGATCCAAAGGAGAGGCAGAGCCAATACACTTTGGCACCAGTGCCACCGCAGGAGTTACCAAAGGGATGTGATGTCCAACATCCAACTGCCTAAGGGACTCCGACTCCTGATTTTTCCTCAGGGTTAACTCCTGAAGCCTTTCCCACATATGGGTATAGCCCCAAGGCAGCAGAGGTTTAAAATCAGGGTTTCCTTCCCCTAGGCGGGTTGCCTGCCAAGGCTAATGAGCCCTACCTGCCCAAAATATATATATATATAAAACCTATATCGGATTGCCTGCTGTCTGGGGGAGGGGGGGAGGGAGGGGAGGGAGGGAGAAAAATTTGAAATTGGAAATCTTATGTAAACAAATGATGAAAGCTATCTCTACATGTAACTGGAAAATAATACAATACTTTTATTTTTTAAAAAAGCCTCAGTTTCTTCGAGTGTCAAACAAGGCAATTAGAAATGATGATCTCTAAAGTCCTAGGTGTCACAGTGGATGGAATCTGGAATCAACAAGACCCAAGTTAAAATTCAGCCTCAGACACTTAATAGCCTTAATAGACACTTAATAGACACTTAATACCTGGGCAAATCACTTAACTGTCTGCCTCAGTTTCCTCAGCTGTTAAAAGGGGTTAATAATGGCACCTACATCACATGTTGCGAAGATGAAATGAGATATTTGTAAAATGCTTAGCATAATGCCTGTCACATAGTAGGCACTTAATAAATGCTAGTTCCCTTTTCCCTAAATATTTTCTAGCTATTTATTCTACTCCACACCTGCAGAAATCACATCCAGGGCACCCTTGAGACGAAATACACAAGGTCTAGTCTGGAAAAGGGGTTAGCCTGTTTGTTGATCTAAGAACTGTACAAACAGCTCTGCTACAAAGTAAAATAAATCATAATAGAATGTTTTTTCGAATGTGTGCGCATGCTCAAAAGTTTTCCTTTATATGTCATTTTTTCTCCATGGCCCTTCACATAAATTATAAATTCTGGCCACAGTTCTATCACATATGTATAAGGCCAGGTCTGTGTGCAACAAAGTATGCCACAAGGCTGGCTTTGTACTTAGGCAAAGCAAGGAGAGGAATCCTAGGCAAAAATAGCTTCCATCTCATTCACTCCCCATATACCATCTTGTTTGATCTTCCCAATGAGTCTAGGAGCTAGGTAGTGTAATCATTAGCATCCCCTTTTATGGATGAGGGAGCCTTCAAGGTTCAGCAAAGTTCCATGATTTGCACATGGTCAGATAGCTGAAGAATGGGACACTCCTTGGACCAGCATGGAATGAGGATGGGGGACAGAGGTCAGAGGGAGGTGTCACCGCACTGGCAAAGAAAGCCCTTCTGGTCACCAAGGGCCTCTGGGTGCCTGAAAGATAAAACACAAAGACCAGCTTCACACACTTCACAAATCTACCTAGCATGAACAATCAATCACAAATGTGGGTACAGACTGAACAACCCAAGGACACAGGAGAAAAGGCCAGATGCTTCACCTCCTTTTATATAACTGTTGTTATGTTTCTTCAGGGAAATATACTTTTGTCCAAAACCTTCATTAAAGTCCTCTTATGATGTCTCAATCTGGTATGAAGTCCTGGGTTTGAGAGAACTGTGTCAGCAAAGGTTCTGGTAGATCCTACCAAGCTGGAATATAACCTCCCTGAGGACAAGGACTTTTTATTGGGTGGGGGGTGGGGGGCAGGTAAGAAAGGGTCATTCTATCCCCAAGGCCAAATACAAAACTTTGTACAATTTTTGGGGGGGAGGGGCAGCTCCATGACTCCCATACTAATTCAGATCAAGACCTGCTCTGTAGCTTAGGGCCCCAAAGTACTCTTAGCACCTTGGACAGAGTAAGCACTTGATAAATTCTCTTTGAATTAAATTGAATAACTTCAATTCTGAATCGTGATAGTTTTTATCTGGAGACCTGTACAGCTAGGTTACAATCATCCATCTAATTTCAGCCACAGAAACTCAAAGAAGACCATTTCCTAAGATATGAAAAGTTTGGGATCATAGTATTTAAAGCCAAAAGGGACCAGAGGAGTCATCTAGTCCAAATCTTTTATTTTGGATTGTAAGCTCCTTGAGGGCAGGAACTATCTTTTGCCTCTTTTGGTATCCCCAGAATTTATCATGGTACCTGGTAAATAGTAGGTGATTAATAAATTCTTAATGATTGATTACAGCTGCAGAAAATAAGACAGAGTTGAAATAATTGTCCCAAAGTCATAGAGGGAGTAAATGGAGCCACAAGGACTCAAAGAAAGAATTTTTGACACCATGTCCAAGGGTCTTTCCACTAAATCGCACTATCTGTAAAAATGGACTTAATAATACTGGCCCTTCACATTTGGGTTTTTTTGTGTTTTTGTTTATTTTTGTTTTTTTAGTGAGGCAATTGGGGTTAAGTGACTTGCCCAGGGTCACACAGCTAGTAAGTGTTAAATGTCTGAGGCCAGATTTGAACTCAGGTACTCCTGACTCCAGGGCCGGTGCTCTATCCACTGCACCACCTAGCTGCCCCAGCCCTTCACATGTGTAATTGGTAAGATGTACATCCATGGAGGGAGTACTCACATCAAAGAAAAAAACTTAGTCCTCAAATACAAGCCTTTGTAATTTCACGAGTATAATAATACAGGAAATTGGTTATATTTTTTTCAAAGAGAAGCAATATAAGTCACAAAAAATAGGAAAAACTGGAAAAAACCAGGCTATACTCTGGATCCAATTAGGATGAGAAACTGATCCTCCTTAAAATAATAATAGGGTATTTTAAATAAAGTATTGTGGATCTTTAGGGGGGGAAATTATCTTCTCAGTATTTTTCCAGTATTGATATCTTACTTTCCCATTTGATTTAAAAAAACAACAATGGCTACTTAATGATTTTTTCTTTCATTTTTTTTTCTAACCTGATACTTCCTCTTCCTTGATGTTAATTTCCAAACGAAATGTAAGGAACAGTTTCAAAAGTTCAAATTTCACCCCCATCCGACAAAAAGGAACCTTGAGCCAAAGTTTCACTGTAGGTACCTCCAATTTCCCAGTGATCCCATTTCTCAATCAGAATTTGAATAAGCTTTACAATTTTGTATTCCCCCAAACTCAGATTTAATGAGTCAGTAGGTTTAGAAGGAGAAATAACAGCTGCAGCTTTTCCCGCTGTGCTATTCAGTAATGACGATGTTATACCACATTAGCAATTGTGACATTAATAAAAAGAAGCCCATAGGATTAAGCAGCGACAGCTGACTTTAGTCAAATGTAGGTCATGCTTTGTTTGCTCAGAAGCCAGTAATAAATTTCCAGGTAAGTGCTCTCAGGTGTCACACATATATGTCAGCTGTATAATTTCAGCCACACTAAGTGATTCACATTCTTAAGTTTCTGTAAGCCATTTCTGAATTATTGTTAAGCCTTCAATTCCACTGCCATGTCTTATAGGCTACTTAAACATATTAACTTGCACGGCCCTGCTGCCTGTTTTTCTTTCAGTAACTGTTAAAAAGCATCTTCATCCAGTTTGCATTTCACCTCCAGCATAGGTGACACCAAAGTATTTAACAAAAAGATGCTCAATAGTCACCCCTAATTTGTTTTCTAGTTCTGAAAAGGGATGGAATTGATTGTTGAGACAGCAAGGGAATTATAATCACAAAGGAGGCTTTTAGAAATGAATTATGATAATAACACAGCATTCTGTAGCCTATCTTTTCATGATGCTCTTGACTGGTTGGGATACAATGTAGATGTGGTGGGAGGAATTCTGGGTTTACAGCCTGGTTCTTCTCCTTATTTACTGAGTGACTGATAACAAGTCATTTAATCTAGAAATGATAATAATATAACAATAACATTAATATAATGTTCTCAAGTTTGCCAAGTACTCTACAAATACTATCTCATTTATTATGTCACAGCAGCCCTAGAAACATAAAGAGAGGTAAGTGTCTCAAGCTGGATTTGAACTCCATTCTTTCTGACTCCAAATTCAGTGTTCTCTCCACTGGACCTATCTGCTTTTTATCATTCAAAGACAGATTCTCAAAATAATAAATTCGAGTCCAAATGATGGTACTAATTCCATTACTCTGGACAAGTCATCTTGTTCTGGGTCTCAACTGCCCTATCTGGGAAGGAATGGGGTTGGACTTAAATGACTTCAAAGATCCTTCCCAGCTCCAACACTTAGGGATTTTATGAATTTCTCTAAACCTTAATTTCATTAACTACAAAACAAGGAAGGAATCATACTAAATCCTACCTAGCTCCAAAACGTAGACATGGTCAGAATCACAAACTCTGAAACAGATTTCAAAAGTACATGACATGCACTATACTCTGAATTTTTTTTTTAATTTTTGCTTAGTCAACAGCATTTTAAGCTGATAGAGTCAGATCCTAGAGGAAGATCAAGAGGACCTGGAAAGCTGCTCCTGGCCCTCAAGGAAGCTTGAGGAATAGTATTATGCTCAATTGACTGTTTTCTTCACTGTGTATTTTTGATTCCCTACTCTAATTTATAATTTTATCATTGTGATTCTCTACTCAACAATAATTTTATCAGATTTTTACTTCCATCTTTTGTTTTTATATCAGCCTCATTTCTAAATATAGCCAAGTGGTGCTTTGATAGAGCACTGGACATGGAGTGAGTATGGTGTTGTTGTTCAGTCATTTCAGTCCTGTCTGACTCTCTGTGACCCCATTTGGGGTTTTCTTGGCAAAGATACTAGAGTGGTATGTAATTTCCTTCTGCAGCTCATTTTTCATAGAAGAGGAAACTGAGGCAAATGATGACATGATTTGTCCAGGGTCTCAGAACTAGTAAGTAAGTGACTGAGGCTGGATCTGAGCTCATCTTCTTGACTTCAGGTTTGGCATTCCATCCACTGCACCGTCAGAGTTCAAATCCAGTCTCAGATTGGGTGACCCTATCACTTAAGCCTCTGTCTGCCTCAGTTTCTTCAGGTATAAAATGAAGATCACAACAGTATGTACCTCACAAAATTGTGAGGATCAAATGAAATAATATTGATAAAGCACTTACTGCAATACCTGGTACATAGTAGATGTTTAATAAATGCTTGTTCTCTCCTTTCTTCCCTTCCTCTCTTCTCTACCTAGTGAGTCATCCCTTGTAACAAAGATTTGAAAAGAGGAAAAAAGTTATTCAGCAAAACAACTACCCCTTCCCCAAACATGCCTGATAATATATGTGCTGTCCCATGTCCATATTCTGCCCCCCTGGGAAAGGAGGGGGGATACTGGTTCATTTTCAGTCTGTTCTGACAATACACAAGATAAGCATGATCAATGGACTATCAGATCATAGAGCTAGAACTTCAAGGTTACTTAGTCCAATCCCTTTATTTCAGAAATTAATTATAGCTAGCATTTATATAGCTTCTTACGGTTCACAAAACATGTTTACATTTGTTCTTTGATGTGATCCCCACAAAAGCCCTGTAATGTAGGCACTATTAGTATCCTTATTTTGTAGGTAAGTGTGGGGGCCAATTTTTAAGTAGGGAGTGTTAGCTAAGTGGCTCGCTGCAATATTGGGGCAAGGAAGGAGACAGACAGCCTCCCTCGAGACAGAACAGGATTTATTTTAACAAGAATGAACTTAAAAAAACAAACAGGATCAGCAGCAGCAGCAGCAGCAGTAGTAGTAGTAGTAGTAGTAGTAGTAGTAGTAGTAGTAGTAGTAGGCTTCCACCATTCGTAAACAACCATGGATCAGTGCCTTGAAGAGCCACAGGCCACAGTGTGGCTGTGCAGTCCAATACGGGAGCTGCAGCTCCTGCCACAATGAGGGCATCAGAAAACTGCACTCTCTGTTGCCCGTTGGTTCCTGCGTCTTATTCATTTTTCTACAGGATCAGTAAGATCAAGGGAAATGAAATAAAATGGGGAAAGGGAAATTATACAACCTGAACAACACCACTGCCCAGGAATCAGCTGAGAACATACAGCAGCATCCTGTCACCTTCCAGCTTCAAGCTAGAATGGCGAAAAAAACCTCCCTTTTTCCCAGCAGACCCCAGGCTGACCACACACAGCCCCTAGCCAATTGGATGGCCACTCTGACAGTCACATGACTGTCCTCACTGGGCTTCCAATCATTATAATTTTGCCAAGTCCATGTAGGCATCAGCGAGTGGTGATCACGTGAGGTGCCAGCACCATGGTGATGGCTACAACCAGTGGGTGGAGCACCATGCCAGTTGCGGAGCCCCAGAGGCCAGTGCGCGTGCCAAGGTTTTTTTTAAAATTCTAGTCAAAAGATGGGGTCATAAAAACCTCAAATAACAATTAATTCTTTACATAAGCAAACTGAGGCTGAGAGAGGTTTGCCCAAGATCACAAAACTAAGTAGTTTCTGAAGCAAAAAGCAAACTCAGGTCTTCCTAACTCCAAGTTCAGCCCTTTATCACATGTCGTTCCCCCCCCACCACCACCACCACTCTCTCCAGGTAAAAAATAAGGTTGAATGGCTTGACGAATGTCATGCAGAGATAAGTGGCAAAGCTGAGGTTCTCAGGCCATCAGGTTCCAAAGCCAATGCTGTTACCACCATATCGTTTGCCCTCCTATTGGTAAAATAATCACCCCCTTGGGGGGAAAAACTTCCTGCTAAAATATATATATTCTCTGTTCTAATTCAATTAGTCAGACACTATTTTTATAAAGTGAGAAGACTAGAAAAATAGTAATAAATAAATCATTCTAAAAAACAAGGATAGGATTACTACCATTAACAGTAGTTATTATATTAGTACAGAATAACACACTCCAATGGCTCCTACCAAGCTGAAAAAAGCTTCCAGTATAAGCCCAGAGTCTGCCAACCCAAGACCAACTTAGCTAAGATTGATTGACATTCCAATAGCATTCTAAGGTTTACCAAGTACTTTACATGCATTATCTCATTTAAGTCTCAAAACAGCCCTATGGGTTAAGTTGTATAGGTACCCATTTTAAAGATTAATATCTTTGAGGGCAGCTAGGTGGCACAATGGATAAAGCACCAGCCCTGGAATCAGGAGGACCTGAGTTCAAATCTGACCTCAGATACTTGACGATTACTAGCTGTGTGACCCTGGGCAATTCACTTAACCCTCATTGCCCTGCAAGGAGTGGGGGGGGGGGTGGAGAATTAATAGAAAACATTTTTTAAATAGATTAATATCTTCAATTTCAAAAAAGATATGGTGGGGCAGCTAGGTGGCACAGTGGATAGAGCACTAGCCCTGGAGTCAAGAGTACCTGAGTTCAAATCCAGCCTCAGACACTTGACATTTACTAGCTGTGTGACCCTGGGCAAGTCACTAACCCCAATTGCCTCACTAAAAAAATTAAAAAAGATAAGGTATTTGTCCCTGTTCACACAGATAATAAGTTTCAGAGACAGGACTTGAATCCAAGTCTTTCCTAACTCCAAATTCATTGCCTTTCCTATTCTGACTCTATAATACCATAATACCACACAATAGAAAAGCTCTTGATCAGAGTATTGGCCATCAAGTGACAAAATATTTGTTTTGTTTTGTTTTTCCAGCCATAGCAACTGAGGAAGACTGCCAACTAATGGGCAAAGGATCCTAAGGTCTACATCAATGGAGAGAACACCAATGCTTATGAAACCAGATTCAAAAAGCATGAATGTAAGAAGGAAAACAAGTGTGCCAATCATCAAAAATGGCAGATGATGTGGTTGGGTTCTGACAATACATCTATTGGACTAATGCATAAACAATCAGAAAGATGAAAAGGTGAAGACGTAGTTAAAGACCCAGGAATATAATTGGAAATATACATGTGTGGTACACCTAGACATGTACTCAAAGACCCACAAACATGATCAGAAAAATGAACTCATGTCTTCTGTGCCCACCAATGAATTTCTACTCCATCTCTTCTATTCCCAATACCAGCCTTCAACTGTCTTGTTTTCCATAATCAGTAACTGAAAATCCAACCGTGTATTTACATGTGAATATAAATAAGAAAGATCTTATTAAATGTTATTGCTTTAGAATGTCTAGATGTAATATTCCAGGTGATAGTTATACAATTACTGAAGCACATTAAGAGTTTCTTTCCCAGAATTTTTTTTTGTGGGGTGCTGAGGGTTAAGTGACTTGCCCAGGGTCACTCAGCTAGTAAGTGTCAAGTGTTTGAAGCCAAATTTGAACTCAGGTCCTCCTGAATCCAGGGCTGGTGCTTTATCCACTGTACCACCTAGCTATCCCTTTTTCCCAGAATTTTGGCCAGGATGAAAACCAAAGCCCATTTGACCCAGCTAGCCTGGTCACCCAGGTTACCTTGATTGATAAGCCCTGTTGAGATTCCACATCATAAAAGTCTTAAGTACATTCACCACTGTGGTGCCAGGCAATGATAGTAGGTATTCTGTCCCATACAAAACCTTAGGATGCACAATTTTTTGATGTTTGATATTTTGTGTGTGGGCACCTAAGATGGAATAAGACACGGCCAGAATAATGAAGCAAGCTACCCAGCTCCTGACAGAGAGACAATGGATTCAAGATACAGAATGAGGAACATGTTTTAGGCACAGTCAACCTAGGGACTTGTTTTGCTTAACTATGTGTATCATTACAAAAGTTCTGTTTTTCATTTTAATGTGGGTGGGGGAAGGAGATGAAGGGGGAAAATGGATTTTTTTCATGTTTTTCATTTTAATTTATAATGTGGGTGGGGGAAGAAGATGAAGGAGGAAAATGGATTTTTTTCATGTTTTTCATTTTAAAATATTTTTTTAAAAAAGGACAGTGGGTTCAGTCTATTTTTCTATAAGATATCTAGTCACTTTCCTCTTCCGGTTAGACAGGTGCTACGCTACAGGTAGAGGAGGTAACACGCACTGATAAATACAACTGTTGTGACACATTGTTTTGCCTGACTTTTTTCTTTGTTCTAAGGGGAACATCTATAGTAGCACAGTAGGAGAGTAATTGCTAAATAACAGTAGTAGGGGGCAGCTAGGTGGCAGAGTGGATAAAGCAGAGGCCTTGGATTCAGGAGGACCTGAGTTCAAATCTGGCTTCAGACATTTGACACTTACTAGCTGTATGACCCTGGGCAAGTCATTTAACCCTCATTGCCCTGCAAAAAATAAAATAAAAAAATAACAGTAGTAAATAAAAAAGCACCAATACAATTTCAATTGGATATTATTCTAGGTAGAGCTCAGTAATATTCCGTAACATCCATGTCCCACAATTTGTTCAGCCATTCCTCAATCGATGGGCATCAACTTTATTTCCAGTTCTTTGCTTCCACAAAAAGTACTGCTATAAGTTTTTTGATGTATATAGGGACTTTCTTATTATCAATAGCCTCCTTGAGATATAAGCCCAGTTATAGAATCTCTTGGTCAAAGGGTATAAAGTCACTATTTGCATAATTCCAAATTACTTTGAAAAATTACCAATTCACAGCTCCACCAAGGCACCAGTGTGCCTACTATACCACAACCCCTCCAACATTATTGTCATATTTTTTTTCATCTTTGCCAAAATGCAGGGTGTGAGAGAAAACTTTAGGGTTGTTTTGATTTGCTCTTATCTTATTATTAATGTGATTTGGAGCATTCTTTAATGTGGTTGTGAATTCTTTGCAATTCTTTTGAAAACTGTTCATATCCTTTCACCACTTATCTATTGGGGAATGGCCATTTACTCTGTGTGTGTTCATTATTTATATATCTTGGATGGCAAATCCTTATCAGAGAAATCTGATATAAATATTTTTCCCATTGAACCACTTCCCTTCTTCTCCTAGACGTGTTAATTTTGTCTGTGCAGAACTTTTCAGTTTCAATTAATCAGGGCTATCAGTTTTATTATTTGTAACTGCCTCTATTTCATTTGGTGAAGAATACATCTTCAGACCATAGCTGTGAGAGGTAAACATTCTGTTTCTCTTCTAATTTTTATAGCATGCTCTCTAATATTTATGTCACATATCCTTTTAAAATGTTTCATAGAATATAGTGTAATTTTTAATTTCTGCCACCCTGCTTTCCAGGTTTGCCAGCAGTTTTTGTAAAATGGGGAGCACTTTACTAAGTAATTTATGTCTCCTCCTTTATCAAATACCGAGTTATTGAGTTCCATTGTTTCTGATCCTCCCTAGTCTAGTCAATTCCATTGATCTAACCCTCTATTGAGAATTTGCTATTTATAGCCTATCACGATTTCCTGAGCTCTCATAACAAAGTTTTCAATGAAAGACAATGCTCATGTGAATTAAATTAAAACACATATAAATTGGGGGGGGTTGTTTCATTTTGGTGGGGGTGGAGGAGGTGTGGAGAGAAGTGAAAGGCAGTGTTGGAGAGTAGATGAAGACTTGGTCTCAGAGTCTGGGTGACCTGGGTTCAAGTCCCACTTTTGAAAATCACTTAACCTCTCAGTGCATAAGACAGTTTTCTAAATCTAGAACTCATAAAAAAAATTAAAAAAAAAAACCAGTTCCATGTCAGGTTTGGTAGAAGTTTCCTCACTGAATTTTCCTACCACCAGAGAAATCACAAGTCACTTTCATGGAGGGAAGTAAACCAATGGGTGGGCCAATGTTGAGTCAATATTCTCTGAGGTATTGTGTTCCTGGCAAAGGGAGGCTTGCTTCTGCATCTTAGTGTCTCCCTATTTTGAATGGTGCCTCTGGCCCATCTCATGGTACTCCCATGAATGAAATAATGGAGGCAAAAAATGATGCTTCATATTCCTCCCAGCAAAGGGCCAGCAAATGCTGGCGACCAGATAGACATTAGGTTAAGGGGAAAGAAATCCCCACAAGTCAGGAGAGGGGCAGGATAGGAATCAGGAGTCAATCAATCTACCCATAAGCATTTATTAAACATCTATTCTAAGCAAAGCACTGTGCCCGGCCCTTAGGATACAAAGACAAAAATAAAATAGTCCCTACCCTCAATGAGCTTACAGAAGACACACACAATCAAGCACAAAGCAATCAGCCAAATCTTGGATCAGTACTGGGATTTCCTTGGAGCCTCAAAATCTGAAAGTATGAGAGGAATAGGATGCAAATATTCAAATCAGGAGCTCTTCAGTGGATTAAAAGGTAAGATACAGTGTGGGCAGAAGTGCTTTCCTGCCTAGTGCTATTTGCTCCAAAGTTTCCATCCTAATAGCAACTGCCTCTACCCCCTCATATCCCTCCCCTTTTCACAACTAACCTATCATCATAGTTGCAAGATGAGTCTGCTGTGTTCCCCCCCAATTCACCCTCACTACTAAAACCATGGGTTCCAATAAGAGACCTGCCCCTGTAATGCCACCCCAGACCTTGGGGCCTTAGTAGGATAATGCTTATCAAAGGCTTACACCAATCCACTTGAGTATGCATGGTATACCAACTCCTACATCCTCTTCTCTAGCCAATGTCCTTCCTTAACCTTCCCTGCGCCCACTTGCTGTTCCCTGAACCTTCCATATCTTTACCCTCCTGCTCTAATTAGGGATGTATAGAATGGATTTGTACAGTTAATCTTTGACCCATTTGATACAGTTCAACAAGAATTTGTTAAGTAAACAAAGCCAAAACTAGACTCCAAATGCATGACTCACAAGATGCCCTTGAACTCTGAGGTTCAATGGTATCTGGTATGACATCTTTATTAGATCGCAATGATTAATAGTACCACGTAATCCATGCAATATACTCTTCTGAGGACATCAGAGGGCCTTGCTGCTAAAAGTAGTCGCAAGCAGCATTTTGACTCAGTTTCCTTGGTAATCATTTACAGAAGACATACCACCTACATAAGCCTTCTATCTTTATTGTTACCATTATCAGGAAGCCAGGGTAGTGATTTGTGGGTGGGAAAGGCAGTAGCTAATACTAATCTTCCTGAGGAGGACACCAAGCTCTCTTCTTCCCATCCCAAGGCTGCCCCATAACCAGCTTATAAAATCAAACCTACCCCAAGTTCTGGCACAAAGCTTTCCAGAGGGCCCTTATAGCAAAGAGCTGACTGTTGACAGGAGAGAGACAAGAGGCACATGAGACCTCAGTGCCAGAATGGTAAAGTTCTGGGGAGACTCAGGCAGGGTTCATTGGGGGGTATTTTTAGGAAGTGAAGGAGACTTCTGATTCCTCTTAGAGTCAAGATTGCAAGTTAGCAGATCTCCCAGGTCCAGCGGGCATAGAGTTCTCCAGTAAATATGTGGTAGCTGCTTTCCCATTACCTGGGTGACTTGCCTCATGCATCTGTGTCTGCTCCCTTGTGTTATGTATAAATGGAGGTGGGGGTGGGACAGAAGGTGGGACAGAAGGGGAGTCTCGTGCTGTGTGAGCTGGACTACAGCTACCAGAGGTCTTAAGGCACAGCAGATGTCAATGGGCCAGGCAACGACAAGGCTGTGTCTCAAGGTCAAAGGCAGCTCCAACCTTAACAACACCTTCTGAGCCCTTCCCTATTCCCTTGTGCATTCCTGTGTCAGATGTCATAGGACATCGGCTGTTAGCAATTATGGGACCCTGACATACCCATAATCCTCTCACCATGGTGGGAAAGAAAAATAGAACAGCAGGCTGCTATTTTTCCCCTCCTGTATTGTTGCTGCCAAATTCAGATGCTGTGTGAGATTCAAAACCACCCTCTGTTATCAGAAACAGGCAAAGCCAAGCAGCTAAAAAGCTAAAAAGATGTCAAAGTTTGAAGGAGGGGAAAAGGGAGAAGGAAATTAAGGCAGGTTTTTACCCCACCTCTGATGAAGGGTTCTTTACATTTCCTATGAATCACTAGTCCCTTTCTTTTAAAGAGAAAAAAAAAGTTTTTCTCCCTTTGAGAAAGAAAATGCTCTGTTGTGACACCAGAAAATACTTCAGTTATTGCCACTGTTTAAGTTAAAGTTAACAAACATATGAGGTGTTGCAAAGTCCACACCATCTTCCCAAAATGGGGCTAAAGCTTCCAACCTTCCTTCTACATCCGATCATCTTATAGACAAGCAGGAAGTAATCACCTTAACCCTTTCTCCATGCTGATTCATCTCAAACTTACCTTTCTACACTATGTTGGCAATAATAATAATAATAATAATAATAAAACTTTTATATGGCACTCAAGCTGTGCCAGTCACTGGGCTAAGCACTTTACAATTTACATTTTACATTTACAAGTTACATTTACTTTACAATTTACAACTTCATTTAATCCTCACAGCAATGCTAGGAGGTAGGTGTTATTATTATCCCCATTTTATAAATGAGGAAATTTAGGCAAACAGAGGTTGTTACTTGCCTGGGGTCACACAGCTAGTAAGTGCCTGAGGTTGGATTTGAACTCCGGTCTTCCTGAGTCTAAACCCAACACTCTTATCTATTCACTGAGCCAATAAATCCTATCCAATACAATATTTAAAATCCTAATGGTTTCACCTGTAGATTTATTGAATAATGAATATTATATTCAGAAGTTATGCCCCCCCGAAGTTGGACATTGTGGGACCCTGACATACCCACATAAGGAGGAAGAGAAATGGAACAGGAGGATGCTGTCCTTCCCATACTATTTCCCACTGTCTTGCTGCCAAATTCTGATGCTCTGTGACATTCAGAACCCTCAGTCTGGGTCCTCTGATAGCAAGTAAGCTCCTTGAGAGCAGGGACCATTACATTCTTGTCTCAGCATCCTCGTAGTACCTGGAACAGAGGCATTGAATAAATAACTATGTATCTAAACACAATGAATGACATCCTCTCTTATTCCCTAACACTTCCCACCCCACTCACTGACTGCTAGGCAAGCGCCCATCCTCCCCCTCTCAAGTTGAGTGACAGCTACTCTGGGCAGTCACAAACTAAACCACCCATTAACCCCAACTGCTAAGGGGCCACTGGGAAAGCACCACCTTCACCCCACCTTCCAGATCTTACCTAGTCGCTTTGGCTGGTGTCTGGCAGGCAATGGGATCTCACCACTAGGAATGCATCTCTTGTCCATTACCCCAGTGTCAAGAGGTTATGTTTCCTCAATGGTCTTTTGAAGTCAGTAATACTTTGGTCTCCTTTCAGGAATCTTGTTTCTCCTCATGTCAATACTTTGGTCATCTAGAAAACTTTGCAGATTCTGCTCTTCGGAGATAATTCTTCATGCCTGCAGAAAACATTCACCAAGTCAGAGAGACAGTACCCCACAGCTTTCGACCTGACTTCTCTCCATGGTTTTTTCCAACCAAAGATCTTGAAGCAGTTAACATATAGCCTATTCAGTTTTTACATTTGTCTCTTAGGAGGTTACTGCTCAATACAGGTCCTTGGTAATTTTTCAAGATTGTTTTGTATATATTTGTTTGCTGTTGTCTTCTCCATTAGATTATAAGCTCCTTGTGGGCAGGGACCGTCTTTTGACACTGTTTGTACCACCAGCATTTAGCACAGTGCCTGCCTGGAACATAGTAGGTGCTTACTAAATGTTTGTTAATTTATTTACTCTCTTTGGAGAGACCTGGTATAAACTCACATGAGCTTTCTGTCTATGAACCAGAATCAAGCAACTAGGTGGCACAATGGATAGAGAACTTGACCTAGAGTAAGACCTGAGTTCAAATCCAGCTTTGAATAACTACTAGCTGTATGACCCCAGGCAATTCACTTTTCTTCTGTCCACCTCAGTTTTCTCATCTATTAAATAGGTATGCTGATAATAGCACTTACTTCCCATGATTGTAATAAGGATCAAATGAGATCATATTTGTAAAGTACTTTTTAAACCTTTAGTTACTATATAAATACTAGCCATTAGTATTATCATAAACCAAATATCATACATTCAAGAGCTCAATGTGTTTTCCTTGTTATTTATTCTTTTTCAACTAGTAGATTACAAGGCAGAGTTGCTAAGTGACTAGCCTAGAATAAATCTACGCCATAAATAGTGAAATTTCTGACATTTCTGGATACAAAACTCTTTCTCCAACCTTTTGCAGTACTGTCTGTTCCAGCATGAAATAGTTAAGTAAGGCATAACATTGAACTCAAAGCTTTAAATACCTGTCAGCATAAATGTCATCAGAGTCAAACCAACTGAGGATTAAGAGTCTAATTGGATCTTAGTGTAATTTTCCAAACCTGGCAACATCATGGATATACTTTTGGGGGGAAGAGAACCACAGTCCTGCGATTTCTTTGGTGTAGGCAACCCCCAATGAAGAAATTTTCTCTACCAACATGTAACAGCAAATATTCCACAAGAGTTGCCTGGGACACTGAGAAAAATTAAGTGACTTGCCCAGGGTCACACATACAGTATATGCCAGAAATGGGACTTGCACTCAAGCCAGCTCTCTGTCCACTATAAGGACAATAACTAGCAAGTAATTAAATTGAAGAAATTGCGCAGATGCTACCAGATGTGACAACTGCCTTCCATCTGAAGACCTCATTAAATTCTAATCTCATCTCAGAGTTTGTTTCCTTATCTGAAAAACTGGAACAGTAATACCATTAGCTCAGGATTATCTATATTAATGAAGAAAAGAAGCATAGGTAATAGTAGATTATCTAAAAGTAGAGGCAGGTTGGCATCCTGGAAAGAACTCTGGATTTGGAGCCAAGAGACCAGGCTTTGAATCCCAGTTCTCGCCCTTATATGTGACCTTGGAGAAGATGTTTCCCTCCTCTGAGCCCTTTGCTTCTTCATCTGTAAAATAAGGGAACTGGATTTGATGACCTCTATGGCCCCTTCCCGCTATAAAGTTACGGTGCTTATGAACCATTCACATTTGACTTTGGAATGTATTTGACCCTATTACAACCAATTTGTGACCCTTGGTCACTGCTCTTGCTTTGGCAAGCCATAAGCAAACCTCCTTTTCTAATTTCTTAATTTTCATTTCTTCTCAATGTAATAAGAGAAAGATATAGAACGATGATCAATTTGGTCTACAATAAGTTCAAGACACCCAACATCTAAAAATAAAAAAATTAAAACTAAATTAAAATTTAAAATAATTTTAAAATAATAATTAAAAAGATACCCAACATCACTCAGCTCTTCACTGCTACACAGTATCTCTTGTGTTTATCTTTTGTTGACTCCCTATAGCATTCCCCACAGCTGCTAATCCAATCCTTTCCCTTTCTTCTCAAACCCTCAATCCTAATACTACTTCCTTTGCAAATGACTTTACTTCCTCCTACTTGACAAAAAAAAAAAAAAACTCAAAATTATCCTACCAGAGTGCTCTCAAGTCTCCATTAATTTCCCAGTAATTTCATTAACCTTTCCCTTAAGGAAGAAGGGTCCCTGCTTCTTGCTAAAGCAAATTATTCTGCCTATATCCTTAATTCAAACCCCTCTTTCCTTCTCTGAGACCTTGTTTCATCAATTATTTATTTCCTCTCTTTTTCATCTTCATTCTCTCTATCCATTAGGATATTATCCTTAGCCCACAAATAGGAAGGAAGGAACAAACAAGCAAACTTAGAAGGAAGGCAGACAACTACCAGGTTTTTCTGGGGTGGGGTGGGTGGTTTTTTGTTTGTTGGGGGTTTTTTGTGTGTTTTTTTGGGGGGGGAGGCATGGAATCCAGTTCTCTCTGAATTCAAATTAGGTCTACAGTCAGCCCAAGGAATAATAACCTACCTAGAGGGCCTAACGGCCATAGAATTCCCTATCTCTCTCCTGGTCTTCACCAACATCTATAGGACTCCTCAATATCTCACATTTTCAAGTATTTCTGGTTAGACTCTATAAATTGCATTTGCAAGAGGTTCATCAGCTTAAGTTTTTCAGTCATAATGTGGCTAAAAGTAGCTGGTAACTCCTTTGGTGTTGTTTATAGACACAAAGTTATCACCACCTTCCTGTCTCAGTCTACCCCAAGCTAAAGGCACACTTTTAGCTATAATTAAAAGAGAAAAGCAAAAAGCAAAAAAAAAAAAAAAAGTTTTCCATTACAAGCATCTATTAAAGGCCAATATTGTGATCAGTCACCCCAATAAGTCAGTTTTAGGCTGATCATTGCTGTAAGTCAGATTTCAATGAATTCTTCATAAAACAAAAATGCTACCTAACTCAATTTCCTAAATCACAGAGGTCCAGAAGATGAAAGGGGAAAATGAGGAAAGGGAAAGTCAAGCAAAAATGAAAAAAAAAAAAAGAAAAGAAAAGAATATTACCAAATTGGAAGTACCCCATTTCGGGGATAGATTGAAGAAAGTAGAGATTTTGGAACTCAAAATTTTTAAAAGGAATATTAAAAATTGTCTTTCGGGGGCAGCTAGGTGGTACAGTAGATAAAGCACCGGCCCTGGATTTAGGAGGACCTGAGTTCAAATCTGACCTCAGATACTTGACACTTACTAGCTGTGTGACCCTGGGCAAGTCACTTAACCCTCATTGCCCTGCCAAAAAAAATAAAACCAATAGTCAAAAAAATTGTCTTTCCATGTAATTGTAAAAAAAAATTTTAAATGATTTGTCATGGGGACATGGGGGGGGGGGGGTTAGGTATTCCTCGGTAAAGAATTACAACTCTCACACACAATCCAATCAGAATAAAATGGTCTTTGATTTGGGCGCTGGAGAAAGTGACAAAAGAGGGAAGTCAAAGACTTTGCCTCCAGGGGGGGAGATGGTTTAGAGACATCCTTCTCCTAGAATGGAAGAAAGGCAAAAGCTTTGACAGAGCACAGATGGGGTGAGCACCTGACAATGGAAAGTTCCTTTTGGGGGTAAGGCAAGGCTTGAATGAGGCATGGCGGTCCTGACTTCTGGAGCTATCTTTGTCCCAGGCTCCTCGGATCTCCCCCCTGCTTCTTAGGTGTGTCTGTCCTTCAGTTTAGCTTTTCAAGGAGAAAACCTCTGAGATAGCCCAGAGCCATATCGTGATTAAAAAACAAACTGGTACACCAAAAGGAAAAATTGGAAGTTCCCAACACAGTATTTACCATTAGGAACTTAGGGGTGTTTGTAGTTTTTTTAGACCACTGGCCTTAAGGTACCATGGTTGCTTCAGAATACATTCTTTTCTATAGATGCCTAATGTTTGAGTTAGGACAACATGCCCAGGTTTCCTCCATATTTTTTTTTCTAGCGGGGCAATGGGGGTTAAGTGACTTGCCCAGGGTCACACAGCTAGTAAGTGTCAAGTGTCTGAGGCCAGATTTGAACTGAGGTCCTCCTGAATCCAGGGCTGGTGCTTTATCCACTGTGCCACCTAGCTGCCCTCCTCCATCTTTAAAAGGAAATATCACTTGGCCTTTCCATCCTTTTGAGCAATCTTCCTACATTGAACCATAACTAGGGTAATCAGGGATTTGCCCCAAGTATCTGAAAGGTAAAGGGTACTGGGAGAACTTGCACCCTTCTTACAGCATGGAAACAACAGAGTTGTTTGTTAGCACCTGGATAACAAGAATAATTCATTAAATTGGAAACTACCATACAGCATATTCCTTCTTCTGTTCTATCCCAAACCCAATTAACCAAATAATCAAAAGGCATTTATTAAGCAACTTGTTGTCAAGTCCTAGCAAAGAAAGATAAATGCTAGCTGTGTGAACCTGGGCAAGTCACTTAACCCCAATTGCCTCACCAAAAAAAAAAAGAAAGAAAGAAAGAAAAAAAGATAAATGTCCCTGTCCTCAAAAAAAACACATTTATAGGTGTATACAACACATCTAGACAGTAAATAGAAGGTAAACTTGGGGAGGAGAGTAGGAGGTGGGGGGGATACATCTCAGGAATCCCACCCCAAGTACAGTCAATTATATAGCCACAGGCACAAAAATTCACCAATATCCATAGGAATCTTCTTCTTTTTTTTTTTTTTAGTGAGGCAATTGGATTTAAGTGTCTTGCCCAGGGTCACACAGCTAGTATGTGTTAAGTGTCTGAGGTTAGATTTGAACTCAGGTACTCCTGACTCCAGGGCCGGTGCTTTATCCACTGCGCCACCTAGCTGCCCCAGGAATCTTCAATGAGCACACGTTCAAGTATTTCTGGCCCAGTCTTCAAGAGGCTAATTAGTTTAGGATTCGCCATAATGTGGCTGAACAGATAGCAAAACTCCTTGTGGCCAGTTGTGGCTCCTGTTCTAGTTTTCTCCTGGCTTTCACTGCCAAACCCCCAGAAAAAGAAAAAAAAAAAGTTGCTACCTTCACTGCTTCTCCTTCCTCATGCCTCCAACCAACTCACTGCTGAGTCTTTGCATCTCTACTCAAAATATTCCCTCCCAATTTGCCAATGACCTCTTACTTGCTAAATCTGATGCCTTTTTTTCCCAGTCCTCATCCCCTTTGACTACTCTCGGCTCATCACACTCTCAACCCTTGTCTCTTTCTGGTACTTTTGTTTCTACATCCCTCTATGTAACACCTGGAACAAAGCAGGTACTTACAAAATGCCTGATGAGGTAAATACTCTCTCTTTCCAGGTTCTCCTACTTGTCTGATACGTGCTGTTCATGCAAGTTTCCTAGATTCATATCCCACCCTCCACTAATTACATACTCACTTAACCTTTCAAAGACCACAGCACATTGGGGAGGTTTCATTTCCACTTCCCATTCTGCCTTCCTCCTAATAAAGTTACACTTAAGTAATCAATAAGTGTGATGTTGTCATTTCAGTCACTTCTGATTTTTCATGACCCCATTTTGAGGTGTTCTTGGCAAAGATACTGGAGTGGTTTACAATTTCCTTCTCCAGCTACTTTTACAGATGAGGAAACTGAGGTAAACAGGGTTAAGTGACTTGCCCAGGGTCACACAGCTCATAAGTGTCTGAAGCCAGATTTGAACTCAGGAAGATGAGTTTTCCTGACTTCAGGTCCAATGCTCTACGTACTGAGTCACCTAGCTACCCAGCGAACATACCCTTTATTATAAAGTTAAGATTTACAGTTCTGTAGTTTTCAGAGTTTACTCTGTACCTACTTCAGCAAAAGGGAATACTAGTAGCAGTCTGACAGTCTCCAGCTTTTATGGACATTGGCCAGAAGATCTAACTGCATGCTTGAATTCCTTCACAAATCCAATGGACTTATGTTGGTCCTGGTCATTTACCCACAGCATTTTGTCAACTAAGTTTAACATTTTGAGCATCTTACAACACTAATTGATTTGAGTTCATTGAACAAGGGGTTGTTAAGCTCATGCCAGTTGCAGTGGATACAAAGACAAATCTTATGTGTCGGTGGAGTGCATCCCTTCCTGAGCTGGAGGAAATTGAAGAAATAAGAAGGCAATCACTGATGGTGCCTCATCAGAAACTTGGATTGGATTGACAAATATGGGGAGGGAGACAATGGCACAAGATGTCTTTTCCCAAGCACAAGGATGAAAGATAGAAAAATACAGAGATAGAGTTGTTGGTCAGTCATTTCAGACCTTTCATGGCCCCATTTGGGATTTTCTTGGCAGAGATGCTGCATTAGTTTCCCATTTCCTTTTCTGGAATGCAGTGGATCCATTTCATCAGGCAATCAGAAATTAAGTGACTTGCCAAGGGTCACACAGCTGAAAAGGTCCAAGGCTGCATTTGAACCCAGGTCTTCCGACTCCAGGTTCAGTGCTCTACCTGAGGTAAACAGGGTTAAGTGACTTGCCCAGGGTCACACAGCTCATAAGTGTCTGAAGCCAGATTTGAACTCAGGAAGATGAGTTTTCCTGACTTCAGGTCCAATGCTCTACCCACTGAGTCAAAAAGCTGTCTCAACAGAGATGGAGACAGAGCCGAACCCTCTACCATCATTATACTTCCTTCTATTTTTTCTCCTTCACTGTCAACCTTAAGTATAGAGGTATACTTATGTATTGGAACACACTCCATCCGTGAATGAAACTGATAAATTGTGCAGTATGACTAGTTATATTATAACAGGATTTGCTTTACACAAAGATTCGTTTGGAATTTAGGTCTTTTTAAGCACAATAAAAAAACCTTATCAGTCAGTTTCTCATTCATTATTGATGGGAATTGAAGAGATTATAGATTCATTCATTTACTCAATATGTGTTTCTTAAATATATTCTTTGTGTAAGGCATTGTTTTAGGCACCAAGGGAAATCAAAAGAAATATAAGAGAAAGTGTCTGCTTTCATCAAACAGAATTAGTAAAATCATATGTTTTAGTTTTTATATCATATTCATTTCTAAATACACCTCTCCTCCACCCCATCCAGTGAGTCAGCCCTCATAGCAAAATTTGAAAGAGAAAAAAAAGAAAATCATTTCAGCAAAACTAATCAAGAACCCCAACCATGTCAAACAGCATGTGCAATATTTCACAATCATAGTACCTTGCTTCTTTAAGAAAGATAAAGAAGTACATTTTCCCAATTCCTCCACGGCAAAGCTGGGTAATTAAAATTATACAACATTTACTTTTTTTGTTTGTTTTCTTCTTTATACTTACATTATTGTAGTCATTGTGTCTAGTATTTTTCTGATTTGTCTTAGTTCCCTCTGCATCCATTCCAAGAAGTCTTCCCTCATTTCTCTATATTCTTCGTATGGGTCATTTCTTATTAAGTACAAGGACATTTTAAAAGACATCCAGGAAAATAGGCCAAATGACAGAATCCAGAAGAGAGAGCAAAAGATTCCTTTTGAATGGGCTCATTAAGGTAAGCTTCCAGAAAGAAATGACATTTGAATTGGGCCTTGGATGAAAGGTGCCATTTTGATAGGCAGAGCATTTTTTGGAATGGGTATGGGAGTAGGGTGAAAGAGGAAAAGGAGAAGAGAGTAAATGGGGAAGGAAGGTATTCCAGGTGGAAACCTCCCCTCCTCCATCAGGAGCAGTTAACAGGTGCAGCAAGGCAATAAAAAAGGTGGGGAGTGATGAGTGATTTTAGAATATTCTAACACACCATCTCTAGATTTGCTGACTGTGGCCTCGTGATTTGCAGTCTAATGCTGATTGCTGACACCTGGGCCAGATTCCCCAGCAATAACTCATTGGCAAGGAGAGGTCAGGCCAGCTCTGGAAACAGCTAATGGATCTCCACAACGAATTAAGGAAATGGTGATTTTTTTTTAATTTGGCTAGTGGTTTCTGTTTGTCGATTTTAGCCTAGTGTTTGTGTCTAACGATTAAGAGTCTAGAGCTGATTACTGACATCTGACACCTGGTCAAATTAGCCTAGAATTCCCAGAGCAGGAAGCCAGAAGCACCTAAATGGCCCCAAGTAGAAAATGGATCCTTGTAGTTCAGAGCTTCAGTCCTTTGTATTTGACAATATGGTGAAGACTTCTTCTCAGAATGATGTTTTCAAATACAGAAAAATAAATACAAAAGATTACAAAGAAACCAAATATGTTGAAATATAATTAGCCATAATATTTTTTAAAAAAACAAGTTCATAGAACCCCTTCTTAAAAACTTATATTTTGAAAGCTTCCAAGGTAAGATGCTTTAGGGCAGAGTTTGGTTCCGTTTTGTCCTGGGGTCCCTAGAACAATGATTTGTACATTTTTATAAAATCTGGGCTCATGTAGGAAGCTCCTAGAAGCAATGCCTTCTGTGACTATCTGCAAATGGCTTGCAGCACAGAGTCTTCACTTCCTGGGATAGGGAGAAGTTGACTTTCCTTAAGTGAGATACCCAGTATATGGCAAAGGTGACATTGGAATCCAAGTTGTCCTGACCCCCAAGGCTTTGGCATTCTTATTAATGACAGTCAGAGATAATAAACTTATCAAACTTGCTAGTGACACACATCTAAAATGGACAGCCGCTCTGCATAACAGGGTCTGGACACCTCCTACCCAGCTCTCTCTCACTCTTTCGTTCTCTTGCTTTCTCACTCTCTCTGTCTCTGTCTCTCTCTGTCTCTCTATGTGTTTGTGTGTATGTAAAAAGTGGTGTAGAAGTGAAAACAGTGACTCTGGACAAGTTATAGAAGTTTTCATGGAATTCAAGCTCTAAATGAATTAACGGTTTAATATGGTGTTCTAAAATGACCCTGAATGCTTAGGTTGCATTGCCAGGCATAGTGAAAAGTACCAAGGAAAGGATGGTCCTGCTGGATTCTTTCCTAGTCAGGCCAATTCTGGATGACTGTGCTTGTTATTGGGCACCATGCTTTAAGGACATAGGCAAACTGGAGATTACACAGAAGAAGAAAACCAGCTTGTGAAGAACCTTAAGATGGTGTCTTTTGAGATTAGGTACCTTGTCAAAGAACTGATCCAACCTCTCTTTGAGAATAAAGACAGGCTTAACTTGAAAACATGGAGGTCACTTGGCTGAGGCAGAAATATAAACATGACACTCATTGCAAGTCACTCCAAAATTCTTCCATACTGATGCAGATTCACTAAAAAAAAAAAACTTGTAAGGGTTTATAACTCACTGTTAAGACCTTTACAGACTTTTGTCATCTAATAACTATTTTTCTGTACAGTCATTTTCAGTCCTGTCCAACTCTCTGTGACCCCATTTGGGCCTTTTCTTGGCCGAGATTTTGGAGTGATTTGCCATTTCTTTCTCCTGCTCATTTTACAGATGAGGACACTTGAGGCAAAAAGGATTAAGTGGCTTGCCCAGGGTCACCCAACTAGGAAATCTCTGAGGCCATATTTGAACTCAGTAAGATGAGTCTTCCTGACTCCAGACCCATTCCTGACTTTATCCATTGCACTACCTGGTTGCCCCTGGCTACACCCAACCTCCTTGCCTTTGTCTCAATAACAATTTTTCTCACCCATACTTTTCCTTTTTCTTACTAACCTTTTACTTGCTTAACTTAACAATTTACTTTAACAATTTATTTCATTTATCTTTTCTTAATTACCTTGCCTTGTCAGCTATCTTCTCCTTTTCCTTCTCCTGAGTTCTCTTCAGATGTCCTTACTCCTTTATCCCTTTCTTCCTTCAGATTGATTTCACCTTCAGGGCAGCTCCTCTTCCTTCAAAATAAGTTGCTCTCCTTCAGTTTATCCTCAAATTCACCCAGATAGCCCGTCCCCCACTGCTGTCTTTGGACTCCTTCACAAGTCCAAACTCCTCCAAATCACCCCGATGATTTCCTTTCTCTAATTTAGCTCGATTCTTTCTCCATTGTTTTCCCATAGAACACAGAAACTAGGAGTGGAACATCTTGAGATGTGCCTGTTTGGGAATAACAGGTTTTCTAGCCTGGACTTCCCAGGTGTAAAAAGTACTGGGGATAATGGTGGTAATCACAGGAACAACAAGATGGGAAGTAACCACGAACAACAGACAAGTATATGATGCCTTAAAGTCTGCTAAGTGCTTTACACACAGTATCTCTTTGGGGGCCAAAGTCAGATCTGATTTGATATGTGGCCTTGGGCCAGTCACAGTTTCTTTATGTCTCAGTTTCCTCCAAATGATGATCGTAATATGTATGCTAGTCTACTTCATAAAGTTGTTAAAGTAATTGGTAAAGCAAAAAATCCTATGTAAATGTGAACCTTGACACCCATCATTAATCCCACTTTGGAGTTTGTTTAGTGGGTCTAGCCTGTTTGGTCAAACACCACACTATGGCACAGGTACAAAACATATTCTCCCTATAATGTTAAGATATTTGAGGTTTTGGGCAGCTAGGTGGCGCAGTGGATAACTCACTGGCCTTGGATTCAGGAGGACCTGAGTTCAAATCCAGCCTCAGACACTTGACATTTAACTAGCTGTGTGACCCTGGGCAAGTCACTTAACCCTCATTGCCCTGCAAAAAAAAGAAAAAGATATTTGAGTTTCCCATGTTCAGTAACACAACCATTTTTTAATGAGGCAACTTAAAAAAATTGGGGTCGTATTTAAAAAGTTCTAAAAAAAACCAAAATTCCACACAAAAGAAGAATCCTCAAAATATAAATATTTTTTAAATATTGTGACAAATTCAGACTTTTTCCCTAAATTTAAAGGTTTAGCTGAAGCTCGGTTGAATTACCATTTGAAATAAATTAAAATGCTGCATAGTAATGACTCACTTTATCTAGAGTTTTCTTATCCAACCTCAATTAACTGAAAAAACAGTCTAGAACCCAAAAATAGGTTTTTAAAAATGGCAACAAAAACAAACTTTGAGTAGCAAAAATAGATAACAGATGCTGACAACAGGAAGTGGTGGCAGAGAGAAAGCACCACCTTGAGATTCAGAAAACCCAAGTTTTCTAGTCACCCACTATCAAGCCATGTAGCCAGTCAATCAACAAACAATGATTAAGTACATCCCTAAAAATATTCTAGGTCCAGAGACCTAGAATGACAAAATAATGAAATCATTTCTGTTCTTAAGGAGTTTTCATTCTATCTGGAGAAGCAATTCAGAGAGAGACAGAGACAGAGAGAGAGAGAGAGATGTGTATGTATGTGTATGTGTGTGTATGTATGTCTGTGTATGTATATGTTTATATATTCATGTATTTTATATATCTATACACATGTATATATGTATGTATATATTATTTGCATATATACACATACATATATGCATATAAAATGTGTGTATAGAATTATATGTGTACATGTATATATATATACAATATACACAAACATGTAAATAAATTGAAAACATTTACAAAGTGAATACAAAGGTATGGGGGGGGTACACTAGCAATGTGACCTTGAGCACTTTGTTTGAGACTCCAGGACTCAGTTTTCTTATCTGTAAAATAACTTATGTAGATTATTTGAAATAGTCCTTCTTGCTCCAAAATCAAATGACTAGGTCACAGCTGGTATGCTAACAGTAAAAGAAAAGATGGAAAAACTATAAAGAAGACAAGACGTAAGAATTCCAAAAGCTTGCCCTATTTAGGAAGCAGAGAATTATAGGCTACATTTTAGAAAGATTTCCATAAAAATGGTCATTTTTTTTATTTTACCACTTAAAGAAGGGTAAGTTTCAATTATCTTTAAAATTCACTGATGTGGAACACCTCATCTCCCATTGATGCTGGAGAAATGAAGTGTTATTATATCGAGAACTTGCTATAGACATGGGAAAAAAAGGTGGATTCATTCATTCCTGTGAATATTTTTTTACCATTCCATTAAACTAATTTAGTATTAAACTAAGCTATCACTCGCACTGTAAGACTTCTTTTTCTAATTAGGTTTCTAACAAAGAAAAACATTTGGACTTTAATGAAAATGGGACTCGGGAGATGATTTGCTTTCAGATTGAAGAAGGCAAAGGAGAATGAAGAGACAGCCTATTTTGAATGCAGATTTTATTATTTCACAAGGAAGAAACACCCTGATTCCTTCATAAATTGTGAGTCTGGCCTCCAATTGCACCATTAACATCTTCCTCTGGGAAACTGGTCAATCATGCAATAGTTGGTACAGAACTCTGCTAGCTGCCCTCCCTCTTCCTGCTTTTTCTTCCTTCATTCTAGAGAGTTAACAGTCAAAAATACGATCAGTTCAATTTCACCTCCTCCACTGGAATCCCCACACAATCAAATAGGCCCCTATTCCTCAGAGTCACAAAAGCAATTTTAATGGAGTTTCAGAGTGAAAGTTCACTTACACCATGAAATTAAGGTGCAAGTGGGTATAGCGTGCCCTCTTTCCCTGAAAGGGGTTCTCATTGATGCAATGTCATCAAAAGGAAAAAAAAATGGCAAGATGACTTACAAGAATGTATGGGCTCGTATTTCAGACCAACTCAGTGCTTTCTACTTCCAATTCTATCTCCTTAACAGGGAGTTTAGAAGCACTGGGGGAAAGGGGAGAAGGTGGTTTCAAATAATCTTAGGAAATGAAATATAAATGAAGAAAAGATGATCATTACACCATATCTTTTTAATCATAATGTTTGCTGAAAAATATCAAAGGATAATATACCCTAATCTATAAAGATGGCAGCCTATAGTTTTGCTCACTTTGACTGTCAAAATTGGGAACCCATGATGGATCCATAAAGTAGGGGAAAAAATTATAAGACCCAATATGGCCGATGCTACCTTGCCAAATTCATGGATCTTGGTAGAAGAGCTGTCCACCAATATGAGATGTGCTATACTGTAAGCCAGTGTGTTGACTCTTTTAAAAACTCCTGAAATAACTGGTAGCTCATGTGTCATCACCAAAAGGATTGCCCCATTTAGCCTGGGGATGTTTACTTTCTAAAGAAACCGCCTCAGACCACAATTAATGTCCTGTGATTCTGCAACTTTCCTGCACAAAAGGAGCAGATTCACTGACAGTCTGTTGATCAGTTTGTTGGCTTCAGGCTGGAGAGGAAGCTGGACAATTTAATAATGTATGACCGAGAATAAAAAAGATGGGCAGCAGACTTCTCATTTCACTTCATGGATCAGCATTAATTGTTTCTTTTAAACCCACAGAGCCAAATAGTGAAGTCATATGAAATAATAAAGGACTAAGTATCATGTTTCTAGTTAATTTCACTTTTTCCTCTTCTTCCAATGAGCTGCTACAATAAGCTAAATGTAACCCAATTAGCCTAAAGTGACTTAGTGACTGCTTATCTCGCCACTATTATGTAACAATATACTATTCTCTAATAATATAAGACCGTCTTCCATTAGGATTAGAGTAGGGGCTCTTAACCTTTATGGTGTCGTGGACACCTTTGGCAGTCTGATGAAGCCTATAGACTCTTTCTCAACATAACGTTTTATTTTTTTTAATTCTCCATAAAATAAAATACAAAGGAAACTAATTATATTGAAAGCTATCAAAATTTTAAAAAACAAGTTCATAGATCCCTGGACCAGACATTATAAATCTGGAGGGAATACTGGAGATCATTTAGCTCATCCCCATTTTATAGATCAGGAAAGAGAACACCAGGGATATTATGTAAGCTGCCCTTTCTTGATTAAAAAAAAAAACTGCCCATTTTCTCTGCTAGAGGCTTCAAAGGGCTGCTACCCTCCAAATCTCTTAAAAGTCTGTGCTTTCTTCATCCCTGCAGTTTTTCAGCAGTAATGAATAAGATGCATGGTGGGTTGAAATCCACTAAATGAGCATGCAATTTTGCTCAAGATGGCGGGAGAATTAAAGGGAAATGGAGATATTTAATAAGAACTAGCAAGCATATGGATTCTCAGGGAACCCTAACTCAGGATAAACAAATCCATTAAACTCTCTTCCACAAATCATGAATTTAATTATCTACAGTAAACTTTTCAGCAACAACATTCTTCCAGTGATACGTCATGGAACACTATTATACATTCAGTCCATCAACAAGCATCCTGTGCCAAGTACTGTGCTAAATGCTGGGAGTGTGATGAAAAGTAAATAACAATCCCTGCTCTCACAGAGCTCAGTCTAATGGGGAAGACAACACACAAACAACTATGTACAAACAGACAGGATTAACTAGAGATAAGTGACAAAGGGAAGGCACTAGAATTAAGCTCCATGAGAACTGGAGTTGGGAATCACCATCAAAGGGAAACTGAGAGGTTTATGATGATCAAAAATAAGCTACCATGGGATAAAGGAAGGACATAAGCATTTTTAGATACCTACTATGTGCCAGGAACTGCAAAAAGTGCTTTACAAATATTATCTCCTTTGTTCCTTACAACCATTCTAGAAGGTAGGTGTCATCATCATCATCATTATTTTACAGTTGAGGAAACTGAGACAAACAGAGGTTAAGTAAGTTTCAGCTATTACATGTCTGAGATTGGCTTTGAGGTTGGAACTTTCCTTCTCTAGATCATCCATTATCCACTGTGCCACCTAGCTGCCTCCAATTACAATACAAAAAAATGTGACTAAGAAGCAATGAAGTGGATAACCAAAAAGAGAATGAGACAAAGGGTTAACCTATAGAAAGCCCATGTGTTCGACTGGTTTCCTAGCAACATCAAGCCATGTCAAGAGTATGCAAAGAGTATGCAAGAGTATGCAACCTGCTATGTTGGATGGTCCAGTAGTAAATTAATAGGAAAATGTGGATGAGGGATACAGGAGGTGGGCAAGTCTGGCTGGGTTGAGGTCTAAATCATCAGATGGAATACCCACATCAGTGAGACCACATGTCTATTTGAGCATTTAACAATAACCCAAAAGTACTCTGTAATAGAAAGAGTACAAGACTTGGAGTCATGGCACCTACCTTAAAATTGTCTAAAGCGACTTGTCCCTTCATGATAATGTGCTATTCGTATGCTATTCTCTAGTCATATAGCAGGTCTTAAAATTAGGGTTAAAGGACTTAAAGCTGGAAGGAATATTTGAGATCATTTAGCCCAGATGGGTTTTTAATGCTTTTTTTTTTCAGTTATCAAGCATTTATTTTTTTCTCCCACTCACCTGCCTCCATCCATTAAAAATAAAAAGAGAAAGAAATACAGAAACTTTGTGTCATATGACATTTTCAACCAAAACAAATTTCTTCCTTAGCCACATGATACACATTCTGCATATTAATCTATCATCTCCATGTCATAAAATGGGCAAGTATGCTTCAGTCCTCTAGAATCACGCTTGGTCAGAGTTCTCAAGTCTTTCATACTCATTTATTTTTATAATATTGATGCTATAATGTAAATTTCGCTGGCTTCTACTCTTTTTACTCTGTATGGGTTCATACAAAACTTCCCAAGTATCTAGGAAATTGTCTCTTTATTTCTTATAGTGCAATCATATTCCATTACCTTCATATATAGTAATTTGTTCAATCATTCCCCCATTGATTGTCATCCCCTTAATTTCTTGTTCTTTCCCACTACAAAATAAAAAGACCTTCTGTAAATATTTTTGTATGTATGTATCCTTTTTCTTTGTCTTTCATCTCTTTGGGGTATAGGACTAGCGATAACATTGCTATTGTCAAAGGACTTGTACATTTAGTAACTTTGCAGGCAGAATTTCAAATTGCTTTCCAGAATGACTAGACCTATTCATAGTTCCACAAACAATGTAAAGGTGTACCTGTTTCCTGACAACCCTACCAACATTAGTCCTTTTCCTTTTTGCCAAGTAGACAGCAATATAGCAGATATTAGATTTAACACAATTCTGTACCTCATACCTTATAGCAAAATAAGCATCAAATGGATATGTGCCTAGACATAAAAGGTCACATCACAAACAAATCAGAGGGGAAAGGGAGGAATTACCTTTCAGATCTACTGATGGGAAAAGAATTCATGACCCCAAAAATGTGAGGCTCATAAAAGATAAAATGGATAGTTTTGATCCAAATTCAAATTTTGTAATATTCAAATATTCATAATATTCAAATTTAAAATTCAAAAAAGTTTTGCATAAATCTAATATAGCTAAGATTAGAAGAGAAACATAACTGAGGAAAATGCTTACAGCAAATTTTTCTGTTAAGAATCTTATTTCCATGGGGCAGCTAGGTGGCGCAGTGGATAGAGCACCGACCCTGGAGTCAGGAGTACCTGAGTTCAAATCTGACCTCAGACACTTAACACGTACTAGCTGTGTAACCTTGGGCAAGTCACTTAACCCCAATTGCTTCATTTAAAAAAAAAAAAAGAATCTTATTTCCAAGATATATAAAGAACTGATTCAAATTTATAAGAATATGAGCCATTCCCCAAATGGTAAATGGCCATAAATAAATATGAACAGATAGTTCTAAAGGGAAGGAACTAAAGCACTTTATAGTCATTTTTGAATGTTTCACATCATTGAAGCATCTGAGGTTCCACCTCATGCTCATCAAATTGGCATACCTCAAGAGTTCTTTCCCTTTTTGTGTGTCATGTTTTCCTTTGGTTATCTAGTAAGGCCTATGGACCCCTTCTCAAAATAATGATATTAAATAATAGAAAAAATGCTAAATTTCAGTTAAAGGTTAAGGGAAAAAAATGTCATTTTCCCATCCAAGTTTACTTCCTTGAAATCTATCCATAGACCACTTGGGAGTCCATACACATCAGGATAAGGCCTTTGATCTAGCTCAACCCTTTCATTTTACAAATGATGAAACTGACTTGCTAAGAAACTCATTTGGACAAGTCACTTTACTCTCTGGACCTCAGTTTCCCTATCTGTAATATTAGAGGGTTGACCTAGATGACTTCTAAAGTCATGCTATCTCAAATATGTGATTTTATTATCACAAACTTGACCCAAAGGAGGGTGTCAATGGATTACCAATTAATCCCTGTCCCTGATCCAGAAGAGAATAGCATTTTGTCTTCTGTTCCTCTGTCTACCAGGAAGAAAGAAGACAATGAAAGAAGAGAAATCATCCCCAGGAAATTATCTTTAAGCTAAACTCATTACCTCTCATGTAGTCAGATCACATGCTAGAGTTCCTAGTTTTCCTGGGTTTTTCCCTCTGAGGGCTGGAGAGAATATTATGTATTATGATTTCTGCTTTCCAAGTACCAAAGCTCAGTAGACTCAATGTCTCCCTCTTTTCAAGGAATACCAATTTTGAATCAACAGTAGGAAGCTACTTCCTTGATCCTGTCAACAGGACTTTTCAGAGTCCAATATTATTCTGGCTGGAGCCAAGTAGAGTGTCAGATAATTATTATGCCGCCTTATCTAAACAGCAAGAAGATACCTTAGTGCCAGTTACTATTTCTCAGATGCCAAGAATGATTGAGCCGACAAACTCCTAATAATCTCCAGGAAATGGCAAAGCCAGCCTTTGAATCCATATCATTGGATTCCAAATCCAGATAGTCCTAAGATAGATCTAGTCGGGGCAGCTAGGTGGCGCAGTGGATAGAGCACCAGCCCTGGAGTCAGGAGGACCTGAGTTCAAATCCGGCCTCAGACACTTAACACTTACTAGCTGTGTGACCCTGGGCAAGTCACTTAACCCCAATTGCCTCACCAAAAAAAAAAAAAATAGATCTAGTCGTGGAATTCTCCTCAGGGAAACTCCAGGGACTTCCTATTCCCTTGAGGAGCAAAGGAAAATCCCTCTATCTGGTATGTAAAGCTCTTTACCACATATGCCTTACCTATGTTTCCTGTTTTTTTCTATATTGCCCCCCTTCCCTCAGTCTATGGCCCAGCCAAATGGGTTTTGCCGCTGTTCCACAAATATGGTGCTCCTCATCCTGCCTCTGTGACTTTGCATTTCCTCTCCCCATTCACGGAATGAATTTCTCTCCCCAACCCTGGCTCTTTATATCTCTTGGTTCTTTCCAAACTTAGCTCACTCACTACATTCCACACAAAGCTTTTCCTGTTCTCTCCACCAACTCTTCATATTATCCCCCACAAAAGAATGTATCACCACTCAGCCAACCATTCTGGAGATCAATTTGGAACCAAGCCCAAAGGGCTATAAAACTGTGCCTACCCTTTCACCCAGCAATTCCACTACCAGGTTTGTATCCCAAAGAGATCATAAAAAAGGGAAAAGGACCCACATGTACAAAAATATTTCTAGCAACCCTCTTTGTGGTGGCAAAGAATTAGAAATCCAGGGAATACCCATCAATTAGGAAATGGCTGAACAACTTGTGGTATATGAATATAATGGAATACTATTGTGCTATAGGAAATGATAAGCAGGCAGATTTCAGAAAAACATAGAAAGACTTACATGAACTGATGCTGAGTGAAGGGAGCAAAACCAGGAGAACACTGTACACAGTAACAGCAACATTGTGCGATGATCAGCTGTGATAGACTTAGCTCTTCCCAGCAATCAATGATCCAAGACAATTCCAAAAGTCTCTTCATGGAAAATGCTATCCACATCCAGAGAAAGAAATATGGAGTCTGAATGCAGATCAAAGCATATGATTTTTACTTTTTTGTTGTTTTTAGTTTTTTGTTTCTTCATTCTTATGATTTTTTCCTTTTGTTCTGATTGTAGGGGCCAAATTTAATATGTGGAGAGTTAATTGGATGGCTCGCCATAATATTGGGGTTCAGAAAATAATGAGGGACCTCTAGGTCCAAAACTTCCTCCCCTCTGAACTGCCTTTTTAGTTATTTCTCCCAGGCCAATAAGAAAGGAGCTTTACAGCCTCTTTTCCACAAACAAATCAGGTTTTATTAATGGGAATAAAATGCACAGCAAAGGTGAAATTAATAAAGTCAAGAACAATGAAATAGGGAAAAAGGAAAATGGATAATCCCCCTAACTCTAACAAAAGCCTATACAATCCCCAAACTCACTTCCAGCTCAGCTAATTCAAAGAGCTGGGTTCATTTTATTAACTCACCACCTGGGGTCTGTAGCTTCAATGGGAAACAGCAATGCAGCCAGGACCCACAGGACAAACTGCCAGAAAAAACCTTTCCCTCTCCCTCTCATCTGCTCATGGCAGCTCACCGACCAGAAAGAGACAGAGCTCCCCTCAGCAAACGTTTATTCTCCCTCCCCCCTTTGTTTCTTCAAAGAACACAGAGTGTTTCCTTGATGAAACATGCTTCTTCTCTCACAATATGACTAATGTGAAAATATGTTTAACATGATTGTTATGTATAACTTATATCAGATTGCTCGCTGTCTTGGGGGAGGGGAGAGGAAGGGGAAAAAATTTGGAACTCAAAATCTTATAAAAATGAATGTTGAAAACTCTCTTTACATGTAATTGGAAAAAATACAATACTATTTTTTAAAAAAGAATATATCACATTGTATAATCAGTAATACCATACCTAGGCTGTCTTCTTCCTATGTGACCCTGAGCATGTCACTTTACTGTTTGTCATCTGTAAAATGGGGATAATAAAGACCCAGATGCCCCTGCCTCCCCTATGCTTCCTGGCAGTCAGTAGGATAAAGAGCAGTCAGGACCAGCCTGCCAGCTCCTCACCACAGTTGCCCTTTTGGGAGGTGACTGCCTTCCCTGACTTCAGGCTGGTATCACTGCTGCCCTCCTTCATCCTTCTCTTCTTCAGCTTCTGAGTTATTAAGCATCATCCCTCCTTGCTATATAACTTCTCTCCTTGACATCACAATGACCTTGGTTCCTTCTTTAATAAATTGGAAAAGAGGAGGGAAAAAACCTTTTTGTCATGAAGTTCAAATGAGTTAACATATATAAAGCACTTTGGAAACCTTTAAGAGCTATGTAAATGCTAGCTCATCATCATCATTAGCTAGCATTTAGATGGTCCTTTAAAATCAGCAAACTGCTTTACAAATATTTCCCTTAATCCTCACCATAAACCTGTAAGAGAGGTACTATCATTATCCCCATTTTACATATAGGGAAACTGAGGCCAAGAGGTTAAATGACTTGCTCAGGGCCACATGGCTAATAATGTCTGAGGCAGGATCTGAACTCAGTTCTTCCTGGTGACAAGTCCAGCAGTACCCATTATACCACATAGCCGCCTAAACACTTATATATGTGCATGTCCTCTCTCATGTTATCTCAAGGAGATGAGCATTTTGCTGGGCACTGGAAACACGAAGACAGAAATGAAGCAGTATCTGCCCTCAATAGAATGTCATCCTCTCGAGAGCAAGTCTACTTTCATTTTTGGCTTTGTACCCCCAGTGCCTAGCAAAATTCCTGGCCCAGAAGAGGCACTTAGAAACATTTGGTGCCCAAGGATGGATGCCTCTTATAACATGCCATTGAAAATTAATAGAGAAAATGGGCTTGGGAGAAAAGTTATGCTAACACAGGAAGGAAATTTATATGTTTTGTGTTCTTATCATAGCAGGCTTCACTAATAAAGAGCAGGCTTTTGCTCTCTGTCCTAGGATACTTCAAGTTGGTTTAGCTCTAGAAGCAGAAGGCATTAAACTGGCAAGGAGATGGGTCATTCCCATTGTTCTCCATGCTCAGAATGCTGCCCACTGTGATGGGCTGAATAGAACCCATCATTAGATGATGCTACTAATATCATGCTTTCAAGGTTATAATATTCAATGGTTCCTTAAACTCAAATACAAAATTTAAAACACGTATGAATGCCTCATAAGTAGATCAATACTTATTGAACCAATAATGTGCCATGAATTTATATGTATTGAATATGACCATTTGGCAAATTTAGCAGGTAATAATGAAACTAGTAGTTGCAATGATGTTTCTATGTGATTTAAAGACCATTGAAATGTGAACATAAGGCTGAGCTTTTTGATCAATTAGTGGTTAAAAGCTATTTTTTAGAAACAGATTAGATTAGTAATTGTTTCTTTATATTCATCTCACCATATAAAGAACGGAGTGATTATAGCAACCTATCATGTTTCTTCTTATCTTCTCCCAGTCTCGGTGGTGTTATAGCCCTTACCTTAACCTTACTTTATATCCCTTAACCTAAGTGGTGGTATATCCCCTGACTCCCTTCTCCTTTTCTCTCTCCAATCTAATCCAAACCAACAAATTTTTTCCTAAAACTACTAGGAAGGGCGGGGGGAGGAGAGAAGGGGCAAGAGGGAGAAATATTTTAACACCAATAGTCTTCCTAGGATGTGATTTAGCTGCTAAATATGGAATGTTACAGTCTCTGAAGAACCAAAATTGTGAGTCACCCAGGGGGCAATAGAGAGATGAATGGTGGGCACAAATGGGCTGTAGCACATTGCCAATGATGAATTACACACAATAAGAAGCATAAAAGATATCATCAAAGAGATGTATGACTGGAGAAGGAGGTGGCCCTGTCATACAGAGGAAGCAAGCAATTACAGGTGGACAGATCCCATGTTGCGTTGGTACCCACGTAATGTTAAAACACCTAGAGAAAGGCTTAGCAGCACTCTAGGCAGACTTCTCACAATGGGGAATTTTTAGTGGACATGGAAGTTAGCTACACAGGATGAGAATCCCGAGCACAAAGGAACCATTTAATCCATCCAATACTTGAATAAGAACATACTCTACAACATTTGATTCAACAAATATTTATTAAGCACCCCTTGTGCCCACAAATGGTTATCCAGCCTTAGCTTGAAGGCTTCTAGTGAGAGGGAACACATAACTTTCCAAGAGAATTCATTTCACTTGAGGATAGCTCTAATTGTTTTTAAAAATTGTTTCCTTACATCAAATCTAAGTTTACCTCTTTGCAACTGTTACCCATTACATCTAGTTTTACCCTCTAGGGCTCTTTTCCTCATGAAACTCCTGCAAACTCATAAAAATGTCTCTTTTCCTCTCCAATCCACTCCCTAAGGGTTCTCTTTGCCTGGCTAAGCATCTCTATTTCATTCATTCTTCACATGGATCCTACATTATTTTGGCCACTCTCTTCCGGATGTCGTTGAATGGATCAGTGCTCTTACTAAAATGTGGTGGCTAGAAATGAGTACAATATTCTAAAGATGGTCTGACCAGAACACAATTAATCAGGGCCATTGCCTTCCTAGTCCTGAAGATTATGTCTCTCATAGAGCAGCCAAAGATTATTTTCTGCTATTCCACTGTTGGTTTGTGATGACTTTGAAGTTCCCTTGAACCTCAAGATCTTGGTCAGAAGGAATAAATGGATTATGTTCTGAACTGTTGAACAGCAATGAGATCATAGACCCATTGAAGAAATATTGAAGTATGCTCAAATCCTTGTACCAGGCTCTGATGGATTTAAGGGTAAAAAGTGATATAGTCTCTGCTATCAAAAATGTTGCCTTCTACCAGAAGGAATGCAATGCCCAGATAAATATGAAGACTGTAATGGGGCAGAGGACAAAAGTAAAGTGCCCCAGGAAAATTTGAGGAGGGGAAAAAACTCATCAAAGAAGACTTCACAAAGTAATTGACACTGAGCTGAGCCTTGAAAGAAGAGAAGGATCCTCTAAAAGATGAAGAGAAGGAAGAATTACATACCAGGCCTAAGAGACATTCTATACAAAGGCATAGCTGGTCCTTGACCCCAAACCATATGGAACCCCTGATTCATGAGAGTCTTGGAAGGTGAACAAGAAACTGTCATGGCCCAAGTTGTTCTCTAAGTTTCTCCTGCATCCATCTCACATTAACAGTCAATGATCAATGAGATCTTAACATGAGGTAAATAGAAAGTCTTATTCTATCTCCACAAATTGGCCAGAAATTTTAATTTACTTTCCTGTTCATCCTCACCCTTCCTAGTTAGGACAGCAAACTGGGCATCCACCTTCCCCAAACTTACTTATACCATATGTCTATCTCAGATTAATTCTATTCCGAAATGAAATACCGAATACCATTCCTGAAACCATGCCCCCTCACACGTATTGGTTTTAAACATTGTTGTTGGTTCAGTCGTTTCCAACTCTCTGTGATCCCATTTGGAGGTTTCTTCACAAAGATACTGGAGTGGTTGGCCATTTCCTCCTCCAGCTCATCTTATAGGTGAGGAATGGAGGCAAACAGAATTTAGTGACTTGCCCAAGGTCACACAGCTAGTTAATATCTGAGACCAGATTTGAACTTGGGAAAATGACTCCTCCCAACTTAAGGCCCAACACTCTACAAACTGTGCCATCTCATGCCTCCATTTTAAATGTTAAAGGATACTTAATTATAGAATTATTTTCATAATAATAGCTCACATTTATATAGCCTATTATACAAATGGGGAAACAGAGTCACCAAGATCTTAAGTGATTTGACCAGGGTGACACAATACCAGAGACAGGATTTGAACACAAGTCTTCCTGTTTTAATCCAGCTCTCTGCTATTTTTTACAATGGCATCCTTACACACACACACACACACACACACACACACACACACACACACACACACACACACTCATTCCAAGAATTCTTCCAAGATTTCAAATGTTCTCATTTAAAACAGTTAATATTAGCATGATATGCAAAGTCTAGGTCAACAAGTATGTGTCTATATTTCTTTGTGCCTGTGTGTTAGGGATGAGGTCAGTGATATAACAATACAGCAATGACTCAACACAATGTGATACAATGACAGTGACACAATGAGGGGTGAAGGAAGGAATCAAAGTGTGAGGCATGAAGCCATGAAAACTTTTACAATTCCTTCTTTTCTTCTCCTCTATTTTATAATTTCAGCTAAGAATGGACATTTTTTTTTACAGTATCTTTATTAATCATTTATCACATCCAGCCTCTCCTCCACCCAAAGGGAGAAACCTATATGCTTAGGTCCAGTATAAAATAACAGTACAAAAAATAACAGTAATGTGTAAAGGATGAAAAGATAGGGAGCTTTGCCTGACTCATAATGCTGCACATTAACTAGTGGGAAAAGCCCTGGATTGGGAGACCTGGGTTCAAATCTTGGTTCTTACTAGATGTGTGACCTTGGGGTACCTTTATTCTCTTGGCCTCAGTTTCCTTATCTGTAAAGTTAGTGATGATCTAAATTACCTCCAAAGTCCCTTCCAGAAGTAAATCTATGATATTATGATCCTCTATAACTTAGAGGTATGCACAGATGCAACTATTGCAGGGTCGTAAATCTATATTTGTTCATCTTCTGTCAAGATGAACACTGTTCATCTTTAACTTGCTGGACATCTTGCCTGTGTCAAGTTAATCGCACTTCTGATCTGTGCCAAGGACTTGGATCCTACCATGTCAGACCCCACAAATGTACCTTTTAAAAACAGATAAATATCTACATAGAAAAGTATACCATAGGGGCAGCTAGGTGGCGCAATGTATAAAGCACTGTCCCTGGATTCAGGAATACCTAGGTTCAAATCCGGCCTCAGACACTTGACACTTACTAGCTGTGTGACTGTGGGCAAGTCACTTAACCCCCATTGCCCTGGAAAAAAAAAAAAAGAAAAGTATAGCATGCCTTTGAGAAAACAGATTCTATTGTAGCCTCCTAGTATAATAGATGAGGCACTATAGCCTAGTAGGTAGCTAAGTGGGAATATTTGGATTCAAGACCTATATCTGTCATATACTTAGCTGTTTATTTAATAATAGTAAGCAATAATTATTGATAATTTTAATAATTGGTGGTTTGCCTTATTTAATTTTTAAATTATTAATCAAATAATTATTAAATAATTGGATTTGTGATAATTACTAGAAATTAATTTGATTGCCAATTAATTTAATTTCCACAACAGATATCTTTATTAAAATATGTCCTTCAGTAATATGTTTGCATATGTACAATATACACATACATATATTATATATACATATGTACACACATAGAGATAGATAGATGATAGAGAGATAGAGAGAGAGATAGAGAGATAGATAGATAGATAGATAGATAGATAGATAGATAGATAGATAGACAGACAGACAGATACATACTCTGCCACACTTCACAAATCAATACCAGAGGTTTAACCAATAAGTTAAAACTAAAAAAGAGGAGGGAGGAGGACTGGATAGGCAGGGTGGAACTGAGGGGGTAAAATTTCCATGTTTTATCTAAAAAGAAATGGCATCTTTCCCAGAGCTATACTGGAGTAAATAACCATAATACCACCAATAATAAGCATAACAATAACACGACGACAACAATCCTTATTAATTATTGTAATTAATAATAATTGTAGTGATAGCAATATTAATCATTGTAATAACTATAACAAAAGAACAGCAACAATTATTATAATTAGCAATAATTATAATAGCAACAACTAATATTTATGTAGTCCTTACTATGTGCCAGGCACTGTGCTAAGCACTTTACAATTATTATCTCATTTGATGCTCAAAACAACCCTGGAAAGTAGGGGCCCCAGTTAAGTCTCTATTTTTAAACTCGAAGTTTGAGAGCATTCGGTAATCTGCACTGGTAGGTATATTTTCCTCACCAGGAGTACCCTATGCCAAGGAAATCACAACTATGAAAACATGAATGACCCACATTTCTATGGCTTCTTGAGATGACAGTAACAAAAGAGTACTAAGTGAATTTGAACTCATTTAAGAATGATTAAAATGTATGGCAGAGGCTGAAGTGACAGATCAATTGGAAGTTAGCAGATTGAGATTTAATTTAATTAAGGAAATGCTATTCTTTAAAGGAAAAAAAATCAGTGCCTTGTTAGTCTTAGGAATAATGTTTCTATTCTAGACAATAACCCCCAGAGTAACACGGCCCATTGTTACACAATACACAAAATCGAAATGCTCATAAATAGATTAGGTTGTTGGTCATGACTCCCAAGGATGATTCATAGCCCTAGAAAGGCTGTGCTTAATCACATTAGCAGCCTTGAATATGAGCTCATCCCCACCTATGTGGAGCAAACAAGGGCATAAAAGGTCCCTTGCTGAAAAGGTTGCTGAGCCGCCCTGATAGAGACCCTTCCTCAGAACAAGCAAAACCAAACGGGCCAGATCCGGCTGCCGATCCAGCTCAGCTCAATTCAATTCAATCCAATCAACATTTACTGAGCATCTCCTGTGTGCCAGGCTCTAAAGACAGACAAAGGCTGTAGAGAGAAAACAATATTAATACAGTAATTAGAGCTGTTGACTTCATTCCACAAGGTTACAATTTCCAAAAATCTCACAGCCTTTTTGTTTTGTTTGTTGTTATGGAACAAAAATATATGTTTTATGGCTGCAAATCATGGAATACCACAGTCTCCAAAGAACCCAAATTACAGGTTACCCAAAGGGCAAGGGAGGGATACATGGGAGGTGTAAAAAGACTACAGCTTATTACCAATGACTAATTGTGTACAAAAGACAGCGTAAAATATCTCATAAAAGATATATGTGGCTGGTAAAGGGCATGTCTCTCTTTCAGGGGGAGAAAGGGGTAACAGATGGACCAGCTACAGAGTAAAGGAGAATCCACGTAATCATCTCCCACCTGGCTACTCACCTAGATTTAACTTTATCTCCAGAAACCCATCTTCCTGCAAGATGACATCAACTCTGAACTCATACTTCCCCTTTGGGCACCTCCTCACCCCAACTGGAGTGGGAGGAGGGTGGTCATCAAAAAGCTCTCCCCACCTGGCTGCCAGACAGCATCATGCCTTCATACTAGGTATCCCCCATCTTCCCCTACCCAGCCCCTTCTTTTCCAATGTTCTTTTTATATGTTGTCTCTTCCATTAGATTGTGAGATCGTGGAGGGCAGGGAATGTCTTTTGCCTTTCTAATATTGCCAGCACTTAGCATAGTGCAAGGCTCATAGGATGCACTTAATGTTTTTGTTGTTGTTGTTCAGTTTTCAGTCCTGTCCGACTCCTTGTGGCTTCATTTGGGGTTTTCTTGGAAAAGATCCTAGAGTGTTTTGCCATTTCCTTCTCCAGCTCATTTGACAGATGAGGAAACTGAGGCAAACAGGGTGAAGTGACTTACCCAAAGCTACACAGCTGGTAAGTGTCTGAGACCAGATTTGAACTCAGGAAGAGGAGTCTTCCTGTCTCCCAGCTGAGCATTCTATCCACTACACCCCTTGCTTTATTGACTGACTATTGACTAAACATCAAAATATCTAAGGAAAAGCCCCCAAAACTTGGGATGGACTTCCCTCCCCCCAGCACAAGAGGATTTATCAGAAGGCATGGACAAGAATTGCAAAAGATAAGAACATGTGGACCAATTGCATCCCGCCTCACTGGAGGGAGTTACAGCAAAATCTACAGTAAAATCTCAGATTTACTAATGCATAGGCATGGCGATGGTCCTCTCCTGCAACTGCAAAGACTGAAGGAACTCATGGGTGAGGAAATGTTCTCCCAATGTAGATCGGCACCTTCCCCACAATTTGTAGTCTTAGAGAATTGTCTAGCGCACTGAAGCATAAAGCAATAAAAATAAGTTAGGCACGCCTTGGGAAAGGTTGTTGCTCATTAGTTAAACCCAACTTTCCTTCTAAAACTCAGATAGACTGTCACATTATTCTGACACTGTAGTTTATTCCCCCTTGCCTCTCACCACTCCTCTCCTGCTCTTATTCCTTAGAAACATTTGTCTGCTGCTTTCCTTGGCATTAATTATTCAGTACTATGTCTGGTTTCTCTGAAAAGGTTTGAGGCAGCACTATTAAGTGATCTTTGAATTTGTTTATTCTGTTTAGACAGTGTTTGGAATATGTATCTCAAAATACGACCTTCTGACAATCTCTAACTGACTATTCGGTGGCTCGGGGGCTGTCTTCTTTAAGACTCAGTCCAACCTCCCCTTCCTGTCCAGAAAGCCACAAGGAGACATTGGTAAGTTGACCATGCAGTGGGCCACGGGGACCAAATCAGAAATTAGCACATGACTCACTCCTTGGAGTCCCCTGAGCAGAGGGATACTCATTTGTCTACCCCTTCTTGAGCTGTGGGACTGAATAGATGGGAGTTTCCTCATTGGCATGCAAGAGGAATCTCACTGCTTCCACACAAGCAACATAGCCAATGCCAGTATCAACAATGTCTTAATCTCTTCCCTTCTAGGAGGAGCTAGAGAGAAAGCTTCCCTTGGCAAGAGAAGAATCCTTCATATCCCTGAGGTGGGAGACTCAGAATCAAACATTCTATGGTGCCCATAGTAGAGATGTGTGGAAATGGTTTGGGAGTTTTTTGGAAGAAGGGAAGGAGGCACAGAGCAAAGGAAAATTTCCTTAATAGCTCAAGAGTAGAGGAAAATGTCCTAAATATCTCAACTCCCACATTTTTTTGGTGGGGCAATGGGGGTTAAGTGACTTGCCCAGAGTCACACAGCTAGTAAGTGTCAAGTATCTGAGGTCAGATTTGAACCCAGGTCCTCCTGAATCCAGAGCCGGTGCTTTATCCACTGTGCCACCCAGCTGCCCCCTAAAGTCAGATTATTATTTTTTATTATTTTTATTTTTATTTAAAAAATTTTTTTTGAAAAGCCAGATTATTTTAATACAGCTGAGTTTAAGGAGGAATGGTTGAATTTACAAAATAGAGCATTCTAAATCTTTTGTTCTCTTTAATGATTCCTGGCTATAAGATATCTTTTAAAAAATTCCTGTGATGTCATAGCATCATTGGAATTATTACCAAGAAATTTCCTTCATCTGCCCTCCACCAATGAACATTTAAAAAATAAATGTGGGAAGAGCAGCTAGGTGGCACAATGGATAAAGCACTGGCCCTGGATTCAGGAGGACTTGGGTTCAAATCCGGCCTCAGACACTTGACATTTACTAACTGTGTGACCCTGGGTAAGTCACTTAACCCTCATTGCCCTGTCAAAAAATTACTTATTTATTTACATACATATAAAATATATATACATATACATATACATACATACATACATATATATAATCTGACTTCAGCCCCCTTTTCTAGAGGAATAAAAAATCCAAAGTTTCCCCTAGAAAGTTGAACACATTCAGATGAGCCACTTGGCTGTAAACATGGCATCAAAGACCTGGGTTTGAGCTCCAGCTTCTGCACATTAGCCAAGGAACCTTAGGGTTAAGCAAGTGGGAAAGTTGCCAGTGTACATACTGCCATTAGTTATTGTCAGCATGAAGAATCCTGCCTAATAAATTGAGAAATCATTTGAAAGCCCTTCACAATCAGGCTGCCATTTCATTTTTCCTTCTAGTCTCTTATTATTCTCCTTCATGTGCTCACCATCCTAGTCAAACTGGCCTGCCTGTGGTTTTCCATATAGGACATTCCATCTCCTCCTTCCGTGACTTTGTACAAGGGATCCCCCATATTTGAAATACATTCCCTCCTCATTTCCTCCTCATATTGCATAGAACTTCCTCAAGAACACAACACAAGTGACACCTCCTACATGAAGCATCTCCTAATCCCACCACATCAGCTATCAGTATCTTTTCCCTCTTGAAATTTATAATAGCTACTTATTATAATTTTTGTTATAGATTAATTATTTAAAGTTATCATTGTTTTATTTTCTATTAATTTAATATTATATTACATTTATTTTAATAATAATAGCCAACATTTATATCGTGCTTACTATATGCCAGCACTTCATAATTATTATCTCATTGTTGATCCTCACAACCCTGGAAGGGAAATATTATTTATCACCCTGATTTCACAGAGGAGGAAACTGAGGCAAACAGTGGTGAAGTGACATGCACAGAATCAGAGCGTTAGTAAATGCCTGAGGCTGGACTTGAACTCATTATTAGTAGCATTCTAGAAATGTCTTTGTATTGGTTAGTATGTTCTTTATATACATATACATATACATATACATACACACATATACACATACACATATGTGCGTATGTGTATTGTGTATATGTGTGTATGTTATGTGTGGTATACTATGTATATGTGCATGTGTGTATATATAGTATGTATATGTGTATGAGTATATGTATAGGGGGGCAGGTAGGTGGCACAGTGGATAAAGCACCGGCCCTGGATTCAGGAGGACCCGAGTTCAAAGCCAGCCTCAGACACTTAACACTTACTGGCTGTGTGACCTTGGGCAAGTCACTTAACCCCTAATTGCCTCTCAAAAAACAACAACAACAACAAAAAGACACTGAGTATATGTGTATATATATATATATATGTTTATCTCTATGTCTATATATATGTCTATGTCTATATATATATATGTCTGTCTATGTCTATATATATGTCTATGTCTATGTCTATATATATGTCTATGTCTATGTCTATATATATGTCTATGTCTATATATATATGTCTATGTCTATATATATATATATATATATATCTATGTCTATATATATATGTCTATGTCTATGTCTATATATATGTCTATGTCTATATATATATATGTCTATGTCTATATATATATATATGTCTATGTCTATATATATGTCTATGTCTATGTCTATATATATATGTCTATGTCTATGTCTATATATATGTCTATGTCTATATATATATGTTTATGTCTATGTCTATATATATATATGTCTATGTCTATATATATGTCTATGTCTATATATATATATATATATGTCTATGTCTATATATATGTCTATGTCTATATATATGTCTATGTCTATATATATATATGTCTATGTCTATATATATATATGTCTATGTCTATATATATGTCTATGTCTATATATATTTTTTTTATGTCTATGTCTATGTCTATATATATGTCTATGTCTATGTCTATATATATGTCTATGTCTATGTCTATATATATGTCTATGTCTATGTCTATATATATATATGTCTATGTCTGTGTCTCTATATATATATGTCTATGTCTATATATATATATGTCTATGTCTATATATATATGTGTATATATATATATGTCTATATATACATGTCTATGTCTATGTCTATATATATGTCTATGTCTATGTCTATATATATGTCTATGTCTATGTCTATATATGTCTATGTCTATGTCTATATATATATATATATGTCTATGTCTATGTCTATATATATATATGTCTATGTCTATATATATGTCTATGTCTATGTCTATATATATATATATGTCTATGTCTATATATATGTCTATGTCTATATATATATATATATATGTCTATGTCTATATATATGTCTATGTCTATATATATATGTCTATGTCTATGTCTATATATATATGTTTATGTCTATGTCTATGTCTATATATATAGACATATATATATATATGTCTATGTCTATATATATATATGTCTATGTCTATATATATATATATATATATATGTCTATATATATATGTCTATGTCTATATATATGTCTATGTCTATGTCTATATATATATATATGTTTATGTCTATGTCTATGTCTATATATATATGTCTATGTCTATATATATATGTCTATGTCTATATATATATGCCTATATATATATGTCTATATATATATGCCTATATATATATGTCTATATATATGTCTATATATATATGTCTATGTCTATATATATGTCTATGTCTATGTCTATATATATATGTCTATGTCTATATATATATGTCTATGTCTATATATATATATATATGTCTATGTCTATGTCTATATATATATATGTCTATGTCTATATATATATATGTCTATGTCTATGTCTATATATATGTGTCTATGTCTATATATATATATATATGTCTATGTCTATGTCTATATATATGTCTATGTCTATATATATATATATATATATGTCTATGTCTATATATATATGTCTATGTCTATATATATATGTCTATGTCTATATATATCTATGTCTATGTCTATATATATATATGTCTATGTCTATGTCTATATATATATATATATGTCTATATATATATGTCTATGTCTATGTCTATATATATATGTCTATGTCTATGTCTATATATATGTCTATGTCTATATATATAAGTCTATGTCTATATATATATATGTCTATGTCTATATATATATATATGTCTATGTCTATATATATGTCTATGTCTATATATATATATGTCTATGTCTATATATATATGTCTATGTCTATATATATATATGTCTATGTCTATATATATATATGTCTATGTCTATGTCTATATATGTCTATGTCTATATATATATGTCTATGTCTATATATATGTCTATGTCTATATATATATATATGTTTATGTCTATGTCTATATATATGTCTATGTATATATATATATGTCTATATATGTCTATGTCTATGTCTATATATATATATGTCTATGTCTATATATGTCTATATATATATATGTGTGTGTGTGTGTCTATGTCTATATATATATGTCTATGTCTATGTCTATATATATATGTCTATGTCTATATGTCTATGTCTATATATATATATGTCTATGTCTATGTCTATATATATGTCTATGTCTATATATATGTCTATGTCTATGTCTATATATATATATGTCTATGTCTATGTCTATATATATATGTCTATGTCTATATATATATATGTCTATGTCTATGTCTATATATATATGTCTATGTCTATGTCTATATATATGTCTATGTATATATATATATATATATGTCTATGTCTATGTCTATATGTCTATGTCTATATATATATGTCTATGTCTATATATATATATGTCTATGTCTATATATATATATATGTCTATGTCTATATATATGTCTATGTCCATATATATATGTCTATGTCTATGTCTATATATATATATGTCTATGTCTATATATATATATGTCTATGTCTATATATATATGTCTATGTCTATGTCTATATATATATGTCTATGTCTATGTCTATATATATATGTCTATGTCTATGTCTATATATATATGTCTATGTCTATGTCTATATATATGTCTATGTCTATGTCTATATATATGTCTATGTCTATGTCTATATATATATGTCTATGTCTATATATATATGTCTATGTCTATGTCTATATGTCTATGTCTATGTCTATATATATATGTCTATGTCTATATATATATGTCTATGTCTATATATATGTCTATGTCTATGTCTATATATATATGTCTATGTCTATATATATATGTCTATGTGTATGTCTATTTCTATGTCTATGTCTATGTCTATATATATATGTCTATGTCTATGTCTATATATATATGTCTATGTCTATGTCTATGTCTATGTCTATGTCTATGTCTATGTCTATGTCTATGTCTATGTCTATGTCTATGTCTATGTCTATGTCTATGTCTATGTCTATGTCTATGTCTATGTCTATGTCTATATCTATGTCTATGTCTATGTTTTATCCCCACCCCAGAAGAATATAAGCTCCTAAAGGGTATCGACTGCTTTGGGTTTTTTTTTCTTTCATATCCCCTGTGTCTTATACATACTAAGCTCTTAAATAATTTTTTAATTAAATTTAATTACCCCCTCCAACTAATCACCAGTCAGCCAGTAATGAATGTTTATTGATTGACTAACTGACAGCATAGCTCCCTTCCTACCAGGGCTGGTCTCTCGGCACTTCCTCTGAATCTCCTCTATATTATGGAGGGTAAGGCTTTCCTCAGCAGTCACCCCAATAATTTGCCAGTGTTTGTTAGCACCCAGAAAGACTCTTCACTGGTGCAATCTTAGCATTTTTTTCCGAACAGGGTCAGACTGCTGTTTTATGTGGAAAACTCAGTCTACTCGAATTCTAATGATGGCAGAATTTCCAGGAGTGACAGGGCCACTGCTATTCCTTTTGAGTTTTTTTCCTATAAAAATATAACCATGCTTTTAAAGGGGGTGGAGAACATGTGCTTTCCATATCAGAGTAACCTCACTTCCAAGGTTGCAGTATATGTTATTGGCCTGAAGTATTATAATCTAGGAAGATTTTTGCACAAACACCCTTAAAAAGTGTCAAACTGAAAAAAAATAAGAATTTATTAAGTGCCAACTATTTGTCAGGCATTATGCTAGGTACAGAGGATAAAAAAAGATAAAAATGAAACAAGCCCTGCTTCCAGGATTTACATTCTCTCAGAGAGACAAGATGCACATAAATAAACTATTACCACTCACAAACACCACCTTAGTGCAGGATCCCATCACCCCTCACTAGCATTATTGCAATGACCTCCTAACTGGTCTCCAATCTGTCCTTCTCCAATCTCTCCTCCACAGGCTGCCCAAGTGATTTTCCTTAAGTGTAGGTCTGACTTGGGGCAGCTAGTTGCTGCAGTGCATAAAGCACTAGCCCTGGATTCAGGAGAACCTGAGTTCAAATCCTGCCTCAGATACTTGACACTTACTAGCTGGATGACCCTGGGCAAATTACTTAACCCTCATTGCCTCGGAAAAAAAAAAAAAAAAGCGTAGGTCTGACTGTGCCACTCTCCTACTCAGTGAACTTCGGTTGTTCCCTAGTACCACTAGAAACAAATGCCAATTTATTTGTTTTCACTTTTAAAACCTTTCACAACCTGGCACCATCCTATCTTTCTAGTCTCCTTATAAATTACTCCCCTTCTCCTACTCTATGGTCTAGCCAATCTCGCCATTTTGTTATTCTGCATCTGAACCATCACCTCTGCTTCTGCCTCCTCCCCATTAGGAACCCAGATTCTATCCTTTGGTCCCTCTGTGCTGATGAATCAGCTCTTGCCTTATATTGCCACACCCAAGCCTAGACACCCCTTTCTGACTGCTCCCCACCATGCTGCTCTGCAGGTGCCACCATCTTTCCAGCTTCTCTTCACATGTTGTCTTACCCCAATGGAACATTAGCTCTTTGAGGGTCAAGACTCTCTTGCCAGATTGTATTTGTAACCTCAGTACTTAGTGCAGTGCCTGACACTGGAGTGCCTAATAAATATTTATTGACTGACCTTCTGACCACATTAGATCTAAGCTTCCCCACCCACACCCCTTTATGATATTCTCCAGCCATGTTATCATCTTTTATGGGAAGACAAGACTCAAGCCTTTCATTGCCTTTCTCCAAGGAAAGCATGAATCCATTCTTTCAAAACTCATTGTGCTATGCTTTCAAGTATCAACCATATTAAGGCTGCAGAATTTCCATCCTATGAACACACTGTTGCAAATGTAGACATTCGAGAAGAACTTTCAGCTTTAGCAACCAGAGAATAAGATGGATGACTTAATCCTCACTACCTCCCTGAGGAAATTATTAAAGCTTCGGTACCCTTCTGTTGGAGCAGAAATAGATAACCAGCAGAAAGAAAATCAGCAGAGAAAAAAAAAATTCTCCCACATTTGTTTGCAGCATTCTTCCAATTAGGTATGTATTCAAAGGTGTCGTCTCCATCCTCAAAGGCTTCTGGGATCCTGGCCACCTTCCGAATGGAAAGTGCTTCAGTTGTTACAGTGTAATCATTTCCATATGGCTCAGTTGGAAAGGGATATGCTAGGAGAAAATTCAGCACATAAACATAAAAGGAAGAAAGTTACTCACCAAGGGATCACCGTGAGGACAAGAAGTTAGAAATCAAAAGATTGAGACAAATAATAATAATTCCTAGTGTTTTTATAGCACTTTGAGGCTTACAATGTAGTTTATCTAGGAAAGGGAAAGAGGTGGGGAAGTTGGATTGGAGCCCACCTTGTGAAGCAAGCTTGGGGATTGGTCTGAGGGGACTATTCCATAGAAGATGAACATTATTGAATATGGACCCTGGCCACTTCCAATGAGGCATGTTCTTTACCGTCTCATTTTACCAAAGGCTTCTGGTTGGTTCCCATGTGACGCCCCCTCCTCACCCCATGAAGGGAGGCTGTGTCAAAGAGGATTTGCCACTATACAGTAAGAGCTGCCTATTCAGTAGGCTTTTCTCTACGGCACTTTTTTTTTGGCGGGGTAATTAGGGTTAAGTGACTTGCCCAAGGTCACACAGCTACTAAGTGTCAAGTGTCTGAGGCTGGATTTGAACTCAGGTCCTCCTGAATCCAAGGCCAGTGCTTTATCCACTTTGCCACCTAGCTGCCCCCCTTCAGTAGGCTTTTAAGGCAAATACAATATCTGTTCTCTCTGTCTTCTTCCTTTCTCCTAAACACGTGGCATGGGATTTGGATAGCTCCCTCTTGGAATTGCCATGGTAGGCAGCCTTTCAGAGAGAGAGAGAAAGAGAGAGAGCGAGCAAGTGAGCTATGGTGGCTATTCAAACATGGCAATGAAGGGCAAAAAGGTGGCACACTGGATAAAGCACCAGCCCTAGATTCAGGAGGACCTGAGTTCAAATCCAGCCTCAAACACTTGACACTTACTAGCTGTGTGACCCTAGGCAAATTACTTAACCCTCATTGCCCTGCAGATGATAGATAGATAGATAGATAGATAGATAGATAGATAGATAGATAGATAGATAGATAGATAGATAGATAGATAGATAGATGGCAATGAGCCTGATTCTTTCTGTCAAAGCCTTCCCTGCCCCTCCTGTTTTGTGTTTGTCTCTCTAAGCACAGTTGACTGACCCATGATCTTGAGATGGATGTTCATGGTGGAAGCCCCATGAGTTCAAAAGTTCAAGTGTTCCTGGGTCTTGGCGCTGGTTGCCCAGGGGAAGGTACTATACAGTCAGGACAGCATTTCTTGGAAGGGAAGATTACCATTGACAAGAGAATGAACCCAAGTCATGCCCTGGCTTGCCTGAAGACACGCACTTTGAAAGAGCTGTTCAGTCATTGCAGAGCTAAGGAGAAAAGTTAAATGGCTATTTAGCAATCCCACAATATGTTTCCTGTTTTGACAAGATGTGGTGGCAAAAACCTATATAAGCCCTGTTTTGGGAGAGACTGGGGCCCATGGATTGCTTGTGTTAGGGAGCTCTGAGCTGCATAGACCCAAGCTGATCAGTTCCATACTTTTTTATTTTTATTTTTTTTATCATGGTTTTCAGGTGGTCCAATGATTTTCAAATTATCTCTCCTGGATCTATTTTCCTGGTCAACTGTTTTTCGCAGGAGATATTTCATATTGCCCTCTGTTTTTTTATTCATTTGGATTTGCTTTACTGTCTTAGTTTCTATAAAGTCATTAGCTTCTCTTGTTCTATCCTAATTCTTAAGCAATGATTTTCTTCAGAGAGCTTTTGTACCTCCTTTTCCATTTGGCCAATTTGGCTTTTCAAGCTGTTGACTTTTTTTCATGACCCTCCTACATCACTCTCATTTCTCTTTCTATTTTTTCCTCTACCTTTCTTACTTTTCCCTCTACCTCTCTTACTTTATCTTCAAAGTTCTTTTTGAGCACTTCCATGACCTGAGACCAATTTATATTTTTCTTGGAAGCTTTAGATGCAAGAGCGTTGACTCTGTTGTCTTCTTCTGAGGGTGTATTTAGATCTACCTCATCAGGAAAGAAGCTTTTGATGGTCCACTGCTTTTTCTGCCTGCTCATCTTGCCTGCCTCTTTCTTGGCTTTTAACTCCTTCTTACAGTGGAGCACTGCTTCCAGGATGCACTGTCCCAAGCTTCAGAGGGTCCCAGGTGGTATGATTTAAGGAGAGCCTCATTCTCAGCCTGCCTGGCCTGTAAGTAACCACGGGCCTACTTGTTCTTTAACCTGGAAGCAGAAATCTGATTGAAATCTGATTCTCTGTGGTTACAAGCTTGGCATGCCTGTGCCCCTCACCCACTGGGCCACTACCACTCCAGTCCCCTTCCTGAGCAACACAGCAGCACTCCACCTCTGCTCCAGCAGAGATCCCTACTATTTAACCCAGCCAACCATTGGACCCCCTCACTAGTCCAAGAGCCAAGTTTCAGAAGTAGCCACTGATGCAAATGGTCCAAGGCTCTGGAGGCACAGCCTGCTTGGGGCTGGATGTGTGCTGCATGCTATGCTCCTCTCTCATCCTGCTACAGCTGACCTTCCCTGCTTCCCTTTTCAGCCGTCTTTGGCTGGGAAATGGTCTCACTGTTCTTTTGTAGCTTCTGCTGCTCCAAGAATTGTCTTATAGCATTTTTTTAAAGGTATGTGGATGGATCATGTCAGGAACTCTGAGAGTCACAGACTTTCCTCTGCCATCTTGGCTCTGCCCCCACAGGTGTCCATACTAAATCAAGAAACAATATGGATTATGATGAGCCCTCAGGCAGGGGATCATCAGGCCAACTAAGAAGGGGCAAAATAGTACAGGTCAGAAAGTTTCCATGCCAATCCAGAGTGAAATCAACCCATGGCCACTGCACACCAGCCTGAACAAGATAGGGAGACCCAAGTATCAAAACAAAGTTTCATGTTGTGTTGATTTGAGCATAAGGCTCCTGGGAGAATATAATGGGAGTTATGGATTCATGTTTCATATTAATGTGGTCTTAAGAGGGTTTTGTGTTTTTGCTATTTCTTTCATAGTGGAGGAGATAATTAATAGTTGTGCTCTACTTGGTCTATTTTATACATTGAGCAGCCTTTCAAAGCAGAGACCCTATTAATCTCTTTTGGTAAGGCCCCAAACATGAGCAATTCCTAAGTTTTGTTTAAGGCATTGTCTCCAAGGTTCTAGTCAGGAGCAGAGATATAATGAGCCAGAGATGAAGAAAAATAACCTCATCTTTTTCTTTTGAGACCAGAGTCCCTCAGGACTGAACCTGGGCTCTTTAAATTTAAAAGCTAGATCATAATTTGCAGGGGAAATCCTTATACTCCTACCCACCCATGGGCTAGAAAGTACACATAAACATTATCTCCTATGAGCCTCATAGCCCTGTGAGAAAGATGTGGTAGTTATTATTATCCCCATTTTATTAACAACAATAATAACTGACATTTACATAACACTTTAGGGCTTAATAAGCACTCTGAGTCAGAATAAATTGTGAGATGGATACAATAGGTATTATTATCCTCATTTTGATGATGATGATGGCGGCTGACATTTATATTGACAGTGTTGTTTGTCATTCACTATTGAAGAGGACCAATGGTATCATGGGGTGATGTCTTGACTCACAAATGAATTGGATTTGGGGGCAGCTAGGTGGCTCAGTGGATAAAGCACTGGCCCTGGATTCAGAAGGACCTGAGTTCAAATCCGGCCTCAGACACTTGACACTTACTAGCAGTGTGACCCTGGGCAAGTCATTTAATCCTCACTGCCCTGCAAAAAAAATGAAGAAGAAAAATTGTATTTAAATGAGGCTGAGTTGCACAAAGTTGTCTGCTTCACTCTCTCTTCCAAAGTCAACAGAGACCAGTGGCAAGACCAAAATCAAAAAGACAGGAAATGTCCTGGGATGAAGTGGATAACCTTGGTATCTTAAATGTCTGGCCAATCTCCAAGCACTCTATAATGCCTGCTTCAGCTGCCCTCATGACCATTGGAATAAATTGTTCTCATCTGCCCATTCCATTGCTTGGGGTAGATACCTCCCAATTCACCTACAGGTTTGAAGACTGTCAGTAACCTTCAATCACTTACCTGGTTTAGCTCATCTTCTGAGATGTTTCACCAAAGTGTGGCCCCGGCACATGCTGCTGCTTCTGGGAGCCACAAGTGAAAGTTGGGTGACAGATGGACACCAAAAGTGGATGAGCAGCCCTGAAAAGGGCTCAACAAGCCCTTACACCAGAGGTATTAGTCTTGCTAAGTACCCCCATATACCCTTATATTGACATCTTTTAGCACTTAAAGGTTTGCTTATCTCTTTACATAAATAATCTCCTTATCCCTCTTGCCTACCTCTCACTCCTGTAGAAACCCCTTGCAGTCTGGCTTATGACCTCACCATTCAGCTGAAAGTGCTCTTTCCAAGGTTTCATATACATTTCCTAACTCTTCAATCTAATTACCTTTTCTCACTTCCCATCCTTCTTGACCTCCAAGAAATTTTTGACCTAATTGATCACTCCTTCCTCCTAAGCATTCTATTCTCCTCAGTTTTTTTTTTACATTACTCTTCCTTCCACTCTGATCATTCTTTCTCATTCTCTTTTACATATTCATCATTTATGTCCCAACCCTTTTGTATAGGAGGACCCAAGGACTTTTTATCTTAAACCCTTTTTGCTGTTCACCATACTCTCTAAACTAGTAGTGTCAAAGTCAAACAGAAAAGGATCCCTCGCTGAATATTGACTTAGCAAACCACAAATTAACTTTATCTATGTTGTATTGCACAGCTAGGTGGCACCAGGCCTGGAGTTGGGAAGAACTGAGCTCAAATATGACCTCAAATACTTACTGGCTGTGTAAGACTTACACTGGGGGGACAGCTAGGTGGCGCAGTAGATAAAGCACAAGCCCTGTGTTCAGGAGGACCTGAGTTCAAATCCAGCCTCAGACACTTGGCACTAGCTGTGTGACCCTGGACAAGGCACTTAACCCTCATTGCCCATAAAAAATAAAATAAAATAACAAATCACTTCACCCTGCTTGCCTTAGTTTCCTCATCTGTAAAATGAGCTGGAGAAGAAAATGGCAAACCACTCCAAAATCTTTGCCAAGAAAATCTCAAATGGAAAAAAAGAAAGGAAGAGTCAGACAGACTGAATAACAATAAAAAATATATTCTATTTTTTATGTTGTTAAATATTTCTCAATTACAATTTAATCTATTTCATGTAGTGGGTATTATTGGTCTCATGGGGCCAGCTAGTTGCATGTTTGACACCTCTGCTCTAGATAATCTCTCTAGCTCCCAAGAATTTAATTATTATCTGTATGCGGAAAATTCCCACACCTATATGTCTGCCTCTTATCTCTCTAGAAATTTCCAATCCTATAGCACCAATAGAGGCAGATGGTGGTGCAATAGATAGAGTACCCACCCCGGGAATCAAAAGACCTGATTTTAAAACTGACTTTCAGATACACACTGGCTAAGTGACCCTGGGCAAGTCATTTAACTTCTTTTTGCTTCGGTTTCTTCAACTGTAAAATAAAACCTACCTCAAGTGGTTGTTGTGAGGATCAAATGAGAGAATATTGGTTAAAATTATCCTTCCCCCAAAGCCAATCAGTCCTCCATTATTCCTGATTTCTGACAAGGGCACCACCATCTTTCCTGACATTACATGCTATCCACTCAGAGGTTGTCCTGAATGCCTTCTCTCACCATATCCATTCATTTGCTGAGTCCTCCTGACTCTCCCTCCACAATATATTTCTTTCCCTTCCCCTTTTTCCTCTAGTTACACTATTACCAGTCTAGTTCAGGTCTTCATAACCTCTTATCTGAATTCCCATAATAGCTTCCTAATTGATCACCTTACTTCCTGTCTCTCCCCCACTCCAAACCAAGCTCCCCACTGTGACCAACGTGAAATTCCTGAAGTACTAAGTCATTCTCCTGTTCACAAAGTTGTGGAGGCTTCCTATTGCCTCTCGGATTAAATGTAAACTGTTTCTAATGGCATTGCAAGATCCAAATCCAGCCTGTCTTTCCAAACTGATCATACATGATGCCGCCACATGCCCTTTATATTCCAAACAATCTGGTCTTCCTTCTTTTCCCCTTCCCTTGCCTCTTTTTTTTTTTTTTTTTTAGTGAGGCAATTGGGGTTAAGTGACTTGCCCAGGGTCACACAGCTAGTAAGTGTTAAGTGTCTGAGGCCGGATTTGAACTCAGGTCATCCTGACTCCAGGGCCAGTGCTCTATCCACTGCGCCACCTAGCTGCCCTCTGCAATTTCATTTTAAAGAAAACTTCCTTTATTCTTTCATCTTTCAGTATAAAGTCCATGATCCCTTGTTACTTCTTTGTGATAACCCTTGCTCATGGTGCCCAGACTTCCTAGAGTCAATAACCGTTTCCTTCTGTTCAAATGAGATATATGTGGGGTAAAAATGCTTAACAGCTCCTGGCACACAGAAGGTGCTACATAAATGCTTATTCCCACCCCCCATCTAATTCTTCTCTTGACTAAGACTCCAAATTTCAAATGGAAAAGAAAGGATAATGGATAAAAAATACCCAATAGTGATTAGAGTTTATGAGTTTGATGATATATGAGATAGCACCATCAGATGATTCACTTGAAGGCTATTTGTTTTCTGTAATTAGCAAACAACTCTCAATAATCGTACCAAGTCTCAGCAAGCAGAAAAGCACAAGATTTTTAAGAGGGGAAAAAAAAAAGTTGATTTTTATCTCTGGAATGTGTGGGTTATTAGGTTGTCAACTCCAATCTACTGTTATCTGTCATGTCATTTCTGTCTGAGTCAACCAGGCCAAGGGCAAAATTTAAAACCAAACTTAAGAGGGGGAAAAAAGGCCAAAAAAATTTTTTGTTCATTAATCCCTAAAGCTTTTGCAATCCTCAGCTCCCATTGATTCACATTAGGCTTTAAAAAATCCCTCTCTCTCCTGTACCTCCCTGGTTAGGGTCACACCTATCAGCTCAAACTTTACCACTTAATTCAATTCAACAAAGAATGATTGGGGCAGCCAGGTGGCACAGTGGATAAAGCACCAGCCCTGGATTCAGGAGTACCTGAATTAAAATCCGGCCTCAGACACTTGACACTAGCTGTGTGACCCTGGGCAAGTCATTTAACCCTGATTGCCTCACTAACAAAAACAACAACAACAACAACAAAGAATGATTAAGCCCTATGATGTGTCAGTGGTTGTTGAGTAATTTCCAACTCTCCCTGATCCCGTTTGGGTCTTAGAAATCAGAGAGAGAGACAGAAAGACAGACAGATGGCAAAGATACTAGAGTGGTTTACCATTTCCTTCTCCAGTTCATTTGACAGATGAGGAAATTGAGGCAAACAGGGTGAAGTGATTTACCCAGGCTCATACCTTACCTAGTAAGCAATATTGGAACTCAGGTCTTCTTGACTACAGATCCAGTGTTCTAGTCCTTACCAGACAAAAGATAGAAACTAATTGGCAATTTAATGTATCTTGTCCTTTTCTTTGTCACATAAAGAATATAGTTCTCAGGGCAGCTAGGTGGTGCAGTGGATAGAGCACCGGCCCTGGAGTCAGGAGGACCTGAGTTCAAATTCGGCCTCAGACACTTAACACTTACTAGCTGTGTGACCCTGGGCAAGTCATTTAACCCCAATTGCCTCACTAAAAAAAAAAAAAAAAGAATATAGTTCTCATAGGTTAGGAACTGTTTGGGTCCATTAGACTCATATCTGGCATGACAAATTGGCTAAATGAAGATTATTTTTCATACTGTATGAGAGTGAATTTTACCTAGTCCCCAGGAGTTGGGAGTAGTTCAGACTTCAGGTTATTTACAAATAGTTCCCATTAAATCTGGAATGGGCTCCTTTCTCATTCCCCTCTTGAATCTCCCCTAGCTTACTTCAAGGTGTTAACTCCTATACAAAGCCTTCCCCATTCTTTCAGTCATTAGAGCTCTCTGTCTGTCTCTGTCTCTCTCTGTGTGTGCCTTTCTCTGTGTGTTTCTCTCTGTGTGTCTCTCTCTGTCTCTGTTTCTCTGTCTCTCTCTATCTCTATCTCTCTCTCCCCATAATTTTGTTTATACTTTGTATTTACCTGTGCATATTTAATTATTTATTAAAGTTGTATCCTCCCAGACTGATGTAAATTCCAGCTTTGCCAGATGTGATACTGGGCAAATCATTTAACCCTGTTTGCCTCAGTTTAGTCATCTGTAAAATGAGAGTAATAAAAGCAACTACCTCACAAGGATCAAATATAAGGATCAAATGAGGCAGCATGTAAAGGACTTTACAGACCTTAAAGTTCTATCTAAATGGTGTTATTATTATCTTTTTTTTAAATTTCTACTGTCACTGAGGAAATAGGTGGGGTGGAGGTTCTTAGGGCAGCTAGATAGCACAGTGGATAAAGCACTGACCCTGGATTCAGGAGTACCTGAGTTCAAATCCGGCCTTAGACACTTGACACTTAGTAGCTGTGTGACTCTGGGCAAGTCACTTCACCCTGTTTGCCTCAGTTTCCTCATCTGTCAAATGAGCTGGAGAAGGAAATGGCAAACTCCTCCAGGATTTTACCAAGAAAAGCCCAAATGGAGTCACAAAGACTTGGACACAACTGAAATGACTCAACAGCAATAAATCCAGGCCCATCAGAACAATATTCATTATAATTGGAGATCAAAGATGTTCAGCAAAAAATTGACTTTTGTGAAACAGTGCAGCTTGTTCCCAATTAGTGGGAATGATGAATGCCCTGAATGCAAGCCACTGAAGCATTATTTGAATTCTCACCACAAATTTGCATTGGACTGGAAACAATGACCCTATTTTACATAATTATGACTTCAAATAGTGCAAATTTGAATACATTGGACCACTTCAGAAGACTTATTATTGAACTCATCAAGACCTCACTATAAACATGCAGAAACTGTTAAAACTGCACCACTGAAAAATATTCCATTCCAGTCACTCAGAATGATATCAGCTCTAACTCCACTTCTGAAACTCCCTTCCAAATATGTAACAGATAAAATATTCGCCAACTCTTACTGTTTAGTCAATTAGTCATGTCCAAGTCTCAGTGACCCCATAAGGGGTTTTCTTAGCAAAGATACTGGAGGGGTGGGGCAGCTAGATGGCGTAGTGGATAGAGTACTGGCCCTGGAGTCAGGAGTACCTGAGTTCAAATCCGGCCTCAGACACATAACACTTACTAGCTGGGTGACCCTGGGCAAGTCACTTAACCCCAACTGCCTCGCTAAAAAAAAACAAAAAAACAAAAACAAACAAAAAAAAAGATATTGGAGTGGTTTGCCATTTTCTTCTCTAGCTCATTTTACAGATGAGGAGACTGAGGCAAACAGGGTGAAGTGACTTGTCCTGGGTCACACAGTTTTTATGTGTCTGAGGCCAGATTTGAGCTCAGGTCCTCCTGACTCCAGGGACAGTACTCTATGCATTAAGCCACCTAGCTTGTCCCAGTGTGCAAATACTAAACATTAACATCAGCTAAGAAAATTATGGGAAAGTAAAAGCATCTATGCAATGACATAATGAATTTGCTGCTTTTTGATCCTACTTTCCTAAAATGGTTCCTTTCAGAAACCACACTGATTTAGAATAGAATTTAAGCATTAGAAAGAACTTCAATGATCACCTAACCCAACTTCCTTATTTTATAAATGAGGAAATTAAAGTACAGAGAGTTTGAGTCCACATATATTTATTATAGGACCCGGTTTCTGAAGCTACTTCCTCACCCGCCCACTCACCTTACAAGTTGTGTGACCTTGTCAAAATCACTTCTCTTTTTCTAAGAACTGGTTTCCTCATATATAAAATGAGGATCTCTTCTAACTGTAAATCTTAGAAGCCTGTGAGGCAGCTAAGTGGCACGGTGGTCCTGGAGTCGAGAGGACCTGAGTTTAAATCTCACTTCAGGCACTTACTGGCTGTGTGACCCTGGATAATTCACTTAACCCCAATTGCCTCAGGCATCCAAGGCCACCTCCAATTGTCCTGATATCTATCTTGCCACCGGGCCCAGATGGCTCTGGAGGAGAGAGTGAGGCTGGTAACCTTGCAGAGCCCTCCCTCACTTAAATCCAATTAAGTGCACATCACCTCCCCATGTCATGATCCTCTTCGAGAATGAAGGGCAAATGACAACAAGCCTGTGACTGAGTGACTGACCTTAGGTTGCCCAGGAGGTACACAGAGAAGCCTATATTTAAGCCTAGGTCTTCTGAATCTCCATTCTGTGACTGCTGGGCTTTCCAATTTCTTACCTAGCATATTCAATTGTGGATAAAATTAGCCTTATCATTATTATCATTATACTAGACAAAGAACCTGGGAAGAGGAAACATTCATGGACTCTCCTTTATCTTTCTCCATTGTATGACTTCTAACACATCTACGTATCCAATTCCAAGAGGCAAGCCTGCTTTTGATGATAAGGCATTCTTAGACATGTGTAAGCATATGTTTTGGCTGAGGAAACTCTGCCTACAGCCAACATTAGACAACTAATCTTAATTACACCTGGCAATATGGTAAATTTACATTATTGATTTCTTCATTAACCGTGACCATTGCTATTTCCATATCTCAGTTTACCCAGTGGTAAAATATAGATAATAATGCTTCTATTCCTATATAAAAGGGACACCAAAGAATAACAGGAGCAGCTAGGTGGTACAATAGATAGAGAACTGGGCCTAGAGTTGGTAATACACAAGTTCAAATCTGGCTTCAGACACTTACTAGCTGAGTGACCCTGGGCAAGTCACTAAACCACCGTTCGTCTCATCTATAAAATGGGGTAAAGAATAGCACCTACCACCCAGGGTTGTTGTGAGGGTCAAATGAGGTAATAATAGTAAAACACTTAGCACAGTGCCAGACACATGGGAGGCGCTTATATAAATGTTAGCTAGCATTATCATCGTCAACAATAAAATGAGAATAATAAGAGCACCTACTTCATATGATGATTGCAAGGGCCAAATTAGAAAATGTACATTAAGTGCTTTGCAAACCTTAAAGTGCATCGTCATCATCAACATCACTAACCCCTTTCTACATTTTGCTCTGGGAATAGGAATAAATTATACCACCATTGACCTCCCTGTGACTCCTCTTTTTTTAGTCGCCATTCCCTTATATATGCTGTAAGCTTCCTGCGAGCAAAGACAATTTTGCTTTTGTATTTGTATGTCCAGTGCTTATCACAGAATACCTAGTAAGTGCTTAATGAATGTTTTTCATTTATTTGGTCAGGGGCTAGCTGGTTGAACAGGAGAGCCGGAAGGGATACATTTGAAAATGAAAGTGATGGGGGACAGTGAGGTGGCTCAGTGGATAAAGCACCAGCCATGGATTCAGGAAAACCTGAGTTCAAATCCAACCTCAGACACTTGACAACTAGCTGTGTGACCCTGGACAAGTCACTTAACCCTCATTGCCCCACAGAAAGAAAGAAAGAAAGAAAGAAAGAAAGAAAGAAAGAAAGAAAGGAAGGAAGGAAGGAAGGAAGGAAGGAAGGAAGGAAGGAAGGAAGGAAGGAAGGAAGGTAGGAAGGAAGGAAGAGAGAGAGAGAGAAAGAAAGATAGATAGAAAGAAAGAAATAAATAAAGAAAGAAAGAAAGAAAGAAAGAAAGAAAGAAAGAAAGAAAGAAAGAAGCAAAAATGAAAGTGATAGAAAAACGAAAGATATCCAGCAAAATTAAATATTAAGAAAAACAAAACTAATGATTTTCATGGATGCTGTAATTCATTAGGAATATGATTCAGAAGTAGGATTTTTTAGATTTTATTTGATATTTGTATTTATTGACATTTAACAAGGGACTTGAGAATTGTGACGTGATTCAGTATGAACATGTATTCTGGTCTCACTGCTGGGTCGATTGTTTACATTACTGAACAATTTCACCATGAAAGCTTGTCTTCTTTTTACTTTTAATTAATATATTTCTGTGGATTACTTTCCTCTCAGGGTTTTTGTGGGGGACTATTAGTTGGTTTTAGATTTATATAGTCTAAAATCTAGTTTTTAAAGCACTTTATACTCTTAGAAGCATAACACACATTAATTCTATGAATTAATAAATACATCAGAAAATAAATAACAAGCTCTGAATTATTAGATAGATCTTCTATTAAGGTGTTACCAGAACAAATATTAGGAAGAAACTGGATGGCTTACAAAGTAGCTGGAACCAAAGCATGGGATGGGGATCCCAAATCCATATGGGGAAGGAGGTTAATTTCATTTGCAACCCATGTTGCAAAGCCTGTTGATATGGGACTTTCTCCTCACTGGTGGAGATCAATGTCCTGCACTTGCATGAGGGACTTACCTCACTTTGGACTTTCTTTCAGTCTTCAGTCTTGGGGTCTCTTGAGATTCTGTGGGTTCTGCAGTCACTTCTGACATTTCTGTCTTCCAGCTTCCAGAGAGTAGAGAGAGAATCCCAAACCTACTTCACATATGATTAATGATCTCTCCAGTCTCCTTAAATTCTATCTTGTCTTCTCATCTTTTTCCAGCTCCTATCTTCATTATCATCTCCCATTTCTTTCTCACTACCAAGACTACAAATTCATTTTCCTCTCCCCTTTGGCATTTATAGGAACCTGTGTTTGCTATTCCAGCTAGAAGTAGTCTTGAAAGATAGGAAATGTTTGTCTTATTAACCAATAATTACCTACCAGCATCAACAAGAATGCCTCCCTAATAAAAGGCCTATAAAATGGAAAGGTCTTTATGCTCATAGGGTTAGGGACCAGACCTATAATTAAATTAGTATAGGGAATTCCCAGGAGAGGAGACTTCCCCTACCAATAGGGACCAGCACCTTCTCTGCAAATTACAATGTTAGAAAGGAGAGAGGAGGAAAAATGATTTACCCTTAGCCACACCATAGGTGTCAAATGCAAGAACTCAGCCTACTTCTTCCTGAGCAGCTCACTATCCAGTATTCCATGCTGCTTCAGGTGTGATCAGGAAGGAAATAAAGGAAAGAGATGTTTCTCCAAAGATCAAAGAAAAGAGAGGTGTCATCTTCAATGAGAAGAATGAGTCACCAAAAAAAAAAATGTAATTTCCTTGAGGGTGGGTACTATTTGGTTTTGGTCTCGTAAGCTATGTATCCCCTCCCAGACTGATTCTTTTGTGAAGCGAACCAGGCCATCTTTTGCTTCATTTCGTACCTAGCCATAACCACTGAATGGGTGTTGCCTCAGACCCGGGAAAGACCTTAGCTTAAAAAGGCCAAGGTTCAGGGGCAGCTAGGTGGCTCAGTGGATAAAGCATCAGCCCTGGATTCAGGAGGACCTGAGCTCAAATCTGACCTCAGACACTTAACACTTACTGGCTGTGTGACTCTGAGCAAGTCACTTAATCCCAATTGCCCTACAAAAACAAAAACAAAAACAACCCCCCCCCCAAAAAAAAAAGGCCAAGGTTCCTCACTGCATGCAGGAACATCACTAGTCATCCCGACCCACATCTTGTCACTGAACTCTGATGACTCTGGAGGAGAGAGGGAGGCTGGTGACTTTGCACAGCCCTGCCTCACTTAAATCTAATTCATTTGCCAGTCAATACCTCACCCTCCTGATATCATCAGTCCTCTTTTGAACAAAGGATGAACTACAACAACAATGCTAGTGCGTGGCATAGAGCAGGGACTTAATAAACGTTTCCCAAATTAAGTTAAATGCCTATTAAATACCTTTATATTTCAATGGACATTATTATTGAATATTATTAGTATTTGCACTTTGTCAGTCAGGCAACAAGTATATATTGTATGTAGTCTATGCCAAAAACAGTTCTAAGCACTAGGAATACCAAGAAAGCCCAAGAAAGCTTATATTCTAATGGGGGTCTCAACATGGGAATATCTTGATACATACAAGATAGAAACAAAGTAGAGGTGAGGTAATCAGAGTGCTAGTAATTGGAAGGTCTGGGAAAGGTCTCCTGCAGAGGGTGGGCTTTGAGCTGAGTCTTGGAGGAAGCCAGAGAAACTGAGTCAGAGGTGAAGAGGGAGAGGATTCCAGGCATGGGGGAAAGCCAAAGCCAAGGCACAAAGATGAGAGATGGAGTCTCGTGTTGGAAGAGCAGCCAGTAGGCTAACATAGCTGCGTCCTAGAATATGTAAAAGGTAAGAAAAGATTGAAATGTCAGAGAACTGTCGATTTGATCCTAGAGGGAATCAAGTCAATGAAGTTTTTGAGTAGGGGCAACATGGTCAGACCTGTGCTTTTAGAAAAAATATTTTCAGTGGAGAATGGATTGGAGAAGGGAGAGATTCGAGAAAGGGAGACTTAGATGACCATTGCAACCATCCAGGCGAGAGATAATGAAAGAGTGGCAGCTATTTGAATGGAGAGAAAGGGGCACATACAAGAGATGTTGTGGAGAGAAAGATAATGAGATTTGGCAAATGATTATTTCTTCAGGGTAAGTAATAGTGAGGAATAGAGGATAATACCATGTTTGTGAACCTGATGGTGCCTTCAACAGGGATAGGCATAGGGGAGGCTATGGGGGGGGGGGCAGAGAGAGAGAATCGGTTCTGTTTTGAACATGTTTGAGATGTCTACAGAAAATCCGGTGATATATGTCTACAAGGCAGTTAGTTGATTACATGTGACTTTAACTCAGGAGAGAGCCTTGGGCTGGATACATACATCTGGAAATTATTTCTGTTGAGAGCTGAAGCCATGAGAGCTGATGAGATTATCAAATGAGAGAGTTGTTGTTGGATAGTTTCCTGCTCTTGGTGATCTCATTTGGGGTTCTCTTGGCAAAGATACTGGAGTGGTTTGCCATTTCCTTCTCCACCTCATTTTAAAGATGGGGAAAATGAGGCAAACAAGGTTTAGTGGCTTGCCCAGCTGGTGTCTGAGACCAGATTTGAACTCAGATTCTTCCTCACTCCACATCCAGGGTTCTATCCACTATGCCACCTAGGTGCCTACAAATGAAATAACATAGAGCAATGAGAAATGAAAGTCTACCCAGGAAGAAAAGGTAAGCAAGTGTCAAATACTGATTGCCAAAAGGTCAAAAAGGCTGAGTTTTCAGAAAAAGCCACCAGATGGGACAAGTAAGAGATTGTTGGGAACATTAAAGAGAGAAGTTTCAGTCAGTATAGAGGGTACTACATAGATGTTAGCTAGTGAGTATGATAGTGTCACATAGGGTGTGGTTGTTTTGTTTTGGGGGGGGTCAGGGCAATGAGGGTTAAGTGACTTGCCCAGGGTCACACAGCTAGTAAGTGTCAAGTGTCTGAGGCCGGATTTGAACTGAGGTCCTCCTGAATCCAGAGCCAGTGCTTTATCCACTGTGCTACCTAGTTGCCCCAGTTGTTGTTTTTTAAAGGATGTTTAAAAGGGGCAGAAGAAAAGTAGAGGTGAATTGCATTGGGCTTTGCCCATTAAGGTCAAGCAGTAGCAGAAAGAGCCTTGAATTCTTGGTCCAAAGAACTTTCCACTCCACCACCCTTAGGCTTTATCACTGTCACATGCTATAGAAATGTAAACTATAATCGACTTCATAATATGCTGCTTACTATAAATTAATATTTGATCTAATAAGCATTTATTAAGTACCTACTATATACCGAGCATTGGGAAAGGCTCTGGGGATACCATTTTTTTTATTTAAAAGGAAATAGTTCCTGCCTTCATGCTTACATTTACTAAATATTCCTTATCTTTCTATCATTTTCAAAACAATAGCAAGCAAAATCGAGGACTTATAATAAAAATTTAATTGGGGTCAGAGAAAATGGTTATTGTTATTTACTCACTAGGCATATCAAATAACAATTTCTAAATGCTTTAAGTTAATTAGATTAGTTATTCTTAATAACTAAGGGAAAGGTCAAGCCAACAGAGAGCAGTATCGGAAATTCCAAGAACTGACTCTGCCAGATTTTGAAAGAAGAGATAGACTCAAAAAAAAGTCACTCTTTTGGTTCTTTAAAATTAAAACCTGAGGGGGGCAGCTAGGTGGCACAGTGGATAAAGCACTGGCCCTGGATTCAGGAGGACCTGAGTTCAAATCCGGCCTTGGACGCTTGACACTTACTAGCTGTGTGACCCTGGGCAAGTCACTTAACCCCCATTGCCCTGCAAAAAAAATTAAAAATTAAAATCTGAGTCTCCTCCCTCATCAGAGAACTTGTTCTATTCATATGTTTTGAGGATCAGACTGTCAACTTTGAACATAGAGCATTGGTTCTGGAATCAGAAAACCTGGGTTCAAATTCAGTCTCTATCACTTGGGTAAGTGACTTACCCTCTCTGAACTTCAGTTACCTCAACTATGTAGTGAAGGGTATCTAGGGGGAGCAGTGGATAGAGCTCTGGGCCTGGAATCAAAAAGACCTGAGTTTGGGGCAGCTAGATGGCGCAGTGGATAGAGCACCGGCCCTGGATTCAGAAGTACCTGAGTTCAAATCCGGCCTCAGACACTTAACACTTACTAGCTGTGTGACCCTGGGCAAGTCACTTAACCCCAATTGCCCCTCAAAAAAAAAAAAAAAGACCTGAGTTCAAATCTGGCCTCAGACACTTACTAACTGTGTGACCCTGGGCAAATCACTTAACCCAGTTTGCCTCAGTTTCCTCATCTGTAAAATGAACTGGAGAAGGAAATGGCAAACCCCTCCAGTATCTTTGCCAAGAAAATGGCAAATGGGGTCATGAAGAATGGGGCATGACTGAACAACAACAAAACTTTCTTGTTTATAAAGAACAAAGCAGAGAAATGGTAGAGTATGGGTGCTGCACGAGGCATAGTTAGAGCCACTGTATTGATTTGTTTGAGGCAATAGGTTGCTTCATAGATATAGCACTGGACCTGGAGTCAAGAAGACCTGAGTTCAAGTTCACTTACTAGCTGTGTGACCCTGGTTAAGTCACTTAAGGGGAAGAGGAGAAAAGAAGGGAATCAACATTTACATAATACCTACTCTATGTCAGGCACTGTGCTAAATGCTTCACAAATATTATCTCACTTGATCTTATGTAAACTCTGTCTGCCTTAATTTCCTTGTCTTTAAGGTGGGGATAATAACAGCGTCTCTCTATCTCTCTGGGCCAATGACTTTACTATAATCTATGGAAGTAAGATGACAAAATAAATTCCTGTGTGCAGTGGATTGGAGAATTTTCCAGCATTAACTTTTTTTTTTTTTTGGCAGAGCAATGAGGGTTAAGTGACTTGCCCAGGGTCACACAGCTAGTAAGTTTCAAGTATCTGAGGCCAGATTTGAACTCAGGTCCTCCTGAATCCAGGGCCCTGCTTTATCCACCATGCCACCTAGCTGTCCCATTCAATGCTTTATTTTTATTTTTTTTTAATTTTTTCCAGCATTAACCTTATGTACATTTATGTAATAATATCAGTATCCCTAGTGTGGGTTGTCTTGTGTGTTTTGCCTCAGGACACTGCCTCTTTTGCTTACCCATAATTGGAACTAGGCCTAGATAAGGTCCAGCTTTAGTGAATAGATAAGAATCATTTGTAATTAGCATATCAAAGCATCAACCACAGCAATTGCTGGCTGGCATTGCCCTGTGTCATTTCATTTGCTGTGTGTAAGTGATATTTTTTAAATTCTCAAAAATCATCTCTTCTCTCCGAGGCACACATCCCCCTCCACAATCCTATTGACATTATTCATTTGCTTAGTGAGATCCTCTTTTCACTGATATAGTAAAAGTAAACATCAGTTCATTCCCTCTGTGAATTATCACAAGTTCTCAATCAGTGAACTTAGAATTAATGAGGTTTGCCCAACTAATTTAACAGCTAAATCATTTGTGGATTCACCAGAGAAGTGCAGGATCTGGAAGAGAAGGACCAGGTGAACGATTCAAGAACAGAGAAGGCCTCCTCTCCCTCTGAATTTTGAGTCAAAATATGACCCAAGAAGAGACTTAAAGGTTAAACCCCAGTAGGGCATATGGAGAATGTCCTACATTATTAAAGGCCATTGTGCTTCTGACTTCTGCAGAAGGTAGTAATTCATATTCAACAACGTATCTCTTTGAGAAAACCCAGGATTAGTAGATGTAGTTTGTTATTATATTGCATTCTTGTGCCTCACCTTATACCTGATATATGTAAAATGAGGAAGGGGGAGCAAAGAAGTCAAGGGTCAAGAGAAAGCGCCCACATATACCAAATATATATATATATATATATATATATATATATATATATATATATATATATATATATATCAATGACTTTTTTTTTTGGTGGGGCAATGGGGGTTAAGTGACTTGCCCAGGGTCACACAGCTAGTAAGTGTCAAGTGTCTGAGGCTGGATTTGAACTCAGGTACTCCTGAATCCAGGGCAAGTGCTTTAACCACTGCACCATCTAGCTGCCCCCTTAAATGATTCCATACTCTTTTTTTGTGTGTGTGTGAGGCAATTGGGGTTAAGTGACTTGCCCAGGGTCACACAGCTAGTAAGTGATAAGTGTCTGAGGCCAGATTTGAACTCAGGTACTCCTGACTCCAGGGCTGGTGCTCTATCCACTGCGCCACCTAGCCGCCCCTAGCAATGACTTTTGAAGTAGAGAGGAAGTATGTACCCAGTAACAGGAGAAAGTCTAGACCAAGTCTGGTAGGAAACTATGACACAATATCATTGAGTCATCAGAAATGTTGACTATGAAGAATTCAGAAAAACTCAACTGGGGAAACATTTTATAAACAGATGCAGAGCATAGTAAATTGGATTAAAACAATGAACAAGGTGACCTCAACCGTGGAAATAATAATTACACTGAAAGACTTCAGAATTCTAAAACAGAGGACTGATACCTAATTGTGGCTCCTGACTCTTGGAGAAGAGATTGGTGTGGAGTGACGCATGCATTTTCTTTTTTTCCTTTCTCTTTCTTTTTTCTTTATGTAAGCATTTATTATCTTTCCCTTCTAACACATTTCCTCAAAAGACTAAGAAAACTGTCATAACAAACATGGATAGCCTAGCTAATTCCTACATTGGTCATTTCCAAAAATTTCTGTCTCATTCTGGTTTTGTTTTATTTTATTTTTTTATTTTTGCAGGGCAATGAAGGTTAAGTGACTTGCCCAGGGTCACACAGCTAGTAAGTGTCAAGTGTCTGAGGCCAGACTTGAACTCAGGTCCTCCTGAATCTAGGGCCACCTAGCTGCCCCCTCGTTCTGATTTTAAGTCCATCACCTCTATGGCAGAAGATGGGTGGTATGTTTATCTTCAAACCAAGGCATACAGTCCAAGACTATTGCCAAGGTGTTCATTTGCTTTTCTTGACTCCACTCATTTATTTCTGTTTTGGCTTTTGGTTTGGGGTTTGGGGTTTGGGGGGGGGGGTTGTTGTTTTTTTTTTATGTGGGGCAATGAGGGCTAAGTGACTTGCCCAGGGTCTCACAGCTAGTAAATGTCAACTATCTGGGGTCACATTTGAACTCAGGTCCTCCTGAATCCAGGGCCAGTGCTTTATCCACTGTGCCACCTAGCTGACCCCCACTAATTTGTTTCAAAGGAGGGTTCTATAGGGTGAGGGTAGGACATTCTTTGGATAATGAGACAAAAAAAATTTTAAAGCACCAATAAAATTTTTCAAATAAAATGAGTGAACTTCCAGGTTTTCTTCTAGCTCTGACTCAATCTCTCTTCCTCTTAGACCCTTAAGCTCCTTCTACTTCTTTGCCCTTAACTGCAACCTGGCTTTTCCCTAAGGATCACATGTCTAGTGACCCTCTTCAGTGTTGTCCCACTCTTCCCACCCTTTTTTTCAGATCCTGGAGGAGGAGTTAGAATGCTCTGTGTGCCACCACTACTTCCAATACTTCTTTCTGCTTCTTTCATTCACCACCAACTTCTCAACCTTCAAATTTCATGTCTTTGGATTATGCCAACCTGTTCTGATCCTCTTCCCTCTCTGTCTCCTATACCACTAGGACTTTATCTTACCTTTCTCAATAACTAGGACACATAGAGCTTAATCTACCTCTCCCCCAAGCATCCCCTTGCCCCTCTCCCCGCCAGATTTCTCACAGTTTGCCCCCTTGGCTCCCTGAACTCCTCAATAAGGTCCTCTTTCAGCAGACTTCAACCCAATGGAGTGTTCATGCCTTTGGCCTCATCTTTTAAACTGCTCTACTTCCAAGACCCTGAAATTTCATTTTCTGGCCAGTTTCCTGTCTTCATCTTTCTCTCTCCTTTAATCCTCCCAAAATATTCACACATAACGTTACATCACTGTGTCTTTCTCTGTGTGTCTCTCTATAAAGATAGATAGATATAAATATAGATATGTGTGTCTTCACATTCAGAAAAAAAAATCCTAGAAAACTCCAAACTATAGACTTTGTTGTCTGTGTGTATATATGTAAAACAAAAAAAAAAAACACATAATAAAAAATTTGGTCAATTGTTGAAATATTTTTCTTTATACTACTACAAGAAAGAATATGGCAGAGGATTGCATGTGTTGTCTGTTGTATCAGCCAACACACCCTATGAATGGGACTCAGTACTTTAAATAAGAAGCAATCAACAAGATATTTTCTTTCACCTGTTATAGAACTCACAGCCACACTGGCATAACATAAAACTGAACAACAACCCACTGGTCAATATAAATTGTAATTACTGCGGAACCAATTTTTATTTTCTTCTTCAAAAGTGGGTTTTATTTGTTCGCTTTTAATTCTTGATATTCTCTATAGTGAACTCTCAATTTTCTGTGAGCAGATTATATGAGTTGAAGATTAGCTAGAGTAAAGCTAGCTTTCAAGCATTCATAGCCAGTTTTCTAATTATGCTCAAAAATTTGCTGACCTAAACAGAGTCTTTGTTTGCTCAATCAATCCCGTTCAAATGCAAAAGAAAAGTCATTTTTAAGAAAGAAAACTTAATTATTAATTTGTCATTAATTATATTTCTAAGAGCAGGTGTGCCAAACCAGGAACTGTATAGCAATAAGCCAGGCCCCAATTTCAGGCTACCATTTTGCATCCATCTGCAGGAGCAAACAAAGGAAAGGTTGAGGTAAGAGAAAAAGCAGGGAAACTCTCCATCTCGTGAGGAGTCAGATTTCCTCAGTACATTCTCATGATTTGTTTGGGAGTTTTGTGAATTTCCCCACCTTAAAACATGCTAATATATAAATATCAAAATACATTTCCAAGGCAAAATATAAATGAGCATTTCATTTGTATGCCTTTAAAAAAATTCTATCGCTTGGATAATCAAGAACATACTATTACAAGATTGCCCTATAAAAATTAATTGGGTAGGCTTAAACTATCTACATTGCATGGAAACATTGGGGGGGGGGGGGAATAGTACAGTCAGTTGTCCAGGGTTTAGAGACAAAAACAAATGGACAGATTTTCCAAATATCCATTTCCCAGAAATGGCCTCACCATGTTGCCTACCTCCTCATCTCCCCCCAGGTGTAGCCTTGGGCTCCACCTCCAGCTCTGATAAGGTGATCTTTTGCCTCTACAACATGCTCCCTTGACTACCCATTCCAGATCCTCCATCTGAGTTATCTTGCCCTGTTAGAATGTAAAATCCTTGAGAGCAGAGACTCTTTCTTGTATTTTTATCCCCTGAGCTTAACACAGTGCTTGTCACATAACAAATAAGCATTTAATAAATGCTTTTTCTTTATCCAGGTGTTTCCCAGATGTGTATATAAGGCAGTAGTGGGTAATTGTAAGGGGGAAAAAAGCCACCCACATTTGGGTGTTCATAATAGTAATAATAGCTTTAATTTACATAGCACTTTAAGCTTTACAAATCATATTCCCTACAATAAGCTCATAACAGAGGTGGTTCTTGTGGAGTTAATCCATTTCCTGACACCCACTTAAAGGCTAGTATTACTGTACAATCTTTATAATATGATTTCACCTTTTCATATAAACCACAGCAGCCAAATAGTAATACAATGATATTTCCCATTATGCTATGTTCTTGGCTCCTATACATCACCTATACTAATTATTAAGTAAGCTGTCATTCATTATATGCTTACATTTATTTTTAGTGTCAATCATCATGTGCTTAATTGCTGCTACAAACCCTCTACTTTCACTAAATATCTTATTTTAGTGGTAAATTAGGCAGTATTACCTACTCTATTCAATTCAGCAACAACTTTCTTTAGCCAAGATGACAGCCAGAGCGATGTTGCTTGGAGGCATAGAGTATTATAACAAAAGCATGGAATTAGGATCCAGAAGATTTGAGTTCAAATTCCAGTCCCAATACTGAATTTACTTAGCCTTTAAATGTGAATGAATCATTGAACCTCTCCAGAACTCAGTTTCCTCATCTGTAAAGCGAGGTTGTCATCCTAGGTCCTCTATCTCAAGGAGGTGTGAGAGCAGGCTGGTAAATCGGGGTTTCTTTAGCTTTTTCCACTCACAACCCCCTTTGACCCAAGATATTTTTACACAACCACAGGTATATAGGTATATAAAATAGGTATACATAACCTTTTACTGTTTTTTTGTTTTGTTTTGTTTTGTTGTTTTTTTGGCAGGGCAATGGGGGTTAAGTGACTTGCCCAGGGTCACACAGCTAATAAGTGTCAAGTGTCTGAGGCCGGATTTGAACTCAGGTACTCCTGAATCCAGGGCCAGTGCTTTATCCACTGTGCCACCTAGCTGCCCCCATGAACTCAGGTACTCTTGAATCCAGGGCCAGTGCTTTATCCACTGTACCACCTAGCTGCCCCAATAACCTTTTACTGTTGCCAAATTTTTCATCATCTCCACAAGCATTCACATGACCCTGATGCTTTAAGAAATTCCGTGGCAAATGGCATCACACTAGAAATCAGGAATCCTAGTTGGATCTAATCCTCCCACCTCCACTATGTAACAATGTCACTTTGAGCAAGTTAATAAATGTCTTGGTACTAAGATTTTTTCTCTTTTAAATGAAGAAGCTGTAACAGAAGACCTTGAAAGTTCCTCTCAGCTGTAACATCATAGTATTCTATAAAATGAGATGAAGCACTTCATGTGGGAACATTATATATTTACTGATCTATTTTAATATAATACATATAATATGAATATACACATTTACACAAATGTAATCAGCTCTTGGTTATTGATGCTAATAGAGGGGAAACACACAATCAAAAACTCATTTATAGTTTACTTTGAAATTCATTAGATGAAGATTTGCTTTGGGTTTTTTGGTAATTTTTTTTCTAATTGCTTTCTAAATTAAAATTAATTAGCATCTTCTGAACCCATATAAACCAGAAATAGGGAAATGAAGACCTAAACTATCTGGGTTCAAAAATATCAGTATTTTTTTGAAAGTAAGAAAACCATTGAATTAATAAATAAAACTAGAAGCTGGTATTATGAAAAAAAAACAGTTAAATAGATAAGCCATTGGTTAATTTGATCAAAAAAAAAGAAAAGAAGAAAACCAAATTACTAGTATCAAAAATGAAAGGAGTGAAATCACTACCAATGAAGAGGACATTAAGACAATTATTAGGAACTATTTTGCCCAATTATATGCCAATAAATTTGACAATCTAAATGAAATGGATGAATAACGACAAAAATATAAATTGCCCAGACTAAGAGAAGAAATAATATGTATAAATAACCCAATTTTAGAAAAAGAAATTGATCAAGTCATCAATGAACTCCCTAAGAAAAAATCTCCAGGACCATATGGATTCACAAGTGAATTCTACTAAACATTTAAAGAACAATTAATCCCAATACTATATAAATTGTTTGCAAAAAATAAGTGAAGAAGTCTTACCAAATTCCTTTTATGAGACAAATATGGTGCTGATTCCCAATCCAGGAAAAGCAAAAAACAGAGAAAGAAAATTATGGACCAATCTCAGTAATGAATATTGATGCAAACATTTTAAATAAAATACTAGCAAATAGATTATAGAAATATATCACAAAGGTCATATGTTATGACCAGGTAGGATTTATACCAGGAATGCAGGGCTGGTTCAATATTAGGAAAGCTGTTAGCATAATTGATCATATCAACAACAGAAATGATAGATGCAAAAAAGGCCTTTGACAAAATATAGCACCCATTCCTATGAAAAACACTAGAGAGTATATGAATAAAAGGAGCCTACCTTAAAATTATAAGTACCATTTATCTGAGACCATCAGCAAGCATTATCTGTAATGGAGAAAACCTAAAAGTCTTTCCAATATAATCAGGGAAGAAACAAGGATGCCCATTATCACCTCTATTATTTAATATTGTATTAGAAATGTTAGCTATAACAATAAAAGAAAAAATTAAAGGAATTAGAATGAGGAATGAGGAAACAAAACTATCACTCTTTGCAGATGATATTTTGTTATACTTGGAAAATCCTAGAGAATCAACTGTAAAGCTACTTGAAATTATTAACAACTTTAGCAGAGTTACAGGATACAAAATAAATCCACATAAATCCTCAGCATTTCTATATATTACCAATAAAGTACAGCAACAACAAATAGAAAGAGAAATTCTATTTAAAATAACTAAGGCCAATATAAAATACTTGGGAGTCTACCTCCCAAGACAAACACAGCAAATATGACCAGAACTATAAAACACTTTTCACAAAAACAAAGTCAGATCTAAATAATTGGGAAAATATTAATTGCTCATGGGTAGGCAGAGTCAACATAATAGAAATGACAATCCTACCTAAATCAATTTATTTATTTAGTGCTATGCCAATCAAACTATCAAAAAATATTTTATAGAGCTAGAAAAAATAATAACAAAATTCATCTGGAAAAACAAAAGTTCAAGGATATCATGGTAATTAATGGAGAAAAAAATACAAAAGAAGGTGGTCTAGCAGTACCTGATTTCAAACTGTATCATAAAATGGTAATTAACTGGTATTGGCTAAGAAATAGACAGGTAGATCAGTGGAATAGAATAGATAGAAACTATACTACAGTAAATGACTATAGTAATCTAGTATATGACAAACCCAAAGATCCAAGCTTTTGGAACAAAAACTCATTGTTTAACAAAAACTGTTGGGAAAACTGGAAAACAGTATGGCAGAAATTAGATGTAGACCAACACTTCATATTGTATACTAAAATAAAGTCAAAATGGGCACATGATTTATACATAAAGGATGATACCATAAGAAAATTAAAGGACTGTGGAATTGTCTATCTGACAGATTTATGGACAGGGGAAGAATTTAGGACCAAAGAAGATATAGAGAATAAAATTAAATGTAAGATAGATCATTTTGATCATATAAAATTAAAAATTTTTTGCAAAAACAAAACTAATATAACCAAGATTACAAGGAGAGTAGAAAACTGGGAAAGATTTTTTTAAACAAATATCTCTGATCAAGGCCTCATTTCTCAAATATATAGAGAACTGCATCAAATTTTTAAAAATGCAAGTCATTTCCCAAGTGATAAATTGTCAAAGGATGTGAACAGTTTTCAGAGAAGTCAAAATTATCAATAATCATATGAAAAAATGCTCTAGATCGTTATTGATCAGAGAAATGCAAATTAAAGCAACTCTGAGATATCACCTTACACCTATTAGAGTGGCAAATAAAACAAAACCCAAAAATATTGGTTGTTGGAGGGATTGTGGGAAAACTAGGACACTAATCTATTGTTGGTAGAGTTGTGAAAAATCCAAGCATTCTGAAGAGCAACTTAGAACTGTGCTCAAAGGGCTAAAGAACTGTGCATACCCTTTGATCCAGCAATACCACTGCTAGGTTTACATCCCAAAGACAGCCCCAAAAAGAAAAAAAGACCTATTTGTACAAAAATATTTATAGCAGTTCTTTTTGTGGTGGCTAAGAATTGGAAATCAAAGGAATGCCCATCAATTGGGGAATGGCTAAACAAACTGTGGTATGTGGTGGTGATGGAATATTACTGTGCAGTAAGAAATGACAAACAGGATGACTTCAAAAAAGCCTGGAAAGATATGTAAGAAATGATTTCTTGGGAAATGAGCAGAACCAAGAGAACACTGTATACAGAGACAACAATATTGTTCGATGAAGATCTGTGAATGACTCGACTATTCTCAACAATACATTAATCCAAAACAATCCCAAAAGAATATTGATGAAACATACTATCCACCTCCAAAGAAAGAACTGATATTGATAGGACAGATTGAAACCTGCTATTTTTCACATTCTTTTATGATGTTTTGCATGATCATATATGTATAACCCATATCAGATTATTTGCCACCTCAGAGAGGATGAGGGGAGAGAGGGAAAGAGGGATAGAGATTAGAAAAGAAAAATCTAAATAAAAATGTTTAATCTGGAAAAAAAATTGTTACAGGTGGGGGAGGGGTATGCTGGGAAGTGTTCAGGAAGTATATATGTTTTTATACACACACATAAATATATATGTTATGCATATATGAGTTATTTAGGTCTTGTTTATATAATTATATTTAAACCAATTTATCATATATTATTTATATAAATTGATATGTATACATTATTCAGAAAACAGTTTATTTAAAGACTTAAAATACTAAGTTATATGTATTAGAATATATCTAGGTATATCTAAATGTAATAATGTAGAAAATTTACATTATATATGTGATATATGTGTGTGTATATATAGATTATATCTGTCTGATATATGTATAAAATATAATTACATATCTCATATTTTAAAATATCCGTTTTCCCCATAATTGAAAAGTTGATATAAATAGTATAATATGTATATGTGTAAGTGTGTGTTTTGTATAGATATACATACATATATGTGTATGTGCATATAAAAACCAAACTTGGATCGTGTGCAATAATCTTTTTTATTGTAACGATTGGAATGACGCCACCTTCTGGAGACTTACTGTAGAAGAGTTCCTCCCATGAAGCGAAGGTCTTTGAGGGCAAGACCAGGAGTCTTTTCTTTGGTGTCAGGAAGTAACGCAGGTTAGTGGGAGGAGGAAGGAAGAGACTGGCGATCAGTCTCGCTCTCTTTCCTCTGGACTCTGGTGGAGAGCGGAGCTAGAAATGTGCTCTCCCTTTAATAGATAGGAATCTAGGCCTTTTCTTCTCTCTTTACCAAACTCTTATTCTCCTTAATAAATGCTTAAAAGTCTAACTCTTGCTAAAGCTTATAATTGATTGGTGACCACTCATTAGATATTTTAGACAGACTAGCTAGAATTTTAGCCCTTAACATTATTATGTTATAGAAATGCTTATTTTATTCCACAAATTAAAAATAAAATAAATTTTAAGCATAAATAAATAAACCCAACCTGGGCTTTCACAGGTTAGGGAGTTCCAAATGAGAAAAATCACCTCCACCAATACTGATTTTCAACTTAGTCCTGAGAGTGGCTTAGGGCTTAGCTTCTCAGACTGCGGAATGTGACCCCATATGGGGTCATGTAACTGAAAGTGGGGGGGCTGGGGTCCACAAAAAATTGGCAACAGTAAAAGGTTATTTATACCTTTTTTATATACCTATATACCTGGAGTTATGTAAGAATTTCTCCTGTGAAAAGGGAAAAGTTTAAGAAACCAGGGTCTAGGGCACTGAGTAGACCAGCTATTTACTAAGGGAAATAAGACCAGTATGTGTCAAAGGTGGAATATGTCTCCAGGTCTTCCTGACTCCAAGGCCAACTCTCTCTCTACTAAACCATGGCTTCTTAAACTTTTTCTGCTTAAGACCTCTTCCCCCCATCCCCCTCGACACTCAGAAATTTTTACTCGACCCCGGGGCCTATAGGTATATAAAATAGGTATACACATGAAACATTTACTGCCAGATTTTTCATGATGACCACATTCAATTAATTATATGACCATGGGATTGAGACCCACCATTTAAGAAGCTTTGTACTAATTTATAATGTCTCCCACATAATCTCTAGGCAAATACAAATAATCAAAAGCTGTGTATATAAATTTCAGTGACATAATATGGACTGCTTTATATCAAATACAATATGATTGGCTGTAAAGGTAGTCCTTTTCATTTTTGCAACATTATAAATTATAGATGAAGGGTGTTAATAATGTCGGTAGAATGATTTCACTTGCGGGTGATGCATGCGAAGGATATGCAGTGTTGTTGGCCCATTAGATTAGAAAGTTCTTGAAGGCAGAGTCAGTTTCATTTCCTTTTTTCTTTGTTTTCCCAGCCGCCTGCCGAGTGCCTCACGTGCAATAGCTGCTTAATAAATGCTTATTTACTGGTTGATTGATAATGTTTCATGGAATGGCCCTTGAAACACTTTATGATATTGAAAATAATGTTGAGATCCTTCAGATGCTGGATAACAATATACTGATGGCATCAAGACCTAGAAAACTGCAGAGCTTTGTAAATGAGATATAGGACCATTCAGAAGAATTTAGTCTAATTAACCCCATAGGAAAAAAACAAGCAGATGGAAAATGCCTATTGTTCAGATTATAATATGAAGTTGGATGGACAAGCTATAGAGCCAGTCCGTTCATACATGGATCTTTTTTTGTTTGTTTGTTTGTTTTTTGCAGGGCAATGAGGGTTAAGTGACTTGCCCAGGGTCACATAGCTAATAAGTGTCAAGTGTCTGAGGCTGGATTTGAACTCAGGTCCTCCTGAATCCAGGGCCAGTGCTTTACCACTGCACCATCTAGCTGCCCCCCCCCCATATGTGTATCTTAAACAGAAACTAGGAATAGGCCAAGAACTGGACCTAAAATAGAATAGGAGCAGAGAAGAGTGGAGAACCTTTGAGAAATTGCCCACTGCCTTTCAAGACCCAGAGATTCTTCCTTTAAACAAAAGCCCATCTTTTTAGCATCCTTCCAGTGACACTGTAAGGGTAAGAACCATGGAATACTACAGTCTCTGAAGAATTAAAGTTGAGGGTCTCCAAAGAGGAATGGAGAGGCATCTCATGTGCACAAACAGGCAGCAACGTGACAACTGTCCAAGAATTGCACAGAAAAAAAATGGTACATAGTAAGTCATCATAGAGAGGTAGGATCAGCTATTTTTGACCAATAGATGCATATCCAGGCCTGTAGAAAACTCTAAGGCCAGAAAAACTGTGGAAGTACAAGGAGAAAAGTTAAGGAAACTATTGGTTACACAGTATTAAAAGGGGGAGCTGGCTTGCAATCTGTAGCCTTGGACAGAAGATCCAAATCCAGTAAGAGTAAAGGATCAGATGTAAAAATAATGTTAGGATTGAGACCATAAATGTATTCATTATGGCCAAAGTCACATGGCTAGTAAGTGTTTGAAGCCAATGTGAATTTGCAAAGCTCAGTTTTCCTGACTCCGGTACTGGCACTGTATCTACCTAGCTGCCCCTTTTGCTTTTATTCATATATGTGGAGAGAGACAGAAAGACAGAGAGACAGAGAGAAAGAGAGAGAGGAATTGTATCCATATTGTATGTACATATATGAACATATATGCATATATTATACATGCATATCTGTGTGTGCATATATCTTGTTTTCTTTCATTACCCTCCTGGGTCTGCAAAAAGTTCTGAAAAGTTCTCAATCAATCGATAAACATTTATTAAGCACCTAATATGTTACAGGCACTGAGTTAAGTGCTGGGATTCAGAAAGAGAAAAAAGACAATCCCTGCCCTCAAGGAGTTTACAATCTGAGAGGAAAATAACTCCTGCTCAATAATTCTCTGGAACTCAGTGGTGGTGATGTGTCAAAGGCTCATTCATTGTCATTCTCGTGAGAATGTTCACTCAGTGTGCAGCTGGTGGGTGCAAAGAATGGAGGCTCAAAGGCTCCGTTTTAACCCCTAGTCCCTAATGCAAATGGACCCTCCCTCTTTTCATCACTGGTCAATTACTGAAGGGTTACAATCTAAGTGCAAAAACTAGCTAACCAGAACACGGTATTCTTAACCCTAATTTCCATAATTACTCTTTGGGTTCTTAGCCAATGGGGGAGGTTATAAAGGAACATTTCTTCAATCTTCCCTTATATGGACACGGACCTTATTGAGACCAGCTCAGGGCTCCTTGAACCATGTGATCTGTTTGCTGGAGGGGAAGGAAGGGGACTGAGACCTTTGTCCTCAAACAGGTCCAGAAGAGTGTTATTGGAATAGTGACTGTTATATCCTTATTGAGAGGAGACTATTCCCCATTTCCTCACACAATCTAATTGGGGAGACCACATGCAAACAAATATATACAAAGCAAACTACATACAACATAAATAGGAAATAATTAAAGAGTAAAAGAATTAAGAGGCATTTGTAAGCTTCCTCCTTAAATCTTCAAAAAATAGATTCTGGGCTGACAGTAAGTCTATTCATCACGATATGTTATCCTTTCCCCATTTGTTTTGGCTTGGGTTGGGTCAGAGCAAACTAATTTGGTATGGCATGTCCCCACAATGTTTAAGATTTGTTGCCACTAATTAAGGTTGTTTATCATGACATTTTGGTTGGCTGGACAAAGTAAAAGGGGATTTCCAAGTCACGGCAGTTTGTATTTTATAATTTTGATGTATTATCATCTAACTCTCCGGGTTATAAAATACCCAGGGATGAGTATTGTCTTTTTTTTTAAAATGAGCAAGGGACATAATTGCAGATTTTTCAGATGTTTACTCTACATAATAAGGACCAGATTGGACAAGAAATGTGTTAGTGGCCCCAGGCCAATTGGGAGATTTACACAACAACATTGCAAAGGCTGTCACAATTGTCCCTAATCAGACAGGGGGAGGTGGGGCTGTTCTGAAATAGCTTTGAAACTGAACTTCCATTGCATTTGTAAATATATGTGGGACATCAAAGGGCCCAGCTCATTCACCCTGCTTTTCACCAAGCAGGCTGTAATTCAACCTCCCCAGGAAAACAACAGCTCAGTTTAGTTAGAGACTCAGCCTGCCAAGCCATCCTATTCCATTGACCTCACCATTTTGTTTATTTGCAGAAAGCCAGTCCCAGTAAATGCATCAACTCAGGTATGCACGGATCCCTATTGAACGTGCAATGTATTTCTTTCTCCTCCAGGTTCATCTCTGGTATGATCCTTCCTCTCTAATTTGACAAGAAAAACAAAAGAACTCAACAGGCCAAGTGTAAATCACCACTCAAAGAGTTTAAAGGTGAGGAAAGAGGAAGTTTGGAACCACTGGTATGTGGCAGTCATCTCTCCAATTGGTTATTGAGAAAATATCGCAGGTCACCTTTAGAATCATCCTTGGGATGATTTTTTTTTTATCTTTTTAGGATATCAAAATCTGGGACATCCCACGGTTCAGACACTTGTATGTCCCTAAACAATAAGGCTGATTATTAAGAATGCAAATAACACATTGTGTCATCCTGTTGGCATGCAACTAAAGGGGGAAAAGTGTCTCTTCTGCCTCCCACCCACCCCCAAAACACAAATACACCAACCCTTTGGGGTATCTGTTGACTTTGAAATCCCTTTTGATCCACTGAATCATCTAAGTCAGTCACCTCTGTTCTCCACTCTGCTGGAGGTCAGATTCCTAATTCACTCAGCTGCTGCCTCCCACATCTCACATTCCTTTTGAGTATGAACTCACTCCACTCTTGCCCCCAAGTGACTTTCCCCCAAAAACTGTTCTTTAATGTTATTCTAATTTAGCTCAAACAAAATTCCAAGAGAAGGAATTTGACACTAAGCCAGCACCTTGCCTTTTTATAGACCAGAGCAGAACCCATATCTGCTTAACATCTTTTAGGAGAGTTGGCTAGTGATATATACTGGAATATTTTTAAACTCTTTTAGATAAGATTCCAAAAGAAAAAACAGGATCAACTCTAGCACATAACAAGTCTAACTTAACCTGAAGAATCATGTGTGATTTCCAATAACAGCAAACAAAAGGCAATCCTCAGTCTTTTTGTGACCGTGATAAAAACCAGTCAAGAAAACAAACAGAGAAAACGTATAAATTCCACATAGCCAATACGAACATTGAACAAATTTAAATTTCATCACTAGGAAACATATTCAATAATACACCAAGAGCTTTGAAGAGTGACTAAGCATTGGCAGATAAACTATGACAAATGCTACTTGACAGATGGAGCCGTTGAAATATCATCTGAATAGTGATCGCTTTTTTTTGACGAGGCCTTTATTATTATAATAGCAGTTTACACCACAGGGCATCAAAGGAATCTTAGAAAAGTCAAAAAGAGCAAGAGAAATGCCAAAAGATGGAGACAAGAAATTTTTGAAGGGGGGAAAAAAAGGAAATAAGTAGATTCCAGAAACTACAGAGCGATCATTGTCAGATTTCCGGAAAGGATTGCTGAATAAATGGGTGGTGAACTTAGGGGAAATAATGCACCCATCGTTAAGAGCCAGAATGGGTTCACTAAGAACAAGTCAGGCTAGCCAAAACCCATTTCCTCTGTTAATAGAATCAGTAGATCCAGGAAAAGAAATATGTGCAGCCGCTCCTGATTTCAGCAGGTCATTTAACAGCTTCTCTCACAGGTTCTGCAGTTTGGAACACGGTTGTGCTGGTAAGTGTTTAACTGGCTCTTTGGGGGGGCTGGGGGTGGGGAACTGTAGCCAACACACACTTTTCAGTTTAATCTCTATTATCATCATTTCTTCCATCACCTTTTTAAGTCTAGACAATCAATAAAACAATAAATCAAGTCCTGATTTGTAGCATTCATTGATTTCCAAGGTGTAAATGCTCACAATGAAAATTGTGAGTTGGCTCTCTCTCCCCTTGAGCTGGCTCAACCACACTGGTTTAGATCATAGCATAATTAGGTCAATTCATAGTCAGTTGATTAATCATAGTCAAAATGTTGATTAATGGAGTAATGTCAGCCTATAACCCATCCTTTCTCCTTATTTTTGTATTTCTTTAGAGGGCACCACCATCTACCTAGTCACCCAGGTTTACAACCTCAGAATCATCTTCAATTCTTCACTCTCTCTCCTCCTCCATAGCCAATGAGTTGACAAGCCTTGTTGATGCCATCTGTACAATGTCTGTCATGTTCATCAGTCTATGTAGCTAGGTGGTATAAGACATAAACTGGTGAACCTCTTGTCAGGAATACCTGAGTTCAAATTCAGCCACAGTCATTTAATTAGTTGTGTGACTCTTAGAAAGTCACTTAACAGGGCAGTTAGGTGGTACAATGGATAAAGAACCGGCCCTGGATTCAGGAGTATCTGAGTTCAAATCTGGCCTCAGACACTGGACACATACTAGCTGTGTGACCCTGGGCAAGTCACTTAACCCCCATTGCCCCGCAAAAAAAAAGTCACTTAACTACTCTGTGCCTCAATTTCCTCAGCTATAAAATTGGGATAATAATGTTGTTCATCCTCCATTTCAAGGGGGATCAATGACATCACAGCATGATGTACTGACTTCCCTATGAATTGGATTTAAGTAAGGCACAGTTGCACAAAGTCTCCACACAGACACCAAACTGGTATTACCAAATCACAGATGTGACTGTGTCTCTCCCTTTTCCAAGAAGATTGAGTAGCTCCCTAGTGCCTAGTCTTAAATATAAATTCCTCTGGCATTTAAAGTCCTCCACAATAAGACTCCAAACTATTTTTCTAGGATGATAAATGGCGGGGGGGGGGGGGGGGGGAGGCATTAATTAAGCACTGACTTGGTGCCAGGCACTGATATCACATCATCACATCACTCCTCCATATTCTCCCTGTTCCAGCAAAACTAAGCCACTGAGTGTTTCCCATTCACTGTGCATTCCCTCCTTCTTTTTAGCCTGGAAAGCTGCCCCCCCCCATTTCCTACCCAGCTCAACAACTCCTCCTAGAGGAGAATCTCCCTGATTTCCTTAATTGTGGATGTTCTCAAAAGCTACTTTGCATGTATTTATTAATATACTTTGATTTTTATATTTTAATATCTTTTAAAGATATTTTTATGTATTTTTACATCTGCATTCATGTCGTTCTTGCCCCTCTTCCCCCATCTCACAATATAAGACCTTTGAAGACGTGGGTTATTTCATTTTTGTATTTCTTCCTTTAGTATCTAGTATAGCACAGGATACACATTGTTGTTGCTGTTGTCGAGTCCTTTCAGTCATGTCCAACTCTTCTGTGACCCCATTTGGGGTTTTCTTGGCAAAGACACTGGAGGGGTTTGTCATTTCCTTCTCCAGCTCATTTGACAGATGAGGAAACTGAGGCAAATAGTGTTAAGTGACTCACCCAGGGTCACCCAGCTAGTGTCTAAGGAGGTATTTGAACTCAAAAAGATGAGTCTTCCTGATTCCAAGCCCAGTGTTTTATCCACTGGGCCACCTAGCTGCCTGCATGGTATATAGCAAACACTTTATAAATCCTTATTAAATTTGGATAGAAAATTGAACCTGGAGAACAATCTCTAGTGGCATGCCACAGGGCTCTGTTCTCTTCAGAGAGAACAGCACCTGACAAGTACAGATAACAAGCTTACCAAATCTGGAAATAACACAAAGCTAGCAGGGAGACACAAGATCAACAGAATGACAGAATCAAGAATCTTACAATCTATAACAGAGGTTGACACCCCTACTACCCACAGATCAAGCTCACCTGCTGCCTCTTTCTGTGGCCCTCAAACCAAGAATGTTGGGTTTTTTTTACTTTTAAATACACTAAAACTTTATTTTAAAATGTAAAAATCATTCTTTACCTCCAGGGTCATACAAAAATAGGCAGTGGTCTGGATTTGAACTTCAAGTAGTAGTTTGCTGACCCCTGATTGAAAATAATGGATTAATAAAGAATGCTTTTTTATTATTTTAAATGATGGTCTTGTTTTTATAGCACAATCAGTTATAAATAACCTCCTCCTAATGCAGAAATATGACTAATGCAAAAATATGTGTTATGTGATTGTACATATACAACCTATATCAGATTGCTTTCTGTCTTGGGGAGGGAGGAGAGAAGGGAGGATGGGAAAAAAAAAGTTGGAACTAAAAATCCTATGAAAACAAATGTTGAAAACTATCCTTACATGTAACTGGAAAATAATAAAATACACTTATTAAAATAGATGTATAGATAGCCTCCTCTCTCAAAAGAACTTGCTTTCAAGAAAAATATAATAAAATTTAGCCATCATACCTTTTTTTTTTTTTTGGCAAGGCAATGAGGGTTAAGTGACTTGCCCAAGGTCACACAGCTACTAAGTGTCAAGCGTCTGAGACTGGATTTGAACTAAGGTCCTCCTGAATCCAGGGCCAGTGCTTTATCCACTGTGCCACCTAGTTGCCCCATAACCATCATACACTTCTAAGTATAATCTATGTTAATACTTTCTTAAGTTTAAACAACTAACAAAATGATAAAGTCAAGCACAGATTTCCTCATTTGCTGATCTCCAAGACTCTTCCTAAAAATTTAGCAGTTTGCTCTAGTACACCTCTGCCCTCTCCCAAAGGACCCCTTCCTTAACCAAAAAAAAAAAGGGCAATAACAAAATAATGTTAAGCAAAATCAGCTGAGAGCATAACAATGTCTAAGAATATGCAACAAACCTGACCCAGCACCCAGCACCTCTATATATAGAGGGCATAAGTGTGTCTAAGACGGTTATATTTATCCCTACTATATTTCAAGTGTTATCATCCCTTCTTCGATACTTAAATAGATTTACAATCTCCTCAGTGTAGGCATCCTGCCCCCAGTGCACCTTCTCATCCTGTGTGATCGGTGATCATACATACTGTACCAATATCCTACAATATGCTCCAAGTCATGGAGGCCTTCTCCTGGATCTTTTTGTATTCCCTGGGGAGCACTGAAATGCTCAAGTTCTCTACCTATTATTCCCTGCTCACTACATGACCTCTTTTTCCAAACCTACATCTCCTCAGTGATATCCTTTATACCCCTTGGTCTTAGTAGATCATCCATCCCTATTTATTTCCACCGTGCATCTCTCCATTGCCCTTTGGGAACGAAATATTTTGGTTTTGGTTTTGGTGAGGCAATTGGGGTTAAGTGACTTGCCCAAGGTCACACAGCCAGTAAGTGTGAAGTGTCTGAAACTGGATTTGAACTCAGGTCCTCTTGACTCCAGGGCCAGTGCTCTATCCACTGTGCCACCTAGCTGCCCCATGGAATGTAATATCTTTTATAACTTTTGTAGCCTTCATATCCCCTGAAACTTTGACTCTTCCACAATCATGGTCTTCCAAATATATGGCATCTATGTGAAAACATTTGTGTTTAAGAAAATGGGTTAATATATGAACACAATTGCATAAGACTCTTCACACAAATAAAGAGAAATGTAAATAATTGGAGAAATATTCATTTCTCATGGGTAAGCTGAGCCAATATAATAAAAATGAAAATACTAGCTAAATTAATTTACTTATTCAGTGTCACATCAATCAAACTACCAAAGAATTACTTTATAGAGCTAGAAAAAAATCATAACCAAATGCATCTGGAGGAATAAAAGGTCAAGACTATTAAGGGAATCAATGAAGAAAAATGAGAAGGAAGGGGGCTTGGTAGTACCAGATCTCAGACTATATATACTACAAAGCTGTAGTCATCAAAACAATCCAGTACTGGATAAGAAATGGAGTGGTTAATCACTGGACTAGATTAAGTACACAATATATAGAAGTAAATGAGCACAATAGCCTACTATTTGATAAATCCCCAAATCCCAGCTATTGGGGCAAGATTGGTTGGCTGATTGTTGTCCTTTGTGCTCAAATAGGACCAAAATGACATCACTATGTTAGGGTCGAGGTACATTGTATAAGAACTCACTATTTGACACAAACTGCTGGGAAAATTAGAAAGTAGTCTGACAGAAACTAAGTATAGACTGACATTGCACACCATAAATCACAATAACCTTAAGATGGGTCCAAGATTTAGACATGAAAGGTAATATTGTAAACAAATTAGGGGAACATGGAAGAAATTATCTGTCATATCTATGGAAAGAGGAAGTGTTTAAGACCAAATAAGTAAAACAAGGTTCATAGGAAGTAAATGAGTTTGTTTATGTAAAATTAAAAAGGTTTTGGACAAATAAGACCAATACAGCCAAAATTAGAAAGAAAGCAGGAAACTGGGGGGATTGCAGCAAGTTTCTCTGATAAGAGTCTCATCTCTCAAATATATACAGAACTGAGACAAATTTATAAAAAATAGGATCCATTCCCCAAATGGTAAACAGTCAAAGGATTGAAATAGACAATTTCTAGGGGAAGAAATCAAAGCTATCAATAGTCAAATAAAAATGCTCTGAATCACTAATAATTAGAGGAATGTGTACTAAGAGAATTCTGAAGTACCACCTCATATTTGTCAGTTTGGCTAAGATGACAGAAAAGGAAAATGATAAATGCTGGAGGGAGCATGGAAAAATAGGTATATTGATGCATAGATGTAACTGTGAACTAATTCAAAAATTATGGAGAATAATTTGGAACTAAGCCCAAAGGGCTATCAAACTGAATACCCTCTGATCTGGCAATACCACTACTAGATCTGTATCCCAAAAAGATTTTTTTTGAAAGGGAAAAGAACCTATTTGTACAAAAATAGTTATAGCAGCTCTTTTTGTGGTAGCAAAGAACTGGAAATTGAGGGGATACCCACCAATTGGGGAATGGTTGAACAAGCTCTGGTATATGATTGTAATGAAGTACTATTTTGATACAAGAAATGATGAAGAGGATGGTTTCAGAAAAACCTGGGAAAGCTTAAATTAACAAATACAAAGTGAAGTAAGCAGAACCTGGAAAACAATGTACACAGCAGCAGCAATATCATAAAGATAATCAACTGTGAAAGACATAACTAATCATTACAATGATTCACCACAACTCCAAAGGACTCATAATATAAAATGCTGTCACCCTCCAGATAGAGAAGTGATGGAGACAAAATACAAACTGTAACATTTTTTCCCTTTCTTTTTCTTTCCAGAATATGGCCAATATGGAAATATGTATTGCATGACTTCATACATATAATGGGTACTGTATTTCATGCCTATTCAATGGGTGGGAGAGGAGTGGAGAGAAAGGGAGAGAATTTGGAACTGATTTTTTTAAAAAGTCAATTTTTTTTAAAAAAATTTAAATTAAAAGTTTCGTTATTGACCCAGGGGAACAGCTCACGGTTGTTGAAAGTGCTGTATAATTTCCTAAATGAAGAATTGCAGTGTTTCAATTATCTCCTTTCTTCCAGCTCAATTATGAGTGCAGCTCATTGTCCATCTGCAGTGCCTGTCCTACACAGATATGTAGAGATAATACGGCTTATGATTCTACCACTCAATTAAAATTACTCTCTTCAAGGTTAACAAGTGATCTCTTACTTGCTACTATGAAACACACTGTACCTTAACTCCAACATCACAATATCATTTTGGTCCTCTTCAAAAACAAAAGATGTGGGAGCAGCTAGGTGGTGCAGTAGATAAAGCACCAGCCCTGGATTCAGGAGGGCCTGAGTTCAAATCCAGCCTCAGACACTTGACACTTACTAGCTCTGTGACCCTGGGTGAGTCACTTAACCCTCAGCCCCACCCAAAAAAATGAAGGATGAATGACAAACGAACAATAAACAAACTAGATTAGTATCTTAATTGGTCTCTATGCTTTTTGTCAACCCCACCAACATCTTACCAATTCATCAACCACACATTTTTCTGAAGCACAGGAATACAAGTTATTCAAAACCTTTCGGTGGCCCCATGTTGCCTCTAACATGAAATGGGAACTCCTCAGCCTGACATTTGAAGCCCTCCAGAATCCGGCTCCATCCTACCTTTCCAGAATTATTTCCTGATTCCCATTCACATCTTCTATATTCCAGCCAAACGGGTGGGCTGCCTAATCCCTGGATTTGGCAATTTGCCTTCTCATCCTATTCACTGACCCAGACTGTTAGCCAGGGTTGTAATGTGCTCCCTCCTCCCTTCCCTTCTTGGAATCTTTGTCTTGATTCAACAACAAGAAGACAGGGTCAGCTCAGATTCCACATCCAATAAAAAACCTTCCTAAATCCCTTGAGTTCTTAACACTCTGTCCTCAAACTACCTTATTTTTATTAAGCCATGAACAGTGTCATATCTCTCCAGTCGAACATAAATCCCTCAAGGTCATCGACCCTTTTGTTTTTGTCTTTGCATCCCCAGAGTCTGGATTATAGCAGGTGTTTAATAAATGAATGAAATATATGAAGAGGAATAATGAGATAGAGGGCTGGAAAGGTAAATCGAGGCAGATTGCAGAAAGATGATTCTAAGCAAAAGAGATGAGGAGATGAAGGGTGGGAGAGATTAAGCAACTTTGTCAGCTGATAGGTGTCTGAGACGGCATGCACACTCAGGTCTTCCTGCCTCAGAGTCTAGACATCTGTCTGTGATGTCTCCTAGCTGCCCACAGCCTGTTTCTCTGATCCTGCAACTAATTCCATGCTTCTGTCTTGACCACTTAGGACTCAATTGTCCTGAAGAAGCTCGGTTCCCTTCCCAGCCTGGCCTTCTGGCCTGTGCTCATTTGTAGTCTGAGATGGACTCTACTCCTCTCATGCAAGAAAAAAAATTCTAATTGATTATTCTCATCACCAACACGTTATGGTTTCCCTCTTCAGTCAGAATAGGAAGTAAGAGATCAGACCTGGCCCTGCCGTGACCCTAGAAAGATGCCAACACCCTGTGAGGCCTGGCTTCAAATACCCTGTTTTGTTTATTTTATTACAAATACATCTTACGCTTGAATGTCAGTGGTCACCACCAAATTCTCTTGATCCATTAACCAAATCCATTTCAGATGTTTCAGGAAAACATTGTTTGTGTGGTCACTAAGCAGCCCTATTGGAATCCAAGGGACACGTGATTAATGATGGGGTACCTTCTGGTTTTGTTGGGTTTCACAGCCACTAGGACTGTAAACTCTTCATTGTTATGTGGTGGGTCAACGGCCATACCCCAGACAACAACTGGGTCACCATTTCTTAAGAAAGTCTCACTTGTTGTTTGTTGCTGTGTTTCCAAAGATACATCCAAAGCAAAAAAAAAAAAAAAAAGGGGGGGGGGAGTGGGGAGGGAGGCATTGTTCACTTGGCAGAGTTTGCAGCTTAGTCAGAAAGAATTTATTTGAAAAGTTTGAGTGGGTCACTCCTTATGAAAAAAACAGTGACCTTACCCTGGTTTTCTATGACATCAAATTAGAAGCATCAGCAGAGGCGTGAAGGTGCATTGGCCGTCAGAGAACAGAAACTCTTATCTGTGGGTAATTCAAGACCATGCCCAGTCAATAGCCAATCAGTCTTCCAAAAAGGCTGGGAGATTATTGACCATAGAACCATATCTGATTGATTCAATAGGACATCGAAACATTTGTTTTCACTGGTTTCAGGCCAAAATACGTCATTTGTAATTAGTGCATGTGGCCCATAAGGCAGCCATTATTATTGCCTCATTGTTCATAAATAAGTAGACAGATTGAAAACAAAACTCTAAGCACACACCCACATCCGCAGCTAAGTTTTCAAAAAGAAAGATAGGCTATTAAACAGAATAGAAACTAAAGTGGGGCCAACGGAGTTTTGCCCCAGGCTGCCAAAATCTAATGAACACCTTTCCACCCTATGTCAACCACAAGTCCTACACCTCCACTAAAGGTTCCCTAGCACTGTACAGTGTGACAGACCCCAGGACCACCACTCCCAAGGCTCTGACACCCTGGTACCCTTTCTCAGGGTCCGATCTCCCCTTCTATTTTTATAGACATAAGGACTGTGGCTCTCTGGAGAATGGGCTTCCCCCGCTTCTGATGCAAATGCATGCATGTCAGAATTCCCTCTGTACGATTGCTGATCTTCTCCAGAACCCCCCCCCCAAATGATTTTGCCCCAGGCTCAATTATGACTAAAGGTTCTTGTGTTAAATAGCACATGAGGCCCCCTTAATACGCAGAATTGACATTCTACAATTAGCCCTGCCTCATCTTTCATACCTTACCTCATTTTCAATTGTTTTAAACTACATGATCCTGAATGGTGGAAAAATGGTTCGGACTTAGTAATAAAGAACACAGTAATTGGATACATTTGCCACATGTGAACATTGACTTAAACCAAAAGCAACCGAAGTTATTTCCTCTCTGATTTTCCTGCCATTACTAAAAGTCTGATTTATCTTCTGGGTTCAGAAAGATCACAACAATGAATGAATGAGCTCTTCTAGGCAAGAAGGTGAGAGCTGCTTATTCGAAAGCTTCTGCAAGCCAGGACTCAGCCCTTGGAATCTCCTATCATCCATTCCCTTCCCAGAACCACCATTTTACCACTAATTATGTTGGGAACTGATGATTGCATTTGATTTATTGCCATCTTTTTCCCCCCAAGGCAATGATGGTTAAGTGACTTGCCCTGGGTCACACAGTTTGTGTCAAGTGTTTGAGGCCGGATTTGAGCTCAGGTCCTCCTGAATCCAAAGTCTGTGCTTTATCCACTGCGCCACCTAGCTGCCCCTTCTGCCATCTTTCTTTTTTTTTTTTTTAGTGAGGGAATTGGGGTTAAGTGACTTGCCCAGGGTCACACAGCTAGTAAGTGTTAAGTGTCTGAGGCCAGATTTGAGCTCAGGTCCTCCTGACTCCAGGGCCGGTGCTCTATCCACTGTGCCACCTAGCTGCCCCTTCTGCCATCTTTCTACAACACTTTCTACAACATCAACAAAGCATGTTGGCTTTAGAATCAAGAGAGCCAAGTTCAAATGCTGCCTCTGACTTTTACTACGTGATAATAGCTAACATTTACATAGTACTTACTCTGCACTTTGCTAAGGGCTTTATTAATATTATCTTCATTTGACCCTCACAAATCACCCTGTGAGGTAGGTGCTATTATCATCCCCATTTTACAGATGAGGAAACTGAGGTAGCCGGAAGTTGAATGACTGTTTGATTGTTGTCAGTTATCTCGGACTGCTCAATTATTCTGCTGGCATTTCAGACTCAACATGTCTAAAACGGAATTTGTTATTGTCCCATGCAAACCTCATCTCAAGTTCCCTATTACCAGTGGTCAAGGTCATCACCATTCTTCTGGCCACCCGGTCAAGCTCGGGGTTACCCCTCCCTCTTCACTCTCACCCCGTGCAGTCAAACCATGGATAAGTGAGTATTTTCTAGCTTCACAACGTTTCTCATACATCTACCTCGTCACCTCGTCTCTAGGCAAACAGCCACCACCCTGGTCCAGACCCTCATCGCCATCTCCTGGCCCATTCCAAAGGTTCTCCTTGCCTTGTGTTTCTCAATGCTCCAATCCTTCCTCCCCTCAGCTGCCAAAGCGATTTCCTAAAGCTTGCATTAGAGACCATGTCATTCTCCTATTCCATAAACTCCAGTAGCTCCTTCATACATAGAGCACTGGGACTATAGTCAGGAAGACTCATCTTCCTGAGTTCAAATCTGACCTCAGACACTTACTAGCTGTGTGACCCTGGCCAAGTCACTCTACCTCTGATCACTAGTTTTCCCATCTATCAAATGGGAATGATAATAACACTTGTACTACCTACTTCACGGTGAAAAGACCAAATGAGACAGTGTATGTAGAACACCTAGTAAAGATGCAGCACTGACCAAAAGTCAGCTTTCCATGTTATCATTGTACTATAATGCCAAATTGGTACATGCACTTCAGGAGAGAGGGCTGGTCATGGTGTGATGAGAAATCCTCTGAAGGAAAGAAAAATATCACTTTGGACCAGGAGAAATCAAGGAAGGATCCATGAAAGAGATGGCCCTGAAGAGAGGCCTTGAAAAAGAGATTTCACCAGGTGGAGATGGGGGGGACCAGGGAGAGAAACTGTTTCATCTGGACATTGGGTTTGGCATGAACACAAGAAAGGCAACGGGAGAGGGCATATTGAGAAGGAGAGATTGTGCCTAGCACATAGAAAGCATTTTTTTTAAATACCTGTTGACTGATTGATGCATCAATAGGATAGTTTTTGTTGTTGAGTCATTTTTTTGGTTGTATCTAACTCTTTATGACGCCATTTGGTGTTTTCTTGGCAAATATACTGGAATGGTTTGTCATATCCTTCTCCAGGTCATTTTACATATGGGGAAACTGAAGCAAACAGGGTGAAGTGACTTGCCCAGGGTCACATAGCTAGTAAGTTTCTGAAGCCAGATTTGAACTCTAGTCTTCCTCCTGACTTCAGGCCTGACACTTTATCCACTTCTCCACCTACTACAGTTTTACTGGAATTTAAAGCTCTTGGAAAGTAACAGAAGTTAATGCTGTTTGTCCTTCATTCTCAAAGAGGACCATGACATCAGGGTGATATGATGACTTGCAGTAAATTGGATTTAAGTGAAGGAGGACTGTGCAAAGTCACCAATCTTACTCTCTCCTCAGAGCCATCTGGGTCCACTGACAAGATATACATCAGGACAATTGGAGATGGCCTCCGATGCTTTAGGGCAATCAGGTGACTTGCTTGGGGTCAAACAGCTAGTAAGTTATCTGAGGTCAAATTTGAACTGAGGTGCTCTATTCACTGCACCACCTAGCTGCCCCTAACAGAAAAAAGTAAGGTTCTAATGGTAGGTTGGTCGCCAACCATGAACGTCTTTGAATGCCAAGATCAGTAGTATATTCTTTATTTGGCAGACAGATCCCTTATGTCTCTCATTGGAAGGGGTCAAGTAAATACCTTACCTTCCATGTGTGGTGCACTCTGAATCTCTCCTTATCAAATAGTGCATTAAAATTTACAGGAAGTCTCCAAAGGGCCTTTAAATTGTTTAAAGAGGAAATCAGCTCATGAAGCAAAGAGAGGACTCCAACTCTTTATGCAGCAGGGACAGATGTGGGTGACTGAGCCAGCCCCCATAGAGAGACTAAAATGGATCATAGAAAAGGGCAGTGGGAAAGTCCAGTTAAAGTAGGTAGAGAAGTAGGTGGAGATTAAGCCACTGGTCTTTTCCAAGGAGGAATTTGAATTTGAGAAGAGGATACTAATATAGAGAAGTATATCAAAGAAGGAAACATCATGAGTGTAACTTAAGAGGAAGACGAGTTGGGTGGTGTCTCTTTAAATGGACTGAAGAGAATGACTGATTTCTATTTCTTTGTCCTCTGAGATTACAACAACCTAAGAATCCCACACATAAACATTACCCACATGCTCAAGTTACACAATGAAAGACGTCCATGGTGAAACGCAGTGGGGAAAATCCAAGAACTGATCCTGCCACCCCTCAGATGCTCAAAATGTCCACAATATGGCCCAAAATACAAGCACATGAAATCTTCAATATTTTAATGTTTTATTGATGACTTTTGTCTTCTCGCATCATGGTTATGCTTTGGTATACTTTCACCATTGAGTTGCTCCCTTATAACAAAGAGAATCAATTGCAAAACAAACTGAAAAAACACCCTCATATAATGGTATGAACAACATTCCCTTCCCCATAGACTCCCGCCTCTTTTCATCTGTTCTGATATGAGTTCTAATTCTGTCTTAGACACTTACTAGCTGTGTGACCCTGGGCAAGTCACTCAACCACCTTCAATCTCAGTTTCTTCATCTATAAGATGAAGCAATTAGCTTCCATGGCCTCTGAGATTCCTTCCATCTCTAAATATATGATCCTGAGTTTCTCTGGAATCAGAATTGGTCACTGAAATTTATTTGAATTCTGTTGCCTTTTGCTGGGATTTCCACTAAAATGTAAGCTCCCTGAGGTCAGGGACTGGTTTTTGTCTTTATCAATGGCCCCAGTTCTTAGCAGCACCTGGTACATAGTAAATGCTTAATAAATGCTGCTGTCTTTTTCTTTTCTTTTCTTTTTTTTTGCGGGGCAATGGAGGGGTTAAGTGACTTGCCCAGGGTCACACAGCTAGTAAGTGTCAAGTGTCTGAAGTTGGATTTGAACTCAGGTCCTCCTGAATCCAGGGCCGGTGCTTTATCCACTGCACCACCTAGCCGCCCCCTGCTGTCTTTTTCTTTACATTATTCTGTCTATTTTATTGATTGTTCTGCTAGGTCTGCTTTTTCCCTTCTGATTATAATTATGTCCCCATGTTTCCCAAGATTCTTCAGGTTTGTCAACGATTTTGCATTATTTCATATGTCATAATTTGTTTCGTCATTCTCCCAATCACTGGGCACTCACATTATTTCCAGTTTCCTTCCACCAAAAATGTCAAACCCTAAACTATGAAAGGTTGGAGAAAACCAAAAAAGGGATGGCAACTAAAATGATGAGATCTGGACGCTGATTTTAACTAAAAAGAAGAGCAAGAGGACTAAAGTAACACCACCACTGAACAACAACTGGAAAAGTCCATCACCTTTCTAGATGCAATTATATCCTCTTCAGGAAACTGAGGACATAGTCAGAAATGTCCCCCAGCAGGAGCTCATAGGCAGATCAAGCTGAAGTTATGACTTCTAGGGAAGATAGTAGAGAAAAATTAACCAGATAGCCCAACTCAGACATGTGAAGATTCCAGAAAAGATCAAATAAAAGGAGTACCAAATTAAATAAGAATTAGAAACTAAAGAGAAACGATAGTGAGCACCTTCAGGAGCCTGAACAGAACACCTTAGAGGTCTATCGGCACTAAGGGGGAAAGTAGGCGTTCCAGGCAAAATGAAGCAAGGCCAAGGCCTGGAGGTCTTCTAGCTCACCCGGTCAGAAAGCAGGCCCCAGGTGTAGGAGATACCACCAGGTAGTCCCAGGGTAGTCAAGAAATCAGTAGCAATAGAAAAAAAAATGCTATTCTAAACAATTACAGAATATATTACATGTCTGGGAGTCCACTTACCAAAACACATAGAGGAGAATATAACTACAAAATACTGTTTACAGAAATAGAAACCTAAAGAAGTGGAGAGTTATTATTTGCTCAGAGTTGAGCCTTCCCAATCTAATAAAAATGACAATACTGCCTAAATTAATTTACTTTTTCAGTATCATACAATTAAACTACCAAAGGATTAGTTTAAAGAGCTAGAAAAAATGACAAAATTCTCAAGAGAAATAATGAAAAAATTGGGAAGAAAGGAGTAAGTGATTTCAAATTACACCACAAATCAATAATCACCCAAACTATTTGATACTGCTAAAAAATACAAAAGATGATCAATAGGAAAGATTAGATATATGGCAGACAGAAACAAATTAACATAGTAATGTAGTGTTCAATATACCCCAAACTCACATGTACAGAGGTAAAGAGTTTGACAAAAACTGCTGGGACAACTGGAAAGCCATCCAGCAAAAATTCTGTTTAGACCAAGTTCTTATACCACGTTCCAAAAGTAGCTTAAAATGGATATATGACCTCAATATAAAAGGTCACATCATAAATAAATTAAGGAAACAAAGGGGGGTCAACTTTTGTAACTGAACAGGGGAAGAATTGAGGAGCGGATGAGGGACAGAGGGGATCATAAAAGATAAAACAAATAATTTCAATTACATAAAATTATAAAGTTTTCACACAAGTGAAATCTATACAGTTAAAATTAGAAGGAAAATAGTTAACTGAGAAAAATTTTTGCAGAATTTTCTCTGATAAAGATCTCATTTATAAGACACATGAGAAACTGATTCAAGTATATATGAATAACAGCAATTCCCAAATAGATAAACGGTCAAAGGAGATAAATAGCTCTCAAAGTAAGAAATCTAAACTATCTGGAGAGCCATAGGAAATAATCAATGCTCCAGGTTGCTGATAATTAGAGAAATGAAAATTCAAACAACATTGAGCTTCTGCCTCACACCCATCAGATTGACACAGATGACAAAATGGATAATGACATTTGTTGGAGGGACTGTGGAAATGAAGGTATACTGGTGCATTATTGGTGAAACTTAATTGGTCCAGCCATTCTAGAAAGCAATTCAAAATTATGCCCCAAATGTCACTAAACTGTAATTACCCTTTGACCCTGTAAATACAAGTACTAGGCCTATGCTTCAAAAAGATCATAGAAAGTGGAAAAAGATTAATGTGCACAAAAATATTTCTAGCGACTCTAATTGTTCAGAGAACTGGAAACAAAGAAGAGACTCATGAACTGTTGGGTAACTGAAAAAATTATGGTGTATGGATGCAATGGAATATCATTGCACCATAATAAATAACAAAAAGGACAATTTCAAAGAAACCTGAAGAGACTTATGTGAACTGATGTACAATGAAGTAAGCAAAACAAGGAGAACAATTCTTGTTAAATATAGCACTGTAACAAGAAACAACTTAGAAAGAATTAAGAACTCTGACCAATGGAATGACTGACCACTATTCCAGAAGACCAATGTTGATACAAATTATTCACCTCATTGCTCACTCAAGGTGCAGAATTATACATATATTTTTGTACACAACACATGTGTGAATTTGCCTGACTATACTTAATTTTTACAAGGATTCTTTTTCTTTTTTTTTTAATTGGAAGAGATTATTTGGGGGAAGAGGGAAGCAAGTGAGTACAAACTTAGAGTATAACAAAAACACATTAAAGTGTAAAAAAGAAAAGAAAAAGGTTTGCCAATAAATATATGTGTGTGTATATATGTACATATATATTATATGTATATATATTATATATACATACATATATATAATTTCATTTAAAGAAGGGGGGAAGCTCACAGGTATTCCTGTCTCCCTAAACATAGAAAATTATGATAAATCCTTAATCCAACTCCAATCTTTCCTCTGAGGCAATGTATTACAGTAGAAAGGATGATGGATTCCTATCCTAGCCTTGGTTCTAATTTTGTGACCTTGGGAAAATCATTTCACCTTTATGGGCCTCAGGTTCTTCATTTGTAAAATAAGATAGCAGCCCTAAATAATACCTGAAGAATCTTCCAGTGTTCTATCTACTAAACCACTGAGCTAGTTCTATAATATCATGAGGTGGAAAATGCAGAAAATAAATAGCAACAGTGGCTTCTTTAGACTCATCGTCAGTCGACCTCTTTTAAACTTATCTTTCTACATGCAAAGCACTGAGCTCGGAATTGAAGGTAATATAAAGTAAATGAATGAATAGTACCCTAATAAACATCACCTCTAACTCAGAATAGACTGAGAGACCTGAGAGATAACAGGTTCTTCTATGTGAAATCAGCCAGATAAAGGAGAATAGGACCTCTGCCCGAATGAGAGACACCTGTGGCTAGACTGTCACTGAGCAATTTTGGCAACTCATCAATGATCAATTTCCATTAATGCTTTTGGTCTTCCTGATATTTGATCAGAGCCTTTCCTTGCATGCCAGGGGAACACACATCCATGAGCCCAGATTTAGTTAACAAAGAATTGAGCTCTTTGTCATTCCTTTCCTTTTGTTATAGCTGCATGTAAGAGGGAAGCTAAATAATCCTGAAATTCTTAGAACCAGCTTAAATTTAATTCTAGCACACACACATAGTGATGGTTTTACGATCTCTGCTAGTTTGTAGCTGGATTAATGCTCAAAGTTATCCTAGAACGTCTGTCTTGGGTTTGGCCTCCGGAAGAAAATGCACAAACTGAATCACGTTGCAGAATTGGCTGCAATATATCACAGGCTTCCTTTTCTCTTGGAAAGATTTTGATACTTGCCATTAGAGTCATAACTAGTCCTTTTTTCCCACCAGTTGAGTGGGGTGCAGCACAGATGACAAATTGATGACAGTAGTTGTACTCTTACTGGGAGATGTAGCATTCCAGCCCTTGCCCCATGGCGACAGGAGGGGATATGGCCCCAAAATACTATATCATTGAGCCTTATTGTCTCTTAGACCCCTTCTCAGAATAATGCTATAAATGGATAAAGCAAAATGCATGGGATTACAATGGAAACCAAAGATTAGTGAAAAATAAGATATAGTTTTCTGATCCAAGTTCACACACAATCCTGGAAATCTTTCCATGGATGCCTTGTGGTTAAGAACTTCTGTCCTATAGTCATTTGGTGACCCTTGGAGTTTAGGTGAGAGATTAGGGCTGGAGGTTTGTGGTCGGAGCCAGTCAATGGGTCAGTTACACACAGCTGCGATTTCCTTTCCAGGGAAATATCTGGTTGGTTTTTTTTTTTCCTTTGCATACAGCAAGATTATAATGTATTGCTTAGGATTTGCCTTTCACTAGGAAAAGCAATGTGATTAGAAGTTAATACCCTTCATCTTTGTACATCAGTGGACTACAGGAAATGAACACTGAAATATTTCTTAAAACGCAGACCAGAATAGTCTCAGTTTGGCTGCTGGCCATTACTTAGGTTTGTTCTCATTTAGGGCAGCTGCTGGTATAGGAAGGGGAGCCCTGGAATTGGAGTTCCATTAAAACTACTGGGGCCTCTCTGTCCTGAAAGCACCTCAAATGACACACCATATCTAGGCCAGATCTAGCCATATTTCACTTTATTTCTCACCAGCCTCCCTACTACTGCATGCATACCCTCCTCCCCGCCCTCAGTGGCCTGACTTTCAGTTCTGTAACTATAATCAGATCAATACTGCCATTACTACTGGAGACAGGATGTCAATTTACTCCTCTCTGCTTCCACCAACCCACCCTTGCAACTTTCTAAACCAAAATACCCCCTTCTCTGGTAAGCACACCTTTATATGTATTGTCTCTCTATTAAAATACAAGCTCATTGAAGGCAGAGAATCTACTTACTTTTGTATTTATATCCCAGCTCTTATCCCCATGTTTGACATATAGTAAGCACCTAATTGGCATATTGTTAAGACCTAGTAATTTTCATTCATTCCTTGTAGCAAGAAAACCTGGCTCTGTGATTTAGCAACTTTGTGACCATGGAATAAATCATGAATAATTGATTTAGTTCTGGAAAGTACCTTAGGGGGTCATCAAATCCAACCCCCTGATCTTAACAAATGAGGAAATCGAGGCTTAAAAAGGATTTGTTGTGGGTCATAGTTAGTAAATGACAGAAGTAGGATTTGAACCCAAGTCTCTGAACGAAATCCAAATTCAGGGCTATTTCTAATCTACCTGTCACTCTGGCTGCCTCTCTTTGTACCTGTATTAGTTGATAAAGAGGTGCTTCAAAAGAATGGTTTATATACTAGGCAATAAGTAATTCATCCATAAAATATTCAAAAGCATCCATCATTTGCTCTGGCTTAAAACAGTGGGGAAAATATTTTCTCAACTCAGCATTATTCAAAAAGAAGAATTATGAAATTATGGCCAAATGATAGATCCCATAATGAAACTTAAGCATTTTTAAGAACAAACTATCAGAAAAGAAAATATTCACAAAGTGGGATTCTTCTCAGGGGAGAAAAAGATGGAGAAAAGAAATGACTGATTTATGATGTGAGTAGGAATACTTCCTAGTGGAACATAAAAAATGATCAATCAAACCCAGAGCTGCAATGGTTCTATAGAGCAACCCAAAAAGAGAAAAAGAATAGAGCTTAATCTTTGGAGAAAATAGCCCTTAACATGTGACAAAAGGCATTGGTCATGTTGACTGAAAAATCATCAGAGAGCTCTTGTACTCAGCAATCAAGTGGGAAAAGAAGTCATAAGTAAAGATTCTAGAAGGTATGAGAACAGTGGCCTGAGAGTCCCAGGGTCTTACTCTCAGCTTTCTTACAGATGAGCTTTGTGACTTTGGGTGAATCATCTCATTTAGGATCCTACAGATAGAATGAAAGGTCCTTAAGGAAAAGGGTTATTTTACTTTTGTCTTTGTATACCTACTACCTAGTATATGACTGGGGTTTAATAAATGCTTAGTCACTGATTGATTAACGATGAGCTTAGAATTAGAAGGGTCCTTAGACATCATCTACTCCACTCCACTCTGTCATTTTACAGTGGAGGAAATTGAGGTCCCAAGTGGTTTAGTGAGCTGCCCAAGGTCATTCAGAGGAGATGGGAGGCAGCTGAGATCCAAATTCACATTTTCTAATTACAAATCCAGTTCTCTTTTAACAGTACCAGTCAGGGCATAAAGAACCCCCCAAAACAGCCACTTTCCCCAGGTGGTCTCCAATCCAACCATGTCCCACTCAGTTTAGCTTTTGAGACCAGACATTGGGAATGGTTAGGCTAGTATGGCAATAGACTGTGTAGACCCCCTGTAAAATGAGAGGATTCCACTTGATGAACACAAAGGCTTCTTCCACCTCCAAAATCCCAAGATACTCCCTTTTTGTGAAGTCCAGAGTAGATACCTGCTGTTATCAGTATAAGCCCTTCAAGGACAGACGATGTTGTGTGGTTTTTCATTTTGTCTCCAATATTAAGCACATGATAGGTGCTTAATAAATGCTTATTGAGTTGAGTGGCTACTAAATTGAAAGGAAACTGGGGAGGTACATGGTCTGACATCCTCTGTTTCACAGGAGACAACTGAGGGTTGGGAAGCTGATGGGCTTAAGTTTATACTACACATCTAGCCAGTGGTAGAACTGGGAATGCAACTCCACTCCTGGGACCACTCCAGTTTAGTTTTTCAATCTTGCCCAGTTCTTCATGTCAAAGATACTGGAGTGGTTTGCCATTTTACACATGAGGAAACTGAGGCAAACAAAGTTAAGTGGCTTGCCAGGATCACACAGCCAGGAAGTGTCTGAGGCTGGATTTGAACTCAGGAAAGTGAATCTGTCTGACTCCAGACACTATGGCGCTCCCTAGCTTCCCTCTTAATTCCATCACACCACACTTATACCTCACTGCCATTGGGTGGAATAACAAAGAACAGACCCTCGGTATCCTGCCTCCCCATGTAGTGCAGCTAGGAGGTCATCATGGCAAGGTTTTAGTTCATGTTGATATGTACATAATGTGACAGTAGCTTACTTTCTCTGAGGGCAGCTAGGTGGTACAGCGGATAGAGCGCCAGGCCTGGAGTCAGGAAGACCTGAGTTCAAATCCAGCCTCAGACACTTATTAGCTGGGTGACCCTGGGCAAGCCATTTAACCCTGTTTGCCTCAGTGTCCTCATCTGTAAAATGAGATAGAGAAGGAAATGTCAAACCACACCAAGATCTCTGCCAAGAAAACCCAAAATTGGGTCACAGAGAGTCTGAAACAACTGAACAACCAACTTGTCTGAATCTTGTTCTTCTTATTAGTAGAATGGTGATAATAATATTTGTGATCTATCTGAAGTCAATGTGGCTTAGTCAGGAAGACTCAGACCCTGTCCCGACACAGAGTAGTCATGGGATCACAAACCTCTCAGTGTCTCCAAGCAACTGTATAAGAGGGAAACTGGGGAAAGTCATAGGTCAAAACAGGGAAAATGGCTTTGGGAACTAGACTTGGACATAGAGAGATCTGAGTTCAAAACCTGCCTCAGACATTTCCTAACTGTGTGATCTGAAGCAAATCACTTTGCTTCCCTGTGCCTCCATTTCCTCATCTGTAAAAAGAAGATTTTGGACTCAATGACCAACTAACATCCTTTCCAGGGCTGAACCTATAAGATAGCAGTGGTACCTCTCCCATAGGGGCATGGTGAGGTTCAAAAAAGGTAATGTTTGTAACTTTTTATATATTAGAAACACTACACAAATGCCAGCAATGCTTATTTTTAAAGCTTTAGTACTTAATTTTTCTTTACATGAACTTAGGTTCTGTTTCCCCCATCAGAATACCATCTCCTTAAAGAAGGACCACATTTATTTTCTTCACTTCACCCTGTAATGCCAAGAACCATACTCAGGATATAATAGGTATTCTAACAGTGTCTGTTAATTGACTGATAATATAATTGTATTTGATGGGCTTTGAACCCATGAAAGCAAATCTGGAGAAAAGAAAATGTTGCATTTTCTTTTTTAGAAAGGTTAAAAGCAAGAATATCGGGTCTGTGAGGGAAGGATTTGCGCCCCAGTCTTCCTCCTCCCACCCTAGGTCTCTATTACTTTTGTTCTAATCTACTCATTCTCACACACTTTTCCTGTCCCATTTGCCTATTTAGCACAGATCTCTTCGGGGAATTCTCAGTCCATACCCCCAGTGTCTTTTGGTGGCTATCAGGACCATTTTCCAGAAAGAGTACCACTGTCAACTCTGAGAAGAATTTTGTCTGAAGACAAAGGAAGGTGGGAGACTGAAAAGTCATTGTTTTGATGGTTTGGGCTTTGTTATGGGTTTTTCTTTCCATCGTTGATTTGACTGAAGACTAAAGAGAGACATTTGGTAATAAACACCTCTCCAACAGGAGCAATCTGGAAGATGGTGATATTAAACCACCAGCCCAAAATACAGTCACATTGCCTTATGACTGAAGCCAGAAAGAAACAATTCAAGTACTGTGGAGCCACAGTCAGGATAACACAAGATCTAGCAGCTACATTAAAGGATCAGAGGGCATAGAATATGATATTCCAAAGGGCAAAAGACCTGGGATTACAATCAAGAACCACCTACCCAGCAAAATTGAATATAATCCTTTAGGGGAAAATGGCAATTAAGTGAAAGAGAGGACTTTCAGGCATTCATGATGAAAAGATCTGAACTGAATAGAAAATTTGACTTTCAAATACAAGACCCTAGAGAAGCATAAAAAGGGAAACAGGAAAAAGAAACTATAAGGGATGTTAAAAAGGTTAAAATATATATGTGTGTGTGTGTGTGTATACACACACACACATGCAAATAACCAATATGCTTTCATTGTATTGTTGTACATATATCTGTGCATTACATATATATGCTATATGTGGCATGGAGAGATACCTGACCTGGGATCTTACACAGAGATTTCTCAATTAATCAGAAGTCAAACCTCTCTCCCTACTACACAGTACATTGGTCCTTTAGGCAACCACACACCCTACTCTGGAGTTGGGTTATGCTATGTAAGAGGGAAAATAACATACCAATCATTGTGTCAAAAACAAAACCAGAGGGCAGCACAGTGGATAAAACACCAGCCCTGGATTCAGGAGGACCTGAATCAGAACTCAGACACTTGACATTTACTAGCTGTGTGACCCTGGGCAAGTCACTTAACCCTCATTTCCCAGCCAAATAAATAAACAAATGAATGAATGAATGAAACGAAATGAAATGAAAAAATAAAAAAATAATAAAACCAGGTGCTGGTCCAGTTTTCAGAGCACTCAACACTGTCACCACCATTGGAAGTCCTAGGTGCTTCTTTGTTGACCAGATTTCAGACTGATTTCTTTTGGGAAAAGGAATTAGCTTTGTGGCAATATTGCAGTCTATACACAGAGGTTGTGGAATAGGAGAACTGGAAGGAATAATAGAGGTCACCTTCATCCAGTCCTCTCTTTTTAGAGATGAGTAAGCTGAGGCCCAGAGATGGTAAGCAACTTGCCCAGGGTCACACAGATAATATAATAAATAGGGTGTTGGGATTTTAAACCAAAGTAGGCTAACTCCAAATCCCGTGTCCTTTCCTTTGTTCGATCCTGACTCAAACTAAAACCTCTGCTCAGACATAATTGGAACACAAATTAACCCATACCATTTATTACTAATGGAAATGCCTTATAAATGCAATGGGGTTGATGTGCAGGCAGCCTGAAGAAAAATTTCAAAGAGAAGTAAATGTATGCTAGGTATCCATTGGCCCCACTTTGCCCTCCCAAGCCCTGCCTTCCTCTCCCATGTAAGAAGCCCAATGTCTTTGTATTCCTCCTCTCCAGTTGAAACCTGCTCTCAGGAAATGACCTGATATTACTTACAACTAAGAGGGAAATTAGGGACATGCCTTCCTAATCCCAGGTAAGTTTGCTAATTAATTGAGAGCTCTAGGGTGGAACTTATAAGTACAAGCTCCAACGGTGTAATGAACAAAAGGACCTTGCCAGGCTCCCTGTGATCAAATAGGAAGATGGCTGCCACCTTCTCCCACCATTGATGAAGACCAGCTCTTTTGGAACTAGGAAGATGCCAACTACTCTGTCAAGGAGAAGACCTTCCCATGGCTCCAGGCTTATTTTCTGTCTCAGTCAGGCTTATATGCCCCAAGCCTTGGCTCCCAATTGTAGCGGCATTTTGACTACCAGGTGTTTGACATGGGAGTTGGAAAGAGACAGGTAAGGCAAGTGGGGGAAAGGTTTCCCTTTTTCCCTTACTTGTAGTTAACAGTGAAAGATTCATTCTGATAGAGGTCCAAGATTACTTTATAGCTCTGTCCTTATTCAGTCTTATGGCTAAGTGGATGTAAAATGGGAGAAGGGGAAGGGAAAAGAGAACAAATCATCCTCCTTTTCAAGTACCAGTTATTGCAGAAAGGGCCACAGCCAAGAGACTCTAACTGATTGACTGGTGCCTTTTGAGTGTACCTCACTTCTAGCTACACCAATCAACAATCCATTTCCTCCTCACATAGTTAGCACATCAGAATGTTTGCACATTCTCCAAATCAAGAAGCAGTCCACATCATCATGCCTTTCCAGAAACTGTCTCCCCAGACTCTTCCACATAGGGATTGCACAAGTCCCTCACCCTTACAAACAGTAGGATATTGACTACATGTTGTAACTTCAGAATGGTGGGAGGGGATCCTAAGCTCCCTATGTTCAATGAAATTCTACCATCAAAGTCTCAGGGTTAACACATAAAACAAGCTCTCAGTCAATCACTCCTTAGAAATATTGGGTTTGATCAGATACATACTAGCTGTGTGACCCTGAATAAGTCACTTAACTCCTCTGTGCCTCAGTTTCCCCACCTTTCAAATAAGGGAGTTAATGTTTTTACATGTAATTGGGGGAAAATAAAATTCTAAATCAATTTTAAAATAAAATAAAATAAGGGAGTTCCGAGGGAGTCATTTCAGAAAACAGGTGCAAGTAAGTGGCATAAGTATGGAATTGAGAGTATCTCTGAGAAATATAAGAACTTTAGCAGTGCCCAGTTTATGACCAACTGTCTAGGATTTCCACAGCCAAGGCTAACTGAAAGTATTCATCAGCACATAATCAGCAGTCACTCAGAATCAAAGCATCTCTGAGTGGTAGGGGACCTCAGAGGCCATCCATTCCAATCTGCACCTGATCATGGATCCCCTCTAGAAGGCATCCAACATGGGGGCCTCCAGCTTCTATTTGAAGACCTCTCATGGTAGGGTATCCACCATCCCCCAGAAGTAGCTCAACATACTTTGAGATAATTGAATTGTTAGGAAAGCAAGGCAAATAAAGTTGAATTCAATTAAATTCAAAGAATTGTTCTGCTTGATTGTAGCTCACGTACATATTTTTTATAGTGATGATCAAACTACAGGCTAAATTTTTTCTCTTATCAAAAAAATGTTCAATGACATGAAAAACTGAATATTGGCTAAATTGAAAATTAAGTTGTGAAACAATTAAATGGAACAGGTATGTCCAGTTCCTTGGGTACTTTCCAGGAAAGACCAGAATGGTAGCAAGAAACTGGTCTATAATCGCACTTTAATAACCATAGAGGGCTTGGGGGGTGGGGGGGGGGTCAGGAATCACAGAAAGTGATTACAGAGGCAGATGGCATGGGGACAGGGGATGGGATAGTGGAAGAAGGCAGGCTTCATGAGAAGAGGATGGTAAATGGGAGAGGCTCAGATAATCATTCACATAACCATGGATTAGAGTTGGGAGCACTGGCAACATGGACCCAAATGGTGATGGAAGAGGTATGGGGGCAGAAGGGAAGGCAGGAGTTTGGAGCCTCATTTTTATAGGTTTTGCAGGGGCGGGGGGAGGAACAGACTAACTCTGTGTCCCCTAGGAGTTAGTTCATTAACATACCTAAACCATTTCAAAGTTGTCAGTAAAACTTTAAAGTTAACATATCCACATGATCCCAACATTATCAGCACCATTTGGTGTTCTGCTGGTCTCCTGGAACTCATCTGAGATTTCCATCTCATAGGATCAAAAGACCCTGACAGCTAAGCCTAGATGGCTTCTACTGATTCAGCACATCTTCCCAGGATGTGATTTTTGGTTAATATATTACAGTTTGCAAATTATCCTCCATTGATCTTTGGGATGGTTTGTACAATTCCTCTAGCCTCCCCTTTGCAGTCTGATGTCCTGCTATTGTCACTATATACTGGTTACTTATAAACTTACTACTAGATTCACTAGAAATGGGAGACTAGAACAAGATACAGTTTTAACACAGGATACAAGGTGACTGAGACGATGCTGAGATTTTAGAATGGTTGCAATAGCAGTCATTGTGACGGATTAGTTCAGTTACATTATAAGTTAAATGGACCCATAGATTGACCTGTTCAGCATTTAGCAACCTTTCCCCAACTGGCTATTTAAGCAATTGTTCAAATGCCTTTATTTATTAAAACAAAACTCTTAAACAAAATAAGCAGTAATATAAAGAAACTTAATCACTACTTGTTAATTATAAGAAAGTGGTATAAACCATCTAAACTTGAGTGCATCAAGAGAGCTAAAATTCCACTGATGTGGACACACCCTCCACAGCTAAAAATCAATGCCTCCCCACCATGTTTTCTCATTCTGTATGTGTCTTGGCTATGATTTTCCATTAATGCTCCAAAGAGGATCTACCCGGTACCCTGGAGTCCTTTCTCTTGTTCTTTTTAGTATCTCCTGGATACCAATGTTCCGCTCTAGTTGGCCATGGATTGTCTTTGTCCTGTGCTGCTCAGAGTTAGCCTTTGCCATGGAGAACAATGAGGGTGGTTGCACATGACCAGGCATTAAGCACATACATGCCGAAAGAACTGAGAGGAGTCATAACTATCAAATCCATGCCAGTGACACATGGAATAAAACAGGCGTGAAAGCTGGGGCAGGAAGAGTCAGGGATAGCAAGGAAGGCCTCACATAGGAGTCATCTACCAGCCCACCAGCTAGTAGCTTCCTATTTCAATTAATTATCCTTGCCAATTCAATGCTAAACAAATTATTTCTGTGCTGCTGAAGGATTGCAAATGCCACCAATGGAGGGAAAGGAGGGAGCAAAGGAAAACAATCCTACTATGTGCCAGGCAACATGCTAAGTGCTTTTTACAAATATAATGTTATTTGATCTCAAAGCCCCAGTTGACCCAATATAATTACAATTCTGCTTTTGTACCCTCATAAGAACTCTTTGTCAAGATCACCTGGTTACCAACTTCACCACCAGGTATGGAAGTCTGACCCCAGGACCACCTCTTTTGCTAAGACATGTTGAGATTTGGGTTTTAACCCTACTTCAGACACTGCCTCGGGCCACAGAACATCATCACCTGCTGACCAGGCCTCCTTCCTTTGCAGTTACTTCCCAGGTGGGATTCCATATTCAGCAGCAGCAGCAACTCCACCAGGAAATCGGTGCATGGAACCTGTTCAGTGTAGTCCATGAGAGCCAGGCATGACTAGGGAGAAAAGAGAAGTCTCTCCATCTCACTCCTTGACTGGCTCAACTCTTTCTCTGAGCCCACATTTCCTTGATAATAGCCTTTAAACTACTTCTTACACACATCACCCTTGAATTACCTCTCATGGGTCTTTCCTTTGTCCTTTGTATTGCTTATAATTTTAATTCCTCTACGATCATCCCAGCCCGTTATTTCTTTTCATATAATATCATTGGGGAAATGTTTTTTGTTTTTTTTTTTTGCAGGGCAATGGGGGTTAAGTGACTTGCCCAAGGTCACACAGCTAGTAAGTGTCAAGCGTCTGAGGCCGGATTTGAACTCAGGAACTCCTGACTCCAGGGCCAGTGCTTTATCCACTGCGCCACCTAGCTGCCCCAATCATTGGGAAAATGTTGATGTTTAGGAGTTAGGCTTCCATAGCAACACGAAATTGGGTTGCATCTGCCCAAACTGCAAATGTGGCCTCTAGGAATACAAAACTGCACCGAACAGGGCCAGCCTTGCCAACACAAACCTTTAAAGTGATGGCCAATGGGTCAGCTAGATGGCACAGTGGACAGAGCACTGGCCCTGGAGTCAGGAGGACCTGACTTCAAATCCGGCCTCAGACACTTAACACTTTCTAGCTGTGTGACCCTGGGCAAGTCACTTAACCCCAATTGCCACACACACACACACACACACACACACACACACACACACACACACACACAAAAGTAAAGTGATGGCCAAATCTGTGGATCCTAAATTCTTAGCATCATAGAATGTCAGACCTGTCAGGGACCTTTGAGATCACCTCATGAAACCCCTAAGTTTACAGGTGAGTAAAACCAAGGCCCAGAGAGGGGACAACAATTGCTGGTAAATGATAAAGCCAGGAACAGAACTACGCGGCCTCTCTGTATTTTAGGTTTGGGGCTTGAGGATTTCTGTGTGGGCTCTGGTCAGTTTGCTTTCATAATAATAAGTGTTTTTTTACTGGACCCGAGGTTTCACCAATATGGCTCTGGGCAGGAAGAACGTTTAATAACCAGGCTCTCCAGAAGAAATGAATATATACCCATGAAACATTTTTATGTTTAGTCTGCATTATTAACATTTTCTTAAGTCTAGACAATTAACAAAACAATAAATCAAGCCTTGATAATTAGCAGTTGTAAATTTTGAGGTGTAAGTGCTTATACTCAAAATTTCATAAACTCTCATGAGCTGAGCTGGTCCTAGCTGGCTCTAGCAAACAGTAAAGAAATGCCTCTGTTGAAGCCAATCAGCAACTTCTCTTGTCTCTTCTAGTCTTAGAGGGCTGACTGGCACACTGAAAGGTTAGGTAATTTGGCTAAAGTCACACAGATGATAAGTAGCAAAACCTTCTGATTCCAAATACATCCGTAATAATAATAATAATAATAATAATAATAATAATAATAAACAATAGCTAGCATTTTTATAGAGCTTTAAGATTCCCAAAGTGCTTAAATATGTTGAACTCATTTCTGTTGAGGGGCACCTAGGTGCCACAGTGGATAGAACCAGGAGTCAGAAAGACTCATCTTCCTGAATTCAAATCTGACTGCAGACACTTACAAGATGTGTGACCCTGGAAAAGTCACTTAATGCTGTTTGCCTCAGTTTCCTCATCTGTAAAATGAGCTGTAAAAGGAAATGACAAACCTCTCCAGTATCCTTGCCAAGAAAACCCCAAATGGGGTCACAAAGGACTGGACACAACTAAAACAATTCAACAACTCATTTGAGCTGTACTATATTATCTCCCATTAAGTGTTATACTCACATTAGTACCCAGAGGATTCCCTGATCAGGTGATCACTGCTATTTAGTTGCTTAAGGAGAACAGTAAAAGCTATTACATTTAAACATTATTTTTTTTATCATGAACGTCTTTTCTTATTTTCCACTTACATGTAAATATATTTTTCAATATTTGCTTTTTTTTGTTTGTTTTTGTTCTTGTTATTTTTTGTGGGGCAATGAGGGTTAAGTGACTTGCCCAGGGTCACACAGCTAGTAAGTGAATATTTGTTTTTATAAGATTTCTAGTTCCAAATTTTTATCCCTCCCTCCTCCCCAAGACAGCAAGCAATCTGATATAGATTATATATGTACAATCACATTAAACATATTTCTGCATTAGTCATATTGTGAAAGAAGAATCAGAACAAAAGGGAAAAAACTCAAAAAAGAAAACAAAAACCAAAAAAAAAAATAGAAACAATATAAACATTATTTTTTAAATAGTACTCACAAACATTCCTCTACTAAAATTTCCTTCTGGTACTTCATCCTATCAGAGAGCTGAGCATTGATTCTTTAAGGCTATTCCATTGGAGTTGCTACCAAACTAGAAAACTTTCAATTCAGGTCTTGCAATGGTCCATGCATCTGTTATCCCAGGACCAGCCTAGCTAGGTTTAGAGAAAGTGGTTTTCCCCGACTGGCCTCTCTTGAAGATCACCTACTAAGGAGGTGAGGAGTTATAATCCATATCAGTGCTAGGGTGCCTGAATTGACAGAACACAGAGACTGACAAAGGATTAACATCAGTAATTATGGAACTGAGGTGAGGAACAGCTCTGCTCTGAGGGACAGCATCTTAAACTTAAAATAAAATAAAACAAAGAATAATGGCTCTGTTTTAAACATAGAATGATTCCTCAAAGAAGTGTTGTATGCATCTTTCAGTTGATAAAAGAATGATTCATCTCCTACCTCTCAAAAACATGCCTCATTCTAAGGACTAAAGTATTCATAAATTCCTCCAAAATGGATCCATATAGTCACCAAAAGAATGATGTTAATAGAATCCTGAAATTCAACCAAAAAAAAACCCTTTTATTCAATTCTTTTTTTTTTTTTTGAGATTACAGGAATAATGGGTCTCACATTTATGTAGTGCTTCACACACATTATCCCATTCAATGCTCACAATAGCCAATTTAAGAACCACAGGTCTTATTAGGCCCATTTTACATATGGCCCTGATAACTGAATCTCAGAGAGGTTGGCTGGATTTCCAAGCAAATGTTAGGGACAAGATTTGAGCCTGGGTCACTCCTTATCCCAGCTCAGATATTCTTTCCACTATAGTATGCTGCCTCTCATCCTTTTCTCTTTTTCTACATATTCCCTGTAACAAAGTTCCATTGAGATGTTTCTCTTTATGCTATATTAAAGGTAGGAGAGAAAGCAGGTTAGCTAGGCATGGCACCATTTCTGTATACTGTGAAAGATCAGGTGTAAATTTGTGTACTGTACAAATTACTCTAATCTGGAAAAACAAAATCTAGTTTCTTGTTCTATGAGTTTATACATAATGAGAGGACTAATGATACTGTAAGATTTTTATGAAGGTCCTAGGTATTATTTTATTGCATTTGGTGCCAATAGAATATAAGGCCCTGAGGTCGGAGACTTTGTCTCTGTAGCCCCAGAAGCAGCACAATGCCTTCAACAGAGTAGGAGACTAATAAATTATTGCTGAACCAAGTTAAAGTTTGCAATAGCCTTTAACTATAGTGGTACAAATATTGCCTTATGGTTGTCAGACTGACCAATATAGCCTTATAAATTTAGTATCAGATAAACATTGATGATTGGGTAGCTAGGTGGTACAGTAGATAGAGCATCAGGCCTGGAGTCAGGAAGACCTGAGTTTAAATCTGGCCTCATACACTTATTAGCTCTGTGACCCTGGGTAAGTCACTTAATCCTGTTTGCTTCAGTTTCCTTGTCTGTAAAATGAGCTAAAGAAGGAAATGGCAAACTACTCTAGTATATTTACCAAGAAATCCCCAAATGGGGTCACGAAGAGTTGGACATGACTGAAATGTCTTATCAACAAAAAGATGACAATAAAATGAGTCAACACGCTACCGAAATCATAAAAAACCTAACTGCTTTCTTTGAAATATGTGCATAAAAGTAAACTTTACCTTAATAAATCCATGATGTCTTCAGGTAAGGTAATCAATTCAGTGCATTCAATTCTATAGTTTATTAAACACCTATGCCCTAATCCATCAATATTCTTAAAATAAAATTAAATGCAAATCAATGAAAATTCCTACACTGGATTTTTAAAATCCAATGTCTGAGGGTTGGGTGGGCAAAGAAAGACAGCAAAGCATGGTATGTGCACGGACCTGGGGAACTGGGTTCCCTACAAGTTCCATCTGGATAGCCAAAGAGGCTAATCCCACCTAACCAAAACTCAACATCTGCAGGCCTCATTTTCTTCATACGTAAATGAAGCATTTGAACTAGTTGGATTCTAAGGGTCCTCTCAGTTCTAAAACTATGACCTATGACCTATGACCTATTGCCTACACAAAGCATCCAGAGTAAAGGAAGTGATAGTCTCAACTGTATTCTGTCCTGGTCAGAACATTCCTAAGGTATCGTATTCAGTTCTGGACACCACATTTTAGGCAAGGCACTGATCATCTGGAGCAAGTCCAGACACAGGGAAACAAGATGGCGCAGGGGGCTTGAAAAGGCTGAGCTTAATCTGGAAATGTTTCATCTGAGGGAGTGAAGTTGAATCAGGGGAGAAGAAAGGGGGAATAGTGCTGATAAGCTAAGGAGCTGACACAAGGAAGAAGTATAAGAATCATCCTGTTTAGTTCCAGATGGTAGAAATAGGTACAAAGAGTGGTTCAGCCAAGAGGAAGCTTTCAGCTAGATATAAGGAAGCCTTCTTAGGAGCGAGAGTCATCCAAATGTGAATGGGCTGCCCCCTGAAGTAGTGAATTCCCTGGTATTAGAGACCCTGAAGTGAAAGGCAGAGGCGTACTTGTTGGAGGAAATGCCTACTCCCAGAATGGAGTAGATGGCCTCATTTAGTTTCCATGATCCAATGATTCCTTCTATACACTTCATGGCCCAGAAGTCTTTACTTCTATACCAGGAAGACAAATGCCACTTTAAATCTGACCATGGGGTCAGCGCTTATATTCAAGTCTTAAAACATCGCCCGGCTACAGTTTTAACCATTACAGATGGCCAACGGTCTTTGGCTGAGTCTATGGCTTATGCAAAGACAGACAACACTGTAATGATCTGAATTAGCTACCTAGGAACCATCTCATCTGGAAAGCACCAACAGAAGTGAATATCGAGCCAAGTTGGACAGATTTCCTAGGCACATTTGCCCAAGTTTATTCTTCCCAAACAGTTATTACCCTCTTACAGATGGGGACGTGGAACACAAAAACTCAAATATGTCTTAATCAATACAATAATAATCCATCTACATAACAATTATAATAATTATTTACATAGCATTTTAAAGTTTACAAAGTGTTTTCCATACATTCTATAATTTGATACAACAACCCTATGACATGGGTGCTGTTATTATCCCCATTTAGCAGATAAGGAAACTGAGGCTCCCAGACTCATATCTGCACACAGTCATGAAAATTTACATTAAATATAACTGATGGGGGCAGCTAGGTGGCTCAGTGGATAAAGCACTGGCCCTGGGTTCAGGAGGACCTGAGTTCAAATCTAGCCTCAGACACTTGACACTTACTAGCTGTGTGACCTTGGGCAAGTCACTTAACCCTCATTGCCCCACCTATATATATATATATATATATATGTGTGTGTGTGTGTGTGTGTGTGTGTGTGTGTATATAACTGATACCTATATAATGCTTTAAAATTTGCAAATTACCTTATAGACATAATTTCCTTTGATCCTCATAATAACTCAGTAAGATAAATGTCTCAGGTATTACTATTCTCATTTTAGAGATGAGGAAACAGACCAGAGAGAGGTCAAGTGACAAGTCCAGGGCCAGAGGTTCATAGAATCACAAATTTAAAGACATGAGGGATCTTGTAGGTCACCAAATCCAACCCTCCATGATTTACCAATGGGGAGACTGAGGTCCAGGAAAGTAAAATGACTTGCTCAAAGTCACAAAGGGACTAAGTGGCAAAACTGGGATTAGAACCAAGGTTCTCTGATTCCAAACTCAATGCTCTTTCTAGTGTCAGTATCCTCATAAGCCTAATAATGAGTATCTGAGCTGGAATCTGAACCCAACTCTTCTTATCACTGGGCCACTACCTCAATCTTCCAAATCTTTTCAACACCATTCTTCTCCCATCCCTTCCCACACACCAAGAAGATGGATTCACCATCACTATTTGGGTAACAAATACTTTCAGAAAAAAACAGTGCCACAGAATAAAAGCCCAACTGAGTGACCATGATATTACTAGGCAAGAGATTCCCCCTCCTCATTTGAGGTTGGCCACCTTCGACAAATATCTTTTGTGTTATTGATGTGCCAGTTTTATGTGGGTTTATTTCCTAAAGTCTGTGACAAGATGTTTAGTCTTTATATAAGAACACTGCCTGCACAAACACGAAAAACTTGTATGAATACTTAGAGTACTGAGGCCAACTCTTTCTTGAGTGTAATTCCTTGGGCTGGCACTACTGATGGTTGTGCAACCTGACCCCAGAAAAGCTCCAGGCTAACGCCCCAGGAGTGGTGAAGGAGGAGGAAGCAGCTGGGTTGTGACATTGGAGAAAAAAAAAAGATGAATGTTGTTTAGTCATGTCCAACTCTCTATGACCCCATTTGGGGTTTTCTTGGCAGAGAGACTGGAGCGATTTGCCATTTCCTTCTCCAGTTCATTTTACAGATGAAGAAACTGAGGCAAACAGGGTAAAGTGACTTACTCAGGGTCACACAACTGGTAAGTGTCTGAGGCCAGATTTGAACTTAGAAAGATGAGTCAGCTGGACTCCAGGTCAGGCACTCTGTCCATTTGCAGTGGCCCCATGGCTGTACCTGTGACAGTGGAGAACAAAAGAGATGATTATTACTCAAGATTGAGCTTGCAATATGGTCTAGGCTGTGTAGAACAGTGTGAAAAGTCAATTACCTACCAGGTTCAATGTTTCTCATAAGAGCAATCAATCAACAAGTATTTATTAGTTGCCTACTACGTGCAGGTATTGTGCTAGGTGCTGGGGATAAAAGGTATAAATAAAATATCCCTTATTTTCTTTTTTTAATACTATTTTGTATTTTCCAGTTATATGTAAAGATATTTTTCAACATTCTTTTTTTTTTTTTTTAGTGAGGCAATTGGGGTTAAGTGACTTGCCCAAGGTCACACAGCTAGTAAGTATTAAGTGTCTGAGGCCGGATTTGAACTCAGGTACTCCTGACTCCAGGGCTGGTGCTCTATCCACTGCGCCACCTAGCTGTCCCTCAACATTCATTTTTACAAGATTTTGAATTCCAAATTTTTCTCCCTCCCTTCTTTCCTTCCCTCCTCCCCAAGATAGCAAGCAATCTAAGTTATATATGTACAATCACATTAAACATATTTCGGCATTAGTCATGTCGTGAAATAAGAATCAGAACACAAGGTGAAGAACCTCCAGAAAGAAAAAAAAAAGTAGAAACACTATGGTTCAATCTGCATTGAGATTCCACCATTCTTTTTTCTGGATGTGGAGAATATTTTCCATCATGAGTCTTTTGGAATTGTCTTGGATCATTGTATTGCTGAGAAGAGCTAAGACTCTCTATCACAGCTGATCATCACACAATGTTTCTGTTACTAGTGTGGAAATTTATTTTGATTTGGAGACCCTACCTTTGGGCTGAGATTGGAAAGCCTTGGGCCCTCAGGGTCAGCTGAGCCAGAAAGCCCCGTGGGCTGTGCAAGATGCCGGGTCAAACAGCTGGGGGAAAGAAGCCCCCAGCTCCCTCCACCCTAAGCGGAGGTATCTGAGAGATGCTGGGCTCTGGCATGGCCTGTGCTGGGTCCTGTGCTGGGGCACGTGAGGCTTGAGCACAACGCCCCCGCCACCAGCTGCAGCTCTGGCTGGCGGATTAGCTTGGTCTGTGGGGGCACAGGAAGCCCTGAGATTTGAGTGGAGAGAAGAAAAGGTATATATAGACCTGGGAGTTAGACAGACAGGGGTTCGGATGGACGAGAAAGGCTGAGAAGAGGTTTGGACAGACGTGAGGAGGCGGAGAAGAGGTCAAGCGGCGGCTGATGAGATTAGAAAGGTTGTAGCGCGGCAGACTAGAGCCGGGGCTACAAGGACGCAGGAGAAGACGAGAAGGACTAGGAGCAGGGAAAAGAGAGGCCGAAGGGCAGACTGACGGAGCAGACAGACAGAAGGTTGGTGAGAGAGAAACACAGGGGTTCAGCAGTGGCAGTAAGGAGAGGAAAGTTAGAAGCAGGGGGATTTACAAAGTGAGAGCTAGAATAACAGACCTGAGTGGTGAGGGTGGAACGTGCCCTGAGGCAGGAGGAGGCTAAGGCTCTTATTGTATTAAAAAAGTTCGAAGTGCAGCAGGTGGGAAAGAGAGGCAGTGGAAAGAGACACACAGCAATGCAGTCAGGTTGTACATTTTATTTCCCTGTGTTCTTAATTTTAAATAGTATCTCATAAATAAACTCTGCTTTGATTATTTAGTTAAGAGGCTTCTTAATCTTTTGCTTATCATTTTGGGAGTGGAGCAGTGTGGTGGAACTTTATAAACGGCCCACATTAAATTAATAGCAGTCAGATAGCCAATTAGTCAACAGTCCCCAGATTAAGTACCCCAATCAGATTAGCCCCCAAAATTAGCCCTAGTCATTAAAAATATTTTTACACTAGGTACAATGTTCTCCTGGTTCTGCTCCACTCAGCATCAGTCCATTTAAGTCTTTCCCAGCTTTTCTGAAATCTGCCTGCTTATCATTTCTTATAGCAAACTACTATTCCATTACATTCACATACCATAACTTCTTCAGCCATTCCCCAATTGATGGGCATCCCCTCAATTTCTAATTCTTTTCCACCACAAAGAGAGCTGCTACATATCTTTGTGAGGTCAGATTTTCTTCCTATAGTTCAACCAAAACAGCATAGGACAACAGATTGAAATGCCAAAGAAGATAGAATCCACCTACCTTCTATTAAGTCAGATTAAAGAGATTTTTTTTGCAAATACATATAAGACAATGCCACTGTTCTCACTATCTTTTTTGTTTTGGAAAATATGTTATTTACAAAAATATATTATTTATATTAACATAATGGGTTTATTACTTTTTAAATGACTAATAATTTTTAATTCATCGGTTTCAATTTATAATATATAAATATTGATAGACATAACACACACCCAAAAAAGGTCATTGAGATCCTTGATATTTTTTAATATAATTTATTAGAAAAAATAATAATAAAATTCATCTGGAAAAACAAAAGATCAGAACTTCAAAGAAATCAGAGGAAAAAAAGAAGTGAAGAAAGTAGATTCAGCAATATCACACCTTAAACATTAAAATAAGGTGAGAGTACTCTTGAAATATAAAACAGATAATTTCAATTATTTTAAATTAAAATTTTCTTGTATGAATAAAACCTATGTAGGCAAGAATAAAAGGAATGCAGAAAATTAGGAGAAGGGGACTTTTATAGATAATCTCTCAGACAGGCTGTGATTGGGTTAGAATATTGCTTTGATGTAGGAAATGATGAGCTGGTTGATCTAGAAAAACATGGAAAGACTTGGACTTATGAAGGAAGATGCTGTCCACCTTCAGAGAAGCAGATGACAGGGCAGCTAGGTGGCGCAGTGGATAAAACACTGGCCCTGGATTCAGGAGGACCTGAGCTCAAATCCGGTCTCAGACACTTGACACTTACTAACTGTGTGACCCTGGGTGAGTCACTTAGCCCTCATTGCCCCACAAAAAAAGAAAAAAAGAAAAAGAGAAGGAAAAAAAGAAACAGAGAAGCAGATGACAAATGGAAATAAACATAGCACACTCTTACATATATGTGGATGTGTATATGTATATGTGCGTATGTTTATAGATATCTATGTATATATGTGTGTTTGTCCATGTTTAATTATAGCCTTCTTTAGGATGGGGTGTAGGGAGGGGGAAAACATAAAGTAAAAAGTGTACAGCAGAGAGCAAAAGAAAACCAACAAGGAAGCAAAGAAAAGCTGGGCAGCTTTGAAAACAATGGGGAGTATTTATTATATAGGTTTTCTTGAAATGGAAATTTATTGCTTTAATCTTCTCATGTTTGCTGTGTACATGGCAAAGGTTTTTTTCTTTTCTCATTTTGTATGAAGTTTAAAAGAAATTTTTCAGTTTACCCCCCAAAATTTTAATTTCTTTTATTCCACACTTTATACCTCCATAATTTTGAAGAGTGTAAAGGGACAAAAAAGTTTGAGAACCCCTGATGACTACTTATCTATACATGGTCTCCCCTCATCTATGCTCTTGACTCTGTTCTAACCCTGGTTTTAAATCTTTCCTCTTTCACTGACTTCCTGTGAAAACTTGGGCAAGTCACTAAACCTTGGTTCTCTCATTTGTAAATTTAGGACCTAGAACTAAATGGTCACTTCCAGTTCTAAAGCTATAATCCCTATATGACTTGTGACTGCAAACTTTTTGAAGGCAGGGACTTTTTCCTTTTTGTCATTTTTATCTTTGTGCCTTACACAGTTCCTATAATCTAGAAGGTGCTTAATAAATGCTTATTGGTTGAATGATTGATTGTCTTATATTCTATATTATATAAGGGGCAGTTAGATGGTGAAATGGAGAGAGCATTGGACCTGGAGTTGGGAAAACCTGGGTTCAAATCTGTCCTCAGATACTTACTAGCTGTGTGACCTTAGGCAAGTCACTTCACCCTGTTTGCCTCAATTCCTCATCTGTCCAATGAGCTGGAGAAAGAAATTGCAAATCACTCCAGTATCTTTGACAAGAAAATCCCAAATAAGGTCACGAACAGTCAGACATGACTGAAAAACAACTTAAAGACCAAAATTATATTCTGTTGAACCCAGAAGAATGACCTAATTTCCAAAGTAGTTTCTTTTTAAAAATTATTTTACCAACTTCATAGCATTTTATAATTTAAAATAAAATTGTGTTCTATTGAACCCAGAAGAAAATGACCTAATTTCCAAAATTGTTTCTTTTTAAAAATTATTTTACCAACTTTCTAATATTTTATAATTTAAAATAAAATTATATTCTATTGAACACACGTGAATGACCTAATTTCCAAAGTTTTCTTTTTTAAAAAATTTTTTACTAACTTTATAACATTTTATAATTTAAAATATTCATTTTGATCAATTTGTGTGTCTATATTAAGATATTTTGCATTTTAATTTTAATTTTTAAAAGTATTAAGTGATTGACGTTTGGCTATTTATTGGTCTTTAAGTCATCAACAGCACTCATTTCTCTAACAAAGACCCAAGATGCAGGCCAATTTTCATGCCCCAAACCTGTGGCCAGAATAAATGAGAGTCATACCTCTAAAGTTCTGATCAAATCAAATGTTTATTCAGAGATCACTGATGACCTTGGAGAGATAAAAGCAAACACTGAAGAATGCCAACCTGAAGGGGTTTTCCCCCTAAGCCTTCTTTGAAACACCCCCTGCCAAGACTCCAACCAATGTGGCCATTGAGCAAATTCTTCTTTCAACAGCCTAACCCTGGAAAGGTGCTTAAATCACCCCAGATGCATGAAATGAGGGTAAGTGGCATATTTCAGGTCTTCTCCTTCTGCTGCCAGAAATATCTGTCCAAACACCGTTTTCCAGCACACCAGTGGGCAGTCTCCTGCTTCAAATGGATTGTCTATTTGGTTCTCTGGGAATGGAGATCTACGACTGAATCTTATCTGTTTAACATCCAAAGATCTGTTTTAGGGTTTTGGCAGCTAACATATGCTCCCTCCGTGGGAACTATATAATGGCATCATTGGGCTGGAGGGGGAAAAAAATCCAGAGCCTTTCAGACTCAATTACTTGTGAAAGTCTTTTAAGACTGAGGCCAAACAAAGCTGCTGGATTTCAGTCTGTGAACATCATCTCAGTTTATGGCTGTTTTAAAAGATTCTCCTCAGACGCTTTATATCTTTCACCACCTGTAACCCTGAGTAAAAAGGCCTTATCTCACTTTGTCCCTGGGAGCAGAGGAGATGATGTGGATGTGATGGCAGATTCCGTCTATGGCAAGGCCACAGTGGTGTTGTGGCCTGGAAGTCACAAGTCTTAGGGTCTACATCTAACTCTGTGATCTTGAGAAAGTTGATTAACCTCTATGGGCCTCTCTTTGCTCATCTGTAGTTACTGGGGTCAATGCTTTCTCAAATGCTTTCCAGATCAGTTTTCCACTTTTGGAGATAAGCGCCATCTTGCTAAATGATGTTGGGAATGGGTGGTGGTTTCAGTACCAGCTATTACAACAAAGGCCCCCAAGTAAGTGGCTCCAGGGTGATGCGGAGGAGGGGCCGTTGCCTCTGGAGTCAAAAGACATGGGTTCAAATCCCACTTCTGAAGTTTGTTTTTTTTTTCTTTGTGAAGTTGAGCCTCTTTCTTCTTCTGCAAAATTACCAGGGAAGCAGGGGACAGGGAACATTGTGTTTGTGGCCACTGATATGTCCCTTCCAAGGCTTGCTATATTATTGCTTAATCCAACAACTATAACTAGGGCGGGACAGCCAGGACTTTTCCCGGAGGGGCTAAATTTAGAGGGCACTAAATTTAAAGAGCATTTAAATCACTCACAATCTTCCAGAAGCATAGGAACAGCTGAGCTTAGCACCTAGTTAGCAAAAATAATTAGGTAAGATAGAAAACGACCAGATGGCAGACTGGGGTGAGCTCAGCCCCTGCCTGGCTCTGCTTCCCTCACCCCCACTTGCACTGTGAGCTCCCTAGAAGCAAATTATGTTATCTGTGCACCAGTGCTTCTACCTCCCCAACCCAACCCTGTTCACTAAGGGGTTCTATGTGCCACTAGGCCCAGACTCTGAACTCTCTCCACAGAAGAAGGAAGTCACTTCCAATAGAACCTCTGATTGCCTCAGTTTTCTCATCTGTAAAATGAGGATAATAATCACACCCACTTCTCCAGATTGTTGCAAGAATAATAAGAGAGAATGACATTTCGTAAACCTTAAAAGTGTTATATAAATGACTAAGTCATAATACGGCTCAGAAGGAAGTTCTGGCTGAAAACCAGCACCTCTGAAGATCATAGGAAGGGCTAACGAGGACTAAGCAAAGATCTCCATCATAGTTTTGTGTCATTGCGTTCTTCCTTTTCACACACACGGTGACCATTTCCCAAATGTGTCATACACAATCTGCTGCCCAGTCCAACGCCATACATAATATAAAGCCAGGAGTTGTGATTCCCAGTCAGTAATCCCTGCTACTGGCAAGCCTGAGGCTAAGGATGAGCCTTAGGCATGGTGGGATAAGCTAATCACTTGGTACACTTGGTACACTTGGTACACTTCCCCTTCTCCACTCTTGTCCTAAGAGCAAGGGGCCACCAGGCTCCCTGGGGAGAGGCAAACTGGTCCAAGTCAAAAATGGAGCAGATCCAAGTTTTTATGCCCATCTCTAGTGGGGTCAGGCCTGGAGGGACCATTGCACTTTTACTCAGGGCAAGATAGACTTATCCTCAAAAACACACACTAAATTTGGTGGGAGTGGGGGATGAGACGGGAAACCAAGAATACATTCCCTCATCCACTGGCCTCTTATCCCACCCTTGAATCTCCACCACTTCCAGCATCCCTTTCCAAATTTTCCCTTTGTCTGTAGCACTTCTCTCCAAATATGACTTGCTAAGTACTATCAGCTTGGGAGGAAAAAAGAGCCCCTCCCCCACATACACACACAGGGGTGAGGGAGGACATGGACGCATGAGAAGTGGACCTCTATATAATGAAGAGCCTCAGAGTTGAACTCCAGCCCTAACCTTCCTTATTGTGTGACCTTGCTTAGGTTATCTAATTTATCTGAGCTACAATCCCCTCATCTCTAAACTTGGGGGTGAGGGGAAAGAGAGGTTATTAACACTTGTAAGACCTGCCTCACAGGGTTGTTGTGAGAAAAGTACTTTGTAAATCTTAAAGCACTATATGAATATGAATTTTTATTGTTATCCAGGGGTTCATTCTTACCGGCTAATTGGTCTTTGGCAATTCTATAATATTAGGAATCAAGAATTATGGGGGAACAGCACTGAGTGTACCTCAGGGTCACATAGACCAGCCCTCTACCACAATTTCACTTACATAAACCAATCCTTTGGGAGAGCTGTAGCCTTAAAATTTTCCAGTGAAAGAAATTGGCTACATATGCCCCCCCACCCCCCCCACCCCCACCCCATGGCTTCTTTGCTCACTCAATTCCATCAGCTTCAGTGCGTACAAGGAGGGCTTCTTCTCATCCCATGAGGAGCAAAGGTTCTATTCTCTATTCCTCAAAAAAGAAACTATATCTGTTGCCCAACACTGACCACTAACCAGAGTTGCCACTTCTTGGTCTTTGGCATATGGCCCAATAAAACATAGAAAATGCATTATTAGAGCTGGCTCATTTAGAAAACATGGTAAACTCCCTGAGGGTTGGGCAGACTTTTTTTGGTTTGAATGGGGGGTGGGAGGGTGTAAAAATTGTGACCACAGTCCCAGCTTTGGGGAAGGACTCCTAACATAGAAACTCCCTCTATCAATATAGATCAGCAACTCAAAGGTGACTTCTAGAGCCTCAGATAGTGAAGATGAGGACAGTGAGATCTGCAGTGTCTTGCCCATGGTCTCATTGTTGGCATCTATCCATGGCAAAACTCAAACCCAGATCTCCAAGGCAAGCCTTCTTTACCCTGCCTTATACCTTGTTGTTCAGTCATTTTTCAGTCTTGTTCAACTCTTCATGGCCCCATTTGGGGTTTTCTTAGCAAAGAAACTGGAGTAGTTTGCAATTGCCTTCTCTAGCTCATTTTACAAATGAGGAAACCAAGGCAAACAGGGTTAAGTGACTTGCCCAGGGTCACACAGATAGTAAATGTATGAGTCTGGATTTGAACTCTGGGGTGAAATACAAACTCCTCAGCTCCTTATTAAAAGTTCTTCCTTGCAGGCTTATTTCCCATTACTCTCCTTTTTGAACCAGTCTCTTCCCTAGACTGGCTTCCTTCCTATTTCCCAAACTTGGAGATCCAACTTCAGCCTGTGAGAGAGAAATTAATAATGTAGTTCTTGGGGGGACCCAGAGATCAGTTTCAGTCCTTTCTCCCCCCACCTCACACTCCAGAAAGTCCAGTTCTAGAAGAACTTCAGCAGATCTTATTTGGGATAAACCCAAGGGAACAAAAGAAATGGAGACAAACTCTTTTGTGGTGGCAATGGAGAGCCAGTAGACAAGACCTATATTATATAAACTTTATGCTTCCCTCAGGACCAACCACAGTACTCTTTACTAGAGTAAGCACACCATCAATGTGTGTTGTATTGTGTCAGTGAAACCACTGAAACCACTACTGTAACATGACCTTGCCTGGTGACAATTCGATGAGAAACAAGACCATATATTTTGGTCTACATGCAAACTAGCTTGTCCATTTGCAAAGAGTCCATTTAGGGACATTTGTTTCACACTACCCATTTTTCCCACCTTTCATTTTTTCTTGCCATAAGAACAGGCAAGTGTTAAGCAATTGGGTTGACTGCTTTGTCAGTAACTTGACGGGGATGACTAGAAATGGTCTGGTAATTTTAGCAATTTAGTTGTCCAAACGTGATCAACCGAGCAACAGTTGGTTCAATTGCTGAGTGATCAGCAGTTGTTTATGTCCTCAAAACAAACACCCTGGAAAATGATTGGTTCCCTCCAACATAAAAACAAGCTTGTTTTTAGAAAAAGAGACTATGAAAATTATTTTGTTTAAAAAAACCAGATAAAATAAGGATAATTCTTGACATTTCAACTTGATCACAATTCCATTCAATTGAACGTATATCAAGTGCCGACTAGGTGAGCAACACTGATGATATGAAGACAAAAATTAAACCGTTCGTTCCCTCAGGATGTTTATACTCTACTGGAATTCTAAAATTTTTAAAGAAAAGGATGTGGACATCTGAAATTGTTCTTTAATCCTATATTAAAGTGCTCTACTAGGGACTCAGTAAATGCTTAGTTAACTAAATATAACATAATATACCATGCATTTGTATCAGGTGCTATCTCTTCCCCCTTCATAACACTCCCTTTGGAGCTCAAGGGATAGGGCAAGATGGAGAGGAAAGATGTCTAACCACATGACTTTTGGATGGGTTCAGCCCCAAAATTGACTACTGAGCCAGAATCCTGTGGATACACTACATGGGCAACCCACACCTCAGCTTGCCCTTTTCCTTCGGATGCAAAACATGAATACTCTCTCTAAACTGCTAGCTGTCCCAAGTGAGAAGGGATGGTGCCCTTTGCTCTATGAGCTGCAAAAAGGGAGCAGATGTCATTCTGGGAAAGTTGATGTCCAAGATGGGAACACCTCCCTTGTTTCTTCTTTGCCTTGTGAGAACCTAAAAGGTCACCATGTCAGTATCTCATGCCAGAAAGGTAGCAGCAGTGGCATTCTCTGGAACATCAATGACAGGGAGAATCAGGTTTCATGTAGTTCTAGCACTGCCAAGGGAGGGTGCTTAAGCAACAGTAAGTATGGATTTGTGCCAAGGGAAGAATCGGCACTGGAAAAAAAGATACCACCAGAGAGAAGATGAGGTTGGTGCTTGATTGGCCTGTATACAATAAAGGTGAAATGTTAAGTGACTAATTAGCAAACTCGAAAAAATATTTCATGTCCCACTGAGATTCATCCATGTCCCAAATGGTTGTGTTAGTAATGATATTTCTGACTTCTCTTATAATGATCTCTTAGATCTCTGGTGCTTAGAATTCCCTTTTCTGTGTGGGAATACCATACCCAATTCATGTCTGTACAATGATTTTTTTTATTTCTTTCCTTATTTGAGTAAACTCTAGGCTAGAACAAAAGGTAGAATTGTAGTAAGGATGGAAACAATGAGCCAATGAACATGAGAACTGAGGAATCTACTTCTGTTAAGAAGTCAGGTTTCCTCAGCAGCAAATCCAGAAAGTAACCACGTGGCTGGGCACAGAGAAGGGAGGGATGGGTTCTGTGAGTCCCCATGAGTCCTAGCAATGGTTGTCTCTCCTGGATAATCCATTTTCCATTACTGTTCCTTAGCACAGGCTGTCTCCCAGTCCTGAAATGCACTTGGCCTTTTCAAATTCTGAGTCTCCTTCAAAACTCAGTTGAACAAATCTGGCCTCAGACACTTGACACTTACTAGCTGTGTGACCCTGGGCAAGTCACTTAACCCTCATTGCCCTTCAAAAAAAACAAAAACAAACAACAACAACAACAAAATCAATAAAACTCAGTTGAAATACTGCCTCTTTCATCAGATCTTTCCTTATGCTTCCAACTGCTGGTGCACCTCCCCCACACACACAAATTTCTGGAAAACAAGATTGAATTTGGAGGCAGGGGAACTGGGCTCATGCCCTGTCATTTAATCTCTGTGATCTTGGGCAAAGAGGTCACTTAATCTCTCTGGTACTGCTAAAGTATCCTCATCCATTAAATGACTAATCGGGCTTTAGTTGTTCAGTTGCATAAGACTCTGCGACCCCTTTTGGGATTTTCCTGGCAAAAATACTGGAGCAGTTGGCCATTTCCTTCTCTAGCTCATTTTACAGATGGAGAAACTGAGGCAAACAGGGTGAAGTGACTTGCCCAGGGTCACACAGCTAGTAAGTGTCTCAGGTCAAATTTGAACCTAAGATGTCAGCCCGACCGCAGGCCCAGCACTCTGTGAACTGTGGTGCCAACTAGCTGCCCAATTCCCTCTAAGATCCTTTTAAGCTCTAACCTATACCTGGCATGAATTACATGGCTGGATTATTTCCCCTTCCCTCAGGGATCTACTCTGTCTATATCTGCGATGTACCTGGTTATGTACATGTTGTCTCCCCAATTACACCATGAGCAACTTGAGGGCAAGTATTATGCCTTTTTGGTTTAGTGCAGGGTGCCTGGCACACACGCTCGCCGACTCACTGGTGATCAGCAGATGGGCTCCAGATGTGGTCACATAAGAGAGAGGGAGACCCTCCTGAAGAAAGCAGCAGAGGGAGGCATCTCTCTTGTCTTACTGGTGCTCTCAAGGCAAACTTCATGCTTTGGGGAGGGTGGTAAAGAGAGGGAAAAAGAAAATACATGTTTAGCAAGATCTTGTTGCCTTTCCAAGCATCCAGGCCTAGCAGCCCAAGCTGGGCAGTGGTGAGGAGAAGTGGCACCCTGCAAGAAAAGCCCAAGTTGAAAAATTGCTCTTATGTGAGTGTGTGAGAGATGGCTGATTAAATAAGCACTTTCCTAGGGAGGCGCCTCCTTTTAATGGGGGAGAGGAATGCCAGGAAGAAAAAGAAAAAGAAAAAATATGAAAATCGGGTCTCTAATATCTTATTGTTGTTTTTAATTGTTTATGTTTAATTATTATAAACTTAATAACCACCACCACCACCTTCCCCACAAAAAACTCAATTAGGCTTACAAACCTAAGGAACAAAAACTTGCATCACATCCCTAGAATTTAGTAAGCCAAACCAAATGAAGAACAAACTAGTAAAAGTGTCTTTTTAGGTCTGTTTCATTCCATGTTCCACTGTCTCTGGCCTATCTGCTTTCGTTCTCTATCATGGGATCATAGATTGAAAGCTGGAAGATACCACCTAGTTCAACCTCTTCATTTTATACAGGAGGTAACTGAGGCGCAGGACCTAGATGTAGCCATAGTGCACAGAGTGCTGGGCCCGGAATCAGGGAGACTCATCTTCCTGAGTTCAAATCCAACCTCAGATACTTATTAGCTGTGTGACCCTGGGCAAGTCACTTTACCCTGTTTGCCTCAGTTTCCTCATCTGTGAAATGAGCTGGAGAAGGAAAGGGCAATCCACTCCAGTGTCTCTGCCAAGAAAACCCCAAATGGGGTCACAAAGGGCTGGACACAGATGAAAAGAGCAAACAACAAACCAAGTCACAGAAAGGGGAAGTAATAAGAGCCAAAGCAGAGAAATGGATATAGGGCCTTCAAAGGCAGCACTCCTTTTAGTGTGATATGAGAAGATATATAGAGCAGGTCTTCAAAGCCTTAGCGAGATACTCTGTCTATGTAGATGCACATGCATATATGTCCATGTGATGTAGTAGGCAAAAAAGGGTTAATAGAAAAATATAAAACCCAAGCTCTAGTACAGATATTAGCTCTAAAAGGGAGTCAGATCCCAGTTAATGGATAACTTATGTTAGGTTCTCATACCCATAGTGATCAACATCCAGAACGGACCAGAACGGGTCAGGTCAAAATAACAATAAAGGAAAAAGACAACTTATATAAATTCTAATGAAAAATGATTATATTTTGAAACTAGCCATGGGAATCAGAAAGAGACATGCACAGAAAAGGCCAAATTTGTCCCCAGGTTCACTTTATGACATGTAAACTCCAAAAACACACCTCCACTGAAAAAGGTACCTAACCGCCTCGAGGGGTTGGCTTAGGACCCCAGGAATTCCAAATTAGAATAAGCCCTCCCTTGTAACACCCATAGGTGGAGATTATTATAATGAGACTTATAATTAATTTATCTATACTATAAATATAACTGTCTTTCCTTTCCTTATTTGAGAGATACCTTTCCAATATTCTGGTTCTCTCCCTGTGGTCACCCACAGTATTGCAATAAAACTTAGGAAACTGAGTCACTGAGTCTTGTAATTCTTTTGGAATGACTCACAATCAATTGGACCCCCAAATTCCAGCCTACATCACATGTAGACAGACATCTAGATGTGAATGTGCATGTATATGCATCCTAATTATATATACATCTATACACATAGGTGTATATGAATTTCTATAACATGGGTACATATATATAGAAAAAGAGAAACGTTGTAGTCAGTGTAAATACATCGTCATTCTGATGATCTCACTTGTATTTACTTCCTGGATGTCTTTTCATATTTCCATGCAATATTCCTATTTATTGTTCCATAATATTCTATTACATTAATATATCATACATAACATTCATTCCCTCAAACCCACTTAGAAACTTTCCTCTGTAAATCATTTCTATTTATCTTATACCTTGCTTTGTATATATTTGTTTGAATGTTGTCTCCACCATTAGACTGTAAATTCCTTGAGGGCAGAGAATGTCTTACAAGACATTCTTTTAGTATCCCCAGGGATTAGCACCTTGCTTGATAGCTGGTAGACTCTTATGTTTATCATTTGATTGATATTCAAATTAGTTGAACATAAGCATTACTTTCTCCAGACTTTGTGACTATGACCATGTGAATTTAGACAAATCTCTGAACCTCTGAACCTCTATTTTTTTTTCATATTACGGAGATTAGACTTTTAAGACCTTAAACATTCTTCCCATCTGTGATCTTATGATTCCATGAAATTCAATGGCCAGTCTTGGTCCCAGAGAATAGAAGATGAAATATATCTCTGTGTAGAGAGGTAAAAAATGATGCATACATTGTGATAAAGACAATTCACTGAGAACTGACTGATCCCCACCTACTCTCCATTACTAGGCCTATAAATTGCCTGGGGCTAACCAATCTTTGACAATTCCAGACTCTTGATTGTCTTATGGATCTCCCCCAAACATTCCCCACCTTACTCCAAGGACTTTAGGTTATTATGTAAAAGGGTCCATTTACATTAAGTAGTTTCTATTTAGAGTTAAGTAGCTTCTATACTTAACTCAAGGGCAGTCTCATAGTTCCTTTTTGTTCTGTTACTCCTCATAAACCCTGTCCTCAGTCCCCATCTTTGGGTATTCCTAGAACTCTTGCTTTTCGATACTCTGAGTTATAGCTCCTCTGCCCCAATTAAAGACCTTATTTCTCCTATATTGATTGTTTCATTAATTTCCAAGTTAACAATTGTCAGATGTGGTCACTCCATTGGTCAGTTACAGAGAGGAATGGCAGGTAGGATATATTTGGAAATTGTTGTCATAAAAAAACAGAGACATTAATAAAACTTTGATCAAATGAAAAAAAGAGGCGCAGCTAGGTGGCACAGTAGATAAAGCACTGGCCCTGGATTCAGGAGGACCTGAGTTCAAATCCAGATTCAGACACTTAACACTTACTAGCTGTGTGACCCTGGGCAAGTCACTTAACCCCAATTGCCTCACACCAAAAAAAAAAAAAGAAAAAGAAAAATATAAAAGTATTACAATAAGAATAGATCCCCATATTTACAAAGACATACACCTAGACACACTGGGTTTTTTTGGTTTTTTGGTTTTTTGGGGGGGTTTTTTTGGTGAGGCAATTGGGGTTAAGTGACTTGCCTAGGGTCACACAGCCAGTAAGTGTTAAGTGTCTGAGGCCGGATTTGAACTCAGGTCCTCCTGACTCCAGGGCCAGTACTCTATCCACTGCACCACCTAACTGGCCCCACACTGGGCTTTTTAATGGTCATTTAAAACCTTTTAAATTTTTTATTTATTATATTGATGACTATAATAAATATTATATAATTAAGTAATTAATATATCCTTTTATTGTAATAAAAGATTATGTAGGTAGAAGAATTTGGCCATTTAAAATTTAGCAAAGGGGAAAAGGCAGAGCTGCTAAAATGTAAAGGTGAGGCCCTTTCGGATGTAAATGAAGCGATTTACACTTTGGAGAGAAGTTCAAGGATTTGAATAGCCAACTTGCATATGAAAAGGCCAACAAAGACAAGAACTTGTCTCAGAGCACAGACTGCCTCCAAGCATTCATTTACATAGATAGGAATTTCCCTACTGAAATCTGGGATATGTGGAATATGTAATTCTTTGGTCATATAAGTAAGAGTAAGGTCCAGTACCAGGGGGAGGGAACCTGACTGTGAATCAGAAAGAATTGCTTACTGGGAGGTGACATAAGTCAGAGCCAAGGCCTTGGTAGAGTCAAAGGGGAGAGGCTTATGCCAATCCTACACTAAGGTTGCTGCCCTTTCTGTAAGAGTCCAGTACCTTTTTAACTAAAAAGAGCATGATAATGCCCAGCTGCGCCAGAGGCTAGAGGTGATATGAAGCTGCCCATTCGAGAATAAACCCAATAACTGGACTTGCACAGAGGAAAGTGTGCCCAGCCTGGAGGCACAAAGACTCATCTTCATGAGTTCAAATCTGGCTTCAGACACTTATTAACTGTGGGGCCTGGGCAAGTTACTTTACCCTGTTTGCTTCAGTTTCCTCATGTGTAAAATGAACTGGAGAAGGAAATGGAAAACCACTCCAGTAACTTTTCCAAGAAAACCTCAAATGGGATCACAAAGAGTTGGACATAACTGAAAAATGACTGACAACAACAACTGCTGAGCAACCTACCTGACCAAGTCAAATGGTGGCCATGCCTGGTGAGGAACCAGCCCAGCTAAGGAGCTAAGCAACTTGACCATCAATGACACCACTTTCCACAGTGAACTCACCAGAAAAAAAAGAAAGAACATAAAGACCCTCCTGTTCTGGAGTCGTGTGTTGCCTTGGCCACCTATATTCCCCACATTTGGGCCTCACTACAATGCTACTGGTACTTTGTGTCGGCTTTGCACAACCCTGTGAAAATGACACCTTGATTTGCTTGACACCCCCCCACCCCCCCCAGTTATCCGGTAACCAGAACAACTGCATGAGGACTGGATGCTCTGGTTAGCATACCAACAATCCTTTGTGTGACCTAGAGTAAACCTTGCTTTTAAGTGCAGGGAATCAGTAACTCTGAAGTCTATCAAAGACTTATCTGACTGCAGTTTATGAGACCTTGGATATATCCTGTTTATGGTCCTTTTAGAGACAACCTTATCTTCAGCAACTCTCTCCTTAACTTTGGAATAATCCTTTTTTAAGAGAGAGAGAGAGAGAGAGAGAGAGAGAGAGAGAGATCTTCTTATCAAGAGATCTCCTAATAAGGCCTTGAATTGATCTGCTTATCACCCAGGATGCCTTTTGATTTGTGTATCAAGGAGTATATCCTTAACTCCTAGAATTCCTCACTTGAGGAATGGTCCCTGGGGGATGGGACCCACTGACTCATTCCTTTCTAAGCTCACTTTTCCCTCCAAATTCTTTACCTGCCTTTGTTTAAACTGTATATAAACTCCTGCTGTCTGTTGCCTGGCATCCTGGATAGTGCCCATGATCATACTAAGTTTTCTTCCCTGATTAATAAAATCCTTCTTTAATTTTATAGGCATTATCTTTCTCCACTTTTCTTCCGGTTTAGGAAGAAGGGGGTTTAAATCTCAAGAGCTGGCCTTTGCATTCTTCAGTCTCCTGCTTTGGGGAAAGATATCTAAATTCCATTAAGAGATCATTTGCAGGGGCGAGCTAGGTGGCACAGTAGATAAAGCACTGGCCCTGGATTCCGGAGGACCTGAGTTCAAATCCAACCTCAGACACTTGACACTTACTCACTGTATGACCCTGGGCAAGTCACTTAACCCTCATTGCCCTGCCAAAAATTAAAAAAAAGAAAGATATCATTTGCCTTGGTTTCCAGTCCCCACCCCCAAGATTCCATATTTGTGAGAGAATTTGTCCCAAGTTGGGAGGGAGAGAGATGGATGTTTTTCAACTACTATTCTTGCTGTCATTTGCTAAGACCTGAATTTAGTGCTGATCGTTAATGAGAAGCACACTGATGTGGGCTCAGGAGCTACAGGCACAGTGATTCACTGGTATACCTTCAGAACTTAAAACAGCACCACCCTCTGGGGACCCAACCTGACAGTCAAGTGGGAAAGGGGGAATGAGCTCAAAGGGAGAGTTAATAGGTTATAAACCGCCCTTCACAGAATCAGAGAAGGTCAGATTTGGAAGAGACATCAGAGGCCATCTAATCCAACTCATTTTAAGCAAGACTCACCTCAACAATACCCCAACAAGCAATCCAGCCTTTGCTTTGCTGAAGCCCTCCATTAAGGGGAAACCCACAGCTTCCCAAGACATGTGACTAGTAAAACTATATGTGGTGGCCCTATTACCGTCCCAAGTGTAAGGAAAATAAGGGGGGGTTTCTAATATATTTGTTACTTAGAAATTAGAGGATACAGCACCAGTTTGGGGCATTAAGCATTTATTAAGGTGTATTAGATATTCATAAAGAGTTCAGAAGCCCTACATACCTAGAACAAGGCGCACCCCCACTACCTCAGAATCTCAGGCCAAAAAGAGGAAGTCCCTCTGCCTGCCAGAGCATAAGCTCCCTGCAGATCCAGAAGAGAGGCAGTCCCCACACACTGCTCCAAGCTAACTGGCCAGCATTGCCAATCTGTTGGTTCAATGATTTGAGGGCGGCCCATGAGCAGAATGTGCTGATGTCAGAGACAGAGAACAGATCCTCTGGCAGGAACAAGGCTTTCAGGTAGGTGTGGTTTTGAATGAGGTAACTTCCTGGCTCTGGGCTGACCTTGGGAAAGGTCAGGTCCAGCTCTCTCATCGGCATCTGGAGAGTCGCAAAACCCCATTGTTTTCTCACAGACAGTTCACTTTACTAGGAGGGACTTTGAATTTTTTCCCATATAAATATTTTATTATTTTCCAGTTACATTTAGAGATAGTTTTCAACATTTGTTTTTATAAGATTTCTAGTTTCAAATTTTCCCCCTCTCTCTCCTCCCTCCCCCCTCCCCAAGACAGCAAGTAATCTGATGTAGATTATATATGTACAATCACATTAAACATATTTCTGCATTAGTCATGTTATGAGAGAATAATCAGAGCAAAAAGGAAAAGCCTCAAAAAAGAAAAACAATGACAACAACAAAAAATAAAAATAGTATGGTTCGATCTGTACCTAGATTCCACCGTTCTTTTTTTTTTTTTTTCTGGATTGAGAGAACATTTTCCATCATGAGTCCTTTGGAACTATCTTGGACCATTGTATTGCTAAGAAGAATCAAGAAGTTTGAATTGTTAGGAAGTTTTGACTTTACAACAAAACAAAAACCATTCTGGGATCTCTTTTAGGAGGTGATCGGTGGGTTCTTTCAATTTCTATTTTACCTTTTGTTTCTAGAATATCAGGACAATTTCCCCTGACAATCTCGTGGAAGATGATGTCTAAGCTCTTTTTATTATCATGGTTTTCAGGTAGTCCAATAATTTTCAAATTATCTCTCATGGATCTATTTTCCAGGTCAGCTGTTTTTCCAAGAAGATATTTCACATTACCCTCTAGTTTTTATTTATTTGGATTTGATTTATTGTGTCTTGGTTTCTCATAAAGTCACTAGCTTCCATTTGTCCAATCCTAATTTTTAGGCAATTATTTTCTTCAGAAGAGCTTTCTCATTGAGCTTTTCAAGCTGTTGACTTTTTTTTCATGACTTTCCTGCATCACTCTCATTTTTTCCTCCACCTGTCTTACTTTATCTTCAAAGTCCTTTCTGAGCACTTCTATGGCTTGAGACCAATTCATATTTTTCTTGGAAGCTTTGGATGTAGCAGCCCTGGCATTGCTATCCTCTTCTGAGACTGTCCTTGTCACCAAAGAAACTTTCACATAGAAGATAGTACTTGAGCTGAGCTTCAAAGGAAGCTAAGTATTTTTGTTTTGTTTGTTTTGTTTTTGTTTGTTTTTTTTCAGGGCACTGAGGGTTAAGTGACTTGCCCAGGGTCACACAGCCAGTGTCAAGTGTCTGAGGTCAGATTTGAACTCAGGTCCTCCTGAATCCAGGGCTGGTGCTTTATCCACTGAGCCACCTAGCTGTCCCCACCAAAGAAACTTTCTATGATCAGCACCTTTTTCTGCCTACTCATCTTGCCAGTCTATTTCTTGACTTTTGACTTCTTAAAATGGACCACTGCCTCCAGGATGCACTATCCCAAGCTTTGGGCTGTCTCAGGTGGTAAGATGTAAGAAGAGGCATATTCTCAGCTCACCTGGCTTGTGTTCTGGTCTGTCTCAAAATGAAATCCATCTCTCTACAACTTTTTTTTTGGGGGGGGGTGGCAGAGGGTAGGCAATAAGGGTTAAGTGACTTGCCCAGGGTCACACAGCTAGTAAGTGTCAAGTGTCTGAGGCTGGGTTTGAACTCAGGACCTCCTGAATCCAGGGCCAGTGCTTTATCCGCTGTGCCACCTAGCTGCCCACTCTCTACAACTTCTACCCATTGTTTGTAGGGCCTTCCCTTGGGGCCAAGCAGCCTAAGGCTAATCCCTCTTTTACATGTCAGCCCTGAAAATATTTGAAGACAGTTATTATATCATTTGTCTTCATTTGCCACACTATCTCCACCTGAACTGTATAAAGCTTTGATTTGAGCCTGGGATAACTCAGAAGTTTTCTCCTTAAGAAGCAAAACTAAAGGATGGACACATCTAAGAAGTAAGGGGAGATAAATCCATTAGGCTGGCTACTACTTGAGCAGCAGGTAGGGACAAAGATAACTCCAGAAATCAGGACCACCACCCTTCATTCAAACTTTCCCCATCCCACCCCAAAAGGAACTTTCCATTGTCAAGCGGTCACCCCATCTATCCTCTATAAAAGCTCTGCCCTTTCTCCTGTTCTGAGAAGGAAAATGTTTCTAAGCCATCTCCTTCCCCTTGAGGGGAAGTTCAATTTCCCTCTTGGTTACTTTCTCTAGCAGCCAAATAAAAGACCATTTTATTCTAATTGTTCTGTGTGCTAGAGTTGTAATTCTTTACAGAGGAATACCTAAGGACCCCTACCACCTATTTCCCTGTGACAGCATGATTCTACACTACTTGCATCCTAGTCACATTCTTCAAGAAATCTCTCATCACTATAATATCTTGATTGTGCCATCTTTGTCCTCCTCATCATGAAATTAGCCCAATCTTTATATGCTCATTAGTGTAATGAAAAGGCCTTGAGGCAGGAAACTTTCCCTTTTCTTCCCTTTTGTATCCCTAGCACCTAGGACAGAGCCTTACACAATGTATTCCCCACCCTTCGAATTCTCCATGGGAAGACTCCTCCCAATGATCAGCTTGAGACAATGAGCATTTCAGTGACTTGCCCAAGGTTACACAGCTAGTGTAGACCAAAGGCAGAACCTGAGAACTTTCTGATCCTGTTTATTCCCTGTCCCAGCTTGTTTTGAGCAGAGTAAGTGCTTAGCAATGGACTACTGAATTAAATACGAGATATTTACTCCAGTTACACTAGTGCATAGCTCTGATTTTTTTAAGTAACTTTAATATATATATATATTATATATATATATATATATATATATAAGTTACTTTAAAATATATATATATAAGAATGCCCCTGATCTTCTTGTATCAATTAGCATGAATATGACAGAACATTTAGCTCAGGTGTTCAGTGTTTCTATCATCAGGCAATATGCTTGGGATACAGTCTAACAGTACCATTAAAGGAGGACAGGATCAAGTTGGGGAGTCCAAAACCACTTTAGTTTTTTGGAGCCTGTTCATTATTTCCTGAGTTCAAATCCAGCAGCAGATATTTACTCACTTTGTGATCCTAGGCAAGTCAATTAACCTTTGCCTCCCTGTTTCCTCATTTATAAAATAGGAGTAACAATAGCACCTACCCCCCACCCCAGGGTTGTTGTGAAGACAAAATCAGATGCTTGTAAACTGTTTTGCATACCTTAAAGTGTTTTATCTATTATTATTAATATTAATATTATTATTATTATTTTGTGGTGATGATGATGATGATGGGGCATGATTCCCTGCTCTTGGTAGAGAAGTGGTCAATTTCAGGGGGCATGATGTTGTATATGGTGCCAGATGTCATTTTGTCAATCAGTTCTGCTCAATTGGTTTTCTTGTCTTACAAAGGAGAGTTTAGTGTTGCAGAAAAAAGGATTTTTGAAAAAGATATCAAAAACTCAAAAAAATAGTTTTTAATTTAAAAAAGATAAAATGTAAAGATAGAATAGAAGAGCTTTTGAAATTCTGGATTTGAACTCAGTACCTTTGTTGGTTGATTCTTAGTAAGGAATCTTCACTTCTTACTATGAGGGTCCCAAGCAGGAACATCCAAGTCAAATAACCAGAGAGGAATAAGAAGGATAAAAATAGAGGCAAGGGAAAAAAAGATAAAAGATAAAATCTGCAGTGGTAATAATTTCTGTAATAAGCTATTGTTTCAAAAAACCTTCAAAACAAAAATTGTGCCTGTAATCCTCCTGTAAAGAGCCAATGAGAAGCTCATGACACCAGAGTCAGGTATAGGAATCCCCTGAGGAAGTTCTTGCTGTAATAAGTACCTCTGGGTACACAGAAGACTTTAGAATCTAAATTGAATCTTTATTTAGGAATAAATTTAGGTTCTTTACTCAAGGGTATTTGTTTGCCTTTTATGAGTGTTCAAAGGCGGCATTTTTTTCTTCTTCTTGGGGTTACAAGCTATTCTGAAACTCAGTAAAATATGATGATAAAATTGGGTAATAAATACATCCATCTCTTTGTCCCCCTAAGTAGGTTAGTTAACCTTAATTTCCCCAGTAAAAAAAAGGAAAGAGTCTATGTTTGGCTTTGGATCCTCACCCTAGAAGTACACTCTGATTGGTTGGCTCCTCCCAGAACCTCCATTACAAGGAAAGTGCCTATGCCAACCACTTTCTCATGCAGAAATATCAAACACCTGGCCTCACTAAGCTAAAATATAATTGGGATATAGCTAAAATATAAAAACCCAATGGAGACGCAGCTAGGTGGTGCAGTGGATAGTGCACCGGCCCTGGAGTCAGGAGGACCTGAGTTCAAATCCAGCCTCAGATACGTAACACTTACTAGCTGTGTGACCCTGGGCAAGTCACTTAACCCCAATTGCCTCACCTCCCCCCCAAAAAAACAAAAACAAAAACAATGGAATATAGATAATAGTAAAATATGCTTTTCTAAGTCAATAAGCTGCCAAAGGTGATCCTTGTATACAGTTTAGTGGCTCAGTTTCTATTGGAGTTTACACCACTGTCCTAAGGGCCCTTCTCAAAATAGGACATCCCTATTTTGTCTATCATGTATAAATATCTTCCCCACCCCCACTACATTTGGCTCCCTCTTTAATTGTGAATTTCTTTCTTTCTTTTTTTTTTTTTAGTGAGGCAATTGGGGTTAAGTGACTTGCCCAGGGTCACACAGCTAGTAAGTGTTAAGTGTCTGAGGCCGGATTTTAACTCAGGTACTCCTGAATCCAGGGCCGGTGCTCTATCCACTGTGCCACCTAGCTGCCCCTAATTGTGAATTTCTTAAGGGAAGGCACTATCTTTCTGCTTGTATTTCAGCTAAGCATAGTACCTGACACATAGTAAGTGCTTAATGAATGTTTTTTTTTTAATTATATATATATATATATACACAAATATATATAAAATGTGTGTGTGCACCTATATAGTCAAATTAAATATGTGCACATACATACATATATACATAATTTAATTTCACTTAACTTATAGCCCCTGTGACTCATAGCAAGTATTTAATCAATGTCTATTAAATGGGATTGGACATGATGATGCTCAAGATCTCTTCCATCTGTAACTCTGTGATCATATAATGCATTTCAAGGAGCTGATTTCTTAAAAGTTTGAAGACAGGATTCAAATCCAGCTATTCTGATATCTTTAAGATATATTTTTCAAAATTATATTTCCCAAACAAAAACCTCCTGCTGTTTCTGAGAATTTTGTAATTACTTTTTCAAGTTTTGGGCTATTCTAGCAGAATACTACAAAAAGTAATTAGGGAGCTCATAAAAAGAGTAAAAAACTTTATTTTATTTTCACAAAAGAGGACAACATGCCAAGATGTAAACAAATGATTTAACACACATTGGCCGCAGTAAATTAAATTGTCTTCTTTCCTTTCTTAAGAAAATGTACTTAGTCAAAATGTAAATTAATAGAGTAAAAGAGTAAGAACAACCTGAGTTTTGATCCAAATTCACAGTGGGACTAATTAAAAGTTAAATTTTGCCCAATCTAAGCCATTTTATGTCATGGTTTGAGTCAATCAGATGTGTTTAGAGAGCTTTATAAAAACAGTGAGCCTTTACTGTGAACAGTAAATGAAGGGGAAAGAATCCTACAGATAGCACTGAAATTTAATATATGAAAGTGTGCCCATAATGGCATAATAATAATTCATATTCACTATGAAATAAGGTTTGCAAAGCACTTTCCCTTTTAAAAATTTATTGATGGCTTTTATTTTTACATCAGAGTTATTCCTGCTGTTATAGTGTCATTATTCAATCGTATCCAACTCTCTGTGACCCCACTTGGGGTTTTCCTGGCAAAGACACTGGAGTGGTTTACCATTTCCTTCTCTAGCTCATTTTACAGATGAGGAAAATGAGGCAAAACAGGGTGAAATGACTTGCCCAGGGTCACACAGCTAGTAAGTATCAACTGTCTGAGGTCAGATTTGATTTCGGGTCCTCCTGAATCCAGGGCTGGTGCTTTATCCCTGTGCCACTTAGCTGCCTCCTGAGGTCAAATTTAAAAGTGATTCAGCATCACACAACCAGTAGATGTGAAAGGGGATTAGCACAGGTCTTCCTGACTGAGCCCAATCCTCTCTCCACTACTTCCTATTGCTTCTCTATAAGCCACAAGTGGTGGTAGTGGTGGTGGTGGTGGTGGTGGTGGTGGTGATGGTGGTGGTGGTGGTGGTGGTGGTGGTGGTGGTGATGGTGGTGATGGTGGTGATGGTGGTGGTGGTGGTGGTGGTGGTGGTGGTGGTTGATACACAGAGCACTGCTGGGACTTTCTCACAGAAAAAGGTTATAAGGAATCCTGCATTTCCCTTCAGGACCACTTCTGTCTCAGGCTTCCTCTGATCCTGAGCAGAGGACCTGAAAACAACACTCAGGAATCATATCTGTACTGAATTCCAGCCAGATTTAGGGTGGTGAGAGATGGTTAGGGCTAGCCCTTTTTTATTATACTGGCTAGGACAAAACTAGGGGAGCCTTGAACACAACAGACTCCAGAAGTACTCCCCACTGCTAATTCTGGGGGAGGGGTCTGGCCTACCTAGCATTCTTCACCTGAAACGAACCCAAATCTGTAAAAGAGGATCAAGGGGAATGACATGTAGCCTCTTGTTCACAAAGGGTTTACAATCCAATTAAGGAAATACATTTCCATACATTAAACAGCTAATGGGCAATACTGAATGATTACAGATTCTAACGGAATTTCTGGGGAAGAAGTAATACTTATGGCCTGTAATAGTTAGAATTAAGAAATACTAGCACTGGTAAGTTTAACAAGGGTTAAATGAAAAAAAGAATTGGTGATTCTCCTGGTCTAGGGACTGGACATAAACATGCAATGCCTAAGCCAAAAGATAATCATGAGCATGCACATGGCACTTTGAGACTTACAAAGTACTTTCCCGGGCGGCTAGGTGGCGCAGTGGATAGAGTACTGGCCCTGGAGTCAGGAGTACCTGAGTTCAAATCCGGCCTCAGACACTTAACACTTACTAGCTGTGTGACCCTGGGCAAGTCACTTAACCCCAATTGCCTCACTAAAAATTAAAAAATTTTTAAAAATTTTAAAAACAAAGTGCTTTCCCAATATCACCTGATTTTTATCCTCACAATAACCCAGAGGGGCAGGTACCATGGGTACCATCATTTCCATTTTGCAGATAAGGAAAGTGAGGTAGAGATTATGTGACTCATCCAGGATCACAAAGTTAATAAGCTCTGAGGTCATCCTGACTCCAGGTCCCACCCCAGGTTTAGTACTCTCCTGCACCTCCTTGGCTTCCTTGATGTAATAGTTTCACTGAACTGATTTTCCACTGGTCACATCATCTATGAGGTAGCGTTTTCCCTCCTAGTCACACCTTCTAGAAGGAACCCTTAATGAAATGGATTATTTCCAGAGGAGGACAAGTAGATTCCATAAGAATCCAAAACCCAAGTCTCCTTGATAACAATGGAAGAGCCTGGGAGGCTGATTTTAAAGAAAAGAAAACTTAGGAGAGGTAACTTCAAATGTTTGACAGGTTTTCCTTGTGTCTTTCCAAGGAGAGAACTAGAATCAATAAATAAAAGTTATAAGGAGATAGGCTTGGGCTCACCCAACTCAAAGAATTTCCTGACAATCAATGCAACCCAAAACAGGACTGGGCCATCTATAAGATAATGAGGTATTCAAGCAATGGCTGGTTAACCAGGGAGCAAAATTATATGGGAAATTAGTCATTTAGTCTACACTGAATTAGATAACCACTCGGGTCCCCGCCAACTAGATAAATTTAATGTTAAAATAGATTGAGATATGGGAGATGGGAGGAGAGAGGGGATCATAATTGTCTTAAATTGTATGGGAAGGCCTGCATTAGAAGGAAGGATTAGATTTCTAGGATCCAGGGGCAGCTAGGTGGCACAGTGGATAGAGCACTGGCCTTGGATTCAGGAGTACCTGAGTTCAAATCCGGCCTCAGACACTTGACACTTACTGGCTGTGTGACCCTGGGCAAGTCACTTAACCCTCATTGTCCCACAAAAAAAAAAAAAGGAAGATTTCTAGGATCCTAAGATCATAGGTTTAGAGCTACAAGGAATCATTTATCACAACCCCCCTACATGTGAGGATGCTGAGTCCCAGAGAGGTTAAGTAACTTGCTTAAGGCTACACAGGTAATAACTCAGTAGCTTAACCAGAAGCAATGGGTCAAAGTTGCAAAGAGGTCAGCTTAGGTTTGACATCAGGAAGTTTCCTAGGGAGAAGAGCCTTGGAGGTCTCCAGGCAAAGGCTAGACAACCACTTATCAGATGTGTTATAGTGGAGATCTGTTCAGAGCATGATTTCAACTAGACCTCCGGTGAGCTCCCTTCCCACTTTGAAATTCTGTGGTTCTGTGAGTACAAAGAAATTTGAAGAGTTTCATTAAATAGTATGATCATGGTACACAGCGTAAAGTACTTATTGACTTGTTGACAAGTACAAGGAGGAAAAACAGAACCAAAGTCTGGAATCTACTTACAATCTTAGGAGGAAAAAGGAATTAGAATTAGTGGCCAATAAATCTTGATAGGGTCTTAGAGAAACTGAAAGTGTTCAAATATTTTAGTCATGGAAACTGATTGGTTTAAAGGGAAATAGTTATTAAGCAAGAACAGGTATTTTGTTGATGTTTAATGTTGTTTATAATAAAACATTTAATTTTTGAAAATAAAAAGATAGAAAGAAAAAGCTCTTCAATTTGGCTGTCATTGTAACCTTGAAATTGGAGCTTTTGGTAGCAGGAAGTTTGGAAGCCAGATTTCCAGGGATTCAAAAAGGAAATGAATGCACAGGAATTGGAGGTAGGAGGTGTATATGGTGAGCAAGGACTTTGGTCCCTGCAGGAGGGAAAGAGATTAGATAATAGCTTAAAGGAGTATCATAATCAAAAGAACGGTTTATTGTTGTTTTTGTTTGGGGGATTTTTTTAAGATAAGAGATCTCTGAACATGTTTAAGGGCAGAAGGGAAGAAGTCTATGGCAAAGAAGAGATTGAAAATCTTAGAAGGGGAGAAAATAATTGTGGAATTGAAGTCACATCGAAAAGGTTTTGGTCCAGAGTATAGATAGGGGTCTTAGCTCTAGAGAGAAGGAAAATACACTTTCTCTAAGACTGAAAGAAAGGATGAAAGGATTCACACAGAGGATTGTGATATTTGGAAGACCTCTATATGTGCTACACGTGAAGTCAGCTGCTAAGAGCCATCAGGATGTGAGGGGCAGTAATGGGTAGGATGAGAAATAGGAAACAGAGAGAAAAATTGAGTGTTTAAGCACAGTGCCTGACACCAAGTATTAAATAAATGCTGGCTCTATCTATCTATCATCTATCCATCAATCCATCTATCTATGTATCATCTATCTGTTCATCCATCTGTCTATCTACCTATCATCTATTTATCTGTCTACCCTGTCTATCTATGTATCTATGCATCTATATAAGTATGAATGGATAAATCTATCAATCTATCTGTCTTTCTGTCTGTCTGTCTACCTACCTATGTATCCATCTACCTACTTAGTGAACTATTTTAAGAAGAGGAAGCCTGGAGTAGCCACAGTGGAGATTGTGCAAGAGATTATGGGATCATCATTCTAGAGGTGAAAGATGCCTTATAGATCATGTAGTCCAAGCCCTTCATTTTAGAGATGAAGAAACCAAGGTCCCAAGAAATGCAGTCACACAGGTAGGAAGTAGCAGAGTCTGGAGTTTGAACACCAATACATAAGACCTTCAAGAGACATACCTCAATGGATAAGTGTTCAAAGAATATCATAGAGGGAGCTAGGTGGTGCAGTAGATAGCACTCTGGGCCTAGAGTCAGAAAGACTGGAGTTCAAATTTGATCTCAAACACTAGTTGTGTGTCCTTGGTCAAGTCACTTAACTTCTATCTGCCTCAGTTTCCTCCACTGTAAAATGGGAATGATAAAAATAATAGTTATCTCCAATGGGTTGTTGTGAGGATAAAATGAGTTAATATTTGTAAAATGTTTAGCATCGTGCCAAACACATAGTAGGTGTGCTAGCTAGTTAATAAATTAGCTAGCTATATAAATGCTAGCTACTTTCATTTTATGAACCAACAGTTCTCAAAAAAAAAAAAAACCATTGCAAACTATTCACAACCATATGACTGCAAGAAATCACTAATAACAAAAGAGATGCAAACTCATTTTTACTGATCCTTTCAGAGTGTCATTGAAAGGCCTTTCCTCTGGAAACTTCTCCAAATCAATCTTTTTTTGGGGAGGGGGCAGGGCAATAAGGACTAAGTGACTTGTCCAGGGTCACACAGCTAATAAGTGTCTGAGATAGGATTTGAACTCAGGTCCTCCTGAATCCAGGGCTGGTGCTTTATCCATTGCGCCACCTAGTGGCCCCTCCAAATCAATCTTGATCCCATCTTGCTCCTGCTATAAGTGAGCATGCACCCTAACCCTCCCTGGAATTTCCTTCTCAAGAAAGCCATTTTCTGAACCAGATGGATTTTGAGATCTAGGATTCTTTAGCACGGATAATAGGAAAGGTTTCATTAAATTCTCGGAGGGACCCTACAAAGCTTGCAATCCAGATGTGGAGAAGGCTCTTGAAGGAAGAGGACAGAGCAGAATTGCCTGGGAAACCAGTACATGTGCTTTAAATTATGTATCAATATAATATCTATGAAATTGAACCCTATTCCCAAGGGTAAGAAGGAAGCAGAGAGTAGAAGGCATAGGCAGTTAAAAATAACCCCTTTTTCTTAGCTTTAAAAAAAAATTCTCATTCTTAGATCAAACACACAAAGATCTTTTCATCCCCCCACTACATACTGGTGCTTCCATTTCAAAGGCAGCTCAATGTTTCTGATCTGTTATCAGTCATATGGATTCTGTACACACAGAGAAAGCCACTTCAACCTAAGCTGCTGCTGTCTTCAGCACAAATGCCAAGTTAAGGAGCCTACCCAGCAAAAATGGAACTGCTCAGAATTCAACTGGGTGGAGAGGGTGGGGACTAGGAAGCAAGCAGCAGAGAGAGAGAGAGAGAGAGAGAGAGAGAGAGAGAGAGAGAGAGAGAGAGAGAGAGAGAGAGAGAGAGAGAGAGAGATCGCGAAGAGAGCAGATTCTCCTGAAACAGACACTGCAATTCCTAATAAAATTCGGCTTTTAGGTTGGATTGTTTGATCTGCCTTTGGTTGCATGGGTAGAGGACAGGCGAGGTGGAATAGGAGATTGAGGTGGAATTTATAAGCTGTTTTGTCCATCAAACCAAGACCAATCAATCCTGTTTTCTCTTCACCCTTTGTATGCATCCTGGCTATACACTAACTGAGAACACTCCCTCCAAAAAAAATAAGTAATTAAATAAACTCTTTCCTTGTTGTTGTTTGTCCTTCATTTCTCGAAAAGGACCAAAAGAGGACTGTGACATTGGGACAATGTCATGACTTGCAGTGAATTAAATTTAAGTGAGGGAGGGCTGTGCACCTCACTCTCTCCTCCAGAGTCATCTGGGTCCAGTGGCAAGATATATATCAGGATGACTGGAGATGGCTCCAGATGTTTAAAGCAATTGGGATTAAGTGACTTGCCCAGGGTCAAAAACCTAGTAAGAGTCAAGTGTCTGAGGTCAGATTTGAACTCATGTCCTCCTGACTCCAGGGTCAGTGCTCTACCTAATGCACCACCTAGCTGTCCCAAAAACTTTCTTAGAAAACAGTTGGAAACATTTTTCTTTCTGAAAACCCTTGGAAACTTTTCTCTTTTCAGGCCCACTGTCTAAATCACAATTTTGAAAAGTGGTTGAACTTGCCAAATTGGTGGCTCATTATTCTTAAACTATTGCTTTACTAGCCAATTTAACATCAATAGTAATACAATGGACTATAATGGGATAGACTAAGCCTGGGTTTTGCTTTTTTTTTTTCCTTTTCCATTTTTTTTTAGTACAGTTTATATCACACATCGTAAATGCAGCTCCATTCCTTACTGAGAGTAATAGGGAAAGAAAAGTTGAATCGAAGGCCAATGAATATTGGAGTGGAGCCATGCATGAAGTATTTTTGTCCATTCAGCAATTCATGCAGTTTTCTAGGAGTTTTTAATTCAAGTCATCCTTATCCATCATCCCCAGTACAGTCCTGACTCTCCCCAAAACAATTTAAATGAACCTACGTTGTTTTTCAAAACAGAAACAAAACCCTAACAAGTCAGAGCTTTATCTGCTTCCTACACCTACAATTCACCTTCAGTAATTCTTTTTTTTTTTTTCAGGACAATGAGGGTTATGTGACTTGCCCAGGGTCACATAGCTAGTAAGTGTCAAGTGTCTGAGGCTGGATTTGAACTCAGGTCCTCCTGAATCCAGGGCTGGTGCTCTATCCTCTGTGCCAGCTACTGCCCCCCACCTTCAGTATTCTTAACATAATGTAGAGGATAGATGGCTGGTCTTGGAATCAGGAGAATCTGGGTTCGAGTCATATCTCTGACACAAACTTGCAGTGTGCCCCACTCTTGGTCACCCATCTTCCTCAACATTTCTTTTTCTGTATTTGCTTTTGCTTCCTCCTACCCCCACCTGATGGGGGAGAAGACAGCAGCTGGGCTCACCCTTCCCAACCACTGACAATTGGACATTTCTTATCCTGTCTGCTTTTTGTCATCCACATGCTCAAAAGTCCTATGAGAATACAAATGGTTGTAAAGCAGATGCCAATCTACCACAGACTAAATAACAACCCTTTGAACTTTGAATCTACTAGGTGGACAGCTAGGTAGCACAGTGGTTAGAGTGCTAGGCCTGGAATCAGGAAGGCTCATCTTCATGAGTTCAAATTTGACCTCAGACACTTATTAGCTTTGTGACCCTAGCAAGTCACTTACCTGTGTTTGCCTCAGTTTTCTCACCTATAAAATAAGCTAGACAAGGAAATGGCAAACCTCTCCAGTACCTGCCAAGACAATCTCAAATGGGGTCGTGGAAAGTCGGACATGACTGAAATGATTCAATAACAAGAGGTGAGGATCGATCCTTTTCCTTTGTAGCAATAATATCAAAATGTTACCTGAGGGGGCAGCTCAGTGGCACAGTGGATAGAGCACTGCCCTGGATTCAGGAGGACCTTAGTTCAAATCTGATCTCAGACACTTGACACTTACTAGCTGTGTGACCCTGGGCAAGTCACTTAATCCTCATTGCCCCACAAAAAAAAAGTTACCTGATCCAAGAGGGAGCTTGTAGAAACAAGAAGGTGAATAGGAATGTCTTGGTAGCTCTGCTCCACTCTAACCCAGCATGCACCTCATCTCCTTTTCAATTCTGGAAAATCACAACAAAGTCATTCTTTTTTTTTTTTTTTTTTTAGTGAGGCAATTGGGGTTAAGTGACTTACCCAGGGTCACACAGCTAGTAAGTGTTAAGTGTCTGAGGCCGGATTTGAACTCAGGTACTCCTGACTCCAGGGCCGGTGCTTTATCCACTGCGCCACCTAGCCGCCCCCAACAAAGTCATTCTTACAAAAAAAAATTCCAATCAAGTGTGTCACCCAATCAAAAGTCATAACCTCATATGTGGTCTCACATATAATATACTAAATATAGATGAATAACACTTGAAAATTGAATACCAACATTGTTTGGACAGAGGCTGGTCAATGACCAGTGGTCAGATATGCTAAAAAGGACACTCATGTTCTGGTACATTTTAGACCAAATGTCTCTAGAGGGTCCTGCCATCCCTGAATTCTGTGATCCTGTTACTCAGTTGCAAAACTAATTTCCAGAGAGCAATATTTGAAATACTCTCTTCAGTGTTTAGAAAAATGTTCTGATGTTCTAAGGAATGGCTGTCATAATATTGAGATATGAGCATAAAGAAAGACACACCTTCAAAATAATATAGAAAAAAAGTCCTCCACAGCTGGTCTCCAGTGGCCACAGTCATGTCAAGTTTCTCTTTTGCAACTCATGTTCCAAGATCAATTTTTAAGAACCAAAAAATAAACTAAAGTAGAAGCAATTTCTTTTTATTATAACAAATCAGCTCATGAAAGGCAGCATGTTATCATGGAGAGAATGCAAACCAAAGAATTGGAAAGGCATGAATTCAAGTTATGCCGACAGACAGACAGACAGACTAACTGAGTGACCCTGGACAAGTAATTTAACCTCTCAATGCTGCCAGTCAACTTGCAGAACATATGCCAATCTGCACTGCTAGGAGTACATCAACAGAAGTTAACCAGTGAAATGATAGAGCCAATAAAATAAAATACTGTAAGACAGCCACTAATATTAAAATCTGGTCAAAATAGTTAAATATCCCATGCTCTACAAAATTTTTAAATGTTTTTCAAGCTTCCTGATAAGATGATTTTGTGGCATTCTTATTTTTTTTCAGCAAAGAAACCTTATCTGGAACTGAATGTATACAGGTTTAAGAGGAGCATTGTGGTATAATAGAGAGACAGGTGGCTTTAGAATTGGGAAGACCAAAGTTCAACTCTTAACTCTGACAAGTTCTCTGAGCTTCCATTTCATCATTCAAGTTAGACTAGATGCTTCTACAAGCCCCTTTGACTCTAAGTCAATAATCTATGAAGTCACTGAACTTTAGGCAGCTCCCTATGCCTTATCTATTAAATTGTAGAGTATTCCAAGCTCCATTGGCAGGGAGAAAATTCCCACACCTATGACCTCCTTGATGTATTGATATGCATTCTCTAGCAAGAATCCAAATGGGGGAAGAGGCAGCTAGGTGACACAGTGGATAGGGCGCCAGCCCTGGATTCAGAAGGACCTGAGTTCAAATCCAGACTCTGACACTTGACACTTACTAGCTGTGTGACCCTGGGCAAGTCACTTAACCCTCATTGTCCCTGGGGGAAAAATAATTCAAATAGGGTAGAGTTCATTTAAAACATTATTCCTACCACCCACCCACCAAAAATTACATCAAGTTTTTTTCTGATAAAGGTCTCATTTACAAAAGGTATAAAAAACTAATTCAAATTTATGAAAATATGGTCAGAAAATACAAACAGGAAAATTTCTAAGGAAGAAATCCAAGTTATCAACCACATTTTTAAAAATACTCTAAATAACTAATAATTAGATAAACATAAATCAAAGAAATTCTGAGGTTCCATGTCACACCCATAAGACTGACAAAGCTAGCCAAAAAATTGATAATGACAAATGTTGAAGGGTCTGTAAGAAAACAAGCACATTAATACACTGTTGGTGGAGCTCTGAATTGGTCTGGCCAGGAAAGCAATTTGAAACTATGCCTAATAAGTTACAAAAGTATGAATATCTCTGACTCAGTGATACCATTACTAGTCTTATACCCCAAAAATATCAAAAAAGAGAGGAAAAAGTCCCATATGTACAAAAATATTTATAGTATCTCTTATTATAGTAGAAAAATACCAGAAACTAAAAGGGTACCTATCAACTGGAGAATGACTGAACAAATTATGGTATATGAATATATTGGAATACTATTGTGCTATAAAAAATGATAAAGGGGAGAGTTTCAGAAGTGCTGGGTGTACTAGCTGTGTGACCCTGGGCAAGTCACTTAACCCCAATTGCCTCACTAAAAAAAAAAAAAACCAGAAGTGCTGGGAAAACTTATATGAACTCATACAGAGTGAAGTGATCAGAACCTGGAGAACAATTTATATACTATCACATTAATATTGTAAAAAATAATAATAATAATTCTGAAAGATTTAAGAATGTGGATCAATTAAATGGCTCAGCTATGGTTCCAGTGATGGATAAAGAATACTATCCATCTCTTGTAAGAGAGATGATGAATCAAATGTAGAATGATACATGTATTTTTGGACATGGCCATTAAGAAAATTCATTATTTATTTATTTATTTTTGTGGGGCAATGAGGGTTAAGTGACTTGCCCAGGGTCAGACAGCTAGTAAGTGTCAAGTGTCAGAGGCCGAATTTGAGCTCAGGTCTTCCTGAATTCAGGGCCAGTGCTTTATCCACTGTGCCAGCTAGCTGCCCCCCCAAGAAAATTGATTTTGCTGGATTATGCATATTTGTCATCAGGGTTTTGTTTTGTTTGGGTTTTCCCAGTTTGGGAGAAAAAAAACAATATTGATAAATGAAAAAAAAAATCAAAAGAACCATTATTCCTCATCTAAAAGTTTTCCTCAGGGCTTAAAGTTATAAAATGGAAAACTGGAAGAAAAAATGCATATACTTTATCAATACAGCCAAGTTACTCTCTATTTAGGAATTTTGCCAGCTTTGAAATTATATGAGAGGGGACAGCTAGGTGGCGCAGTGGATAAAGCACCGGCCCTGGATTCAGGAGTACCTGAGTTCAAATCCGATCTCACTCAGACACTTGACACTTACTAGCTGTGTGACCCTGGGCAAGTCACTTAACCCCCATTGCCCCGCCAAAAAAAAAAAAAAAAAAGGAAAAAAAAGAAATTATATGAGTAGATAATCTTTTGTATGCTCCCTATTTATGTACTCTAACATCAAACATTTATTTCCATAGTACTAGGATTCTTTGACTGGGACATAAATACCAATGATCAGTTTACATAGAATATTTTCAAGTCTTTTTTTTTTAAATAATTGAAGTTATTTGTTATAGATCTTAGTGGTACTATATGAGTAAGGCCTATTAACAGTCTATGGAAAATAATTACTTAATTCAGTAATTATTTTCTTTTTACTCATCAAACAAAGCAGATAATGGCTTATTTGTTTATTCATCATGTGTTCTTGATAACTATTAATTACCATGAATAAACTGTGCTTCTGCCTTTCCAAGTGTGTTTCAATTTCTAAGTCTTCTCCTTCAGGTCAAGGAACTTAAGCTTAATCACACTTCAACATGGGGGGTGGGGAAGGGAACCTTTGATTAAGGCATACATTTTACCTGAATTAAGCAGACATTTAGCCTTTGTGTATCCAGAAAGAAAATCGTGAATTTTCCGATTTCCTACTAGGAGCAGCAGGTACCATTTTTTATCTGTGTCGACATTGTCTCTATTTCCCATTTCTATTAGGATGAGATCATTTCACAGAATTATCTCTGAGGCCATCCAGTCCAACCCAAACCTGAAGGACAATCTCCATCATGCTTAACAATCAATCAATCAAAGGGCAGCTAGGTGGCGCAGTGGATAAAGCATTGGCCCTGGATTCAGGAGAACCTGAGTTCAAATCTGACCTCAGACACTTGACACTTATTAGCTGTGTGACCCTGGGCAAGTCACTTAACCCTCATTGCCCTGCAAAAAAAAAAAATCAATCAATATGCATTTATTAAAAATAAGTGATATGGCAGGTACAGGGATTGCTGTTCAAGTCATTTCAGTTGTATCTGACTCTCCATGACTCTATTCGGGGTTTTCTTGGCACAGATGCTAGAGTGGTTTGCCATTTCCTTCTCCAGCTCATTTTACAGAAGAGAAACTCAGGCAAATAGGGTTAAGTGACTTGCCCAGGGTCATACACCTAGTAAGTGTCTGAGTCTGGATTTGAACTCTTGAAGATGAGTCTTCCTGATTCAAAGTTTAGTAATCTATCCACTGTGCTACCCAGCTAGGTACCCAGGTACCGAGTATGTATGACAAAATGAAAATGTTCATCAAGTTACTGCATAAAGACCACCCTTGAAGGGGAACCTCATACCTCTTGAAGTAGTCCATTCCACTTTTGGACAGTTATAATTTGGAGGACAGAGAACAGGAGAAGTTCTTACTGCCACTGAGCTAAAATATGACTCTCTACAACTTCCACCCATTTCTGCTACTGTAGTTTTGTCCTATGAGGGGGGAAAAAAAGGCTAATTCCTTTTCCATATGATAGTACTTCAAATATTTGAAAATTGTTACCGTGCACTCCTTAAGTTTTCTCTTTTTCAAGATAAACACTCTGCTTCCTAGACACAATATCACATAGTATACTAGCCATGCCTTTTTTTTTTTTTTGGTGAGTCAATTGGGGTTAAGTGACTTGCTCAGGGTCACACAGCTACTAAGTGTCAAGTGTCTGAGGCTGCATCTGAACTCAGGTCCTCCTGAATCCAGGGTGGGTGCTTTATCCACTGCACCACCTAGCTGCCCCTATCCATGCCTTTTAATGTCCTGGTTACTCACCTCTGCCCTTACCCCAGTTTAACTCTGTCCTAAATTGAGAAAACTATTCCAGACAGGATCTGATCAGAGCAAAGTATAGAAGAATTCTTATCTCCCTCATTCCACTGATGATTTTAGATAGATAGTAAGGAAAGCTCCATTTATTCTTATACTGTCTAGTGTTTTTAATAGGAATGAGTACTATATTTCATCAAAATTGTCTCTGTATCTATTGAGATAATCATGTCTTGGGTTAGTTTTGTTATTGATATGGTCGATTATGTTGATATTTTCCCCTGCATCCCACCTGGTCATAGTGTATTATCCTGGTGATAAATTGCTGTAATCTCTTTGCTAATGTTCTATTTAGAATTTTTGCATCAATATTCATTAGGGAGATTGGTCTATAATTTTCTTTCTCTGTGTTTATTCTTCCTAGTTTAGGTATCAGCCTCATATTTGTCTCATAAAAGGAATTTGGTAGGATCCCTTCTTCACCTATTTTTCCAAATAGTTTGTATAGTATTGGAATTAATTGTTCTTTAAATGTTTGGTAGAATTCACTTATAAACCCATCTGGCCCTAGAGTTTTTTTCTTAGAGAGTTCATTGATAGCTTGCTCAATTTCTTTTTCTAAAATGGGCTTATTTAAGGTTTTCATTTCTTCTTCTATTAATCTGGGAAATATATATTTTTGTAAATATTCATTCATTTAATTTAGATTGTCAAATTTATTGGCATATAGTTGGGCTAAATAGCTCCTAATTATTGCTTTAATTTCCTCTTCATTGGTGGTGAATTCACCCTTTTCATTTTTGATACTAGCGATTTGGGGTTTTTTCTCTTTTTTTAATCAAATTAACCAAAGGTCTATCTATTTTGTTGGGTTTTTTTTTATAGAATCAGCTCTTAGTTTTACTTATTAAAACTATCGTTCTTATTTTCAATATTATTAATCCCCACCTTTAATTTTCAGCATTTCTAATTTGGTATTTAATTGGGGATTTTAAAATTTGTTCTTTTTCTAGCTTTTTTATTTGCATGCCTAATTCATTGATCTCTTTCTCTATTTCATTCATGTAGGCATTTAGAGATATAAAAATTCCCCTATGAACTGCTTTGACTGCAACCCATAAGTTTTGGTATGTTGTCTCATGGTTGTCATTCTCTTTGATGAAATTATTGTTTCTATGATTTGTTGTTGGATCCACTCATTCTTTAGGATAAGATCATTTAGTTTCCAATTAGTTTTTAGCCTATCTTTCCATAGCCCTTTATTATACATAATTTTTATTTTATCCTGATCTGAAAATGATGTATTTAGTTTAATGCCTTTCTGCATTTGACTAGGAGGGTTTTATGCCCTAATGCATGGTCAGTTTTTGTGTAGGTGCCATGTACTGATGAAAAAAAGGTATATTCCTTTCTATCCCCATTCAGTTTTCTCCAGAGGTCTATCATATTTAATTTTCCTAAAATTTTATTTACCTTCTTAACTTCTTTCTTATTTATTTTGTGGTTATATTTAACAAGTTCTGAGAGGAGGCGGTTGAGGTCCCCCACTAATATAGTTTAATTGCCTATTTCTTCCTATAACTTACTTAATTTCTTCTTCAAAAATTCGGATGCTGTACTATTGATGCACATATGTTTAGTACTGATATTATTTCATTGTCTATGGTACCTTTTTACTTTTTATTTTACTTGTGGTATATAATTATATTTTATACATATATCAAACATAGATATAATATACACAGACACATATGACATATATAATGTAGATTTTCTACATTATTACATTTAGATATACCTAGATATATTCTAATACATATAAGTTAGTATTTTAATTCCTTAAATAACTGTTTTATAAATAACAAATACATATCAATTTATATAAATAATTTATATGACAAATGTGTTTAAATATAATTACTATATAAATAATACCTAAATAATGGGTGTGTGTATATAAATACATATATACCTCCTGTACCATTCCCAGCACACCCCTCCCCCACCTTTCCAGGTTAAACTTTTTTTTTTTTTTTTGCGGGGCAAGGGGCAAGTGACTTGCCCAGGGTCACACAGCTAGTGTCAAGTGTCTGAGGCCGGATTTGAACTTGGATCCTTCTGAATCCAGGGCTGGTGCTTTATCCACTGGGCCACCTAGCTTCCCCAAGTTAAACATTTTTATTTATATTGTTCTATTTCAATCTCTATGCCTCCCTTGCCCCCACCCCTTCCCCCTCTCCAAGGTGGTAAATACTCTGATAGGGGTTAAATATATATGATCATGGAAAACATCACCATATTTGTCACTTAATGAAAGAATGTGAAAAACAGCAAGCCCCAATCTGTTCCATCAATATCAGTTCTTTCCCCGGAGGTGGATAGTATGTTTCATCAATATTCCTTTGGGATTGACTTGGATCATTGCATTGCTGATAATAGTCGTCATTCACAGTTCTTCATCAAACAATATTGCTGTCTCTGTGTATTCTCTGATTCTACTCACTTCCCAATACATCATTTCATACATGTCTTTCCAAGCTTCTTTGAAGCTCTTATTTTTTCAAATAATTTATATAGTATTGGGATTAATTGTTCTTTACAAGTTTGGTAGAATTAACTTGTGAATCCATCTGGTCCTAGAGATTTTTCAACTCATTCAACTTCTCCTCCAAAAACCCAGACGTTATACCACTTGGTATATACATGTTAAGTATTGATATGACTTCATTGTCCATGGTACCCCTCAGAAAACTATCGTTTCCCTCCCCATCTCCCCTAATTAGATCTATTTTTGCCTCTGTTCTGTCTGAAATTATAATTTCTATGGTACCTTTTAGCAAGATATAATTATCCTGGTTCTACTTACTAAATTCTGAATCACATCATTTGTCATTAGTTTCTTTGACTCTTCAAATTCACCATGTCTTGGAGTGTAATATTCCATTATATTCATATACCATAAATTTGTTAAGGTATTCCCCAATTGGTGGAAACTCATCTTGATTCATTAGATTGTAAGCTCTTTGAAGGCAGGGACGGTCTTTTGACTCATTTTGTTACCACAGTGATTATCACAGTGCCTAGCACAAAATAGGTGGTTAGTAAATGTTTATTGATTGATTTGAGTTCTCTGCTAATAAAAAACAGGGGTGCGATGTTATGAGTATTTTTAATATGTTGACTTTTCCTTCTATCTTTAACTTCCGTGTCATAAATGATACATGATGATATTGCTAGGATTGAGAGGCATATACAGTTGGTATCATTCCAAATTGTTTTCCAAAATAGGTTGACCAATTCATAGCTCTACCAACAATGCATTAATGTACCTATCTTCTTACAGTCCCTCTGGCATTTTGTCCTCTGTCATTTTTTGACAAGCTAAAGTGTATGAGGTGAAACCTTAGAGATGTTTTAATATCTTTTCTATTTTTGAAGAACTTTCAAAGGTATCTGACAGTGGATCAGCAATCATATATTCTAGTTCCTTGAATACCCTTCTATGCAATTTGTCCAAGCTGTCAGACTATTTCAATCAATCAGCACTTGCTGATTTATTTATTAAGTACCTATTATTGGCCAGGCAGTGTGCTAGGTTGGGGGGAGTGGGAGAAAAAAGACAAAAAAGGAAATAGTCCCCACCTACAAGGTTACATTCTTTTTCTTTCTTTCTTTTTTTTTTTTTTTTTTTTTGGTGAGGCAATTTGGGTTAAGTGACTTGCCCATGGTCACACAGCTGGTAAGCGTCAAGTGTATAAGGTCGGATTTGAACTCAGGTCCTCCTGAATCCAGGGCCTGTGCTTTATCCACTGCACCACCTAGCTGCCCCACAAGGTTACATTCTATAGGGACCCTCAAGGACTTCACAGTTTTTTCTCCTCCCTTATCTTGAATTTCCACTCTCTGCTAACAACTTTTGTTCTCTCCTTCCTAGTCTAGAGGTTATCTCCTTGGAAATTAAAACAGAAACAAAACAAGCCTTCCAACTATTGTCTATGATCATAACACCATATGCCCCAATAGTGATCCCATCTCCCCTCCTTTTAAAATCTTACTGCCTTTCAAATACTATCATATTTTGATCAACTGATGATCTCATCAATTACCACCCATCCTAAACTGTGTTATTCTCTGTAACTTTTTCTCATGTTCATCCAAAAATTTGTTCCAGGGGAGAGACCTTCCTTAAGATCATTTGATTTTGGGTGGATACCAGTGTAGCACACAGGTTGCCTAATCATGCTCTCGCATTCTCAATATGTAATCATCTCTTCTTCCCTTCTAGTTACACAGTTCTCTAATGTTATCAATTATATAACTTCTTTATTGATAATATACTACACCCTATCTGCACCCAATATGCCTCTCTTCTTTATCTTTTGGATGACTTACAACTTGAAATCACAGCCATAAAGCTGAGTCAAGGGATAACTGGTGGGATTTTCCAGTTTGTCATAGTAACACATAAAACAACTATCCCCAACATTGCTTTTTTTTTAAAAATCCTTTTTGCTATTGGAAGAAAGTATTCAGGGGAAGAAAGGATTCACAGAGGGTGGGGTTTTTTTTCCCCAAGTTTTATATCCTTATTTTTGTCTTTATTTTGATGTATTTGTCTATTTAAATCTTTGTGTTCCCAGCACTTAATCCATTGCCTTACCCATAGTAGGCAATTGAATAGAATTGAGAGAATGAATGGGAAAAGTGTAGGTTAGACAAAAAGAAAAATAGTTCTCTGTCATGGGGAGGGTTGTTGGCAGAATCCTCAGTTGGGAGCGAGACATCAAGGAGATTATGTCATTTTTTTTTCCAAAAAGACTTTACTCAATTCTACAGTAGAGATGGTTGTTTCCTATAGCTCACATTGATTCTATTTGAGTTTGTTTTATGTAAACTACACTGGGATTAAATATTCTTTAGCACTTGAACAAGATTCAGACACTTCTTTTTAAGGTGGATGTTAACTACAGTAAATCACTGGTCTGAGAAGAGGGTGTGAAAACATGCATGGAATTTGTCAAAATTGCTCACCATTAATAAAGCAGTATTCTTCCAGTTGTTGTCACTGTGTGTCATTCTTTGAAGTATTCCCGGAAGAATTTTTCTGAAACAAGCTTGGGTAGAGCTTGTCACCATATCACATAACCGCTATTGAACTGTTTTGAGCTTTGAATCAGCTGTAGATCCTTTGTGTGAAAAAGAAAAACACTTGCGCATAAAAGTGCACAGAAGTTGACAAGACTGACTATAATAGCTTTATCCTGAAAATACATATTCATGAGTGTCTTAAACAGAAGTTCTGCAAACATCGACTATTTTCATAGATTGTTTAAACCATTACTACTGACCTGAAACACCCTTATAATTTTGTTTGTATGTTAGCCAGTGGGGTTCTTTTTTGGACCTCCTAGACTACTATGGCTGAAAACTATAATGCTCAAGGTGTGAGAAATACCACAGATAGCGGGGTTCAGCATAAAATGCCTGGGTTCCAGTCTTGTCTCTGACATATACTATGTCACCAAGGGCAAATCATTCAACCCCTCAATGTCCCAGGAAAGTCTCCTACAATGATAAATCACAGACAGGTCATGAATCTTCAGTGGGGTGGGGCAAAAGGAAAAAGAATTTTTTTTTTTAAGTCAAGATGTATCTGGGGGGATTCAATTTTTTATAATCACTTCAGGTTGCTTTGATCAGAAATTATGACATAATTTTAGTAAACTATATGGATTAAATTTAGAAGCTATAATTCTAAGTAACAACATACAAGCAGTGTGATATCCTAGGCAGAATCAGAAGGCCTGAATTCAAATTCTGTTTCACCAAGAATAGGACTTTCAGGACTTTGGATAAATCAACCCAAATCTCTGGACTCAGCTTTCTGTTCTATACATCCAGAGAGCTGGGCTAAATGACCTCTAAGATCTCTTAACACCTCTGAATCTTATTTATGATCCTGCTTTTCTTTCAAGGGTTTACAAATTACATAAATCATTTAAAATACACTACATTTTTAAAAAATGAAACCAAACAAGTTATTAAAAAGACAAAAGGGAAGAAAATGAAAGGAGACAGGGCAGGAAAATATGCTCATCACCATTGTCATGAAAATGCCCTTTACAAAGTGAACATAGGAGACTTGCATCCTTATAGATATACATGTTCTCTAAATACTAGTGCTTGATGATGACATTGTACCGATTGCAAAGAACACCACAGGGCTCACTCTATGAAATCCACAGTCCCTCAGAAGAGATCTATCTAGCCTTCCACATAGAAAAAACAGAGTAAATGTAAAAGGTGACTACTCCAGATTATAGACAAGCAATTCATTGGTTTACCCAATTAATACAAATTATCTTGGACTGATGCAACAGATAGACAGCGAATGAGGATCAGAACTAGATATAGAAAAATAGTGGAGGGGCAGCTAGGTGGCACAGTGGATAAAGCATCAGCCCTGGATTCAGGAGAACCTGAGTTCAAATCCAGCCTCAGACACTTGACGTTTACTAGCTGTGTCACCCTGGGCAAATCACTTAACCCTCATTGCCCCACACACAAAAAAAAAATAGTGGGTTGGATCACATTTGGAAAATGCCACAGTTGGTCTCAAGATGCACACTGCCACAAAAACCTATTTTTTGATAATAATAATAACTCAGATGTATTATAATCATAGCTAACATGGACATAGCATTTTAAGGTTTGCTGTGTAATCTATAATCATTTAATCCTCATAATAACCACGGGAGGTAGATGCTGTTATGACCCCCATTTTATGGTTGAGGAAACTGAGGCAGGAAAAGGCTACATGATTTGCCCAAGGTCACCCAACAAGTAAAATCTGATACTCAAGTATTCCTACTAAATGTTCAAAGTCTTATCCACTGTACACCCTACCTACCTATGAGACTTACTGTCATTCAAAAGAAATCGATGGAGGTTTCCACATCAGAAAAACAGCAGATGAAAAATTAAGCCAGTCCATGTTGTGGCTGGCCAGTTGGATGAGCAACTCATAGACTTACTCAATTAGTACCAATTATCTTGGACAGAAGCTATAGCCAATGTCCCAAGTGCGGTTTGAATCCAGGTCCCTTGACCCCATAGTCAGAAGTATTCAGTGTGCTAGGCGTGTCTCCTATGGGCCATTCATAAGAAGATGTGGTCAAGAATTTCACATAATGAAAAGTCATGGATAAGTTATAATCTGTACCATGGCCAGCAGCCCCCATGCTAATGCTGAGGGGCTGGGGGTCCACACCCATTATTTCACCTATGTTTTATTTGATCTATATTTCAGTTTGACTCCCAGGTTAGGAACCTCCCTCTACCCATGCAACTAGAGGTAACTATCATTCCACCTAAAGTCTTAAGACATGGTGAGATAAAATGACCTAGTCAAGAGTATCAGAGGTAGGAATTGAACCCAACACAAGGAATCAATGAATCAGTTTAGAAGAAAGTACTATTTTCTTCTTGAGTCCAGAACTGAACATCACATCAGATTGGGTTCCTATCATTTATAAAACCTCCCCAAAGTCTTACTTCAATGCCTCATAATGGAATGATGGAGATGGGCATGGGTTCTAGTTCATGCCAGGAAGGCGCAGACTCTGCCAGGCCCTACTAGGTGCAGAAGGCTTTAAGTCAACTGCTGTGGTGGACCATATTTCTGCTGTCTGAGGACCAAATGACAAAGTAGAGTGAGACTAGGTGAACTTTTTTGGATATAGAAACTCACTAAGTTCTGTTTAGTGAGGCATGGAGGAATTATGAGCTGCCTCAGTGGAGGCAAGGGCCCACATTGATGAGATCTCTGGTACTTAAAGAATTGAAGTACAGCTCATTAAAAAGAAATGGCCAATTGTCCTTGTTTAAAACATAATGATTTAAGGACTATGCCGCCATGCTGTCATATCATGATGTATGGCTTGTACTCAGGGCTGTATAAAATTAAAAATATGACCAAGTAATGACTTTGGGGGTTCCTAGAAATACCTGTGGCAGTTACATCTCTGTTTTTAAATTTATGATACAGCTGATTTCAGGATTCCAGACTACCTCCAGGGTACAGAATACCAATACAATGTCACACTGTTTTTATCCTTTGCAAAAACTTGCAATTTGGCTCCATTCAGAATTCTCATGTAAGAGTGCTCATGTAATATGCTACTACAAATACTGCTACAAGCATTAAATTATTTATTTTGGTAGCATTTCACAATTAGGTTCCTAGGAAGTAAGTCAAAACAACCACAACATGGTGGTAACATAATGGAAAGAGAACTGCATGTGGAATTCAAGGACCTGGGTTCAAATACTGGCTTTGCTGTTTACTACCGATGTTAATGTCTCTCTGGTCTCTCTGAGTTTCCATTCCCTCATCTGTAAAATGGGATGGGAATTGGACTACATGGCCTCCGAAGTGTCTTCCGGCTTGAATTTTGTAACCCATTGTCTTTATTTTTAAATAGGGTAAGCCAATGCAAAATGATGTCTAAGAATAACTTACACAACAAGGGGTCCATTGGAATATGTCTACTTCAGAATTTTTCTTCTTTGATTTGGCACAGCAAGACACACTATCCCTACATCTTCCCCCCAACACAAATGTGTGCTTGTGAGATCAATGACAAAGAACTACATACCATGATTGACTGAAGAATGACTGTGAGACTCTAATGCCTCAAAACATGAAAATGATTGATAGACTAAGTAGGAACATGGCTAAATAAATTTAGCACGAGGATAAACAAATTCTTGGAACAATAGCACAGTAATAAGTATTTCCATTGGACAGAAGTGCTCCCACACCGTTCTACCCCAAGTAATTCCCCACTAACGTATTTCTATAACACACATCACTCCATCAACTAAAGCAAATCTGCTGTAAGACCACTTTTATCACCAGGATCTTCAGAATAATTTTGTATGTCAAAATCTGCATTGAGGTAAATCATACAGGCAGTTTCTACACTGGAATAATGCAATCCTCTTCTTCCCTCTCCCCTCCCCCACAAAAACAAAAACAAAACTCCACAGTGCTTTGTTGAGAAGCCTTTTGTTGCCAAAGCATACAGTGAGAAGAAAAGAGATATAGTCTCTGGTATCTTTAAAAAAATATATGCTGGGGACAGCTAGGTGGCGCAGTAGATAAAGCACCAGCCCTGGATTCAGGAGTACCTGAGTTCAAATCTGGCCTCAGACACTTGAGACTTACTAGCTGTGTGACCTTGGGCAAGTCACTTAACCCTGATTGCCCTGTGAGGGGGAAAAATATGCTAAGATTTGGAACTATGGCCAAAGGGCTATAAAACCATGCATACTCTTTGACCTTGTAATACCACTACTAGGTTGGTATCCAAAAAGAGATTAAAAAAAAAAAGTTGAATTTGAAATTGAGGAGATGCCCATAAATTGGGGAATGGCTAAACAAATTGTGGGATAAGATTATGATGGAACACTATTGTGCTATAAGAAATGATGAGCAGGATGCTATCAGAAAAACCTGGAAAAAACATGAGCTGATGCAAAATGAAATGTACTATACAAAATACCAGCATTATTGTAAGATTATCAGCTATAAATGACTGAGCTATTTTCAGCAATACAAAGATCCAAGACAACTCCAAAGGACTTATGAAAGATATAATCCATCTCCAGAGAAAGAAATGATGGTGTCTGAATACAGATTGAAGCATAATTTTTTTGTTCCTTTTTCTAAAGTTTTTTTTTGTCTGTTTTCTTTCACAACCTGACTAATGTGGAAATGTTTTGTATGACTATACATGTATAACATATTGAATCGTTTGTGTTCTTAAAGGGGTGGGGAAGGGAGGAAGAGAATTTGGAACACAAAGTTTTAAAAATCAATGTTAAAGGGGACAGCTAGGTGGTGCAGTGGATAATGCACTGGCCTTGGATTCAGGAGGATCTGAGTTCAAATCTGACCTCAGACACTTGACACTTACTAGCTATGTGACCCTGGGCAAGTCACTTAACCCTCACTGCCCTGCCCAAAAAAATCAATGTTAAAAATGGCTTTTGGAGCAGCTAGGTGGCAAAGTGGATAGAGCACCGGCCCTGGAGTCAGGAGTACCTGAGTTCAAATCCGGCCTCATACACTTAACACTTATTAGCTGTGTGACCCTGGGCAAGTCACTTAACCCCAACTGCCTCACTAAAAAAAAAAAAAATGTCTTTTACATGTAGTTTGGGAAAACAATAAAATTCTAAATGAATGGGAAAAAAGATATGCTAAATCAAAAGAGTGATAGGCAACAGTAAAATATAAAAAGAAAGAAAGGACTTAGGAATATCATTCAGTGCTAGAGAGTTGACAGTAAAGAGACCAAGAGAGCACCCACTTGTGCTATTTAGAATTATATTCTCAAAATTGAAAGGAAACTTAGAAATCACAGAGTATAATCAAATACAAATGGATGAGATCATGAGTATTTTTTAAATTTCTTATCCTTATAATATCCGGAATTAGAAAGGAAGGATACTATACATACACATTGAGTGCATGCCTAGTGGTGAATTTATGGGAGGAAGTGGTTAAGAGTCACACAAGATTGTCAAGGATAAATGAAGTGCAATCTACATCAAATCAGTAAGACCAGAGAGTCATTAAGAAATTGATGCTCATTGTTGGTGGAGCTGTGAGCTGATCCAACCATTCTGGAGAGCAATCTGGAATTATGCCCAAAGGGCAATAAAGCTGTGCATACCCTTTGACCCAGCAATTCCACTTTTAGGTCTTTTGCCCAAAGAAATCACGGAAGGGGGAAAGGGACCCACATGTACAAAAATATTTATAGCTGCTCTTTACATGGTAGCAAGGAATTGGAAGTTGAGGGGGTGCCCATCAATTGGGGAATGGCTGGACAAGTTGTGGTATATGAATACAATGGAATACTATTGTGCTGTAAGAAATGATGAGCAGGAAGAGTTCAGAGAAACCTGGAGGGTCTTACGTGAGCTGATGATGAGTGAGATGAGCAGAACCAGAAGAACATTGTACACAGTATCATCAACATTGAGTGTCGACCTACTGTGATGGACTATATTCTTCTCACCAATGCAATGGTACAGAAGAGTTCCAGTGAACTCATGATAGAAGAGGATCTCCAAATCCAAGAAAAAAAAAGAAAGAAAGAACTGTGGAGTATAGATGCTGATTGAACCATACTATTTCTTTTGTTTTGGGTGCTGTTGTTTTTTTTTTTCTATTTTGAGGTTTTGCATCACTGCTCTGATTTTTTCTCTTGTAACAGGATTAATGCAGAAATAGGATTAATGTTATTATGTGTATATATATATGTGTGTGTATATATCTATATCTATATGTATATGTATAGAGATATACAGATATAACCTATATCAGATTACCTGCTGTCTAGGGGAGGGGGGAGGGAGGGGAGGGAGGGAGAAAAATCTGAAATTGTAAAGCTTGTATAAACAAAAGTTGAGAACTATCTTTACATGTAATGGAAAAAAATAAAATATCTTATACATTAAAAAAAAAAAAGAAATTGATGCTCAAATGGAGATATTAGGCAAGTCCACATAGATAGAAGTATCTTAATTGTTTTTTGTTTTAGTGAGGCAATTGGGGTTAAGTGACTTGCCCAGGGTCACACAGCTAGTAAGTGTTAAGTGTCTGAGGCCAGATTTGAATTCAGGTACCCCTGACTCCAGGGCCAGTGCTCTATTCACTGCGCCATCTAGCTGCCCCTTAATAAATATTTTTTGAAATGGGGAAAAAGAAAGAAAAAGAGACTTTAACAAGAAACTTAAGTAGCATCAGGGGGAAAAATACGAGCTATTACTTTGAAAGTGAGGGGATCCTTACTTATAAACATGGAACTCATTTTTTAACCAGTCTCTGAAATAAATCTTTCCATGAGTGACATTCTCTCTCTCTCTCTTTTTTTTTTTTAAGCGGGACAATGGGGGTTAAGTGACTTGCCCAGGGTCACACAGCTAGTAAGTATCAAGTGTCTGAGGCCGGATTTGAACTCAGGTCCTCCTGAATCCAGGGCTGGTGCTTTATCCACTACACCACCTAGCTGCCCCCCATGAGTGACATTCTCCAGAGGATTATTTTCCCATTTTTTTTGAAGAAAAAAAATTATTTTTCTACAACATAAAATAATGAGAGAATAACTATAATCTGACAATTAAAAAACAACCAGTCAAAAACATTTATTAAGGTATACTATTTTAGATCTACCAAGCTAGACATTGGGTATACAGACATGAATATATTAGTCCCTGCCCTCGAGGAATTTACTTTCTTTTTTTTTTTTCAGGGCAATGGGGGTTAAGTGACTTGCCCAGGGTCACACAGCCAGTAAGTTTCAAGTGTCTAAGGTCAGATTTGAATTCAGGAACTCCTGAATCCAGGGCTAGTGCTTTATCCACTGTACCACCTAGCTGCCCCCAGAGATTTACTTTCAATAGAGAAATAAATGGAAAGGATGAGTAACATTCCCAAAACCCTGTCTTAACTTTTGGCCTAAGAACCCTTGTTGTTGCCATCTTCATTAAAGAGCTCCACATAATAGAGAGATTAAGAGCTTCCTGGTATCTCTATGCTTCCATACCCATCTCTGTAGCTGTCTACTACTGCCCCTACTCTTTCTTGCTCTGGCACACACCCCCCATCTCCATGGAGAGGAATGTGAGAAAATAATGATAAATGGTGGATTTCTTGGGGGGACCCAGGGACCCAGTTTTAGTTGGATTTCTCTTCCCCCCCCTCCCCCCCCCCCCACTTCAAAGGATTCAATTTGTAGGAGGAAGTTTTAATCTGGTTCAGGGAATACAACAGAAATGGAGAAGACTCTTTGACTAGCTCAATGAACTGATGGGATAAAGCCACACCTATATAAATGGCCCTTTGGCCCTCAGGGGGTTTCCCCCCATTAGGCCCTGATGTCATCACGTACAGGTCATTTTAATATGAACCACCTTCAAGTCACACCAACCAACAGAATTGAATGATACGAGCCAATGAGCTTTGATCAATGTGTAGTGACAGGCCTCTATCTAAAGAGGATACAAGCCAAGAACACAGGAAGCTCCTGGAACATGCCATCTTGGAACATGCTTCTGGTCTGAACCTGCTGTCACTCCCCCCTCAGGACAGGGTAGGCTGTTAGGACATGTGCACTCTCTCTTAGAAATATGGCACTGGGGGGCAGTTAGGTGGCTCAGTGGATAAAGCACCGGCCCTGAATCCAGGAGGACCTGAGTTCAAATCCAGCCTCAGTCACTTGACAATTACTAGCTGTGTGACCCTGGACAAGTCACTTAACCCCAATTGCCTCAAAAAAAAGGAAATATGGTGCTGGGGGATTTTTGGCTTGTGTTAAATGCCACTTGGTCACTATATTCGATATTAATTAATAATAAATGCCTACTGCCTAAACCGGTTCAATAGCCATTATTAGATAAATAGCAATTAATATATAAGTAACAATATTTTAGAAAACCCAGCCTAGTACCCCAATAATTTAAGAAACACAATTCACTGGCCATTAAAAAAAAGGAAGGCCAACCTAATCTTGAAAAACTCTTTCCACTTTTAAAGACCGTAAGAGTGTCATGGAAGTTGGTACCAATTGAGGTATATGGGAATAGCTGTGGTTGCATGGTTGGCCTATTTAAAATGCAAATGAAAGTACCCAAATCGCTGCAATCTATACTCCAGATGTTCCTATTATTCACTCTGACTTTTTTTTTTTCCATTGCACTTCTTCCCTCCTACATTTCTCTGAATTTTCTCTCCTACTTAACCTTCTTTCCAAAGCCACCTACACTTTTTAGAATTTGTTTTCTTTTATATTTTGAAGGAACCCCACCCCTCTCCCTGACTGTCCTCTGTCTCAAACACTGAGGGAAGAAATCTTCATTTGCACACATTAAAAAGTCATTTGTGGGGCAGGTAGGTGGCACAGTGGATAAAGCACTGGCCCTGGATTCAGGAGGACCTGAATTCAAATCTGGCCTCAGACACTTGACACTTACTAGCTGTGTGACCCTGGGCAAGTCACTTAACCCTCATTGCCTCGCAAAAGAACAAAAACAAAAAGAAATTTGTGTAGACAAGACTATAAAGGGGCCAAGAAGTTGCTTTTATAGTATGCATTTTCCCCTCAAGAAGAAGCCCTTAATCTTTTTTGTGTGCCCTGGACCCCGTGAGCACAGTCCTGTGAAACCCATGGAAGAACAACATTTTTAAATGCACAAAACAAAATATAGTGGATTATTACAAAGAAAACCAAAAGTCAATGAAGATTAAGATGTTTTTTATCTCTCATTCAAGTCCACAGCTCCCTGAAATTTATCCATGTACCTCAAGTTAAAAACAGCTGTGCTAGCCCTCTGAGGGAGATGGGCTATTGTAATAATGCATAGATTCCCCAGGCTGATCAGAAGAGAGAATATTTGAAAGAGTAAGTGTTGGCCTTCTCCTTCACCTTTGGAAGCTACTTAGTCCCCTCCTGGAGCTAAAGGGGAGAATTCAGCCCCCACTCTAGGCTCTCTTCCTGATGGGCTTACTTTAAGCTCTGAGCAACCAGAATAGATATGTAGACTCCAGGCAGTGTGATTTGTGTTTTAATTCCAGGTTCCCAAGAACTTTAAGGCCTACTTGGGTGTCAGCCATGTCTCTGACTAAAGAGGTCCTTGAGTGCATGACATCTGCTCTCACCCCTCTGGGGCCAAACTTCCTTTGGAGGAGCAGCCATGCATAGGGCTGCCCAATTTGTCTATATACAGGCAAGTCACTGCCTCCCCAGACTGTAACACTCAAGAGTTACTGTTGTCCTCAAGTTTCACATCAGCCTACCTAGCCAGAAGAGCTGGACCAAAGGTCTCATTTGTTTTCAGAATATAAAGCGTTAGAGCAGGTAAATCATACTTGGGTATAGATGATATTATCATTAAACTTACTTGCATTTTACCTGAAGGACTCTTTTCTCTCTTTCAAAGTTGCCAAAGATCCATAATAACATACAAGAGTCAATTTAATACTTCACAAATTTATATTAACCCATTTGACCTTACATATTAGCATGTGTGATGTTCACACCATCCACTAAAGTTCTCTTCTGATGCCTCTTATGAAATTTTAGACCCTTGTAATGCATGGAAACAAGCTAATAATAATAATAATAATAATTCAAAATGCAATCAGGGAACAACAGAAATTTTGAAGAATTCCAGTGTCCCAAGGGCAATAGAGAAAAAAGCATAGGGGCAGCTAGGTGGAACAGTGGATAAAGCACCAGCCCTGGATTCAGGAGGACCTGAGTTCAAATCCGGCCTCAGACACTTGACAATTACTAGCTGTATGACCCTGGGCAAGTCACTTAACCCTCATTGCCCTGCCAAAAAAATTTTTTTTAAAAAGCATGAGAACCATATGTGCCAATAGCGGCTTTTGAGAGAAGTGGTATAAGAGAGAGTGTAAAGGAAACGGGAGACTGAGGTGAGATAACAGGTGGACTCCCCAGGTGCTGCACGGATGCCTGCAGCATGCTCAAAGTCCTGAAGGAAGGCCAATAGCATGTTGGGCACTTTCTCTATGGAGGATTCATGGGAAGATGTATTCAATAATCACTCAAGATGAAAAAGAGTGGCCCAGTAGCAACTTGTTCCATTGGAAAGAGCGTCCATATTGATGAGATCACAGCGTCATAAAAGAGTTGAAATATTAATGTTTACACTGAAATTCATATTTGTTTTCATAAAATCTACTTAAGTCATCAAGCCACGCAAGCAAGCAGAAGCACAATGTTATGGGATTTATGCTGTGTGAAACACTCAACACTAATGTCAGCGAGTCTTTCATGATATAAAAGGTTCGAGTGTATCTTGGGAGATTCTCTGAATCTTCTGACCCAGAGACCCACTTATAAACCTGGGGAAATAGGGACATGGTAAACTCATAGTATACTAACTTCCCTCTGGCAAGCATGCACACTGAAGAGAAAAACCAAAGGAAATCATAGGACAGGCAACAAATAGTCCAAAATATTTATATAAATGACCAGAAGTTCCTTAGAGTCCCAAGCATTAGAGCTTCCCGGAACTAAGTCCTTAGCTACTTACTGCTTTTCCAAGGGGAGAGACAGAATCAGAAGAGTAGTAGGTTCCCTTTCCTTTGACTTTTTCCTCTTCTTTTTCTTTTCCTTCTTGTCTTTTTTATTTTTCCTTCCTTCTTCTTCTCCTCCTTCTAGTCTTCAAATTAGACATTTGTAAATAACTCAACAGAGTAGGCCTTTAATAAAGTCTTATTCTCTATTTCCCTTTCCCTTCTTCTTCTCTTCTTTTTCTTTTTCTTCTTCCTTTTCCTCCTCTTCTCTTTTCTCCTTCCTTTTCTTCTCCTTTCTTTTCTTCCTCCTTGACTTCTTCTCCTTCCTCTCCTTCATCTTTATCAAAGATTAGCTTACTAAAATTAATGGGTTATATTATGTTGATAGCAAACACCCAGGTCATTACCGCCACAGACTACAAAAAATTTATGCATAAGAAGCCCAGACTTATTGATGGTTGTAGATTTTACAATGAAATGGTAAAACTCTTGCAACATCACTTCAGGCTATAAACATTTAGCACCTACCAAATACCTAGGAATATATGACCAAGCGGTCATATTTATGCATCAGAATTTGGCTATCCTTCAAAAACTAAAAGACAACAAACATATTATCCAAAGTGTTCTTGAAAATTCAACAAATAAACTGTATTGGAACTAGAGCATCGTCACAAACAAAAGTGTTTCCTACAAGCCCTGAGACATAATAATTTAAGAACAACATTTTTAATGGATAGTGTCATTGACAGTACTTAGACCATCCAAACTACATGGAATGAAAAGCTCTCAAAATATAGAGCCTTGAGATAGGAAATCAAATTATGTGGCAACAGAATGAAGTACTGGTCTTTGCCATCACCATGTCAGCCACTGAAATGTCCCAGTGACACTTTTAGTGAGCTTGTAGAAGATAAACTGACATCAGAATTATTAAATTGAAAAAACCCAATCATCTCATCCACCTCTGCAATAGCAGGTAGAACACTAAAAATAAAACAACGGTAGTAGAATAGATGTTTGTCCCAGGATAATTTCTATGTCAATTCCATGGAATATAGGACAAGAAAATAAGAATAGTTTGAGAGAGAATTTGGGGACTGAAAAAAAAATGAAATTGAATTTTAAATTCAAAATTTTAATTAAAAGAAACAATAACAATTTACTGTAGGATCTGAACTTTCTTTACAGACCAAGGGATTTCTACAAGAAGGTAGAACTTTTCACTATACTTTGTTCTGTGTACAATTTGCCAGAGGGTACTCAATTCTTTAGACAAATACTTAATATAAAAGCTAAAGCTATTGCGAACAGTACTCATCAATTTCCTTCCTTTGAGGAAGTGGTCTTTTTACTATTAGCAGTGTCTCTTATGCTACTTAATTAACATGGTCCATATTTTTGAATGGATACATACATGTAAAGATTAAATCCTGAGAAAAGCACTTTGTCTTATGATTGGCCTTTTAAGAGGTGTTTCTCACAATGCTTATAACTAGTATCTCATTTCCACCACACTGGGAGATCTCAGAGCATGCAAAGTGGTATAATCCAAGTGGGAGGAGGAAAGAAGAGGAAAGTCACAGTTGAGCCTCTTCCAAAACCAAATTATGTTAGTCAGAATCTCTGAGGAATAATAAACTCTGGCAGACAAATTGGGGCAGGGGTGGGGTGGGGGTCATTCCACTAACTTCATCAGCATTCCATGAAATGTAAGTTGTCTTTTGCTTCCCAGACAACATTTTTTACATACCACATGTCAAAATAGATGTTTTTTTTCTATAAAAGACACTGTCAAATGATCCCAAAGATTTCAGTTGGAATGTATATTTCTTCAATATCCTAGTGAAGGGGCAACAGTACATAGAGAACCGGCCCTGGAGTCAGGAGGACCTGAGTTCAAATCCAGCCTCAAACACTTACTAACTATATCACCCTGGGCAAGTCACTTAACCCCATTGCCTCAAAAAAAATATTATAGTGAATATTATTCTCCTCCTAGAGGCCATGGAGGGATGCTTGTTGAGTTTCTGTGGTTTGTCAGCATGCAGGGAAACTGTCTCCCCAGTGACACTCATTAGGGCTTTGTCCTAGAGCAACCTTTTATGCCTGGAGTCAACAGTGGTGGGGGGATAGGGGGAGGGGGGAGGGGAGAGGATTAGAAGTTAGAATAAAAATTTGTAAAGTACTTTAAATATTTGATCAAATATGTGTGAGTCTCGCAACAACCCTGTGATAAAGTAGATCTCAGTGTTACGATAGCACTGACAGTTTCAGGGATAATGAACTCTTGCCACTGAGAGCTTCAGGAGGACAATGGTCAGTGCCCATGGAAGAGCTATGCCAAAAGGGGACTTGAGGAAGACTCCTCAAAGGGAGAAAAGGACTCCCAGGGCCAGGACAGAAAGAGTCGCTTCTGCCACACAACATTCTCTATATGTGTATCTCACATCCATTTCCTTCCCATTTGAACCCCTTCTCCCCAGAGACCTCGTGTGTGCAAGAAGAGAAGGTGTCCCCACTTTGGGAAGACTGTTAGGAACGACTGTTCTTACCATAACAGCACTTGAAACCCCATCTCCTCAGTCACTCCCTAAAACCATTCACCCTTCTGAGTTAACATTTTCTCCATCCCCATCTTAAGTCTGGTCAATCAACAGAACAGTAAGTCAAGCTGTGGTCTGTAGTGTCCGCTGGCTTCCAAGGTATAAATGCTACCACTGAAAATTCAACAATCCCACACACCAGCCACCTACAACATGTTCTTACTTCTTTCTAAAGCTTCCTATGGCTCCCACCACCCAGGGAAACATGATCATATGCCTAATAAAACACTTTTGCCCCTTACCAAACCTCTCCTAATCCCCATCTCTTGCTTTAACCTTCAGAACTATCCTGCTTTTCCCAGTGGATGTATAGAAGATTTGTGTTTCAGTATTTCTCTCCTCTGTGTCTGAATAGGTCTCTCTCTCTTTCTCTGGGCATTGCCTTCTAACTCCTTTCTCCTGCATTCATTAATAAAGAAGCAAAGAAAAAGAGTGGCCAAAAAGACCTTCAAACCATACTCTTAAATAAAGGAGGATTTCAGGGATTTTCATGAGTTATGAAGAGCAAGAAGTATCCAGACTGTTACCTAACATAGTCCAAGTGTGGTTGTGAGTACTTGCATACCATTATGTGAATTGGCCCTCTTTTTCCCTAAGTCCATTCAGATGGTGTTATCTGTTTGCATTTTAGACTTAACAGGAAAACTGAGATGAAAAGAGGCTGCATGCATTGTGTTTTCATTCATTGGCAGGAGGACTCTAGAGCAAAGGTTCTTAACCTGGGATGCTTGGATTTCAGGGGGCTATGAACTAGGAAAGGAAAAAGTTACATCTTTACCTTCATTAACCTCTAACTGAAATTTAGCTGACTAGCTTCAATTTTATGGATTTTTCCTCTATCACTGGGGTCATCTGAAAAGCACAACGGTCATTCATTTCATGGACAAAGGCCTTCATGAAAAGGTGGTAGAGTATAGTAGGAACTGACAGTGGGTTAAAGTCACTTTCTACCTTGCAATCTGAGGCAAGTCAGTGGGTAATAAGTAATCATAGAAAGAATTCTAGAATGGGAGATGTGACCTGGGTTCAAGTCACAAGTTAGCTATGTGACTTTGAGCAAGTCACTTTATCTCTTTGGGGAACAAAGTTCCATTCTATCTCTAAATCCTTTGACTGTCTCACTTTCAGATTTGCATCCCCAAAACCTAGGATAGCAACTGTCACAAGGTAGGTACTTTATGAAATGTTTTCATTAAGCAACTTAGAATGATACAAATAAAATGACTAAAAATATTGATCCTTTGACTAAAGATTCCACTTTATGGATAAGCATAGGCTTATGCCCCAAGGACATCATTGATAAAAAGAAAGTCCCCATATACACCAAAATATTTATAGTAGCATTTTTTTTATGATAGCAAATAATCAGAAATAAGATAAATGCCCATCAATAAGGAAATGGCTAAACAAATTATGATACATGAATGGAATATTTTTGTACTATAAGAAATTATGAATCTGGAGAAGCAAAAATAAAATCTACATGAACTGATGCAGAGGGAGATAGAGCCAAGAAAGTGATATACATGATAACCACAACAATGTAAATGAGAAGAACAATCAAAAGTAAGCCTTGCAGAGTTTCAAAGAACAAGCACTGATGGAAAGAAGAGATAAAAGGAGATGCCCCACTCTTTTGCAGAGGCAGTAGATCCATGGGGATGGAACGTTGCATATATTTGCAGCCTTCCTTGACATTTTAGTTTTCTTTTTTTAAAAAAAATTAGTTGTTATGTGGGATCTCTGTGAAGGGACATATTGGAGGAAATTTCGGTGATGTAAGTAAAATACATTAGTAAAACTTAAAAAAAAAAAATGTGGGCAGCTAGGCGGCGCAGTGGATAAAGCACTGGCCCTGGATTCAGGAGGACCTGAGTTCAAATCCAGCCTCAGACACTCGACACTTACTAGCTGTATGACCCTGGGCAAGTCACTTGACCCTCATTGCCCAGCACCCCTAAAATAAATATTTTTTTAATGTGTTTTCAATTAAATTTTTTGTGCAATAATCTTTTTTTAAATTACACTATGTTATGGAAGTGCTTCTTTTTTCCATAAATTAAAAATTAAATAAATAAATAAATTTTAAATCAATATGTTTACTGAGTGAGTGTGCCAACTCAAATCGACAGGGTTTATCAGAGCTTTGTTGATTATTTACTTTAATTTGATTCCCAAGTGACAATTTGGGCAATGTACGCTAATACCTCCAAGCTCTGGAATTGTATCAGTATGGGTATATTCTCTTAAAAAAAAAAATGCAGGTGGCAATTCTTCCAGACTTCCTTAGATTGTATCATGAATTACTGTGACCAAAATGTTCTTCACCTTGGGGGACTCTCCAAATATAGCTAGGCTGATTCGCAGACAACAAAACACACAATCTGTTACTGGGCCTGTGCCCACAGCTTTTCTGACTTGATAGGATTTGCCAAAGCTTGCATTCCATTGGCATTACCTCCAAAAATCCCTGGTCATCTCCATGCCACAATGAGGCATCAGAGTACAATTTCAGTGAATGCAGGATACACCAGATTATTGAGAGTTCTCATAGGCTGTTAGACTTTGAAGAAACCATAAAGGTCATCTATTTTCTAGGCTCAATGTTACAGAAGCCCAAAAAGGTGAAGAGACGTGTTGAAAAGTCACAAAGGAAGACAATGGCAGAACTGAAACAATGATTCATGTCTCCTGAATTGCTGCCCACTGCTTTCACCTTTATGTTGTTAGTCTCCCTTCCACTCACTGTCAGCTATTTGTTCCAAAAAGGAATAAAGAATCAAGAGCACATGGAAACCTCTTCCAGATTAGCATACTCAGACTCCCTTCATAAAAACTAAAAGCAGAGGGCAGGAGATTTGTAAATAAACCAGCGTACAGAATGTCCCTTCCTTCTTGTACCATTTTAGTAGAACCTAAGAAATGTATGGAATTTCTTTCCAGATGCCCTCTTTAAAAAATAATAATAATAAGTAAAGCCCCAAACCCAGAAATGACAATCGTTGAGTAAATCTTCTGAAGCGCAAAGAGGGTATGGCTAGAAAGAGGATCAGAGAGCCTTATCACAGCCCTGAAATCCTAGAGAAATTCATTCCTTTTTATGAAGAAAAAAAATGTTTAGAATATGACTGAGGATTTCACCTGTTGAGAGACTCCCTCGAGTTAAATATATTTGGAAGCAAGCAAAGTGGAAGGAATTCACCAATTAAAAAGTGTCTGCTTTCAGGAGCAATTAGATTGTATACAAGAGTACAAAAGATGCCTCCTCCCAGTTCTGCTCTGGATAAAGCACCAAAGAAAAAAATCTCTGCAGCTCTTTTGAGATGAAAACTAGCAATTTCCTCAGCTGTTATTCAGCCTGACAGAAGCTTCTTACAGTTTTACAAAACTCTTAAAGGTAGTTAGGGCCACTGGCCGAGCCAGAGGAAACAGGATAATTAATTACCTCAATGCTGGACTGAATTCACAACACTTTTTTTTTTTTAATGGTTTGATGGTCCCTTGAACCATAGAATCTCTTTATTGAAGGAAGAAAATCTACAGAGTCACATCTCAATTGTCTGATTTAATGGAAGGAATATTCATTCAATTAATATGGGGGTGGAGAGGGAATTATGTTTAAAGTTTGTTTCCCACATAGCTTTTCGGACAAAAGGTGCTTAATAAATGTTTGTTGAATTGAACTCTTAATGTATTCAGAGTTCTCTGCTAGGGGCTGTTGGAATTGTATGATACAATCCATGATATTTTAATAAAATAATGTGAAGTAAGCGATGATTATTTGAATTTTTTCATTTAAAAAAAAGGTGGAGGGCATTCAAAGGAGGAAAATGAAGATGAGGAAGGGCCAGGAGATACTGCATTACAAAAGTCAGTCTAGGGGCAGCTAGGTGGCACAATGGATAGAGCACCGGCCCTGGAGTCAGGAGTACCTGAGTTCAAATCCGGCCTCAGACATTTGACACTTACTAGCTGTGTGACCCTGGGCAAGTCACTTAACCCCCTTTGCCTCACCAAAAAACAAAACAAAACAAAAAGTCAATCTAAGGGCCTGAGGCTATTTGACCTGAAGAAGAGAGATTTAGGGGATAGAGGTATGACTGTGAAAAGGTTGTTATCAGTCATTCATTCAATCAACTAACAAACATTTATTAAACTTGTCACTGTTATAGGGGGAATAAAAAAGCAAAAATAAAATTATCCCTTTGGGGGCAGATCTAGAAACAGTGGAGAGAGGGCAATTTTGGCTTGATATAAGTCAACTTCCCTAAATTAAAGTGGCACAAAAATCTGGAATTATCTCTCATACCTACATAACGGGTTAAAGATTTATTAAGCACTGTACATACCTCATACATTGGGTGGAACCCCAGTGGTGACCTTCTCTTGGTGAGAGGACATGGATGAGAGTGGGCATAGGATTGACAAGTAGAAATGGGTTGCTATCTGCATGATGATGATCATGAGGTAGATAAGGAGAAGAGGAGGAGAAAGAGAAGTAGTCGTCATAGTCGTGGTAGTAGAAGGACAGTGGGGGACATGTTGCTAACTGCTTTATGTATATTATCCTCACAATGTATTTGATCCTCACAATAGCCCTGGGAGGTAGTAATAGCCTCGATTCCTGCTACTTCCTTATTTGGGAGATTCCAACTTTTCACCCCCTTCCCACCCAGGCACCTAGTGTTTGTCATCTTTATGCCTTTTCTGGGGCAGGAGGTGAAGCAGTTAAGTTGTTTGATTTTAAAAGTCTTCTCTGGTGGTTTCGTCAGGAGCCAGAGAGAGGACCCAGTAGTTCTGGCAGCTGAGAATATAATAGGCTACAGCTGCTATGTTCAAAGTTAACAAAGAGGGAGAAAGTCAAATGAGCCTCAACACTTTTTGACAGAGTCATTTTCCCACAACCTGCCCTGAAAATAAAACTCCACTTTGTAACTTGGTTCAGCCTTAACCACTTGGCAAGATCACTAATGATCATGAAATCTTTTGGGTAAATTAGAAGTTCAGGAAAAGGGCTGTTGTGTCTTAGTCTTGAGCTGGTGGCAAGACAACATTCCTGAACATTCTTAGATATTTTATTTGGGGGGGGGGGAGGCAATTGGGGGTTAAGTAACTTGCCCAAGGTCACACAGATAGTGTTAAGTGTCTGAGGCCAGATTTGAACTCAGGTCCTCCTGAATACAGGGCCAGTGCTCTATCCACTGTGCCACCTAGCTGCCCCCATTCTTTTTTTTTTTTTTAGTGAGGCAATTGGGGTTAAGTGACTTGCCCAGGGTCACACAGCTAGTAAGTGTTAAGTGTCTGAGGCCAGATTTGAATTCAGGTACTCCTGAGTCCAGGGCTGGTGCTCTATCCACTGCGCCACCTAGCTGCCCCGAGATTATGTTAGCTTTTTTGTTTGTTTTGGGTTTTGGGGTTTGTTTTTTGGTTTTTTTTTGCGGGGCAATGGGGGTTAAGTGACTTGCCCAGGGTCACACAGCTAGTAAGTGTCAAGTGTCTGAGGCCGGATTTGAACTCAGGTACTCCTGAATCCAGGGCCGTGCTTTATCCACTGCGCCACCTAGCCACTCCCTGCTGCCCCCATTCTTAGATATTTAATCCTGCTCTGATAACCCATCTTTCACAATCACTTAAGACAGAAATAGAAGCATCCTATAGAAACTTGTCTCTGAAAATCTGAAGGGAGCTTAGAGACCAAAAAAAGGGAACCTCTCCTCTACATTATAAATGAGAGCCCTGAAGTCCCAGGAGATTATAGAATCTCATGAGATCTCAGAATTAGAAGAAACTTCAGAGACTGACTAGTCCAACCTCCACCTGAGCAAGGATCCTCCTTCTATTGCATCTCTTGCATCTGGTCCTCTGGTTTCCACTTCAGTGATGAGGAGCTCACTCCCTACCAACGCAAACCATCCCACTTTGGACAGTTCTAAATATTAGGAATGGGGTCACAGAGTCAAATATGACTGACCAACACAACAAAAATTTAGTGTGCCTGGCCTTGTACTGCTCACTGGCCATTCAAGGACAGAAAGAAGCAGAATCCCTGTCCTAAGCCACTTACCCTCTAATGGAGGGAAATGTTTACATAAAGAAGAATGTGGGCAGCTGGAGTCAGGAGGACCTGAGTTCAAATCCTACCTCAGACACTTGACACTTAATAGCTGTGTGATCCTGGGCAAGTCACTTAATCCTCATTGCCCCGTAAAAAAGAAAAAAAAATATACAAGATAAATACAAATGAATGCCAAGTTATTTCAAAGGTGAAGGAAGAAACTAGCTACTAGGGGGATCCTTGAGAAGAGACCCTTGAGAATCATGATGGTTGACCTTGAAAGGTTCCCAAACATTTTCCTGGTCAAACCTGGGACCTAGGTAGTCCAAGGAATCAGGGGTTTAAAGAGGCAGGGTCACTTGTACTCAGTGTCAGAGGCCGAAGTCATACCAAGGTCTCCTGTCTCTAAGCCCTCCTTTCCGCTTCACCGTCCTACCATTGGGTGCTGTCTAAAGTTCCTCTATTTTGAGGAAGAGGAGCCCCAGAAAGAAGTGCCCTGACCCACTCCCCTCAATGTCCAGTCTCTAACAGTCTCTACCCATTCATTCATTTGTTCGATGTTGACTATGCCAAGCTTGACAGGTGCTGGAGAGATGCAAATGTATCAAGACCAGGTCTCTCCCTCTATCATCCTAGGAGTCTGGATCTACAGCTGGAAAGAGCCCAATCTGGCCCATCTAGTCCATCCCCTTTATTTTACAAGTGAGGGAACTGAGGCCCAGGGAGTTGAAGGGACTTAAGGTGGAGTCTGTGTAGAGCAGCAAGGTGTAGTAACTCCATAATAATTGCTAATGCAGAATGAAAGACAAGAGCCCCAAAGTGGAGCAAAGTGCTGGGTGGGTGGGTGAGGTGTATCCAAGTAATGTTCCCTGCTTTCTGCTTGGGGCAATCAGGTGAGGCCTCCTAGAGGAAGTGCCAACTGGGAGCAGAGAGCATGGTTCTTCCTTCCCTAAATTCTACTGCACCTTCCATAAAACTGCAAAATCACATGTTCTAGAGCAGCGATCCAGGCCACATCCAAGAGATTGTTTAATAAACAGTGTTCTTTAGCCTAGTGCTTCTATCTGTATTCTTGACCTCATCCCATCCGATACGGTCAGTAATGAAAGCAGGGGAACAATCTCTTCCCCCTGTACCCTCTTGCATGGGATTTATTCCCATAAATATCTGGGACAGGCCTCAGGCTTAAACAGAGAAACCTGTCAGGGAACTTAGAACGCTTCCCCAATGAGCAGCTCTGTTCCTGGGTATCTCTTCCAAGGGGGAAATTCTATCACATGAGGTAATAGTGAGAAGCAGCTTGGTGGGACTGAAAAGCTGCCCCCAGGGACTGGAAGACCTAGCTGATTTCCCACCCTTGAAGCAAAGTGGCCAGGGGACCCGAGGCAAGGGGGTCACTCTAGGCAAGCCACTTAATCTCTCAGTGTTCGAGGTCTGAGTCTCTAAGTTTCAGAGAAAGTACTCACCTGCTTGGGAGAAAGTCTCCCCACTGGGGAGTTTGATTAACTAATGAAATTCCTCATCCCATCCTTGCTCCTAAGGGAGCAGCAGCTTTCGTCTTTCCTAGAGGCCCACATTAATCATGTTCTTGAATCATGAGCAAGTGCTGGGTGCTTCTTCTTTGACTCAAGTAAAAGCCTAAATAGCAGCTGAAGTGGATAAGGTCAGGCAGCTGGGTGGCACAGGAGTACCTCATACACTCAGGAGGTGTGACCCTGGGCAAGTCACTTCACCCCATTTGCCTCAATTTCTCCAACTATAAAATGAGCTGGAGAAGGAAATGCCAAATGCCTTCAGTATCTTTGCCAAGAAAACCCCAAATGGGGTCACAGAGAGTCAGACTCAACTGAACAACAGCAAGGGAAAATAATTAACAAAACATCTGATTCAGGTGGTGCTAGGCATAGCGGACAATGCTGTGTGGCTATCGTTGAACACACTGGCACTAGGGAGACCCTGGCTTGTCTTAGGAGTTCTGCAGCTTTGGACAGGTCCTTTGATCTTTCCTATCCTGCCTTCATGTGATAAATGAAGATAATAACTTGAGTACCTTAACCTGTGTGAAGAGGCTCAAAATGAGGAAATGCTGCAAAGAAAGAGAGCCAGTGAAAGTGTTCAAGTGCTCTTTAGGTGTCGGGGCGCTGTGTTAACTGCCCGAGCTACAAATATGATAAGAAGAAAGCCGGTCTCTGCCCTCCAGGTGCTTATAGGGTAAAACAGCCCATTAAAGGGAACTGAGAGGCACCAGCGGAGAAAGAGGGTCCTCCAAGAGGTGATGTGGAAAAATGCGGAGTTTGGCCAGCCCAGGCACTCCCTTAAATGGAAATTCTGGGGGAGAAACCAGCCAAGGGGAGGCAGGGACCATCTGGAGGCGAGGCATGTCCAGGATGAAGAGGCTTCTGGGACAAAGGTGGGAAAGTCCAGAAACTCAAAGTCAGAACTGGGAGAGAAGAGTGCTGGGTAGCATTTGAAATACTATACAACATTGTCATTATTCTTAGTACATAACGTTTTAGGGCTAACAAAGTGCACAATCATAACATTATCTCATTTTTTTCCTTCCACCCACTTAGTATCCAAGAAGCAGGTGATACAAATATTTTGTTGTTGTTTAGTTGTTTTCAGTCATGTCCGACTCTTTGTAACCCTGTCCTTTGATTGAAGAAACGGAGTCTTCAAGAGATCGAATGGCTTGCTTGTTGTCACATACCAGGTAAGGTACATAGCTAGGACAGGGACCAGGTTCAGGTCTCTGACATCCAGTTCTGAGTCCTTCCCACTACATTTTGAGCTTGCTCATGAGAAGTGCCCTATAAAGAGGTCACATGGTACAGCAGAGGCGCACCAAAAGCTGGCCCACAGCCCACAATACTCCTGAGATTGGCTGAACCAGATTAAAATTTAATTGAGAAATATTGAACAAATTAGATAAAAACACAATAAAACTTGGATAATGTTAACGTGGTTTTCTAAGTTAATACGCAATTAAAAGGATCCTTAGGTAAGGGTTAGTTGCCCATTTCTATTTGAGTTAGAGACACCTGGACTTGAACTCTACCTGGGAATTGTTCTCACCGTGTGAGCAACTTCAAGTCTCTTAACTTCTCTCAAACTCTCAAGATCATCTGTAAAATGGGAGTGACAATGTATCCATTGTACCTACCTCAGAGGTTTGTTGTAAGGCTCAAATGAGAATCTGTGTCAAATGCTTTAAACATATATCACGGGGGCAGCTAGGTGGCACAGTGGATAGAGCACCGGCCCTGGAGTCAGGAGTACCTGAGTTCAAATCCGGCCTCAGACACTTAACACTTACTAGCTGTGTGACCCTGGGCAAGTCACTTAACCCCAATTGCCTCACTAAAAACAAACAAACAAACAAACAAAAAAACATATATCACGCCAGCTAAAATGCAAAGTAATATGGCAGCTAGGTGGCACAGTGGATAAAGCACTGGCCCTGGATTCAGGAGGACCTTAGTTCAAATCCAGCCTCAGACACTTGACACTTACTAGCTGTGTGACCCTGGGCAAGTCACTTAACCACCATTGCCCTGCTCCAAAAAAAAAAAAAAGCAAAGTAATAATAGCTGAGATATGTGTAATATTATGTGCATATATAACTAATGCTTTAGAGTTTGAGAAGGCTTTATCCACATCATCTCATTCAACTCTCATAATGAACATCTGAGGCAAGTTTTAGATTATTATTATACATTTTAAAGCTGAGGAGACTGAGGTTCAGGGAAGTAAGGTGAATGACTCATGGTCACAAAGCTAAATCAGTATCAGGGGCAAGATTTAATTAAACCTGTCTTCCCTCTCAGTCTTCTCTTCACTACAACCTGATACCTCTATGTAAAAATATTGGATCCCTAAGAAGAGTGGTCTATTCTATAAACAGGAGATGAAATGCAAATAAGAAAGATAATTAATGGAATCATAACCAGTATGGAACAAATTCGGCAAATTTCAGCATGCCAACGTGGACATAGTGTTTGTTCTTCCCTTCTGAAGGGACCACTCATCCCTGACCCTCTCCTCACAGTCATCCCCCACCCTGTATGCACCTGGAGTTCTCTGTGGCACACCTTCCCCCAAAACTCCCAAATAGGTGAGGGAGAGATCAGCACCACCCCCTTAGAACAACTGTGCACAAGACAGGCTTCCATGCTCAGCCACACCCTCACTCAACTGCTTTTGCTCCCGGCAAAAACAAAAAAACAAAAAAAACCCATTTCTAGCAATGACTGTATTTGTCAGTACAGGTGTCTTCAAAGTAGGCACTAGGGAGTCAAAATATAGATGAAATTGTCCCTGCCCTCAAGGAGCTTACACTCAATGGGGGTGGCAGTATGTATACATACAATAAGCATAGGTAAAATAAGCATGAAATAATTTGGGACAGGCTACTACAAGAGAACATTGTACACGGTAACAGCAACATTATACAATGACCAACCGTGAATGACTGAGCTATTCTCAGAAATACAACGATCTAAGACAATTCCTAAGGACTCATGATGAAAAATGCTGTCCACCTCCTGAGAAAGAACCGATGGAATCTGAATGAAGATCGAACCATACTATTTTTCACTTTTCTTATCTTTATTCGTGGGGTTTTTTTTTATCTGTTTCTTCTTTCACAGCATGACTAATATGGAAATGTGTTTTACATGATTGCACACATACAACCTATATCAAATTGCTTACTGTTTTAGGCGGGGAGGAAGTTAGAGAGGGAGGGAGAAAATTTGGAACTCAAAAAAAATTTAAATGAATGTTAAAAATTGTCTTTACATGTAATTGGAAAAAAAGAAAATGTTATATAAATTGAAAAAATGGGGAGGTACTAGCATCTGGGGATTTAGGAAATGCCTCATGAGGTAGGTCGTCTCTGAGTTAAGCTTTGAAAGCAACTAATTTTTAGCATTACATTCTTCAGGAAATGCCAAGCTCAATGCAATGCTCCCCTGTCCTTCAAGAAGCTTACAGTGTAATCAGGGCAAGATGGGCCACAGGTAAATATAGTGAGAAGTAAGATGATTGGAGGGTGGGGGAGGGAGACCTGTGATTTCTTTGCTTTAGAGAATTCCACATGAGGAAACCCCCTCTGTCAATGCAGATCCACATCTGCTTTGCAATTTAGAGTCTGAGAAAATTGCTTGGAGCAACTCTCCTCCAGAGGGTTGAGTAACTTGCCCAACACAGCCAGTATATGTTAGATGCAGGAATTGGTAGCTGGACCTGTCTTCAAGTTTGTTTTCTCTATCCATCAAAGAGTGTTGTTGCTCAGTCTATTTCAGTCATTCCATGACCCCATTTGGGATTTTCATGGCAAAGATATGGGAGTGATTTGCCATTTCCTTCTCTAGCTCATTGGTGCTCTATCTGCTGTACCAAACTAGCTGACCCTCACCAAAGAGCTGTGGGTAACAAAAGCTCCATAGGGCTACATTTTCAACTGGGCAATGGCTGAACAAGTTGTGGTATGTGGTTGCGATGGAATACTACTGTGCTATAAGAAAAGATGAGGTTCAATAATCTTAGAAAAACATGGAAAGGGCAGTGGGTGTCGCAGTGGGTAGAGCACTGGCCCTGGATTCAGGAGTACCTGAGTTCAAATCCGACCTCAGACACTTAACACTTACTAGCTGTGTGACCCTGGTCAAGTCACTTAACCCCCCCCACACACACACACACAAAAGAACAAGAACAACTTTGAGCAAATAAATCACTTCGACTATTATAAATACCCAAATTAACTATTGTGAGGAAATAGGGAATGGTCTCCTCTCAATAAGGATTTAATAGTCACCATTCCAAATTACACCTGTTTGAGGAAAAATGTCTGTCCTCCTCCTTCCCCTCCAGCATAAAAGATCACATGGTTCAAGGACCCCTAAACTGGTCTCAATTAAGTCCTCTCCTGGGCTGTGCCCATATAAGAGAAGATTGAAGAAATGTCCCTATGTCACCTTCAACATTGGCTAAGAACCCAAAGAATAATTATGGAAATTAGGGTTAGCAATACTGCATTCCGATTAGCTAGTTTGTGCATGTAGATTGTAACCCTAGAGTAATTGGACCAGTGATGAAAAAAGAGAGGGTCCATTCGAGTTAGGGACTAGGGGTTAAAACGGGGCCTTAGAGCCCCCATTCTTTGCACCCACCAGCTGCACACTGGTTTGCCCATTCTCGAGAGTGACAATAGATGAACCTTTGACACATCACCACCACTGAATTCGAGAGAATTATTGAGCAGGAGTCATTTTCCTCACAACTATAAAGGACATATGAAGAAAGACACAACATGCAAAGAAAGAACTGATAAATAGAAGTGTGTATAGAATGTTTGCATGTGTATACATACACACACATATATATAAAATCTCACATATACATATATACATATGTATATATATATACATACATACATATATGTGTGTGTGTGTGCATACCTATTTGTGTGTATGGTAGCCATGCTTAGGGCAGGGGTAGGAGAAAGAGGAAAGAAAAAAAGGGGAAAAACGAAATTGACATGATAACTTAGTTGTATATTTAAAAGGAATAGCAAATTGTACATACTAGTTTTGAAGTTTAATGTGCAATCATCTTTTTATTATACTATATTATGGCAATGCTAATTTCCATAAATTAAAAATAAAATAAATGTGGAAAAATAAAGGTAAAGAATGAGAGATACCCTTTTCTATTATAGATAACAATTATAAAGAAAGGAATAAATCAATCAAACAAATCTTTATTAAAAATCTACCATACTCTAGGCACTGTTAGGCACTGGAGATATAAGACAACAATGAACAGTACCTGCCTTCAAGGAGCTTACATTTTTTCAGCACATAGATGAGGGAAAAATAATATTTCAATCTTAAAATGTGTCACTGTCATCTTTGGTTATTTTATTCCTTCTTGTTTTGTCCTTTAAAAAGTTTTAGTATTTTAATATTTCCTCAGTTATTTTTCCCAGGAGTCCTAATATAGCAAGTATGACAACTTACTAGGTGCCAGAAGAAATCTACACATCTTTAAAACAGTCCGTGGTTCTTAAAAGGTCACTGAAATTAAAGCAAACTTATGGGGTAATCTGCAAGGAGTAGTATTAATGAGGCTTCCGTGGAGTCTAGACACTTGCTTTTGTAAAGATGAATGAAATTACTGTCTGGTTTCATATGGCAGAGAGGCAAATTATGCAAATTCATTCATGTATTTAGATTAGCCAGGTATGCATATTTTTAATATTCAAAATTTTTAAAAGGAAGTTTATACCATAAACTAAAGAGGAAATTCCCTGTAGTTTATGGGTTAAAGGAATAAGGCAATTTTGTACTCTGCGCCATTAATATTCTATTTGTGGGATTTGTTTTGATCCTAAACATTTTATGATTTTCTGCATTAAGTATATAATTGCCTATAAAACTCACAAAATTCTCATAATGAAAAATCTTACTGGCTGCAGTCATAATGTGAGTCTGATAAAACTCACATTTCTCCTCTGTTGAAAAGAGAAACTGTCTTATCTTTTGCGTTTTATCTGATTTTAATGGGGAATTGAAGTGATGTTTCTTATTCTGCTGAAGACAAGCTGAAACCCAGACAGAATCTCAAGGTAAAGAACAGGAAACAGGCATTGATTTCCTTTATCCACCCCAGTCTCTTTGTATCTTTCGGTATTGTGGTATGATGGATTAGGTGGACAGTCCAGCAAATGTTTCACATTCTCAACAAGCTCCATTTGCCAGGAAAGATTTTGCAGCAAAAGTTAGTAGGAAAAGGAGATTCTTAAAGCCAGTTCTGGGTTAGATGCAAAAGTAATCGGGCATATTTATGATAGCACTTTCTGTTGTAGCAAGGAACTGGAAACAAATTAGGTGCCCATCAGTTGGGGAATGGCTGAACAAATTGTGGTACATGAATGAAATGGAATGTTATTGCACCATAAGGAAACAAATTTGAAGGATTCCAGTAAACCCAGGAATTGTGGGAATTGTATGAAATGAGGCAATGAAGTGAGCAGAACTGGGAGAACAATCTTTACTATGACTATGCTCATGTAAAGGGAAGCAACTTTGAAAGATTTAAGAGCTCTTACCAATGCAATGACCAATCAGGACGTCAGAAGCCACATGATGAAGCAGGCTTCCCACATCTCCACAGGGAGGTGATGGACTAGAGACAGGAAGAATAAGACCAATGGTTTCACATGCAGCCAATATGTGAATTTATTTGGCTTGACTATCATTATTTCTTGTGAGGAAGTACTTCTATTTGAGGAAAGAAGTTGGGTGCTGGAGGATAGTTGGTGGCTTATGTGATTCCAAAAAAGAGAAAAGAAATAAAGGATTATCAATGAAATATTTTTTAAAAAGAAGAGTACAAAATAAATTTCAGAAGGGAACAGGGTCAAGCAGGAAAGCTTTGCTACTGACATGTTAAATTTAATATACACATCTTAAAAAACCCAACTACATTTTGACTTCTTTTCTCTCCTTCTATCTTATCCCACCTCAGAGATGAGAGAAAAATCAAAGCTGGAATCTTAAGGCAAAATAATGACCCTAGAAATATAGTAATAGAACACCTTTTGTAAGGAATAGACCAAGGAATCTTGGGAAGAAGGCAATGTCGACTTCTAAAGTCCCTCTTTTTCAAATAATTGTGTCCCTTCTATCTCGTCCTCCTAAGTATTCATTCCCTTTCTCCTTTAGTAATACTAATTCAAATTTACATTGAATTTGGGGATTTACAAAATACTTTCTCCAAAACACCCTTGTGAGGCAAGGTAGTACAGGTATTATTCCCATCTTACAGTGAGGAAACTGAGTCTCAGAAGAGTTACCTGACTTACCCATGACTGCACAGCTAGTAAGTGTTGGAGCCAGGACTGAATCCTAGCTGCTCTTTCCACTTCACTACACAGACCTATAGTCAAGGTCCTTGTGATGCCATTTGGCTCCATGGTCCTCCGTCAGAGCATCCCCTGTGTCTCCTTTTGTCACAGGCCAGATCATTCCCTCTCATTAAAAATAAAAATTCCTCTCTTTTCCCATTAAAATGAGTTCTCCTTTGTCCCATTCCTCAGGACCCTGGTAGATAACTTGGGAATTGTGATAAAATAGAACAGTGACATTAAACTCAAATGGAAACAGTGGCCACTAAACCATAATAAGAATCCCAAGAGACTGCACATTGACCAAGAAAACTACAAATTAACATTGTCTATGTTTTATGATGTATTTTATGTTATATTTATTATATCTTTTGTGATGTATCTTCAGTCGTTTTGTAAAAATCCCACGTTTATTTTAATCTGGTTTGGCCACACGTTTGATACCTCTCCAACAGAAAAAGCATTGGCTCTAAAGTCAGAGGATTTGGGTTCACTTGTATGATTTTGGGCAAGTCATTTTACTTTCTTGAGCCTCAGATTCCTCATCTCCAAAATGCTAGGGTTGGACTAGATGGCTTCTGACATCCCTTGCAGATTTAAACCTATGATCCTACTGCTTTCTCTAATAAATGAATCTTCCCTAAGGTGCTGACAGGTGATAACGGTATTACTTCTCTTAGAGAACACAACTACATTTTGACAGGTGTCTTTGCAAAGAGGTTGGGCTCTTTGGGGCCTGCTAGGAAAGGAAAATTCCTGTAGTAAGTGTTTGCACCAATTGGTTAAATGATGTCTAATGGAAATAATTGTAGGGTGATTCAAAAGGTTTTGAACTGAGTTCCTATGACTTGGTGTTTCTTCTAGAGAAGGGAGTAAGAACAAATTCTGTAGGAATAGAGACCCGGGATAGATAAAATGCTCAGCGGGAGATGATTCCTTAGGAGATGTGATTCCTAACAGAATAAATAAACACTCACATTTTGATAGGGCTTTTAGTTTTATAAAGTACTTTCCTTTACAACATCAGGAAGTAGACAGTGCAAATATTCATTTGCCATTTTTTAAAATAAAAAATTTTAAGCTGTGAAAATCTGCCTTTTCTTTTCTCACCCCTCTTTCCCCACTGAGAAAGAAATAAAAACAAAACCCTCGAACTGGTATGCATAATTGAGCAAAGCTAATTCCCATATTGACCATGTCCAAAAATGATTGTGTCTCAATCCACACTCTGAATCCATTACCTTTCTGTCAGGAGGGGGGTAGCATATGTCATCATGAATCCTCATGAATTCTGATTGATTGGCCATTGCATTGATCAAAGTCCCAAAGTCTTTCCAAATTGTTTGTCTTTACACTATTATTGTTCTACATTGTTCTACTATTGTTCTGATGAGAAAACCAATACTCAGAGAAGTTAAGTGATTTGCCTAGGATCACACAGCTAGTAAGTAAAAGAACTGATCCTTGCGGGGGGGGGGGGGACTTAAAAAAAATTCAAATGTCATCTTGATTTTTCTTAGAGGAAAAAAAATGGAATCTCCAAATTTTTGGCCAGTGAATCTGACTTTAATTTCTGGCAAAAAATTTTAAAATATATTATTAACGGCAGTGTTACTCAACCTCTATAAAATGAATTGGTGATAGCAATAATGTCCAACAGGATTACATCAAGGACAGATCAATGCCAGACTTCCCTTGTTTTGTTTTTAGACAAGGTTACCAGACTTTGAAATGGAAAGAATGTTGTATCTATAGTGTACATAGATTTTTTAGGAAAGCATTCGATAAAGCCCCTCTCCCATGCAATTTGGTTGAAAAGAAAAAGAAATATGGGTTAGTACAATGACATGGATTTAAAATCAGTTAAATAGCTGGATTCAAAGAGTAATCATTAAGGGTTCCATGTCTAGTTGGAGAGATATCACCAATGGAGTGCCACAGGGATTGGTGCTTGGTCTTGTGCCATTTAACCTTTTTCATCATTGACTTGGATAAGGGTAGAGATGGCAGGCATATTTATCAAATTTGCAGATCATGCAAAGCTGAGATATCTAACATGCTGAATGACAGATGATTGGAAAAGTTCTTAACAAGCTAGAATATTGAGTTGAATCAAATGAGCTTAAATGTAATAGGCATAAATATAAAATCTTACTCTGCAATTCAAAAAATGAACTATATAAATATGAGATGAGAAAAGCCAAGTGACACTTAAGTTTATCTGGCAAAAGATTGGTGGGGAGGAGTTATGGGGATGACAATTTGAATGTATTATTGGTGTGGTATGGGTAACAAAGAAGTTACCCCCAGTAACAAAATGGTTTTCTCCTGATAGCCCTGCCATGCTTTGTCCTCTAGAAGCTGGAGAATTGTTGTCAGTACTTGAGAAAAGACAATCAGAATAGTGGAGGTCCTCAAAGTTGTGCTACATGTGTATTCTCTAAAAGAACTGTAGGGTTTTTTTCTTGTTTTTTTTTTTTTTGTGGGGCATTGAGGGTTAAGTGACTTGCCCAGGGTCACACAGCTAGTAAGTATCAAGTGTCTGAGGCTGGATTTGAACTCAAGTCCTCCTGATTCCAGGGCCATTGCTTTATCTACTGCACCACCTAGCTGCCTCCCAGAACTGTAGATATTTAGCCCAGAGAAGAGAAGACTTAGTATATGAATGTTCTGTGGCAGAGGAAGGTTCTGTTTGTCCCCAAGGGCAAAACGAGCAGTTGCAGATTTCAGTTCTAAAGCTGAACAAAAGTGGAATGGGCTACACTGGTAGGCAGTGAGCTCCCTGTCCCTAGAGGTATTCAAGCAAAAGCTGGCTAACCACTTTGGGGAAATTTTGGAAAGAATTCTTGTTCAGGTCCAGGTTGGATTAGATGGGGTTTGAGGTCCCTTCCAACTGGGATTTAGTGTTTCTTTGAATCTCTCCTTTCAGACTTCAGGCTCAGTGCTCTTTATGTGGCATTTCTCTGAAAAGGGAATTGGTGGTATTTCATGCTTTTTCTTCCCCGTCCCTCAATCTGAGACTTGAGCCTTTTCATAACTCTTGCCATAGAATTACCATGTATCATGTCTTCCCTTTCATTCTCTTGTTGTTGTATTTATAGTTTTGAGTTATCAGGAAACTACAGTTAATAGAAGTATTGCTTCATATGGCATATGAAAATCCAGGGTGATATGTCTGGGGATCATGAGTCAGGTGACCAAGTGTCTCAATTGACTAGACCAAAGGCCACTGGGGGAGCCAACCGAAGGACCTGTCCATTGCATAGTGCTAATAAACAGAAAAAAAGCTAGATAAGTAGTCAAAAATTAGATAGTAGATCATGGATTTATGCCCAACTGGATAGGAAGGCATGACATGGAGGAGACAAGAGAGATGTGTCCAGAGGATAAGAAGGAGACCAACCCAGTGGGGAAGCAGTGTTATTCCATTCTACATTCAAATGACTTGTCTGGATCTTGCTTTCCTCATTTTTCTTATGAGGCTAAGGAATCCATCTTCAGTAGTTAATTCCAGCTCCCACATCCTGTTATTTTAGGATTGTACCTATGAAGGATTAATGTGCCATATTGTGCATAGAGGGCTGGCCTTTGGATTCAAATCCTGACTTTGACACTTGACACCACCAGTGTAGAAGATAAAGAATAGCAGAAGAACAAATCAAAAGACCACAGACTTGGAGAGGGAAGGGACTTTAGAAGATAGATGGGCTAACCACTCCATTGTATGATGAAGAAGTGAAGAGACATTCCTCTCAGGTAGTAAGGAGCAGAGCTGGGATTTGAATGTATGTCCTCTGCTTCAAACCCAGTCAACCTTCTACCATACCATCCTGAACATGGTGCCATAGTAGTAGTAATAGATAGAGTGCTGGACTTGAAGTAACAAAGACCTGAGTTCAAATCTTGTCTCCAGCGCCTATTAGCAATGTTTCCTTGGCCAAATCCCTTAAGTTCTCCCAGCCTCAGTTTCCTCATTTGTAAAATGTAAAAAGCTGTAAAATGCACTTACCTTACAGTGTTGTTGTAAGGATCAAATAAAAAAAAGTGTGTGTGTGTGTGTGTGTGTGTGTGTGTGTATAAACTACTTTGCAAGCATTTAAGAGCTCTATCAATGCTAGTTATTATGATTAAGTTAATCTCACACCATCAGATGCCCCATCTACAAAATAATAATACCTATTTACATCACATATTTGTTAGAAGGCTCAAACATGATAGATGTACAATAAATACCCAGAGGAAGTCCAATAACTTTAATTCCTTAACTCAAAGGAGTGACTCAGATGGAGGAGATTTCAGGCACTGTCAGACAAATGAGAATTTTTCTTGATTGTGGGGTAAATCTCACATCATGGAGGCAGTTATCTAGCCTGCCTAGGCATAAGACTGGTACTGTTTTTCCAACCTATTAAAATGAAAAGGGGGAAAAATCTTTTGAAAAAAACTTCAGGTCTGCCTAGGGCAGCCTTGGAGTCAGGAAGACCTTCCCTCCACTGATACCATTGCACGGCAAGTCATGACATCACCCCAATGTCATGGTCCTCTTCAAGAACAAAGGACAAAACAACAACAACATTTTAGTTAAGGGCACTTAACCTTTTAGGACCAGAAGCAATCTGCATAGAAATGACTGAGGATCTGCTGCTCAACTTGGTGGAGGAAGTTTTCAAAACAAAAACACTGCCCTCTTCTTTTTGATCAGATTGCCAAAAAGCTTATCAATTTTATCAGCCTTTTCAATGAACCACCTTTTGGTTTCATTGAGCACAACAGGGACTCAACACATCAGTCAGTAAACTCACAAGCATTAATTAAGCACTTACTATGTGCTAAGAACAGGAACTATAAAGAAAGTCTGAAGCCCTGCCTTTCCTGTCTCCTTCCTCCCCACCCCCCAAGGAAAAAAACTTTCTCCTACTTGAACTCTTAACCTTCAGTTCCATCAGTGCTCAGCACTATTATCACAAATGTTTTCTCTGTCCATTATTTGGAGAGAGAGAGAGAGAGAGAGAGAGAGAGAGAGAGAGAGAGAGAGAGAGAAACTCCACCCAACCTCATTTGTCACCCAAACCTCCACTAATATAGTTTCCTCTCAGCTCTAGTGCTCAAATAGGGGCAAAAGCAAAGAGGAAGATTTTAACTGATTATGGTCAAAATTCATATGGCTTCACTAACCAAAATATTATGAGAGGTTAGATCACTTTCATAGTAAGCAAACGGGGTCCAAGAGAACACTCACTGACAAGACTAAGAGAAATGAGAACTGTCCTAGCAAGATGGTGGAAACTGTGTTTGATGATAAGTTAATTTAATTTTAGGGATAAAAATGAGCTTCCTCTTGGACCTTCCCTACCTCCCCCCAGAGAAGTAAAAACTTGGGCTTTGAACTTTGACAATTATTGAAACTATCTGAAAGGGGAGATTAAAAGGAAATTCTGAAAAGTTGATTGGGACTTACTGGGAATTTTTTATTAAAGACTTAATTACATTTTAGGGGAAATGTGAGTTATTCTGTAGATATTGCTTATGTTGGAAAGAGAGCCACTCGTCATAAGAAATGGCTTCTCACCTTCTCATCCTGTTTAGCAGCAATTAGTAAATCTCATGTTTTCTGGCTTTATTAATCACTTTAGAAAGAGAAGTGGAACTTAATGGAATGTAGGAAAAGTGACTTCCTACTTTAGAGGCAAAGGGTGTGGTGGTACAAAGAAGGAAGATCCCTGGCTTAGGGCTGAGGGACCTGGGACCCAATGCCAGTTTTTCTTCTTTCTTATGTTTCCTTAGGAAGTTGCTTTCAATGCTTTCGGTCTCATTTTCCCCAACATTGAAATGATAGAGGTGAGTTTGGATGGCATCTTCAACAGCTGTCTTATGAAAGTGTTTGGGGTTTTTTCCTCAAAACAATCAACCAGCCCACTAGTTATTCTACATTTTATTTTGAAAATTTGATTTGAATATATAGACATGTCTGTGCTCATATAAAATACCACAGCTGGAAAGGACCTTAGAACACATCACATAATCCAAACTTCTTACTTATAGATCATGGGATCACAGATTTAGTTCATGGAGGGTTGTTAGAGGTCATTCATTCTAACCCCCTCACCTTACAGATGAAGAAACTGAGGTCAAGGAGGCTAAGCAACACGCCCAAGGATACACAAGAAGCAAGAGGCATAGAGAGAATTTTAACTCAGGTCCTTAGCCAGAGGGGCAGTGTATAGAACGCTATGCCTGGAGTCAGGAAAATTTCTTTTCCTGAGTTCATATCTGGTCTCAGACCCTGGGCAAGTCATTTAACCTTGTTTGCCTCAGTTTCCTCATCTGTAAAATGAGCTGGAGAAGGAAATGGCAAACCACTCCACTATTTTTGCCAAGAAAACCCCAAAAGGGGTCAGAAAAAGTGGGACACAACTGAAACACGACTGAAAAATGATGACAGCTGTAGCCTCCTGATCCGGCACATTTTCCCAATGTACTTCAAAGTCAACTAAAGACCTTCAAGGTGAAGTAACTTACACGAGACCACACAGCTAGTAAGTCATAGTTTCCAACCCAGGTCCTCTGACTCCAAACTCCCCACTATTTCCCTCAAGAAACTAAATCAGTGTTCCTTCTTGTCTGGCATGAATGCCATAAGGGACTCCAGGATGAACTAACAGGAATTCCAAAGGAAAGTTCAAGGGCCTGCTCTGAGTTAAAAAAAGCCAAGATGAGATGGCAGAATGTCATCCAACAGATGAGCAACTATCTAAAGTTTGTTTGAAAATGGCTATAAGGAGAACACACAGCACCCCATAAGAGCACTGTAGCACTCCATTTGTCATCCCAACATTTATGTTGTTGCCCAACTGGACTACGAGCAAGAACAGGAGATTACTAAAGGAAGTGTTGGGATTATTGGATCCAGTGGGGGAGGGGGAAGAGAAAGACACGGAGTAAACAAAGCAGGACTGGGGTAAGTGTCATGGATTTATAATGTTTGAAGGAATTTGTGTGGTGGGCCCGGATCAGTTTTGTTGCTCCTCAGAACCTGAACAAGAAAACTGTAAAGATAAAAATGTCTAATAAACTGTTCAGATCTGAGTTTTCTTGCTGGAGGCAAAAAAGAGAGAGAGAAGTCTTATCAGAAAGAAAACAACGAGAACCTATTGTGAATGGTTAGGAAGATGAACCTATCAATCCAGCAATAAGCATTTATTAAAAAGCTTACTATACACCAGGCACTGTGCATGAACACTAGGAAGGTAGATTCCAACAGGGGAGTCTACTCTTTTTTTTCCCCTCTGCTTTTAAAGACCAAAATAGAAGCACTGCAGCCAGAAGACTTGGATTCAAATCTTACCTCTGACATTGACAAGATTCGTGACTATGAAAGTTACTTAATAAAACAGCCCGTAAACAAGCACTTGCTGAGTTTATTATGTTCCAGGTACCGTGCCATGTGCTGGAAATGTAAAGAAAGGCAAAAACAAAAACCAGTCTCTGACTTCATGGGGCATAAATCCTCATGGGGAGACAACATGTAAATAACTAGGCACATACAAGACATATGCTAAGAGATGGAAAAGAATCCCAAACTGGAAATGTACAGTGGCAAGGACTGGGGACAGTCTTCTATAGACTTTAGGCTTAAGCTAAGTCCTTGAAGGAAGCCGGGAAATGAAGATGAGGGGACAGATCATCCTAAGCAGGGTAGCAGCAACTTGGAAAGTATGAATGGGAAAGATGGAATGTCATTTAGGAGGAACCATAGGTAGGCTAGTGATCATAGAGGAGAAGAAAATGTAAGAAGATTATAAAGAAAGGAAGGAGCCAAGTTGTAAAGAACTTTAGCAGCCAGACAGCATTCTAATTTTGATCCTGGAAGTAATAGGGAGCCACCGGAACTCACTGAGCAAAGGAGTGATGTGATCAGGCTGACATTTTAGAAGAATCATCATGGCAGCTAGGTGGAGCATGGATTGCAATGGAGACAGACTTGAGGCAGTGAGACTTGTTGGAGGGCTATTGCAGTACTGCAGGAAAGAGTTAATAAGAGATTGAAGTAAAGTTATGGTTATATGAATGGAGAGAAAGGGATATATGCAAGAAATGTTGGGAAGACAGAAACAAGATTTCAACAGATTGAATATTTGGGGTAAGAGGGAGGCATTAAGGATGACCCCTAGTTGTGAGCCTGGCTGACAAGGAGTATTGTGGTACCCTTGGTAGTATGAAGAAAGTTCAGAAGGAGGGAAGGTTTGAGGGAAATATTGTTTTGGACATGAAAAGGTTGAGATTACTCAAGTTGGACGTCTAATCGAAGATGTTCAAGAGGCAGTGCAAGATGCCTATCACTCAGAAAAAAGACTAGGGCTGGGCTCAGTTTTCTCATTTGTATAAAATAAAGAGTTTGGTGTCGAAAATATCTAAATCTGAACCTATGCTCCATGCAGAAGATAGACTCAAAAAAATTCTCCTAAACTCTGCTACTATACTTGAGATCACTGGGGGAGAATCTGAGAGTTTGCTGTGGTAAATACACCTGGCTTCCCCATAAACAATCATTTCTAAGAATACCTCTCCTTCCTATAACTTTGGTAAGGGTAAATGTGTGACATTTCTTTTAAGCTGACAGCCTTATTTTCTTGAGGCCTGGGAAATGTGGGCACATGCTAATTTGAGAGGTATAAATTTAGAATGTATCCAATTTATATGCCAAGATAGTTTTCTGAGTGGGTTTGCTTGCTTCCTGAAATCTCTTTGATTCTTTTGACCCTCCTTCAGTGTTTTCCAAATTTATTTGACCCCTAGAACACTTCAGGACTTTAAATATATGTATGGAACCCATAAATACTTGTTCATGGTATATGGAAAGAGGCATAAATGAATGATAGTTAGATAATTAGATAGATAGGCAGATACATAGATACATAGATGATAGATCAATAGATGGATTTGATAGATATAGATAGATTAAATAGATTAGATAGGTAGGTAGATAGATTATAGATCGATAGATGGATTAGATGGACAGAGATAGATAGAGAGAGAGAGAGAGACAGAGAGATAGATACCTGGCTAAAACATTTTTAAAGTACTCACACACCAGGCACTGTGCTAAGCTCTGGGGATACAGATACAAGCAAGAAAGATGTTTCCTGCCCAAATGGAGTTTAAATTCTAGCTAGCATAGGTGACAACACATAAAGGGGAACTGGAAAGAAAGGGGTGATACTCACCAAGACCAGGTTTGAAAATGGTTGGGAAGTGCCCTGGAGGTCTGCTTCTGCGCAATATAAGGTGATAGTTGTGTAAGAACCCAGGGTGGTTCCAAGGGTGGAGCTCAAAGTTCAAGGTTACATGGTCTGGCAAATCATAGTATGCCTTGGGATTTCTTAGTCCTTGTAGTTTTAGCATCTAGCAGTTTTGGGGGGCACTGGTTCCTCTTCTCCTCTAAGAAGCCATGGAATTGCAGGAATGGGCAGCCAGCAGGAAATCCCAACTTCTTGAACTAGAGTGGTTACCACAAGGGCTACAAGTGCCCATTTCTCAGAATCACTGGTTGTGACCCGAACTCAAGAAAGAGAACCCAGACCATAAGAGGTAGCCAGGGACCTGAGGTCCACTCTCAGGTTCACCTAAGTAGGGTCATGTTCTCATTGACATAAGTGTGTAGCCTCCATAGCTGCTGGAGGTGATGGGTAGGGAATGATGGGGGAAAGACATTCTATCTTCTTTTTGCTGGAAATCCAAGTGGACTGTGCTCTAAACCAGGTATGGCTCCCAGGATAAAGGGGATCCAGGATATATTGGTGCAAAATAGGCAGTTCAGACCTTACATTACTGCATGGTAAAAATAATTTATATACATAGTATTCCATATTTCATTTAGAGGAGTAAATATAACTAGTATCAAAATTTTTATCCATGAAACTGCTATTCACATTGAGGGGGAACACCATGGATCTTTTTCAGCAGGGAGGGGAGAATGCCCCTAAAATTAATGCATCTCATTACAAGGTAGCTTAGGTTTGTATTACTGGGGTCTGGGTGGTATAGATTCTAAGGATAGCCAGTAGGGAGGAGACTGGAGAGAAAGGAAAATAACAAAAGGGTTTGTATTAAAAGGATAATGAAAGATAACAAGGGAAAGGGATGGACAGTCGTGGAGAGCTATCTTGTAACTATCTCCCCCTGAAAAGGGAAATCTTTCTCTAGTTTGATCTCATATAGCAGCAAAGATGGTGCCTGAAGAATCCCATATAAATGAATAGTAATGAACTGTCAGGGAGGTCACAAACTAATATATAATGTATGAGTGTTTGTTTTTTGTAGTGTATGAGCTTTTTAAAAAGTTGAATATGTCTGAAAAGCTTTTAAAATATTTTATCATGTACTAAAATATAGTGGGGGAAATGTCCTTGGGATCATAGATTTACAGTAGGAAAGGACTTAAAAGGGGCATCTAGCTCAGCACCCCTTATTTGACAGATAAGAAAACTTTGGTTTAGGAATGTTAAGTGACTTGTCCCAGGCCACATGGGTAATAAGAAACAAGGTCAGAATTCAAACTCAGATCCTCCGACCTCAAATCCTAAACTCCATCTGAAGACTTGGGTTTGAATCTAGTCTATGGCATATGTGGTCATAGGCAAATCACTTAATCTCTCTAAGTCTCAGCTTGATCTTCCATAAAGTGGGGGAAATATTATTTGTATTATCTATCTCAGAGTGTTGTGGTGAGGAAAGGACTCTTTAGATCTTAGCATGCTATGTAAATATAACATGTTGTGAAAATAAACCAAAATCATTATGACATACATATATTTTTAAAACATTTTAAGGGTATCTATACAATCAATAGGGTAAACTAAAATTTCTAACCCATGAAATGAAGGGGGGGGGGATGGTTTGTGGAGTGTTTTCCATAAATCAAAGACTGTTAGCTGCAATGGACCTTAGCGATCATCTGTTCCAAGCCCCACCTTTTTTTAGGGTGGGAAACTGAGACTAGAGGTGGGAAGTGACTGTTCCAGAGTCACCCAGTGAGCAGTAGAATCAGGAGTTAGAATCCAGTTGCATGTCTCTGCGTTCAGGGCTTTTTTCCTCCCCAACACAATGATTGCTAAGTTTCAATCAGCATCATTCTTTCCAAAATTACACCAGAGATTGTCAGGCTGCCAACCTTGAGCTACTGAGAAGTAGCAGAGAAGTTGGCACTCAAATTGGGCCTTAAAGGAAGGGAAGGACTTCATTAGATGGGGGTGGGAGTGTGGGTGAGGATCCACTCCAGACCTGGGGAATAAGATGAGTAAAGAGATAGCAGAGACAGGATAAGAAACAAAGATGGATTCTGTCTGGAACTCAGTTGAATGGGCATGGAGACTAATAGGAGATAAGGCTGGAATGGTAGGCTCAAGCCAAGGGGGCCTCGAATGCTGGAACCAGTACTTTATTTAGTAGGTATTGGGATCAGAGGGTCATAGACTTAGAATGGGAAGAGGCCTTGGGGGTTATTTTATCTCATCCTTTCCTTTTACTGATGAAGGTATCAGAGGATTCTCACATCACTCAAGCAGTGAGTGGCAAGGCCAGGATTCAAACTTTGATTTTCTGCTCTAAATCCTGGATTGTGCCAGAACACCTGGGATTGATTCTCCGCCTCAGATACAAGCAGTATTTAGATGCACAGTGATGACAGTACTGGGCTTGTATTTACTGTGACCCCATTTGGGGTTTTCTTGGCAAAGATACTGAAGTGGCTTGCCATTTCCTTCTCCAGCTCATTTTACAGATTAGGAAACCGAGGCAAAGAGGGTGAAGTGATTTACCCAGGGTCACCCAGGTAGGAAGTGTCTGAGGCCAGATTTGAACTCAGGAAGAGAAGTCTTCCTGACTCCAGGTCCAGCACTTTATCCACTGTACCACCTGTACTTGGAAAGACCTGAATTCAAATCCTGCCAAACACATTTACCAGCAGTGTGACCCTGAACAAGTCACTTTACCTCTGCCTCAGTTTCTTCAACTATAAAATGGAATTAGTAATAGTAGCTACCTCTCAGGGTTGCTGTGAGGATGAAATGAATTGCAAACCTTAAAGCACTATATAAACGTGAGCTATCATTGTTATAAGGAGAATGAATACGGACATGAAGGATTGATGGGTCTAAGTCTGAAATACACAGAAGCAATGGTATTTATTTGGAGAGCATTTGGTTTTTTCCAAGAGAGAAGACTCTGGGAGGGTCCTTTAAGAATTATAGTTATCACGCCCAAAGAAATTAGGGCAGTGTTTATTGGACTGTTCTCTGAAGCAGTGGTCGTTAAAGAGTTGGATTTGTGAGGTTTTCCTGAACCAGAAGTGGGGAGTGGAGACACAGAGGTCTACCTATATATCCATACGAGTCACTTCTCATGAAATAATATAGCAGCAAAAGTTTTGACTTTTTAGGGGATGAAACATTATTCATTGTTTTCACAAGGATGGAACATGATAAAATTCTATAGGGGGGCTGCTGATATCAATGTACAATCACAGGACTTTGTTAAAAAAAGAACTATTTTGATACTTTCTTTGATAGCGGGATACTTTGTTATCCATCATTCATTGCAGAAACACTATTGACAACAAAGTACCATTGGTTAGAGATAAGAGTAGTTTATTGGATGGAAGGGAAAGCACAGGTATAATGTAGCTAGGAGATGGGGATTCTATCATCGCTTGTCACCTGCTAGTTGAATAAATATTGAGACCTTTAATCTTTCTGTGACTGCTACTTTATATAGAAAGATAATGCATACTCCTACCTTGTAGATAAATCAAGAGGATAAATTCCTTTATCTAATGAATTTCGTTCAATGCTGTATTTGTTTTGATCATGAAGGATTCAGGACCAGAAAAAAGTTTAGATAAATACACTTTTACTTGAGATTTCAGTCTCTGTGCATTTCTATGCATGCATCTATATGGATACATTTGTATATGTGCGTGTGTATGTGTATGACACCTCACTTTTCCTTCTTTCCTTTCCTTTCTCTATAGAACCACAACTATCGATACTGATGTCACTGCTTTTGCTGGCTGAGTCTTGTTTAATAATCTCAGGCTACAAGATTTCTAATACTAGAATATTCTTTTTTTCTTAATGGTTTATGTCTCCAGTGCAACTAGTGATAAATAAAGGTGGCATCCCTTTTGCCCTGTAGTGATTTATAGGTCTAGGTTCAGTCTATTGGTCAGTCAGCTTTCCACACCTGCTTCTACCTGTTGCTAAGGGTGTTGGAAAGATTGGCCACCTCTGAAGGAGTCACTAGGGGAAAGGGGTTTCTTAATGTGGAATTAGGCTTTTGGTGGTTTTCCCCTGGGGATTTTCTTACACTGATTTCTATATTTCTTGCCCACAGCAAGTGTGTTGCACAGGACTCTGATCCTTGTCCCAAGGAGGGCTTAATCTTACATTAATTACACTAGGTCTGCAGCTTTCCTAGAGCTAATCAGGAAGAGCATTTGCTTCTGTCCACCCTCAGGTGACTTCGGATCCCAAGTCTCCCCATGTTTAGCCTGCAGCCTGGGGTCATGAGTCACGGCCCTGGCTTGGGCCAGGCCTGACTCCCACACACCCCAAAAGGGAACTGGCTCGGCCGACTCCCGGCGCGATTCAAGGTGGAGTCGCTGACCGCCCTCCCCACCACCCCCACCGGGATGGCCCCAGGTGGCTTCGGCTCCTGGGTGGGGAGAAGGCGGGGTCTGGGGAAGACCGAGGTCTGGCCGCCCGGGCTCAAGTTGGTCCGAAGGCCCGGATGACCTCACCTATTCCCCAGTGCTTTGGGTTTCAGAGGTCAGCCTGGCCAGCTTGGCTCAACTTTTCTGAGCACCCAGTGTGGGTGGGGAAGAGAGGGAGGGGTGTGTGTGTGTGTGTGTGTGTGTGTGTGTGTGTGTGTGTGTGTGTGTGTGTGTGAGAGAGAGAGAGAGACAGGGGGGGGGGAGAGAGAGAGGGAGAGAGAGAGAGAGAGAGAGAGAGAGAGAGAGAGAGAGAGAGAGAGATGGGGGGGGAGTTCCCTCTTGCTTCTGGTTGAGTTTTGGGGCCCACATTCTCTCCCCCCCACCTCCTCTGTCCTTCCCACTCTTCGGGAAAACCTCTTCACTCCACCCCATCTCCCCCCACCCCATCCCTTTCTGACTCTCTTCCCTTCCCCCTCCCCCTCCTTGTCAGTGTTTCCCTTTAACGCGCGCGCCCGCCACGTCCCTGCCAAGGTCCCCTCGCCCCCTCGCCCCTCCCCCACTCGATCACCCCTCCCCCTCCGAGCTCCTCCCAGCCATCCTCCCCTCCCCCACCCGCCCCCCTCCCCCCTCCGCGCGCCGGGCTCAGCTGTCACTTTACTTTTTCTTGCTTTCTCTTCCCCCCCACCCCCACCCCCACCCCGTGCTGCCCCCGCCCCTCGCTGGGAGGGAGGAGCCTCGTGCCCGCGGGCGGGCGCGCGCCTCCCGGGGCTGCCCCCGCCCCCTGGCTCGGGCGCGCGCCCGGCTCGGGAGGGAGGGGCGGGGAGGGAGCAGCTCCGGGGACGTGGGGCGCGCGCACGGCTGGGTGCCCGAGCCGTCGGCGACGCGGGCGCGGGCGCGGGGGGCGCGGGCGCGGGCGGAGGCGGTGCGGTCCGCGAGGTGCTGGTGGATTCACTTTTCCCAGAGTCCGGGGCGCCAGGAGCCGGAGCCCGAGCCCGAGTGGAAGGACGCGGGAGCCGCGGGAGCCAGAGCGGGGCTAGAGCGAGCGAGGGAGGAGCGAGGGAGCGCAGCCGGGCTCCGGGGGGTCCGGGTCTCCGAGAGTCCGCGGCCGGCGGACACCCCAGCCGCCTCCTCCTCTTCCTCCTCGGGGATCAGCACAAGACAGCGACCTGCGCGGACTCCCCCCCAGCCCAGGTAACCGACCGACCCCCGGCGGCGGCCGCGGCTCGGGGCTGGGGGACAGCCCCCTCCCCTCCCCCTCCCCCCTCCTTAGCCCCTCTCCCCTCCCGGTCCCCTCGGCCCCCTCCCCCGCGCCGATCCCCTCCCCTCCATCTCCTCGCCCTATTTCCCCCCTCCCCTTCCCCGGCTGTCTCCTCTCCTCTGCCACCCCCTCACTCCCGTCTCCTGGCCCCATTTTCCTCCCCCACCTCTTTTCCATCTTCTCCTACTTTCTTCCACCTCCTCCCACTCGCGCCAGCCCCCCCTCCTTGTCCTCTGCCGACCCCCCCATCACCTCCTTTTCCCCATCCCCCTCTTTCCGACCCCTTCCCCTCCCCATCGTCCGCCCAGCCCTCGTTCTCATTACCCATCCTTCTCCAGCCTCCCTGCCCCCTCCCTCCCTCCCCTTCCTCCCTCTCCCTCTCTCCCCCTCTCTCTCTCTCCCAAGCTCTGGCAACTAAGTCTTTGGAAAGTACGGCAGAAATGTCAGGTTGAAAAGTGTCCAGTTTAATCTTTTGCGATTTTTTTTTCTAATTGCAAAATGATTGCACATTGTATCTTCTCCATGACATGTGACTTCTCTGGTTCCCTTCCATCTCCTCCCTCCCCCCCCCTCCCCAACACACACCCGTTTGCCAGGCAGGAAAAGACCTGGTGGTTGGTGTACGTGTGTGTCTCGGTGTGGACTGGGGGGTGTATTGGTCTTTTGTGCTGCCTGGGGCTTGTCACACTTTGGAGCAGTGGCAGGCAGCGCAGTTTTGTGCCTCTGGGTTCTTCTCTACAGCTTTCCACCGGCCTGGTGGGAAACCGGATTCCCTGGGTTTGTCTGATAGTGGGGTTCCCCCCTCCCCACCTAGGTTGTGATCCTTTTGCCCTTTACCTGTTCTGATGAAGATGGAGTATTGCTTCTTTGTGGGACCAACCAGCAATGTCTAATTCATTTTCCCTAAGGCAGAGAGAGGGACAGAGAGAGGGACACACACACACACACACACACACACACACAGAGAGAGAGAGAGAGAGAGAGAGAGAGAGAGAGAGAGAGAGAGAGAGAGAGACTGAGAGAGACTGAGAGAGAGACTGAGAGAGAGACTGAGAGAGACTGAGACGTGATCCCAGGCACTCTCCCTGCTGGACCCATTTGCATGTTTCCAGGATTCATCTTTCTAAGTAGTGTTTTTTTTTTTTTTTGAGATGACTCTATATGTTTACTTAAAAGTGTAAGAAGTGCTAAGACTGAGCCTCAAATTATTTCCCATCCTGGACAAAGGTTAAGCCTTCGTTGGGATTCTTATGCCTAGCTTTTTTTTTTTTTTAAAGTGGGATGTTTCTAAATGTCTAATAATTCATTCAAGACCTTGGAGATCATAATATGCTTCTTGACCTAGACACTATGGAAACGTTTTGGTTGAGCAGGTGTGTGTGTGTGTGTGTGTGTGTGTGTGTGTGTGTGTGTGTGTGTGTGTGTATTGATTCTGATGTCACCTATGAAAGTTTTGATACAATCGTAGCCATTCTGCATTTCCCCACTTATTCCTATTCTCATACCTTCTTCCACTCTAGCTTATGTGTTTATGTAATAGACCTGCTGTGGTGTATATATAATTTCTGTTATTTCTTAAGGAAATCCACTATCTCACTTTCCCTGTGGTTTTTAGTGTTTTCTTCCTGCTCAAATTGCCTTGTATTTCCTTTCTCTTTGTGCATGTAGAATAGAAGCCCCCTCCAGGGTAAGGAACCATTCTCCTTTGGTCTTTGGCACTCTGTAGATGGTTGACATACGTTTCATTTGAGCTGAATTAAATATACCCGTTTAGTTTTGCTTAAATTTGGATTGTGGTAGCTTTTGCACACAGTGATAGAAATGGGCTAAACCTTTGTTTTTGAAAAGGGCAGAAGGGGAAAAACACGAACAGAAAAGAAAACAGCTATACATTAAATGACAAACTAAGCATTTTCCTGTTTAAAAAAAAAGCTGGCATGACTTGTTATTATAATTGCACACTGTGGGCTACTGTTAGAACATTTTTCTCTTGGATGGTAACCTGGCTTCTTGGAGTGAAAGTGATTTTTTTTTTTCAGTTTGAAGTAATATTTACACCAGAATCAATGATATTCAATGAACATGTGGGCTTCATTAAAAATAATTTGCTAATTTCAGGACTAGTGGAATACAGCATGTTTTGTGAACTTCAACATTTTGTGAGTTTCTTAAAGTAAATACGTTCAGGAAAGGTCAATATACAAACTTTCATAACATCATGATTCTCAGTTGTTTTAGGAAATACTACACTGAATTTTTACTTCTGAGGGTAAATGAAGGTGGTATGGCTATAAAATCAAAAATAGCCATTTGAAAATTGTAACCCATTTCCAACTGCTATTGTAAAGGGAACTCTCTGGTCATAGCCTTGGGGTTTGTTTATCTTTCTAGGTTAAAAAACTGGCCTAAGACCTAGGAATTTGCCTTGGTAAAATGTGAATTATTTTTCAAAACCCTAATTCCCAAAGATGATTTGGGGGGTTTGAGTTTTTAAATTCAGGAATTGTGGGTTGATTTTTATTTTGGAGATTCAACAAAGCAACCCCTTTTCTCCATTTAAATTTCATTAAGCTTGTCCTAAAAGGTACTTTCTCTTTTTGGAAATGAGCTGCACTGGGGAAAGGCAATCAGCTTTTCCAATAATTTTTTTTTTCTAATCAAGAATTCCAAAAACATAGTCAGAAGCAAATCCTTTTATTCTCATCTTTGAAAAGGAGATTCACCTTATTAAGTATTTGTTTACATCTAAAATTGGCAGGATGGTCAAAGAGGTTCCCACCCTTTGGCAGTTTGAAATTTTGATAAAATAATGTGTCTTCCAACTATACGGTCTTTTTTTTTTTTTTAGTGAGGCAGTTGGGGTTAAGTGACTTGCCCAGGGTCACACAGCTAGTAAGTGTTAAGTGTCTGAGGTCGGATTTGAACTCAGGTACTCCTGACTCCATGGCTGGTGCTTTATCCACTGCGTCACCTAGCTGCCCCCAACTATACAGTCTTGAAGCACAGTTTTCATCTTCATTAAGAAAGTACATTTAAAATATTTCTCCATTTGTCTGAAAAATGTTTAAGGTATGTTTAGCCTCTGCCTTGTCTTACTAATTTCTTCTTCTTCTTTTTTTTCCCCTGGATCAATGTGTGAAAGTTTCTGTTAAATGAGATAACATGGACAGTGATTTTTAAACCTTGAAGTGTTACATAAATGCTACTCATTTCTATACTCTAAATGTTGAATTCAAATTGTGAGCTGCTCTCATATCATGACCCTGTAGATATACTCTGCAGACATTTCCATATGGATATGTATTTTCTTTTAAATATATATTTAATATTTTATTTCCCCCAATTATATTAAAACAATTTTTAACATTTGAGTTTTAAAACTTTGAGTTCCAAATTCTATATGTGAATATGTATTGAGAAGACAACCAATGAAGACAGCTTCCTGAAACAAATATAAAAAGAGGACCTCTAGGGGAGTGGGAAGTGAGCTAAGTTTAGAATCAGGGGACCCAGGTTCAAATCCGGCCTTCTCTGATTTATATTACCTGTGTGACCTTAGAAAGTCATTTTTACCCTGCCCAGTCTCCTTATTATTACCTCAGTCTCTTCATTTGTAAAATGAGGTTGCAAATGCTTTGCAATACCTTAAAGAGAGGTATAAATGTTATTGTTGGTATTTCTGTTATACTGAATCAGAAACCAAACTTTAGGCATAGTTGGTACAGATGAAGTAGCTTCAGCAAAAAGTCACAGGAAGAATTTTATTCAATTGAGGATTTCCCTGTTTATGTCATGCCACACACAGTTAGCTTCTGTCATAAGTGGTACAAAACCGTCTTGTATCACATTGCTAAAAACACAGTCTGAAGTAGTTATTGCCACATTCAGACAAGAAAGTCTGGTTATCATGCAGAGACACACACACACACACACACACTCATGCACACTGATGTGCTCTATGGACACACATCTGATCAATTTTAAAGGAAGGAAATAAGTTCAAGAAAATCAATGCTAAATCTAAGGCTTATGATTAAAGTAAAGTAAAAAAAATTGGAAAAAAATCAGGAAATATGGTAGCTCTGTTAGAACTAGACATGAAACATACTGATATAAAATTTCAGTATTCTATTAAGTGACTTTAGTGCTCATAAAAGATGTCACAACTGAGGAGACTGATGTTCTCCATTCGTGGAGTAGGTACAGAGACAGTGAGATTTCTGTGCTGGTGCCTTTCAGGGCTGTCTTATAGGGCCTACTTCTGTAAAAAGGATTTTCTAGTCATTTGTCACTTCTGGCCTCTTCAGTAGGGAGTCAGTCCCAAGCCTTTTGGAGGGCTGGGGGGAGGGGACGGTTTGCCCTTAGATAGAAATACTGGGATTTGAACATAGATTTCTCCTGATTCCAAGTCCACTGCTCATTCTGCTGTGCCATATTGCCTCTATGTATAAACTAGATTAGACCTTCTTAAACTTTTTCCACTCATGACCCCGTTTTGCCAGAGAAATTTTTACACAACCCCAGGGTGGTATATAGGTATATAAAATAGATATGCATAACCTTTTACTGTTGTCAATTTCTTGGTGACCCCCACATTCAGTCACATGACTCCATATGGGGTCCACAGTTTAAGAAGCTAGGAACTACCTGCTCTCCTTCCCTTCATTCCTCTGAGGTGCTATCTCTTGTCTCGAGTGTATCTTTTTTTTCCCCTTCTTGGATTGATTGATAGGGGATTGAGACTGAATGAAGCAGACCAGCCGCAGAACTTAGAAGACCTAGGTTTACATTTGGCTTTGGAAATCTACTGGCTCGATTAACCTGGGTAAATCTCTTCATCTCAGTGCTCTAGACAATCAATCCCTTAATAAGTTGTAGAGAAGATGCCAATCTACATGGGTACAAGGAGGTTCCTCACCAGAGAGTTAGTTCCCTTGAAACCACGGGCCCAATCCCTATTGGCATACTGCTTGATGCCTCAAGATTTTAGGGGGAAGAAAGGGGGGTGGGGTGGGAAAGAGCCCCATTCCACTGTATATGTGTTCATTTCTACTTTGAGGAAAAAACTAATTCACTTATTTTGGGTCTTCAATGCAGCATCTAAGATGTCCACTGAAGGGCAAAGAGTTGATGATAGCCCAAGTACTAGCGGAGGCAGTTCTGATGGAGACCAGCGTGAAGGGATGCAGCAGGAACAAGAAAGAGAGCAAGTTCAACCCAAGAAAAAGGAAGGCAAGATCTCTAGCAAGACTGCTGCGAAATTGTCAACCAGTGCAAAAAGGTATCATGTTTGTTGTCCCTTATGTAGCATAAGTCACTACAGTTGGATGCTGAGTTTGGTTGAATTTAAACGTTAGATGTAAAGATTATTCATTCTGAGTATGTACCCAGTGACCATACAGGCCATACTTAGAGTCTTTTTTTAAGCCCAAAGCTTCAAGGATTTTTAAAAAATGAGAGTAAGAGATTGTTTCTTCCTCCTAACAAATGATGTTTGGCATACTCAACGTGGGTTTGAGTTTGGTAAACTCATACATATTCACAATGATCTATCCTTAAAACCAACAATGTGGAAACCTGTCAGTTTGATTTATAATGACCTAACCATAAATATTTCCTACCATTCAGTAACACAGCATGGTAGAAAGTAGGAAAGGGTTGCACCATCTATCAAATAGACTGTCATTTCCTACTTCCTGTTGGTCAAGCCAGAAATGCCAGAAGTATGCGTCTTGGTTTCATTACATTAGGCAGTGGGTCATGCTTAATACTGCCTTCTTCCTCCCCTGGAGGAAACATAGACCTGGACAATAGGTGTTTAAACGATTTTATTCTGCTATATCATCACTCACTGGCAATTGGCATGTGTGTAGACTCAGCATTGGGAAGGAATCACCTTTAATATTGCTCTCCCTCCAGTATCAATTGGTATTGTTTTATAGAAACTGGATCTCAGGAAAAAAAATACATGAAAGCTCAAATGAATAAGTATCTTGAGCTCATGGTTATCCTTTTTTCATTTTCATATTTGGGGTTATCTGGAATATTGAAACAAATCAAATTATTAACCTTACAAATGAAATGCAGTTTTTAAATTTTATTTTTTGCCTTGGTCAAGTATGCAGAATATCCTCTTTCTTTCACGAGCTATATACAAGAAGGATACATTTTGCATTTTTAAATAGAGGTGTGTTTCATGGGATAAAATCCACCAAAGAAATCTGACTATAGTCCCCTCCAAACTCCCCTCCCCCTCCCATATACACACATATCCTGTCCCTACCCTCTACCCTGGCACCTGCTTAGACTTTTAAGAAGAGAGTCAAAATAGGCCATGAGAAAATCTCTTAGTTTCTCTGGAACAGGAAATATTTCTGATAGCAAGATGAGTTTTGCATTATTGCAGTCTTGGTTTGGAAGTGATTTTCCAAGTGGTCTATGGGTTACTTACCTAGGAAAATATCTATAGGTTTCTTTTGCCTAATGAATTTTTAAAGAAAGGAAATTGATTCAGTGATTTCCTCATCAAGCCTCGCTTTTATCAACCCTTTATTTTGATGGTGATTTGTTTGGTTTTTTTCTCTCATTCCTTTGATTATAAGTACGATTGAATGGGATATGTATTCCATGGGCTCTGTCCAATTCTAATTGCTGAAAAAGTTTGAGAAACACTGCTCTAGAGTGTTGTGCTCCTGAGAGTGAATCTCTCATGACTAGCTCCAGTCTTGGGAAAAGTCCAGTGCTAAGGCATTAGGAAGCCTTAGTCTCTTGAAAATGGTAAAGTTTTTCAACATGAGTGGTGATGATTTTCTTTGATCAAATGAATAAACCTTCTCTGCTTCGTGTAGACTCACTGTAACATTTTAGAAGTGATAGTAATTACCATCAGCTGGGACCCTTAGGTCCACACTGATAGCCTCTATATGTGTCTGAATTATCCATTTTAAGAAGGCGAGTTGTATAGTCGTCTCTAGGAAGTTGATACTGTTGATTAGCTATAGATACTCTGAGGTGCTGGATTTCAATCTCTCTGATAACAACATGAGAGAAATGCCTTGCACACAGGACGGAGCTCCACAAACACAGGGAATCTTTTGCTTTCCTTTTCATAGCCCTGTCATTTAGTGTCACAAGCCTTCCCCAAGATCTGAGAAAGAACATTTGCTAGATTAAATGGAGAATTCCATGAATGCCTGAATGGATGAGTAGCTCATCTAGTTGGTTGAGGTATGCCATCACAGTCGCACAGTGAGCATATTTGAATGTGTTAAATTTTTCTTGCAAATCTCCACTTTCAGAGGAATTACTGTGAAAACATATTTTAGGGTTATGTTTCATACCAAGATTATATAAATGGGAGTATTTTATCTTAATGCTAGTATAAATCAATCATCTTTTTCAGAGTTAGATAGAAAGGAAGATTATACTTCTGTTTTTATCATGCCCTTTTTTTTTTTCTTTTCGTTGGAAAAACATGGTGTCTCCTAGAAGTATTTGGCATGAGGTTTCACATTTTGCTCTGTAGATGTGGCTCTGTCACTCTTTTTATTTGCAAATAGCAACGAAGAGAGATGTGATTTGAGACTTCCACTTCTTCTTTTCCAATTGGTTCTTTCATTTTGCCTGAACTGGTTAGTTAGCTCATCCAAATGCTTTGCATTTTTCCCCTGAATTGACTGCACTGACTGGTGGTTTGGAGGTATAGACACAACTGTAACGTGAAATGATATGATTCATATTTCCAGAACAACCTCCTTTTAAGATGGAAAGGAATCACTACTCACCAGCATCATCTCCATTTTCATTTAATACTTGAATTGGGAATCAAGTTACATGAAGTTTTGAAAGTAGTTGTCTGAGTGCAAACTTTTCCAGATTCAATTTTGTTTCAGGCAGAGGGGCATTTTGTCAGAAATCCACTCACATATAGTGCTAGACCTGTTTTCTTTCTGATGCTGTTTTACATGTGAGATGGCATTCCCCTCTCCCCATTGACTATAAGCTACTTAATATTTACCAATCTGACAGTCAAATAGTAATGGTCACAAGGGGAATTTATACAGTGTTTGTCATTCTTTCAGGTCTGAGTTAGGTTCTAGAATTTTTTTATAATCTGGTGGTGCTGGTGGGTGAAGGGTGTGTGTTTTTGCAACTCAGTCACTCCCTGTCAAGGGATGATGGGTAACAAGCAGAGCCTCGCTGGTGACTTGTGGATATTGGTGTGGGAATTGTCAGCCTGGTACTGGTGGGACTGAGATGGCCTCTGAGCTCTGTGCCAACCCGGAGATTCTCTGTTGTGAAGGAATCTGTAGACTAAGAATAATAACTAACATGGCATCTTAAGGTTGTTGAAACACTTGCCAGATATTATCTCATTTGACTCTCAGTGATCCTGTGAGGCAGCTGGGGGTAGGAGGTTAAACAATTTATATAGCATCAGACAGTTGGCATCTGAGGTTTTCCTGACTCCATGTCTGGTATTGTATCCACTATGACATCTGGCTGTCATACACACACACACATACATGCACACAACACATACACACATACACAATACATGCATACACACATACACAATACATGCATACACACATAAATGCATACACACATACATACATACATACACATAGATACATGGATGCATTTATATAGGATGTCCCAAAAGTCTCAGTGCAGTTGAAAGCTGTTAAAGCTTATAACTGCACTAAGACTCATGGGATACCATGTCTAGAGCTTTAAAGGTTTGCAAAGCACTTAGTGAGACAGGAGATGATGGCACAGACTGTGAATGGCTCATTGCATCATCTGTAGTGGGAAAACTCTTCAGAGTGCAGTCAGTTCTTGCCAGCATGATGAGAAGTCACCGTCTTGGTACACAAAGGAAAACACATGTTGATACTCATCACATTTTCCTAGCTTCCAGATGTTTGATTACAGCTTCAATAAGACTATGAAATTGGCTTGTTTTAGCTTGATGGTCCTGCTGACCTCAACTTAAGATCTGATCAAATTTTGATGAGAAAATGGATGATTTGGGAGTTTCTGTGCTGGTGTTAAGTCTCTTCTTTTTCTCCCTTTGAAATTTTGCCTGCTTTGGCATCCATCTTTCACTTAGATATAGTGTGGTTTTTTTTGTTTGTTTGTTTGTTTTTGGCATGGGGCAATGAGGATTAAGTGACTTGCCCAGGGTCACACAGCTAGTAAATGTCAAGGGGCTGGATTTGCACTCAGGTCCTCCTGAATCCAGGGCTGGTGCTTTATCTACTGTGTCACTTAGCTGCCCCCTTAGATATGCTTTTGAAGGGTTGCTGTTTTCAGGAAATTCCATTTACACATAGAACAATCAGTGATGAGGTTCAAAGTAATAGCGATACAAGAGAACCAGCTGGGCACTCTGAACAGAGTGCTGGGCTTGCACTTAGGAAGACCCAGGTTCAAAGTCAGACTCAGAAGTTCATTTGCTGTGTGACCCTGGACAGATCACTTAGCCTCTCTGACCCTCGGTTTCCCCATGTAAAATGGACATGCTAATAATCCCTACAAAACACTTCACTTGCAAGAACATTTGTGTAAAGTGATTGCAAGCTTGAAAATGGCTTCATAAGTGAGAGCCATTACTGAAACTCAGGCCCTAATGTGGCACAGATGTGCAGTTGTGGTCAGGTTCCATTCTGTACTAGAGAAGGAAGGTGAGAATCAGTTAGTTACTCAGATTTGGAGAAGATCTGAAGAGCTTTGGGTCTGTAAGTGGGGAGGGCTATTAGAGGGGTGGGGGGGGGGGTCTCCAGTCAAGATGAAGAGACAGAGCACGTCTGCTGATTGGTAAATTGAGGAGTAGCTTCCCTCCATGTGCTGTCTGAAAGCAAAGCAGGCTGACTTCCAAACCATTCTGCCTTGAGGACTTGCTCCTCTAGCCTTTTCCTAGTGTGTCGCAAGGCAGAGGGGAAGGGATTTCTGTCCTTTACCTCCCACCTCCCACTGGCAATGAAGAGAGGCCTCAGAACGGCCTGGTGCCCGCAGCTCAGCTTCAGTCTCGCCTTCTGCAAGAAGCCTTTCTTGCTGCTCCCCCTTAATGCTAGTGTCTTCCCTCGGGGATTATCCCCAGTTTGTCCTTGTTGTTGTCCACTCATCTCAGTTGTGTTTAACTCTTTGTGACCCCATTTGGGGTTTTCTTGGAAAAGATACTGGAGCAATTTGCCACTTCCTTTTCCAGCTCATTTTACAGATGAGAGAACTGAGGCCAATGGGGTTAAGTGAGTTGTCCAGGTCACATAGCTAGGAAGTGTCTGAAGCCGGATTTGAACTCAGGAAGATGAGTCTTCCTGTCCCCAGGGCCGGTGCTCTGTGCTTGATGGCGCCATTCTGCTGCCCCAATTTAGCCTGTCTATATTTTGGTTGTACTTCTGTGGAAGGTGGGTTGTCTCCTCCCATTAAAGTGTAAGCTTCTTGAGATCAGGCTTTCTTTTTCTTTGTATTCATAGCGCTTAGCACAGAACTTGCCTCATCTTAGGGGCTTCACACGTTTCTTGACTAGATGAAGGGAGCTCTGTGGGCTCACCTTGTGGGCATTCCCTGAATTGAAGCAGATAAGTCCTAGGGAGTCAAAGTTCGTTGAATTGTCCGGTATCTGAAGGCTGATGAGTGTCTGAGGCACCTTCTATATGACTCTTTTCAGTGTTTGCTCCCCCATGATCACTTTGCATTTGGTTTTAATCTAGCTTGGATATACTTATACCAGGTGTCCCCAAAGTCTTAGTGCGGCGGTCAGCTTTTGTGGCTTTGAACTGCACTAAGACTTTGGGGACACGCTTACCATGTTGAAAACATGCTGCTTGAAGGCAGGGCTGCTTCTTTTTTGTCTTTCTGTCCCTAGTGCTCCGCACATAGTAGACAATGAATGAATGCTTGCTGGTCGAATAGAGGTACTGAGCCCAGCACTCTGTCCACTATACAGCCAGGTGACTTAGGTCCAAGTCAATCATTTTATTTGAGAAATTCTGACGGTGTGCCTTGCCTGGATCGTTGTTTCAGTCTTCTGCTGATGGGACTAGAGGATTTAAAGAAAACAACGCAGCAATATTTAAAGGAGTGTTGTGCGGGTCATTCAGTGCACTTGTCACGGTCCGGATCATCAGGTAAAAGGCATAGTGGAAGTGTGAATTATTATTACTTTTTGACTTTCCCTCGCCCGCCCGCAGGAGCTGGCTGCCTTCTTCCCCTCACAGAGCAAGAGTGAGAAAACTCACCCCATACCATGGTTGCACTTCTGAGAACCGAATGGCTGTCATCGATAACAACAGGCATCCTTCTACCTTTTAAGAAGCAATTCGTAGCATGACCTTTTCATTGGAGACTAGGTGGCTCAGAAGAGCCCAGGAGATGATGACTCATTGCTCTGAGGGGCCTGGTCTATCAGTGCAGGGGACACCAAGGACCTGTATAACACATTTGTCAGGGTATTAATTGAAAAGGACTTTCTGGAGGGCTTTACATTCTGGGGTAGGAAAGCTTCTGTTTAGTCAGAAACAGTCCCTATGGCTGCAAGGGCTTAAAGAAAAGTGATAAAAGATTATTCCCTGACAAGCCAAGAAACCCATTTTTTGGCTTAAAGAAATAGCATTGTTGTTTATCTTAATATTTGAGCATGCGTCCTGTGGGGTTTTTCCCTTTTATTGATTCAAATTTCGGAGTGCCCATTATTTGGGTGTTCTATTTTGTTATTGACTGAAAAAGATCTCATTTTCACTCTTGTCAAACACATTTACTTCGTAGCAGGACAGTGACATTTATATGTATGGAAGCAGCTCCTAGAATGATCTGGTTTTAGAGTTAGAAAGTAGCATAGAGATGTCCTCCTGCTTCTTTATTTACAAGAGGTGATAGAGGGTCCAAAGCAATTGAATCCCTTGAACTAAGCCATGTAGCTGGTTGGGGAGAGAACTTAATTAGGCAAAGTCAGCATACACTTAGATTAGAACCCAGATCCCTTAACTAATTGGCCAGTGTGCCCCATTTCCAGTGACATATTTCAAGAAAAGTAAAAATTACAGAACAATTTTTAGCCATTTATGAGGTCGACCCATTATTGACTCCCAGTCCTGGATCAGGAGTTGACTTGCTTTTATTCTTCTCCCAGGTACAGAACAAAGGAATGAGATTTAGTTCACGTTTTTCTTCTCAAGTTTCTGTGTTATCCTAGGGTCCTTCAGTCTGCTACTTTGCAAATGTAGTAACATGTCTCACCTGTTTTCATTCCTCCAAAAAGTTAAAAATACCCTACAATTCAAATATGCATTTGAGCCATCAGGAAATACAACCTCTGTAAGACCATGAGGGCTAGAGAGCATGGTATATAGCCAGCCCAGAGAGCTGGCCTCTGGCATAGGGCAAGAAAGCCTTCCGAACCTGGCCTAGTCTCTAAGGCTGGCAGAACACGCCTCAGGGGATTCTCCAGGATTTTCAGTGGCCTCTGCACACAGCAAGCACTGATCTGTGTGGGGAGAGTTTCCTCTTCATCTGAGAGATCCTGATGCCAGTGAGATCATAGGGGTGCTCTAAAAGTACTGCCATGGCAGCTTCTAATTCAGACTAGTCCTGATAATGATCGCCACGGGCTTGGGGGCAGAACATTATCCACACCCTGTCTTGGGCTGTGGACATTTTTTTTTTAACCCAATCTAAGTAGTCTGCCTAACTGGACAGTGGCTATGCATCTAATCAGCCTTTGGAATGATGCAGTTAAGCCAAAAGTGCCTGCTATGTGCCAAGCACACAGTGCCTGGAGCCCCTGTGCACTGGCCCTCACCCTCATCTGTCTCCAAGACTCCCGCTGCCTTCCCTTACAGCAGCCTCCAGTCCTGACCTCTGCCTGCAGCCCTGCTTGACATTTTCAGCAGCCCGCTAGCCATCTCTGCTTGGATGTCCTTGCCCTCACCTTCAACTCGGCACATCCCAAACTCCACTCGTTATCTCTGCTCTCCTTTCCCCAACACGTACCTGCCCTTGCTGCTAGGGCACAGTCCTCCCAGGCTCAGCACCTTGCCCTGATTTGTTTTGCCTTTCCTCCAGCCCTCACATCCAGTGGCCGAGCACCTGGGTCCTGCCTTTTTTGTTTTTCTCCCACACAACCCCATCTTTCCCCTCTGACTATACCCACCCTAGGCCATATCTTTGTTACCTCTTGCCTGGACTATAATAATAACATGTTCCCCAGGCTTCCAGCGTCTCCCATCATCCTTCACACGGCTGTCTGAACAATCTGCTTGCTGCCTGCCTCTGACCACATCACTTCTCTACTCAGAAACTCTCAGAGGCTGCCCATTCCTCGCAGATAAAGGCCAAACGGATTGGCTGGGGAGTCCCAGCTTTTTTCCAGCCTTGATGCATTCTGTTTGGCCCTCATCCTGGCTTACATGCTATATGCCTCCCTTCAGTTCTTTTATTACTCCTGTGACTTTGCTTATAGCAGCCCAGGTGCTAGGATAGACGTGCCCCATCCCTTCTACCTACTGCGTGCTCCTCAAAGACCCCTGACACCTGCTGCCTCCTCCAGGGAAGCTTCTCTGATGGGTGTAGCTAGAAGCGAGCCTTTGCCTTAGGAACGCTGTACCCGGCTCTTTTTGGAGCTTTCCTCCTAGCTGTGCCCTCCTTGTCTTAACCTGTCCAGGAGATTGCAAAGCACCTTCACATCAGGGCCTTGGCTCTTCCATCTAGATATCCATCCTCTGCCTGGCACATGATATAAAATACAGACTCTTGGTAGATGATTCTTTTTAGATCGAGGGGAGCTTTGACATACCCCTCGGTGCTTAGTAGGCACACTTGAAAGAGCAAAATAATAAAGCCCTAAGGAACATATTGCTATTAAGAGCTCAGCAGATGGGACCCAAATACACAATGTGCTCTTTGTGATTTCTGTAGGTGAAGCCCGCCTCTGTTTGCAGAAGAACACAAATAAATCACCCCCGCCCCCCTTGCCCCCGCCAGTTTTCATAGCACTTTTCCCAGCAGCCTGTATGGGAGAAGGTCTGAGTCATTAGACATCCCCATTTTACAGATGAGGAGACTGGTCTGGGAGAAGTTAAGTGACTTGGTCATAAGTTTCAGACAGAATTTTAACCCAATATCTTCTTGTCCCAAGAAGGATGCATGCTTTTCTACTACTCTTCGCCTCATCAGGAAACAGAAATGGTAATAAATATCAGTGGTACAAACATTGGACCTATATGTACCAAAAGAAGGAGAATTTCTCACAAATTCTCATTAGTTTGATTGTCCTAACCTGATTCTTTAGAGACTAGGGGAGGTGAGAGAGTTGTTTTCCATAAAAATAATTTTTTTTAGAACACTTTAGATGGAGGTCATTGAACAGACTGACAACTTTAAGAAATGCAGGTATTTTTAAAAATCTTGCTCTCTTTGTAGACTGAATGACAGCTTAGGGTAGTGGATAGAGCCTTGCTGTTGGAGTCCAACCTGCATCCAAGGTCTGCTACTTATCTACTCTCTAGATGACTTCTCTGGGCCATGGGCACCTCCAGGTCTCTGTCGCATAGCAGGTGCTCATCTGCTTTGGTAGAGGGATTCATCACCTCTTAGGGAACTTCCAACACCAATGAAGTCACAGAACAGGACCCACAAAACCCCCAAAAAACTAAAATGAAAAAGTTGAACTTTTAAAAATAATTTTTTCTTTGTCTTTATTAGGACCCAAGTAAGGGTGAGGAGCTTTTTTTTTTTTAATTGAGGGTCATTGTAATGTGGAAGTATGTTTATTGTGATTGTACATATATAACCTATATCAGATTTCTTTTTGTCTTGGGGAGGGGAGAGGGAAGGGAGGGAGGGATGAGAACAAGGGATGAGAAGTATACTCAGCCAGCCTCCCTTGGCTTATATGAGGAGAGCCTCAAATAAAGGTGAGAGTGTTGTGGATTAGCATCATTATTATTTCATCCTCCCTGGACTGGTGATTCCATTGATCTAGGGTCTAGGGAGCTTCAGGTGGCACAGTCTTGATATTACTGCATATCTAGAGCTCATCTGTGACGTCTATAGGCATTATTACCTGGAGGCAGTGAGTGTTAGCTAAGTGACCTTACCTGGTTCTACAGGAGTCTGTCAGAGGAAGGATATGAACCCGCATCTTTCTGCCTGGGAGGCGGCTCCCCGTCTACCCCAACACTGGACTACTCAATTCAATAATGCTGCAAATAATAAACACACTTCTGCTCTACATTATGTATTCTTATTCAGTAACATAGCAAGAAAGGACTTTAATTCTATATTATTGTTGTCTGTCATGCATTATTCAGTAACAGCAAATATAAAAACACTTTGGCTCTACATTATGGCTAACTAAGGGGGACAATGTGGGGAAGGAGAAGAATTAAAGACAGAGAAACAGACACATGTTTGGGAGGGGGAGGTACGTGAGCTGTCCACTGGAGGTTTGTGATGAGTCTCTTTTCTGTTACAGGCAGTTATTTCCTTGGGCTACTAGTGTTAAGATAAGTTTTTGTTGTGTCCATTAAGATTCCAGGGAGCTCTCCAGCAACTTGAATGGTTTATAGGATTCTAGATCCTACAATCGAGAACCTTCAAAATCTCCTATACCAACTGTACCTATGTACAGCTTTGTTGTGCAAGACCATCTTGAGAGTAGGAGCCATTTCAGGATTTGAGTTGGAGTTGATTAACAGCAAGGGATTTTAATCCAAATTATTTTTCCATTTTTCGATCTGTTCACATAATATGCATGAGTCAATGGTAGCTGGAACTGTTCTTTTATCTCAGTGGTGGGAAACCTCTGACTCAAAGGCGAGGTTTAGCCCATGGCTTTAATTTCATTCTGCAGCCCCAGGAACAAGGAGAATCATAGAGTTTGCGATTTGCTTTTGTGACATTGCTCTGGTCGCCATTTTGAAGTCTAGAGACCAATTACCACTCATTCAAGGTGGCATCTGTCCCAATTTGAGTCACCCAAGGGAGCACAGGACTTCCAGGTTTGCAGTGTTTTACCTCTGCTACTTCATCTGCTCCTCACAACAGCCCTCCGAGGTCGGGCTTATTATTACCCTCCATTTCACAGATCAAGAAACTGAGGCTGAAAGAGATTAAGAGATTAAGCCCAAATTTAAACCAAGGTATTAGGACTTTAGGCCTCCTTTCTTATACAGTGTGGTTCTTTATTTTTTAATTTTTATTTTTGAGGCAATTGGGCTTAAGTGACTTGCCCAGAATTATACAGCTAGTGTCAAGTGTCTGAGGCCAGATTTGAACTCAGGTTCTCCTTACTCCAGGGCTGGTGCTCTATCCACTGCGCAACCTAGCTGCCCCCAGTATGGTTCTTCTAAGGGTTTGAGAACAGAGATATAACAGGGATTAAAGCAACATTTTCATTAGGGATTTGATGAACAACCATATTTAAAAAAATTTTCAAACATTATTGTTTCTTTTCCCTGGAATTCAGTGGGTTTTTCTTGGGTGTGAAAGAATGACTTAGGTTTTAGAAATTTGCTTTGGAATCTTAGATGTTTAAAGCAGCCAGATTACCTTATCTTTATTTCATTGAAATATTAGGTCTGCCTAGAGATTATAATTCCAAGCTACTTTTACATCCAAGTGTGGTAGAGAAGATAGAAGGCATACCTTGGTGTCAGAAAGACCTGGGCCCAAGCTTTGGGTCTGGTCTCTGATATGTGCAAGTTACTTAACCTCTTGGTTAAGTAGACTCTCTAAGCCAGGGACTCCTAACCTGGGGCCTGAACATTTGTGGATAGGCTTCAGGGGGCCAGGGAATTTGGATGGGAAAAAATACATCTTTGTTTTTCACTAGTCTCTATGAACTAAAAAGAGAAAAAAAGGAAGAAAGAGAGAGAGAGGAGAGAAAAGCTATTTTGAAGAATCCCTAGGCTTCAACAATTTGCCCAAAGGGGATGTGATACAAACAAGGTTCAGAATCTTCACTGAGACTATAAGTTATGGGTCAAGTGCTGACCTTTTATTGATGGAAGAGATTTCCACACTGGGAGTTCCTTACACTAATGAAATCACACAGCTGGGTCTCTCACCTCTTTCCCAGAAATCACATCATTAATTTAGAAGGGGGAGGAACTTTAGAAATCATGGGTGAGAACCTTCATTCAAGTGCTAACTAGTAGAACTGAGGTTCAAATCCAAGGCTTCCAGCTTCAGAACAAGTGATTTTTTTCCCCCTATAATATCACACTGTGCTTCATGGCTGTGAGCCATTGTTTTCCCAAATGAAATCCACTTTTTGTCATGGTGGCTTACTGAGGGGGAATAAATAGTAGAAACAAAGTAAAAAATCTCTTCAGGAATTTATGAGTTAATTAGGAAAACATAAGAAAATTTCCCAAGCCCTTTCTGGGTACTTTCTGATATTTTTGTAGTGTTTGACCAGGTCCTGAAAGAGCCAGGAAAATTCTGAGGTTTGATCCTGTTCCCCCCAGGGATTCCCACCTCTCATAAATTGTGCTCAGTGCTCTGTCGAGCTCTGGTCTGAGGAACGTCCCTGAGGCCTTTGTAGTCTCCTCTCTGCCTGTGGTCACACCCCAACATGAGGAAGAGGAAGCATGCTCCCCAAATGGAAGTATTTTACAATTAGAACATCTTCAGGAGTTAGACTTCCGAGAAAACTTTTGTCTTGGGGGTGTAAGTCATGACAGTCCCAACACGACCTTATCTTTTACCTCCCAAAAGGATTTAATAATAAGAGTGAAATTAATGAAGAATTCTGAACCAGCACTTTGGTAGGGCTGGGGCAGGGGCAGGGGCAAGGTGGCGGCCGGGGATTCAGCAGGGGGGAAATGATTTTCGTTGCTTTTTCACTATTAAATGACCAAAGAACAAACTACAAAAGAAAAACAGTAATATACATCTATATCTTTATCTCTCTATCTACATTTACCTTTCTCCTCCTTCAAGTGGAGGCAGTAACTTGTCTCTGAATTTCAAAGTATTAGCATTGTAGTGTTTAAAGGTAGAGGAAATCTTAGAGAAGAGATAGTACACCCAAGCCCATTTTACAGATGAAGAAAATGAGACCCAGAGGACAGCAGTTTCCCCGAAGTTCAATAGAAGAGCAGTGATTTGAATGCTTTGTGGGGTTTGAGGGCAAGGTGAATGGGTGGGTCAGTGGTTGGGGAAAGGCACTGGTAAGCATGCATTTTAAACTAGCATATCTACAAAAAATGAAAGAGATGAATTTTACCTTTTCAGGGAAAATGGACCTTAGCATGTTGTATTTTTTAAATGGCATAGTATTTATTTGATTCCTCGCTATCATTAATTCTTTGCAGAAGACATAAAAGGCATTGACTCTGCTTTCCGAGACGTTTTTCCTTTCCTTTCAGAACTGTTTTGATATCCCTCATCGCAGTAATGTTTGCCATGTGTATATACAGTCATTTCAAGTCATCCTGGGTAACAAGGGGAGAAATGGTGATTAAAAGGAAAACCAAACCTCAGCACCTAACTGCCACATGAGTCAGCATGTTAATTTAAGCAGGGTGATGGTATAAGCAAGGAAATTGACATGCATCAGTTTCACTTCCTTCAAAAACCACCTTATAGAGGACGATTTTATATTTATATATCTGTATATAGATAATAGATAACTAATAAATAGATCATTAGGTAGGCATACACATATACACAGAGAAAGAAAGAAATTGTAATAGAAATTCGTGAGGACATCCAAAGTCAGTTCACTATGCTATACCCTTCCCCCTCCATCTGTAATGGGAATTGGTAAGGATTTTTCAGAATAAACTTCTAGTTTACAGCCCTTTCAAATATTGGAAAGACTCAGTGATACTCTTAGGGCATATTTCTGCTGAATCCGAGTATTTGGTTCTGATTTTGATCAGGTTTGTCAATGTGAAGCCATTCAAATGGAAATTCGAACTTTCTATGACTTATAAATTGTGGGAAATAAAGGAAACTTACCTTTTAAAAAATCCATTTGAGCCTATGCCATTCATGAGTTTGCTGTGTGTTCTTAGTCAAGTCTCTTGACTAAGCTTCATCTCAAAGCCGAATTGCTTGGTGGCCCAACCTGGTGACCACTTATAGATAAATAACACCAATTTCACCATCTTGTGTTTGTTCAAGAATGACTTCTATAAAGCTGACATTTAAGTATAGTCAAAGATGCATAAAGGGGAAATGAGTTTTCAGGGTTTTCCATTTAAATAAAAGTCATGTACTCCTAAGAGCAGGGCCCATCTGCTATCCCTAACACTTCTTCACATGGTGCCTTGTATACATGGCTGATGTGCAATTGAATTGAATTGAAGTCTTCTGAAGACCAAAGATATGGGGATGGTGAGGGGAGAAGGGACTGACTTTAATTACAGAGCACTAAAGCTTAAAACTGTCAATGTGAATGAATGTGGGCATTTTCTTTAATTTGATAGATGTGAATGAAGAGAAGTACTTGCCTTAATACCAGTTTCTTTGTTGTTTTTTAAAGAATTCAGAAAGAACTTGCAGAAATTACATTGGATCCTCCTCCAAACTGTAGGTAAGTTGAAGTGGATTTTTATTAATTTTGGAGCTTGTGCTGAAGATGTATTTGAAGTGATCAGGAGTTCGGAGTCTGTTGTCTCGATCTAATTAAGTAGACAACATCATTTTGATGCAGAAAAGCTGCAGGAACCATTGTTTTCTGTGCAGAGATGGAATATTCTGCAAGGATGGTTGTGTTGATAGAAGTCGCTAAAAATAGGGCAAGGTAATAAGGATAAGATAATAGAATTGCAAGATGACAGTTGGAATCATCTTTTAGTGGTGAGAGTGATAAAGCTCTAAGAAATTTCTTTGCTACGTTGAAAGAATATTGATTTGGTAACAGTGGCTAAATATTTTCTGTTTGATCACTAATTAATTAATTGGGAAATTCAGTGTTAAACAGGGAAATATGGGGAAACGTTTTGGTGTTTTACCTTGTGTCATTTTTTTCTGGCTATTATGACTTCCTATAAATGGCTCTAGAAGGTGATAGAGGTTTGATTTCAAATGATCTATGATGACATGCACTTGATTTTCAGATCAACATTTACTTATATGGACTAAAATGTTCTGGCTTTGAAACGATGAATGACATAGAGGTTCAGAGAAATGGGGCAACGAGAGAGTGGGGGGAAGGAAATAGAAATTTCTGCCTTGGTTCAGACTTGGTAGTTTGCAGATGTCTATTTCAGGATATTTATTTCTATTTTGATATAAGGTCGCTGTTGGAACTGTGCCAGCATCGAGTTCTGATGGCTTACGATGGTCCCTTGATGCTTTTCATGAGGAAAGGTCAGACTAAATAAAAGGAAGTCTCCAATATGATATGCCATTGGAGTTGATTCTTTGGTATGATTTCACAGCGCTTTCCATATTCTCAGTGAATCACTGTAAAAGCAAAGTCAGCAATTATTAATAGAAGAGAGATGTTGACAGATAGCTGTCATTGCAGTTCGGTCAGTTGACAAAAGCCTGCCCATAAGGAAATGGCTACGATGATGCCTTTGTTTGTGGGAGATCTTTAGGGTGTAATTCAGGTGCTTAGAGGACAGCACTGCCTATAGCCAAGGCCTTGCAAAGTACTGCACAGCAGAGTATTTCAGTCAATTAGGGCAACCACTTCTTTACCAGATAAGATGGTTTAATATCTATCCACTCCTTTCTATTATACTTACAGCTGGTTCTCATCAAGCCTGTTACAAAGAGCTTTACTTTAGGTGCTGATGGCTGATGACGATTAGCTGATTGATAAGTATGAAACACCAGCCTGTTAGGGAAAAATTCCTAAGTGGAATTGTTTGAACTAAATCTGAAGACCATAGTTCTTACAAGAGTTTTTATTTGTTTTTGCCTTCTGAATCCTTTCCTTTTGATGGCGAGGCATGTGCTGGGGGCTTTTAAAAAAATCATATCGCAAATGATCATCAAAAGGCTTTATAAAAGCTTCCTTTTAACAACTGAAATGGGAAATTTGTCAACTGTATGTTTGCCATCTTTGCTGAAACTTTGATGCCAAAGATCACGGGGGTCGCTTATTGTGCATTAGAAACTCTCTTAGCCAAACTGATTGGGTATGTTAGAATTGTTTGCTTCAGCTTGAATGACTGGGAAACAGGATTTAAGCCTACTGGCTACTGTTGGCCGGATCATTGCCCATTGATGTCATGGCTGGACACATTTTGGAAAATGGCCCATGACTTTATTTAGCTTTGACTTACTTACAAATAACAATTGAGCTTCTTTGTAACAAAAGGTACAGCTGGCATGAAATCTCAGGAGGTTGAGGCAAGAAATGATGTAAGAGTTTACACTAAAAGAATTCCCCTTGTAGAAGGGAAAACTGTTTAGAGCAGAAAGAAGGTTAAAAACTGCATCATATCTAGGTGAATGTGGGTGTGAAAGCCATTACTCTTTCGGAGTTGATTTTAGTCAGTGTGAAAGGTTTATGGCTTTGTTGCTCTTTTAATTAGTAGCTTATGTTTAAATAGTGTTTTCAGGTTTTCACTGTGCTTTGCTTCATTTGATTCTCACAACAACCCTGGGAGGTGGGTGCTTTTACTGTATTATCTCCCTTTTATAGACAAGGACAGAGAGAGGCCCAGAGAGGTTGAGTGATTTGCCCAGGGTCACACAGCAAGCGCTTCGCTGAGACAGAAATTTGATTTAAGTCTTCCTGACTTCGTGTTGAGTGCTGTGTTTGTGTTTACTGCCCTGTTCAGAACGACAATATCCTTAGAGCCTTAACTAACTGCAAGTTCTTTATAAAATAAGGAAAATCCACGTGAGATTTTAATTTTAAGTAAACAATGTATATCTAAGAGCTACCCAGCCAGTTTGCTTAAATGTACACTAACTTGCCAACTCGAGAGATTTGTCAAGGAAATCCATTAAGTGCTTTGAGAACTGGCATGTTCCCATGAGAAGCTATATTTGTCCTGCTCTGGGTATGGCTGCTTCTTCAGGGGTCGCTCCCAAAATAGTTGCCTGCACTGGGTCACGTAGAGGTCAATGTCATTTGCCATTCATGTGGTTCTTCCAGCTGGCCAGTGCAGCATCCCCTGTTGTCCTTGTGGCTGGCATGAAAGTGAGGAATTTGGATTTCTCCATATGTCCCTCTGATCCCAAACATCAGTTCTCAATTTAGTCGTTCGGTAGATGACTGGAGTCTCTGGACAACCTGGAGTCAGATGTTTGACTGCTGTCTGTTTTAAATGTGCGTCTCTGTTTCAGTGACAATGTGGTTAGTGTCTTTGTAACGATACTCAAAGTAGATCTTCAGCTTGACTGCGCTCGGCCCAAGTGCGGCGCTGCCCGGGAGCTGGGTCAGTTACGCTTGCGCTGCGGTCATGCGTTTGGCCTAGAGAATCTAGTGGATGATTTAAAAAAAAAAGAAATTGAAGCCAGAGAAGGATTTCCCAAATAAGAGATTTTCGAGTTCCTTACTTAGTTATGAACCAAGAAGCAAGTCTGGCTTCCAGAGACACTGTCCATTCTCTCTGCAAAATCAAACCCAAGTCTCACATGTCCTGAGGTACCTGGGAAGCTGCTGTTACTGATACTTGCTCTATGTGAGCTGTTTCGGGTGTCAGAGAACCTCAGTGGGGCAGCTTTGGGGGTGGGGTGGGAAGATGCTAGCGAGAAATATGCAATTGGATTCTCTCCCACATTTAGTCATCTCCAGAAGATATAATATTTAGGCTCGGTCTATATCGGATTGGAAGCAAGACCACCTCGAATCTTGGCCTTGAATTTATTTATTCTTGGTAATTTAATTCAATTAGCATGTATTAAGTGACTTGCAATATGCAAATTTGTTAGGCACTGCAAATGTAAAGATAAAAAAATGACATGGGCTCCTACCCCTGAGGGGTTTACATTCTGAAAAGAAGCAAGTGGAAGGTGATAGGCACAAAAGGAGAGATCTAGAGGAAACCCAGCATGAGAAGCCCCTAAGTCTGGTCCAATCTCTCTCTCTCTCTTTTTTTTTTTTTTTGGTGAGGCAATTGGGGTTAAGTAACTTGCCCAGGGTCACACAGCTAGTAAGTGTTAAGTGTCTGAGGCTGGATTTGAACTCAGGTCCTCCTGACTCCAGGACTGATGCTCTATCCACTGCGCCATCTAGTTGCCCCCAATCTTTTTTTATAGATGAAGAAACTGAGACCTAGAGTGAAGTGACAAGCCCAGAGTCACTCGGCTGGCAGAGTGAAGATTTGGCTCAGGGCCTGTGACTCTCTTTACACTGCACACATTGCCTCAAGGGAAACCGAAGAAGGAAGAAAATGCATTTAATATTTTTAATGCATTTAACATAATTTGGGAGGGGCTAGAGAATGAAGAGAATTCAGGAAAGCTTGCCCGAGAAGCTGACAACCTCATTTCTATAGCTAGCACTCAGAGGTTTGTAAAGTTCTGTCCTCATGCAGTCATGGGAGTCAGGGACTGGTCTAGAGGGATGGCTGAGCCACAGCTGGTGTCTTCAAAGAAGATGCTGACATGTGTGTGGTCGGCACGCACTCTGTTGCTCAGATTCTTCTTTGAGAAAGCTTCTCTGGGTCCTGGGGCTCAACGTTGATCATTATAACTAACATCTCTGTACTATTGTATGGTTTGCAAAGTGCTTTACAAATATGGCCTCTGGGGAGGCAGCCACTGTGATTATTCCCCATTTTACAAATGAGGAAACTGACACACACAGGTTCCAAGTGACTTGCCTGGGATCACCCAGCGAATGTCTGAGTTTGAATGAATCACTCTAGACTCCAGGTCCACCCCTCTATCCCTGTGCCACCTAGCAATTATTGTTGAAATGTTAGTCTTCATGATTTACTCCTGACCAATCTTGAGTGGTCTGAAAAAGGTTCTTTGAATAATTGAGGGACAGTATAGAGCTCCAGAGGGCTAGCCTTTGGACACCAGAAGACCAGTCTCAGGCAAATAATACCTCTATAATCCTGTGCTAGGAATTTCAGGGCCCCAGGCAACCCTTTTAGACGGTAAGTATTAATCCCCTCTCTGAACCTAGGGAAGGCGTTTCCACACCTGGAATTCTTCACAGCCAATGAAAACACAGATCCAGATGATCTTTTTTTAACACTCAGTAAAATGAATGTACCCTTAAGGAGGGAAACATTAGACCAAAATAACTACAGAATCTCCCCTTTTCAGATTTCTGGTTCCATGTGCTAGACAGCAAATTGATTGTACTTTTTGTATTGGGTAGCTCTTAAATATTACTTGAACTATGAAAAGGGCAAGGCTTGTTCTTCTGAGCTAAAATTCTTGGCAATTCAGATAAGGGACTCAGTTTACAAAATTACAGGACAGCTAAACATAGTTCTTTCTGCTTGTAATGAAATTTGACTTAGGCTCAGAACTTTCTGGAAATGGCAGAACATCCTGATTCATTTTCTCTTTGGCTGTCATATTTCCCACTATATTTCTTTTGTGCTAATGGCAGAACGTCACAACTGGTGGCCACAACATCTTCTCTGAGTTAATAGAGAAATGAACTGGACTGTCGGTCATCCTTTGTTTCAGGGGTGCTGAGTTCTAACACCTCTATGGGACTGTAACTGTCAGAATTGGGATCAGCTTTGTCTGTGATTGGAATATCTGAGGACTCTTTAAAAAAGCTTTACTGATGCCTTTTCTTTTCATGTAAGTAATTTCTGGAAACAATCTATACAATGAAATAAAGAAAAAATTAAACTAAAATACCCAATACAATGATTGGTTGCACATCATACTTTGCCCTAGAAGACGTCTGTCTCCCTGCCATGAGGAAGGAAGAATGTGTTATCCTGTTTTCAGGCACCGTTATTGTTCTTCAGCTACTTTAGAATTCTCCTTTAAGAACTCTTGTTCTTGAAAGCCGAGAATAAACTCAAAAGTTTTTTAGAGTCTGGTCCAGAGCTCCTTTTCTGAAAGTGATTGTTGCTGGGTTAGTTGCCTACAGGATATAGGTTTCAGGTGCCCAAGATGGGATGATAGATCCAGCTCTTAGAAGGGTCTTGGAGATCCCCAAGTCCAGGGACCTCACTTTTACAGATGAAGAAAATGAGTCTCAGGGAGGTTGAGTGACTTGCCCAAGTTACACCAGTGTAAATGGAAGACAGGATTTGAACTCGGGTTTTTAGGTACCAACTGTGTGCTGTTTCTCCTCATTTAAGTGTTGGCATCACTTCTCTCCTGTTCCTTCTTCACTTAGGAGAAATAAGACTTTAAAAAGCCAACTTCTGATATGATTGTGATGGAATATTATTGTGCTATAAGAAATGACAATTTCAGAAAGGCCTGGAAAGACTGGTATGAACTGATGTAAAGTGAAGTGAGCAGAACCAGGAGAACGTTGTGCACAGAGACAGCCCTGTTTTGATGAAAGACTGTGAATCACTTAGTACAATCCCAAAGGACTAATGATAAAGCATAGGATCTGTCTCCAAAGAAAGAACTAATATTGATTGAACACAAACTGAAGCATGCTCTTTTTCACTTTCATTTTTTCTTTTATTCAAGTTTTCTTGTTCAAAATGACTAATATGGTAATGTTTTACATAATAGCACATGTATAACCTATAACTGATTGCTTTCCCCCTCAGGGAGCAGGGAGGGGAGTGAGAGAAGGAGGGATAGAATTTGGAACTCAAAACTTTACATAAACGTATTTATTATTATTTTTAAAAACACTAGGGGCAGCTAGGTGGCGCAGTGGATAGAGCACCGGCCCTGGAGTCAGGAGTACCTGAGTTCAAATCCAGCCTCAGACACTTAACACTTACTAGCTGTGTGACCCTGGGCAAGTCACTTAACCCCAATTGCCTCACTAAAAAAAAAAAACCAAAAAAACCAAACCACTAGACCATTTTGGGATTCCTTTAAAGTTAGTGTGACAAAATAAAAAAGTTTCCAGATAAAAAATAATATAAAAACAAAATAAAAAGCCAACTTCTGACTTTCCACGAAAGGGTGACCCTTCCCCACTCTAGCTCTGCTCAGCAGGTTTGATTTTTAACCCTAAAGTCCACATGTAAGACTGTGTATGTAGCTCTTTGCATTGGCGGCTGATTCTTAGGCTTGATTGTAACTTCCCAAAGGGCAGGGACAGGTTAGGTAGTTCTCTCTCCCCAGCCCAGCCCAGGGCTTGGCACCAGGTGCATCCTCACTGTTTGTTGCAGGGTGCCAGAGGAGGAAATAAAAGGAAGCCGAGGAAAATCCCCATCATCGCGTGAGGCAGCCAGCCCCTTCTGCTCTTGGCATCTTCATCTCTGAAGTTTTAAAAAATCCGCCGATTTTACTTCTTGCCATCTTAACTTGGTCATTTGGCAGTTTCCAAACTGTCCCCTTAGCCAGGATTTTCTATCACTGACTAGTAAAAAGACTAACTCTTAGAGAATCTAGATAGAAACAGGAGATGTTCTACATTTCCACATTTCTGCTTTCACCAGGGATTGTAGCCACACATGATGGTTGCAAAGACAAGTGAAGACTCGAGACAGACAAGGTCTGGTGCCAGAGGCAAAGCCTTGAGGCTGCTTGGATTTCCTTCCTTTCTAGGCATGTGGCTTTTTTCTAGGGGGATGAGGTTCAGATTAGGTAAAACCTCCTTTCTAACTTGAAGTTGTCATTCAGTTCAGTAAAAATGAAAGCATTCTCTTTCTTTCATTAAAAAATGCCATCATGCCCTATTGTGCTGTTTTTGACTTAACACTCCTGAAGTAATGTTTGATCCACACAGCGGTAAAGGGAATAAAACATTGAGCCCCAATTTGGGTCTGTTTGGGAATTTTGGATCATTTTTGTATTGGCCACTCTTTTTGCTGACCCAGGCCCTAGACCTGATCCTGGGTAAGTAACTTCACTTTTTTCTGCCTCAGTTTCCTTGTCTGTAAAATGAAGATAATAGCACCTACCTCTTGAGGACAAAATGAGATCATGTTTTTAAAGCACGTTGTAAACCTTAAAGTGCTATAGCTACAGCTACAGCTAGTTAGCTGTTAGTACTTGAGCGTGGATAATTGGATACTGACTTTGTTTCCATTGACTGCCAGAGCACTGATGAAAAGTTATGAGAAGTTGTACAGTGCTACCAACTAATCTCTTTTTATGTACAGTTATTAATCTCTGCATTAAAAATTCAAGGTTTTGAATTACTCTCATCTCTTCTTCACTAACAACATGGGTAATTGAGGAATATTTTTTCCTTGGCTCCTCTGGATTTTTCACTCCAGCTGTAGGGTTTGGTGGTTTTTTGTAGCCTCCATCAAGACAAAGGGTTATGTAACAGGACCTTTGAAATGACCCTGGAAATGCATTCAGTACTTTAGTGTGTCTTCTGGAGCTCTAATGGGGAAGGGGGCTCGTCTCTGATGACAGCCAGTCATCCAGGGAAGATGCTTTCAAAAGCTTGACATCGAGAACACGATGCCTCCCCACTCACCCTACAGCTCCTCTTGGAGCTGGGCCAATGAGAAGAGGTCTAGCCTTGGGCCGGAAGCTTTTACTGGGCTCTTTCCCATGGACTTGAGTGACATCTGGAGCTGGAGTGAGGGGGAGTTGGGGACTCCCTTATGCAGGGGAAAATGATACCATATCTCTAGAGAGAACCTCTTGTTAATCCTGTTCCAACATAAGAAATAGTTGTTCATGAAGGGCCTACTATGTGCCTATCCTATGTATGTGTTAAGTAAGTGAAGATTTGTATTGCATTTCATTTTTCAGTCAAATCAACATTCTGATGTCAAATATTCTTCCCTTTTCATTGGCATGTAATAGGAAGAAAAATGCTTGGAATAATAACCTGCATCTTAAGTGACCCCAAAATATATATAGGTAGGTAAATAGGAAGAGAGAGACAGAGACAGAAAGAGATAGTGGGTGGTAGTTATCTGAGGGTGGAAGAGATAAGACCTAATGTCTTGACCCAATGTTCATGTTCCTTCCGATACTAAAAGTTTCAAGGTCATATATTAGTTATATCATTTCTATCTGTTCCCATAATGTTCACTTTCATTTCCCTGAAGGAATTGTAGGGTTTTTGTTGTTTGGGAGGGTGGGAGTGGGAAGTTATTTCTGGCTTTTACATTGGTCTCTCTTTTTCACCTGGACAGACTGTTTATATTGGGTTTATGGATACAAGTGCCGGGGACCCCCTGAGAGAGTTGAATGTTATTTCCAGTGACCAAAGAGCTCCTATACTTATAGTTCATCACTGTCAACTTTTTTCCTGGAAAAAAAAAGCATACTTGGAGGAGTTGGTTAGTGGTGACATAAAATCTTAGACTCATTTTTTATTTTCTTCTTTCAATATATAATGTAGGGGTTTTTACAATCTCTGCTTTTTGCCCTAGATTTGAAAATATTTATCTTATAATAAAAGAATGCTAAGTGATAAAAATGGATTTAGTGCCTGTTACTCTTGGGGTCCTGGCATTTTATCCCTTTTTTTGTTTTCAGTGTGTCTGAAAAACATATAAATTAAATGATCATGCTGGGATTATATTTTATAATAGCATCAACAGAATATTTTATCACTTATGTTAGCTGGCCCAGTTTTAGAACTGGTTATTATTTCAGATTTATTACCCCAAGTACTTTGAATAGAAAGTGTCAAGTTACTTGTCTCATACGTAATCTTTTAATTCCTTCAACTGTTTTCTCTTTTAAGAAGACAGGAACCTGTTCTTTTGAATACCCCTAGAATTTCTCTCTCCTCCTGGTTGCACATATTTTTCAAATCCTCCAAGTCCTGGCACACAGTGGGTATTTTGTAAGTGCTTCTTGATCAGTTGGTTCTGAGGTCCTAATTTTAATAATGTGAGTGCTCCCTCAATGCAGATTTCAGCCCTCCCACAAGGTTTCATGAATGGTGGTAGTCTAGAAAATTCATCACCTTAAGAGTCAGTCTTCTGGTGACTGAACTCTTCACACTGTCTGTCTGTCTCTCTTTTTCTCTTTCTCTCTCTCCTCTCTCTCTCCCCATCTCTTCTCATCCTTTCTTCACCCTTCTCTCTCTCTTCTTCAAAAAGAAAGGCCCATGAGGGGCAGCTAGGTGGCACAGTAGATAAAGCACCAGCCCTGGATTCAGGAGTACCTGAGTTCAAATCCAGCCTCAGACACTTGACACTTATTAGCTGTGTGACCCTGGGCAAGTCACTTAACCCTCATTGCCTCACCCCCCCCCACACACACACACAAAAAAAAGACAAGAAGAAAGGCCTAGGTTGTACAGCTCCTACCTCAGCTTCCTTTATTTATTAGAGTAGCTTTGTACTCCAATTCAGTCAGTCAATCCTCATCATTCTTGGATTCTTTATTTGCACATTCACCGACTTGCTAAAATTCATTTGAAATCCCTGAATCAGTACTTGAGTTGTTTTTGTGGTCATTCGTGAACACGTCCAGATGGATGACAACTATGAGTCGCCTGAAATGACCATTCCCAGCTGAGGTCAAACAAGGCAATGCTCTGCCTTCTTGTTTCAGGTCTCCTATTGGAAATAAGTGTCCCTTTCCTGGTCTATTTAGCGCCCCCCTTTTTTTTCATTAGGGGGCTTTTTGTTGGTGATTTTCCCATTTAAAATGGCCCCTAACCATAGTTCTGTAGTGCTGGTCTGGTGTTCCTAATTGTAAGAAGGCTGTGATGTGCCTTAACGGAAAAAAAAATCCGTCTGTTAGATAAGCTTCCTTCAGGCATGAGTTATTGTGCTCTTGGCTGGGAGTTCAATGTTAATGAATCAACCATTTGGTACGTCCAGAAAAAGGAAGAGGAAATTCACTGGCCTGTGCATGAGACCGCTCCAGAAAGTGCTAAAGTAAACGTGGTGACCAGAGGCTCACCTAACCCGGTATTTCCCCTAGGAGCAATGGTCCAGTATTTGCTAAGTCAGTGTTCACAGTGACTTTATGGAACATAATGACCAAGAATGACGAAAATCAGCTGTACTCACTGGAGAAACTCTTGGTTACATGGTATTGGGGGGTGGGAGAGCTTTAGGTGATTCTGTTTAGGGAAAAAATAAGAGCCTTTAAAACTTAGTAACTTGTAAGGAATCCTGAAGGTTTCTACTCTGAGAAAACATTATACATTATGAGAACTGGACCTAGTTCAGCCTCCTCATTTTATGGTTGAGGAAACTGAGGCCCAGAGAGTTGAAATGATTTGCCCAGAGCCACCAACCTCATTAATGGAGATGGTCTTCGCACTCAACTGATATAGCCTCAAGAGGTATAGACAAACTTAAGGGAAAATGGATTTGGGGGGGGGTGTTGACCCTTAGTAATTCACATTTGGAATCTGATAATCTCCTGAGTAAAGTAAAATCTGTATGTTGCCATTTCCTGAGAAGTTTTCAACTTTAGTTTAAAAACCAAGGGGAATAGATTACTGAGTCGGAGATCCAGATGCTGTTGAAATGAAATTTATTAAACTTGAGTAATTTCTACTTGCTGAAACCATGATAGTTGTGTGATATGCAGTAAAATCAGTTATTAGATCTGGTTAAAAAATCCACATGGTCTTCTTAATCATCTATTTCAGTTCATGTGAGCAAACCCTTTCTGGTTTATGGGATTTTAGATAAGCTTTCTTTGACCATTGTAAGTCTTTCCCTTCCTCCCTCCATCCTTTTCTCATAGACTCTTTCATTAAAGGAAAAGAGTAAACTGTTCAGCTCCTTGAGGGAAGGGACAGTTTCATTTCTGTCTCTACACCATGGGGGCTGTGGAAGGTGTTTAATAAAGGCTTAAAATCTAAAGAAGACAGAATCAAGATCCTGACTCTCAGACAAATAAGATTGACAGTAGCGGATCTCAGGGAGCTCCAGACTGATGCTTCAGGCCAATGCCAACTGGGCTTCCTTTCTAGGAAGGGGATCTGAGACAACACTTGATTTTTTTTTTTCCCTCCTGGCCACATCAGTAACACATCTTTTTTCCTTAAAAGCTTTTGGCTGAAGGTGGAGGAGCTTATTAATGACTGTACTTGTAAGATAGGATGAGGGCAGCAATTGACCGGCCCACAAGCTCTTAAGCTCGTCCTTTGCCAAGCTCAGTTTCAGCGAGATTATTTTTTATTTTACCTTCGATCTCCTAGTTTTGAGTAGTGGGGGAGGGTTAAAACTAGGAGATCTGGCTTTTAGGAAGTCATGCTTTGAAATAAGAGAAATGCCATTTGTCGGTCAGGGAAGACCCTTTGAATATTTGTTTGCCAGAGTATGACTAAACATGCAAGTTTTTTTATACACTTAGTTTACTTTTATGAAATATTGAGCCACTGGACTTTTCTTATACTTAGTATTTGTTTAGCAGTAAAGGGGGTGGTTTGAGTTTTTAGGGTTAGTATATTTTTCATGGAATGTGTAATACTAATTAAGCTGACACTTATCTATTACTCTCTATTGCTTGAAATATTACAAAATATTTTGCATAATTGTCATCTGGCTGGGTCACCAAGGCAAGAGAGCTCTGGACCTGGAATCTGTAACACCAGAGTTCAAATTTGACTTCAGATACTAGTTGTGTGACCCCGGGCAAGTCATTTAACCTCTCTGTCTACCTCAGGTTGTTGTGAGCATCAAATGAGTTACTATATGTCTTCCTCCATTTTGCTGTTGCTACTACTACTATTACTATTACTGCCACAACTACTTTAATTATCCACAGTGCATTGGTATTACAGTTATTATTCCCATTTTACAGATGAAGAAACTGAGGCTCAGGTGGGTAATTGGTATTTGTTGATTAATGAAGACTTTTTGAATGTCCATTTAAAATGGACATTTGAGACTTACCATGTTATTAGTTTGCTCTTGAATAAGTTGCTTAACCTCTTGCAGTGTGGGTGTTGGACTGTATAACTTCTGACTACTCCCTTCCAACTCTAGATCAGTACACCTGTGATTCCTTCCTTGATAACCCAGCTAATATGAACATACATACCAGAAATAAGACCCTAGCCCAGATCTCTTCTGATTCTGAGTCCACAGAAAACTGTTCTTTTGTGTCCTCTAGATATCGATGAATGAGGAAAATGAAACTCTGGTTTGTCTATGGAAGGCGTGTATTTTCTCCTTTGGTCTCATTCCATTTCACAGTTGTTTAGTTTTCCCCCTTCTACAAACATCCCATGCGCTGAGAAATGAACAGGACAGGAGAATTCAGAATTGGTTTGGCTCAGATGATCAATTGCACTGCAGAAACATTCATTGCTTTCGATATAAACCATGGCTAGCAGATGGCGCATGGCTGCATAATTATGATCTCACCTCCTAAGATAAGACTTCTGGTTGAGATGTTGTGCATTCTTATAGAGTGATTGTGTCAGTCATCTCCTGGGCCGACGCTTTCTCAAACTAATGGTGGGGGTGACCTAGTCAAACATATCCATGCCGGTATAAAGTGACATCAGCTATTTGGTGCCTGGGCCCAGTCTTCTTCCAGCTTGGTTTCGGCTTCTGTCTGGGTGATGATCACAAATGGTAGTGAATAGCCCCACAGAGTGCAGCTGGGGTTTCAATAGCATCTTTTTTCCATTTAATGGGTTAAGTTGGCTTAAGTGGATACAAAACCCACTTGATTTGGTAGCTTCCCAAATGGCACAGGGTCTTAATCTAAGAAGTGATTTTCCTTCACAACAGAACTATAAACAGGACCTCTCTGTTATTGGTTGATTCCATGTTTTGGACAGTGCCTGTTGGGTCTGAATCTCTAACAAAAGTTGGTATAACATAATTGCACATGTATAACCTATAAGGGATTGCTTACTGCGTCAGGGAGTGGGGGAAGGCACGATAGAATTTGGAACTCAAAACTTTAAATAAAGAGGTTTATTATTATTTTTCAAAAAGTTGGTACAAGCCCTTCCAGAAGGAAATAGAAGACTTCTTCCCAGGGCTTAGCACACCTAGTAGGTTGTTGTGGTTTGATTGGTTGGTCTTTCTCCTGTTTGTCTAGAGTATCCAAGTGCGGTATTTCCCTAATTGCCCCGAAAAAAACAAACAAACCTAAAAGGAAACAGAGCTAACTTTTTTCAAAACAAAATGTCATGTTAATTGATATCTGATCAATAGCTTTTCACTTTTTATTCCTGTTCCAAGCAAATGTGATTCTCCTTTGTGGCCCCTCTTTTTCCTTCCCACTATGATAGATAGTCTTCTGTTTGTTTTTTCACAAAGGTTGAATTTCTGGTAATAGACAAGAAGAGCCACTGTTTCCATCTTTTCTCCTCTCTCCTTATTCCTTCCATTGAACCGTATGCAAAATGAGCTTCATTGACCTAAAGTCATCTTTCTTCTTCTCTTCCTCCATTGCTGTGCTCTTCCTCTCGCAGCATCTCTGCAAAGGAGAGAAGAGGGAGCACTTTCCCCTGTCTTGACTAACTTCGGTAGAACAGTTGGTATAGCACTGGAGATGGAGAGAGGTGAAGAGCAGATCTGGGGCAGAGTAGCTGTCTCCTGATTATCCCAACTTCTTCTCCCTACTGAGAAGACATGGAATTGCCAGGGTTATTTAAAAATTACATGATCATTGCAATTTCACGGCCTATTTAAAGCCCTGCTGTCTTATTTTCATAGTTCTGAAAAAAGCATTGTGAGTCTTAGATCTGTCCAGTAGATTCACTTGAAAGAAACTTAGCACTCAGATCCCCAGAAGTGGATATTAGGCATCTACATACCCTATTGGTTCAGGCGGATGGTATTCTCTTAATGTGATGTCCATTGACATTTTTTTAATCTTAATGATATTGGGAACATTTATGAGTCAACTCTGCATGTCTGCATACAGTCATGTGAGCACATATGCAAATAGCCTTGTTAAGTTAGTCTTTTATGGAGAAAAAAGGTGTTAACAAGGAAAATATTAGAAATAGATGAATATGACATAGACAGAGATGCATAGAAGGAACTTAGACAAACTGATGGAGAGTGAAGTAAGCACAGACATAATGATTAGAATAATGTAAGTGGAAAGAACAGCAACCACAAAATGATTGAAAATAACCTTTGCAAAACTGCAAAGAACAAGCTTGACACTAAAGATGGGGACATTCCTTTGCTGAGGTCAGGACTCCATCCATTTAGAGCATTGTCAGATTTCTTCGATGAAATTATCTGTTTTGCTATTTTTGTTCCTCTTCCTCTTTTTTCTTAAAAAAAATTCTTTGTTAAAGGTGTGTGTGGGGGGAGGCAGGGATGTCCCTCAGAAGAGAGGAGGAATACAGGGGAACACTTAGGTGATGTTAGAAAAAAAGCTGTCAAAAGTTATTTAATAAAGAATTTGGGAAAAATCTTTGCTACTCAGTGTCTTAAACTTCTTTTGGAGGTAGCCAGATCTGTTCTCCCTTTGTGTTAAAAAGCATTAGATTTGGCTGTGAGTGGTTGCTTAAGTCTTTTTAAATGGACATTGAGCTGGGATTTTTACGAATTACCCTTAAGCCCCTATAAATTCCTTTACACAGTACCAAAGTTGGGCTTAATATTTAAAAAAACTAATATAAAAAGTTGTAAAACTTCCAGTATTTTCAGAGGTGATATTAATAATAGCATTAATTGTAATCATTTTAAAATGACACTTTATCCACTTGTTTAATACCTGCAGACGAAATATGAAATGGGAAGTCGACATTTTAATATGCATCATTTGGTAACATATTTTATAAGAACACATTATAGGACAATGGGTTTATTAAGTGATAATAGTTTGGGCTTTACATCATTACAGGAATGAAATAGGAATCAGGTTGGCATTTGCTTTCATGCACTGGTGTTTAATAAAAATATATTTATGCTGTGGTTGTACATTTGCAGCTTTTTAAACAAGCTTTTGGGATATTTAATTGGCTGCAGCTTGGAATCATATCATAACACATGCCAAATGTTCCTCATTACAATTAAGATATCTACTTGAAATATCTTTGTTTTCATTTGTTCTGTTCATTTTTTTATTTCCCTTGTTTACACAGTTTTAATTCTTTAGTTTAATGGTGCCTTAATTTATTTTTTGTTGTAAAGCTGTGCAGTGGATTAGCAGGGGCTCATGTGAGTGCATGTGTTTTAAAAACACTTCTATGTTCCTTGGCAAATAGCCAGTGTAATAGAAACCATGGTTAGCAAGTCCTGATCGCAGCAGTTTGCATGTGTATATGTGATGTGTACCTTAAATATTAGTGCTTGGCTCAGGGTTTTGCTGATTCACCTTAATATAATGCTGGTGATCAGTTGTTTTGCTTGGGGGTGGGGGAGGTGGGGCCTGGAGGGATCCCCATCATTAAATGCCCTTCTTGCCTGCCTGGCACAAACACTATTTATGATGCTGTTATTAACTTGCAGGGCTCCCAGTGTCTGCAGCAAGGCCACAACTGATGATCACATGTGCCTTTGGCCCTCTTGACTCCTCCTATTATATATCTAACCTGAGAGAGAATGTAGCTCTGCTTATCACAGGGAGTGATCCCTTAAGCTTGTTGCTTTGGCCAAGATACCGCCTCTGGCCAGCCACTCACTTCTGAACCCAAGAGGAGGAATTAGGAGGGATCCATGCACCATCTTGTTGATCAAGCTGACAATCTGGAAAAGTCATCTAGCATTTAATGATGAAACTCTGACCATTCCTGTGCTAAGACCAGATCATAGTAGAAATGCCCATGCTGTCTCTGGACAGGGCTGGGCTTGAGTCAGTGCCCCCAGCCCCTCCAACTCTCTAAGACTGTACCTCACAGGCCGCTCTGGATTGGCAGAGGGAGTTATCCTTGTCAGTGTCTCCCTGTGCCTATTACATCACAGGTTTGGGCTCAGACTCTTAGATCTCACTATTGCTTAGCTATTAGGTTTTACTAGTCAAACTAATATTAAGAATAACAGTAATTTCCACTAAGATTTAAACTTTCACAAACACTCTGGAAATGGTCCTGAAGGGGACACCCCTGAATTGGGGAATGTCTGAACAAATTGTGGTATATGATTGTGATGGAATAAATACTACTGAGCTATAAGAAATGATGATCGCACTGATCTTAGAAAAACCTGGAAAGACTTGCATGAAATAATGAAGAGCAAAATGAGCAGAACCAAGTGAGAACGTTGTATACAGTAACAGCCATATTATTTTGAGAATGACTGAGTGAATTAAGTCATTTTGACTACTATACTCAACTACAAAGGATCTAAGAAGGAAGACTATCTGTATCCAGAGAAAGAACTGATAAATAGAAGTATGCATAGAATGATTTTTACATACATAGATACGTATATATGTAAAAACAAACACCCACATATTTGTGTCTAATGGCAGCTATCTCTAGGGTGGGGGGGGAGTCAGAAAAAAAGGGGAGGAATGAAATTTATGTGCTAACTTTATTATATATTTAAAAAGAATAACCAGCTGTATATAATAAATTTGCAGTTTCATGTGCAATCTTTTTTTATTATACTGTTATGGAAATTTTGGTTTCATTCCATAAATCAGAAATTAAATAAATAATCCTTTGAAAGACACACTACCTTGGGAACCATTAGCTCATTTACTGAACAGAAAGTGATTGGTTCATCTCCCCTTGCCAAAATACCTAAAGAGAAGGCAGCACAGTCCAGAGGAAAAGAGAGGTGGCCTTGGAGTTCGAGAACCTGAAGTCAAGGCCCGCTCGTCCACTTACTCCCCCTGTGACGTCCCTTCACGTGTCCAGTCTCAGTTTTCTCATCTGTTAAATAAGAATTGGGCTTAGAAGACTTTTGGGATCCCGGCCATCTTGAAACCTCTGAGACAGAGAAGACTCTACGGGTGGAAAGTGAAGTGATTGATTTTCCTTTGGGCTTGCATCAGAGGGGGTCTGTCCTTTGGGTGTGATCTTCTCGGAGCAGAGTTCACTGGCTGCCACATGTTCTTCCTCTGACTGTCCTGTCAGAAGCAGGAGGCACAGAGAAACCCTTTGACACACATTACACATGTTATAGAACGAAGTGTCATGTCAGACATGGTTGTAAACAGCTTCATGTTAACTTGTCACTGCAGGTTTAAAGGTGGTAAATGGTGAGAAAGCTCTTGGTTTTCCTTCCTGGTTCCTGTACATCACAGGAAGAGAAGAGTGCATGTGTGTTCATATGGAAAAACACAAGGAAATCACGCTACGAACAGAAGATATGCAGTGGCAAGAGCCACTGTGGAGTTAAGAGTCCCCTGGGTTAAAATCTTCTCTCTACAACAAGAAGCATTTAGGTAGTTCTTTTACTCTGGAAAACTGCTTTGCCTATGTTATCTCACTATATACTTAACGCCGATCCTGGAAGGGAGGTGCTGTTATTAACCCGTTTGACAGATGGGGACACAGGCTGAGGGGAGACTTGACCAGCATCACCAGGCTGCTGAGCGTGAGGCCGTATTTGACCTCAGGGCTTTCTGACTCCAGCTCGGTCCTTTGATCCTCAGTGTCTTCTTCTGCAGAATGAGAGGAGGGGACTAGCTTCACTCTCTCCAAGGTCCCTGCTAGCTCTGGTCCTGAGAAATCTTCCCATCTTTGCAGCCTTTTGAGATAATGAGCTGGCTGCATCCCTGTTTCCTCCAATGGGCTGAGCTAAAGCAGTAGGTGGTTTGTGTCTTGACTACCCAGAATCCTTTCTTTTTACCTTCTTAATTCCTCTAGGTGAAGTTTTGCACATGCAGACTCCTCCCCTCCCTTGTTTGTTCTGTACCTAAATTTTATTTTAGCCTGTGCTTCCCTTGATCGCTTTATCATTTTGATATTTGAGCAGTCTCGTGGATCACCCCCGCTGACAGTCATTTCACACAGGGTATAAGGCCGGTTGGGATGTTGACCCATGCTTGCATGCTTGACTCCTCAGGGGAGGTCTCAGTAGTGCATGCCAGCCTCTTCTTTGGTTTGGGATGTCCAGCCTTGCAGGGAGAGTGTCGCCGGGGCCGTGGGTGCGGGTTTGTGGTGCCCCCTCCCGGGACATGTATATCACAGGCTCAACAGCTTTCTTGCCTTCTGTCCACCCCTCATGTCCGTGCTGCTGGTTTCATTCTCCTGCGGGTGCAGAAGAGCGCTTTGCAGCCGACTCCTGGTCCAGGCCTCTGCTGGGCCCCAGGCTGGCTGATGGCCACCATTTCAGTGTGTTAAGATGATCTCAAATCAAGGCAGATAAGCCATCAAGAGTGTCTTCCTTCTGTGGTCATTTCCATGGCCGCTTTTACTTTGGGAGACAGTTGCCACTCAATGGCAACATCGTGGATGGTGACTATAGAAGGAACGACTCAAGGTTCCATTTACCAGCCTTCGTGGCCACAGTTTGAAAGCACCCACTGTACACACAGGAGGTTTTCTTTCCCCATTTTGACCAACAAATCCCCACCAGTTCCTTTTCTTTTGCAGCGTTTTGTGGGAAGGGTTCTGGGCCTGTCATTTCATCACTGTGGAGAACTCCTGGTGTGGAAACTCCTTTCCCCAGATCTCTGTGACCTCCGTGACTTCCCTGAGATTATCTCCAGTATATCCCGTATCTGTCTTGTCTGCACGTGGTTTGGGGTGACTTGCCTCCCTCCCCCCAGCAGACTGTGAGGTCCTTGAGCACAGAGATGGCTCCTCTTTCCTTCTACCCACAGCATTTCACACACAATAAGTGCTCCGTTATTGTTATTGTTCAGTCATTTTTCGGTCATGTCTCTCTGTGACCTCATCGGGGATTTTCTTGGCAAAGATACTGCTGCAGTGACTTGCCATTCCCTTCTCTTTTTGAAAAGGAGGAAACTGAGGCAGACAGGGTTAAGTGACTTGCTCAGGGTCACAAGGCTAGTAAGTGTCAAGTGTCTGAGGCCAGATTTGAACTGACTCCAGGGCTGGTGCTCTATCCACTGCCCCACCCAGCTGCCCCTCAGTAGGTGTTTAATAAATACTTATTGACTTACCTGCCACCCAATCCAGATCAGCAAGCCATCTGCACTTTAGGCTTTAAATGAGTGTTTGAGTGTGCATCAGGGGCAAGATTTGAATCCAGGTCTTGCTGGCTTCCAGGGCCAGTTCCCCATCCACTAGACCATGCTGCTTTTCTACAAAATAACTACCCAGTAAAGGGGGGGGGGGACCACCCACACCTGCGGCACTGAGGAGGTGCATGTGTCATCAGAGCTGAGCTGTGAATGAGCCTAGAGAATACAAGGAGTAGAAGGGAGAAAGGAGGCCGTTCTGGGCAAGAGAGTACCTCTGCAGAGGCCCGGAGACAGGAGGGATCGTGGTACCAGTTCAGTTTGGATCAAAGAGGGTGAGGAGGGGAGTCGTTTGTAACCAACCTGGAAAGGTGGGCTGCAATCTGGCTCCCAGGGGCTGCCAGCGTCCCACAGATGGGTTGGAATTCAGTGCTAGCACTCTCACGGAGCTGCTGCAGGCGCTTACCTCCCCATGGTTCCACAGCCAGTACAGGTCAGAGGCATGACTACCTACAACCTAGGTCTGTCTGACCAAATCTCGTCTCCACACGATGCTTCCTCTCTTCCTTTTGCTCATAGTTGCCTTGATAGATCATTTGCTGCTCTTGGGCCAGAGACCGGGTCATGCAACCGTGGCCGACTGGAGATTTAAACAGTCAGTATGCCTTGTCCTGAGGTGCTTTGCACGACTTCCTAGGTTACTTACCTAAGACATGCAATTCTTTTCTGATCTTAAGAATGATCCAGCTTGCTGCTTTGTGGCAGTGGAAGACTGTGCCATCTGCCACAGAGGCACAGTTATTTGGGTGGCTAGGTAACATCTTCTCCCCTGAGATTGCTTGGGATGTTTGAGCTGCAGGACTGGACTGTAGCTGCCAAGTTCTCTTGGTGGAGTTTGTCAGTCTGGAATTTGCCATTCACAGCTTGCCTCAGGCCTTTCATGATTCCAATTTTATCAAGTTGCTCTTTCTCTCTTCAAAATATTTTAATTTAATAGGAATGCGGTGGTTTTGTTCCCTTGCTACCACCCCGGAGACTTTTCTTCCTTGCATTTGAACATGTTGCTGCTACAGGGGTTACTCCCTCTGCTTCGGGCATCGTTCATTTTTCTGGGTAAGCACAACCATGTGGATGGCCCCTCCCCTCTGTGGAAGCTGGTGTTTTGGTGGGCCTGGCCTCTTACTCTGAATTTTCCATTAAAAAAAAAATAGAAAATCACAAGAAAAGATATAAAGTATTTTACATTTGACTTCTTAAAATACTGTGGTAAATGAGTATGTAATAAATAGTAGGTACAGAAATTTGAACCAAGAAACTGAATAACCCTTCTGTTATAGAAATAAGATTAAAAGTTGCCCTTGTAACTTTTGCACAAGGCTAGAATTCTTGGGGGTAGTTTACAGCAGTGTCCCCTCTTGTGTTTGTGTTTATTTAAAAACTGATTTCTGCTTCTTCTATGACTTGTTATTTCTCAGTTCCATTCATCTCCCCCAACAGACCCTCCCTTTGCAACAAAGGAAAGTGGATAAGCAAGAACCTCTACCACCTGACTGTGTCTGACAACACATGCACCTTCCACAGCTTCCTCCTCCTCTGCTAAGAGGGAGAGAGATGCAACATCAATAGACTTTGGGAGGAAAGATTGTTCCTTACTTTCACTGGAATCTTTAGATCTTTTTGTGTTCATCTTCTTTTCTTTACTGTGCTCATGGTGTATTTGTTCTCTTGGTGCTGCTTTCTCTTCCCTGAATCATTTAGTGTGTGTGTGCCCGCCCACATGTATGTGCATGTATACATATACACGTACACGCAGGAGTACATGCATGTGTGTGGATGCACATGTGTGTTTGTGCGTGTGTGTGTGTGTGTGTGTGTGTGTGTGTGTGTGTGTGTGTGTGTGTGTGTGTACTTTTCCTTAGGGGCAACATCTTCTTTTCATTTGACCCCTTGGTTCATGTGTGTAAGCTTTGTGGAATTGGTATTGCCGAAGCAGCTTTAATGAAGATTTTAAATAGTCAAAATGGAAGAGGGCCAAATTCTTCTTGTTAGTGCAGCGGCCTCATTAAGCACAGGAGGTTTGTTTATTGTAGCCGACTATCAGAACAATGCTTCAAAGAGGAAAACATACAGAGATGATTGGTAAATACCGTGCTGTGGTAGTGATGGGTGAGGCGCCGCCTCAATGAGATGATGCTTGTGAGCATTTAAAAATACATGCTTAGGTTTGGCTTTTAATGAACACCAAATGTCTAATTTTAATTGTCATTTATGCTGAACGGCTATAAAGAAATAATTGAAGTTTTGCTTGGATAAATGATTATATTGTAGAGGTGGAATGAACACCATCTGCTAGCTCTGAAATGCTTAGAGCTTCTTTTATGCAAATAGGTGATGCCCAAAAGGTGGGGGAAACCTTCCAAAGATACTTGTTTCCTTAAATGTTTTGAGTTAAATGTGTAATAAATGTGTATCCCCAAATTAAATTCAACTTCTAGCAAGTGGGATTTTGTACTGTCTGTAACAGAAATGGCTTTAGACACTTTTAAGCAATTTTAGAAATGCTTGTTCATATTTTGGGGAGATTAAAAGGATTCCTCTCTCTCTCTCTCTCTCTCTCTCTCTCTCTCTCTCTCTCTCTCTCTCTCTCTCTCTCTCAGCAATGGGGTTAAGTGACTTGCCCAGGGTCACACAACTAGTAAGTGTCAAGTGTTTGGGGCTGGATTTGACCTCAGGTCCTCTGGACTCCAGGGCCAGGGCTAGGATTCATCTTTTTAAAAATACAAAAGCTCTTCTAACCCCCAAGGATTCCCTCTTTTCAAATTCCTCTTAGCCCTTTGGCTATACCTTGTCTGTACTTGTCTCATGTTGCTTCAGCATGGTTCCTAAGATGACAGGATTTAGAGGTCAAAGTGACTTTGGAAACAGACCCAGGGAGGTCAATGGTCATTTGGTTACGTCTGTCTCTCCTATTCCATTTCAGGCTTCTTAAGAATAAGGTCTTTGTCATACATCTTTATATCCCTTTTGACTAGATAATGTCTTGTATACTGCAGATATTTCTTTCATTTATTTATTTATCCATCTATCTATCTATTTATAATTTTTAAAAAATTTTAAATTTGTTTTTTTTTAAAGTTATACATGTGGGGCAGCTAGGTGGCACAGTGGATAGAGCACCGGCCCTGGAGTCAGGAGTACCTGAGTTCAAATTTGGCCTCAGGCACTTAACACTTACTAGCTGTGTGACCCTGGGCAAGTCACTTAATGCCAATTGCCTCACTTAAAAAAAAAAAAAGTTATACATGTATAGTCATGCAAAACATTTCCAGCCCGGTTGTGAAAGAAAACAGACAAAAACAAAATTTCAGATAAAGGATGCATTTCTATCAGTTAACAGGCATAAAGTGCCCATGGGCCAAGAACTGTGCTAAATGTTGGGAATCCCAAACCAAAACAGAGACACTCCCTATAGGCTGAAACAGTCCATATAAAAGTACATGCAAAATAGATAAAGTGTGATCTTGGTGTGGGCAGGAGAGAACAGCAGGGCCTGGAGGGATCACAAGAAGCTTTGTTCATGATGGTACCTGAGCTGAGTCTTGAAGAAAGGGAGACAGCCTATGAGGGAAGAAAGGCCCTTGCAGGCTGGGCAGACCGGATCTCAGAGATGTCACGGAGTTTTTCCCAGGACTTTCTTGGACAATGCCTATTTGTTTCATCCTAGGCCAGGACTTCTTTCTTTGAGCCACTTAACAGCTACACAAATACGTGGGAATTGTGTTTCTTCCTCCTTGACTTGGCACACCTTGTAGAGAAAGCATAAACGTGTAATTCCTTGAGATCCAGAGCTATGCTTGATGGATGTTTATATCTCATGTACAAGTGCCATGTGCAAAGTAGGCATTCAATAAATAATTGATAAATGAATGAATAAAATGGTAAAAGGCAGGAAGCCAGTGGGAAGGATGGAGAAGTGTAAGGAAATTTAATAACTCAAAAAGAGACACCAAAAAGTGACTAATTGGAAATATCCATGTGTCTTCAAATGTAGAAAACTTGGTGGTAATGCCTTGTAAGGTTGATACTGTGTGTGTGTGTGTGTGTGTGTGTGTGTGTGTGAGAGAGAGAGAGAGAGAGAGAGAGAGAGAATGAATGAATGAATGAATGAATGAATGAATGACTGAAAGAAAGAAAAAACATTTGATCAAATGCTTCCTTTGTGTTAAGCCCTTGGGTAGGTATTGGGGATGCCAAGACGGTCCTTGCCTTCTAATAATTTACAGTGTAACGGGGAAGGCTACAAACATGGGGCTTTTCCCTGATCTCATTAATTCTCTTGCTGTGGATATTATGTTAATTTGGTATCAGTTCCTCGAGGGCAAGGGCTCCTTCACCAATGTCCTTGCATCCCTTCGCACATGATAACTGTTCATAAGAACTGTTGATTGGTTGATCAGTAGTTGTTCTCTCCCCTTGAGGAAATGAAGTGGCCCCCCTTCTGCCTTCTCAAGCTGGTGGGATATTATCAAGTACATCTCCCCTTTACCCTTGTTTGACCTTGAGCCACGGAGCTTAGAGTGCCTGCCAGACTTCATCTTTGGGCGGCTGGGTCCTCATCTGTAACAGGGTAGGGGTGGACTAGGTGAGGCTGAGGTTTTCTCCAGCTTTCAATGTTCTCAATTCTCTTCTCATGCAAACTTCTGATCCCCAACTTTGAGAATCACTATCGTGATCCCTGATTTACCTTCAAGGTCCAGCTGTCAACATTTGGTAGGGAAGTGAGGTGCAATTACTAGCAATCCAGGTGGCATTTGTCTCTTGTGGATTAGAGCAGCAGCCAATCTTGGCATCCCCCTAAGAAGGCATCGTCTTCTGTACTTAATAGTTAAATAGTTTAGAAAGGAAGTTGGGAGACTTCGGGAAATGGTACCTAGAGTTAGATAGGAAGGTTATCAAAGCCTTGAGCCTTCTCAGCTGTGTATGATAGAAAGGATTCTTCCTTTTTTAGTCTGGGCAGATGCAGGTATTCTCATAGAGAGACAGACAGAGACAGTGTGTGTGTGTGTGTGTGTGTGTGTGTGTGTGTGTGTGTGTGTGTGTGTGTGTGTTCTAAACCCATCTCTTATCCTAAGCTGGTTAGGCCACTAACCAGATAATTTTGATGTCATCAGATATTTGGATATTATTCATCTTTGACTTTCCATTGTTATCACTGGCATGTTATTCAACAGTTTCAATACAACTACAGCATGTCAGGCCATTATCACTTTTGTTATACTGAACTATACTGATAGCAAAGTGAATTTCTCCATTGTAATCATTAGGTAAGCAGCCAAATTATTAGTGGGATTTTTTCCCCAGCCGAGTATATAATACATTGTGTTATTTGTTGCTTATTGTGCAACTCTTCCTTAAGCTGCCCAGTTTGGATATTCCTCAGGTCTACAGAAGCCTGCTTACATCAAGAGTTCTGGAGACTAGCTTCTGGATGTTGTCATCAGTTTGTCTTAGAAAGATGGCGATCGCAAGACCTCTGTCACTTCTCATGTTTTTAGGTGAAAATGTAGCACCAGATGGTAAGAGATGCCCATAAAGTAGAGTTTTGCTTTAGGCTGACTTGAGAATGGCCACTTTTCTTTCTCCATTCAAGAGATAGCTGGCAGCAAACAACACTTGTTGTGCCAGCCTCTTTATGTAGCCTAAGTGAGTCATTTGTTACCCAGGAGAATCTAGCACTAAGTATTACTGATGTATTTTTAAGCAGAATTACAGAATGTTATCACACTTAAAGTGATAGAAAAATAAGAGTAATTGTGGAACTAAGAGAGACCACTGCGGGTATGTCTTCCTGAAAGGTAAAACTATCATCCACAGACAATCTCCAACTTTTTAACATTTCTAGTCAAATGATTCCCAGGTGTTTTTATCTGTCTCTCTCTACACACACACACACACACACACACACACACACACACACACACACACTCACACTCACACTTCTCAAACTCAGCATGTCCACAACAGCAGTCATCTTTCCCTGCAGACCCTCCCCTTCTTTACTTCTCTATTACTTTCAGTGGAACCATATCCTTCCATTCAACCAGGCTTGCAACCTTGATTTTAGCCCCAGCTCACCCCAGTATCCAAGCCATAGCAAAATCTTGTTTTTTCTACCTTCACAGTATCTTTTATTCTTTCCACTCAGATAGCCATGACCCTAATCTAGGCCTTTATTACCTCTCACCTGCACTACTGCAGTTGTGTTCTAAATGCTTTCCTCCTTCAAGTCTCTCCCCACCTCAATACATTTTTTTATTCAGCTACCAAGGTGATTTTTCTCAAGTGTTGTTCTGGCTATGTCACCTCCCTGCTCAAAGACCTCCAGTCGATCCCTATCACCTCCAGTATCAAACAGAGTTTTCAGTTGGGCACTTAAAACTCTTCAATAATGGAACAATTACAATAATAGAACAAATGAACCCCTCCCCCCTAAAAAAACCCAACCCCATTATGCTAAGTTGGGATATCAGAAAAATATCTTCATTACAGATTTGGAAGTGGGATCGATCAGAATCCTCATGTTAGGCAGTGGTAGTGTGTACTCTGTCTCAATGAATGCTTACATTGCATGCTATGGTGTGAGCCTTTAGAGAAGAAAGGTAGAGTGGGAGATTGAGAAGAGGGAAGGGCTTCTGGGATCCTCCTTTTTCACCTGCTGCCACTGAAAGGCCTGGGCTGGATCTGGGGAAGATGGGCCAGGGTTGGGGTTAGTTTATGTAGGTCAGGGAGCAGCACAAGTTCAGGGTTAGGGTGCTTTGGTCATGGGGGCCAAACCTTTTAGAAATTTGTAACTCCAGTAGCAAATTTAAAATACACTCATCTACTTCCCGGGGGGGGGGGAGGTTCTTTTCAAACATTTATTAAATGTTTGCTTCTTGAATGAACAACAGACTACAGTATATTTAAAATCATTGAATGAAGCTCTATTTTCCACAAAATAGAGGGCTTTTTTTATTCATTTCTCCCATATTTATCTACTTTTAAAATCTGCTGCCTTTCCTATATCTAATTCTCATTTACTCACTGGTGGTTCTCAGATATCAAGCCGTGCAAGTTGGAGTGAATATATCAATTGAGTCTTATTCTCACACTGTCAGCTGGAAAGATGGAACATTCATGTTCTTCATGTGTGAGGTGAATTTCATTTATCATGAGCAAGTCCAGACAATACATTTTTTGCCACCATAGGATGCTGATACTATAAACAACCACAGTCTGAAATCCCTCTTAAAATAGGCAGAGTGAAGGAAAACCTCAAAAGGGGCTGGTGTGTGTGACCCGCTGCCGCTCATCTCAAGTTTCCACACTAGCAAAGTCATTATTTGTCAAAGCAAACAGACAACAATGTGGTTCATTGTGGCCACTGGCAAGAAACAAGGCCACAGTTTCTTTCTCAGCTGATGATATTTAGCTTGCCAAGGATTTGGGGTAAAAAAAAATGAAGGGATAGCATCATGTGGGTTGGAAGACCTCATCTCCTGCAGGTGTCATAGGCCAGGAGGTTCACTAGGTAGACCACAATAAACATCCCAGAAGACTGAAAGTGCGTTAAGTGCCAAGCTGACTGGCTCATCCATTTCCTCATTTTACAGAACAGGACATTGGAACTCAGAAAGGTTAAATGGTTTGTATAGTCAGGTAAGAATTCACACAGTTCTTCAAAACTGTGTCTTCTGGCTCCTAGTCTTCTGTACTTTCTATTATCTAGCACATGATACTTATATTCAGTGTCAAGATCAAGCATAGTTTTTAGTGCTAACTTATGGCCACGAGAACCGGAAAGTCACCTAAAAGATGAGATCAAAAGCAATGAATGGACTTAAAGGCCAATGATTACAGAAAATATTGGGTGGTGGTTGGATATCCTTTTTTCTCAAGAAATAATTAGAGTGATCACCCACTAAAGTTTAGCTCTAGGGTGGAAAAATAATGAACATGGTTGAGATGTAGTTACCAGATGCTCTTGCAATCACCACCCTTCCCTCTCTTAGCTGTCAAAGAGAAAGTAAATGGAAGAAATAAGACTGCCCGGGAGTATCATAAGAAGTTGTAGCAAGGATACAAGAGCATGGGAAAGGGACAGTAGAGAAGTTTGTTTTCTCCCTTTGCTTCAACTGCTTTGGGATGAGGTTCTTGTAAGGACAATATAACTAACTTTGTAAAGATTTCTTTTTATAAGGGAAATTATCTTTTCATTGATAATTTTTTATCCTATAAGAAAGTTTAAAAAATAGTTTTCTCTCCCAAGAAAAGAAACAAAGGTCTTGATTTACTTCTACTTAGACTTTTAAAGTTATATTGAGACAGCAGACTGCTGCATCTGCTAGTGTTCTCTCAAGCTTTTTATATTTACAAAAGTAAAGATAGATCTATGGGAAATAAGCCTAGTTCTTAAGCAAAACAACTTGTTTGATCAAAGAGGCTGATAAACAAGTTAGTAGAAAACCAGGAATTAACATTATCCTTAATGTCTCATAGTTTGGAGAATCTACTTTTTTGTAAAATTGGTTGGGACAGCATTTTTCCACCAACACTTCCAGGGCACCTCCCTAATTCCGAACACCCTTTTAAAAGAAGTTTACATCTCTCAATTTAAAAAAAAAATAAAATTGTTTTTTTGGACTCTTCAATTCTGTTTTGTGTGGGGGGGGGGAGGGGGGGTTTGGCGGGGCAATGAGGATTAAGTGACTTGCCCAGGGTCACACAGCTAGTAAGTGTCAAGTGTCTGAGGCCGGATTTGAACTCAGGAACTCCTGAATCCAGGGCCAGTGCTTTAGCCACTGCTCCACCTAGCTGCCCCCTTGTTTTATTTTTTAGTGTTGACAGATGATAGTTCAGCAATCTTATCTGCGAGTTTTCTTAGTACTTAATACTGGGAGCTTGCGCTCATCAAGGATAGCTAGGATGCTTTCTTGCCATTGCTTCATTTGTCTTGGATTCTAATTCCCTCTGAATTATTTTTTGTTCCTTCTTTCTCTCATTTAAAGATTATTCTCCTTTATTTGAGAAAAGAAAACTTTATCAAGATCTTTGTAGATTTTCTCAACCACCCTATTCCTGGCAATGGATGTTGGCATTTCAGCTACCGTAATCTTGATGATTCTCAGCAGGGAGAACACTGAGCTCCTTAACAGGAAGACCTGAATTCAAATCCTGCCTCAGACATTTACTTGCTCTGTGACCTGAGTAAGTTACTCCAAGGCTCTCAGCCTCCTTTTCCTTATCTATAAAATGGTGATAATATCTCTTTTACCGGGTTGAGGTAAGTGCACTTTGCAAACCTTAGAAATACAAGCTAGCTAGCAAACTAAATGGTTCTCCTTAGTACCACAATGTGAAATTACCTGAAAATGCCAGCCAGGCTTACCAATGACCTAGCATATAACCCTGGACAAGTCATTTAATCCCGTGAGGAACTCAGTTCCTCCTCATCTGGAAAAGGAGATAGAGAAGGGAATGGCAAAACACTGCAGTATCTTTGCCGAGAAAACCCCATATGGAATCACAGAGAGTCGGTGCAACTGAACAACTACGTGATGCTTTTTGTTGTCTTTCCATCTGTGATAAAACCAACATTCTTACCTTCTTCTTCCAAGAGAGCTCACAGGACATCCTTTCAGTGAACCGAAGCGTCCTTTAGTCTTCTGGTTTCACTTAGAATAAAAATGTCAAGACTGATATGACCTAGTGTGGCCATACTGGTCATTGGATAAGAACCTTACATTTAGCCTATCGACAATCAAGTTTATATTTTTAGATAGCCTAAAAATGGCTAAGCAGTTGGATATAGAACCTACTGAGATGATTCCTCAGTCCAGATGCCTCAGTCAGATACTGTGGATGTAGCCAGAACCCACGTCAGAGAGTACAGAGATCCACTGAAGCAAAGCCAAATAGGAGTTGAGTTGTTTTGTCTTCTTTCTGTCATCTCTCATCACAGAGGTTCCTTTTTGAGAGGCAATGATATTTCGCTGCCTCTTTTAGCCTTTCGTTTTTATTGAAGTATGTTACAACCAAATCTCAGGGATACTTTGGAAGTCAAATTTACATGGCATGCCATGCAAATATATATATAAAACATTTGAGCCTCCCACTAACCCTTTAGGGAAGATACTGCAAGCTTTTTGGTCCCCATTTTCTTTTTTTTTTCCTTTTTTGGTGAGGCAATTGGGGTTAAGTGACTTACTCAGGGTCACACAGCTAGTAAGTGTTAAGTGTCTGAGGTCAGACTTGAACTCAGGTCCTCCTGACTCCAGGGCCAGTGCTCTATCCACTGCACCACCTACCTGCCCCCCCCCCATTTTCTTTTAATAATGTTTTTTTTTTTTTCAGATAAAGAAACTAACAAAAAAAATTATGCTTCAATCTGTATTCAGATACCATCAGTTCTTTTTCTGTAGATGGACTGCATTTTTCATAAGTCCTTCAGAGTTGTCTTGGATCATTGCATTGCTGAAAATAACCACATCATTCACAGCAGATCATCTTACAATATTGCTCTTATTTTGTATACAGTACATTTCACTCTGCATCAGCTCATGTAGGTCTTTTCAGGTTTTTCCGATAGCATCCCGCTCATCATTTTTTTGTAAACTACATTTATATAGTACTCTATTTTTTTTATTTTTGTTTTTTGTTTTTGTGGGGCAATGAGGGTTAAGTGACTTGCCCAGGGTCACGCAACTAGTAAGTGTCAGAGGCCAGATTCGAATCCAGGGCCGGTGCTTTATCCACTGCACCACCTAGCTGCCCCCTAAATAGTACTTTAAAGAGAGATTTCCTTACAATAAGCCAATGAGGTTGATTATTGAAACAGTAATAGATAACATTTATATAGATTATAGTTATTTATATATAGATTATATTTATATAGGTTTTCCAAAAGAAGAAAAATTAAAAAAAAAAAGTAAGATCTACAGGAATTCTGTCTTGCCCTTGCATATTGTATGTAGATATCAGAAGCCTTGAGTAATCCTACTGCCCTTCCTTCTTTAAGCGTTTTGTCACTTGTGAATTGCTGGAATTCTGCTGTTCTTCCCTAGCTGTCATACCTGTGGTAACAGCGATGTCTGGGGGTAGTTTCTCCTCCCTGCCCCATTAAATTTAAAGCCATCTTTACCACAGCAGTTAAGTCACCGAGCAAATAGATTCCTCCCAGCTCTCACTAGAGCCTCTCCATTCCTGACTAAGAGCCCCTCATTCTTGTCTTTTAAGTATGTGCTGCTGCCTTTGAAGGTGGGGGGCAGAGGGAGGGGAAGCTGTTACAGCTCCTTGTTAACCATGATAAATTGTTAGAGGCTCTCCTTCCCTGTCTCTTCCATGAAGTATCCCATTCAAGTAGTACTCCTTGAAAAACTCTTCACTCTCACAAAGAATTATGTGGGAATATCCATTTGTGCTTATGGTAGGAAGGAAATACGTTTTTATATTTTTGCCTCCAGAAAATGTTACATTACTTGACTATTTAGTTTTGCAAAATTAAAAATAATTAAAGCACTTCCTCTTCTTATCCCCTGTTAATAAGGACTTAATTTTACTATACATAACAGGGCATCATCATATGTTATAAAGTAAATTTTGTGCAAAAATTCAGCTTCAAAATTCAGCTGAAAATGTGTCAAACAACAGATGTGGAAATAATCCATTTGTGCTTTACTTCAATCCTTCTTTAAGGAAGGAAGTGAGGGAGATATTTTATAAAATGACATCAAATCAAGCAATTGAGTGGCTCTCCAATGATTTTGAAAGTACTCTACCTTGGTGAGCATCAAGCACAAGCATGTAAATTATGTGTCAGTATATCTCATTCCTTCAAATTCAAGTATATGCTCAAAAATGTCAGAAAAAAGTTATTAGAGCTGTGTCGAATAGCTTTTATTTTTCGTTCTGATGCTTGTACCACAATGTCTCATAGTCTGAATGTCATTTTCCCCATACTCTTTTTTTTCCTGTGTTTTACAGTTGGAAAGAAAAATTATGCTGACATCCCTCGCATCTGCCTGAGCTCTTCAGATGGTTGGGGGACGCCACTCCTGTTCTCAAATACTCTGGGAAGGGCTGCCAGCCATTACTTAGCATGATGCCCAACATATATTGATAGAAGCTCTAATCATTAAGGGGCAATAAAGCTAGCACTTCTAACCTTGAACTCTCTGGATTAATTTCCATGGCTGTCATTTTAACAATATTGTTATAGGTTTTCAAATGCAAATTACAGTAACAGGTAACTAAGCTTAACTGAGCTCAAATCTTTGAGTTATAGCAGGCTTTGGGGACCCATTAACTATTTCCTAGCAACAAAATAAAAATACAATTGCTAGAAAACTAAAAGCCTTCTACTGATCTTCATGTAACATTTCAGTTGTTTTCCTCAATCATTTAGTATCACAGAGACAGACAGACAGACAGACACACCCCTTTCTGTAATGTAGATTCTGACCCAGGCAAAAATGAGGAGGGTATCTTTTACTATAAACGACTACTTATGTGATTTCTTTTTTTTTTCTTTTTTTTTTTTTTTTAAGTGAGGCAATTGGGGTTAAGTGACTTGCCCAGGGTCACACAGCTAGTAAGTGTTAAGTGTCTGAGGCTGGATTTGAACTCAGGTCCTCCTGACTCCAGGGCCAGTGCTCTATCCACTGCGCCACCTAGCTGCCCCTTAAAACATCCTTTTTTTTTTTTTTGGTGAGGCAATTGGGGTTAAGTGACTTGCCCAGGGTCACACAGCTAGTAAGTGTTAAGTGTCTGAGGTCAGATTTGAACTCAGATCCTCCTGAATCCTGGGCCAGTGCTCTATCCACTGTACCACCTAGCTGCCCCTACTTGTGTGATTTCTTAAGCCATACAATAATTGATGGTGTCAGCACTAATAAATAACTGAAGAGCTCCTTACCTCCTGCAGTTGTAGGTCTGTGGATGGTGATTCTTGAAAACACCAGTGTTGCAACTCTTTAGTCTATGGAAAAGAAAGTGACTCCTTGACCATAAACATTTTTTTTTTTAATTTTGTCTGCCAGTACAGAGACAGGAAGTCTTAAAAGGTAATTAAAAGGTAGCGCCCCCCCAATGAAACCAAACAAATGGATGCTGCCTACCACAGATCTGTGCCCTGGTTGACTTTTCCCCCCACACTTTTATCTGGAAAAGCTCTTCTGGTATCACTTGCCCCTAGGAGTTCCAACACTTCCTCCCAATGTAAGACAGATAAACTTTTCAAGCACCAAATCTGCCAAGCCGGTGAGGTCTTCATCTCCCTTCACCAGCCACCGCTCCTCCTCACCTACTGCCCCATGGGATCTTTCCGAGGTCATGGAAGTCACCTTCCCTTCAGCGCTAGCTCTTGTGTGCACATTTAGAAAGAAGTCTCTTACTGGTCTCTTTGTTGTTATTGCTGTCCTTGCCTTCTGTTGCATCTGTTCACTTCGCTTGTATTTCTTTTGTTTGGGATGTTTGAGAAGCCAATGTCTTCAGTTTTGACTTTCTTTCTAAAAAAAGGTTTTAGAGTCTTCTGTATTATTGAATGTCTTATAGGGTTAAGCTCAGGTTTGTAGGATAGGTTACCTTCCTCTGCATTCTGAGCTCTGGTGCTCTTTGGAGCATGTTCTTCTGTTCCCTCCTTTTATTTCATTGGATGAGGAAGAGTCTTGTGTTAATTGAATGTTCTTTCCTCTGTACTTGAAAATCTCTGTCCTGATGGCTTGCAGAACTAAACTGAATTGTTAAATTTAACCACTCTGTGTCTCGAAGTTTGCGGTGTAAGGTTTTTTTCTCTCTCCCCCACAAGGGATCTGTGAAATTTTTCAGTTGGTGTGTTCAAAAGTTCTGGGAAAGTCTTAGCTGTTATTTCCTGTCATGTTCTTCTGGGTGACCTGTGATCCTTAGGTTGTCTTTTTATAGCCTGCCTTCCAGATCGCTATCTTTCGCTTGTATATTGAGTGAATCTTTCACTGCTCTTGGGATATTGTTGGATTTTTGTTTTTTTACTTCTGGTATTCTAGGTCGTCTTTTCCTTTGGAGCATTTGCATTCACAATCTATTGTTCTTTCTTCTGTTTCTTTGGGGAGACTTGTCCTTGCAGGTTCCAGTTTTTCTATTCTGTTCACAGTTTTTGATGTAGGACATAAAATTCTGTTCTCATAATTCTCATTTCTCTTTTGCATGACTCCAGGTTAGCATGTTGTGATTCCCTGTTCTCAAATTCTAAAGGGTCCTCTGGCTCATCAAGTGTTGATAATTTTCCTTTATATTGCAATATTTATTCATAAATGTCTGAACTTGTTTACTGTATCTGGAGGAGGCCATATTGCCTTCTGGTTCGCCTGTTGCTTTATCTGTTTATAGTCAAGGTCTTTGGTAATTTCTCTCTTCCTTTCTCCCCTCTTATTTTTCGCAGCCTGGAGCCAGGGTTCCATGGCACTGGAAAGAGGGAGGGGGAACCAGAGGGGTGGGTTTTATTGTAAACCTGTGTCTTGTCCTTGGGTTTGGTAGTGTGCGGCCTGACTGCTGCTAGCATGGGAGTGGTCTGTATGTTGACTGAGTTCAGGGCAATGAGTGTCAGTGCCCGAGGTGTGTCTGTTTTTAACCTTCTTTTTGATTTTGGGTGTCCCAGACCATGGGAACGGCTTTATCTTTTTTATTTTAGAGGATGTCTCTAAAAATTTCTTTAAGGAATCTTTCCATTTGTTTTGTAGTAGGAAAGTAGAAAGAAGGTGTTGGTTTTTTGGGTTTTGTTTTGTTTTTTAAGAAAGAAAGATAGGAAAGAGAAGGGAAAGGAAAGGAGGAGGCACCTTGTCATGGCTAGTGTGTTTGGAGTTAGAAAAGTCTGGGTTGGAATCAACTTCAGATCTAGCTCTTGTCATAGTGCCCTCCACACCACAGAGTTACTCCTTAAAAGCTCATTGACTTGTTTTTTGTTTTGTTTTTAGTGAGGCAATTGGGGTTACGTGACTTGCCCAGGGTCACACAGCTAGTAAGTGTTAAGTGTCTGAGGCCGGATTTGAACCCAGGTACTCCTGACTCCAGGGCCGGTGCTCTATCCACTGCGCCACCTAGCTGCCCCTCATTGACTTGTTGAATGGAATCAAATGAGATTATGCTTGTAAAATGCATTGTAAGAATTTAGGGCACTTTATGGTTAAAGTGGCTTATTTTTCAAGAAGACAAAAAAGTTGTTGTGGGCTTTGTGGGCTAGCCTTTCAGGGGCATTTCCCATTGCTTTGTGGTGGCATGTTTTGTTGTGGGACATGCAAGGGGGGTGGAGGTGGGGATTAAGTCTCAGAAATCATTTATTGTGTGGTGTCTATAGCAAATCTGTTTGAAGTAATGATTGTATAGATTAAAAATCACTTCTGTAAAAGCCCTCCAGTACCTCCTCAGGGAGTGTGGGTGTGGAGGTTTTATCCTTAAAGATTGCAAAGAAAGTGTTGGGCCTAAGAATGGAAAGGCTGTTTGCTAAGGCCCACCCAAGCTGATGATCTACTCTGCTATAAAGGCTTGTGAGTCACATCAGTAGTGGAGAGTTTCCTTACTGTCAAAGGTGGAGATGTCTGACATATCAGTATTCCATAAAGAAAGAACAAAGTTGGGGAAGCTTGGGGCATAAATGAAAAAGTGCCTGCCCTTAGAGGGCTTACATTCCAGTAGAAGAGACAACATTTGTACATATAATTCTATGCAGAATACACATATATGTATATGATACACTCAGTACTATGAGAAAATAATGTTTTTTGAGGCTCCCAGAGGGCCCCCCCCCCACCTAGAGGGCCTAACTCCAGAGCCTTGCCTGACTTTTTTTTTTTTTGAGGGGCAGTGGGGGTTAAGTGACTTTCCCAGGGTCACACAGCTAGTAAGTGTCAAGTGTCTGAGGTCTGATTTGAACCCAGGTACTCCTAACTCCAGGGCCGGTGCTCTATCCACTGCGCCACCTAGCCGCCCCTTGCCTGACTTTTTTAAGGCCAGCCCAGAGTCAGTCAAGTTGGACCTTGGACTGTGCATAGAGACAATTAGAGATTAAAACCACGCCTGGACTCCGACCTCAGCACGTACTGCTCATGGACCACCCTCAAGTCCAGCAAACCAATAGATTTGAAGGACGCTGGCCAATGAGCTTGGAGCAGTGTGGAAGGGCCGCCTCTCCTCCGGACCACAGGGAGCTTACACTCTCTCACAAGCTCTTGGCCTGGGACTCAGGAGGAGCAGCCATGCAGCTCACTCTTTCTCTCCTCTGTCCTATGTAGGGGTTCTGAACTTTTGGAGTGATGTGCTCTCTCTGTACTTATATTTAATATGCTTTAATAAATGCTTAATGTGTTTTTAAAAAAATGTTTTTTCTCTTTGACAATTCCTCAGTCTGAAGTTTTGGGAGTTTTTTGACTGTTTTTTCCTCACAACCTAGCTAATGTGGGAATGTTTTCCATGACTACTCATGTATAATTTATTTTGAAATGCTTGAGTTCTAGTGGGTGGGGATGGGAATAGAGGAGGAAGAGAAGTTGGAACAATTTTTTTTTTAATTGATGTTAAAATTTGTTTTTACATATATTTTGGAAAATAAAATTCTATTCTTAAAAAAAAATTAAAAAAAAAATAAATGCTTAATGCCCCAAACTGGTGCTACAGCCTCTAATTTCTTTTTTTCTCTCCTTTTTTCTTTTTCTTTTCTTTTCTTTCCTTTCCTTTCCTTTCTTTTTTTTTTTTTTTGGTCGGGGCAATGAAAGTTAAGTGACTTACCCAGGGTCGCGCAGCTAGTGTCAAGTATCTGAGCCTGGATTTGAACTCAGGTCCTCTTGAATCCAGGGCTGGTGCTTTACACACTAAGCCACCAGCTGCCCTCTAAAGCCTCTAATTTCTAAGTAACAATATATTAGAAACCCCAGCTAAATTCCCTAAAACTTGGGACAGAGATAGGCACCCCTATAAAATTTCAAATGACACAGTACAGAATGTGTACCGGAGAAAGATTGTGGTGGATAGGGAAAAGACAAATTTGCTTCTGGCTTCCTAAGTTCTTATTCTGAAAAGTTCCGTGCTTGGGATGATTTGGCTGGTTTTTCACTTAAAAATCTCTTTCTCCCTGTTGGGGAGAATATTTTGAATAGAAACATCTACCCTTTGTTTTTTTTACATTGTGTTGCTGTTTCCCCAGTCTTCTAGAATTCCAACATAGTTTCCTTTATCCTTAACCCCTCAGCATTTTGGGTAAAGCCCCGCCCCAGTGGGGAATGCTTTACTCCACCAAAGCCATTCCTAAAGGGTTTTTCTTTGGTGCTAACTGGGTTTGCCCAAGCCAGCTTCCTTGCTCTGTATGCCAGCAGACAATGCTCACCATTGTGAGCCTGGCAGGATCTGGAGGCAGCCTTGCACGCATCCTCCTCCTTTATCTGCTCTTTGGAAATGAACCTTACTGGCTGCTGGGTCCCCAGAGCAGAATGATGTAGTAGCAACAATGCTTTTTACTTAACATATACATAGCATTTGTTAGAGTATAACCTATCCACTTTTTATTTTTGAGGAAAATCACTAGAGTTTAACAGATTTCAGTCTTGTCTTCATGTGATTTCCAGCCTAAATGAGTAGGTTCTTTTTTTTTTTTTTTGGTGAGGCAATGAGGGTTAAGTGACTTGCCTAGGGTCATGCAGCTAGTAAGTGTCAAGTGCCTGAGGCTGGCTTTGAACCCAGGTTCTCAACTCCAGGGCTGGTGCTCTATCCACTTCGCCACCTAGCTGCCCCTTAAGTGAGTAGGTTCTTAACCTACTCAGAGACTTCTTTACCAAAGAAAACATTAATAACTATTTCCCTATAAAGGATTCCCTTTGTAATCCTGTTTTTTAAAATTTGCATTTAAAAACAATATTCTGAGGAGACAGGGGGCTTTGCTAAGCATCCAGAAGGGTCCCTGACATCAAGAAAAGTGAAAAATTCCTGAATTAGCTCATTACCAATTTGTTATATGAGGAAAGCATCACATGCTCTTGGACTTGGAATGAGTTCAAATCCTGTTTCTGACACTTAATAGCTTTGTGACCCTGGAGTTCATGTAAGCTGATGGTACTTTAGATTTCCTCTTCTCTAAATGAGGATGCCAATACCCAGGGTGCCTGTGGTGGCTGTTCACCTTGAATAAGCCAAAGTATGGAGAATGCTTTGTTAACTTTAAAATGCTATAGAAACATCAGTCAGGACTGTTAGACTGTGAGCATCTACATTGGTGCCAGGGCTGGCTTTAGATCTGCCCCTGTTTTTAGTTGTAGTTTGGGGGATTATGGGGATGGCTTCATCTCTCTTTTCATCCCATGCCAAGAAACCCCACTTTGTTGGGCTTGTGTCTTATATGTCTACAGTTTTCCTTCTTAGTCCTTGGCACCTGTATGCAACGATCTGTTTAGGTAGAACATTAATTTGAGCAAGTATTTCATTATTTTACACTTAAAGGGCAGAAGAGAAAAATCAATTCAAGATTATATAACAAATTTCTATAAAAGTAACTAAGGAAACATTTAAAAGCATCATTTCCTATCCTTATCCAATATCCTCATCCACCTGAGCATAAATGTTGCAAAATGTTTTGATTTTCTTCGTCTTCCACGTCCCAAATTCTTCAGCATAACAGATCATTACCTCTTTATTGGCATCTGTTTCCATTCATTTTTCCTCACAGCAATTTCTCTTGCTCCTCTTATCTTCTTGGCTCAGTGTAGAGTTGAGATGCAGTGTGGGCTAGCAAAGTGTTTCTCAGAGTGTGGTCTGGTAACCCCAGGGGTCCCTAAGGCTCTTTCAGGGGATCTGGGAAGTCACAACGATTTCCATAATTTTTAATTTATGTTGATACATATGATATATAAGCAAAAGTTCTTGGGGGGAGGTTGCAATAATTTTTAAAAGTATCACAGAGTCCTGAGACTAAAAACAATTTTGAGAACTACTAGGGTAGTGGATAGAATACTGGACTTTGTTGTCAAGAAGAACCTAATTCAAATACAACATGTTTCTGACATGTCTTAGCTGGGCAAGACAGAATTCCTGTAGATCTTTTTTTTTAAAATTTTTCTTCTTTTGGAAAACCTATATAAATATAATCTATATATAAATAACTATAATCTATATAAATGTTATCTATTACTGTTTCAATAATCAACCTCATTGGCTTATTGTAAGGAAATCTCTCTTTAAAGTACTATTTAGGGGGCAGCTAGGTGGTGCAGTGGATAAAGCACCGGCCCTGGATTTGAATCTGGCCTCTGACACTTACTAGTTGCGTGACCCTGGGCAAGTCACTTAACCCTCATTGCCCCACAAAAACAAAAAACAAAAATAAAAAAAATAGAGTACTATATAAATGTAGTTTACAAAAAAATGATGAGCGGGATGCTATCGGAAAAACCTGAAAAGACCTACATGAGCTGATGCAGAGTGAAATGTACTGTATACAAAATAAGAGCAATATTGTAAGATGATCTGCTGTGAATGATGTGGTTATTTTCAGCAATGCAATGATCCAAGACAACTCTGAAGGACTTATGAAAAATGCAGTCCATCTACAGAAAAAGAACTGATGGTATCTGAATACAGATTGAAGCATAATTTTTTTTGTTAGTTTCTTTATCTGAAAAAAAAATTATTAAAAGAAAATGGGGGGGGGCAGGTAGGTGGTGCAGTGGATAGAGCACTGGCCCTGGAGTCAGGAGGACCTGAGTTCAAGTCTGACCTCAGACACTTAACACTTACTAGCTGTGTGACCCTGAGTAAGTCACTTAACCCCAATTGCCTCACCAAAAAAGGAAAAAAAAAGAAAATGGGGACCAAAAAGCTTGCAGTATCTTCCCTAAAGGGTTAGTGGGAGGCTCAAATGTTTTATATATATATTTGCATGGCAGTTTTGCTGGATCATTGTTCCTTTTTCTCTTAATCTTTCTTTTAGGAGTCTGTGAGTGTTAGGTTTGGGTTTGGGCATGAAAACTAATGACTGATGAGAAGAGAGAATGTCCTGTTAATAACCATGTCAGCTTATCCCATAGGAAGGATGAAATGATTATGCTGATGATGGAAGCTAAGCACAGCCTAGAGTTGAGATTAGAAAAATAGCAGCTAGATGTTCCCCTGCCGTCATGGCCTGGTCATGAGCTGCTGCACAGAGCTGGAGAAAAGCCCTGAGCTGCAATGAGTGGGCCACCTACAAATCTACATTCCATAATCCCAGCTGGGCTCTCACTGCAATGAGGCAATGCTTTCGTCCCTCCCTGACTGATTCACTCTCCCACTCACCACAGTGATCTCTCATGGCTCGCCCTCCTTCCATGCTTTTCACCAAGAGACAGTGAGACAGACAGACAGCCTTTACTGAGAGCTCTCTTTTCCCTCCATTCCATCTCTCTGCCCCACTCTTTCCTCCTTCACTGCTGCCTGATACCAAAAGGTAGTCAGTTCTTCTAGCAAGATCGACCACTCTACAGACACACTTGATCTTAACCTGTCTCATCTTTTCCAGCAGATTGCTTCCTCTCTCATGCCCATTCTCCCTCTCACTAAGACTTAGTCTGTCCTTATCTATGAGTGCTTCCCTGCTTCCTACAAACATCCTTAAAACCCCACACTTGATCTAGCCATCCCTGCTAGCTATATCATTCCATCCAACTCTTCCATTTGGTGCCCATGTGGTACCTCCACTTTCACTCTCTTCTAAATCCTCTGTAGTCTGCCTTCTGCCCCCTCCATCTCCCTGCCAGGAACACCATGTATCCAAGAGCAAATGGGAGCAAATCATTTGGGTGAGAGATCATATGACTTGTGAGGTTTGCAGTCTGGTTCTCTTCAGGAGTAGAGATGGGACTGTGGGGCACAGGAGAATGGTTCCTGACTATGCTAAGGAAGAGGAGAGTGGAAAAGGACTCATTTTAGGAAAAGGTGCTGAGAAAAATTCTATTGTATATATTTCCATTTTAGTTTCAATTCAATTAATTTAAAAGTTGAATACCCAGACTTGAGAAGTTCTCCATCTGAATGGTTTGGGGGAGGGGGGAGGGGTGTGTCAGTAGACCAAGATAGATGATTTATCAGCAAATCCACCCACAAACATGAACCCCAGCCTGTGAGAAGATGGTACTTTGTGGTTCATGGTAGACAGAGATAGCAGAAATAAGTCTACCTTTTGAAAGGAGTTAACTTAATTCCCTATGAATCACTGAGGCACAGACAAATCTAGGGCCTTTTAATTCAGTGTCAGGCAGGTAAAGGAAAAAGGGAAAAGGTGTAAACACTTAAGTGAAGAGGGTACCAAATTGTACATAGGTTTTTATTTCTTAAGATTTACTCCTTAAGAATTCATCTTTTGAAATTTGGTGTTCAGTATACAATTTAATGATGAACTGTTTAATAAAAGACTTAAACAGTTCCCAGACTCTCAGGATGCTGGGTGACCTATCCCTGACCAGGAATCCTCTCTGCAACATCTTTCACAAGTGATCTTCCAGTCCCTGTCTGAAGACTCCAGTGAATGGGTGGGTATTCACTACTCTGGGAACTACTCATCTACCCTTCTCGAGGTCAGCTTTAATGGCTAGCTACATTAGGATCTCATTGGTTTAAGCAGAGCAGCATTCTCCCCAGAAAGCTATCTGGGGCCACTGAGAGGTGACATGATTTATTCAGGATCACACTGGCAGAGCTTAAAGCCAGCTTTTCTTGATTCTGGGACAGCTTTATCAATGGTGTCCCAGTTAGGTAATATGTAAGTCAAATAAAGTGAAAATTAAAATCAGAGAATTGTGATATTTGTTTGGAGATCAGGAAAAGTGATTTGTAGTTAGCAATGTTTAATATACTGGCTAAAAATTTTCTGCTCCCATCCTTGAAAATTTTTTAGCGCTATGAATGTCAGGAATAAATAACCGGTATTGGCTGTATTGCAATTGAAATAATGCCAAAGTTCTCGAATCATTAAGACTACAATGATTGTGGATAACGAATTTAATTACACTCTCATTTGAATGAACACAGATTGACCTAAATTTGTGTGTAATATTTGACACACCTTTCCTCAGCATGAGGGTATTCAAATGACAGTGAGCCCCTGATCCTGTGGAGCATGAGAGGAGATTCAGCCGTCAGTAGGGGCACTACGGGTGGGAGCCATTGTATCTAGCAGATGATCTGACCCTGATAGAAGAGATTTTTTTTTTAGAACATTCATTTAGAAGAGCAGGGTGCTGAAGTGGACAGAGTACTGGACTAGGAGTTAGGAAGACCTGGGGTCAAATGTTGTCCTCAGGCAATTACTAGCTGTGTGACGATAGACAAATCATTCAACTTTTCTGCCTCCCATTTTCCCAGTCTGTAAACTAAAGTGTTTGGACTTCTTGGTCTCTAAGGCTCCCTTACAGCTCTTACTCCACAATCCTATCTTTTTGTTTGTTTGTTTGTTTTTTGCGGGGCAATGGGGGTTAAGTGACTTGCCCAGGGTCACACAGCTAGTTAAGTGTCAAGTGTCTGAGACTGGATTTGAACTCAGGTACTCCTGAATCCAGGGCCAGTGCTTTATCCACTGCGCCACCTAGCTGCCCAATCCTATCATTTTTCATTGGATAATTGACTAAATAGATTTACTGTAATTGGGAATTCCCACAGGTGTCACAGTTTCCTTATGTAGGTTTGCAAACTTCTTGGCCCAGTCACCTCATTACTGAACCAAATACAAAAACATTGTTCTGCATGTGTATTTCATGACGTCACCATAGTTTTTATATGAGCCATTTAGCCCAAAAGCAGTTGCTTCCCCTAGCCCCCGTCATCTGTCCCCTGTCATGTGTGGTGGGAGGAGCAGAATTAATTTTGTGAAAAAGAAAGCAGAGGAAGAACATTAGATTTGGAGCCTGGCCAGGCCAATTTTCATGTCCTGTCTGAAACCTTTTCTAGCAGCATGGTCATAGGCACATCTTGTAACCTCTTTGGGCTTCAATTTCCTTAGCTATGAAATGGTACAGATCATGCTTATGTTGTGCCATCAAATATAAAATATATCAAGCACTTTGTAGACCTTGCAAGGGCCATATAAACGTCAACTCTTATCAGGTGAGCCATGAATGCAAGTCATGAACTTCCTTTTGACCATATGCCCACGATCAAGGCACCCCTACTACTACTTGGTGACATCTGAAAGTTATTGCAAGCAAATTACCCAGAAGGAAATAAATGGCCTCCAACTGAATGGTGATCTCTTTGAAACTGTGGGTGCCTGATGCCCTGGATTATATCTTTCCTTCATGTGACATTATGAAATAAATCACCATTGTTTGATGTGCTTGATTCATAAAGAGAGAGGAGGGAAAATGTACCAATGATGTTTTATAGATGTTTCCATCTTTTCCTCCCATGTCATGTGGCAGCATAATTTATATGGAAGCTAAAGAGATGGAAGACAAGTGTGACTGACTCTCAAGTGAATTGGCAGAGTTCTAGGATATTAAATATTACACGAATCTAAGCTTCCAAAATAATGTGATTATTTCATTTTGTAATTAAAGTCGTTTTCTATAAGTGGTTTTGGACATCATTTTGATGCTAGATTCCACACATGCCATAAGTAGTTGTGATACATGAAAATGCATGTGTGCCAACAGCCCAGCCCCTGAGGTTGCTTATTGTTTAATTTACAATGAAATCCTCTGCATTCGGCATTTCCAGACATCTAGTGTATCATCAGAATTTGAAAAGTAGCTAAATCAAAGTGGCCTCCGTACTAAAATAAAAAGATTAGGAGTCTGAGTGTCAATTATCTATGAGGTTAGAATCTTATGTGTGTTCTTGGAGCATAACAGTATAATGCTGTGGATTGAAATTGGCTTAGCTTCTGAATACCGTTTCAATCTTTTATGTTCACATGTAGTGTGTTTGCTTTGGAGGAGTGCTGAATCTGCCTAGTAATTGATGCCACAGTGCCAGTGTCTTCAGCCTTGGTCTGAGGGCAGTTTTTTTCTTAACCCCTGAAGCCTTGGCCTCACTGGGGCAAAGAAATGTCACCCTGAGGCCAGTAGACCCAGAATGGCATGAGGGAGAGGGGACTCTGATGGAATTTGGGGGAACCAAACCCTTCAGACATTGGAAGATGATGCCAGTAACTAGTCTATGAGGGTTTAATGTCCTTTGGAAGTTCCACCTCTTGATAAGAGGAACTTTTCCATAGAGAATAATCTCCATTTCTTTTTTTTCTCGGAGCCATAGAAGCCTAGATTTTTAGTGCTAGAAGAGCTAATAGATCTAGGGTTAGTGAAAATCTCAGCACCTAGCCAGTGCACCCTCCTTGTTTTAGAGATGAGGAAACTAAGGCTCAGTGAGATTAAGGTTCTTGATTAAAGATCATGCAGATAGTGGCAAAAGCTGGATTCAAACCCAGGTCCTCTGTCTACAAATCCGGCACTGACTCAGCAGAACCGGGCCCAGTTTTGACTCTACTCCTTTTGAAGTCTTTGGGATCACAGATAAATGACTTGGATCTTGCTTTTTCAGTCTATTTGAAGGTGGACATATGGAGTAGAGAGTGGTCTTCAAACGCTTTTAATCATGTACCGTGTCAATAAACCAAAATTGGTCACAGCATGTCCTAGGTTTGACTCTTTTCTTATTTACATATTATAGGCATGTATGACTCTACTAAGAATGATGTACATTATGAAACACAAAAATAGACATTGAAAAAGGATAATCTAAAGGTTAAATAATAATTGATCCTAGAGTCAATAGTGAGCTGATGGTTTATTGGCTTGAGAGGACACATGGTCAGCTGTGTGCATCACTCTGGCAGCCATGTGGAATGTGGACTGGAGTGAGGAAACTGCTGGCATAGTCTCTGCAAGAGATGATATGAGGGTCTGAAGCAGGGTTGTGGCTGATGGGAGGGATGCTGTCGAGGTATAAATGTCAGTATTTGGCATCTGATTGAACGTGTGAAGTGAGGGAGAAAGGAAGGGGTTGAGGATGATCCTGAGTGAGCGAAAGGATGGCAGTACTCTTGGCCATAAAGGAAGTTTAGAAAAGAGGCGAGTTTGGGGGAGAGATAATGCAAAGTGTAAGAATTAATTGTTATTTGAAGTTTTTATGCGCACACTGGCCTGGGGCTCCCCAAACCTCATGGTGCTCCACCCACTGGTTGTAGCATGATTGGAAGCCTAGTGAGGGCAGTCATGTGACTGTCAGAGCAGCCATCCCATTGGCTGGGGCTGTGTGGGGTGTTTCTAGGTTTGGGGGAGGAGAATTGGGCATTGGCGGTGGAAGCTGGAAAGTGACAGGCGTTCTGCTGCGTATTTTCAGCTGATTCGTGGGTGGTGGTATTTTTTCAGGTATTATAATTTCCCTTTCCCCATTTTATTTCCTTTCCCTTGATCCTACCAATCCTGTTTGTGGTTGGTTTTTTTTAAAGTTCGTTCTTGTTAAAATAAATCTTGTTCTGTTTTGAGGGAGGCTGCCGGTCTCCTTCCTTGCCCCAATATTGCGGCGAGCCGCTTAGCTAGCACTCCCCAATTAAAAATTGGTCCCCACAAAAGAGAGCTGGGATGCAGATTCTAATCTATCCATACCTGCTCCTTCTTCATCCTGTAGTAAAGAAAGGGAAAACTTATTTATCAGCAGTTCTGACCATCCTGAGCCCAGCCATGGGAGTCCTGTGGTGGGAGGGAAAAGAGTCGGAAGTATGGCTTGAAAATGGGGGAAGGTAGTGGTGTCATCGTGTTGGAAACTAGACTGAGGTTAGCTCCTCTCTGCTTGGCTTATCACATATGATTTAGGGGTGATTTCATGGCCCCCACTTGGACACTGCTGAAGGAGAACACCACTGTTGTCCCCTCCAACCCCAAATCTATGATTCTGTGATTGTCTTCTTGAACAACAGACTAGAATATAAACTCTGTAACTCTGTAAGGGAAAGCTTCATGGGGCTCATATTTCACTGTACATTCCTCTTGCTACTGCTCAAGGCTGACATTTATGTAATGCTTTACAGTCTCCAGAGCACTTTACATACATTATCTCATTTGTTGCTCCCAATCTCTCTGAGGGGCGGTAGTGCAAGAACGAGTCCTCCTTGAGGTCCAGAGCTTTTCCTGTCCCCCGCATAACGGTGGTTCCATTGTTCATTGTCACATCTAGGACAGGTAGAAACCTCTTCTTGCATCTTCACTTGCAGATATGTTGCTCGGGTCCTCCATGATAAACTTCCTTTCATACGAATTAAGTGGTCCTTGTAAATGAATGTGTCTTTAAAATTAGTTTTCTTTCTGTTTCTCTAAGATGAGATTCTTTTTACCTCTGTGCATTTCAGTTAAGCAGTTATTCAAATTAAATTGTTATGTCTATTTTTGCCTTTTTTTTTTTTTGTGGGGGGTGGTGTTTAAGGCATTTCCCAGTTTCAACTAATAGCCACCTTTTTGTTTTCCAAGACAGGAACTCATTCACCAAGTACTCAGGGTTAACTACAGTTCCTATCAGTTTGTTTGTTCCCATGACCCATGACATCTTTTCTAGCCAGATCGGAAATATGTTTGGGAAACAAATGGTGATGTGATCAATACATTCAAACGGGAATCTAGGCTGTGCCTGCAAAGATGGCCTTGCTTTTGTGCTTTCCAAAGGTATTTTTATATAGCTTCCTATCATGCAGGAGGGTGGTGGGGAATTAAATACTATCTTCCTTTTTGCTCCACAGCCCAAAACTTCCTTGAGAGTTGTAATGTTAAGGATGAGGCACATTGTGGTTTCACTCGACTCTGTCTAGGTTGGATCACATCTGGAGTACTGCGTTCAGTTTCTGCTTCTGCATTTTTGACATTTAGAAAGACATTGCTATGATACTGAGGGCCTAGAGGAGAGTGAAAAAGAGAAGTAGTGAGATTGAAGTTGACCAAGTTATGAGATTTTCACCAAGTTAAGAAGAGTGCCCGTTTGAATGACGGTGTGATAGGTTGCTGGGAAGGGCAGGGAAGAAAGAATGGAGAGAGAGAGGAGGAATGGAGACAAGAAGGACAATGGGACTCAGTAAGGAACAAAATGTTAGTAAGGCACATTGTCAGGAAAGATGAGAAAATAAAATGGATCTGGCTAGTCTGATGTTGATGTCTCATCACAGCATTCAGAGTTCTAAAATGCTTACTCCCCTGGCACAAAGCTATTAGAATTCCCTTCTTGTTTCTAAGGCACTGAGAACTGAAACCATGACATATAATATATAATATGGAGATGAGGGGGAAGTCCTGTGGTTTCACTGGCATGGCAAATTTTTGTTTTTGCCAATTCCGGGCTATACTTGCTTTGACATTTTTATCTTAGATGGTTGAATGAGGGCACTGAGAGGTTATGTGACTTACCTGCTAGGGTCTCCAGTAAGGCTCTGAGTGTGTCACTGTTTGTATTGAGACAGAAAAACCCAAGTGTTCTCTTCCATAACTCTCTAGTTTTGCTTTCGGTTCCAAGGGTGGGATGGTCTTCGAGGGTGCTCAGCAGTGGCTATCCACTCTCTTTGTATCTGCCGAGCTGGAGTGGAGAGAGTTGACTGAAAACGCAGAGACAATGACAAGAAAGGCAGTGACCCTTCTCCTATTTCTTAGGGCTCCCACTGGCACAAAGCACCACTCTTGTTCTGTTCATGTAGAGGATAGAACTGGGCTCCCAACAGGCATGACCCTGCACAACTGCAAGAGCTTGAGCCCCAAGCCATCAGCCACATGGGTGACTGTCTTGGTGACTAGTGTAAGTGAACCTGATACTCTGGCTATATCCAAGTCAATGCCAAGAGCCACGGTATCTATTGCTTCAGTCCCTAGAAAACAGAGAACATCCCCTGTTCTGATTTGGTCCAGAAGACCAAGTTTGCCTTCAAAGTAGAACTTCTGTTTTCTGTCCCTCCACATGACATGTCCATATCAAATTAATAGTTGTTCAAGAGGCAGAATGGTTCAGTAGATAGCCAGCCTCAAACCCAAGAAGACCTGGGTGCATGTCCCACCTTTGACACATATAACATATAGTGGTTAGTGCTTTCTATGTATTTGTTTGCAGGTTGTCCTCACCATTAGATTGTAAGCTTTTTGAGGCAGGGACTGTCTTTGGCCTCTTTTTGTATCCCCCAGTTCAGCGAGCAGTAGGTGCTTAATAAATATTTATTGATTTGATTTGCTTTTGACTCTGAGCAAAAAATTTACTCTCTCATTGCTCTAGGCAACCCTCTGGTACTCTTAAGTTTCTGAGAAAGTGTCTATGTCATGGAGTTAATTCACTTGAGATTTCTCTATACCAGTGAAATCCCTGGTCTAGTTCCTATCTCTCTCTTTCAAGGTCTGTTACTAACATTTATCTCTACCTGATTTCTCTATACAAAGTCAATGGGAACCAAACCTGGGAGGCTTACTAAAACTGAGGGCTTCCTCTTGATTAGGGAGTAGAAGAGATAAATGGTTCTTTGATAAGTTTATCCTCGCTCAGTAATTACAATTTCAGTCCACTTGGAATTTCCTTTGTGATGCCAGTGAAAGTATAAGATGGTCCTATCTAACTCATCAGCTATTCCTTGTGGTTCAATTACTAAGTTGTTTTTTTAAATTAAATTTTACTTTTTCAATCAACAGAAATCCACCTTCTCTCCCTCCTTTCTGTCCTTCCCATCATTGAGAAAAAAAGAAAAACAACCCCCCCATTTAGAAACATGCATAGCCACCCAAAACAAATTCCTTCATTGGCTACATCCCTCACACCCCCAAACACCGGCCCCCCCCCCAAAAAAAAATCTCTATCTGCACTTTGAGTATGATCATCGCTCTGCCAAAAGGTGTTCAGAGTTGGCATGTAAATTGTTCTCCTGGTATACTACTGCTCACTGAACTTTGTATCAATTCATACTAGTCTTCCCGATTTCTCAGGAACTGTCCCTTTTATCATCTCTTATGGGACATAGTATTCCATCACATTCGTGTACCATCATTTGCTCAGTCATTTCCTGATTGATGTCCACCCCTCACCTCTATCTATTTGTTTGTTTGTTTGTTTTGTACATGTCCTCTTTGGGCACAGACCAAGGAGTGTTTTTCTGGGTCAGTTCCCAGTTACTTTCCAGAACGGCGGGAGCCGTTCACAGCTCCAACAGCAGCGTTTTCATTCATTCACTCTTGCAGTGGGGCTTCCCTGTATGCCCAGATTGCCCAAATGCTATACGTGACTACTCTTCCACAAGTCTAGTTTCCTCCCTTATACAGGAAGCTCTGATTCAGGCAGTTACCCTCTGTATGGTGGAGTGAATAGCAATGAGCTTCAAGTCTCAATACCTGAGTTTAATGATCAGCCCTGCCACTCGACTCTCTTTAGGTCCTTGAACAGGTCATTGGCCTCTCTGGGTCCTAGTGTCCTCATTTTGTAAAGTGAAGGAATTGGATGAGATCAGAGGTGTCCGGTGCTGCCAGCAACGCTCTCAAGTGGGCCAGAGCCAGATTAAAATGCAAATTGGAAAATATTAAACAAAACCAATTGAAGTACAATAGAACATAGGTGATGTTATTATGTGGTTTTCGAAGTCACTGCGTGGTCGTCAAGGGTCCTTATGTATGGTTTTGTGGCCCCATTTTTAGTGGAATTTGACACCACTGGCCTCCATGACTTGGCAGGTCCATCCTGGCTCACAAATTCTGATACTTTCTTTGATCCAACTTTGGTTCTATGTCAGTGTAGCTACAAGTGTTTATTAGGATTTTTTATCTTTATATATGTAAATGCACCATGACAGTGGATATATTTTTTAGAAAGTGAAAAATGACAATGTGTACTCCCCTTATTTGAAGTAGAATTCAGTTTTGATTCAGCAAATATTGGTCTGTTACCCAAGGAAGGATCGATAGCCCTGATCCTAAATTCCCTTTTTGTTTATTGAACTTTTTTGGCTCTCTCACCTAACAGAAAGTAGAAGGTTGGTTAAAAACAAATTTGTAGTGCTTTTTCTCTTTTAAAATTCATTCTCACTTTACACACATATCTTTTTGTTTGCCTTTTAGCCCCATGACTTGGATGAAAAACTCCTTAAGGTCAGGGAATACTGTGATGCACTCACTTGCTGCTGTTTGATTCCAGTCTTCATATAACCTTATTGCTTTTTCTTTGATTCCTCATCATTAATCTTTAATATACCAAAAGTATAAGATAACATGAGGGTTAGAGTTGGGTCTTTGACACCTTACCCCTTTTCTCCTATAACCCAAAATAAGGTATTTACTTTGAGGTAGTGACTTCCACCACAGATGTTTATGAGATGTGCTGGGCACCTCTGTGCCTCAGTTTCCCCAAATCTACAGTGGAAGGGTTGGACTCATTGTTCTCCAAGGGACCTTAAAGTTCTAAATGGATGATTTTCTCATTCTTTGATCTCCTGCAGACCCAAGTTTGACTTGGATTTTTATTTGCCATTAGAGACATTCACACTTTATGGTAGAATTCGCACTTTTTGTACCCATATCTGGGTTGTGGTTTATAAGAACATCCAGGTTATGGGAACAAAAATTGCCAGAAGTGAAAAGAGATGGTTCTGCTCTAGTGATAGTATTTGAACAGAGCATTAAGAGCATATCTGGGGGAAGAAGTAAGAGCTTACTTTTTAAAGCAGTTAACGTATTCAGAGAAAAGAAAGCCTTTGGTGTCCATGCTCCTGATAATAGGCAGTGTGACCCTATCATGGATGCTTCCTTAATAATGTCTGACATTATCAGATTGATTAACCCAGCATGAGGCCTGAATCAGATTTAACTGGGCCTGGCAGCTGCACACTGGTAGCCCAATAGAATAGTACTTCCAGGAACAAAATCAGATTTTTTACAAACTGTATTAAACACAAAGCCCAAAATATGCCATGCGAATGGTCACCCTTTTACAATAAAATGTAAAACTGTTTCTATTGTTCTCAAGACATTTCCTCCAGCATGCCCTTGCTCATATTTTCAAAAGATTTACCTTTGCCAACAGCTTCACGTGCTAATCTTCAGATTTTCATCTTATAATTGATGGGGTGGAATTCAGGTCGTTAGGAATTCCTGCTGGCTTCAGAGACCAACCTTTTTATGTGGATGTTGTACTTACTGAGTCAACTTCACAGCCTAGATAACCCATCGGAGAGTAAGAGCGAAAGGTTTGTGCTACTTAATTTACTGTTTTAAGGATCATGATAAATATTTCTGGATTAAAAATTGGCACGTAAGCAGTCTTTAAGCACAGCCAACCTGGACTGAGAGGAGACCGACTGCCCCGTACTTGCTGGGAGCTTGGTTGATGATGGCAGTGGTGATGGACGGCCTTAATGGTGATTGTAGCGGGTACCATTTCTGTAACTTGGTCCACCTTGCAAAGCACATAAAAGTTCATCACTTCATTTGATACAACAACCCTGTGAAGTAGATGCTGGTGTTCTTGTAGCACTGAGGTAACAGGCTGAGAAAAGTTCAGTTGACTAGGTCAGGATTGAGTAGCTAATGGGAGTCAGGATTCACACTGAAGTCTTCCTGATTCCATCCTCTGCATCACCGGCCTCTTTCCTCTTCCCATCGTCAACTTCATCACTATTAAACATCAACATTTCTATACATTCTAAATTCACAAGTAGAATGTAAGCTCTGAGAGGACAGGAGCTTTTAGATTTTCATCTTTTATCACTGCCCACCAGCATGTTCTTTGCAATGAAAGAAGTGCTTAATAAGTGCCTGTCCAATTGAATTTGCAAAATTTGCTGATTGTCAAGGACCAGATATGTTGGAAGTCATTACAGACACACATACACATACACACATGGGCATGTGCTATATATGGGTGTCTATCCAATATTGGTGTTTCCCTGTAGCTCTCAGGGATGTAATTAAGTTTTTTGAACACATGAAAATGTACAGAATACTTCATTTATTTGCCCACTGAAATGATGTTATCTGGGGTCAGCCAGAGAATGGGAAAAGGGAGGTGAAGGAGGGTGGTGGTGGTGGTGCTGCTGCTGGTGACATTGGTGGTGGCAGCAGTAACCAACAGCAGCTAACATTTATGTAGCTTATGTACTTTTAAGATTTGCTGAGTGCTTGACACTTATTAACTTGCTATACCTTCCTGGGTAGGTAGGCTCTGTTATGATCCCTCTCTTATAGATGAGGGGACGGAGGCCGACAATATTAGTGCCTTGCCTCGGATCTGAGGCTAGCTTTGAACTTGACTGATTGAAGTGTCTACCATGTTACCCAGCTGCCTCACTGGCAAGGGCCATTAGTCAACTTTTGGAAAACCAAACAACAGAATTTACTCGTATCCAGCTCTACAGCCACAGCTATGGTCTAAACTCTTTTTTTTTTTTTTAATTTTCCTTTGTCCAGCCAACAAACAGCCCTGTACACATTTTGGAAAATGCCTTCCTGAGGAAAACTTCTGGCTTCTGTAGCACATTCAGTCCCTTTAGGACAATATCTTTGCATTCTCAAATGTATAAAAATAGGAAAAAGATATATGAAAAGAAGCAAATGCTGCTCTTTGAAGGTATAGAGAATCATAAAAGGCCATAGAGCTTGAAGGGGCCTCAGCCCAGCCAGTCGAACCCTCCTGTTTGACATATGAGGAAACTGAGACTGAAGAAGGTTAAGAAACTTGTCCAAGGTCACCTGGAGTTGGTCATTAACAAGGGCAGAATTTGAATCAGCTGGTGCTTACACAACAAGCGTCTGGGCCAGGCCCTCGGCTAGACTTTGAGGTTACAGGTACAGAGAATGAAACGATCTCTAGTCCCAGGGCTTCATTTTAGCATGAGAGGCAATGACGTGGACAAAGAAGCAGAGCATAAACGTGAAACGAATAAATACAGGTCCTCAAATTCCGGGGCCATTGCTCTTTTCACTGCGGCAAGTTGTAACTTGGGAGAAAATCGTTTTCTTTAAAAGTTTTGATTAACCCCTCTAGGCATAGACTGCTCACTTTAATTTGACTTTTTTTAAAAAAAAATATTTGGCAGCAAGATCTTCAACCCATGATAATGACACATTATACCAGCCAACATTTCCATAGCCCTTGAAGGCATATGCTGTGGCCCTGATTTTGTTCACATGGGCGCCATGTCCACTGGCACACACCACAACCTGTCCACACTTCATCCTGTATGTGTCTTGTCCATTTTCCTCCTGTTGGAAGCGTGCCTCTTATGCCAGAGCCCTTTTAGTTCAAGGTTGATGTTGGGATGAAATGAGGCAACTCAAGTTGTTGAACATTAGAAAATTCAGTGAGGATACTTGGCTTCACTATGCAGCACCTCCTTCCATTTTCATATGGAAATATCTGCTTAGTAAGTCATCAGCATTCTCTTGACTCACATGGTCTCTGAAAGCCAAGTCTGAGAGGGGTCTGCATTACATGTCCCTGAGGCTTTTTGTGCCCCTCTGCCAGGAAGAGGCATCAGGAAAACAGACGGTCACATTACCCCTCTCCTTACTCCTCCATAGAGAGAGACATCGAAGACTGATATTTAGACTTAACCGTTAGAGCTGTCCAGAAGTAGAGTGGAGCGGCTTGATAGGTGATGGCTCACCTCGTGATCGAGGCTAAATGACCGCTCCTTGTTGAGGGTAATGTACCTAGCTACAAAATAATAAGTGAATTGTTCAATAAAGCAACACTTCTTGTTCCTGTATAGGTTCCCTGTGGTATCTTCTGGTGCCAATACCCCATAATCTACCTAAAGCATAGGAAGCCTTCCCTGGAACTCTTAACATTTCCAGAGCGCCAGGGCAACACTTTTGGGTAGTCATGTATTGCCCTCCCTCCTACTGTGTGACCAATCATGTAGTACATGGGTGATATTGCTTACTTACTGTACACCACTCATTGTTTGTACCATAGGCCAGCCTGCTTACTCCAACCTTGCCATTGTTAATTCATTGGCCAGTGAGAACAACAGGAAAAAAAAATCCAGTCCTAAGAGTAATTATTTTGAAGAGTTTTAAGTGCCAGTAACTAGAAGCATGTAATGAAAGTGCCTAATCAACCATCACTATAGTATCACCTTAATATAATGAAATTAAATGTTTCCTGCAATGTCCAGTTTTGCAAAGATATTAAACGATCTTTTTCCTACTGTAAGGTAAGCATCTTGGCAGCAATAAAATGATTGGTGCTTTATTAATGAAATCTGAAACCAATTGAGAATAATGAAAAAAATTGGTTCTCTTTGGGATTTAGCTATAAATTCTGTGTAAATACATGATGGAAACCTAAATTGCCCATAACACAACTGTTTAGCATTAGAGCGAACAGACTCTGCCATTGTCATGTAATACACAGCTCTGATTATTGACCAGGCTCTGGGACAAAACAGCTCTGACTGTTTAAACAAACAGTCTCAAATGCATTTTGTGGTGGACTTGGGCTTGTGGTGACAAACTCTTTTAATGAAGGAAGCGCCATCACCTTTATTGGTTTAGGGCCCCCCCCCCCCCAAATCAGAATCCATGTGGCGGAATCAGGACTTTGGAAGGCTCCCCTCTATATGTGGCTCTGCTGCTCAGTCCTCAGCTTTGTCTCAATGGTTAGCTGCCAGTCTGCACAGTTAAGCCCATCTGCCTATTGAGAGGAACCTTCCAGTCATCTTCCATAGTCTGCTATCCTCATGTGTCTTGGAAGGTTAACCCTATTGATAGGACTACACGGTCAGTGATTTGGAGCTGATCTCGACAACTCTTTCACTTGACAAATGGAGGAACAGAGTCCCCAAGAATTGGTTATCTTCATCTCAAACCTTTCATCTGCAGAACTTGCTGCTATGGGCTCCTCATTGCTGTGATGGGTGAAAGCCAAGCCACTATTTCAAGCAGGCCCCAGCCCTGTTTGATTTTACTCTCTATGCTCTGGCCACCAACCCTGCCATGTCAACCAGGGGCATGCGTGCCTTCCCTCCCTGAACACAACATCAATTCCACCATCGTTCCCAGAAGGCACGTGTCAGTCTCATCCCCTGTGGCCCCACTCCTCTCTATAACTGCTCCCTGGTCACCCCTCTCCTATCCCTGTATTTGAATATGAGCTCCTTGGGAGCAAGAGTTATCTTTGGTTTTGTAACTGGATTCCCCACACTCGCTACATTGCTGGGCACATAGTAAGTGCTTTATAAATGCCTTTTCATTCATTCATTTTACCTACAAGGAAATTGAAGCCGAAAGCTGAATAGTTATTATCATTGTCATTGTAGTTCTAGTAGCAGCGAGCATTTATAGAGCATTTAAGGTTTTAAAAGTGCTTTATAGATATTATCTGATATAGGTGCTGCATTATCCCTGTTTTATAGTTGAGGAAACGGAGACATCTAATAATTGAGGTGGGATTTGAACTCAGGTCTTTCTGACTCCAGGTCTAGTGCTCTATCCATTGAGCCACCTGGGTGTGTCTATATCACCCTCACTCTTACTATGTGTTCATTTCTGGTAACAGAAGTAGAGCATGTAAAATTCTGGCAGTGTGAGCCAATCAAATTAATAGGTCATTTAGAAAATTATGCCCTGCCAAATTTGATATCAATTCAATCTGTCATCTAAGTAGTATAATGAGATTTTATTTGGATAATCTTAGAGTAATGCTATATTGGATTACCTCTTGCCTTATTTACTGCAACTTGACATTTCAAGGCTTATACCTTTTGGGGAGGTTTAGAGATTTTGGCAGATTAAATTTTTTGTAAGATGAAAGGAATAGCGTCTGGACGTGGCCTTGATCTTCCTGTATAATCCTTTCCTTTTCAGATAAAATACATAGAAGCCAAGAGAGATTAAGTCACTTGTTCAAGGTCATAGAGTCAGCAAGGCAGGGTTCAAAGCCAGGGACTCCGACTCTAAATCTGGTACTGTTTCAGGTGTACCAAGCTGATTGTCAATATTTCAATTAAATTGAAGTTTAAAAAAAAAAATAAGCACAATGAGAACACCCGGGCAGCTAGGTGACACAGTGGATAGAGGGGCTGGGCCAGGAGTCAGGAGGACCTGAGTTCAAATCCAGCCTCAGACAATTACTAGATGTGTGACCCTGGGCAAATCAGGTCACCTCTGTTTGCTTTAACTTCCTCATCTATAACATGGCAGGAGAAGGAAATAACAAGCCCCTCCAGTACCTTTGCCAAGAAAACCCCAAGTGGGGGCATCAAGAGTCCAACGTGCCTACTGAGTAACAACAAAGGACAGCACCAGAGCATGTGGAATTCACTGGGGGACAGCAAATCATTACGATCTCTACAAAGTTTCTCTTGGTAAAAGTTATATGGGACATTGGTCACCAAAGCTGGAAACTTAACAAATTCATTTCAGCAATCATGCGTTTGTTAGTGAGAAGCAATGCAGGAGGAATGTATACAGAGCTAACTAACATTCAGCCTTCTATCAGAGTGAGAGCTAGCTTAGCCTTCCATCTAGGAAATGAATCGCTATCCAGAGCCCCGGGTGTTAGAGTGTTAGGCGCCATGAACTCTTAGGACAGCCTCCAGGAATGGCATTCTGCAGTAGCTGGACAAACTGGCCCAGCAAGTACAAAGTAGTAGATGGTAGTCTATGAATGTTCTGCAGGGTCCCTGCCAGTTAAGTTTATTTAAAAAACCAAAACCAAAACACTGAAAATGTTAGAAGCCAGAGGACCTGATGTCTTGAGAACCTAAATAACCGTTCCCACAATTCTTCCTCATCTGCAGCTTCTCTCCAAAGGATTTAGAATGTTTGCTATGGACCTTGTCATTCTATTCAACTCTTATAGACTCTGGCTCTTTCCAAGGTGAAGTGAGCCTTTTCTGTTTAGGTCAGCTTGATCAATGCAGCTAAACCCAGAGTGAACCAACCCTGGTTCATTTGAAAAGAAAAATTTGTATCTAAGATAGTTTTATCAATGACCTGTTGCACATGTGAAGGCTCTCTTCTCTTGAATTGAATTCGGTTCCACCCAGAACTTTTTCATTTCATGTGTGTTTGAATCCCTAGGCTCTACCCTTCTCCCTGAGGGGGTGGTGAGAAAGAGACAACATCAGCAGACATTTAATGGGCTGATGGACAGGGTATGCCATCCATGTGCTGGTATGCCCTTGTGTCTCAAAAATAATTGGGTATTTTAAAAAACTTTTTTTTAAAGTCAAGTTCTGTTTTTCATTTTTAAAATTGTTTTAGGGTGTGGGGCGTTTTGGGGTTGTTTTTTTGGGGGGGGGTTGGATGAATGAAAAGGAAGCAGAAATGAACAGTAGAAAGAACACAAGATCTAGAGTCAGGACCTGAGGGGTGCCTAGGCACTTACTACGGAGAAGTGGTGTAATGGAGAGAGCACAGACAGCTGGTGAAGGGGGGACAGCGAGATTCTGGGAATGCTATGTCCTCTATGGTATAACTTCCCAAGGTTGGAAGTGCCTCAGAAGCCATCTAGTATATTTCAGTAAAAGATCCATTCTACAACATACCCAACCAGTGATCATCTTGGCTTTGCCTGAAGATCTGAAGTGAGAAGGATGCTCATTACACTCTGGGAGTCTTCTAATCATAAGGAAACATTTCTGCGTGGAGCCTGCACCTGCATATGAGGTGCCATCCTCTCTGGGGAATGTATGGGAGGCCACGGATGGGATGTGGATGGGGCATGCCTGATATCTGTGAAGAGAATTCCCACATCTATTAGATCATGGGGCCATTAACGTTTTGAAGTTCTCATTCACTGCCAAGTAATTTCTCTGAATAAATCACTAAGTTCAAGTAGCGTTTTTCCACCCTGGGAGCAGCAGCGGTAGGGCATTGCAAGGTACCAATAAATGGCTTCTCTTTTCTCCTTCATACACATACCCTTGAATTTTCACCCACTGTAGGTGTTAATCAAACTTTTTACAAAATATCTTTCTCTGAAGTCAGGAATTATTCAGGCACTATAACATCTTTTAAGATTAGAGAATGTGCTTCTTTTTATACATTCAGATTTCTGGATTCTAACGTCTCACTGTACTGTTGAAGTGAGAACACGAGGCCTGAGAGGTCCTAGCAAGCTGGAAAAACTCGAGAGTATGGGCCTAACAACAGACGGAACATCTCTGGGCTGAGAACCAGCTTCCCTCATCACCAGAAGGTCAGCCATGCCCTGATGGGTTTTCCCCAACCACAGCAAGTAACAAGATCATCAGTTGGTGGAGGAAGCATTTAGCCATGAAAACAAGTCTTTGCCAGATTCAAGGAAGTATTACTCAGGATCTTTCACTCATTCTATGCACACATTTTAAATAAAGAGAAAGTACGGAATGTATGTGACATTAAAGCACATTTCCCCACCTCTTCCTCCCTTTGGATTTCCCTGTAGTCTGTAACAAGCTCCTCTAGGGAAAGGATTAGTCCTGCTTTTGTGTTGTTGGCTTTGGTTTTTTTTGTTTTTTTGGTCTTTGTCCTTGTGTGTCTCTAGCGCTGAGCATCGATTACGTCCTTCCATTGGTTGGTGTAGTACAGAGAACACTGGATTTGGAGTCGTTAAAATTCTCAGATTTTGCCTCAGATCCTTGCTAGCCATGGGCAAATGCCTGGCTTACTCAACGTAGCTGACCCTGGGCAGACCTCTTCACCTCTCCTAGGCTCAGTTTCTTCATTGGTAAATAGGGATAGGAGCAGCACCTTCCTCTCAATGTTGTAGGTAGAAAAGAAAATCATCTGTGGAATTACTTAGAAAACCTCTGAGTGATCTATGAGTGTTGGTTATGATTGTCATCATCATTCTCATATAGTGGGTGCTTTAAAAACTCTTCTTTACATGATACGACGGGAAATGTTTCTATTTTTCTTTATCAAAAAAGTTACATGTTCACTTCAGTTTTAAAGAGTTACACGTGTCATATAATATTGCTGTTTTCTTACACATTTGTGCTCTCAACTTATATGGATTTAAAAAAGAGATTTTGCAAGAATAAGAACACGAGGTAATTTTATCCTGACTAATGCCTTGGTTAATTCTTTCTCAGCAAAGAAGGATTGTTTGCACAAGAATGATACTGGCTCAACATCCCCTTCACACAATAAAGGTTCATTACTTTGGCTGACATTCCTGGCACACGAGTCTCATTAGAATGTAAAAGGAAAACTTCACAGACTCCCAAAGCTGTTTGACACATCACAGCCACCGCCATCTATAATTTTTCAAATGTGGTGTCTGAATAGGAAGAAGCAAACGAGAGTGCTTCGATAGGATAGGATCTGGCAGTGATCGATGTTGCTTTAGAATGCCACACTATAATAAAACAGAAGAATGCTCTGGCACTTGGCTATCACAATGTAAAATGTCCAGGCCCTCCCATATTGAAAGCATGTTCTTGCATCATTTTTGCACTCATCCCTCTTTCGAATGTTCATGTTGATTTGGTGTTTGGATGCCATGCATATCTAGAGTTGGCTATTTAATTCTGAAACTCCCAAGTAGATTTGAATGTTCAGTAGGAAGTAAAAGTGATGAAATAGCAAGGAAATGGTAACTAGCTGTGACACAACAGTTCAAAGCCTCTTATAAAATTGTAATAAGGTGTCATAATAAATTCCTATTTTTAGGAGAATAACAATTCTCTATAAAAATATTTTCCCCTAGAAGATACCAAAAGAAAAATCATCTCCTTAATAAAGAGACTGCAAGATTGAATAAAACCTGTTGGTTTTTTTCCTTTCATGATGTGTGTGTGAACATTTGAAACTGAGAAGCTTTAGAAATGTATTTTACAAAAATAAATTTCCAAAAGACATTTAAATTTCACAAATCTCTAATGTAGATGAGATAACTTGAGGTCTTTTGAGGATAGTAATGAAATCAGCCAACAACATGATTTGGAAAAACGGCCTGTTAGTGCCACACAAGCACGGTAATTACTTGTCACAACATAATCTAAAGATGCATTTGCACTGTGCCATATTTACACAGTTGGAGGTAATAACTACTGTGGCCAATTGGGTCAATAAAACACGTTAAAAAATTTCTGGTGCTAGACATTTACATTTTGGCATTCTTTAGCTTAAAAGCAAAGAAACTAAGTTTAGTCAGAAAGAAAAATCTACCTTTGGGATAGTGTCCATTTCAGTGGAAATTCATGTCTGTGACTTAAGGTATTGTTAAAGATAAAGATTTTAACTGAATTTCAAATATTTGAATCTGCTTAAAATGCCCCTTTTAAAAAAGCTTCACAGCTTAAGTGTAATAAACTACCTCTTCAGGTAAAATATTTTCACTAATTCAGTTGAATACATCTTAACATAAAATAGACCAGTCATCCTAAAAAGAGATCCCTCCAGTCCAAATGCAGATGACAAAAAATGCTATGGTTCCTTCTCTCATCGTGAATAAATGTGTTTCAGAATTTGATTTTTCCGTTTTGATTTTACTCATCCAAGAATACTCCCGTACTTCCACCAGTATGTGGACTACTCACAAGCTAACTGAGGCATCACAGTGCAGAGGTTAAGTAACTCCTTGGTGATTCGCACAAGTAAGTAGTAAGTGTTAGAGGTCAGCATGGAACCCATCACTCAGATTTCCTGCCCCTAAATTCTGGTTGTTGGGGTTTGGGAGACATGGGCTGATGCATGGTTTTTATTGGGTAGAATCAGAATGCTTAGTTTTAACAAAGAAAATGACCAGATTTGCAAATGATCATTTTCTTATTATTTTTGTCTTCCTTTGCAGTCAATTAGAGCAACTTAAAAAAAAAATGGTCAGAGCTGAGCTCTCATGATGCAGCCACTGGGGGAGTGAATGGTTGGAGGGGCAGGTCTCTGGGCTCATGATGTTCCATCAGACATATGCATTTGCAGGTTATATTATGGAAGGCATGATTGGGTAAATCCATTAAGTCCAAAAATTCAGTGGATCAGTTAGTGGTCAGCCATTTAGACAAGCCAGTGTTAGTCTAGCTCTCTGGACAAAAACAACAATTTTTATCCTTTATTCCCCCTACCCCCGACAATGAGGGTTAAGTGACTTGCCCAGGGTCACACAGCTAGCGTCAAGTGTCTGAGGTCAAATTTGACCTCAGGACCTCCTGAATCCAGGGCTAGTGCTTTATCCTCTGCGCCACCTGCGCCACCCTTTATCCATTATTCTTATAATCAATGCTGGCATCCCATCTCTCTGTGAGAGATTTGATTACAGATGAATATAATTGGGTCTAGAAATATTTTAAAGGGGTTTTTAAATTCTTGTTTAAAAAAAAATGAATTTCACATAGAGGACAGTGTGAAGCCAGTCATGCAGGGGGTGGGATTGGACTGTGACGAATAACTGGTGAAAAGCTCTGCAGAAGCCTTTTTGATTGTTCAGAGCATTTTCTCTAGCTCTTCTCAATCAGTCAATAAGAATTGATTTAGCTCCTCCTATGTCTCTGGCACTATGCTGTGTGCTGGGGTTAGACACAAAGAATGAAACAACTCTACTTTGCCCTATGGTGCCTAGACCAAATGATTCCCTTTCCCCAAACACACCCCCTTAATGCAGTCCTGTGCTCTCTGTAGACGGCTTCGTCCCCAAAAACTCTCCCCTCTCTCCTCCATCACCTCTCAGCATTCCCCTTCCTTCTTGTGCTTAGCTAGGGTAACATCTAGGAAGAAAGTGTTGGTGTTGAGCTTATTCACACAAAAGTGTGAATAAATGAGTCCCTTCTCATCTTCTCTTCAATTTCCATAGGCAGTCATCCTAATAGAAGTTTGTTAAGCCAAATGAGCTTCTAAGTGGTAGCATTTTAGACAATTTGGAGCAGATATCTTGGGGGGCCAGGGTTTCATGTACACATAAGGAGGCCAGTTTGAATCCTCAGGAGACCCTCGGAGTCTTTGGAAGGACCTTGGAAGAATTTCCTATTCTCTCCTACTCTGATGAAATACCTGTCTCTCTCCTCTCCTGCCCATTGGTGGCTGCCTACTTAGACCATTATTTCTGGAGGGACCTAGCTATTCTGCTATTGACTCACACCTTGGTTTTTGGAACATTTTCTCCTACTCTTTTACCAGGCTCCTTGACCCCCCACCTGAAGACTTTCTTAACCTCTCCCCCCTTTCCATATCCCATTTCCATCTCCCCATCATGGTATAAGCTCTGGGAGTATAGGGACTGTCATGCTTGTTGTTACTTTTATGTGCCATGGTTAGCATAGTGCTTGGCAAAAATTAAGCATTTCATAAACAGTATCTAATGCCCTGCTCCTTTCTGATAACTTGATCCTTTGAAATCAGAAATACTCAGCCTTTCTTTCACCTCTTGCTTTGTTCTTCTGGAGGTGGAATTTTAACTCACTGGATTAATTTAGCTGACTATCACAGCTTCCCCTGGCTACCGAAAAGGAAAATCCCATTTCACCTGTGGCTCCACCCAGGGTAGGCTACATCTGATCAAGAGTTTTGCCTTTAGGATGCTGCGCTATCAACTTAATTAACCTTTGCTCAGCTGAACTCTGCCGGAATAACATTAGTCTGTACAACATCATGGTCAGCTCTTAAAGTGAGAAGGAACCCTGTCTGTTGCCATCATTAGCATCAGAGGGGGAGAGTTAGAGTGGGATATTGTTCTGAAAATGCTAAGCAAAAATATCATGTTATCATCTGGCTTTTCATAGAAAGTAAATAAATCTGGTCCATTAAATGTATGATATAAGTCTTATTTCCATAGGCATTCATAACTGAGGCCCTCCACCACGTCTCTGGCTCTCACCTACCTTTCCACCCAAAACGAACTACTAACTATTCTTTAACCTCAATACTCAAGGGTCTTTGTAGGTTCACAGAAGGTATCCCCAGTGTTGGGTTTTTGGGGTTTTTTTTGCAGTGAGGTGAATACAGGACAAGCTAGGGAAGATGACTTGGTTTATAAATTCCTGAACTGCGTTTTTTGTCACATTTGATTCAAACTAATTATCATATCAAGTTTCTTATGTAATGAGATATATTATAGTTCTTAAGTGGTGAGGAAGACCATATGTGTAAGATGGGGAGAGATGTGCACGTGCACATCTTCCCCAGATAATTTCTTAGGAAATCACATGGCAAAGTGCTCAATAACCTGGTAGTCCCACAGCAATCATGAGTTGTTCTGTTCCTACAGTTGCCAAGAGATGGGGAATAGTTTGCAAGGAATCTAAGGTATATTCTTTTTTTTAGTTTTATATTTAAATCATTTATCATTAGATAATGACATTTTGTTTATTGTGCCAGTAAACAAAAATAATGAAGTGACTATAATGAAAACCATGACCGTTTGAAATTGCAAAAATTTTCAAACCATAGTTATTGATATTATCTCATGATATTCTCACAATGTAGGTTATCATGTAAAATAACATACCCACTATTTTGTTTGTAATCAGCCTGGTAAAATTTGGAACTCTGTATACTTTTAATGAAAATAACTCAGCAAAACTGGGCACTGAAATCAAATACCAATAACTCCTTAAGGATTGTCTTCATTTGTTGTTACAGTTCTTGCCATACTGTGGTTAAACAGGAGCATCTCTTGCTGTGCCTACTTCAAAGGCAGAATACCATTTAGATTGATTGTGCTTCTACCCCATTCTAGTTTCAGGACTTAATGAATAAAGCTTTTATGGTGATAAGTTGTTTTTGTTCATTTGTTCAGTCATGCCCAACTCTTTGTAACCCCATGAACAATAGTACACCAGACCCTGCTATCCTTTACCATCTCTCAAAGTCTGTCCAAGTTCATGTTTGTTGTTTGCATGACACTATTAAGATATATTGGGGGGGGCAGTGAGGGTTAAGTGACTTGCCCAGGGTCACACAGCTAGTAAGTGTCAAGTGTCTGAGGCTGGATTTGAACTCAGGTCCTTCTGAATCCAGGGCCAGTGCTTTATCCAAAGGTATATTCTTAATAAGCCTCATACTGTCGTCATAATTAAGACCAACCCCAAAGACAATGGATTTAGAGATGGAATGCATTTTGGAGGCCTTCGAGGGAAGGCAGTCCCTGCAAGGGGAGGTGCCTTGCCTAAAGTCTCCGAGGTAGTCAGCAATAGGCCCAAGTTGGAAGACCAAATCTACCATCTTTGTGTTCTCCCATATGGCCTCCCATGAAATAACGGAAGTGTTTGAATTAGATTATTAGAGGCAGGATCTTAAAAGTCTAGTTCAACCTCATTTCATACATGAGGAAACTAAGGCAGAGAAAGGGGCCACACTTTGTCTGTTGTCACATGGTTAAGAAATGGCATCCTGGATCTCCTATTGGGCTTCCAGTGTGTAGCTGGTTGTTGTTTTCTCCTCTCCATGAAGCAGAGTGCAATGTTAGAGGTTTGGTGTCCTGTGGACTTAAGGATTTTTATAACACTTTGCATGTGGAGCGGGCACCTCACCCCTTTCATTTTCCTCATCTGTAAAATGGGGTTAACAATAACATTCTCCTGATGCCTGAATGAAATAACATGTAGAAGTCCTTTTCAAGCCTTAAATCATGATCCAGAAGCTCTCATTATCATGATGCGGAGAATGTGCAACTTTGTTTTCCTCATTTTGCAAATGTTGGCATTGAGACAGCGGGGAAAGTCCTGACCCAGGGTCCCTCAGCAAATTATAGATGAAGCTGCTAATACAATTCCTAAGTTTCTGCTCTCCAGTGACTGGCCCAGACTGCCAAACTCTGCTGAGGTATAATAAATGTCTGACCATTTGAGATCATCAAGGATTCCCATGTCTCTCTTCATAGAGGTGTCAACCCTGTTATCTTGGGCAGATTCCAACTCATGTCATTCTGTTCTTAGCCTTACCTGAATTTCCTTGGCAGAATATAATTATCTAAACTGGATCCTGGCCAGAATCCTTATCTCCAGCTCTTGACTGTTGGCTAAGGTTGGTGTGGTCCTGGGCGGCTGCCTCATTCTCCCGTAGCTGGCGGTGGTGTTCTGGTGCCAAGTGAAATCAGTCGTCAAGGGGCTTATGTGTGGTTTCTGTTTGAGCAGCAAACTGTCCCTTCCTTCTTTCCCAGGATCCTCGGAGATCTCAGACACATTGAGATTTTGTTCATTTGCTTTCTGGGCCTGGGAAGTCAATTTAACATGACTTCACATCCAGAATATTCTCATCATAGAAAATACATTCAGTGAATTACATTGGATGAGCTCCATCAATTGTGTGGGTCTGTTTTACACACCCAGAGCATGAATTTGCTCCAACTTGGGACCCCGAGATCTGAATCTGGACATGTGGCCAGTGATGGGAAGCTGAAGTCTGGGAATATGGCCATGCTTAGGACTGTCCTGTTGACTTTGTATTGAGCTCTCTCATTTGTGTTACTCAGTGGCTCAGCTATTGCAATGTTTCCTTTTTGTTTATTTGCCTTTTTAAAAACAAGAACTATGTTTAAAAAAGAAAAAAAAGAACGCTTGGCTTGTCTTCCCTCTCCTCCCTTTCCCTTTCTCTCTTCTTTCATTCTCTCCTGTTTCTTTTCTTATTTTTAACAGTCACAAACCCAGACAAGTTATTGTTCACTCAGCTGCTAGTTTCTGGCAAAACCATGTGCCAGGAAGACCCAGAATGCCCTTCTCCAGCCAGGCAAAATGAGAAAGGAGCAGTTCAAACCCTGATCCTGTATGAGTCCCATGGAGGTGTGGAGAGGATTTAGATTCAGGAAACAAGACAAGCAGATGCAGGATTTCTGAGTCAAGGGTGACACAAGGGTGGTTTTTTGATTCCTAACCAACCCGTTCCTGTGATATTGTGCTGCATTAAGAATTTTAGAGGGCAATGTTTAATGTCATCTACCGTGAGTCCCTATCAGATGCTAGCCTCTCTGTCATCTTCTCAATCCCTTCAGTCATTTGGTAGAGTTCTCCAAATATGGCAGCCCAAAGTGGGCATGTGACTATGTGGGAATTAGCAGAAGTTCATCCTGCCTATGAAATCTGATCTTCTTCTGCGTGAATGAATGAACAAGAACTTTGGTTTGCTCATAGGAAGCACCTTCTGTGTGCCAAGAGCTGTGGTACAGTGAGAAAAAAAGATGGACTGTGCTCTCCGGAAGGCTGTCTTCTAATGGGGGAGTTAGCATCGTGGGGATGGTTCAGCTGCAAGGAAGGAGAAGGCCTCCTGGGCCCGAGGGCACAGGTGGCAACGCATTTCATCTCATGTCATTTCCACTGATAGATAAGAAATGTTTTTCATGTTGAACCATTGGATGGTGAGTGAGAATCTTTTCTGGGTCTCTTAGGCATTGGAGCTGCCTCGCCTGCCCAAGGAAGTTGTCATGTCTGATTCCTTGACTGATGGCTGTGGGCACTGTGTCTTGCACAGAGCTGCTGGCGGGGGTGGTGGGGAGCTCCAGGGCCTGGGCTCTATCTTCTCCTGGAGCATTTTTCATATATTATGTCACCAGGCGCCATTACTATAGAGGAAGAAACTGGAGACTTCCAAGAGGGTGGGTGATTGGCCTGGGATCACCCAGTGAGTAAACACCTGGTGCAAGATTCAAGCTCAGGTCTTTCTGACCTCAGGCCAGGCTCTGTCCACTATACACATAGTTATTTGACACCATACAAAGCCTCGAATTACAAAGCTTCTGTCCTCTCATCAGTGTGCTCAATGCCCTTCCCCAGCTCAATTGCAAACCTGCTCTCATTTAAGACCATAGGGACATGGCTCTGGAGGTAGAAGGGACTTTAGAAGTCAGTTAGTCCAGTCCCCTTCATTTTCTAGATGAGTAAATTGAGGCCCCAGGAGGCAAGTGATTTGCACAGGGTGAATGTGTATGTCAGAAGTGAAATTTGAATGCGACTCTTCTTTCTCCAAGTCAATGGCCAACCTGCTCTACCGTGTTGACTCTACTTATTTCCAGTTTTTATTGTATTAATCAATTGAATGTGGTGACAAATGAGAAAGGAAGTCCTGAGAAGCAGATAATTCAATTGCACTTTTACTGGAAGTTTGGCAAATCAAGTAGTCAAACAGACTAGATCCCAAAGCTCTTCTTCTTTAGTGAGGTCTAGGCGTTAACTTGGGCATTTGCTGATATAGATGCCACTTTGGAACATGTAGACTCCTCTTGGGCCATATATCCTGAAAGTGATTTCAGGAAGGCAGGCATCTTTAAGGTATAACCATTGGATAGGGCTTGTTTGGGGTTGAATCTGGAGCCACAGAATGGGGGAGGGAAGTACCCCAGCACATTCTGTGTGTGTAGCAATGTATATTAGTGGAATCCTGTTCCATCTATGCTTAGGAATAGAATATGTCTGAGGGTTCAACATCTGTATCCATCTGAGGAGATAAAAATGTTCTGCTTTAGATTATTGATAACAGCAAGATACCAATCAGAACAGGCCAAGAGAGTGAATGAATCACATGGTCACAGCATTTCCATCTATGCCACACACACTGCCAGCACAGGTGGCAGTGATGTATGCTCTGACCAGCACACATTTTCTCCACTTCACTGCTCCTAGCTGGCTGTCTCGTCATTCCCTTTTCCCATCTGAAGTGACAACGAAATGAACAAGTAGATTCTTATAGCATCAAAAGCAATGGGATCAGAGAGATGCCAGGGAGCCTGACTGCCTCCAGACCAGGCAGGATTGCAAAGGCTTCTCTGTGATTTCCCCCACCCCTGACCCCTTTGCTCATCCTGACAGGATTTTACCTCTGCCCGTTCTAAATTTCCTTACGCTATTTTCTGTCATTAACCATTCATTCAGTAAGGAAATGAAGACCACCTTAATGGATTGGCTTCACTCTGGAGGGACAGGGGCCACTTTCCTCTAGATGCTTTCAGGTTTCTTTTTGTTTAATGCCTTAAGGGCATCTCCAACATTAAGCTATATGTGTAGCAGCTGAGAATCTGTGTTCCCCAGAATTCAATGAAAAGCTTGTTGTGGTAGTGGTGGTTGGTGAGTTGCTCCTGGTTGCTTGCTGCCCATATTGCCTTTAAAATTTGCTCTGCAAATATTGATCAAAAGATTTAAAAATAAACCCTAAGGGTGACTTTCATATCTTTACACATGAAGCTAATTCTCATTTTAGGAGAACCTAAGAACCCTTGAGAATGCTTCATAAAGTCATGGCTTATGTTTTTAATTTTATTCCCATTACTGAAGCGAAATATTATATGAATAAGAGGGTTGTTGTTTTTTGCTTTCTCAATATCTCAAGGATCTACAGTTTCTTAGGTGTGGAAACTCTCTCCAAGGCTCTCTTTAACTTACTGGATAATCTTAGAGTTACCTGCTGCCCACAGATGACCTCTATGATTTGCTCATGGCCATACAGCTAGTAGCTTCATGGCTAAGTTTGAACACAGGACCCTCCAAAGTCCAAATCTAGCTGGCTTTTCACTATAGCTACTTTACTTTGTTACGTTTGTAATAATGCATTTAAAAGCCATTGACGTGGAATTGGAATTCTGCAAACCATTCAAATGCTAACACCTCCAATAAACAGAATAATTCTTTAACTGTAACACACCAGTCACATTATTGCAATGTCCTGCCTCCCAATTAGGAATCGTTTTCCAACAATTCTGTGTATTATCAGGAAGAGAGAGAGGGAAGGAGGAAGGGTGGGAGAGGGAGAGGGAGGGGGAGAGAATGAATATCAGAGATACTTTAGGGATCATTTGGTCAACCCCCTCATTTTAGGGACATTGATATCCAAAGAGGTTAAGAGGATAGATTTATGTGTGTATTTGTACCCCTAAAAGAATGTAGAGAATAGACTTGCATTTTAAATTTCGTATCTTTTGGGGCTAGCACAGTGATTTCTATGGACAACGTAAATGCTTGGTGATTGATTAAGTGCTTTCTCCAAGATTACCAAGGTTGTACAAGTAGCAAAGCAGAATTAGATGTAAGTTCCTGGTACTTAATCTCCTATGCTTTTTCTTTTCTTTTTTTTTTTTTTAGTGAGGCAATTGGGGTTAAGTGACTTGCCCAGGGTCACACAGCTAATAAGTGTTAAGTGTCTGAGGTCGGATTTGAACTCAGGTCCTCCTGAATCCAGGGCTGGTGCTCTATCCACTGCACCATCTAGCTGCCCCTCCTATGCTTTGTCTACATGTAAATATACAAACATCCTTAAGCATAGACCTTGTTTATTTCTAGAGTTTGTGTTTGCAGTGTTAAGTAGGACCATACATGGAAACTTTTGGGGAAGGCCGCCTAATTCAAGACTTAAGATGATTTGCCTATTGTCCAGTGCAGGGGGTTTGTTTCTGGAGTCTTTCCCTTATTTTATGTGAATTCTGGCTCTCTTGAGTTCTTTCCATCACGCCCACTTCCATTCCTCCAGCCCAGCTCCATTTCCCCTTGTAGTTAATGTCTGCCAGATGGAGGGGAAACAATGACTCGATATATTTTGTCAAATGCTACATAAATATATATCTGTATTATGTTGTTATGTATTCTGAGCATTCCCCTTTACTTTGGAAATAACTAATCATCTGAAAACATGGATATCATAGTGGTATTTTCACCATTTTGAACTGATAAAATAGGAAAAGGTTTTTACCTGTACGAGATTTCAGACTGTTACCTTGTCAGACTAATGTTATAACTACAATATGGCTAGTCATTGTTCACAATGAGCTAACATGCTGGCTAATGTTGGCCATGATGTCTTGGCTTCACTGATATCACTAGATACAATTCATTTGAAAGCACTATTCTATAGCCTGCAAAGAAGGTACTAAGTTCAGTGACTCACAGGGCCATCAGCATTGGAATGATGGGGACTGATGTGTGCAAATACTGATATTTTGTTTTGACTGTTACCACATATGAGAGTTCAGTGAACATAAAAAGCTTTGAAAATGTCAAAACTCCCAGAAAATATATCATTTAAAATGCAGGATTGCCATTTCCTAGTTATATGAGTTCCTCACTCCCCAACACATACATTATTTAAATTTTTATCTTAAAAAACATAAGTTCATTTTGGTGAATTTTTTTCTTTTAAAAAGATTGTGGGGCAGCTAGGTGGCGCAGTGAATAGAGCACCAGCCCTGGAGTCAGGAGTACCTGAGTTCAAATCTGGCTTCAGACACTTAACACTTACTAGCTGTGTGACCCTGGGCGAGTCGCTTAACCCCAGTTGCCTCACTTAAAAAAAAAAAAAAAAAGATTGTCATCTTAAATGTGTCCTTTTGGTAGAGAGAAGAGAGGATCTTCATCTCAGGCCAGCTGGAGAAATGATTTCTTTCAACCTGCTGCAACCCTTCCAAACCCATGGATTTCTATCCTTGTCTGAAAGAGCTCAGGAGATGTTATCTCTGGGACCTTGAGTAGCCAGCATCTCTCAGTCCTTATAGATTTGGAGGTTTTCCAAAGATGAGAGCTGTATTAACAGTCCCACGGCCTAGTTAAGAGGCCCTTTATTGAGCTCTCTTGAGGCAGATCAGTCCCTGCTGTGCAACTTTAGAGTCTCAGGGAGAGCCTGAATCTCTGAGAGTCTCAGTGACTTGGCCACCACCAACAGTCAGTGTGGAGCAGGGGCGAGATGCTGGCTTTCTGCCTACTCTGTCACACAGCCTGCTTCCATTTCAGGTACAGACTGGCACTGGTGGAGAAAGTGTCTTACCTGCCAGTTCCCAAGGAAGAGACAGTCAAAGTATAGAAATGACCAAATGTACTAATATTTTCTGATCCTGAATGTTATTATTCTAAAGCAAAGATCAGTTTGGTCTGGTATAGATGATGAGACATCCAGGCAGCCTCAATTATATAGCCTTCATTGACTTAATGTATAAAGGGCATTGTACTAGGCACCATGTGTATGTGGTGAGGGGTGGGGTGGGGTACAGGTTTGGGTTAGTGGCAGGACCAGAATTTTTGGTCCTTTCAAGACTGATTTTACTTCTAGTGGGGTCTTCATGTCAACCTAGACCAGCTTCCCAGCTCCATCGATGGGCCTTGGTTCTCTTCAGAACTTAAACTGTGCTGTCCTAGTCTCTGTGACCCTAGATGAGGAAAACACTCCCACATCTGTCTCCAGATCTTCTCCCTAGGGGTCTTGACCTTAGAGTTGCCACTTCTCATAAAGGTCTAGAAGTCACAAGATCCTTAAACCTGCTCTCCCCACACAAACCTCGGTTTTTCTATACAACATGGGTCTCAGCGGCTAGGTGGTACAGTGGATAGAGTATTGCACCAGGAGTCGAGAAGAAATGAGCTCAGATCCAGCCTCAGACACTTAATACTGGATGATCCTGGTCAGTCACTTGACCTCCATTTGCCTCAGTTTCTTCTAGTGTAACCTTGAAGGGTTCTGAGATATTTGTAAAGTGCTTGGCACAGTACCGGACATATAATAGGCACCATATAAATGCTTATTTCCTTCCTTTCCCCTTCTCTTCTAAAGTATATTCGTTAGTTAGCTATTAAGGGCTGGTCTTAACTTCTAAGAAAAGGTAACTAAGAAAAGGCTGGAAGCTGAGCCTTGTCTCCCTGGGGGTCATGATGGTGAGTTCCATTTTTCCCTGAAGCCTCTGTTCTGTCTCCATCTTCTCTGCAGGCCCAGAAGCAGAGTCCCTGTCTCAGAGCCCATACCCCTTTGGGGGACTGCCCACTCTGCTCCTTTACTGTCCAGTGACTGCAGGTCCAAAATGGTCACTTGGTCCTGAGCTCAGTACCTGAGTGACCGGCTTCTTCCAGCTCCTGTGAACAGCTTCCCCCTCCTCCCAGTTCTCTTTAAAGACTTAGCATTGGATCATGGGACACAATTCAATTTGGCAAGATTTTATGAAGTATCTCCTGGCATATACCAGGCACACTGCTTTGCTAGGGGAATGAAGAAAAATAGGAAATAGATCATGCCCACAAGACTCTTATTTTCTGCTGGAGGGAGACCAAGCACATGCACAAATTTGAGAAGGGCAAGATAACTGAAGTGGGGGAGGGGAATTCTAGCTATGGAGACAGACAGGCCTTTGGAGGTCACCTAACCCAATGCCCTTTTCCTACAGGTGACAAACCAAGGCCCAGAAGGTAAAGTGAGTTGCCTGAGCTCAGTCATGGGTAATCAATGGCAGGAGCAGACTCCAAATCAAGGGAACTTCCCCCCTAAGTTCTGTGAGGAGCAACATGGGAAATGAGCTACATTCCTTCAGGCTTCCCACCTCATTCCCCGCCACCAACTTTTCCTCTTAGGAGAGTGAATTTCTTTAATTCAACAGACATTTATTAAGTGCAGACTGTATTCAGTATGTGTTGCTAAGCAGCAAATTCACCAATGTACCTTGAACACATTAACAAGAACATAGCTCATTTTCACCCAGACTAAGCAGTCACCTCCCTTACAAGTCCTATCCTGCTGCACCTCCCAGGCAGGACAAACACAGCCAGTGCAAATGCCCAAAGTCCAGAGATGTCCAAAGTGTGTATGTCTTTTGCTAGGAGCAGCCAAGAAGTCTGTGGTAGTGGAGAAGTGGTATAAAAAGGTATGGATCGCAGCCAGGGGTGTCTAGGGGAGGAGGGGGTGCGGTGGGGCAGATTCTTATGGGCTTTCCATTAGGTTTGTCATCATCGAAATCCCAGTTGGCCAATTGTGTAGTTGTGAATGCTTCCCTCCGCCTTTGGAAAATCAGGAGTGGACTTGTTAAATCATATTGAATTAATAACATAATTAAAAGATGACTTTGATTTAAAAAAATAGGCAAATGCTAAAATGTAAACAGACTGTAAACAATAAGATAATGAAAAGTTTGTTTTGTATTAATGATAGTTATTACAAAAACCACTATGCTTTCTGTAAAAGAAAAATCAATTTTGAGGGTTTTATTGTTTTAGGAATCTTAGTCTCTAAAAAAATATACTATTTAGGTTAAATTAGGCTAGCTATTTCATTGAAATGGGGGAAGGGAGGCCTCAAAATAATGAAGGTGCCAAGGAAATGTTTAAAGCAGGCTGGAAACCTGTTGTCGAGAATGCAAATGATGTATGTTTGAAAAAGTCGATTTCACTCACCTTCTAAAAATTAAGGGCTTTCTTAGCTGAATTTCAGGATTGTTCTATGACCATAAGGGATATCTGAGTAGGATATTTCCTTTTTTACCATGGTGGAACTCAGGGAAGGTAGCTGGTGTGTTTGAGCAGAGCTGAAAAAAGAGCCTTTGATGCTGCAGAAGTAGCAGGCTGAATGATCTCAGTGGGAGTGATGTGGGAGGACTGGTGCCACACCCAAGAGCTCAATGTGTTTTTCTTCTCTTCCCCTTTTAATGCTGTGGAATAAAGAAGACTAGATTAGCAATGGTTTGGAGTTCCAGCTCCCTTACTTATCTATATAACCTCAGGCAGTTCACTGAAAACTAGGCTAGAAGATTTATTAAGGACCCACACTGTGCTCTGTACTGAGGACTAGCCAAAAGAAAAAGTCCCTGTCCTCAAAGAGCTTATTTTCCAGTGCGGGAAGCCGGCACTCAAAAGAAGCTGAAGAGTGCTGTGAGAAGGTGCAGGTGTTAAAAGGCTCCAAAATGAGAAGCAGAACCTGCAGGGGAAAATGTTGTGTGGCTTGGGCTCCTCCCCAAAATGGAGGTGCCTACAGGAACTCACTCATGGAAGAAAGCCATTTTGCTTCAGCATGGTGGAGGGGTGGGCCAAGATGTGGAAGCCCCAGGCTCTGAGGGAGGTTTCTGGGAAAGATGGCAGCTGAGACATGGTGATATCATCTGAGGCCTGGTAGCATAGTCTGGGAAGCAAAGAAGTTCTCAGGGCGTCAGTTTCCTGATCAGTAAAAGGAGGACATTGGATTAGTTGACCTGTAAAGGCCCTTCCAACTCTGTTGATCTTGTAATCCTGGAAGAGAACCACTCTACATTTGACTCTAAAAGAAGGGGGAAAAATTGAGAAAAGTATGAGGTGCTTTTCTCATGCAGGTGCTGCTGGTGATGGCCCACATTCCTCCTATGGATTGTTCTTTGTCCTTCACTTTTGAAGAGGACCCGTGGCATCAGGGGGATGTCATGACTTGCAGTGAATTGGATTTAAGTGAGGGAGGGCTATGCAAGGTCAGCAACCTTACTCTCTCCTCCAGAGCCACCTGGGTCCAGTGGGCAAGATATGTCTGTCTGTCTGTCTGTCTGTCTGTCTAGCTATCCATCCAACTGGAAATGGTCCCAGAAGTTTGAGGCAATTGGGGTTGTGACAAGTAAGTGTCAAGTGTCTGAGGTCAAATTTGAACTCAGGTCTTTCTGACTCTAGGTTCAGCACTCTATCAACTTTGCCACCCATCTGACCCTCTCCTGTGCAGGAACCACTGTGCTTGTAGGGCCTCTTGAGTACCAAATAATTTATTAAGCATTTGTAATTTTTTAAAGGATGAGGAAGAACAGAACTTGAAGTGGTTCAAAGTGAGCCAATTATGTGCTTGTTCTCTGAGATTGTCAAAAATCGTGAAGTCGTATTATTGCATGATCATGCTCTTTCTTGTGCTGAGCCTTAGTCATGGCACAGGAACAGTGGTGAGTGGAGAAGCATGTAGGGGTTCTGGGAGGAGTGGTGGATTCTGGGAGTCAGAACACCCCTGTGGCCTTGTTTCTTGCCTGCACTGCACAGCAAAGGTTTGGGGACTGGGCCTTCTCCAAGGACACTTCCAGCACTCAGATTCTAGATTATGTGTTTCTAAGGGTTGTAGACCCAGCTCACCACCTCGTTGGGAGGGAGAGAAAAGCATGATGACCCCCAACCTTTGGTGCCTTGATTTGCTCTTACCTCATCGTACTCACTGAGGGTCATTCAGGAAGAGCACATTGCTGGCTATGTGACAGAAGTGAAGAAACATGTAGAAATCTAAGGTACTGTTCAGTTCATCCAACCCTTAGAGACTGCCCCCTCTCTCCAGCCCATCCGCCATATTATTATTGTGACTGATTATTGTCCATGCCTTCCTATAATTCTTTCATAGGATATCTGCTTTATCTGCTGGAGCGTTGCACAGGCACTTGATAAATGCAAGTTGACTAACTCATCTCCCTCTTCATCCATGAATATTAGGTACTAGGACACTATGTAGGCTGTCCATCTGTTGCCTTTGCTTTTCCTACGAAGCCAGCCTATTTCTTCGGATTTGGGATCAGGGATTTAGAATTAGGTGACACAGAAATCATCTGGTGAGACCCCATCATTGAGGCAGTGACAGTTCAGAGGTTTCACAGGGAGCAAACAGGGTCAGGATTCAAACCCTGAGGGCAGTTAGGTGGTGCAGTGGATAAAGCACCAGCCCTGGATTCAGGAGGACCTGAATTCAAATCCAGCTTCAGACACTTGACACTTACTAGCTGTGTGACCTGGGCAAGTCACTTAACCTTCATTGCCCTGCAAAAAAAAAAAAAAAAAAAAAAAAGATTCAAGCCCTGAGCCTCTGACATTGAAGCTGCTGTCTCTTTCCCCACTGATGATGTCATTTGCAGTATTTTTTGTGTGAAATTGGTTGCAAGTTGGCAGAAAGGGCCCTGCCTGGCTCTAGAAGCAGAGAACCTGTGCTCAGCTAGGCCATCTCTGGTTCTTGGCAGCTCTGTGACCTTGAGCAAGCTCTGGAGCTTCTCTGAGGGTGACTCTCCTCAGTGGTGGGATAAGGGCCAAGGGCCAGGCTCTGGACGGTCACCATTCCCTCAAGCTGAAACACCTAGGGATGAGTTATAGTTCAGAATATTATCTTAGACATTATCGTTTTCCTTCAGTAATTTTTAAATTATGATTTTAAAAATGGGATCTTTCTGAAGGTCCTACTTGTAGAAATAATACTACCTGCATTTTTATGGGAAGGGAAAGATGTTGTTAGCCTGCACCCCACTATCTCACAAGAAATAATAGTGCTTACAAACCAGTTCATTTTCAAAATAAGAAAATGAATCTGTATCGTAATCTAATTTATCTGTGTGTTTCCCATGATTGATTAATGCTCACATCTGCTCCCATCTGCTCCCATACTCTGAAGAGCCAGAGTGTGTTTGCAAGTGGCTTTTGTGCTTCATCAAGGAATTATCTTCACATGAAACTTTTGGATCAGGAAAAACTAAGGAAGGAAAAGGATTTACTAGGTTACCTACAGCCGAACCCTCCTATCTCTTGTGCTAGGATGAGCCTTCTGTGGCTGCTGGTGCTGGGGGATCCCTTCACACGTGTATTTACCCTCTCTCCTTTGCCTAAGTCCCACAAGGCAGCTGCCTTTCCTTTGGCATCATGTTTATTCACAAGTTATGGTTTCTTCGCTTAAACATGTTTATTTTTCATTGAGGATATAAGAGGATTTGTGGAAGGAACTGGAAAAGAGAACATTAGGGTGGGGAGAAGAGGGATTCCTGTTTACCGATTTCAAGTATTTGAAGGATCATCACGTAGGCAAAGGAAGATTCCATTTGGTTTCAGGGAGCAGAAACAGAAGCAGGTGCAGTGAGTGCAGAGAGCAAAGAGGCAGATTTGGGCTCAATGGCAGAAAAAACCTTTCTGACCATTAGAGACATCCCAGTGTGGGGCAGGCTCTCCCAGGAGATGGTCTGGTTTCTCTCCCCGAAGGCTCGGCGATGTTCAGATCCGGGTTAGACTACATGACTGCTGAGGTCTCTGCTGACTCAGATCTTCATGTATCGCTTATTCCGTAATGTATTTCCTTTTTGAAATTAGATGCTGGCTAGAAGGGGTGTCTGGCTTCAGGTCTCATTGTCCAAGTTCCCAGAGGGGGTAAAGATGGCATCACAGTCACCCTGGCATTGCCTGCTCACTTCCCAAACTTGGCCCATCCCTGCCCTAACTTGACAGGTTTGCCCAGTTTGATGTCCTCGGGCTGCGGCTTGGGCCTGGGAAGCCAGCTGTAGACTGACACATACTGATCCCAGGTGTGAAGCATCAGCCTGCCGAGGAGTGTAATCGCCTAAATTAACCTTCTCCTCCATCCTGATACTGTATTTCCAGTAGCTGAAAAGGATCTTGCAGTAGCCACTCCTTTCACATGAAGAAATAATCATAAGTGGGACAGCAAATAGATCGGGTGCTGAAGCTGGAGTCAGGAAAATCTGCGTTCAAAACCTGCCCTAGAGTGCCCTGTCATTCCTTATTATCAAGTGTTCTTAGGAGTTGCCTCCTCTATACTTTGTGTCTCCTCACTGTTAACACTATTTCCCGAATAGCTATGAGGTGTGTTGAATGAATGCTTTGAATGTGTAGGGGTTGAGGGGGGTGTTGGGGTCTCAACTAAAGGTTACAAGACTAGTCTAACTATGCTTTATCCCTCCCTCTTTCTATCACTAGGCCATGCTGCTTCTCTTTATGGTATTTTAGCTGACAGGAAACAGCAGTGCACCCTGGGATCCCAACTAATGAGTTAGCAGAAATGCCCTTTGGTCAGCCTTCCTTCAGCTAAATGCCAGCCTAGGACACAGAGGCGTATCAAACCCCTGGCCCCACCAGTTCTTTCTGAAATGAATTTTGCCACATACAGACATATTTTTTTAAAAGCTTTCCAAGTATACCCAAATCTTCATTGTTTGTCACCATTGCAGGAGGTAGTAGAAAGTGCATTATGTCACTCCTGTCCTCAAAGCCAGGACCTGCTGCTGGGTCAGCATCATCCAGGAAGTCTCTCTGATATACTTCAGGTTGAAACCCACACAAATCCTATCAAGAGAGAAATACCTTTTCCCACTTCTGTTTAATCTATTGCCTTCTTATTGACTAGCCATTTGCTATTCTCCCTCTGCTATATGTCTCTTATCTGCTCTGCCTTCCTTTTTTCTGCTGCTTTATTACAATCCCCCATCGGCACCCTTCTGGACCACTGTGATTGCCCATAAACATTTCCTTCTACCTCCTACTGCCTCCTACTCCTCCCTCCCACCCATCTTTCCTGCTGAACCCCCCCCCCCCCAAATGCTCAATGAACCATTCCAGTTCCACAGATATTTCCTGCTACTGGCTCTGTCCTCTATTGGACCCTGGGGTCACAAAATCAAAACACACTTTGCCCTCAAGGGGATTCTGTTCCTCTGAATGGTGACACTAGCTCCCTGCTGCCAAATCTTTTGTTCAAGTATGGGTCCTTAACCTGGAACCCCCAGGTCTATGGTGAGATTTCAAGGGTTCTGTGACTTCGGATGGGAAAACGACTTTATATCTTTATTTCTTGCCCCGCCCCCCCCCCAACTGTCCCTGACACAAAGAAGTTAGAGAACTGAGCCTTTAGCAGCTTCTGCCTGCCAGATTGCATTTCATTGTCTTCAGGGTCTTCAGTCCAGCCGAGCAAGTCACAGCACCTACTGTGTGTGTGTGTGTGTGTGTGTGTGTGTGTGTGTGTGTGCGTGCGTGCGCGCGCACGAGCTCGAGCCCCCTCCCAGGTGTGTGCTAGGCCAGGAAGACTCCCCTCCAGAATGTGGTGCCCTTCTCCCTTTCCAGCTTTATTGCCCATGACTGTCCTCCATACAAAGGAGTGCTCTCTACCCCAACCATGTGGATAATCAAGGCTAACAGTGCCTTAAGCCATTCCTTGTCTCCCAAGCGCAGTCCTTCCCCTGCTTTACCCATTGGATTCCTAGCTGTCCTGTAGAGGCCTGTGCTAATGCTGCCTCTTCCAAGACCCTTGGTCTGCTTGCTGATCACCACCAACCTTCTTGATGGTCCATGTTATAGTCATCTGTGACTGGCTTTCAGATTCCCCGGGAGGAACCCTCTTATCCAGTGAGTGCTGAGCACAATGGTCTGCATACAGTATATGCTCAATAAATATTTGTTGACACCTGTTTGAAAACTCTGTGAGGGCATAGTTACATGGATTGTAGTGATACTTGATTGAAAGCAAAACCACCCAAGCTCCAATGACTATTCTGTAGTAACTCACCTTGTAGATCGAAGAGAGAGGGAGCTTCAGATCCCACATTATCTATGTGGTCAACTCTTTGGCTACTTTTGACTTTTCCCTGATACCACCTGCTCTGCTGCCATCCTTTGCTGACAGCATCTATTAGAGGAGTCAGCTCTGGGAGGACAAAGATGTTCCCTTTTTCCTTATTTTAGTGATTTTTCCCCAGGGTCCATCACAACTATTGCAATTTTTTTTAAAAAACCAAAGTTTATTAGATGAATGAATGGCTGTTTTGAATATCAAAAGATATTGAGGGGCAGCTAGGTGGCACAGTGGATAAAGCACCGGCCCTGAAATCAGGAGGACCTGAGTTCAAATCCAGCCTCAGATATTTAACACTTACTAGCTGTGTGACCCTGGGCAAGTCACTTAACCCTCATTGCCCTGCAAAATATATATAAAAACTGTAAAGTTTCTTTTTTTTTTTCTTTTTCTTTTTTGTTGGGTGAGGCAATTGGGGTTAAGTGACTTGCCCAGGGTCACACAGCTAGTGTCAAGTATCTGAGGCCGGATTTGAACTCAGGTCCTCCTGAATCCAGGGCTGGTGCTCTATCCACTGTGCCACCTATCTGCCCCTGTAAAGTTTCTTAAAGCCATCTTTTCCTAGTCTTAGAGGGCAGTGGGGCTGATGCCACATGATCTTAAGTGAACATCCCCTTTCCAAAAGCCAAGGTTGTAAGGGAAGAATTTCAGAGATGTTAAGAGTCATGTTTGAATCATATCAAGTTATTGGAAGCACTGCAAGCTTTGGGAATCAGGTCGGACATTGTTTTGGGAAAGTCATCTGTCAACATCACTTGGCAATTGATTTGATTTTTAAATATCCATATGAAATTTTTTAAAATAAGAGGTTTGTTTGGAACCATTGTAGAAGATAGTACAATTACATTTACTTAATGCTCATAAAGGATATTTTTTGTAAGTCAAGCCATCTTGACAATAAAATTATTCATATTTAGCTCTATTAAAAACATTTTATAATGAATGTGTGCATGACTGCCAGGTGTTTCTTTGGTGTAGTAATAGTAATAACAATAACTAGCATTTATAAGATGCCTTAAAGTTTGTGAAACACTTTACAAATATTATCCTATTTTATTCCCACAACAACCCAAAAGATGGGTGCTTTTCTGTGTGTGTGTGTGTGTGTGTGTGTGTGTGTGTGTGTGTGTGTGTGTGTCCCAAGTCAATTCAATTCACTCACTCACTGCTCTTGATCTGAGTAAATTTATAAATGACTTGTGTTTCACAGTGGGTTGATGCTCATTAGCCTGTATTCATTATTAAAGCACAATATTTTACTGAATTCCTCACCCAGATGACCACCAACAAAGAGAAATAGATTTGTTCCTGGGGAGAAAAAGTCATTGGCAGAAGGAAGTAATTTGCTACAACTACCCCGCCCCCCCCCCAATTCTGTTTACAAAATTCAAAACCACAAGTCCACTAACTTGGTTCTTACTACATTCTTAAATACTCTGAACAAGAGTATTTTGAATCACACTTCCCCCAAGTCTCTTACTAAATTTTGGGGGTGGTGGTGGTGGTGAGAAATTCCAGAGGCTCTGAGCTTAGCAAAGGGGGGTTCAGCTGTGCTCCTGTGTCTAGCTAATTGGAAGAATCAAAGAATCAACCTTGTTGATTATGTAAGGACACTGATTGCTTAGGTAGCCCTACTTGCAGACAAGACTGTTGAGTTTTCTAGCTAGGAAGCTCTGAGACTTCACCAGTTCCGGCAAATGGACAATGCAAGCTGAAAGATTTTTGTAGGGCTGGTTTTTGCGGGGTGTGGGGGGCAATATGGAGGAGGGAGTGCCTAGAGATCCTTGAAGTAGTGCCTTAGTGTCCAGAAGAACTGAGCAGCATTTACTGGTGTTGGTACTAGGCCCTTCACTTCTTGGTGACCCTCGACCATGTTCTGAGACCACCAACTGCAGGGAGGTGTTGATCTGCCACCTCAGAGGGAGGGAGCCTCTACTTTTTGTTCAGATCCAGATGGCCCCCCCCCCCAAAGCCTTAAGTTTCTAGATGAGCAATGCAATTTTAAGCAAATATATAAATATATATTATACATACACATACATGCATATACATATACATATACGTAAATTTTCTCAAATAGTTTTATTTCAAATGAACAAAACCCCTCAGATATTCCTATTGGCCTGTGATCAGACTGATTGGCTTCTTTGAACTGGAAAGGACCTTAGAAGCCATCTGCTCCAAACCCCTCATTTTACAGAAGAGGAAACCGAGGCACACGTGGTTAAAGGGGCCTACCTATGGCCACCCCGATCATGGTGGGGAAGAACCAGCATTTGAACTGACATCTTCTGATTCCACATGTGCAGAACGCAAGGGATCCGAAATATTTCCCACCATCAGATTTAATATTATTCTGTTGCTGTTACTACTTTAGCATCTGCTGGAAGTAAATCACTTTTTGCTCAAATAAAACCTGGGACCCAATGGCTTTCTCTCTTTCTTCAGGCTGCTTCCCTCGCCATATATTGCCCTTTTCAGAATATAGTCTCCAAACTACAAAATCAATCGTCAGTGGCCAGTTCGGATATAAATAATAATAGTAAATAACAGTGTGCTTGACTTAAGGTCCTTGGTGAGCTGAACATTTCATTCATTTGTCGTGGCTGAGAAAGCTGAGGAGTGGATTAGTGAGGACCACAGTGTGTAATTGGCATGAGAGATCCAGGCCTCTCCTCCAGGTGTGTGCTCTGGTGTGCCTCCTATATGCTGAAAGGGAAAGATGAGTTTTTTCTTCATTATCACTGACTAGTGTCTAGCATACTGTGGATACTGGGTAAAGATTAAATAAAGAACATTTTATTCTCATAAGGCATCTTGCAAGCTCCCAGATGGTGAATGTAAAAGATTTGGGACGGAAAAGCTTGATGCTCTCCCTGTCCTCAAGCAGGGGTGATCCCTGGGGATGTGGTGACAAAGCTAAAACAGTCCCTCTTCTCCAAGGAGCTTCCCCCTTACGGGAGAACGACAGCAGCACAAATGAGGAAGCTGCCAGATGTAGGCAGAGTAAATCCGCAGTCATTCCAGAGAGGGGGGAGAGAGAGGCCAGTGCTTCATACAATCACCACCAAATGTTTTTCATTGACACAGCTATTCATGGATGTTTGGTTTAAAGACAGGTTTATCTCCAAATTAACAGGACTCGCCTACCGTCCCCAATAATTTGCCTTGGCATTAGCCATTTATCACCATGTCCAAGGTCAGTTATGATAGTGACATCTTGATATCTCCAGGGAACACAAAAAAAGGCCTATTGATTTTTATTCCAGTGGTTATTAGTATAAATATTGATAGCTCTTTTGGCATGATCCCAGAATTGGTCTGCATACCAAGGATGCAAGTCAAGGACATGAGAAACATTATCAAATGAGATAATAGATGTGAAGCTTATTGTAAGTTATAAAGTGCTATAAAAACATCCTCTGTGATAATGGTGTTGATAAATGTAGTATTTGAAAGCACGGTGTGGCTCTGGGTGCCATGTAACCTAGGTTCTGCACCATCTGGTTGTTTAACTGTGGCACATGCTTGGATATGATCATTGCTGTTTGTGTGACCACAGCATGGGGGCTTGTCCTCAGTGGGACCTTCCCATGTACTTGATAATGGTTTGCTATTCCTGTGCCGTTTCCTTTTTCTGTGTTCCTTTCTAGCATTTCCAATATACGGGAACATATCTGATTTTATGAAACTATAATTAGTAACAATGCTTTTTAAATGTCTTACAAGGCTGATTCTTTAATTCTGTGATGAGAAAAGCTATCTTACTAGAAGACCAGCATTTAATAATTGATTAAAAAAACAACTGATGAGGTAAAAACCAAAGGGACAGTGAGTCATTGGCCATTCCATAGGCCAGAATAATTATTAGGTTGGCCAAGAAGGATCAAACCTCCTTATGTATCATAAAGTGGGGTTAATGGTAATTACATATAAGGAAGTAGAGTCAACTTGTGATCACAAGGGCTTAGTAACCAGTTTGTAGATTTTCTTTATGTTTCCTTCCTCCTCTTCCCTCCTTTTGAGCTTTTTATGGCTTTTTAGCACCTCTATGAGAAGGTAGACTGAGAAGGTAGATTCACTTCATTGTTTTGCCCCCAATTAGTGGATTTCTTGGAAGTTTAGGTAAGGAAAAGATTAAAAATCAGTTTAGGGGAGCAAGTCTTTTTCAAATGGCTTTTAGTTCTGTCCCTCATTGCTTTAAATCACATTAACTTAACTAAAGATGATTGTAATTACAAAATAATTACATGTATTTTCAAGACCATCACTTTTCAGGAAAGGATTTGTTGAAAGACACTTCCAGGTGGATTTTACTTAAATCTTTTTCTTGCTTTTGGGATTGTGTTTTGCTAGACTGTGTGTTCTGTAAATGGACACTGGAATAATGGAACTAGGTTTGGCGTCTGGTCAGCAAACTAAGTTGGATTGAATTAAAGTTGAATCAAATATTTTGATGTCTGGTCAGTTGTTGTTGTTAGTTGTTGCTGTCACCCACCAAGACTAGTCCTACTGAAAAGTAGTCCTGCTGGCACAAAGTGAAATCGATTAGCAGGATGGAAGAAAAGGCATTCATTTTTGTGCTGGTGCCCAAACCTTTCAATCTGCCAAGCATTTACTCTCTTCTTATTTAATTCCTTCAATGCTTTATCATTTAGAAAATTGGGTTTAACCCTAGGAAAAGAACTGAAAGCGCTATTTTGAAAACCCTTAGAACTCCCCTCACTCCAGCTACCACAGGAAGTCATACTCATACATTCTATATCAGGCCCTTAGTACAGTGCCTGACACAAAACAGGTTCTTAATAAATGTTTATTGATTGATTGATTAAATGCAGATACAGGTGTAGATGTAATTGTAAACATAGACATCATGCTGGAAGAGACCTTCAGGGTCATCTAGGTCAACTGCCTGATCAGACAGATGAGGAAAGAAAGACCAGAGAGGTACAGAGACCTACCTAAGGTCACACAGGTTGGTAGGAGCCAAGGTAGAATTGGAGCCCAGGTTTTCTGACTCCAAGTCTGACTTTGTCCACCCAGCACAAGAATTTTAATTAGATTCTAAAATATAAGTCATATTCCATGGCTATCAATATACTTTCCATGGTGGTGTTCCTTTAACATACATGTGAAAAGTAGAGATTTGTTAGGTTTTGACCTTCCACAGGCCACCTCATGACAAAACCCCCGACAAAGTATATTCCATCACTTGTACACAGAAAGGACAATGCATCTCTTCCCATTGGTAATAGGGGACTCGTGCCACAGTTCTATTAATGGAGCAAAGTCAAGGTTGTATGTGTGAATCATCCTCCAGTTTACACGTGCACATGAGAGAGGGCAGGGCAGGGTAGGGCAGGGCTTGAGGAAGTTGAGACATTGGAAAGAAAGCAGGATGATTTTGCTCAGGGACCAACAAAGAGAATATCACGTGTCTTTTCTGGAATTCCTTTCTGACTTGTACTATCAAAAATAGATCATGGGGGAGGGGGCATGCTTTTTTTTTTAAAGCAAGAGTTACTTTGTTAGTTCATTTGCTCTTGGGATCCAAGCACAATCTTGCTTATTCAGAAATATTTAGATAAAGGAACTTACATTGAACGGAAGGCTACAGTGATGTATTTTACATTCTTACTCCTCGTCTGCCCATGGACTCTGCAGTCCAGTCAAATTAACCGTCATTGATTTTATTTTTAATTTTAATTTAATTTTTTTTTTGTGGGGCAATGAAGGTTAAGTGACTTGCCCTGAGTTACACAGCTAGTAAATGTCAAGTGTCTGAGGCCTGATTTGAACTCAAGTCCTTCTGAATCCAGGGCCTGTGCTTTATCCACTTCGCCACCTAAGTGCTCCCCTCCAGTCATTCTTTTTTTTTTTTTTTTTTAGTGAGGCAATTGGGATTAAGTGACTTGCCCAGGGTCACACAGCTAGTAAGTGTTAAGTGTCTGAGGCCGGATTTGAACTCAGGTACTCCTGACTCCAGGGCCGGTGCTCTATCCACTGTGCCACCTAGCTGCCCCTCCTGTCATTCTTAATCCAGTGATTGTCCTCCCTGTCTGCCTCACACCTGTATTAACTGTGTGACCCTAGGCAAATCACTTAACCTCTGTCGGCCTGTTTCCTCATCTGTAAAATGGGACTCAGCACAGCACTACGTCATAGGATTGTTGGGAAGAGTAAATGAAATCATATACTTACATACACACGCGTGTGTGCTTTTGTGAACCTCAAGGTGCTATACACACACACACACACGCTAGCTCTGGTTCTTGTCATTCTTTCCTATTCTAATGGAAGCTCTTTAAGCACAGGGACTCTGCACCCTGCAGTCAGCGCCTAAGATATGTCTGTTGATTGATTGCCTCCCTCCACCCCCACCCCTTTAAGATTTATTTTAAAAGAAGAACGCCAGATTCCTTGGCCAGCCAAGCATTCACAGGTCCTGCTATTCCTGAATTGGGGGGGGGGGGGGGCGGGGGCGGGGAGCAGCACTGGCCTTACGACCTGACACTTAATTGAAACCATATTCAAATGGCCTGAGAGATGATGTCACTTTGCCTCCCCCAAAGCTCCTTAAAGGATCCCCAGTTAATGCCCAGCGATCGTAAAGAGAAGTTTCCCCAACTCTAAATAATGACGGCGTCCGGTTGCCCGGGGTGCACCTGCTGAATGGTTTGGACTGAATTCTTTTGAGTCACTCTTGAGGCTCTTTAGTGATTTTATATCTCAAAAAACGATTAGAGCCCCCGAGAAGGCAACCTGGACGTAAGATTTATTTTGTGTAGCTTTCTTCTCTAAGTCACTTCGTTTGGCAGGAAGCTCAGTCATTAAAACCTGAGTATGGAAAAAGGACGTGATAGGGTCAAACAGCTCTAAAAATAGTTTGAAGCTTTACATAGATTTGGCTGAAGAGAATTTCTAAAAATCCTTTGATGGTACTTAAAGTTTGACAGGCAATTACCGAACCTGTAATTGGCTCCTTTCACTAATGGGAGACCCTTATAGCAATTTTGCAGCTAGGTGGAATATTTTTATAAGCGCAATATAAATTAGATCGCTACCTTTTCCCTCACATCTCAATTTGTTAATTCACTTTTTAATGAGGGGGTGGTGCTGATAAGCAGCCTGGAAGCTTTCCTGAAATTCCCCTTCCTTTCCTCCCTTTTCATGAGGAGATCACCGGGTCTGACCTCTCTCTCTTTATGTGAAACAAAGGGGGCCATCCAGAAGAGCGGTTTTTCCTCCTCCATTTCCTTCTTGGTGAGGAAGGAGACCTGAGAATCAGCAGTGTGATTACCCAAGTGCAAACTCTGCGAAGCTGACACACGCAGTAGAGATATATTTTGTAATCCTTACCTAAAGGAAAGAGGCAGGTAAATGCTACCTGGAGTAACGACATAGGAAAGAAAACAATTAAGACAATAAATAGTCAGCAAGCATTCTGGGAGGGAGCTCTCAGTCTAATGAGAGTCAACTTGCAAGCAGTTCTGTACAAGCAAGCTATAGACAAGATAAATGACAAGTAATCGACAGAGTGAAGCTGTTAATGTTGAGGAGGATTGGCAAAGCCTTTTGGGAGAAGGTGGGAGTTTAGCTGAGACCTGAAGGAAGCCAGGAGGTAGAAATAAGGAAGAAAATATCAGATTACTTGCTGTCTAGTGGAGGGGGGAGGGAGGGGAGGGAGGAAGAAAAATTTGAAACTAGAAATCTTATAAAAACAAATGTTGAAAATTATCTCTAAATGGAACTAGAAAATAATAAAATATTTATATGGGAAAAGACCCTTTTAAGTCAAGCTGGAAGGAGGACAATAAATACATGTAAAAAGGAACAAAAAAAAAGAAAAGAAATAAGGAAGAAGAGCATTGCAAGCAGGGGGTTTAGCCAGTGCAAATGTCGAGAGTCCAGAGACAGAGCATCTTGTTCAGTGACCACATAGGAGGCCAGTGTCACCGGATGGCAGAGTAGGTGGGGCCAAGTAGGGTGGAAGAAAACTAAAGAGGGAGGAAGAATAGCAGAAAATGACCCCAAATTAACAGAAAATAAATCAGGTCTGTTTCTGTAAACAGTGGTTGGCAATTGTAATTATTTAATTCTTGCATCTTGGTAAGAAGCTTCCACTTATTTTCTTTTCCTGCATCCTGTAGTAATTATAAATGAGATTTCTCTTAAGTTGAGTTTTATTGGTATCATATAGGAATGCCAGTGGTTTGTGTGGCTGTGTTTTATATCCTGAAAGTTTACTGAAATTGTGATCAAAGAGATGGGAAAACATCCCATATGTACATAGATATTTATAGCAACTCTTTTTCTTGTCTTTTTTTTTTTTTGTAGTGGCAAAAAATTGAAAACTAAGTTGACAGTCACCAACTGCGGAATGGCTGAATAAATTATGGTGTATGAATGCAATGGAATACTATTATACTGTAAGAAATAATAATGTTGATTAGGGCTTCTTAAACATTTCCCACTGGTGACCCCATTTCACCTGAGAAATTTTTATATGACCCGGGGTAGATAGGTATATAAAATAGGTATACAAATCAAACATTTGTTGCCAAATTTTTGGAGACAGGGTCACACCCCACAGTTTAAGAAGCTGCAGTGTAAATGACTTGAGGGAGACCTAGAAAGACTTGTAAGAACTGATACAGAGGGAAATGAACAGAACCAGAATGATATTTGATACTATAACATCAGTACTTTAAAAAGGAGTAATTCTGAAGCATTGTAAATGGAAGAATGAAAGGAACAGAGTCAGAACAAGTCATTCAGTAACAGAAGCATTGGAAGAACAAACCACTTTGAAAGTTGTGAGAGCAGTACAGTGACCATCTCTGATTCCAAGGGGTCAGTGATAGAACAAGCAGACTGCCCACCTCCTGGCAGATCTGCTTTGCTTAGGGTGCAGAAGGAGACATTTCTGTATATGGCCAATGCTTGGTTATGCATATTTGCTACAAGGAATTTGTTTTGTTTTGTTTTTCATTTTTAGTTGGTTGAGAAGTGAGAGGAAAAGAAAATAGATTTCTATTAATTAAAACAAATTTAAAACAGAAGGTGGGTGGGGGGCAGCTAGGTGGCACAGTGGATAAGACACTGGTCCTGGATTCAGGAGGACCTGAGCTCAAATTCAGCCTCAGACATTTGACACTCACTAACTGTGTGACCCTGAGCAAGTCACTTTACCCTCATTGCCTGGGAAAAACAAAAAACAAACAAAAAAAAAAAACAACCAGAAGGTGGGCATGCCACAGATGTAGAAAATCACATGCATTTCTTGATGTGGTCACTGTATTGGTAGTTTCGCTTAATTTCTTTACTTTGTTACAATAGACTTTTCAGGGAGGAGGTATAATTTGTAAATGTAAAGTAAAAATTTGTTTTTGTTTTTTTTAAAGAAATTAAACTGGGACTGAAAAATCTCAAGTGACTAGGTTAAAATGTGAAAAAAACACCATGGAGTAAAAAGTGCTATTAGAAAATGTCTCTTTGGGGGTTTGGAAAAATGTTCTAATAATATGATGAGAATCAACATGAATCTATGAATCCAGGGTTTAAAATCAAACAGTATCCTCTGAACAAATAAATATTTTTTGTAAGACGTATAAGCCATAGCTCTGGTGTCCTGTGTGGCATTCTTGACAAGTGTGGGAAAGCCTGCTAAGAAAGTTACAGGCTCATAAAACCTTTTACAGATGAGAAGCTATCTGTAAGGGTCAAGTAAAACTTTTCTCTTAAATGTGAGAGTCTGTGTTAGGACTGTAGGATTGAGGGTTCAGAGCTGGAAGGAAAGTTAGAGGCCCTTTCATTCAGGGCTACAAAGAAAAAGTTAAATTAGCCCTTGTAACAAGGAGACAGCATGTAAATAAGTGGCTATATTCCAAAGAGATACAAGGAAATCCCCAGGAGAGGCCAATAGCTGGTGGGGGAGGGGAGACCAGAAAAGGCCTCCCCGAGAGAGCAGCTCCTGAGCTTGAAGGAAGCCAGGGTAGAACATTCTTGGAGCCTAAGGGGAGAAGGGAGACCCTGCCAGAAACCGGGGCCAGCAGGTGGCATTTGTCTGGTTGGGCCACAGAGGACCCAGACAGTTCTGTGACTCTCCGAGGCCTAATGAAGACATTAAGGATGTTAAAATTAAGAGAGAAAGTGTAAGAGCATTATTTTTTTTTTTCCTTTTGTGGCAGGTCAGAAGACTGCAAAGGTCAGTTGGGGCAGGGTAGTGAAAAGCTTTAAAGATCAAACACGTTTATTTTTTTATGCTGGAACAATGAACAGATGAAGCAAGCATTTTTCTGGTGCTTGAAGCATGCATTGGGGATACAAATGCCGTCCAGACCAGCCTTGTCCTCAAGGAACTTGCATTCCAAGGGAGAACCCAACACATAAAGGGGAGCCGGAAACCTACAAGGGACTGAGGGGTGAGGGAGGAGTGCAAGGTTATTCTTTTGGCTGAGAAGCAACAGAACCAGTGGTGTGCTGGTAAATATTTAACAACCAGCTCTTTGAGAAGAGGAAAAAAGCACAGCGGACATACTTTAAAGTTTGCTCTGCTTTATTAACATTTTCTCCATCACTTTCTTGAGTATAGTTAACAACAAAACACTAAATCAAGCACTGTTCTGTGATGTTTGCTGATTTCTGAGGTGTAAATGCTCAGACAGAAAATTTAACAATGTGAAGGAGCCAGGTGGGTCTTTCTCCAGCACCCCATTGCATGATGCCCTAGGTCAGGCAAGTGAGGCAGAAGCTCCTGGGCCCAGGGTGGGGATGAGGTGAAGGTGGTGATAGAGAAGTGGAGAAGGTACCATTTGGTACTGCCAGGGAAGTGGCAGAGGGAACAGGGGGCCCCTAAGTATTGTCAGATGGGGGAGGGGTCCACGTGAGAACAATCCTCCTGGCCCCTGGGTATTGCAGGGGCTGTTAACCCTTTGTGTGTCTGTTACAGACCCTTTTGGAAGTCTACTCCTTCTTAAGCATAGATTTTTTTTTTTAAAAGGTAGCAAATAAGACACATGAGATGGCATCTAGAAGGAAACTAGTGGAAAATAGGAAAATTCAGTAATAGAGGTGGGTTTGGGAGGAAAGAATGCATGCGGTTTTAGATATGTTGAGTTGGAGATGCCTACAAGACACTCATTTCAAAGTGTCACCTGGTCAAAGAATTTGTAGCTCAGGAGAGAGAAGCTAGTGGTGGGCATGTAAATGTGGGAATCATCTATTACTCAGTTTTATTATGACTAATTGATGGTTTAGTGCATGAAAATGAATAGATTTAGAATGTTTATATTAGCTCAGTATTTCTAGAAGATCATTAATTAACTCCGGGATCTCGGATAAGTCTCTGGCCTAATCTGGACCACAGTTTCTTTGGATATAAAATGAGGTCGCACAACTTAGTTCTTACAAGTCCTCCACTCTACAATGCTAACTCACCCTTGTACCACTCATTAACATTTAGAAAGCACTTTCCCTTCCAGATACAGGGGGACACAGATACTCTGGGCATTCATAATTTCACTTTTAGATAAAGACACAGAAGTTCTCTGAGTTTAAGTGACCGGCCCCATGTCCTTCTGACAGGAAGTGTCTGAGATGGGATTTGATCCCCAGTCTCCTCCAAGTCCAAGGTTCTATCCTGGCTGCTGCCCCTTAATCTATTGTATCTGGAAAATAAAATGCCAAGGTAACTTTGGCCAAGATTCTACTGAAAGGGTTACCATTGGTAAATTGCCAGGCTTCTGTTAAATTCTGCTTACTTAACTGGAATTATTTCATGGATTGTAGGCTGCAACATCAAATAAATAAAAAGCTAAGAAGAACCAGTGTGTAGGGTGTTACTTTAAAAATTGTGTGCTCTAGAGAGGAGATGGGCTGGCTGGTCCAGCAGGTGAGACTTAAGGGGGGCATGGGTCAGGGAAGATACAGACTGGTGCTTGATGGTGTCCCTGAGATCCTGAGAAATTGGAGAGGGATCCACCTAGCCTGATGCCATTTTACAAGTGAAGAAACTGAGTCCCAGACAGTGAAGTGACTTCCAAGTTTCATACAGCATGCTTCTTTCTGATAGGGTTGGGATTGGATGGCAGGGTTCTTGACTCTCATGCCAGTGCTTTTCTGAGATTCACTGCTGCCTCTTCACCTGTTACCTTTTGTCAGCGCACAGCGGGAGCAAAAATAAATACAGGGGCAGCTAGGTGATACAGTGGATAGAGCACAGGCCCTGGAGTCAAGAGGACCTAAGTTCAAATCCGGCCTCAGACACTTGACACTTACTAGCTGTGTGACCATGGGCAAGTCACTTAACCCCAACTGCCTCACACAAAAAAAAACAACAAAAAAACCCCACGTAAATACAGACTTGACACAAAGGCAGGAGAAAGCCTAGTTCCACTGCCAGGTGGGACCATCTAGGTTAACACGAGGAATTTTAGCACTAGATTTGTTTCCAGCAATGTTATTTTCCTTTAGTGTTGTCGGTTTCTTTGCAAATCAATGATCATAGGAAACCGTGGGTTGTAGTAGAAAGAACCAAGGTTTTGGAGTCATAAGACTTAGGTTCAAATCCTTATTCTTCTTGCTGCTCATGTAATATTGACAAATCATTCAAACCTCAGGGCCTTGGAGTAGGGGGTCTCAAAGCTCCCTTATAGCCCCACATCCCGGAAGGACGAGCACTAGGAACACTCATTCCACACTACCATCCATCTTGCTACTACTCTCTGCAGGTTATGGAACTGGAAAGGAAGTTGTGCTTCTTGACCCTAGACTTAAAAAGAAAAATTGACTTCTAATATAAACAGACAGAAGATCTCTTTAAAAGATAATGATTTATTTTCCCCCAAATAAAAGCAAAAGCCCCATAGCGTTGTCTAGTCATTTATTATCCAGTGATATCGACTTTGTTGTGGATTTTAAACCATAGATTCAAGAGCCAAAAGAGAGAATGTTACTAATGAGGAATATGTTATGCCTGTGTAGCTATTTTATTGAATTCTTTAAATCTGAACTCTTAAAAAAAGCACAGTTCAAAATAAAATGCTGCATTGATTGCATTTTATCAAGTCAGAGGAAGCTTAAAATTCCCCTCCCAGATTGACTTTCACCCAATTTTCATATATCAGGTGATTTACAAAGTTGTTTACATGTTGTCTCCCCCAGTGGAAAGGGGGGTCCTTGATGTCAGAGACCTTTTGTCTTTCTTTAAATCCCCAATAACCCAATGCCTGGCACATAGTAGCCCTGGATAAATGGTTGCTGGCTGACTCAATAACTCTGCTAACCAACAGAAATTAGCCTTGTGCAATAGTAGGGGATTAGTAAATGGAACTGAAATTTTAAAAGGCCACTGAGAAAATAATGTCCATGGAAGACGTAACATTGTTGTAATCCTAGAACAGTTGCTGCCAAGCTGACACTGTACCACCCAACTATGGGTTATGCCCTTCAGCCACTTAGTCAGGTGTAATAAATAAATATGTCAAAACCAGTGGTAGTGGTGGTGGTTGTAGCAGTAGCAGCAGTAGCAGCAACAGTAAATAGTGGCAGCAACAGCTTTATATGGCACTTTAAGGTTTCCATCCTGTTTTAAATGTGTCATCTCTTTTAATCCTACAAGATAAGTGCTGTGATTATCCCCATTTTATAGATGAGGTGCCTGAGGCCAAAAGAGGCTGTGAGACTTATCCAGGGTCACGCAGCTAGTAAGTGTCTGAGGCCTGATTTGAACTCAGAAAGATGAGCTTTCCTGACTCTATCCCTATGTTAAATAATACAAGAATTTTAATGTTTATCAATAGGAGTGAGGTTTCAGTAGTGATAAAATTATTAGTGAAAAGAGAGCTAGTATTTTAAACAATAGTCCACACCTCATAGAGTTGGTGTGAGCATCCAATGAAAAGACTTCAGAAGTGCTTTGCCAATCTGAAAGCACTATGTCAACACTAACTATTAAATCATATGGCTAGGGAGAGAAAGCACAGACCCTTGTTGTGGGGCGGGGCAGACAAGCTTGATCAGAGGGAAAGGGGTCCCCTTGGTTCTCAGGTTACTGGCTCCTGATTCTAGATGATGGCCTGTTATAGGTGGAGAGGAGTATGATTGTTTTGTATGATTCAAATCTCCTTTTCAGTGAATAAAGAAAAAAGGGGTGAGGGAAGCTGCTCCCAAAAGAAGAGGAATGTGGAAGACACCTAAGTCCCTGGAGGGAAAAGTAAAGGAGAGGGAGGGAGGAGATTTGCAAACAGAGAGAGTGAAACCTATAGGGAAGAGAGGTGGAGAACTGAGGCCCAGGGAAAAGAAGAGCAGATTAAGGCACAGAGTCGAGGGCTTTAGGGGTTTTCTTGAACCCTTAACTATCCAGCAGGTGTTCTCCTTAAGAGGCAGCCCTGAGACTACTAACAATAATGGCAAGAACAATGCATCGATAATGGCATTTTTAGGTCTGCAATGGTGTGTGTGTGTGTGTGTGTGTGTGTGTGTGTGTGTGTGTACACACACATGACCTCATTTGATCCAAGTCTACCTGTGAAATGAGGGAGTTGAATGCACTTACCTTGAAGGTACCTCCCAGCTTTGCTCGTCTCTCCACTTAGGGGTCTGTCATCAAATAAGGTCTTTAGTCAGTCATCCCATTAACTTGGCTTTGGACCAAAGTTGGCACCCTGGCAATATGCCAGGAGGTAGCCTACTAAGCTTTGCAGTTGGTATTCCAAATCCTGTCCCCTGCTTGCCCTCAGTCCTTTTTGGCCATTCTTAGAGACATTCTTCCAGCTAACCCTTTGCCTGCCTCTCAGTCACAACAGCAGGTGACCCCCCCACGGTATGCCAGTGCTCTGCCTAGTGCCACAGGCAATGGGTGACTGTGTCCACTCACCTCTTCACCAACTCTTATCCACATAGTCCAGTCACTTGAACATACTGTGGTATCTCATCTACAAAATGGAGAAAACCCCATTTTAGAAATCGTCATGTTGTATAAACAACACACACTGAATTCATGGTTCAAAGCCTGGCTTTCCTCCTTGCTGTCTGTGTATGTGAGCTTGGGTCAGCTATCTATGCTTGGGCCTCAGTTTTTTCCTCTATAAAATAAGGACATTAACCTCCAGGGGTCCCCCAAAGCTCCAGACCTGTGATTCAGGATTTCAAAACCTCTCGGTTTGCATCAGGGGACAGCGTGTTCCCAGCTCACCTAGAATTGGGTCCACTTGCTAAAATATCCTTAATCTGGAGATGAAAAAAACTTGTAAAGGATTCATAAACAGGTTCAATTTTTTTTTTCTTTTTTTTGTAAATAAGTACTTTAAGGCTGACCCTAGTACCTAATCTCACAGCTGTAAATACCCCAAGTTCTGTTAGGTCAGCTTGTTACCCTGTATCAAAGGATTTCCAGTATCGACTCTTTTAGAAAATAGGAGGATCACGAAACATCTTTTCTGACTCATTTTCTTATGTGAAAATAAATATTTGTTCTCCATTGCTTTTTCGGATTCTAAATCTAAATATTTAGAAGCTGATTAGAGCTATCCTGTGGGAGATAGGAGTTGTAAAACAAACCTGTCCTGACTCCCCCCTCATTTTCTCTCTCCCTCCTCCCCCCTCCCCCTCCCCCCTCTGCTGTACACATTCTATAATTTTGAAAATTTGAGACTAAACTTAAGAAGTTAGATGGCACAGTGGGCAAGAATGCTCGGCTTTAAGTCAGGAAGACCTGAGCTCAATGTGGCCTCAGATACTTATAGCCAATGATGGACCTAGGTTCCCTTCTGCTTTCTAGCATGGGCCACTTAGTCTCAGCCTCAGTTTTCTCATTGGTAAAATGGGGACACAAATGGCCGGATGATAATTGAGATGGCCAGAAATTGACATATATAGAATTAGGACCTTTTCAACTTCTGAAGTTAGACCTATTTCCTACTGACTGTTCAGCATTTCTTATTGCACAATATTCCATTATATTTATACACTATAGCTTGTTCAGCCATAGGGAGAAGAAATTGATAGGTTCTTGGAATTAGTGTCAAAGAAAACAAAATACAGCATTTTGAACTTTGAACACATCTGCCAGAAACATTTTTAAAAATTAATTTAGCATTATTCTAAATCCAAGAACCTTTAGTTCTGAGGGAAAAAGTGTTCAAACTGACATAGTACCTACCCTCTTGTCCTCTGATATCTTTCTATCAAGATAATTTGAGGTAACATTTATAGGAATCTTGAACAAAGAAAAGGTCGCACTATGTTCAAACAGAATTTTATCTCCTCTCTCTAATCTCCCCACATGCTTAGATTTTTTCATTGACTACTCCCCTCAAAGATTAGAATGTTCTTCCCCAACATCCCAATCCCTTCTTAAAGGAAAGGAGCACACTGCCCTTAAGTGGAAGGTTATGATCTTAACTGACAAGTGGTGCTTTGAGTTACAAGTTTGTGTGCCAGAGACCTTAGGTTTTGTTCTTGACTTTCTATTCACTTTCCTAAAGGGAAAAGTCTGGAAAAGGATCCTAAACTAGAGAAATAGCTATTTCTTAATGTTCTTAGTAGAACAACAGTTAGAATTGGAAGGGACCTAAGAGAACACGTAGTTCAAGTACCACCTTCTACCAAGTGAGAAGGACTTTGGGTTAACAAGAGCATCCAAGTCTTAGTTTTTGTTACCTGCTGCTTTATTCTGCAGAGCACCATCCCCCAGCCTTCTGGTTTTTATTTGTAGTGTTTATTAACCTAACACTTAGACTGTGTTAAAGTTGACATTCAATTGCATGAGTACAACACATTGGAGGATATTTAGTGGAATTCCTAATTTTGGAAACGCAGGATTTGTAGAATTAGACACATAATGCTGTAGCTGAAATTGGTTCTCAGAAAGGAATAAAAACATTTAATGTAGAGATTTTCAAAGCTTTTAGAAACAGAGCACAGGATCTAAACAGCTGCTTTTCATAAGGCAAACAAGCATTTCCTTTGGAGGTATTTGTACTGTCCTTGAACTGTTGTGTTGAAACAACCTAATTTGTGCCTGCTGCATTGTAAATTATTTAGTTCTCCTGTCTAGGAGTCAAATTCTTCACCAGTGATGAAATCTATGTACATATATACATATATAGATACTCGTATATATTGCATTATATCTATCGTGAAATACGTGATTCTTTTCATATGTTCCATTAAAAAAAAAAAACCCTTTGCAATGTTTTCGTTGTATTGAATTTTTCAATGAAATTCAAAATCAAATTCTGTTTTTAAAAAATATCCTCATGGGAGTTCTGTCAAGTCATCATAGCGCGTGCGTGTGTATGTGTATGGAATTAGAAAACAGGGACATGGGGGTGCGACGGAGTGGAAATATAGACAGATTTTTGATACATATATTTGACTCCTTTTAAAGTTATAAGGGGAACACTGGCAACTCTGCCAAGCCCGCCTGTATATCTTTTGGATAGATTTTTCTGATCTTCCTTTCATCTGCTAATATCTCCTTCACCTGTTCACTTTATCTCCAGCTCCTCAACCCACTATGAATGCATTTTGGGACTCGTTGGTATAAATCAGTGGTGTCAAACTCAAAAGGAAACAATCAGTGTAGGTTACACATTGACCTAGAAAATAATAAATTAATAGTGTCTATATTTTTATAGTTTTGTATTTTAATTTATTTTGTTACACATTTCCCTATTGCATCCCCCACCCCCCACCCAGGGGCAATGAGGATTAAGTGACTTGCCCAGGGTCACACAGCTAGTAAGTGTCAAGTGTCTGAGACAAGATTTGAACTCAGGTCCTCCTGAATCCAGGGCTTGTGCTTTATCCACTGTGCCACCTAGCTCCACCCCCCTCCCCCCCAATTGCATTTTAATCTGGTTTGACAGCACTGGAGAGTTTTGCAGCCACAAATTCCAGTTTGACCCCTTTGGTAGAGATAATCTTGCCCTAAGGAGAAAATACTTCTAGTGAAATCCAACCCCATATGTAAACATAGTTAAATGATGGCCTTAGCTTCATAAACTTTTAGACCTAGAGTTAGAAGATACTGGAAAGGTCATTTGGTCACAACCTTCTTCATATGAAGAAACTGAAGTTCAAGGAGGTTCCCTGACTTGTCTGGACTTGAACAAAGCTTGCCTGACTCTAAATCCATCATTCTTTCTATTGAATGATGGGATGTGTTCACAAAGCACAAGTTTTGGCAGGTGCTACTAACTCTGGGATATGCGGATATGAAAGATGCAACCGCAGTCTGTAGAGTCCGTGAGAGGGACTTACTGGAACTGCCATCATTTTTTTTCTGTCCTTTACTTATATGTGTATATTAATTACATACGTTAACCATACCATCACACGAAACATCATTAAGCCACCTAAAATTTATAAAGAACATATTGCTTAGACATGCATATACATACATAGAAGGAGGAAAACGAGAAAATAAGGGAACATTAGCAAGAATCATAATAACTTTGGGTGCGAAGCATGGTGCCAGTGCATAGAGAGCCACATATCACTTCAGAAAGTCACATCAGGAAGTACAAGCAATAGCTCCCATAACAATATAGATCACAAGTGCAAAGCATCAGTATATGCACTGCAATCATGAGCTTCTCTTTCTCCAGCAACATCATGTTGATCAGTCACTTGTCAAGGGTTGTCCTCTTGTGATTTCTTGATCTCTCAATCTCTTCACCTAAGTTGCTTAATGGCAGAGGGCCCTTATCATGACTTTTCAATTGCGCGACTTGTTTCTTTAGCCCAGTAGGCTCTTCAGCTGAGGTTCTAGGTCCCAAAGGTTCAGTCCTCACCCTTTGTCTAAACTGAGTGCTTAAGTCTTGCTTTTCTTCAACTTTACTTTCTAGATTTTTTCTGTCCTCTCCAGGAGCCCCCAAATTGATGAGGGTATCTAATTGGAACCTCCAATGAGTTATCTAACTGAATACACTCAATTCTAATTGGAAGGCTGGAGCTAGAAATCTTCCTGGAGATTTATTGGGATGTTAATGGTGCTAATTCAAATCTGAATGCATTGTGTTTTGATATCTTTGGAGATGATAATTTCTCAGTATTCAGCAGCTAGCTTACAGATATACGGTTATGCTTTCCACATCTTGGGAGTTAAGAATACTTTGTCTCACTTTTCCCTGCCTCCCATCTTGAAAATCCATGTAAAATTATTTTTGGCCCTCTCTTCAAACCAGTCTTTTTTTTTTTCTTTTTCTTTTATGAGGTGTTTACAGTACCTTACTGTAAAATTTGGGTTAAGTATTTGGTCATAGGCTCTGTGTTGTCTGCTGGCCTTTGTGTGTGGTCTTCAACATTTGCAAAACTCCCCAAATTCCTGTTTAATTTCTTATGCTCACCCACAATATAGAAAAACTGCAGTGGGGTGAGTCACAATGTGGAAAAGGATAGCTGTACTTTTGTAGTGTCTTTATTGGTAAAGTACATTTGCCTAGAAAACCCTGGTTGGGTATAGCAGAGACTAGAATTAGCTCTGTGATTCAAGCACATGTGAAGACAACATTCTGCTACTAAGATGTGACTTATCCAGGTTGGCTGCCTCTGTTGAAGAAAATTCAGTGAAACTAACTTATTTTCTGTTGATTTATTCTATCCCCTTTGGTGTTGACTTAGAATGTAAGCTCCTAAATTTAAGGCATGGATTGCCTTATTTGCTTGTATTTATGTCTCAAAGGCGTAGCACAGTGCTAGGAACAATGTAAGCACTTAATTAATGCTTTATCCATCTATGCATTTTGAAAATTCCCTTTGCTTGTTTAGATCAAACCCTTCAATTTTTACACAGAGAAAATATCTCTTTTCTAAGGGAACTTGGGGGAATCGAGTACATGATGTCTTTTTACACTGAAGCCCCTGCCTGGAAGTGCATTTCAACACCTCTCTGTAAAACCGCCACCTTTTTTGTGCCCCTGAAATGATGTCAAATAAAGTTCAAAAAGCAGAGGTCAAGAATAGCCCTCGTCAGGAACGTCAATCATCCTTTCAGGTGCTTATTTTCCAAGCTGGGTCTTTCTCTGATACCTTCTTTTGCTCACTCTGCTCCCTTTGTTTTTCTTTCTTTCTCTTTCTTTCTTTCTTTCTTTCTTTCTTTCTTTCTTTCTTTCTTTCTTTCTTTCTTTCTTTCTTTCTTTCTTTCTTTCTTTCTTTCTTTCTTTCTTTCTTTCTTTCTTTCTTTCTTTCCTTCCTTCCTTCCTTCCTTCCTTCCTTCCTTCCTTCCTTCCTTCCTTCCTTCCTTCCTTCCTTCCTTCCTTCCTTCCTTCCTTCCTTCCTTCCTTTCCTTCCTTTCCTTCCTTTCCTTCCTTTCCTTCCTTTCCTTCCTTTCTTTCTTCACTTCATTGCCTGGAAGAATTTTCAGTAGCATTTACTGAATATACAGTATATGTATGTATGTGTATATGTATGTGCCTGTGTGTATAGTTGAAAAGTGCAAGTCCAACTCCTCAGTTCAGCTCTTGTAAGTACTAGTAAATTTGAGTGTGTGTATATGTGTGTGTATGTGTGCATACACATACACACACATATGCCATATAATACACTCATATAAAATCTGGCAGTGGGGGAAGTTATAAATCATGGCAAAAATGAAATTCTTTCATTATTTCTGCCTTTGAATGAGCCCATCTATCCTCATCCCGGCTTGCCTCAGATAATTCAATGGCCGCTGCATTGTGTCATTGTAATGTGTGCAGATTCTGACTCTGAATTACAGAAGCACTGAGCCTTTTATTGTAGGATTCAGGCGTGTTAGAATACACTTTCCCTGATTTAGCGGGTTGATGTAGACTTAAATGAGGAATAATATTAATTTATAAAGCTGTCAAATTAAAGGTCATAACTTGATTGCACTTCCTTCTAAAAGCCATCAAGTGCTTTTAAAACCAAAATATTTGCTATAAATAGAAAATGGTGATTGAGTTAAACTCATTTAAATCTGTAAGCTTCATACCTCAGGAGTATTTTAATAATTCTAGAGGGTTTGTGTGCATTAAATGCATTAAGTGTCTTAAATATAAAAATTGGATCATCTTATAAACATAAGAAAGCACTTTAGCTTTCATGTATGAGAATACCATCTTAATTGCTGAGGGAGCTTTGAGAGGGTCATGGAATTTAGAGTTTAAAAGGACCCTGGTGATCACAGAGGCCAATAGCCTCATTTTATAGATGAGGGAACTGAGGCTTGGAGAGAAGAGGTGACTCCCACAAAATGAGTGTCTACAAGCAGGATTCAGATTGAGGGGCTCTCCATGGTTTTCATTGCACCATATCGCTTCTCCTCAAACACTTTCAAATCCATCATTTCATTTGATCGTAGAGTCATAGACAGAGTTGGAAAGTACCTTAGGTGTTATCTAGCCGAACTAGATAACATATTGGAGATGGGAAAATGGAGGCCTAAAAAGGTAGGTTGACTTGCCCAAGGTCCGACCTACAGGTGGTGAGTGTCAGAGTTGGCATTCAAATGCAGGCCCTTTGATTACAAATTCAATACTATTTCCACTGTACCATATGATTCTCATTGTCTTTGAATCCATCAGGGTAGGTGTGGATCTTATTTTTACGGGTAAAGTGGAGCCCAAGTTAGTTGACTAGCTTCATGTATCTTGTTGAGTGGGCTGACTAGAGGGCAAAGACTTGAATTCAGATTTCCTGATGCCTGGTCAAATGTTTCAGCCCCTGCACCCCACTTTAATTTGGAATTGGACTAATTGGCAAATATCTTCATTAAGGACATTGCCCATTTAATTTTCTAACTTGGTATAAATAAAGTAGGGGATATGATGGTTCTCTCCAGTTTAAACAAGTAGCCAATGGTAATAAAGTATACCAAATGGGAATAAGGATATTTTTAGATAATAAATTAAAACCATATTTTCACTGGCCTAAAATAGCACAAGGATCTCATTGTGCTTTTCGGTGACTCAAACATTTCTGGAACTTGACATTTTGTTTGGATGACAGTGGCCAAAAGCTGCAAATCTCAGGTTGGGGCTCTGTCCAAGCATGGAGGCCTGTGCTTTTCGGGCCATTCTTTTAGTTAAAATGTAAAGCATCAACCCTGTATTCAGCCTATATGGTGCACCCATGCTTCCTTCAGAGCAAATATCCAAAGTAGCAATTTGAAACACCACGAGAATTAGTTTTTTGAAGCTAATTATCCCAAATTATTTTACATGTACATGGAATGCAAATGAATTTAAGTGTGCAGCTTAGTGCAAACAAAGCCGTCTACAAATGTACAGATTGCCGTTTATCCCGTGTAATTACCAAATATTTTCCCTTTTAATGAATTTTATCATTAAATCAATGATTATCTTTTTCAAAAAGACATCATAATCCTTCCCTGGGCATGGAAAAGATAGGGCTTGACAAAGCAATCCTCTGTTCATTCAGTAAGCAGGTGAATTAGTTAATGTATACCTCCTTGATGGAGCTAAAAACTTGATAACTTCTTGGTCTTGTTCCAAGGTCATGTAAGATTGGGTTGTCTTTTATTGGTGAGGGCTTTTCTCTCTTTGCTCAGTAAGAATTGCTTCATTTTTCACTTTGCAAAAGAACAAAAAACTAGAGAAATGAGAATTGTTATGGTCTCCTTTTTAGACTTAAGGCTTAACACCATTGTAGCCCTTAGTTCATGCCTTTGACACGACAATCATTTTTCTCCTGGGGTAGAAAACAGGCCTGGGATGTAATTTATCTGTGTTTTCATTCCAAGTTGTTAAACCACAGAGAGAGGCCATTTATTAGTTGGGCTTTGTGGAAGGCGATTTTCTTTTGAATCAAGCTCACTTCAGTGTTACCTTCCTGAGAAACGGAAGAGAAAGCAGGACCTGAACCCTTGAGGAGCCAGAGGAACAATAACCTTGGGGTCTTCCCAGTCATCCTGTAAGCAAATTGAAGTGTCAGGAGTGGAAGAAAATAATGAGGCCCATTTATTGATATTTGCTTCAAGTATACTTCAGTTGCCTGAATCAGGAAAAATTCTGTCCAACAGGTCAGTCCTGCCATTTAAAGGACACTGGCAGCATCAATAACCAGACACGCAACATTCCCAGCCAGCACAGACCTCCCTTGATGGGACTGGCTCTGTAATGAGTACTTTGGGCTTTTTAACAAATATGTGATCTAACCCCTTTGCTGGAAATGAACAGAGGAGCTCTGAATTTGAACCCAGGTTTTCCTGACTTCAGCTGTGGTACTCTGCTTGTCTAGTAGTAGCATTCAGAGTAGACTCATAGTCTTCAAGCAAAAAAGGACCCAGAAGGCAGCTTGCCCAGATGCCTCACTTTCAAACTGAGGAAACTAAGGTTCAGACAGAACCTTGGGCAGTGACTTTCCCAAGGTGGCCTAGGCCCTTGGATTTCAAAGTCATGGTTTGAACCCAAGGTCATCGGATTCCAAATCCATCTCTTTGCACTACACCAAACACTGCATCCCCTGGCTTGTGCCTTTGCCTAGACATGCTGTCCCCCTTTATCTGAAATGAAACTCAGCTGAGGTGCCACCTAGAAGAGCCCTTTCCTCATCGCTCCCATTGCTAATCCCCCATTTCAGTTATAGGCCTACTGCATCAGCTACAGATTTGGAATTCATCTCAGAAGTCATTTAGTCAAAAGAAAAAGAGGGAAAAGAGAAGTCATTTAGTCCAAAACCTCTTTATTTTATAGGTGAGGAAACTGAGGCACAAAGAGATTATGTGACCTGCACAAGGTCACCCAGGGAGTAACTCTCATTGCCAGGATTCTAACCCAAGTGGTTTAACCCTACTATAGTTACTGTCTGTCTTTCTGTCTGTCTGTCATCCATCCATCTATCCCTCTGACCGTCCCTCTGTCTATCATCCATCCATCCATCTATCCATCCGTCCGTCCGTCTGTCTGTCTGTCTATCTATCTATCTGTTCATCTGTGTGTTTGCAAGTACGTAGATGTATGTTTTATTCCTCAATCAAATGTAAGGTACTTGAAAGCAGGGAGTGTTTTATTTTCTTCTGTATCTCTAGTACGTTATTTGGCTCGTAGAAGATGCTTAATAAATGTTGGCTTGTCATGGACTGCCTCTGGCCCAGCAGAGTTGGCAATCCATACAAAGGGTATATTATTTGTATTATTTTGTAAGTTGAATAATAATTGCCTTTATTGATCAAGAAAGAAAGATTATGAAAGTGGGGGCTTTGTAATCATTTTAGAACTCAATAGTCTGTTGAGATGATTGATTAATATGTAATGAGCTAGGACTTTAGACCATGCAGTCTTTCATGAGGTCTTTCTGTACTATACAATTGAACTTAATAGGACAGCACTTAAACATTAATAAGGAGAAAAGTATCTGTTCTCAGTAATTGGGTCAACGTGATAGGCACAAATTTATTCCCTGAAGTTACCCCCTTGCCACAAAAGAGGGGGAAAAACCCACATTGAACTTAGAGGTTTAAATTGTTTGAAACTTAAAAAAAAAAATTAAGGTAAAAAACACTATTTCTGATATCGAGTGAGGAACCTCCACTGTCCAGGGGACAGTGTCTGAGCACACCTACTAGCTTGGGAGGGGGGGTCTGGCCACCAGTGCTGATGATCTCCCTACACCGGACATTGCTGGTAGAATCTTTTGTGTGTGTGAGATAACTTGTAAAGACTCTTGAGTGCACTTCTGTCTTTCCCACAGCATGGAGTTAAAGTGTGTAAGTGTGATCACAACAAAGCCTAGCCCACCAAAAGTGAGCGCTGAATTGTCTTGTAGCCAAGCCTGGAATTTGTAAGATCTGGGCCCGAGAAAAGAGGGTTTTGTAAAAATTAATTGTGCCGCTCCTTATCTTCTGAGCTGCGATTGTGAGAATCGTGAGTCAGGCCTCAGTGTTAGCGATGCTAGACGCTGACAATAAGGAATTCTGCGTGTGCTCCACACATCGTAGAGTTTCTCAAATAGTTGGTCTTTTTTGAGCTTCTCCAATTCATGACTAAAGATGAGTCTCAACTGGAAAAAAACGTTTGTTCTGATCCTTTACCTGCTCCAATGCTTTTCTCCTGGGAGCCCATTGTAGCACTGTTTATATAAATTATGCTCCTGAAATACAATAGCAGTGTTGCCAGAAGCGATTTCATTTTAATCTGACTTCCAGAGAATGGAAGCAGTCAAACAATGAGGCAGGACTCTGGGGTGAGTTAATTTTTTCCCCCTGGGTCCAGGGCTTCTCCTGTTTCACAGTAATATGCAAGGTAGCAACTACTTTAAACGGTCTCCTCTCTTCCTCTGAAGGCACACTTGTCATCTTTACTGGCGCTTTTCAAAATATGTCAACATTAATAATTATGCAACTGTGGAAACCATTGTTCAGGGGCCTGTGTCTTGTCCTCTCATCCCACTTTTTAGCAGCCCTTAGCAATCACTGTGGGGAATGAAACCCACACTGTCAAGCCAAATCCAGCTTCTGTTTTTTCTTACCTATTTTTAACTCATGTTAAAGAAAAAAATTTGAGCCTGAATTGCCACCTCAGATCCTTTTTTGAAGCAGGCAGGGTTTAAATCCAAAATAAATAAAATTAAGTTTGAGTATTAGTTTACTGTGACTAAAATAATGCAATTTCTTTCACGTGCAGCTCATCTCTTAACCCTCCATGGTACATACTAAATCCCACATTACCTTCCCTCTCCTCCAGTGGGCCATTAAGCCACTTCTCCAAGTAGCCTGTGTTGGGGAATCTGAGCTGGTTTTAAAACTCACCCAAGTCAGGCAATTTTAGGAAGGCCACCCCGCCCCCCCCAACACACACACACACACACACACACACACACACACACACTCTTCACCCCCCAGTGTATTCCAAAACTAAATATAAATCATTCACTCATTAAATCAAGAATATATTGCATGGGGCAGCTAGGTGGCGCAGTGGATAGAGCACTGGCCCTGGAGTCAGGAGTACCTGAGTTCAAATCCGACCTCAGACACTTAACACTTACTATCTGTGTGACTCTGGGCAAGTCACTTAACCTCAATTGCCTCACTAAAAAAAAACAAACAAAAAAAACAAAAACAAAAACAACAACAACAACAACAAAAGAATATATTGCATATATTTCTTAATGGTTTGATTAGTCAGTTAGAATGGGGAAGTCTGAGAAAGGATAGAATTAAGACAGTGGTTAGGACTTTGGCATAGATAAATGTCTCTTAGAAGTAAGAAGTCCTAACAGCAAAACTCTTATTTTGCATCACTACTTCCTCTTGGTATTTTAAAAATTTTATTTTTTTGGTCAAGTTTACAATGAAGTTTAACATTACTTATAGAGAAGAAATGTATATACCCTTTGTGATATCTTCTGTATTTTGGTGTTTTTTTGTTTGTTTGTTTGTTTGTTTGTTTGTTTGTTTTTTTTAGTGAGGCAATTGGGGTTAAGTGATTTGCCCAGGGTCACACAGCTAGTGTTAAGTGTCTGAGGTCGGATTTGAACTCAGGTACTCCTGACTCCAGGGCTGGTGCTCTATCCACTGCGCCACCTAGCTGCCCCTGTATTTTGTTTTTTAACCCTTTAAGAAACTGTGATAAAATGATGAGAAAACCCCACTGAAGAAAGGATAGATGTTTTCTATCAGTTTGAGGATCAATTTTCCGAGTGCAAGGTTGTCAACATTTATTTTACATTAGGTTTTTAACCAAATCACAGAGAGTGTGTAAACTGGTTTTGGACAAGTAAAATTTCAGCAATTACAGGATTATGTGACAAATGGGGGGAAATCATTTTTGTCTCAAAGGTACCATGTTCTTTTCTTCTCCAGAAGCGATTACAACTGTCTTTAATATACCAGAGAGAATAAGAGAATGAAAAAGATGATGGTGATCATTGTTTTAGATTGTAATTATAAGCTGCACTGCCTCCCTTTCCATTTCCCTAAGTAATTACATGAGTTCAAAGTATTACTCACTGAAACACAGCTATGGGAGGAGGATGTCCTTTTTCAAAGAATAGGGACAAGTGGACCTAAGAATTATAAAATGCCAAATGCAGCTACAGTAACACTTTCTAAATGATATTTTTTCAATGAGTCATAATGTTGTAGTGGGAAAAGCTTGGTACAAGGAGTCAGGAGACCTGGGCTTGCTAGTCCTTTACCACATGATGGATCATGAGGGGGTTGTCACCCTAACCTTGTGTGGCCTCGAATGTCCTCTCCAGTTCTAGTTTGGGGGCCCATGGAGTCATAGATTTAGAGCTGGAAAGGACCCTAAGTTATCCATTCAATGCTCCTCATTTTACAGAGAAGGAAACTGAGACCTAAAAAGATTCAGTTGAGATGAATGGGATTCCATCAAAACTTGACAACCCTAATATCATCACACAACTAAATGAACATATCTTCCTTTTGAGACCAGGAGTAGACTTGTACTTAAAATACTTCCTTTCAGGGATATTGAGATTCCGATGTTAATCAGCCAAGTAATTTGAGAAGCTTACCTAGAGATACTTTTCAATGTTTGGACAAACAAAATGGAAGACCCTGAGCAGAAACATGGCATACACCCAAGAACGGTTAGTATCTAACAATATGCTCTCATAAGATCACTTGGCTTCACTGGCTTCACTAATGACTCACATGCTCACTGAACTTGTGGGATAGTGAAAGCAAAGCCCCAAAAGTCAGGTTTCAGAGATTTAAGTTTCACAATCAGAATCAACAGCTTGGTGAGGGTACTGCTCATTGACTATGAAGTACTTCTGACATGGTGTGTTGTATGGTTGTTTCATCTGTGGATTTCATTGTGATTCCCCACCTAGTTTAAATAATGCCAGAGTTGGCATTTACAATGGTTTGAGACAAGGCCCCTTGGGCAGGGAAATCATAGGAATCCCAGGTGCAGCTCCTAACATCAAAGCCATATATTACCTGTAGGTAAAGGGTTTTTGCCAACAGAATCAGTAGAACATATGATGTATAGACACACAATGTGTGTGTGTATACATGTGTATATATACATAACCTTATAAGCTATGTGTATGTATATGTGTATTTATGTATGTATATGTTTGTATATGCGTGTATGTATAAACTAGGTAGCATAGTGGATAGAGTACCAGGCCTGGAGTAAGGAAGACTCATCTTCCTGAGTTCAAATTTAGCCTCAGACACTTACTAGCTGAGGGACCCTGGGCAAGTCACTTAACCCTATTTACCTCAGTTTCCTCATCTATCAAATGAGCTGGAGAAGGAAGTGGCAAACCCCTCCAGTATCTTTGCCAAGAAAACCCCAAATGAGTTCACAGAGAATGAATACAACTGAAAGGCCTGAACAACAGCTAAACATACATACATATGCCCCACATTATATTTGCTAATTTTACCCCCCAGTAGGTTGTTAACCTGATATTCTCTTTGTAGAGCCCTGGATATGAAGGATAGATTCTGTTGAAGAGACCCACCTAAAGGTGTGACCCTTGTAATCTATGCAGAAAAAAGCTCAGGAATATCCTGCGGGGGTGATCCCCACTGTTCACACAAGAGTCCAACCTTGGGGCTGTCTCACATTCTGAGAGCCAGTGGCAGGTCGCCTCTGGGGCTGCCATGTTGGTAGTGGTGCTGTACAGATGACTCTTCTAGTTGTGAATCGGGGTATGTTCTGTAGCATTGCTCATCAGCCTCACTGCCGAGCCGTCAGCACATCATTCCTGACAGACTAATGTCACTGCTAATTCATCGAATTTCTGATTCCATCCCCAACAGCTTGCATGTTGTCTCCTTTGCTGGTCTCTTAAATGATTAGCGCTTTCCCTCTTTCAGTTACTTTGTCTAACTTTACGTTTACTGACTTACATCTGTACTTCGAAGATATTTCCTGTTTCCTTGTGCGGATGGTTTGTCTCCCTCAGTGGCCACCTAGAGTGTAACCTTCTTGAGGGAAGGTATCATTTTTCTTGTCTTTAAAGTCGCATCACTTAAGGTAGTGTCTTGTACATAACAGGTGTTTAGCACATGTTCACTGAATTGGAAAATATTCAGCCCAATAGATTAAATTGATTATGCCAGTAAGATGGAACTTTGTGTAGACCACGAATGCATTGTTGATAAGGTGCTTAATTAAACAGCCCCCAGTATTACAGTTATTCAAGACCTCACTGTACTTGCTGGGAACAAGAACTTAATAAATCTTGATTTTACCTCAGTTGATCAGCAGTTATTTAATGATGCTATTGTAGATGCCTAAGCAATGGTTCTCATCAGTTGCTCAACAAGCATTTATTTTATTTATTTATTTTTTTTGCTTTTTTTGCTTTATTTTTTTTTTTGCAAGGCAACGAGGGTTAAGTGACTTGCCCAGGGTCACACAGCTAGTAAGTGTCAAGTGTCTGAGGCTGAATTTGAACTCAGGTTCTCCTGAATCCAAGGCTGGTGCTCTATCCACTGCGCCACCTAGCTGCCCCCTCAACAAGCATTTATTAAGTAACTACTATATTCTAAATACTATGCTAGGTGCTGGAGACGAAAGGGATTGGAATAATACCTACTTGGATGAAATTTACATTCAAATGAGGAAAACATGAAGTACACACATAAATATATATGACACATAAAGTGATTATTAAATACAAATGTATAAAAGTCAAATGCAAGGTAGTTTGGGGGGAGCCACTGATAGTTTTGGGGTGGGGGAAGTCACGCATAGTTGGGGAAATCAGGGAAAGCTTCATACAGAAGCCAAGATATACCTTCTGGTACCCTTGTATTTATCAGCTGTAATAAGAGCAATTCAGAATTTTCACTGTGACATTTGGAGACACCCTATCTGGCTCCTGGTTTTCACCTGTGTTAAGGTACAAGCAGTCCATGGTACAACTCCTCAGGGAAAAAGTATGGGGCTTTAAGCTTTCCGTGAGCTACTAAATGTCTACTGAGATCTTATTCCACAAAGGGCAGTTCTCATTAGCCACTCCATCGCCTGGCGTTTGTTCCAGGGTGTCTGACTTGTGACTTGACAGAAAATGCCATAGGTCTATATGAATAAATAACTATATAAATAAGCATCTTTTTCCTTCCAGAGGGGAATGGGATGACTCAAGGCTTGACGGGTCCCCCTCCCTTCCCACTGGAGGTCTTCAGGCAAAGCTTGGTTGACCACTTGTCATGGATGTTAAGTAGGGCTGCCTTTCAGGTAGAAGATGGATTAGACAGCATCCTCTAGATTCTGTGGTGACACAGTATTGGAGTGGCGCTCGCTTGCAAACACCAGCTGGGACCAGTACACAAGCTGCTCACTGCCAAACGAAGAGTGTTACCTATAGGAGAAAAACTCACGGAAACTCATGGAGAATCCCTTGTGTTGATCATGGGAGTCAGGAGGTTTCACAGCTTTTTACTAACATTGAAGCTTTTGTGTCACCTCTTTTCTAAAGTAAGCCGACACCTTCCATACGTTACCCTGTGCAGCAACGCTAAACCTCTGCGTGGTCGTCACAATGCCGACCTTGTCTCTTTGCTTGGAGGAGTGCGATTAAATCTCAGTGTTCTGAGCCTTTGCCATTGCAAACTCCAGATGACTTTATGCCTCCTTCACTCAGAATTTTGATGATAGAAATTTTCACTAAGTTCTTTGTGTTAGAAGAATTTTTAAAAAATCACATAGAAATATGGCCTTTAATAATAACTTAAATCTTACAACCCTGTGAAGTCAGTACTAAGCGTGGTGTGAGTCTCATTTTATAGCAGAAATTAAGGCTTTGAGAAGTTAGGCAGGTGATCTGCTTGTGATCCCCCTCTAGTCAGTTTTAGTGGCATCAATTTGAAGTCACAGTTGTTGACTCCAAGCCCAGCAAAGTATCCACTATGCCATGTCATAATCTCAAATGCATGGTTAACTGCACAGGATTTCAAATCGTCCTGGGTCTTGAACTGGGTGTGAAAGGTTCTGGACAGCCAAGAAATTGGCTGATGAATTCAAACCCTTCACAAGCTTGATAACATGAGTCATCTGTCCACAAAAGATGCCCTTTATGGGTAAATTGTGTTGCCATTCCAGAAAATGGTTGTCACATTATCTTGGCCTCATCTAACACAGCATGTCCAGGAATTGTTTACAGGGAGGCAGTGGTAAGAACCTATGCTTGATGGAGAGAGAGAGAGAGAGAGAGAGAGAGAGAGAGAGAGAGAGAGAGAGCACGAGAGAGCGAGCACGCACACACTAGCTAGCTTAGCTTAGCTACTGCCAGCCTATGCAGCATAATCTTCCCAAGCCACCTCTTCCTCTATGGGAAGTGATTCAAAGCCTGACGAGAATCCATATGAAATTTATGGGAACATTTGATGATAAGTTCTTTGTGCCAGTCTGAAAGAGTCTGCTACAACTAAGAGTATTGCTAATTCCTCTGTAGGCTTCTATGGCAACAACTCTAGGTTACTATGAGTTAATGGGCAGCACATGGCTTCGTGCTCCTGTTTGTGGTGGTGGTTTAGTTACATGGAGAGTATTTGTGGGCAAGAATATTTTTCCAAACCTCTTCTTGCTACCAAGCAAATGTTTAGATTGAAATAGTGTGAACTAATAAGGATATCCTCATTGTCAGATGTTGGTCAGTAGATTCTGACATATTTATCCTCATGTAACAAGTTGAATCCATGCTCAATGGCAAGCATCAATTCCATACTGATTATGGAATGACTACATCTCAGGGTAGAGGATCAATAAGAGAAACAGTGGGTTTCCTGTGAGAAAAGTGCTTTATAGAACAGAAAGACCTAGAAGATGGGAGCTGCCGCTATTGCATCACCATGATGTCCGTTGCTCCTGGTATTTCCTTTGCTGGATTTAGTGTGACATAACATGCTTACTTCCTGCTGGTACTGATTACATATTACTTTGTATTTGCTGTATTTGTGTATGTTTGTCACATCTGAATAACAGGCAGTTAACATGAGGAAGCTGGAAGAACATCTCTTCTCAATTTAATTCTCCCTCAGCATCTCACAAGGCACTAATTCAGAAGGTCCTTTTTGCTCACCTTTACAAAGGGTCACTCTTTGCTAGGTATTATAAAGCCTGAACATACAAGGTTCCCACTACTGTCCCTGAAGTAATCGGTCTATGTCTCCTGAGAGTGAAGAGGAGATGAGCTTGTGTGACAGGTGTCACCATGTCAATCTAACACAAGAGCTGAAGTTTCCTCAACAACAGAAATATCACTAAGGATATTTGAAGGGACTGGGAAGCCTGTAAGGAGGGAGCGAGAGAAGTAGCTCAGCAGTTAGAAAATGAGCATTTCTCAAGTACCATTTGCTAAGCACTATGCCAAGTGCGGGGGATACAAATTTAAGCAAGGAAGACCTCCTTGCCCTCAGGGAGTTTACAGTCTGATAAGGGAGGACAACACATAAAGGGGGGGGAGTACATGTTCAGGTGCATGGTTTGAAGCTGGAAGCTGAGGAGTGAATAAAGGCTTTGTTCTTGATGCTGCCAAGGCTGGTGCCATGGGTGAAACCCCAGGTTCTGGTAGGGCTGGTAGCTGGAACAAGAAGGAGAACACTTTGCACTATTGTTATGTATCCAGTTCAATTCAGTAGGCATTTATTAAGCACCAGTTGAGTACAGCACACTGTTAGATAGTGGAGGTGAATTACGCCTGCCTCAGTGTGTTTGCCACTTAATTGTGCATACACACAAACAAGTAGGATAGACAATATGACATGAGTGCAGGAGAGAAATGCATGCAAAGACAAGGCTAAGCCAAAGTGGAAGGGCTCATGCCTGTCTGGAATCACAGACTCATAACAATTTAGAGTTGGCAGGGACCCAAGCAAACCCTTGGTGTGGCCCATGTGCAAAAGAGGAGTCCCCAATATAATGCACATGACAAATAGTCTTCCAGCCACTGCTCAAAGGCCTTCAGTAAGAGGGAGTATATTCCCTCTCAATGCATCCTGTTCTACTTTTGGAAAGTTCTTGTTCAGTTAGAAAGTTTTTGCTGAATTGAAAGCTTGCTGAAGGAGCTGACATTTCAATTAGGCATTAAAAGATGAAGGAGAAAGAGGCATAGAGAAGGGAAAGTCATCACCTTTTTCTAGATCAGTGGTGTGCAACTCAAATAGAAACACTAAACCTTGCACATAAAGATGATCCCTGTGGGCCACATATTGATTTAGAAAACCACATGCTAACATTTTCTATGTTTTACTGTATTATTTATTTTGTTAAATGTTTCCCAATAACACTTTAATCTGGTTCTGGCTGCACTGGGCTGCATCAGAGAGTGTTGCAATATATACCACCTGTGGTGTTTGCGATCTCTGCTCTGGAGTATGGCATTCATGGAAAGGAATGGCATGAGATAAAGCTGGGGAGGTAGAACAGTACTGGATTATGGTGGGACATTAGTGCTAAACTGAGAAGTTTGGGATTTATTTATTGAGCAACAGGGCTATTGACAGATTTTGTGCAGAATGGTGATGTATCAGATCTAAATACAGATGGGGAGAGAGGTAGAAATGGACAAAACCAATGAGGAGGTTATTGCAGTAATCCTGGCAAGTAACAGGGAAAATTTGTTCTAGGAATATGACTGTGATTAGAGGAGAGAGGCAAATGCAGGTTTTCTCATGAAAGTGAAAGGTACTGTATTTCACAGTATCCTAGAATGGGAAACAGCTGCATCTTTTCCAACCAGTAGATGATGAAGCATCCACTCTACAACATACTCAACAAGAGCTATCCATTTATTCCTTGAGATCTTCATTGTTTAGTCGTGTCAGTCATATCTGATTTTTTTGTGACCCCATTTGGGGTTTTCTTGGCAAGGATACTAGAATGGTTTGCCATTTCCTTCTCCAGTTCATTTTAAAGATGAAGTAACAGAGGCAAACAGGGTTAAGTAACTTGCAAGGGTCACACAGCTAGGCAGTGTCTGAGGCCAAATTTGAACTCAGGTCTTCTTGGGACTTTATCTACTGCACCACCTAGCTGCCCCTTATGGTCTTAGTAACTTCATAAATGATTGGCTAAGCAAGTAAAGATCAATAAACCAAAGCTTTGAACACACAAAACCGGGTGTCATTGCCGACAAGAATAATGAATTTAGTAGATGGAAGAAAGTTGGATATTTCATACAAGTCGAGTTTGAGGCACCCCTAGGACTTCCAGGTGGAAATGCCCTAGATGTGGTCAGAGATGAAATCTGGAGCAAAGGAGAGAAGTCAAGACCAGAGAAATCTTTGGTAATCACTTTGTGTAGCAGTGATACCTGAGTGGGGCAGGATGGCATGGGGGCGTGCCAGGGAGGGAAATTGCCAAGCAAGAGAGTATAGAAAGAGGAGAGGACAAGGAACCAGCCAAGAAGAATGAGAAAAAGCAGTTGGAGAAGTAGGATGACAAGAAGAATATGTTGTGCCTGAAGTCAAGGGAAGGATGACCATCCTTAACGAGGGATAGCCAACAATGTCTAATACTTTTGAGAAATCAAAGAGAATAAAGGCTGCAAAAGCCTTTGAAATTGGGAATCAGGTCCTGAATGCTTGAGAGGGCACTTCAGTAGAGTGGGAGGGATGGAAGCGCTATTGCCAGTGGGCGGCCAAGAAATAGAGGCATCGAGCACACAGAATGTTTTCAGGAAGCCTGATTGTGGAGCAGAGAAGAGAGATTGGACGAGGTGATTGCTGGGTGCCACAGAACGGTCAAGGGAATGCTTTTTTTAAGGTTAGGGAGTATAAACATAATATAATCAGATGGAAGGGTTCTTAAATGGAAGAATTATTAGTCTTATTTTCTTCAGTTCTGTGAGACAAAGGGAGTCCCATGAGTCTAAAAATGAGATGATTTTAGGGCTGATGGATTCCCCATTGCTGGAGATAATTAAGCAAAGGCTGAAGGACCATTTGTTGGCTATGTTGAAAAGAGTTGTTTGGATCAGGTTAAGAGCTATTGGACTATTTAGAGGGTCCCTTCCAAATCCTAGTCTGTGATTCATCTTTTGTGTATAAAGGACAGTGTGAATCTCTCAGTATGGGCATGAGTCTTACTAATTCACTTGTCAGGTTTGGTTTGGTTTTGTTTTGTTTTCCTAATCATATCCTTCATTTTAATGCCTCAAGGCAGAAGCAGCTCATTTTTTTAAAAAGTAATAAACATTTTTATTTATAGTTTGGGGTTTTGATTTTTATCCCTTCTTCCCTCCCTCCTCTCCCCCCTCCCTGAGGCAATAAGTAATCAGATATAGGTTAGACATGTATGATTATGTAAGACATGACCATATCAGTCATTTTGTATAAGAAAACTTGAATAAAAGAAAAAATGTAAGAAAGTGAAAAATAGCATGCTTCAGTATGTGTTCCATCAATATCAGTTCTTTCTTTGGAGGCAGAGAGTATGTTTCATAGATGGTCCTTTGAGATTTTCTTGGATCACTGTATTATGCAGACTAGTTAAGTCTTCCATGGTTCATCATCAAATAATTTTGCTGCCTCTGTGCACATAATGTTCTCCTGGTTCTTCTCTCTTCACTATACATCATTCCATACAAGTCTTTTCAAGCCTTTCTGAAACCATCCTGCTCGTCATTTCTTATAGCACAATAATATTCTACTATCATCATATACCACAGCTTCTTTAATCATTCTCCGATTGATGGGCATTCCTTTGATTTCCAATTCTTAGCCACCACAAAAAGAACTGCTATAAATATTTTCATACAAATAGGTCTTTTTCTTTTTTGGGGGATGTCTTTGGGACATAAACCTAGGAGTGGTATTGCTGGATCAAAGGGTATGCATAGTTCTATAGCATAGAACTTTGGGTATAGTTCCAAATTGCTCTCCAGAATGGGTAGATCTTTTCACAACTCCACCAACAGTGGATTAGCATCCCATCTTTCCCACATCCCCTCCAACATCCAATATTTTCCATTTTTGTTATATTTGCCATTCTGATAGGTGTGAGGTGATACCTCAGAGTTATTTTAATTTGCATTTCTCTGGTCAGTAGTGATCTAGAGCATTTTTTGATATGATTATAGATAGCTTTTCATTTCTTTGTCTGAAAACTGCCTGTTCATATCCTTTGACAATTTATCACAGATCATTTTAAAAAATATTTAAGGCATTTGAGAAAAGCAACAATAGCACAGTAAAGTGAAAGCTAGTGTTGTAAAAGCGCTGTCTTTCTCAACTTCGCCACCTGCCTTAGCCGCTTTGTTAAAAGTGGCTTCTTGGGGCAGCTAGATGGTGCAGTGGTTAAAGCACCGGCCCCGGATTCAGGAGTACCTGAGTTCAAATTCGGCCTCAGACACTTGACACTTACTAGCTGTGTGACCCTGGGCAAGTCACTTAACCCCCATTGCCTGTAAAAAAAAAAAAGTGGCTTCTTGCATATTGCCTTGAAATTTTCACTAGAGCTGTCCAACCAAAGCAAGCTGCTGATTGATCTCTTTAAACACCAATCCTGCCACCATCTATCATGATTCCAATGGAAACAAGTTCTGGAATCTTTACTGCTTTCCCACTTGGTGGCTGTTATGTCTTAAATGCCCTAGAAGAGGGACCATGGACCCAGAGGTAGAAAGGCAATTGTCTCTACCCTGTGGGAGCTCAGATTCCAAGGGTAGAGACAACAGGTACATTTAAGTGCTCCAGTACGATATTCAGATTTGGGTGTGTCTTGGCTCCTGAAGAAGAGGCTGCAAATTCTTTGATCACCACAATTGATCAACCCCCACCTTCATTGTTTCCATCTCTGTCCAGACAAATTATACCATTGTCTCTGGTCCTATGGAACCCCATCTGTTAGTTTATCTACTATCTGTTTTCACTGCTATGAAGAGGGGGCCTCTAACACATCTGTCACCCAGAGGTTTTACTGAGTTTTTCTTTTTCATGTGGCTTGGCAGAGAGATTCTACACTTCATTTTTTTCATCGTATAATGCAAAAGATGTAAAATTGAAATATTGTGCATATAGGTAATTTGGCATCCTATCTATAATAATCATTTGAGGGTAGAAAATTTGAATTTCCAGGCATAATAGACTGCCAAGCCTGACATCTGATTGGGTCCAAGAGGGAGAATTAGACATCATATGTATAAACACCAGAGATAGCTGGCTGAGAAGTTAGCTTTGTTTCTGGAGTACTGTGACCCAAGACCCTGAAAGAGATAAAAGACCATCTTTCTGCATATTTGTTTATTAGAGACTTAGGAAAGATGAGTTCAACATAAACTCTTTCCTTATGGGATGGGACAATGTAGGAGAGGGGAATGAGAAAACAAATTAACCCCTCAAGATAACTTCATTTCCATTAATTCTGCTGGTATGTAAAGAATGATAATATACAATATGGCTGATGATCAGAAATCTTGAGCAAAGCCAAGAGCATATGTAGTCATGTTCCTGAACCTGTCCATGTTTCAAGAAGCTCTTTAGTCAGCCAGGCCACAAGCATTTATTAAATGTCTACTATGTGCCAGCCTCTGTGTTAAGTCTTGGGGATAGAAAGAAGGTCAAGAAACATGGTCCCTGCTCTCTCAAAGATACTCTTCCAATGAGAACAACAACTTGCAAAAACTTGTTCTTGGAAGTATATCCAGTGTGAAGGGTAGGTAATCTTAAAAGGAAGGCCCTGATGGGGATGGGAGTAGATCAAGTCCTACTTCAGGAGGTGTGATTTCAGCTGAGTCTTAAAGGGGCAGCTGAGAGAGCTAAAAGCCAGAGAGAGGAGAGGAGAGCATTCCCTGTGTGGAGGACAATCATTGAAAAGCCAAGGAAGTATGAAGATGGACTGTGGTGTGCCGTGACCAGCCAAAAGGCCAGTGCGGCTGGGTCACCAAGCACGTGGAGGAGAGTCAAGTGTTAGAAGACTGGAAAGGTAGGAAGGGACCAGGTTGTGCAGCACTTTAATGCTTAACAGAGGGTTTTATATTGGATCAGGATTAGAAACCAACCGGAGCTCATTGTGTATGTGTGATGGCGGTGTTGGGATGGCGGTGGGGGATGTAGTCAGACCTGTGCTTACCAATAAGTAATCTCATTATTCTACTTTCAAGAACCTAAGACATTCCTTTTCATTTTGTTTGAGGCAGCATAGCCAGTTAACACATCTGGTGGCTCAAAGATGACTAGATTTCACATTCTCCCATTGGGACTCTCATTAATGTAACCCTTTCCCATTCAGGGGGCTTAGCCAACGAAATCCTGACCCCTTCAAGACTCAGCTCAGATGCTGCCTTTTACCTGATGACTTTCTTCATCCTTCCCATCAGATGCTAATGCCTCAAAAGAATTAGCATTTCTTTCATATATATTTTGGGTGCCTCTTCTAGTAGAATTTAAGCTCCTTGCCAGGGACTGTTTCATTTTTGTTTTTATCACAAATGTATGGCTCATCTGGTGCTTAATAACTGTTTGACTATTCATTTGTATTCTTAGATATCTGTGTGTATAGCTATGGATGTGTATGTGTGTGTGTATATAAATACACATTTTTATACATCTATAAGTATGTATACACGTATGTATGTGTATAGATGTACTTTTAAGCATATAATTTAAATTAGATTTATAGAAACTTCACATTTAAATATAGTATTAAAACAATGAATTTACATTTGATTTTGCTAATGTTTCATCCAACTAGAAGAAGGAATGAAAAGGAATAAAAATACTAATTTAGGGAATTCTTAGACTTATTAAACAGTGGTTCTCAAAGTGGGGTCTGGGGATGACTGGGGGTTCTTAAGACCCTTCCAAGGAGTCTGGAATTCAAAACTATTTACATAATAAGACTAAGATGTTTTAACTTCAAAGACAGTACATATCAGTAAATATAACCCACATAAAGCCAAGCTCCTGGGGAGGGAGGTCTTTAATGATTTTTAAGAATCTCACAAGAGGTTCTGAAACCAAAGAGTTTGAGAACTGCTGGAATAAAGAATCACAGAATAGGCACCCACCTTTGCCTGAAAAAGAATGCCTGCCATTGCAGTCTTTACAGACTATGTCCCCATGGTCATGGACTTCATTTTAATTTAATTTAAATTTTATTTTATTTTTTGCAGGACAATGAGGGTTAAGTGACTTGCCCAGGGTCACTCAGCTAGTAAGTGTCAAGTGTCTGAGGTTGGATTCGAACTCCTGAATCCAGGGCCAGTGTTTTATCCACTGCACCACCTAGCGGCTCTATGGTCTTCATTTTAGCCCCAAAGCACAATATGCAAAATATGACTGTCCCTGCCCTGGTATACTTCAAGGCAACCGACTCCATTGTCATTTAGTAATATATTAGCCTTTTTGCTTTGTTTTGTTTTTTCTTGCCTTGATAATCAATAGACCAAATTGTCAAAAGTAGGATCATTATATATTCCAAATGGTTGAGACTATCTGGAAATTTGGGGGAGCCTTTAGGGGAGGCTCAGTAGATCATTATCCTAGAGGCAGAAAGTGCTTTGTCAGTCAAAGAAAATCTGAAGTGGGAGTGACCATTAATGAATGAGGGAGGGAAATTCAGAGCAAAGACTTGGCATGGAACACGCTGGTGCTTCTAGATCCTAAACCTTCAAAACCTTGGAGCCTTTAATAGACATGGTCATGCTAGTAGCTATTTCTACTGTGGAGAGTTAGAAAGAGAAATTATCTTTACTCTAACTGGCATGCCATAGAACCCTTAATAACTGAAAGTCAGCACTTGGAGTGGCACTGAGAAGGAAGGCTGAAGCTTGTGTCCCCACAGGAAGCACAGGTACCTTTGTTCCTACACAGAACCCAGAATGATAGAGAGAACAAAATTAGGAGGAAATATAATTTTAAAAATAACAGATATTATAGGGTTTGATAGAAGGCTATCAATAAATAAGGTGCATAACTGTTGGGGGAGTTATGAACTGATCCAACCATTCTGGAGAGCAATTTGGATTTTGCCTAAAGGGCTATAAAACTCTGCATACCCTTTGAACCCAGCAATGCCACGCCTAGGTCTGTATCCCAAAGAGGTTATAAAAAGGGGGTGGGAGAGGACCTATTTGTACAAAAATACTTGTAACCGCTCTTTTTGTAGTGACAAAGAATTGGAAATTGAGGTCTGCCCATCAATTGGGGAATGGCTGAACAGGTTGTAGTATATGATTGTAATAGAATATTACTGTGCTGTAAAAAACGATGAGCAGGATGCTTTCAGAAAAACCTGGAAAGACTTATATAAACTGATGCTAAGTGAAGGAAGCAGAACCAGGAGAACACTGTGCACAGTAACAACAATACTGAATGATGATTGATTGTGAATGACAGAGATCCAAAACAATGTCAAAGGACTTGTGATAAAAACTGCTGTTTACCCCCAGAGAAAGAACTGATGGAGTCTGGATGCAGATTGAAGCATGTTCTTTTTAATTTTCTGTATTTTTTGTGTCCCCCCCTTTGGGTCTATGTCTTCTTTCACAACATGTCTAATATGGTAATATATTTTACATGTATAACCTTTATTAAATTGCTTACCATCTCAGAGAGGCAGGAGGGGAGAGAGAGAGAAAATTTAGAACTCAAAAAAAAATTTAAAATGGATGTTGAAGATTGTCTTTAAATGTAATCAAGGGGGTAAAATCACACAAAACAAATCTATAAGTAAATGAGGTACATAGGCTGTCTCTTTCTGGCATGAGTCATTTGTGATGAGTTCCATTTAATAGGCTTCTTAGGGACTTTCTGCTCTCCCTTTCTTATGATCTCATTAAGATTTTTCACCTTTCTTTGTGGCTCCATGCAAAATCTATGGAAAAAAGGCAAGACATTTCCACTGGGGCCCTGGCTGTGCACTCAGTTGACTGTATTACCTTGGGCGGGTTATGAGATCTCTCAGGGCCTCAGTTTCCTCATCTGTGAAGTAGTTGATTGCTAAGACTCCTTTCAGTGTTGCCATTCTGTAGTTCTCTCAGAGAAATGGTGTATAAAGTGAGCCTAACGGACAGCCAGTGCTTTACAGAGCTTTATGTTATATCCAAATGTTAGGGGTTGTGGGAACTGACTTAATTGCGTCAACGCCTCTCACCCATAAATAAATCAAAAGGAATTGCAAGATATTAAAATATTCCTGAAAGTAGATTTGGTTCTTCCTGCTCAATTTTAGGAAAACTTTAGAGCTTAGAGGCTGCACATAGTTCCCCCTTCATTGCATGGCAAGCATTTTAGGGCTGGCTCCAGACCTCCCCTTTGACACGTGCTTAGGCATGTTACTTGACTTCTGTTTTGTCGTCCATAAAGAGAGAGTCCCTTATCACGGGCAGTCATGAGACTCAACGGTATGGCAGATGTGTATATAAAACACTTGGCTAACTTGAAAGTGCTATGTAAATGTCAGCTGTTAATTACTGTTGCTGTTATAGCATGAGGAAGTCATTGAAACATCATGAAATGAAATATGTACACATGGCCTGATGGGAAAAGAGAGAAACCTTGTTGTTGTTTCCTTAACAGTATTTTATTTTTCCCAGTCACATGTAAAGATAGTTTTCAACATTCAGTTTTGTAATATTTTGAGTTTCAAAGTTTTCTCCCTCCCTCCCTTCCTTCCCTCCCCCCAACCTGAGACAGCAAGCAATCCGATGTCGATTATACAGTACAATTATATTGAACATAGTTCTGTGTTAGTCATATTGTGAAAGAAAAAATCAGAACAAGAGGGGAAAATCACAAGAAAGAAAGAAAAATGAAACAACAACAAAAAGTGAAAATAGTATGCCTCAATCTGCATTCAGAAGGAGAGAAACTTTGTGATAAGCATGTCTTGAAAACTCCCAGGTGGAGCACTTCAGCAAAAGCATCTGAGAAAATGTTGAGCTTTTGCTCCTATAGCTCTGCTTAATGTACAAACAAATGATTAATATTTAGTATATATAGCATTTATCTGCATCCACGCCTCCCCTGTTAGAAGGTAAGCACCTTGAGAATAGAGATGGTTTCATTTTTTCCATGCGTGGATCCACTTCCTGTCCAGTGATGGAGGCCTTGGCCCATTGGAAGCCCTTATTGATGTATTCATATGTATTGATTGGTAAATTGATCAGCTTCTGCTTCTGGGGCTGAAAGGTTTCTTTTCTTCCCAGATCGGTATTTAAGATCTGCAAAGATCCAGGCTCTTTGGATAGGAAAGTGACAAACTGCCCAAGCATCCAGAGAGGTCAGAGGTGAAGATGAGAGGCCTTTCCACTCCTAACTGCAGTAGGTGGGCATCTGCTCTTGCTGCTCTAGCTGATCTGTTTGCTTTATCAACAAATAGTTCTTTGGGTTCACCTGCTGGCTTATTGGAATGCCTTTGACTCTTCCGTTATTTTTAAGCCTCACTAACTCTGGGCTTCCCTTTTGTTTAAAAGGCAGTTGATCATTTCCTTTAAAGCCAACAGTTGTGAAATAGAAAATTGTCAGCCAGTTAATTTTTTTAAAAAAGTTTCTTTTTCTGGTTTTATAGAAAAAACATTCTTTGTAAGTAAAATGTCCCAGCCAGCTTAGACATCTCTTTTGTGTTTGCTGAATGTCTGTAGTGGAATAGTGCATAGTGAATTAGCACTTTTGCTTTAAATGATTATGTCCAAAACTTGCTTTCCGGCACTGTCATGATGTACTAGTGAATATCCCATTTTCCCAACAAAGGCAGAACCTTTTATGAAAACCACACTGTCACTGTTTCACTTTCACCTAAATGGCTGCTGAAATAGGTTTTCTGGGCTTTCCATATTTACATATAAATGACCTGCTAAAAATATAAGCTGTGTGAGGGCAGACACTGCTTTTTTTTTCTTTGTATCTCTGCTGTCTACATGGTGCCTGGCCCATGATAGATGCTTATTAACCTGAATAACTGGCATTCTACTAATCTGTCCTCAGTGACTAATGAAGTTATAGGGTGATATTTGTACTTTACCCAACTATCTGTAAGACATTTGACCTGTTTTATTACATTTTATTTTATTTTAATTTAACTTTATTTATTTATCTATTTATTTAATTATTCATTCATTCATTCATTTGTTGGGGCAATGAGGGTTAAGTGACTTGCCCAGGGTCACACAGTTAGTAAGTGTCAAATGTCTGAACTCGGATTTGAACTCAGGTCCTCCTGAATCCAGGGCTGGTGCTTTATCCACTGTGCTACCTAGCTGCCCCCTGTTTTATTATATTAAAAACAAAACAAAACATTGTCTTGTGCTGGCTTCTGATATCAGTATATGTCCCCGGTATGAAGTTTTGTCCATTGGTGCTTGGGAAATAGCTGAATGAAGTATGGATGAAGAGGTAATGCTTCCTTTCCTTCGGTTCCCATCCTCCCTGGGACAATAATGCGGTCAGCCTGTTGTGGTGGGATCTGCTCAAAGCAGTGAAAGAAGAGTTCCAGCCCACATTTGTGTAATTTTTCTGAGTTTTTTCTGATGTCCCAAATATCTGAAATCTGCCAAATTGGGGACTGGGGAGACATGGGCTTGAATGTGACATCTGTCACTAACTTGTCCTGTGATCGTCAACCAGTCATGGTGGATTTAGAGCCAGGAATCAGTCAAGAAGTATTTAAGTGCCTACTGTGTGCCATGCAATGTACTAAGTACTGGGGATACAATGAAAGCCAAGACAGTTTTTCTCTCAAGGAGCTCTCGTCTAATGTGGCAGACAACATATGAACAGGATATCATTAGCATACATTGGAGGGAGTCAACAGAGGGAAGACACCAGCATGAAGGCACATTGGGGAAGGCGAGGCTTTATCTGCATCTTGAAGGAAGGCGGCAAAGACAAGGAGAATGAGACTTTCAGGCGTGGGAGATAGCCAGTGAAAATGCCCAGTGTCTAGAAATGGAGTGCCTTGTGAAAGGAATAGCAAGGCCAGTGTCACTGGACCCAAGAGTCCAAACTCTTGGGGGGTGGGGTAGGGTGGGGTGGAGTAAGACTATAAGATATTAGAAGACTGGATAGGGAGGAGAGATTATTATTGACATGTGTGATCCTAAACTGGTCACTGCATTTTTCTGAGCCCTGTTTTCCTTATCTATAAAATGGGAATAATGCTATCTTGGTAATCCCTACTCTGCAGCATCACTGTGAGACTTACAAGGCCATGATGTGGGTAATGTAGTTAGGAATCTTCAAGCCCTAACAATGTCAGCTATTGTTCTTTGGACTTTGTAAAAGGAAAACAGTTCTAATAAGATCTATGAGGTCCCTTCTTTTTTGCTACTAAATATATATCGATTGATCAGTTCCATCTCTCACCATCCAAGCATCTCACACTTTTTACTTGATTAGATACCCACTGATTGAAGCAGTCTCCACTCTCAGCTGTGCAGAAGAGCAGAGATACCAAGAGAAGGTACACAAGGTTGGGCTTGGAAGAGTCTGGGTGTAAGGCCAGATTATGGGTCTGCAGTCTAGCTTCAGGATGCACACATCATGGCCAGAGTTCAAGTGAAGCCCAGGGTCAAGCAACAAAAAAGTGGGGGACAAGGATACTTGGCATGTTATCAGAAGTTTTAGATGGGCAGCTAGGAAACCTATGATAATCAAATCAGCAAGAACCCAGATTCCAAGTCATGGATTCCCCCCACCCAGACCAGAAGCTTTTTATGTTCTTCCTGCTGAAGCAGGAGCCAATCCAAGTGCAGTCAGCCTACATCTCTGAGTAGAAGCAGATGAAGGAGTGCACCTGGCTTGGATGAGGAGGTGAAAGGGCAGATCTGGAAATATACCCAGCAGAAAGCCAAAATGTCCCTCCTTCAGCAAATATGTAATAAGTATCTGCTACCCACAAGGCTATGCTGAGCTGGGCTTGGGAAGCCAAGAAAGGAAAAACTCTACTCTGGAGAAGTGCACATTTTCCAGGTTTATTTCTTAAAACCTCTTCCTGGTCCTCACTTTGACCGCTTGATTACCCACCATTTCCAGTACACCTGAACTCATCCTTGCTCTGGCATCTAAAGGATTGTTTGTCCCTGATCTCTCCTCCCACCTCTGGTCCCTTGAAGGCAGTGAGAAGAATCCTGGACTGGGAGTCAGAGGACATGGGTTCAATCTTTGGCTCTGCCTCCTAGGGTCCAGTGTATTCTCATATTCATATTCTCTCTCTGTGTCTCTCCGTCTTCCCTCCCTCCCTCCCTCTCTTTCTTTCCTTTCCCTCTCTCTCCATTTTCTTCAGATTTTTCAACTGTAAAATGAGGGGATTGGGCTAAACCCCAAGGTCCCTTTCTTGCTTTGAATCCTATGATATCACGAGATACCTTGAAGGACACTCCCAAGTCTTAACCTGTGATCTTATGTTTTTAAGCCTTTGTCTGGACAGGCAGTTATTCTCTTGTAAAAATAATGTATTTGCCTTTCCAGAATTGAGACTGTACACTTTAAAATATGTCAGGGTTAGTAAACTTTATTTAGGGAGCATGGTATGGCTGTAAGCATGCTAGACTTGGAGGTAGAGGTACGTGTTAGAATCCTACTTATGACATCTACCAGTGGCATAAACATGAGCAAGTTACATCACCTGAATCTCCATTTCATCATCTGCAAAATGGAAATAAAAGTAATTGAACTGCCAGTTTCATAATGTTGTGCTTAAATCTGAAATCACCATAGTGAGTCAAAGCAAGCAATTGGAACTATCTGTCCTGGGTTTTCTTTTCATATCCACCAAAATAAAATTGGTGTACTTTTCTTGTAACTCCAACATGCCTACTCAAATAAGTCCCCTCCCCTTTTCTTTTGGAGGGGCAGTGAGGGTTAAGTGACTTGCCCAGGGTCACACAGCTAGTATCAAGTGTCTGAAGCTGGAATTGAACTCAAGTCCTCCTGAATCCAGGGCCAGTGTTCTATCCACTGGGCCACCTAGCTGCCCCCTCAAATAAGTCCTAAGAAAAAAGTTGATTAAAAATAGAGCTGTCTTTCTCTCATTCACTTCTCTCCATCTTCTTCCCCTCCCACTACATTAAAAGAAGGAAGCTATCAGAGAAGAGAGCTCACGAGCTTGATGTTCTTCATGAATGGCCATTAGAAAGCCTGCAAAAAATCTGTCAGGAACACCTGTTGCCATTTCTAAACTCTTAAGGATTCTGATAATGGTTCCATGAAGCCATTGTGCATTCTATGAATTGCTTTTTTTTTTTTTTTTGCCGGTCAGTGGGGGTTAAGTGACTTGCCCAGGGTCACACAGCTAGTAAGTGTCAAGTATCTGAGGCCGGATTTGAACTCAGGTACTCCTGAATCCAGGGCCGGTGCTTTATCCACTGCACCACCTAGCCGCCCCCTCTATGAATCTCTTTTAAAGGAGTAAGATTGCAGTAAATACCTGTGATTACTGAGATTAAGAAAGCATGACAATTCAGAAGTGCTGTCAGTAGAACTTCTTGGGGGAAAGATATTTCTCAGCAGCACATCAGCATACCCAGAGTAGCATTTTGTATTTTGCTTTACATATAAGAATACCTGAAAGATCTGTCTATGAGGGGGTCTTCCACTAGGTAAGTCCCACCTGGGCAGTTGCCTGTGGCACCTAGAAGTTAATTAAGTGGTCTGGAGTAAGTGTCAGGCAGAATTTAAACCCAACATTGCCTGACTCCAAACACATCTTGTGCTCCATTCACGGCGCCTCCATGCTGTTTCTATATTCATTTGGTTTGCCATTATTATCTATGATGCCCTGAATAGACACTGTTAAAGAAAATAGTGCCTAACAAATCAAAATACTCTTGCTGTTGCTTAAGTTTATTATATATAGTACACTGAAATAAGTCCTTAATATCCCCATGGATTTAAGTCATGTGGCTCAGAGCCAACATTATTTCAAAAGACATTATGAAAGCCAGTCCCTGGACCGCTTAAAAATAAAACCAAACATGATCGTGTTAATCAAAGAATAAAATGCTGAACCTGCTGAAAGCATTACAAGACCTTCTCTCCGAGGTTAACTGGCAGGGTTCTGCCTGTCTGATTTCCTAGACAGGTCTCCAATGGGACTTCCAGATTAAAAGGATATATTTAATATTATTACAATATGTGGACCTTCAATATGCCATAAGGGGGCTGACAGAATTTTCATATAAACTACTGGGTTTTATCCAAAGAGCCATTAATATGCTTTAAACTGTAGTTAGTGCTTCTCTAGAGTTCGCGTGTGGGGCCAAAATTTGACCCTGCCTCTGATGCTCCAGCCTTTTCTCCAACAATGGACTAGCTCTGAGGCAGCTGGGGTAGATCCGAGGCAGAGCTGGCTGATGGGTCTTGTTCTACTGCTAATTAGCTGAGTCACCTTTATAATCTGTCTGAGCATCAAGTTTCCCCACCTGTAAATGGCAGGTCTGACAAGCTGGATGGTACCTCCCTGGGAGCATCAGGAATGCGGATAGCCATTTGGCCCATTCCATACAAAGGGTTGATTGAAGAATCTGGGGTCCATTCAGCTAGAGAAGAGGTTTAGGCCAGACTTTGTAGCTGCCTTCAGGTATTCAGACTGACATGTGGAACACATATTATTAGACTTATTCTACCTGCACAGAGTGGAAACTTCGGGTAAGAGTGGCAGAGGCAAATTTGGGCTCAGTGTAAGGAAAGAGCTAACAATTCAGAGCAATTCCCAAATATAAGCCACAGAGGTGGTAGACTCCCCCCTGACTGGAGACCTCCAAGTGAAGAATAGATGATTGTCATCAAGGAGATTCTTGATCCGATGGAGATGGACGAGATGGTCCGAGAGGTTTCTCCTGAGGTCGGTCGTTCTCTGATTCTGTGATTAGATTCCATCCAGTTTGAAATTCTGGGCCTCCAACTCAACCCCATTACTAGGGCCTCTTGCCCTCCACCACCTCTGTGCCTTGATTCACATTGTTCTCACTACCAGAGGTGCCTAACTCTAACTCTCCCCCTCTTCACTCTCCTCAACTTTCCAAATCCTGTTCTGTTGAGGAGAGGATTCATGGAATCTTCCCCAATCCCAACTTCTTGGAGGATAGAATTGACTTCCTGCAGCATTTACAGTCCCTACCACACAGGCGATCGATCCTTACAGTCCTTACAATCTGGCTGCCAAACTTGTCATTCCACCGAAACTGCCAAAATGTCCAGTGATCTCTTCGTCACCTGATCCAGTGTCCTTTTCTCCAGTTCCTCACTCTTCTTTTCTTCCCTGCAGCCTTTGACACTGCTGATCACTCTTGTTTAAACTTTCAAGGCACCTCACCCACCTACCTCTAGCCACTCCCCCTTTGCTGGATCCTCCTCCAGATGACACCTTCTTCACTGGAGAACCCTCAGGGTTCTATCCTGGATCCTCTTCACTTGGTAATCTCATCACCTCCCATGGACTTAATTACCACCTCTGTGCTGTTGATTCTCAAATCTACTTATCCTGACCTACAACCTCCAAATACCTTTCAGACATCTCAGACTGAATGTTCAATATGCATCTTAAATTCAATATCTCTGAATCAGAACTCATTATCTTTCCGCCTAGCCCCCCCCCCAAACACCCTCTCTCTCTCTCTCTCTCTCTCTCTCTCTCTCTCTCTCTCTCTCTCTCTCTCTCTCTCTCAACACCATCCTCTAAGATCCTGAGGCTCATGACCTAGGAGGCATCCTGGATTCCTCACTCTCCCTCTGCCCCATATCCAAGCTGTTGCCAAGGCAAGTCGATTTCTTCTTTGCAAGATCTCCTGACTATGCCCGTTCCCCTCCTCGGACACTGCCTCCACCTTGGTGCAGGCCCTCACCCCCGCCCGCCTGGAACATTGCAGTAAGTCCCAATGAAAATCCTGCCTTCTACAGGAAGCCTTCCTCAAGCCCCCTTAACTCCAGGGCCTTCCCTCTGTCGATCATTTCCTGTTTCTACTGTATAGGTCTGGCTTTGTGTGTACTTGTTTTCCTGCTGTGTCCACCATTAGGCTGTAAGCTTGAAGTCAGGACTGTCTTTCCCCCCTTTTGTATCCCTGGTTCTCAGTGAAGTGCCTGGCACATAGTAGGCACTTTTTTTTTTTTTTTTGGTGAGGCAGTTGGGGTTAAGTGACTAGCCCAGGGTCACACGGCTAGTAAATGTCAAGTGTCTGAGGCTGGATTTGAACTCAGGTATTCCTGAATCCAGGGCCAGTGCTCTATCCACTGCGCCATCTAGCTGCCCCCATAGTAGGCACTTTTAATGATTGATGAATTGAAGCGGGTGAAGCCCAGTTTTCTGGGCATCTGCATCATTGAAACAGTCTTAAGTCTCAGGTATAGTTGGATGAGCGCACACCTCTTCACACCAATATGTTGTTGTCTAGCTACCGGTAAATACAGTCTAGGAGTAGTCGTTAAGGTGTGAGTACATCTTCCCAGGGATTTCTTTATTAGCATCATTATTCAGCATTCATACAGCACGTTGTGCTTGCTGAGTGCTTTTATGATCATTTTGCTAGTTAAATCACACAGAAACCTCATGAAGGCAGTGTTATTACTGCCATTGTGTAGACAAGGAGACTTTAAAGAAGGATTTAAAGAAAATAGAGTGGGATCAGAAGTGGGCCATGAAAATGATGAAAGGGTTGGAAAACAGCACCCATGAGAAAAGATGAAAGGAGTGCGGATGGTTACACATGGGGAAGAGAAGAGTAGGGGTTGTATGGCTTTGGGCAGAGTGGCAACTCATCAGGCTGTGAGGATCTGCTACCTCTCAGCTCCAATGAGCACCAAACCAAGAGGCTGCCAAGCCACAGGACCAGGACAGAGATCCTCACACTCAGTACTAGTGACCATGGGCAACCTCGAATGTTGGGTGCCCTAACAATTGAAACAACTGAAGAACAACAATAACAAAATACTTAATAATTATTTGCTTGTTGAAGGAGAGAAAGCAGAACAATCTCCTTTCCCTCTCCAATTCAGAGCTCTTTGCGCGTAGAGCTCTGAAGAATGGAATGGCGAGGAGACCTTAAGAAAGATGTATCGAGGTTAACAAGAAGTCAGGGTATGAGGAGGGGTGGGGTGAGGGGAACCCTTTCTGCGGGCCATTTTCATGGCTACATCCAGTGTGTACAAAGAGACCAGGAATGTAAAATTTAACCATGCTTATTCCTATAGTATTTTAATCTTTTTGAATGAAGAGTTCTCATCGCTTGGGGAAAATCAATATGCTATTCTAAAGAAGAGCAGAACTCCATTTGATTATAAGCTTTTATGGAGCATTTGGAACTCCCGAAATAAAGTGATTTTGTTCCTTCAAATTATTGTATTTTTCTACATTGTATATTACTTTCTACCTGTTTTATGTTTCTAAGAATCTCTGAGAAGGGCTTCACTGAAAATAGGAATCGACAGTATAAGTAGGAGAGGGGACAGCTAGGTGGCGCTGCAGTGGATAAAACATCAGTCCTGGATTCAGGCGGACCTGAGTTCAAAATCTGGCCTCAGATAATTGATACTTGCTAGCTGTGTGACCTTGGGCAAGTTACTTAACCCTCATTGCCCCACAAAAAGAAAAAAAGAAAAAAAAGAAAGAAAAAGAAAAAGAAGTGGGAGGCAGGAGGGACATAATAGATTGAGCAGAGAAAGACCTGGGTTGGAATCCCCTTCACTCACTTAATAACTTAACTCACAGGTGTGAATCACTTAACCTTTGAACCTCAGTTTCCTCATCTTGAAAAAAGGAGGTAATAATGGCACTTACCTCCAAGTTGTTTCAAAAGCCAATGAGAGGACAGATGTAAAGTACTTTGCAAACTTTAATCCTATGTATATGTGAACTCATTATGATGTAATTAATAATATTATTGATTATTATTATAATTCTGATCTTGAGGACAAGACTTTACTCAGTGTGACTGTGCTGAACGGCAAAATGATGATCATAATTTAAATTTTAGCCCTAAAAATATGCTTTAATTTAATTTGGTAAAGATTTATTAGGCATCTGCTGTGTGAGGCCACAAAGAAAGAAATGAAGTCATCTCAGACATCAGCTAGCTTGTACTCTAAACTCTCCTGTTTACATTAAAGGTTATATTTGAGAAATTAGTCCTTCAGTAACCTAAGGTCTGATCAGTAGCAGGGTGCAGTCCAAGGCCACATTGTCATCCCACATGCTCCTAGGAATTCAGTTATATTCAATGCTGTGCAATAAGGTGGGGTAGGATGCAGTGGGTTTTGTTTTTAAAACATATTTTATTGATGCCTTTTTTGTATCGCTTCCACTTCCCAATGTAATTCTCCCCTTTTTGTCACAAATGAACCCACTCTTGGAACAGAGAATAGTCAGCCCAAACAGACCAACACCTCGAGCACATCTGACCATCTTGCTCTCATTCCCAACCCATAATCCTCCCTGCCCCCCATTGAGGACAAAGATACGTTTCATCATTGACTCTCTGGGGCCAACATTGGTCATTGTGAGTATGAAATACATTTGAGCAAGATGTCTTTTAAAGAGAGTCAAAATAAAAAAAAAAATCCTTTTGTGGCTTAAAGGGTTAAACTCGAGTTACCTAGAAAACCCATTTAGGGGGAACAACTCCTTTGCCCTCCGTGCCCGATAAATGAGTTATTGCTGTGTTTTGAAAGGCTGTCAGTCAGAAATTTCACATGAGCATGGCACAGTGGAGAAGTGTTCCCATCGCATTCTGATCTGTTTGAATGAAAAGTCATCACATCTTATGGAAAAATCAATAAGCTATTCCAGTGTGGAGGAGAACTATATTATGTTGGAAGCTCATCTGAGCTATTAGGAACTCCTCAGCAGTAAATTTTTTAAAAATTACTTCAAGATATTGTTAATATTGTTGTGTTTTTTGATATTCAATATTATTCTCCAACTCGTTGATATAGCTAAACTGCTCTGAGCAGCATTTCACAGAACAGGGATCATTAGAAATTTTTATCTGTGTATCTTCGTTCCTATAGTATTCCTTAGACCATCAAGATATGAGTTTAAGGATTCAAAAAATTTCAGAATAACATGGGCTCATAGATTTGGAAATAGAAGGGATCTTAGAGGTTATCGAGTCCATTATCCTTAGCTTACAGATGAGGAAATTGTTTCTCAGAGAGTTAAGTGACTTGTTCAAGGTCACAGAAATGAAAAGTGACAGAATCAGAATCCTGATTCTAAATACAGAATTCTTTCTCCTGCACAGCTTTTAGACAATTGGTTTGTTAAAGGAAAACTACATGTTACTTTAGTTCTTATGTAATCGTTCTTTTAAAGCTGTGCCTCAATTTACTAAAAAAAATATGGTGGTCAAAAACCCCAATGTGCTAAACTGATTAGAGGAGGATTAATTTATATTTTAAAAAATCCTCCTTCCTCTTAAAGGCCTTTTTGCAGAATTCCTTTTATAAAGTCAGCTTCTTTAGTCCAGTTAGCATTAGAAAACAGTTTAATATTATACTAAATTACAAATTACCAAGTTGTCTTGTGTGGAAAATGAGATGTAAGATTTAATGCCTCTTTTCTTTTCTTTTCTTTTCTTTTTTTTAAGTGAGGCAATTGGGGTTAAGTGACTTACCCAGGGTCACACAGCTAGTAAGTGTTATGTGTCTGAGGCCGGATTTGAACTCAGGTACTCCTGACTTCAGGGCCGGTGCTCTATCCACTGCACCACCTAGCTGCCCCTGCCTCTTTTCAAAGAATCCTCCTGCCTCTTTTAGCTAGCATGTTTTAGGAAGACTTTGCTTTAATAGCCCATATTTTGTTTCGGCATCATCAAAGATTATTTTGGAACATGGAAGGGAATTCAAAACTGGATAATAATGTTCAATTTAAACAATGGCCACAAGCCTCAGCAGTTGTTAAAAGGAAATGCTAGGGGCAACTAGGTGGCGCAGTGGATAGAGCACCGGCCCTGGAGTCAGGAGGACCTGAGTTCAAATTCGGCCTCAGACACTTAACACTTACTAGCTGTGTGACCCTGGGCAAGTCACATAACCCCAATCGCCTCACTTTAAAAAAAGAAAAAAAGGAAATGCTAAACCTTAAGCTCAATGACTTGGACTTTAACTTTGATATCTTCTTCTTGTTTGTTGTTGTTGTTGTTATTTTTTTTTTTTTTTTACGGGGCAATGGGGGTTAAGTGACTTGCCCAGGGTCACACAGCTAGTAAGTGTCAAGTGTCTGAGGCCGGATTTGAACTCAGGTACTCCTGACTCCAGGGCCGGTGCTTTATCCACTGCGCCACCTAGCTGCCCCTGTTGTTGTTATTTTAATGAAAGAACAGTGACTTTGGGTTTTGATTGTTGAGTAAATAGTTTATCCTTTGTGACTCTACTCCCCCTTCTGACAAAAATTCAACATGGAGATCCACCCAACATTGGGAATGAATGGATGGTTATTTTGCAACGATTTTTTAAGTTCTCTCATATATTACAATGAAATATCAGCATATAGCATTGATTCTTGCTGCTTCCACCACCCCCTCCCCTCCTCCAGCCCCATTTGCTTATTTAGTGACAGGTGGGACATGATGGAATCAGACCTGGCCTTGGGCCCCTGGACATTTCTTGTACAGTGCCATGCTGCCACTCATGGTCAGTTTTAACTGCTTTAATGACATTGAAATCACATTTGAACTCAGGGCTACTTTTATCTATTCCTTATTTCAACAAAGTCTGCAAACTTTAGAAATGGTTTAAAAGAGCTTGTCCTAGAAAAGACAAGTTTAGAAATTGAGAGAAAGGCAGAAAAAAGGTTTCTCAGAGACTCCTGGACTTGTGAAATCGGGAATCCCAGAGACTGTTTGGGAGGCAACCTGCTAACAGACCCCAGGGCTGGGTCTGTGTTTGAAACCTTTATTTTTTTAGGACTTTGATACCGCCCTTGGGTCAAAGATTCTGTCTGAATGAGGGGGAATCTTTTCAACATCAAAATGTGTATGACGAAGCAGTCCCAAGAAGCTTTGTGCTCCCAGTAATAATGGTGTTCCTTGATAACTGCTCTCTCAGATCAATGGCCTTTCAAAAGTTATTGTCCTGATTGGTCTGGATCTCTCCTTTAGCCTCAGCATTTATGATAAATAATGGTTATTTCTTCTATTTAGCTATAACATATTTCCGAGGTTTTTTAAGGCATAGCTCAGTTGAAATTTCATTTCCTCCCATTAAGTAACATGGTGGGGTCATATTTCCTAAGACTGCCAATTTATTACAAGTTGTTCCATCCCACGTCTCTTACTATACATTTGGGATGACGGGCTCTGTTTTGTTATTTTTAGCCCAGCATGACTGGAAAGTTAACAACCAGGCCTGTTGAAGCATTAAGTACACACTCAGGGTATGCCCTCCTCTGGTCTGGCACCCTGTCTCTGACCCAGCTAGTACCTTTGAATCAGAAGAAGGCACAAAACTGTGCTGATCCCCCTACTTGGGCAACACCATGTAGAAGGGAGAAATTTCATTGTGATTGTGTCCAATGATCTTTTTATGCCCTGAAGTGAGAGGACTGATCTCCATCTCTTGGAATTCTCTGCTAGTAAGTGTAATTGCTGCTGTCCTCTTATGTCTGGAGGTCCCTAAGCCAAGCTATCTGCCGGGAGAGCACAGGGTAATTTTATGTAATGGGGGAGAGGGGCCAGGCTGTCTATACTTAAGCTGTTTATTATCTGGTAGTGGGGAAAAGGTGCCCCATACCAATCACTGTCTCTGAGCTCTGTTCGATACTTTGTAGAGAGCGGCTTCATTATTCTACTGAAACCTTTTCTGTTCTGTTCATTGTTACTTTCTGTCTTTTTTTACATGGAGCGCTGCTTTTTTTTTTTTTAATATATGTTGTCCCTAAACATACTTCTTTAACAAATTTTTTTCCTCATCTCTCCGTCTTATTTCCCTAGCTTATCCTGCAGTTCTGCTGCAGTTTGGGCCCACCTCACAATCCATTTCCATGTGAGGTTCTTAACATTTCCATGTCATAGATGCCTCTAGCAGTCTGATGAAACCTCTGGATCCCCTCTCAGAAGAATTTATTTTTAAAGTATTATTGAAGGAAATAAGAAATTTCAGTTTGAGGGTTGGTGAAAAGATGTCTTTTTTTTCTTCATCCAAGTTCACAGAGGCCCTGCTTAAGAACCCTTAATCTACGGCCTTCCTCCCCCTCTCTCTTTTTTTCCAATTGACATCGCTTTAATTTAAAACAAAATAGTGGTTCTTTTTTCCAGTGTTCATTTCTGTTCATCCCTTTTCTAAGTTCGGGGGGCTAAAGAAGCCTGGTTACACACAAGACTTGGCTGCACACACACTCACTACCTTTCCTGGTAACCCTAGGCAAGGCCCTTCACCTCTCACTTCCTCATGTAAATGAAGATGCTCTCCAAGGCCCCTTTGGGCTGTGACTCAGTGACGATGACTGTCCCAACTGTGCCAGGGAGGGCACTAGGCTCAGAGCCTGGCATGTAGGCACTCATAAGCCAAGCCAGGTAAACTATCTACATAAAGCTCAGTTGGGAAGGAGCCGATTTCCTCATCTAAAAAAAAGTAACAAATAGGGATCAGGACTATTGGCTTTTAAGCCTCCTCTTGATCTACACCCACCACGGACACCAGCCTACATCAGCGTTTCTGGGGTGGGGATGGGGGTCTCCTCCTCAGTGAGGACGTCTTCCAAGGGCACAGCTCTAAACCCACCTACATTTCTCTTGTCCGTGTCTTCCCGCGGATCTCCCAAAGGAAGTCGTCCTTCTCTTTTGTGTCATGGAGCCCGTGGGCCGGCTGGGGAAGCCTCTAAAGCCTCCTCTCAGGATAATGCACAAAATAGAAACCAGCTGTAGCAGAATCAAGTTCTCCCCCAAATTCAGTTAATAACATCGACTCTGACTGTGCAGTCAGAGGACCTGGGTGCAAATTCCACACCTGTCTGCCATCAGTGCCAGCACATGGAAAGCTCTTAGGGAAGGTTTGTTGACTGGCTGATTGACCACTTTCCAGGCCCTCCAGTTTCCTCATCTGTAAAATGGATGGGCTCCGAGGGGGCCCTTCCAGCTCCAGATCTCTGCTGCCAGGAGTCTGGTATTACATGTAGATCTGTGGAGCACTAGGGCCTTTCATCACTTATCCCTCCCTCTTGCTACCTAAGCAGCCAACAAAACACATTTTAATGCTAGTCCTGGGAAACAGGCTAAAAACTCACGTTCTGCAGGTTTTCTCTGTAAAGGGCCGTACACAGTGTTCTCGGGAGCATGATCTTATCTCTGGAATTGCCAAACCCTGGGCTTCTGTCACATTTGTATTGGAACAAGCAGAGGGACACACCTACTTAGTTGGTGGGCTGGGGAATGAACCCTGGAAATTGAAGGGAGATATTCAAGCTTCCTAGAGATAGGGTCACTTCATCATCTCCCCCCTGGGTAGAAGTGAGGCTTCTGGAGAAGGTTCTAGACTGGAGATGGCGGGAGAATGTGTTTGGGAGGAGGGAGGCATCACCGGGCCTTATCTGAGGCTAGGAGAACGAATTCTTAGATGTAGCAGGAGGGTGTGGAAATGGGGGGGAGGGGGAGAGGGGGAGAGAAAAGAGCTTAAGTGAGCTGAGGGAAGGATTTTAAAAGATGCAGTAGCTCTATTAGCATCTGGAGAAGTAAAGTGTTTCAGCTAGAGATAGAAAGTCTCTGCAGCTTCAGAGTTTAGCAAGGCCTAGTCAATTGAGAGAGAGCTTGGGCCTCAGGGAGTTGAGAAGTCTAAGATTCAGATCCTGCCCATGACCTATAATCACTGAGTCACTTTGGGCAGTCAATTTTAGGCTCTTAAAACCAAAAAAAAAAACACTTATCACAGTGTACTTCTTTTAAAATCTAAATTACTGGTGAGTTATGCAGTAGTGGAGGGAAGTTTCATACCTAGAATTCTCTATACCAGTGAAATCATAGGCCACCAAAACACCACCAACAAAACCCTAAGAATTTCCCACAAAATAGAATGCCTGAAAATGATGCTTTTAAAATCAATCTTTGATTTGGTTAAAAAAAAAATGGTAGCCATTATGATGTGCCAATGACTGCCCTTTTTGACTGCTGCAGTATGGCAGGAGTCTTTACCTTAGGGTTTGTGACTTTTTTTGGGGGGGTGAGGCAATCGGGGTTAAGTGACTTGCCCAGGGTCACATAGCTAGTAAGTGTCAAGTGTCTGAGGCTGGATTTGAACTCAGATCCTCCTGAATCCAGGCAGTGCCTTATCCACTGTGCTACCTAGCTGCCCCTGGGTCTGTGAATTTTTAAAAACTTTTGATAACTATTTTAATATAATTGATTCCCTTCCATTCTTTGCCTCAATGTTCTTATTTGAAAAGTGAGTTGAATGAAATGATCTGTAAGCTCTCTTGAAGTCTTAAATTCTATGAAATTCCCATGGTATATGGTGAAGAGAAGTTCATGCAGAGTCCTTGCAATTCTGAAACAGAGCTGATTGTTAGTTTATATAGAAATTGGACAAGTTGAAACAACTTCTTGAAAAATAATAGATTGTTTAGAAAAGACTGTAAAGATTTCTTCAGTCCTAATGACCTCCTCAGAGGGAGCTCTGCTGTCTTTTATCATTTCCCCCGAGTGTGAACTCGTATCAGTCTTAGTCATATGTATTTTAAGATCTGTAAGATGATGCCCACAGAAGAAAACCTCACCATCCCATTGCCTTTCTGATTGTCAAGAGCGGGCATCTCTAAGCACTCACCGCTATTTCAGCTTCCTGCTGTTCCAACTGCACTGTCCTCGAGTTAGAGGTGGCAGGGGGTTAACAGCACTCAATTCAGCCTGCGATTTGCAACCACTCCGTTTGGAATGTCCCTCTTTTTCCTCATTTCATTTTCTAGCACAGACTCCCAGTTTGAATAATTGTGTGTGCACTGTGGGGCCTGGAACAGCTAAAGAGCGGTGTGGGTGAGCAAACAAGAAAAGCACACTTAAAGATACGGGAGAGTGAAGCGCTGCAGCTGGTCCTCTTCTCCTGCCCCCACCCCCTGCCAACCTGGAGCTTGTGCTGTCCGAATCACTAGGGCAGGACCTGGGGAAGGAGGGCAGACTATGTAAGCTTCCTTTGGCTGCCATTTCCCCCTCTAAACATGATCTGCTTTATAATGTATCATAGGTCCTGTAATTTCTGTTAAGGTCACAAATAAATCTAAAGTAATAGGAGACACTGAGCATATGAATTGCTCGGTGATCCATGAGTAATTTCATTGGTACTCTATTAATCCTGGCTGAGTAGCTGAGAAACATGTCATTAACAAGTAGCTTGAGGTTGTATCAATAATGGTTTTTAGTCATTGTTTCATTTACAAACAATAGCATCTTTCATTTTTTATCTTGTGCTTTTGTGTCCTTACTGTATTGAGAGCCAGCCTTAGAATGTAGTAGTCAGTGAAACTACAGTAAACCAGAACCAGCTCTCCAGAATTTACTTTCACTTACATTAAAAATAAAGAAGTTTGCCAGTTCATGAAACACAGTGCAAAAGATATTTCAAGGAGCATGCTTAACCTACTTGAGAAAACCTGTTAAGGACCAGAACACTGAGCCACTGATTGTTCATATACTAATTCAAATGCCAGAAGGGAGCTTAGAATTCACCTAGTCCAGCTCCCCCATTTTTTATTGATACAGAAACAGACCAAGATAGATGAAGTGACTTGCACAAAGTCAGACAGGTGGAAGATGACAGAACTCAGGTGTGAATCCTGTCCCTCCGATTGCCTGTCCTGTACCTAAGACATCAACTAGGAAATACTTGGTTAGAGTGGCTTACGTTTGGGAAAGTAATACAAGTCTTTTGGGGGGGAGGCAGTGAGGGTTAAGTGACTTGTTCAGGGTCACACAGCTAGTAAGTATCAAGTGTCTGAGGTCACATTTGAATTCAGGTCCTTCTGAATCCAGGGCTGGTGCTCTATCCACTATGCCACATAGCTGCCCCAAGTCTATTTCTTTAAACATGTTTTGTTGTTTAGTTATTCCAATTGGGTCCTACTCTTCGTGACCTGTTTTGGGGGTTTTCTTAGCTAAGATGCTGAAGTGGTTTGCCATTTCCTTCTTCAACTCATTTTACAGATGAGAAAACTGAGGCAAACAGGGTGAAGTGACTTGCCTAGGGTCATACAGCTAGTAGGTGTCTGAGGCTAGATTTGAACTCAGGAAGAAGAGTCTTCTTGACTCCAGGCCTGATACCTTATTCACTGCGCCACCTCATTGCCCTATATATAAATATATGGACAAATTAAGATTTTTGGCAAGTCTTTACATTTAATTCCATCTCTGCATTATAAGAAGAAGAAGAGGAGGAAGAGGAAGAGAAGGAGGAGGAGAATTGTGAGTGTGTCAGGCTCTGTGCTGCATGGGGATACAAGAAAGGCAAACACTGTCTCTGCCTTCATGGAGGTTACATTCTAATGAGGAAATTGGAACACTAATTAAGAGACTTGCCCAGGGTCACTCAAGTAGCACAGAGCTGAGGTTAAGTGCTAGACTTGGATTTGTCAACAGAAGTAGCTCATGTGGAGGGAGGCAGGATCCAGGAGTGATGGGACCAATTCAATAAGGTGGTGATTTGCAGAGATAATAAGTGCTAAGCCCTCCCCGTGGACTGAAATCAGTCCACCTCAGGAGCACAAGGTAAGGGGAGGGGGTGGAGGAAGAGGCATAGCCAGTAGATTGAGTTTGTGTAAAATGAGTCTCCTGCAAGCTCAATAGGAGTTAAAAATGAGACATGGCAGTCCCAAAGAGTTGGGAACTTCAACTTCACTGAAAGGTCCAGTGCCTAGAATGCACAGAGAGCCTCACTCTATGTCTGGCCACATCTGTTGGGTTGTGTTTGCTTGTAGGGACAGCCCTTTAGGACATTAACAAACTGTAGACCATCCCGAGCCAGGTGAACAGGTGGGTAAAACCACGGGAGACCGTTGCCTAAATGGGCGTATTCAGTCTGGAGAAGAGCAGATCCGGAGGAGAGGTAATGAGTGTCTTTGTTACCTTAAGGATTTTCATATGGAAGGGGTCTCAGATTTATTCTCCATGGTCCCAAGAGCAGATCTTGGAGAGAGGTAGATTTAGACTCAGTGCAAGAAGAAAGCACACACAGTTATGTCCCATGTAAATGCCCAAATGTGAAACGTATGAATAAGTAATGTTGCGTAGTGGAGTGGGCTTCCTCAGAAGGTAGGGAAATGTGTTAGCACGCCTACACACACACACACACACACAGAGTTACAACACAGTCACATGGGGGATTCAAGCAAAGGCCTGATTGCCTAGATGGTGGAGAGGGCCGGTCCAGCTCTCTGATTCTGGAAAGCAAATGTGGCTCCGTGAATTCTGATAGTGAGGAAATACAGACCAGTCTTCCTGTTCTTCTTCCCTCTCCTACCATAGAGATACTTGTAACACCCAGACTAGACCTTACTCACTTTATTTCTTTTTCAGCCCAGAGTTCTGGTCTGTCTTCACCTGTTGCTTCTCACACAGTATTTGCACATGCAAAAAAAAAAAGTATCTGTTAATGATAACAAAAAGGTTCTTGTTGCCATCCTGTTTTAAACTGACTAATTAGTTCATTTTATACGTGTTTAACCTATGTTAAATATAGAGGAGTAGTAATGATTGAATGTCAGTCAATCACAGCAGGAGTATTCAGAACACAAAGTAGATACACACAACCTCCTTTTCCTTAAAAGCTAACGTTATTTCTGAAAATTGAGTTTGCATATTTAAAGGTACAGGTATGAAGTGAGTTGAGTGGAATGAGTAAAAAGTGCTTTAGTAAGCAAAACAAAAAACAAAATTTATTTTATGATTTAACACTAATCAGCCATTGCTAATGTACTATAAAACTCCACTTAAGATAGATACTGGCTCCAATTACTAAAGTTAATGGCCTCTGGTTGCCTCATCTTGCCTTACAACAAGACATTAAGCATGCAGAACCCATAATTTAATTATCACCTGTTAATATTGGATCTAAATTCATTTTTCTGCTTTTGGGCTGAAGCTTCAGTGATGAGCCAATTAAGAACCATTATCTGGTCATTCAGAACATCAAACTGGTAACTATACCCACAGTATATGAATCTGCAGGGAGGTTCAAGATGGAACATGCTGCCCTCTTGCCCACAGGGAGTATCTGGATAAAAGGAAATTTTTTTAAAAATTCTTCTGCACATTCTGCCTCAAGATCGTGAAGCTTCTTTGAGTGTATTTACAGACTTGAAAAGCCGATAGATTAAATTGGGAGTAAAGGTATTCATATAAAAACAAATAACAAAGAGAATAACTAAAGAAAACTTTACATTTTAACCACAGAGGGGCTTAGAAATCAGTTTGTTGGAGAATGTGTTGAAACATGAAAGCTTTCATAAAACCATAAGATTTTTACTGAGCAAATCTGCTATGAACATAGGCAGCCATTATTAGGAAATGGTTCAAGTACAATATGCCAGTCCTTGAAAACTGCCAAATTCCAGAAGAGTGGAGATGGAATTCGCCATTCTGCTGCAGCTGCTTTGTGTGAAGGTAACTAATAAGCTCTTGTTGTTCAGTCGTGTCCGACTCTTTGAGGCTCTATTTGGGGTCAGTAAAGATACTGGACTGGTTTTGCCATTTCCTTCTCCAGATCATTTTACAGATGAAGAAACCAAGGCAGATCGGGTCAAGTGACTTGCCCAGGGTCACACAGCTAGGAAGTGTCTGCAGCCAGTTTTGCTTAGGAAGATGAGTCTTCCTGACTGCAGGTCCAGCATTCTAATCATTGTACTACCCAGCTGCAAATGGGCTACTGCCCACCCTCACCAATGAATGGTCTTTTCTTGCTTGTGCTTCCTGTCTCCTGGGGAAGTATCTGATGCCCTCGAGTACCTCCTTTGTAGTGGCGCTATCTCTTCTCTCCAAATTTCCATGACCTGACCCCGTGCTGGCTCATCTACCTCTTTAGCTTTTTCTTCTTTGTGATGTTTTTTATAGCCGAACTTCTTTCCATCCCCTAATCTGGGTCTAGCCCAAATATAAGCTACTGGCTCTTTACTCCTCTAATTCTGCAGACTTTTCCTCGATGATTCCATCTACTCTAATGACATCAACAAGGTCAGTGAGGGGCAGGGGTAGTCAAGGGGCCTGGGATCATGTCCTTCTTCTGATACTTATCTCTCTGTGACCCTGAGCAAGTCACTTAAAGTCCTTGGGCCTCTGTTCCCTAATCTATGAATGGGAGAGTTGGATAGGGTCCCACTAGCTGTGGTTCTGTGAGGCTATGAGCCCCTTTCCAGTTCTGGATCTTTCATCCTAGAACGTTGGAGTTTGACTCCCCTGTTGGTTGAGTTTATCTTACATAGCTCAGTATCTCCTGGACGGCTTTTGGATGTTCTGTATCTTCTCAAACTTGCTGTTCTAAACCAAAATTAGTCCTCTTCTCCCTTGAACCAAGTGCTTTCCTGAGTTAGTCATGAGGCAAAGCAGCTGGTGAAGTGGTCTGCTTGGTGGTGTCTTCCCAGGGAACACAATTAGGAAAGAGAGGTGATGGGGCAGTAGGACTTAGAAGACCACAGTGGTGCCTGCATGTGCCAGGTACATTAGACAGTGCAAGAGCCTTCAGCCTCTTTAGCTGGAGAACATTCTGCAGTGACAGCAAGACACCAATATGGGCATACCCCCGCTGGATTTAGGAGTGTGGGCAGCAGTGATCACGCTCTGAGAAGGGAGTTAAAATTGTTCATCTAGGTTGACAAATGTGCCCTATCATTAGGCACATCCACACACACGCATTGCTGATGTTTTCTCCTAAGAACACAAAGTTCTTCCTTGCTACCATTGCTTCTATTTTCATAAGACTTAATAAGATTAGTTAAGGCAGGCAAGTACTGCCCACAAAGATGCAGAGAAATTTAAGGACTTCCTGAGGTAAACATGGAAAAGTTAGTGGCAGTAGGTCTCCTAATTTCTACTTTCTGGATCCTAAGAGTGAGCAAGATGAACATCTATCCACTATGTTGAAGTCACATGGAGTCACTTGAATGAATGCTTTTTATATATTAAATATATTTATATATTAAAATGCTTTTTAGCATTTATTAAATGCCTAGTATTTCCCAGACATTCTGCTAGGTGCTGAGGTTATAGATGCAAAAGTTCATTGTCCTCAAAGAGCTTACATTCTAATAGGAGAGAGACCACACATGTAGTTAGTGATGGGCAGAAAAGGGAGTTTTGTTGTAGGGGGGCACAGAGGGTAGGCAGAGCCACAAGGCAGCAACCATCTATGGTATTCATGACCTTTCCAATAACAATAACAGAATTGATTTGATTGTTGTTCCCAGAGCAAAGGGGGGAGAGTTACACGTATGAGGCACAGCAGCTAGTCAGGTGATGAGCTTGGTGGGATATCTGAACATGAACTGGGGCTGGCTAGGTGTACTGAATGAGGGGAATTTTCACCAAGAAGTGCAGCTTAGCCCTAGGGTGGCATTCCAAAACTGAGTGACTAACTCCCTAAGGGGAGGTGTCTGGAGGCATGTTGTAGATGCTCTAATGAGGATGTGGGAGGGGGGAGCAGATGATACTTAGTTTTCTTATGGATGGGATATGACTAAGAGTCTGGGGACAGGTAGCATGTTAAATCATTTTAGGGGAATATAACATTAAGTTTGTAGATAGTCTATGTTATAAGGAAGTAATTGGCTGAGTTGGGGGAATAATACCTTTTTTTTTTTTTTTAGCGAGGCAATTGGGGTTAAGTGACTTGCCCAGGGTCACACAGCTAGTAAGTGTTAAGTGTCTGAGGCCGGATTTGAACTCAGGTACTCCTGACTCCAGGGCCGGTGCTCTATCCACTGCGCCACCTAGCTGCCCCCAGAATAATACATATTAAATGGGCATTGAAGGAAGGAATTTCTCAGGCAGACTTATAGACTACATCATGTTTTGTGGTTGCTTCTATTGTCAAGGTGTGAGATTACAACCCAACTCTATGAAACACCTGGCAGATGTCTAGAAAAAGAAGATCCATTGTCCAAGTTTTCATCACCCACCCCACCCCCCACCAAGTGGAGGACTGTGAGGTGGGCTAATTTCCCTTTTACGGATGCACTGACAGGTTGAGATTCTAGACCTTTTCAGTATGTTCAAAGAACAACCGAGTTGCTGATGCAGGGGAGACGTGAATGCCCAGCAGGGCTATCACTGCTGGTGTCTTTCAGAGCCCAGCATGCCATGATGGTCACCATCTAATCCTATGCAAATGTACAGTTCAGTCTCTTAGGCATTTTCCCTCCATCAAACTATATCTTCTACTTGATAATAAAAGGTCACAAGAAAATGAAAGTTGACTTCTTGCAAGTTTCTTTCAGTCGCCTTGGTGATAAGGATGTATCTGTTATGTAATACAAGAAGATAGCTTGGCGCAGTGATCAGAACCCTGGCCTTGGAGTTTGGAAGACCAGAGTTCAGATTCCAACTTAGACACTTCCTATCTGTGTGACTCTAAGAAGTACCTTTATCTTTCTCCCTCATCTTTTCTCCCTACCAGTAAAAAGGGAGCAGCACCTATCTCATAAGATAGCTGTATCCAGTAAGATATGATACAGGATAAGTTTTGGAAACTGTAAAACACAAATTAAATGGTATTAGTGAAGGATCCCTATAATACCAGTACATCGACTTGGGGCATAAAAATATGAGACCTAACCCTCTTCTGCCATGTGGACTATTTTTTCAAATAGTGTATATTTTAAAATCTTATAATTATAGTCTTCTCATCAACATTAATATTTCCCCCCTCTTCCTTCATTTTGTTTGTAGACTCTAGGAATGTGTACATGACTACAAAGAGGGTGGCCCTTAAAGAACCGGAAACCACATTAGTTTCTTAAAATAAGAATAGAGAATAAGCATAAACTAGGTCTTTGGTATACATGCCTAAAAAGGAAATGCCACCAGTTAGCAGAATAGACTCAAAGCTGACCACAAATAAGAAAAACAAATACCATTCATTACTTGCAGATACTTGCTTCTGACTCTCACCAGTGTTTAGAATACTTTATATATTCTCATGTATGCACGTATTTTTTTCCAATGCCACCATGCAGACAGTAGATGTTGATTTGACTATTGTCTTCTCTTCTGTGATACACACACACACACACACACACACACACACACACACGTGTATGTCATTCATTTAGCTTGCTTAAAGTTGAGGAGCAATAGAACAGTCATTGGCAAGTCTCTCTTTCCAGCCTCATGCATTCTGCTCCTTCCTGGACTCTCCAGTTGAGCCACACTGGCCTTTTCCTTGCTTCTAACACATGGCACTAATGCCCGTCTTCATGTCTTTGTGTTGCTGGCCCCTTGTGCTTTCCATGTATTCCCTCTTCACCTCCACCTCAGAGAATCCTTTACTTGCATCAAGAGGCAACCCAAGTACTACCTTTGACATGATTTCTCTTGATTTCCTAACTGCTGCTGGTGTCCTCCTTCCCTGAAGAATTACATGATGTTTCATTTCCTTGGACCTATTTTGTATTCTTTTCTGTATATATTTATTCTTTATATACTTATATGTGGACACATGATTTTCCCTGATAGAAGTGAATTTGTGAGTAAGGATTGTTTCTTTTTCCTTTTTGTCTTTGTATCATCACTGCGTAGCCACATCTGAAATATTATATGTGTTTAGTAAATTTCTTCCTTTCTTTTTTTGGGTAAATTTCTTTATTCACTTTATTGATAAAGATGTTAAACAATATAAGGCTGAATATAGATGCCTGGGTCACTTCACTTAAGACCTCCTTCCAAATTGACATTGAACCATTAATGACTAATCTTTGGGTCTAGCGATTCATCCAATTCCAAATCTCCTGTGCTATATGTCAAATCCCTCCACCATCTGTATAAAAATATCCTGAGAGACTTTGTTACATGCTTTTCTAGCAATTGTAGAAAATTAAACAACATTCCCCTAATTGACTAGCCTAGTAACCCTGCCCCTCCCCACCAATGGAGAGATTTGCTCGAGATGATCAATTTTTCAGGGAGTCATGCTGGCTTAATGTAATTACCACTTTACTTTTTTAGATTTTCACAAAGGCAATCCCTTTAATAATAACATGTTTGATCATTTTGGAAGAAATGAACTCAAGCTTACTAGTTTGAAAACTGTTTCTAGCTCTTTAAAAAAATATGGCATTTCAGGCAGCCCTGGTTTCAGGAGGATCTGAGTTCAAATTTGAACTCAGGCACTTGGCACTTACTAGCTGTGTGACCCTAGGCAAGTCACTTAACCCTCACTGCCCCACCCCCACCCCCAATATGGCACTTGCCCTTCTTTGGTCATGCAGTAGTCTCCATTTCTCATGAGCTCCTCAATCACACTTGCCAGTTCTTTGGTCCTGGTGAATTGAGTGCACCTAGATGCTCATTGACAGTTCGTTAGCTGTCTTTTATATCAGTTTTAAATTACATAAATACAAAATGAGAGATCTGTCAATACAGTGGCTTAAACTAAAAAGAAAGTTTCAGAGTTTAAAAAAAAAAGAAGCCAATCTGTCATCCTATGGTGTTACCCTGGAACTTTTATCTGCACAAATGCTTTAACTTTTCAGTATATTGGAAAATTTAACTATCCCGAAGAACACTCTATTTCTCACCCATGCTGCCTAATGAAGTGGGTTGTTATCTACCTTGGATATGAAGCTAAAGACTGAAGGTGATGTGAGGCTCATGAAAAATTTAATCAGATTGCTAAAGCTTTAGGGATTATGACTTCTACAGTGTGCATAATAGGCGAATCATCTTACTGCCAGAGCTTTGGGTATCGAACTACATTTCCCCCTTTGGTATTTTAACTTGATGACTCAGTTTGAGTATAGCAGGCTATTATTGTTGATGTTTTGAGTATTCCTCATGCAATGTCAAATGCAGCAGCCAATGACAGGTTCTTGTCTCCCATCCATTTCACTGAAAACCAACGCTAACTTCCCACTAGCTATATTTGTTTCAAATAAAAACATCTTTAGATACTTAAAGTTCTACCGATACATCTTTTTCTCTGGTGGTGGTTGTTGACGATATTTGTTTTGTATTCTATTTTGGTCTGAGAACTGAACAGCATCATGGCACCATGTAGTAAGTGATCAATCTGAAGAGAGGACTTGAGTTCAAATCCCTCTTCTGCCACATCAGCACTAATTAGGTTAAAGCATTGATCATTCCTGCATGGATGGACAGGTTATATAGGTTGTGTATAAATTATTCAGCAAATTCTTCTTTCAAAGTGTCCACAGGACTGTACCAGCCCACTGTAACATAGCTATTATCAAAGCCCTTGTGCCTTTAGAGATGCTTAAAAATGACTGCAGGTTACAGAGTCAAAGATACCAAAATAAACTTTCATTATCTATAGCACACAAAATGTGTGACAAAGCTGATGATTTATGTTATTTTACTCACCATATATCTTGTATACCTGAAAAAAAATCAGTCACATTTCTTTGGTGTTGCATTATAAATGGTATTTGGGGTATGTGTAGACAATTAAAAATGTCTCCAAGTTGTAAGAGCTTTAAAAAAGAAGCCCTCAGTAAGTCCTTATTATATGTTTATTTTCAGCTAATTTATAATATCTGTCAGTTCATGGGGTCCTACTATTGCCTATGGTTGGTTATCGTGTGTAGCTAAATATATTTCACAACCCAGATAGAAGTTACTGTTTTTAATAGTAGAAAATATTTTCTAGTGTATTTTGATGATGCTTTAGGTGATTTTGTATATCATCCCTGAAAGCAAGAAAAATTGAAGATAATAGAAATAGTCCCACCTTGATAGTTCCATTATTTTGAATTTTAATTTTAAAGTATAACTGCATATTTTAAAAATACCCAAGTAGTTTTGTTCAGCCCTGAATAGCTGCCTCCTTATTAATATTATTTTGTTTAGATTCTATAATAACTTGTAGTAATAGAAATATTTATAAACAAATGAGCAATTTGAAGAAATGGGAATCTAGCATTTTTTGGTGTACCTTTGCAGGATAGGAATACAACTAGAAACTTCCTGTATTATAGAGGAGATCTAAACCACTGAATCTGTTTATGGAGGAAGATGAATTGGGCTTCTTTTTTGTACCATGTGATTGCTTATTCTGACTTAATTTTTGTGCTAAAATGAAGAGCTTGCACTGGATGAACTTTAAGGTCACAGTCAGCTCAGAGATTCTAGTCTGTTTATTACCCTATTGACATTCCAAAAGTGACTTATATCAAACTTGCTGTTGTCCCAGAGGTAAAAATGACCTAAGCATTCATTGACCCTTCCCTGCTCAGACTGCTGCCCCTCAAACTTTCGATAGACAACCAAGCTATGCTGAATTCCCAGCACCACCTGGTGGGCAGTGTGTAAGCTCTTTGGCTAAACCTCTCTTTCTTTGAAACCCCCAATAGGGGGAGAGTACACATACTGTTTGAATAGTGCTAGAAATACACAGTATCTTGAAGAAAAAGAATATTATTAGTATTGGATTGAAATGAAACATAATAAAGAATTAACATTAACCACTAAAGTCCTCAAAAGTGTCCCCTAGTCCCCTTCTGAATTGTCATATACTGCCTTATCCTCCTCTATTTAAAGTTGCCTTTCCTGGGGGCAGCTAGGTGGCGCAGTGGATAAAGCACCAGCCCTGGATTCAGGAGGACCTGAGTTCAAGTCCGGATTCAGACACTTGACACTTACTAGCTGTGTGACCCTGGGCAAGTCACTTAACCCTCATTGCCCCGCCCCGCCCACAAGTAGCCTTTCCTAGAGCAACAGCAGTTGAAATTTTTATATATATATATATATATATATATATATATATATATATATATATATATATATATATCTTATTCAGTGTTGTTTTTATAATCCTATTCATTGACCAGTATTGGAACAATATTGCTTTCTGCTCTTTTTAAAAAGGATATTCTTTCAGCTGCATTATGGGTTAAATAAGCTCTTGTTGTCTAGCCTAGAAACCACTATTTACAGCATTCTTTTTATGGGAAAATATGTTCCAAGTTCCAAACAAATGACACAGAAACAAACTTTTGGAACATGACCTCTTTGCATATTGGGAAGCTGCTAGCTGCCTGTTCCTTAATGCTTCTGTTTTCTTCTGACATTAAGGCAGCACCCTGGCATAGCTGCTGTCCCATATTAAGTCATTACTCTTGCTGTTAGCCCGCAGCTCTGTTGAATTTGCATATGGTGAAAAGAGCTTTGGATTTCCAGTTTAAGGACCTGGATTAGAAACTGTCCCATGAATTCTCCCTTAAAAGCAGAAGGCTTTATTTAATTCCACATTTTAGCTCCATGGGCCTCAGTTTCCTTATCTCTAAAATGAGCAGATTGGATGAGATAACCTCAAAGTTTACTTTCATGCTCTAAGCTTATAGTCCAAGGATCATTTGATACTGTACTTCCACATCTCCTTTAGGCACTTCTGGCTACCTCATTTGTGGGTCATCCCATTGTAGATCACAATAAAGCAGCTGCTGGTTTATAACCTTCTGTATCAAGCAGCATCATGCACAGCTTTGGGGCTGATCATTGGGCTGTCTTCCAGGATCCTGGTGGTACTCCTCTCATGTCATTTTCTGTTATTAAGGGTGCCTCACCGGTGATGTAGATGAAATTGCTCCAGAAACAAAAGGTGCTGTCAGAAGGCTATCCAGGTCCCGCAGCAGGCACATGGACGTTTAGATATTGCTAGATTAGCTTCAGGATGAAAGCTGACATTTTATGCAAAACTTACAAAAGATTTTTCTTGGTTGATAGGTTTCCAATTGATCAACCTCCAAACAGCTCTTCTCTAAACCAGCTTTGACTGATTGGCATTCATTTTCCGATTAGGAATGAGGCTTCATTTTTAGGTCATGGAGCAGAGAGAAGCTAATCTACCCACCTGGAGACTGAACCCTCGATTTCAGCCTGTGTTTCTAATGACTATATATTGGTCCTTTTGGAAGCATCAAATAGGAGAGGTGGAATAGGTCACCTATTCCCTTCTCATTTGACAGGTGAAGAAACTGAGACCCAAAGAGTTAGAGGTGCTTTTCTAAGATGAGAGCTAGTGCGGTGGCAGAGCTGTTTCTCCACTCTCTCAATCCAGGATTCTCTCTGTCATGGCACAAACTACTTCAAGGGGCCATATTTAAAGCCCCACTCCTGTCTTGCCCCTCTACCCCCAAAAATATATGACTGCTTTGGTGTCACATTTTCATCCATAAAATTTTATAATGATCCTATTTTAAAAACATATACAAATGGTGTTCTTATTTTTCATTCTTTAGTGGGTTTACAAATATGTTGGGTAGACTGGAAAACGATACATAAAGGAATTTATGCTTTGTGAAATCTACCTTTTCATTATAAACTGAAATGCAGAAAATGAAATTTTAAAATCTCCCAAATCATCTGGCCTCAGACACTTGACACTTACTAGCTGTGTGACCCTGGGCAAGTCACTTAACCCCAATTGCCTCACTAAAAAAATAAATAAAAAAGAGAGAGAGGAGGTCGATGTCATTCTTCCTCTTCTCTCCCCCCCCCCATCCATTTGGCTAGGCCAAGGGGTCTCTCCAGCAGCAGCTTTGTTATACCCCAGTGGATCTGACTCCTTGCTGTACACTATTGCTCTGGTCCTGCCATTGAAATTGTCTGATTTTTGTGCCAATTGCTCAGGCTCCAGAATAGGGCTCTGCGCAGTAAGTGCATGCTTTGTCCTTTTGAGTTTGGGCTCTTCCAGAACCTAGCTTCTTAAACTGTGCATTGAGACCCCATGTGGGGTTGTGTAACTGAATGTGGGGATCGTGAAAAATTTGGCAACAGTAAAAGATTATGTATGCCTATTTTATATACCTATATACCTGGGGTTCCGTAAAAATTTCTTGGATGGAAAGAGGTCACAAGTGCAAAAAGTTTAAGAAGCCCTGATCTGGAAGATCATTCTGAGACTATAAGTGGAAGGACGTTGAGCCACTTAGGAGGTAAGTCCGAGTTCAGTGCAAGACGATGTGATTTTTCCTTTTGATCAGCATGACCTTCAAAATAATGGGATGGTCCACGGAAACGGAAGTGTTGCTGTTACTTCTTTTTAATTAGAAGCCACATAAAAATTGCTGCAGGCCAGGTGGAACTAGAAGGGGGAATGTAAACCTGGAGGTTAATTAGTGTTTCAGGATCATCTCTACTCCCAAGGTCAAGTGTAAGTTTGTGTCTAGTGAAGTAGGTTGTTTTTATGGACTTTTTGTTGGGTACAGTACTCAGAGGTCAGGATGATGAAGTCAAAACCATATGGGTCAAAACCAGAGTGTTGTAGAAAATGCTGACAAATGTATTTATCAAGTACCCTAGAGGAGCCCAGGGCTCCAGGGGCAGAACACACATGTGAACATATGACCCGGTGACTATTCTTGAGCTTGGAGCATTGGTGAGCAGAGCAGGAACCCAATATAGATAAAGAAAACAGCTGAAGAATAATAGAAAACCCTCCCCATCCCTCTGCTTATTCACCAAACATTTGTTAAATACCTTCTTGTTGATCAGCATTGGAACTGGCGTTGTACTGGGGCTGAGAATACAAATACAAATACAAAACCAACAGCAAACCTGGCTTCCAAGAGCTTCCATTCTGCATCCCATCCATAAGTGCCAGGCTAGGAGGTACAGATTCTAAAGGCTTTTGGGGTTCAGAAATGGGAGCTAGCAGCAAAGGCTGGCCTTTAATGGGAGTGGGGAAGACATTGGTGTAGACATTGGTAGGACCTCTGCACCTGTATGTGGCAGGGGAAAGGGGTGGGATTTCAGAGAACACAGGGGACCAGAAGGGATTGTCATCTAGCAAATAGCAACAAGGCGTTCACTCAGGGATGGCAGTTTACAAAGACAAAAAGGAAAAAGCTTATGTTCTGGTGGGGTAACTGCTATCATAGCACCAGCGCATATGGTCATTACATTCATGAAACAAATGGTACCTGAGCTGAGACTGAAGGAAGATAAGGATTTTGAGAGGCAGAGTTGAAGAAGTATATTCTCTGGATTTTTGTTTGTTTGGTTTTGGTTTTGGAGGGTGGGGAGGAAGCAGGGGCAGTGGTTGAGTGGAGATGGGAGATAGCCAGTGAAAGTGCCTAGAGGCAGAAGGTAGAAGGTCAAGTTCATGGAGCAGCTGGATGCCCAGTTTGGCTGGGGAAGATGGGGTGAAAGGGAGTAGCACTACAAAGCCAGATTATTGGGTACCTTAAACAGCTGATGGAGGAGATAGTATCTCATCCTAGCAAGGAGGAATTACTGTTGGCTTTAGAGGAGGTGAGTAAGGTGGACAGTCTTCTTTTAGAGAGCTCTGTGAGTGATGGGCTGGGGAGGGGAGAACCAGGAAGATGGAAGACCAATTAGAATGCTAGAAAGTCTGGGTGAGGATGTGAGGGCCTGACCTATCCTGGTGGCTGATTGAGTGTTGCTGAGACTAATGTGAGAGATGTTGGGGATGTAGACAAAATAAGATTTGGCAGATGTATGAATGTGGAGGCTAAGGGGCATTAGTGAGTCAAGGATGACTCAGGTTGTACATGCTTTTGGTTGAACGATCATGACACAGAGGAGGAACAGAAAGGATCATAGATGATAAATTTACAGCTTAGAAAGCACCTCAGAGGTGACTGAATCCAACTCCCCTTTTTTTTAATAGACGAGGAAACTGAGACCCAGAGATGTTAAGTGATGTGCTCAAGGATACACAGGAAGCATGTTAACAGGCCCAAGGTTGGAGCCCGCGGTGCTCTGCTCACTCTACCATGTCAGGGGGCAGTGGGAGAGAGGAAGCTTCATGGGTAAAGTGAGATCAAATGATAGAGGTTTTATGTGCCAAACAGAGGATTTTATGCTTTATTCACTATGCAATTTGGAAACATTATAGCTCTTAAGTAGGAGTGTGACATGATACAGTTGGTTCTTAGTAAGATTAATCTGGCAAAGTATCTAAGAGGGGGTAGAAGTGGGAGGAGGGGGCACCACTGGGTGTAGGGAGGTTCTGGGATATTTATTTTTGCAGGAATCCAGGCATGACAGGAGGCTGAGGCGGGATGGGCAGGTGGTGGTGGTACTTCTGAAGAGAATAGAGATTTCAAAGGAATAATCCAAGGGACCTGGCTGTGAAAGAATGGGAGGAGTCAGGAATCAGGGCTAGAATTATAGGATCGGATATTTAGAGTAACAGGGGATCATAGAGGCCAGCTAGTTCAACAATGTGAGGGCAAGAGGAACCCTTTCTATGGAAAGGGGGAAGGTGAGATGTTCCAATCAATTGCATATTAACTGTTGAAAAATTCTACTCACAGGATTGTCAGGAACTGTCTAGCTGTTTTTCTAGACTCAGAGTCATTATGAAGACTCAGATGAGATGATGTTAGTTGCTTTTACCATTATCATTAACCCACTAATGGATGCAGAGCCAATCTCCAAGTGAGGAGTACCTTGGGCAAGTCATTTACCCTTTGAATGCCCTGGTACTCAATGGGACGTGCAGAGCAAATGCTTTGGCAAGGACTTTCTTCGCTGGGAATTCCCAGCCTGGACCAAATGACAAATCAAGTCCCAGAAGAATCATTTTCATTGTCATCCTGAGTTAATATCTTAGACTCCTGAGTTGGTGTCTTAGATGCAGGATATATCTCAAAGACATACCATATGTATTTGTCTTCAATTAATTATAGGGTATTCAGTTAATAAGAAGAAAGCTGCTTTTTTGGCCACAGATGATATCATGTATTCTTTGTTCACCTGGCTTAACTCCATTTATTCAGCTCCTCAGATCATTTAAGATCATAGAATTCTGGGTGTTAGAGCTAGGGGTAGGGAACCCTAGAGTCTCTGTTCCTCTTACAGTGGGGGCTCAAGGAGTCTGGAGAATTGCTTCAGGTCACAGATAGAAAGCTCCCGCCAAAGCCAGGACTTGAAGCTCTATCCTCTTTCTCTAAAGCCAGGGTGCTTTTTTGCTTACCCAAGTATTTATATGATTTGGAGGGAGGAATGTCAGAATATATACCAGTGGGGAAGCTCCTCAGTGAATTCAGATCTGGCCTTTGTGGCTCAGTGTCCCCTGGGGGCATGGAGAGGTTATGTGACTCAGCCAGGGCTACCAAGTTGAGTAGTACAAAGGCAGAACTTGAACTCAGGGCTTCCTGACTCAAAGCAAGCCTTCTATCCACTCCATCGTTCTTTTGAACAATGAATAAATATTTATATTTTAAGCTTGGATTTTACAGTGAGTTTTCATATTTCAATACTTATCAGATTCCTGTACTGACCTTTATGTTATTCAGATTATATTTTTACAAATGAGATTGCCATGAAATATATTTTAGCATTTCTTTGCTTAAAAATGAAAATGAGCTGGACAGAGCTTTAGGTCTAACACTATGGTGTAGCCATAAGAGTGGCAGCATCCCCCAGCCCACTGGTCTTGCTGCCATCCTGGGAAGCAGCTCCTGTGGAGATGGGGCCAGTTATCCATCCCAGGGGAAGGTAATCAGCTCAGTTAAAGCAGTAGGGCACCTTGAGAGACTGATGTGGGTATGTGCCATCACCATTACTGTACTCATGCTGCCTAGGGGCAGGGACTGTCTTGCATTTAGCACAGTACTCTGTAGTGAGTACTTAATACATGTTTCATTTGTTCATTCCTTTGTTTATCGTTTTGTTTGAAAATTTAATTCTTCTGATTTTATATATTGGTCAAATGTTTCATGACTCATTTCCTGCACTCTTTGACCTAACCAAACGGGCCTTCCTTCTCTCTACCTCATCTATGGTACTCCATTTCTCATCTCACTGCCTTTCCAATGGCTGTCCCCCGTGCCTGGAATGCACTCTCTCCTCACCTCTCCTTCCTGTAAGACCCAACTGAAGTGCTGCCTTCTGAAATCTTTCCCAATTCCCCCAAATAATAAGGCGTCCTCCCTCCCGAGGTCCCTTGTCTCTATTTGTATTGATTCTTTTCTTCATCTGTGCATGTTTATACATGGACTTTTCTCCCCCATTAGAAGTGGGCTCTCTGAGAGTGAATATTGTTTCTTTTTTCTTTTTCTTTTTCTTTTTTTTTTTTTTAGTGAGGCAATTGGGGTTAAGTGACTTGCCCAGGGTCACACAGCTAGTGAGTGTCTTTATTTTTCACCACTTACAAGATTTGATTTTTCTTTTCTTTTTTTTTTAGGTGAATATTGTTTCATTCTTTGTGTTTGTATCCCCAGTGCCTAGCATAAAGTAGTTGCTTAATAAATACTTGATGATAAACTGATTGTCTGGCCTAATTAACCATCCTGGATTTACCCTCATCTTTTAATCAACAGTTCTTGACAAGATGTTTAGTGTTCATTGTTTTGTTCGGTTGTTTTCAGTCACGTCTGACTCTTCCTGACCCTATTAGGGGTTTTCTTGGCAGAGATACTAGAGTGGTTTGCCATTTCCTTCTCCAGAGCATTTTACAGATCAGAAAATGGAGGCAAACAGGGTGAAGTGACTTGCCCCAGGTCAAACAGCCAGTAAGTGTCTGAGGCCAGATTTGAACTCAAGTCTTCATGACTCCAGGCCCAGCACTATATCCATTGAGGCACCTTGTGGCTTTAGTGTTCATCGTATTTAGAATATATTGTAGGAGATTGGGGAGAGTGGGGAAAAGATAGTGGGTGTGGCAGCAGCTAGAGAAGCATATGACAGGACTACATGCAGATGCAGGTATCTATGGAAAAGATTTGAATGTCAAAGAGATTTCAACTTTATTTCAGAATGTGAGGCTAGGTCGAGGTTGGGAAGCAGAGTCAGAGGATGTTTTGTGGAAATGGGTTTTGTAGTTTTGTCTTGTGAGAGGCTGGCTCTGAATGCTTCAGAGTAAACATACCAGATAAAGAAAATGGTGCACCCGGGCTTACTTTGGAGAAGTCCCACTTTGGGGAAACATGTTGGATTTTATCTTGTCTCAGATAAACCCTCTGCTCTCAAGGTCTGGCAAGGTTTGTTCATTTTAGATGGTCTGTAAAACTTCAAGAACCCATCTCTGTGCTTTTTGCTGTATTCTATTTTATTTTAATTTTTTTTGGTGAGGCAATTGGGATTAAGTGAGTTGCCCAGGGTCACACAGCTAGTAAGTGTTAAGTGTCTGAGGCCGCACTTGAACTCAGGTCCTCCTGACTCCATGGCTGGTGCTCTATCCACTGTGCCACCTACCTGCCCCTTTTTGCCATATTTTAAATGGCACTAAAATAGATTTTTTTTAAGATACAGTTTCTCATTTTTGTCTTTCTTTGACGTGGGCAAGTGTGGAGAAGGCAGGCTTCAGTGGGGCTGCACTAACAGAAATGATGGACTGGAAAAGACTGTGACAGAACACAGAGTATCTATACAAGGCCAGAATCGGGTTAAGTCGTCGCCTTTTACCAGTTGTTTATTTTGTGTTTGATTGGCTGTGGTTCCAGACCATGGTTAATTCATTCATCGGGCCTTTCATTATTAGGTCAACTTTTTTAATAGTAGCCCTGACTCAGCAGTAGGTGTGGACTGGGAGTCCTGTCAGGTCTTTGAAATACACCAAGACAAATTAGAGTTGTGGCTGGGGTTCCAGTTTTTGTCATGCTGGATGTGATACAGCAGTGCCTCTGGGTGATTTCTCTAGACCTTTACAGCAGCCTATCAGAACGCTCCACAGAAATTAGACTGGTTAGGTCAACTCTAGAATTGTCTTTGCCGCGACCTAAAGATAACAAGCCATAAAATTATACTGAAGTGATATTTGGTTAGGGAAAAGTTATACATTCCTTTTAAGGCGGCTTTTTCTTCTGCCCCCAATGTCCAAAGAGGATGTGGAAGGAAGCACGCACGACCTGTGAGGACCCAAAGTAGCTATCAGTATTAACAACAATATTAGAGCAATTTCCCCATAACAATCCTGTGAGATAAGGGGTGCAAATGCTGTACCCCTGTTTTTCAAATGAGCAAACTGGGGCTCAGAGAGGCAGGTTGAAATGACAACATCATAGTTACATTGCTAGTCAGTGTCGAACTCAGGTCTCTTGATTTTCATCATGAAATCAAGCTGAGAAGTATCTATTAATCATATACTATGTGCAAGGTACTGTGGCAGGCACTGACAGTAAAAAACAAAGAGGAATAAAAATTGTCCCTGTCCTTAAGAAGCTTATGTTATACTATATTTATTAAGCCGGTCTGAGTTTCCAGCTGACTATTGTAGCTTGGTATGGTGGAAAGAGGACTGAATTGGCAGCCAGAAAGGCATTGCTCAAACTCTACCTCTGCCAATATACTCTCTGCTACTTTGGGCAATTTCTGAGCTTTTCTGGGCCTCTTTTCTCATCTGTAAAATGGGTGTTGGGCCAGAGAGCCTCCATGGTGCCTTCCTTTGTTATGACTATGGAGCTTTGGAATGTAAGGAATGGGGGGGCTCATCATTTGTTTTCCCCACCAGTAGATATAAGTGTTGAGCCATAGGATTGGAAGTTAGACTCCTCCATTATGTAATGCAGAGACCACAACGTTCGTGGAGCTTCTCCCTTATTTTGGAAGTCAACCAAAGACTGTATGAGCATGTGGGTGAATTCAGACACTGCTGAATGAAGGTCTTTGGAGGGTGTGTGTGTGTGTGTGTGTGTGTGTGTGTGTGTGTGTGTGTGTGTGTGTGAGTGATATTTTCCCTAAGTGGCCTTACTTCAGGGGACATGTACTCATTTTGTTACACGGGTGAAACCTCAGAGTTGTGTGTCATTTTTGTGGAAGGAATGATCATTGTTAACCTGGTGTTTGCGGACTTTTACAAAATATATGTCTTTTGATGACAGTATTTCAGCATAATCAGTTTCCTTTGTAAGCCTATCTATTTTATTTAATGCATTTAAAAACATGCTGAGAAGGGAATCTGTTGGCTTCACCAGGCTGGACAAAAAAATAGGTGAAGAATCCTATGACTTTGGGATCATTGTGATCATGTAATCTCCAAGCTCTCTTCTAGCTCTAACATTCAGTGCTCCTGTGATTCTTAAGCCTACTCAGCCTGAATCCGGGTCTGGTACCTTGTAAAACCCAATTACGCTGTGGAAGAAGCAGCTTCTTCTGTTTATGAGCCATTGGAGTATAATTGAAGCCAGCGGTTCTCAAAGTGTAGTCAGAGGATGCCTGGGGGTCCCTGAGATGCTTTCTGGGCCTGAAAGGTCAAGACTATTTTCATAACTAATACATAATACTAAGATGTTATTTGCCTGTTAAAATACTTCTCCCTTTCTGACTACATATCAGTATGAGGCCAAATTTTCTTCATATACTTCAACCAAAACAACATATCACAACAGATTGAATACAGAAGCAGATAGGAGACTCCAGCTGTCTTCTATTAAACCAGACATTGAAGAGATTTGCAAAAATATGTACAACAATGCCACTCTTCTCACTGATTTTTTTTTTGTTTTGGAAAATATAGTTATTTTTCATTAAAATATGTTTCTTATGTTAACATGAGTTTATTGTTATTTTTAATGAATTAACTACTCTTAAAATGTCTCTTAACATCAAAATATGACTCACATAAACTAAAACTCTCTGAAGCCCTCAATAATTTTTAGAGTCTCAAAGACGGTCCTGAGACATAATGGTCTAAGGAGCACTGGCAAGCCAGCTGGAGGACCGCTTGACATCACATTTGTTTTTCTGTTCATTGTTCTAACTTCCTCGTCCCGATCCCATTTTCGAAGAAAAGAGTAGGGATTGGAGGAGTTTTTCCTGCTGGCTTTAGTATAACCTGGATTTCTGAATGTGTTGAACTCACAAAGTAGTGAACACTCTGCAGCACTTTCTTGTCAATGACCGACAAAGATGCATTCTGACGCCATTGGCTTCCGCTTTGTTTACTTAAGTACCAGACTGGCACTTAGCCAAGATGATGGAAATCTGACACTTAAGAAACCTATGAATGATGGGTCATCTTCATTCATTTCAATCCAACAAGTATGTCTTCAGTACCTGTCCAAGTGTAAAGGGGTCCCTGCCCTCTGGCCTAGCCCCTCTTAAAAATGCAATAATTACATTAAGTCAACATACCATCATTTCAGATGGCAAAAGGCACCGAGGTCTAGAGAGATAAGGAGAGGCTTCTTGTACGAGATAGCACTTGAACTGGATTTAGACAGAAGATGAGGATTCTCAGATTGCACCCACTTTCATCTCTTCTCTCTTATCTTCAGTCTCACCCTATCTCTAGACTCCTTCTGTGCTGTCTACAAGTCTGTCCCTGTCCACCTCTGCCTCAGTCTTTAAAATCCTCATTCAATTCAATTATCCCCACTAGCTATCATCCTACATCTCCCCTCCCCTTGTAGGCTAAAGTCTATGAGAAAGTTGTCTACACTGGCTGCCTCTACTTCCTCCCTTCTCTTGATCCAAAACCCACGCAGTCTGGCTCTGACACCTCATCGTTTTATGAAGCTGCTTTCTCCAAAGTAACTAATGATCAGTTGCTTGCCAAATCTTTTTTCACTCTTCCTTCTCCCTGATCTCTCCTTAGCCTTTTAACACTTTTGATCACCCGCTCTTGTATACACTCTCCTCTCCCGTTTTTTTGTGATGCAGCTTTCTCCTGAATTTCCTTCTACCTGTGTGACTACTCCTCTGGCTACTTTGTTGCATCTTTATCCGTTTGACAGCCACTAATTGTGACTATTCCCCTGGGCTTTGTCCTGGAATCTCTTCTTTTTTTCCTCTATATTCTTTCACTTGGTGATCTTATCAACTGTCATCTCTATGCCGATGGTTCTCTGTCTCTATATCCAGCCCTAACCTCTCTCCTGAGTCCCTTCTTGGCAAAGACACAAATGGCAAAGTGTTTTGCCATTTCCATCTCCAGCTCATTTTACAGATGAGGACACTGAGGAAACAGGGTTAAGTGATTTGCCTAGGGTCACACAGTGAGCAAGTGTCTGAGGCTGAATTTGAACTCAGGAATATGAGCCTGGTACTCCATCCATTATACCACCAACTTTAAAAAAAATTCTTAACAAACACTAAATAAGATGGACATTTTTTATATTCCATAGAACAGGAAAGAAGCATTGTCCATGAAGTTGAAGATGTCTGTTAAGTACACCTTGCTTTTCTTTTAAAATACATAGTAAGGTCCGTCTGTAGCTTTCAAGGCTGTGCTGCTTTGTCTGTTCTTTCTAGTCCCCCCACCATTTTCTAGATTATGAAGCAGGTGTCTCAGGGAGGTCGAGTGACACACCCACAGCCACAGGCAGTCAGTGGTAGATCAAGCATTCACACTTGGCCCAGCAGGTTTTCCACTGCACCTCAACGCCTCTGTCTGAATCACACTGAGGAGCAGGGAGAAATTTTTTTGAGTTGGAATCTGCAGAAAGGTCAGGTGCCTTTCATCCCTGAACAATATTCATTTATTCATTCTCTTTCTCTTTCTCTTTCTCTTTCTCTTTCTCTTTCTCTTTCTCTTTCTCTTTCTCTTTCTCTTTCTCTTTCTCTTTCTCTTTCTCTTTCTCTTTCTCTTTCTCTTTCTCTTTCTCTTTCTCTTTCTCTTTCTCTTTCTCTTTCTCTTTCTCTCTCTCTCTCTCTCTCTTTCTCTCCCCCTCTCTCTCTCTCTCTCTCTCTCTCTCTCTCTCTCTCCCTCTCCCTCTCCCTCTCCCTCTCCCTCCCCCCCCTTCCTCCCTCCCTTCTCCTCCCTTCCTCCCCACCCCTCCCCCTTCCTAGAAAACAGGAGATTATGAAGATTCAATAAAATGTTGCATCTGCTATGGTCACACTTCCCTGTTGGGACTACTTGTGGTTATTGCTTCCCATACAAGCAGACTCTCAAGCCTCCCCAATGTTCTCTGCAGCTGGTGCAGTGGGCACAGTGCTGACAACCTCCTTGCCCACTCCACCAGGCAACACAGAGCACTGACCTGTAAGAGACTGGGGACAAACATATAAGCTGGTCTAAGTCTGGGAAGTAGGTTCCTTATTCTCCAAAGTTGGCTGGAGAGCAGTGTTTCCTTGTAGCTTCTGGGTGGAAGGTTAAGGGATGAGATGAGTGATGTTCTTGGGAAATGAGAGAGAGGAGATAGCTAATGGCCTCTCCTAACTTGGCCTCTGCAGTCATAGAAAACCTGAGCCACTTGATTCTGAAAGGACAATTTAGAGACAGGGGGATGCTACAATACTGACTTTGTTTCCCAAGTTAGTGAACGGCAGCATTGCTCCCAGGTTCCAAATGGGAAAAGAACGGACAGGGGGAGAGGGAATGGGGGCACTCCAGACACCTTTTCCATCTTTTTATTTTTCTGATTGGCTTTGGTTGTTTTTCTCTCTTATTTTGAGCTGGGTAAGTCGGCCAAGGGAATGAATATCTTTGGTGTGGTGAAGTGGGGAGTGGGAAGTGGCAATTTTGCAATAAGAACACAGCAGGTCAGGACAGTCATGCTTTGTTGGCATGTGTAGTGTGAGGGGGGGTGAGTGCATGGGGGCTAGATGAGAAATGATGGCTGCCAGGAGGTAGGAGGGCACTAAATAGCAATTTATCTGCTCCAGAATTTTGCTGAGAGTCAAGTGAATAAGGAAAGGCTCCAACTAGAGGTTGGGGCAGTGGAAAGAGATCTGGCCTTTACTCACTCTGTGATTTGGAGTAAGTCATCTGACCTCCCTGAGGCTCGTCTCTGGAAGCAAGGGAGTGGACTCAAAGACTTTTGAGGCCCTCTCATCTCTCCATCTCAGGCCCTTTCCATTGGAGGAAGAGATATAACCATAGCACGGAGTAGGCAGACAGACCTTCTGAAGCAGCCAGGGGAAAGGGAAAACTTAGTGGCCTGTGGCAAACTCATGGGATCCTCAGACCTTCCCCTGAGTCTTGGGGTTATTTACTGTTTCTATGTACAAACCTTCTCTATTTCATGGTTATTGGTTAATCACTGAAGAAGTACTTTGTTTTCCCTGCCACAGCTAGGCATCGGATAGCAGGCATCATCTCCTCTCCAAACTTTACATCCTTGTCTTTCTCCCTCGAATGACCATATTATGAATTGTAGAAGGCACATGGCTATAGCCACCAACTACAGAACCATCGAGAACTGGAGCTCTAGGAGCAAAATCCATTCTTTTCTCTTTTTGCATCCCAAGATTTCTCCATTTCTTTAGAATTTCTAGCATCATCAAGGTTAACATTCAAGTTATTCTTGCCTCTACATTTCTGTGCCTTTTCCAATACTCCCAACATTTAAAACGATTATATTTTCCATGTTGAGATTCTGTTAAAAAACAACTTTTATGGGAATCATTTACTGGAGTGTGGAGATCTCAACATGGTTGCATTTTTCTTTACCTGACACAAGAGCTACTTTTTTTTTTTTTTTTGGTAATTCCCCTAAGTCAGTGTACTTTTTCATGGTGTTTATCATTTAACAAATTTGTGTGGAATTACTTTCAAGCGTCTCTTTTAATCAAACCCATTCTGTTGCTCTTTGTGAATATTTTTCTCCTTTGAGCAGCCCACTTAGTGAGGTAGTTTGTTAAAGTCAGCTCTGCCGCCAGTGCTGTCCTCCATTTATCTTGTAGTTTTTGAATCACCTCATTATGTCATGAAACATTATAAGATCTTTACTCTTGGCATTCAGGGATACCCAGTCCAAAATCCCCAAAGCACTCGGATCATTTTAAGTAAATTACAAAGTGAAAATTGGGCAATTCGCGATTGTCTGTTTAAATGAAGGTGAAGGGTAGATTTAAAAGGAGAATCAAACATACAGTCCCTGCTTGTCACCCGGGGCATCACTTGTAACTATTTCCTAGCCCCATAGATTTTTCTCTTTAAAAATGCTTATTAGGATTTTTTACTTTTTTTCTACACCCTTTGTATTTCTGACCATATCTTTTCCCTCCCCTAACTAGGCAATCATCCCTCATACACAAAGGAAAAATCAGTTCAGCAAAACTACCCCACACATCAGCCCAGTCTGATGGCAAATGCAGTATTCCATCCTAGTAGTTTTCTATCTGCAAAGAAGGTACAAAAGTACATTTTTCTCATCTCTTCTCTGGGTCTAAGAAATACTGATAACTGTTGTTTTTTATAGGTTTGATTAAACTCTATGTCAGGTGATAGTCCAAAGGGATGGAGAACAGGGGGCCATAGAATACAATTCCCTGCTATTCTTAGCTTAAAGAAGAAAAGAACCTTTCCTGAACTTGGTAATGAGAGATTCCATTCTTGGAGGAAGCCCTGATCTCACCCCGGGGGTATTCTCATGCTCCAATGTGGCAGATCACGACCCATCCTGTGATCTTGTGTACCCCACATCCATGGCCACCCATAGAAGCCCCATAGAGGGTGGTGGCTTTAGAGGCAGATAGACGTTTGGCTAATAAATTAGTCCCTACAATTAGAGCCATCCAAAAGGAAAATGGGCCACATCGAGAGATGAGTCTGATAGCACAAGCAGTATTACATACCCGTAGCCACCCACCTCTACAAAGAAGGGACAAGATTTTCTTAACACATCTTTTTTTTCAAGTTGAGTTCTTTACTTCCCAGAAATGATGGGGAAGATAGGGAGGGAGGGATGAATGATTCCAGGGTAGGTAAAAGATTGAAACAGAACTCAAGTGCTCAAGGTATAAAAAAAAGTCTTGAAGAATCATCTGCTAGTGCCATAAAGCTACAAGTTTGTCTTTTGTGTTTGAGTCCTTGGTGAAAAATCTTGAGTAGAAAGTGTTACTTCACCAGGGGCCTGTTTTGGTCTTCATCTGGTCCTCACTAGCTGAGCCTGACAGTGCATGCAGTACTCCGAACCCGTGGCTTCCCAGCTCTGCAAAGAGAGGCGGGAAGTGAGTTTTCTCCACTCTTGTTTGGAGCCGAGCTTCTTCAAGCCACAGGATGGCAAACCTAGCCAGAATCAAGAAGTCATTAAGGTCAGTCTGGGTGTCCGTGTATCTGCTGTCCCTGTGGTGGCCGAGATGGATGAAGGGGCCCCAGCGCTCTCTGACTATGGACACAACTCCCGTGCCCAGGTCTAATGCAGAGCCAGCATTTACTGACTAATCGAATCTCTTAGTCTTCCTAGGTCTGAGTTTCTTCATCTAGAAGTGTGAACCTCTACGGTCCCATCCAGCTTTATGGAACTTGGACGATGAATAGCTTGGTAGCCTAATGTCTCTATGTTCTGAGTGAATGAGAATAAAGCAGCCTGGCAAGTTTTGACAGGAAGGTGCCCAGGACAGTGAGCAGTGGTCAGGCTGCCTGAGGATGACTGAGAACAAGTGGGGAGATTGAAGGTGGGGAAGAGCAGCCCAGGCTGGAGCTGGGAAGGCCCTGTTCTAGTGTGTGAAGGGCTCCCCTGTGGAGGAGAGGTTTGATTTGTTTTGTTCGGGCCTCCAGGCACATCTTGCCCTCTGCGCCCAAGGAATAGACAGAAAGTGTTCAAGAAGCCAGTTTAGACTTGATGTGAATTAAAAACCTCTTAAGGACTAAAACTGGCCAAAGGGCAGCTAGTTGGTGCCATAGTGCCCAGAGATCCAGACCTGGAGTCAGGAGTTCAAATCTGGTCACACACTAGCTATGTGACCACAAGCAAGTCACTTCACCCCGTTTGCCTCAGTTTCCTCGCCTGTAAAACTGAGCTGGACAAGGATGTGGCAGACTATGCCAGTATCTTTGCCAAAAAATATCCAAATGGGGTCCTCAACAGTCAGACACATCTGAAAAAAATGGCTGAAAAGCGACAGAAGAGGCGGACCAGACAACCTTCAGAGGTCTTGGGTTCTCTTCCTCCCCCCCCACCCCCACCCCCACCCCAGTGAAAGTGCTTCAGCTGCTTCCTATGGGGGAGGCTGGGAGAGGATTTCCTGGGCAGATCCAAGCTTCCTTAGATGACCTTGCAGATCCTTTTCATTGCCTCCCCTCTTGTGTTTTCCTTCTCCCCAAAACATTTCCGGATCAGTTGTTCTTAAGCTTCTCCGAGGAGACGGTTGGAAGTTGCTCCTTCATACAGGACATGTTGCCCAGGTTTAGTCAAGGGTGGAAGGGATTACTCTCTGCCTGCCAGGTGTGGGAGAGTCCTGGTTTTTCTTCTCTTGGAAGGACACGAGGTTGTGAACTGAAGAACTGGGGAGGGAGAATTGATTGGGCTGAGGAGAGAGGGATTTCACAGACACCTGATGGAAAGTGCCAGGCCTTCCTCTCTGTAGCCGTTCACCCTGCTGCAATTATTGGCCAAGTTTCTTTTTACCTTTCCCCTTTCTCCCATGATTGCCTTGGGCACTTTTCCTATATTAATACTTCCAAAATGGTGTGTTTCCAGACAAGTCAGAAATGCTGCATTTGGTGGTGGGGCAGGCAGTGGGGAGGTTATATGGTGCTTTAATTCTATGGATTGATGAGATATATCTATAGACTTTCGAATGAATTTCCCTTATTTATCAATGTGAGAAATTATGGCATGGCAGTGCCTTACAATTAGTTATAACTGCCATTATTTGCTATCTTCTCGCAGGGTTGTAGGTTCATGATGATAATAAGAGGAAGCATTTCTATGGTGCTTTGACGCTTGTAAAAGACTCTAGGTGCTTTCATCCACTTGGTCTATTCCAAGAGATGGCTCCAAAGGTCAAAGCTCACTTGTTTGTCTTCCCATTGTTAGAGATTTATTTCCACTCTGTCTCCTCATGGCATTGTGCTGGGACCTGTGCCAAATGGATTAGGTCTCCAGACCCGGATCCCAGGGACTTTCCATCAGCAGGAGCCTTGGTGTAGATCTTCAGTGCCCTCCTTTGAGGCTCTGCAGTGCCCCTGGTCCCCGTGGGTAAGCCATCCATAGCTTTGTATCCGCACATGTGCATTGGCATTGTTGGCAGAGAGAGGAAAACGCACTATTTCAGTTTTGGTCAGAAGTTCTTGGTAGGTGAGGTAAGTTCTAGAAATTGCCTGAAATGAAATGGGGAGATGAAGAGGAGCTGGGGAAACAGCCTGTGGGAAGCCTGGGGTTCTCCTTCACCTTGCTGGGGGCTTGGAGCCTTTGGGCCGACAATCTGGTCAAGTCTATGGAGCCCTTCTCAGAATCGGGTTCTTCAGTCCACAAAATAAAATGCATAGAAAGACAAAGGGAATTGATGTCAAAGGAATTCTCCAGGTTTCCTTTTCCAAAATGCACAAAGCCTCAGTTCAGGACCCCTGCAAGGAGCAACAGGAAAAGAGGCTTCCAAAGGAATTCTCCGATCAGCTTGCTCTCTAGAAAAAGAGCCCATCAAAATGGAGGTATCTGATCTCTTCAAAGATGCTTTAGGAGTAAAAGAAATGTATTATTTCGCAGCACCATGTGGATGGGAAACACAAGATGATGTTAAAAATGGGAACACCTTGATGATGCCCTTTTCCTAGTTGCCTAAAAGCTATCTGTGAGGCTGAGGAGGAAGACAAGAAGAAGGGAGATGTCAGGAAGAAATATGTATATTAAATACCTCCCACTATGCATCAAACTATAGAACCAGGAAGAGAGAGTTCCTAGCCTTCCTCTGGTACTTCCTACCTGAGTGACCCTGAGAAAGTCACCCATAGAATGATGGGACCCCAAGGGACCCAGAAGAGACCTCAGAGGCCACCTAATCCTACTCCTTCATGTTATAAACAAGGAAACTGCCGTCCATCGAGGTTCAACGAATTGGCCTTGAGCGTCTCTGAGCCTCATCTGTACCTTTCGGAAACTTCTCTGCTAAGTTGTAGCCTGGGCTGTGGATCTGTAGTCGCAGTTCCTGACTGATGATGGTGACATGGAGAGGAGGTGATTTTCATACCTTAACTGGAGCAAAAAACTTCTTTTAATGACCCTTTACTGCCTCCAGCATGAACTAGGATCAGCTCACTGAGAGAACAGAAACAGAGTAATTATACATAATAATTCTTAGGCCAGGAGTGCTCCTAGCTGGGGGTAGGTGGGGTATGGACAGTGAAAGAGAAGAGAAACCACTGAAGTAACTGAGGAAACAGAGAGAAATCCAAGAGTGCCTGCTCTCACTGTCCTTACATTCTACTGAAGTGAAAGAGCAGGTGCACAGAAAACTAAATCCAAGGCAATTTCAAGAGGTAAGGACCACTAAGGGGGAGGGGGAGGAGTGTGAATCAGGAAAAAGGCCTTGTGTTGGAGTTGACTCCTCAGTTAGGCTTTCAAGGAGTTTGGGATTCGAAGAGACAGAGGCAGAAGTAGAGGCTGATCATTTTCAGTATGAGAAAACCAGGAAGAGATTCTAATGTAGAATCTAATGTAATGGAGGGAGAGAAGGAGAGAGAGACAGACAAACAGACAGAGAAAGACAGGGAATGAATACTTTTAATGTAAACATTATAACAAAACCCAGATGTAGAGTGATGTAAATGTCAGTATTCAAATAGTCTTGTATAACTTCTATTTACGGCACTTTTCTCTCAAATGGATTTTACTATCAAAGCTTGAAAAAAAAATCCATAAACTGATCTTGGGTTGGTTTTTTTTATGTTATTGTTGTTATTCTGGGTGGTTTTAGAATATGACTAAATTTAAAACTGTGCATTTAAAAGTCATATTGGAAGTATTCAAGTTTCTCAAGTGAAAGTAAACTGAGGAAAATTATCTTTTCAAACAGCTAAAATTAGAACCAGAAGGATGCGCTTTATTGCTGTTGGCACCAGGTTCTTTGAGCAACTGGTTCCAGAAGATGCCTGCTCACATCTCTCTCTTTCTCACAGAGACATTGACACACTCTCACTCACTCTCACCAAGAAACTCTCTTCCTTTCCCTCCTCATAGTTAACCCAGCGATTATTGCCTTTGAGTGTTCAAAAAAGAATAGAAAGACCAATATGTTCCAACCAGTTTCTCCAGAAACAGACAACTTGCACCTTTTTTTTTTCTCTCTCTCACCATTCAACTCATTTCAACAACAGGGTTTGCAGTCATAGACAGCTTAGGGTTCTGAAGCTTCATGTTGTTTAATTTAACTCCAAAAGAACTTGAAAAGTCAGATTCCTTGGCTCCTGCTGGTTCTTCCCGAGCCCTCAGCTGTGTTGTGGAATGCTGGATCTCATCATCAGGGCCATTTTGGTGTCTGCTGCTTTGGGGATCGCTGGCATATTGTCAATTGCCTAGGAATTTAGGTCTCGAGAGAGCGGACAGTGTGACAACTTGGGAATGGGAAAAGCCGAGAGTTAAACTCTACATCTTCCTCGAGGAAGACTGGGGAGAGACTGTGGGGATTTGGACCGTGAGTAGTACTTAGGGACACTTGCAGCTGGACCAAATGCAGGTGTCAAAGTGACGTCTTCAAACATGTACTGCTTTGTCTTTCTTTCATCAATCACCCAATTCACTGTTGAAAGTGTTAGAAATGTTATCATTTATGCCAGAAGGAGACTGCAAGAAATTCCAAGGATGGGATGTTTTATGGCAGTGCCTTCTCAGAGATCACACATTCTATATTTTTAAAACCTTCCGAATCCTGGATGATTTAAGCCTCGAAATTGAACCTCAGGAATACAAACCTCCTGAGTCAAGTACTTTGGTCAACTGTGCAAATAAAATAAAAGCAAAAGGAAACCATTTTTTTTCTCTACTTCAGTAAAAAAAAGTGTTGAGCTGGAAAAAAGTGAAGCAAAAAATGTAGTGAGGAAGGACAAATCCCTATCACTCAGCTGCTCTTCCCTTTCTGCTTAGCAACATCAAGAGGGTTATCTCTTTAGAGTGAGATACAGGATGATAGATATAGAACTGGACAGGACCTTAGAGGGCAGCACAGATGAGGAAATTGAGGCTTCCAGAGATGAAATAACAGATTCAAGAACCACACAGCTGGCAAGTGTCAGATGCAGATTCAAACCCAGGCAGGCCTTCCTGACATCAAGGCTGGCACTCTCCCTGCTGTGCCATGCTGCCTCTGCAATCATTTCCAATTAATGATGTCATTCGTTCCTACAACCAACATTTATTAAGGGTCAGACACTGTGCTAAGGGCTCTGAGTACAAAGACAAGAATAAATATAATTCTTTTCCTCCAGGTGCTTACAATTCTGGAGGGGATTGTAAGGGGGATGCAGGAACAATACAAAATCAGCCCTTGCCTTCAAGAAACTTGGATAAGGAAACCCAACATCTCTAAAAAGTAAATACATAGGGCAGTTAGGTGGCACAGTGGCTAAAGTACAGACCCTGGATTCAGGAGGACCTGAGTTCAAATCTGGCCTCAGACACTTGACACTTACTAGTTATGTGATCCTGGGCAAGTCACTTAACTGTCTTTGCCCCACAAAAAAAAAGTAAATAGTAATTTTTGGGGGTCGGGGGGAATCAAAATTGAGAGACTTGAAGAAATCTGGGGATTCTCAATAGGAAGAACAGCAATTTCGACATGGGTGATACCAGACTACTCAGAGAAAGTGGACATAGATTCTATATTTGGGGAATACACAATTGGGGAAAAGATTTTTTAAATTTCCACCAGTCCATTTAAGTAGTTTCCTTTCAGTGTGGAGATGTGAGAGAAAATATGTTAATACTGAAGATTTCTGGGCTTTCCCTCACTTTCCTGAAGGGATTGCATCCTTGGTTGGCACTTGAGTTGAGAATTGTATTCTTTATTACTGCACAGCAGAGCAGTTTTAATTGCTCCCTGGAACATTACAATACTTCCAAGCATGAAAAAGGAGGGTATAACATCTAGAAGGCGAAGTCTGGACTGTTTCAGTCACTTCCCATTCCATTGAGAAAATAAAATGTTAAAAAGAAAAGCTACTGTCATGTACAAACCCCGTGGAAAATGCAGTGGATGATGGATGGGGGCTCCATCCGCTAACGCGGCTCAGCAAGGACATCAGAGCTCTTGCTTTTCAGAATCCAAAAGATTTGCCAAAAGAGCCAAATTAGAAAATCATGTGCCTGTTAGAAAAACATAAACATTCCTCCAGACTAAAATTCTTGACTAATCTCTTTGTCTAAAATAAACTGCAGTCAATCTTAATGGAAAACAGAGAGAAATGAGGATGAAGTGAGCCATTTAATTTATAGACAAGGAAAAATAATAGCAGATGAGTTATGTGTGCTGGGAATAGGACATATGGCTTGCACTTCCTTCTCACACTTTATCCAGCCCTGCCAAGAATGGCAAATTGGCCAGAGAGAAGGATGAATGACCCTGAGTGCAGACCTTGAGCGGAGTTTGGTTTACAAGCTTCTGACCACAGTTCGAGGCCAGCAGATTATCCAGTCAACCAGCCATATGACTTCTTCAAGTATCTGCAGAATGAGCCAAGGCGCCTCTCTGGTCAGGCCTGCCTTTGAGGCCTCTCATTTATCTCCATGAGAAAGAGGGTTCCAAAAGTTCTTCTTAGAAGCCCCTCTCACACTCTGTGAAAGCAAGAAGTGGCTCCGTGTTCTTAGGGATAATTTTCCTTTGGTTGATTTCAGACACAATCCATGGCCAGACAAGCAAGCACACCATATTCTAGGAATGGAGTATAATAGAACCCCACCTGACTACAGTGACTGATTGATTATTGGGCCCAAAGGAATATCATCACAGAGAGAATTGAATATATTTATTATGTCTCCCAGTGTTCTGCAAGGGAGGAGGCCTTGGCATAGGTTAAATCAACCAGGAGAACGTTTCTGAAATACTGTCTGTGACTAGCAGCTTTCAAATGTATCACTCAGGGCCCTTGAGGATGAGGACAGGCTGTTGAACAGTACTCTCCAATAATACTTAGAGTTGTAGGAGAGTCAACATTGGAGTGCCCTTGAATAACAAGGTTCCCAAATAACTCCACCCCAGTACACAAACTTTAGCAAAAGGATCAAGAAACTTGGGGCCTGAAACCAATACTAATCATTTGGATGGAATGCAAGAAACCAAAAACAAACCCCAAACCCTCAACAACCATTTATTACATGCCTACTATGTGCCAGGCACTTTGTTGAGGATGTAATGACTAAAATGAAACACATTTCGCCTTCAAGGAAGTTCCATTCTATGATGGGAGGTCTTTAGCCAAATCCACAAGCATTTATGAATGCTTGCTGTTTTGTCAAGAAATGTTCCCAAGGATCAAATAGCTTATAACTTAGGGATGAGGGTGGAGAGACAACTTGTAATCCTTTAAATAGTTATAAAATATAACTAGTTATAGTTATAAAATATAGACAACCTGTTTTCCAATATTCCACTTGGGCAAGTAACCTTTTTATAGGCCTCTGTTTAAAATGAGAAAGGCTTGAACCAGATGACCTCCGGATATTCCCCAGTTGTCTCATGAGTATCTGACAACAGGAAATTGTCAGATTTACAATGTTCTGGATTTATTAGTAATTATAATTTCTAAAAATCTAGAATTAGCCCAAGAGAAGCCCCAAATAATTAACGGTTTGGAGCCATATCCTGGATCATCTTTAATTGTTTCTATAGCAAGGGACTGTATAGACATTTGTTCTACCTAATAATGACCCTGAAGGAATCATCTGGGTAAGTTTCCTCAAGGAAATTCACAAAACTCAATTCAGGCTCTGTAGCTGTTTTGACAAAGCTAATTTTCTTCTCATTTTTGAGCTCTACCACCAACCTCAGAGTAGTAAAAACAATAGCGCTCCCCAGAAACATACACTGTGAATGCAGAATGAAGAAAATTTACAATAATACTTTTAATGACTCCCATTTCCATAATACTTTATGGCTTATAAAGCACCATCTTTTTCCCTGCAGAGGCAAGTAATCCAAATATCATCACCTCTGTTTTGTATATGAAGAAACCCAGGTCCCAAAGAATTTAAAAGACTTTTCTCAAGGATAAATAGCTAGGAGGTGTAAAGCTGGGACTTGAACCCAGGGCTTCAGACTCAACTCAAAGACCACAGTGATTGTGGCCAAGCCCCATTTCAATCACATGCTCATGGTATGGACTTGGTCATTTTGGTATAAAATACCACAAACATTTATTAAGTGTGCAGTAGACATAGCCCTATGCTAGGAGGGATACAAAGTTTTAGTAAGACAGAGGCTCTGCCTTCCAAAAGCTTGGCACCTTATTAAGGGATAGAACACAAAGGAAATTAATAGGATTGCACCAGATGGCAGAGGGTGCCTTGAATGCCAGGCCAAAAAAAAAAATCTGAACTCAAATCAATGAATATTAGAAAAAAATTCCAAAGATTTTGAAGGGAGCAATGATGTGACCAGATCGGGCATCAGGAGGGTTATTCTTGCAATAGTCTGCTGCAGAGGTGTCAAACGCACTGGACCCAGTGGCCCCAAGCAGATTAAAATGTAATTGGGTTTGGCAGTTAGGTAGTGCAGTGGATAAAACATCGGCCCTGGATTCAGGAGGACCTGAGTTCAAATTCTGCCTCAGACACTTGACACTTACTAGCTGTGTGACCCTGGGCAAGTCACTTAACCCTCATTGCCCTTCCCAAAGAAAATACAACAAAAATGTAATTGGGAAATATTTAACAAAATAAATTAAAAAAAACAAAGTTTGACATCACTGGTCTATGGGATAGATAGGCATGGTGGAGCTTGGAAGACCTATAATGAGGTTAATCAGAGGTAAATGGTCCTGAGGGTGTGAGGGTGGTGGTAGCAATGGGCTAAGTAAAGATGATGGGACAGAAGAGAAAGAGTAGCGGTGAAATTAACTGACACTCCTAATGAATGTATAGCCTTATTCATTCATTCATTCATTCATTCATTCATTCATTCATTCATTTATTTATTTATAAGGCAGGGCAATGAGGGTTAAGTGACTTGCTCAAGGTCACACAGCTAGTAAGTGCCAAGTGTCAGAGGTCGGATTTGAACTCAGGTCCTCCTGAATCCAGGGCCGGTGCTCTATCCACTACACCACCTAGCTGCCCCTATAGCCTTATTTTTACAGTTCTCCTTTGTGTTCTGTACAACCCGCAGCCTGCTGTAAATCTGACATAGCATTAGGCTTGGTTCTGTGATGGTTACGTTTGCATGTTTGGTCTTTCGTGGAATAATATCTGTGTGTTTTTTACGGTCACAGAGGAGAGCTCTTTGTTATCTGCCTATTAAATCCTGTAGGATTTAACCTTGTGAGTAACCAGCTATTTTTCAGGAGGATGTATTGTCAAGATGTGTGTGTATTTAACTAGTTCAAAGACCTGTAATTTTGTAGGTGTGGACACTCCCTTCCCTGACTTACTCATTCAGCAAATGTTTATTACTTGCTTACAATCTTCTAGTCAAGTCCAGTAAACAAATATTTATTAAGCACCTACTATGTGCTGGCACTGTGTTAAGCCTGGGGATATAAAGAAAGGCAAAAATAGCCCTTGCCTTCAAGGAGCTTACAATCTAATGACTGTATTAGAGAGATCAAACCCCCAACCCCCAAGGAGCTTACAGTCTCTTGGGTCAAACAACATGAACAAAGATAAGAAGTACAAAACAGATAAAAGCAAACTAAAAGCAAGAGAGAAGGGTGCTAGCAGCTTGGAGGACATCAGGGTATGCCCCATAGAATCTTAGGACTGTCTATTTAGAACTGGGAGGAATCCTTGTTCCTGGTTCACCCTCCTCATTTTTACAACCAGGGAAACTGAGGCCCAGAAAGGTTAATGACTTGCCCAGTTACATGGAGGAAGGCACTTGAGCTAAGTCTTGAAGGGAGACATTCTAAGAGGTGGAGGTGAGGAGTGAGCACATCCCAGACTTGGGGACAGCCTGTGAGTGGCCTGGATCTACTTGGTGGAATGTCCAAGGAGCTGTTTGGACTGGAGGATATTGTACTGGAGGGTTGCATGCTCTAAGAGACAGGTTCAAGGTCAGAGAGAAGTGTTTGCTTTTCATCAGAGCCTTTGCAGCCTGGGCTGGATGAGTCTAGAGGCCCTCCCAGCTCCTCATCTAAGATTCCCTAGACTTTTGAGGTTCCTGTGCCTGGGATGGAGCTCAGCCAGCAGACAGCCCTCCCCACCCTGGGAGTGTCCTCAGAGCCTCTCTGGTTTGGCTGACTTGCCTCCAGCTGGCTTGACTTTGGACAATGCAAGGTCACCTCCAGGTCACAATGAGAAGGTTGGTGAGAATCTGAATGGAAGATTGTGTGTGTGCACACGCGCGTGCACACACGTACATAGTGCTCAAACTGCCCACACCCAACTGAATAATCTTTGGAGAGAAAATCACTCTGGTGAATGGTGAACCCTCCTTCTCCAAGAACTAAGTACTCCTGCTGCTCTGGTGTCAGTCTTTCTGCACCCAAGCCTCCCCCACCCTTTCCTTCTGCCTTTTTGCTTCTGTTAGAAAGTGCAATAACAGAAAATGCAGGAGGACTTCTCACCAGAGAGCTACTTCACTGACAAAACAAGCATATCTGAGTCCCCCCATGCATACCCTTCCCCACCTGGGGGATTAAACTCAGTGACTAGGAAATTCTGTCTATCAGATCAGATCAGATCAGGTTTAGGGCCTGAAACGACCTTACAGGCCTCCTAGTCAGGTCCCTTCATTTTATAGATGAGAAAACTGAGGCTCAAGGAGAGCCTAACCTGCCCAAAGATACATGGATATGGGGCAGCCAGGTGGTGCAGTGGATAAAGCACTGGCCCTGGATTCAGGAGGACCTGAGTTCAAATCCGGCCTCAGACACTTGACACTTACTAGCTGTGTGACCCTGGCCAAGTCACTTAACCCCCATTGCCCCGCCCCCCCCCCCAAAAAGATACATGGATAATCATATGGGGGAGGCAGGGGAGAAATCCATATAGACGTAGATCATAGCTATAGAGAGCCAGGGGTTTTCCAACATAAATGCTATATATCATGTCTGTAAATAGACATAGCGATGGATATCCCCATTGTTCATCAGTAAATAGCAGAATCAGGGTCTGAACTAGGTGCTCCGACTCTGGGGTACAGGCTCTTTCTACTGCACGGCAGCACAGGCTGGTTATTGATACAACGCTGGTTTTTCTGTGGTTACAGTGAGATGTGGCCCTGGTGTCTTGAGTGATTCCATTCCTCTGGCTTCTGTATTATGACATCCATTTATCATGAATAACCACCCAAATCAATGAAGTGCTCCTGTGGCAGGTAGTAATTGCCTTAGACTTATTACCCTGAGTCACAGACTTGAGTTCTTATCCTCATTCTTCATCAGATAACCAAATTGCTTGGATATTAGTGGAGATTGAGCTGCCAGGTTGTTTGTCTCCTTGGCTTGTGATTGGGGACTTTCCCCCATAAAGATAATCGCCGATGATTGTCTATTAGAAAGGAAGCATTAGTGCCCCCAAAGTTGACAGACTTAAGAGGGTTGGGAATGTCTACCACCCCCATCCCCCAACCCCTCCCCTCATGCTTCACAGGGTTATATCCAGTTGTTGTCAAAGTGGGTTTTTGGTACATTGTCATCGAGATGACCCCTCCTTTGCAATTTGTCTGTTATTAATGTTTTTGTAGTTGGCGTTTTCCTTTTTAGAGAAGTAATATAAAAAGTGAAAAAATATAGCGTCCCTTAATGCGATCCCTTAATGCAGCTGGTAGACAATATTCCCCTTAAACTTCCATCACTTGTCTCCTTAGTCACACTGTATTATGCAGCTGCAGATACTTTGAGCACAGGCTCTGGGACAGGAGGAATTCTGCCCCATTCATTTCCCACCAACCACTTTTCTAGTGTCCCTGAATCTGCTGTGGCCACTGGTGAAAGGGAGTTTCTTCCACTGAAATTAAATGTGGAAGGCAAAACACAGTGGCAGCAGATACAATCAATTGCAATTTTTGAAAAAATAGAGAATGGCAGCAAAGAAAAGACTGTCTTCAGTGGAATTGACTTAAACAATAGTTTTATTCTACTAAGGAGAAGCGGGATTAAATAAGAATTTACTTCCTTTACTTGGAAAATTCTGTTTACAGCATGCCTATCATATGGAAAGCATCGTGCTAGGTATTTATGAGGATATAAATACAGACAAGACATGGTCCCCACCCTCCAAGAATTTATGATTTAGTAGGGCCCAGACATCCACTACATGAAGGTTGACCTGAGATTTGTAGCAAAACACATTTTAGTCCAATTATTTAATGCAAATGAAATGGTAGGCTGGCAGGGCCTGCCACTACAGTTGGGTAAGAGTGCTACCAGATGTAGTGGAAGCAATTTTGGATCCATTAGTAACTATTATTGGAACTGGGCATAGGTAATTGTGGTCTCAAATCTGTATATTCCCCATGCATTATGACCATAGGGCCCACTACAAAAAAACATTGATACCCCTCTAGTAGCAGGAGCACCAGAGAGGGTGTGTGTGTGTGTGTGTGTGTACACAAGTACCTGAATATGCTTACAACAGATTCATTCATTTCAAGTCAGCAAAAATTAAGTGTCTACGATGTGCAAAGGCATTGTATTAGGATCCAAACACTAACAATACTAACATCCTTGTTTGTTCTTAATTGATTTTGATCGTCCTAATTTATTTTTCTATTACTCTAAGTAATTTGTTATCGTAAAAGTAAACAATAGCTAACTTTTATGTTCTACATTAAGGTTGCCAAAGAGCTTTATGAATATTAGCTTATGTTATACTCATAACAGCCCTGGAAGATGTTATTATTACTTCCATTTTACAGATAAGGAAACTGAGGCAGACAGAACTTAAGTGACTTATTACCAGGGTCACACAGCTATTAAATGCCTGGGGCTGACTTTGAACTCAGGTCTTTCCAACTCCAGGTTCAACACTCTATCTACTTTATCACCTAGCTAACAACAGAGATAGTACAGAATGACATTAGAACAACAGCATAGTTACATGTGATTAATAGAACGGTACTGTCGAAAGAGTGTTGGCTTTGGAGGTAGAAGACACAACTTCAAATTCTGTTCTGCTGCTTCCCCAGGTGACCTGGGGTCACACTTACTTTTCCTTGGCCTCAGTTTCTTTTCCCATAAAATGGCAAGATGACCTAAAGATCCTTTCCCCCTGGATAGGGTGGGATTTCATCTAAGCCAGGAAAGAAACTAAAAGGGGAGGTGAGGAACACCTGCACTGCAGGCACAGGGTCCACGATTGTCCTTCATAAGTCAAGTTCTTTAGCACAACATTTATTTTCTTTCACCAGCTACCACTGCCTGTGTTTATGTGCAAGTTGGCACGCCAGAATTGATCCTTTAAAGGTGAAATAACCTTTCAAAAGTCATCCCGTCCTCAGCCATCACCAGCTGCCACACCAGCTACTTCTTCCTAATCTTTTAGAACCCTTCCCTACCCCTACCCCAAGCCCCCGCCCCCCCCCCCGCCCCGAAAAATCAGTGCCAGAAATTCACTTTGAAGAGTGAAAAGTCCCAGTGCTCAAATCACCCTTTCTTAGCCACCTGCGTGACCTTGGACAGATCATTTCACTTCCTCTGGCCTCAGGTTCCTTAGGTATTAAATCATGAATTTCTGATTGGTGGCCTCGGAGACCCCTTCCAGCTCTGGAGCTCTGCTCCTGGGATCCTCATTTACTTAATGGACATTAGCTTCCTTTAATCACAGATTTAAAGCTGGAAGGAACCTTAAAGACCATTGACTTCAGATCCTCCCACATCTACTGGGAGAGGAGGACTTGAGGTCCCACAGGGAGTAAGTGCCAAAGCTAGGGTGCAGAATGACCACTTACTCCAAGTCTAGCACTCTTTTCATTGCATCCCTGTTCTAACAATCTGTGAGTCAGATTCTGTGACACTAAGATAAGATATTGCTAAAATAATTCTGACGATTTCCATCCATCCGTTTGTCCATCCATCCATCCATCCATCCATCCATCCATCCATCCATCCACCCACCCATCTGTCCGTCCATCTATCAATCTGTCTTTCTGCCCATCTGTTGGATGAGGAAGAGGGGGAAGATGTCTTTAGACCTATGATCTCACTATTATGGAAATTCCCTCTAAAGTCAGTAGTGCCCTAGCACAAGGAAAGTGACTTTTTAACTTCTTAATAGCTCTAGTAAAGGGAGAGGTAAAAAGAGAGTTTGGAAGTAATGGTCACATGAGGTTTCTGGGGGTATCTGTGGATTTTGTTTGTCAGTTCTAACCCTGTCCTCCATTACCATGATAATTGAGAGTAGGCTATAAGAAAAATGGGAGGTGGAAGCAATTCTTCTGCCAGCTTTAAGAAAATTTGTATGCCCAGGGGCATGCATGTCCAGCCTTGTTGGAGAAAGTCCTTTAAAATTCAGCTAGCAGTACTGAAGCTTCTCTGATGATGAATTGGTCTGCTAAGCCAAGCAGCAGAGTATTCAAGTTGATTCACTTATCTCCCTTGACATAGCTTCTTTATAAAGTTGGTGCCCTCAAAGCAGGAGGGGGATGGGGAGGAGAAGGTCAGTGGGAAAGACCATTTCCAGTCTTAAAGCAGAAATAGTCATACTTGGAATTCATGGGCCATTGTCTTCCCAAATTCTCTAACTACTTTTAAGGAATTTTCTCTTTCATCTTTGCACGGCCATCAAACAGGTTTAAAATAAGACTGCTGTGGTATTTAGTTCACATCTGTAGGGAAGACCCAAGGGAAGCCCTGGGGTCTCTTGGGCCACCCTCCAGAGAGGCTATGTCCACTCTATCATGTGTAAGCTTGGCTGATACCTTTCTAGGGATGAAGAGGGCAGCTTCACTAAGCTTGGCCTTCTCCCCTTTACCCAGGGAACTGTCCCTTCCTGTTCCATCTCTGCCCTTTGGCTCTTCTGAAGGATGCCAAAGGCACAGAGTGTCATCTGGAAACCCTTATAGGTCCTCCAAAGGCTTGAGGGGAAAGCTGAGATCTCTGTAAATAGTCACAGCCTTTCACATCAGGCTCTCCGACCTCTTGATTTTCCAGTCAGAGGTGGGGGAAGGCAAATACAGGCTTGTGTTGGCATCTCTATCTGCCTGATTCAGTGTGTTCTGGGGTGGATCTCACAGGACAGGCTGGAACAATTACGAGGAGGGAGACTTAGAGTGTTGGCAAGCTGATGGCCTAGCCTGAAGGTCAGGGGGAGGAGTCGGTCTTTGAGATTTAAAGATTCGGGTATTGACCAACTGAGAAGGCACTGCTGGAACATCTCAGGACTTTTGCCTGCTCTGAGGTTGGCTGAAGTTAATGTATCACGATGGGAAGTCCTGTTTTTCTCCCCCAGTCTGTGGAAGGCCAAGCCCTTCTCAGAAAATGTGTAGTTATAGCTTTGTTGACATGGGGTTTTTTGAGATCACTTTCAAATTTAAGAGCCCCTTAGGGCCCGTGCGTTCAGTCTGGCCGTACTGGGGCTCACCAAAATGGTGAAGTCCCAGGGGACTGTCAGCTGAAGACTCGAGCCTAGCCTGAGTCACTGTACGCAACTTATCGATATAAACTGGCTTTTATCCTCTGAAGTGCAACATTTTAAGCCAGGAATTCTCAACCTTTCTATGCCCTGGACTTGGACCCCTTTGGCAGTCTTATGAAGCTGATGGTCCTCTTCTAGAAACAATGTCATTAAATGCATAAAATAAAATACACAGGATTATAAAATAATCTGGTAACTAAAATTACCAAAGCATTTTTAGTTATTTGTTTATTTTCAAAGGAAAACAAAAGTTCACAGACCCCAGATTAAGAACCCTGGCTATAAGGGAACAGATGTCCGAACAGCTCTTTCTGATACACTTGTGAAAATACCCTAAACTGACCTCCTTTGTTATTCAGCTCTGGAGGTGCATCCAGTTTTAGTTAACATTTGGCAAGCATGTCCTCCTGCAGAATGAGGGACAGACGACAGTGAGCCCCTGCGGTGGGGGCTCCTGGAGGCACTGTGGATCCAAAGAGGAAAAAGAGTTCTTGCCTTGGGGGGACTTGCATGGGGTAAGGGGGAAGGGCATGAGCAAACACACAGAAGACTTGTAGAAAGTAATTTCCAGGCAGAATGGGGAGAACATGATAAGTGGATAGGGAGAGGAGGGGAAATCAGGAGAGGCTTGTTGGAGGAGGTGGCTCTCGAGGCAAACCTTGAAGGTTGTAAGGCAGTATAGAAGGTGGAGGCTCGAGGCACAGCCTGTACAAAGATTGACTCCTGCACAAAGAATGGTAAATAAGCCAGTTTGGAAGAAGACTGCCGTGCACGCCACCTGGCAGGGTGAGCTGGGGTCTTTAAATGTCAAGGAGAGGAATTTGGTTTGAGGGTTTGGGGGGGAAGGTTGTTGTTGTTGTCCTTAATAGTATTTTTTCAATTACATGTAAAGATGGTTTTCTACATTCATTTTTGTAAGATTTTGAATTCCAAATCTTTCTCTCTCCCCCCTCCCCAAGATGGCAATCTGATAGAGGTTCTATACGTACAATCATGTTAAACATATTTCCACCTTAGTCAGGTTGTAAAAGAAGAATCAGAATGGAAGGAAAAACCACAAGAAAGAAAAAACCAAAGTGAAAATCATCTGCTTTGATCTGCATTCAGACTCCATAGTTCATTGTCTGGATGTGGAGAGCATTTTGGCATTGTCTTGGATCATTGCACTGCTGAGAAGAGCCAAGTCAAGCACAGTTCATCATCACACAGCGTTGTTGTTACTGTACACAATGTTCTTTTGGTTCTGCTCACTTCACTCAGCGTCAGTTCATGTAAGTCTTTCAAGGAGAGGAATTTGGATTTGAACTTTGAGGCCCCAGGGAGCTATTGAAACTCCTAGAGCAATGGCAGTGACATGGTTAGGCCTATGCTTTAGGGAGATCCAACTCGTCATTTGTATCTGAGTGTCCAGAGCCTCAAGGCTGCTCACCAAAGGAAAAGAAGGGAGTTTTCATGTAAAATCTCCTGTATATTTGGTACAGCTCTTAGACATTTCCCAAGTATGATAGACTTGAATGGAAACTGTGTTTGGGTGTGCATCCAGTGTTGACTTCAATGCCGCCATCTTGTATGCTGCTCATTAAGGGAAGGGCCCACACTGGGAGGAGGCTCCTGGATGTACTCAAACTCCAGTGTCAGCTCAGTAGGACTCTCCCACCTCATTTCCTTTGTTCTCAATACTCTGTCTACAACATTCCTCTCTAGTCCTGCAAACCAGGAAAGCTTTTGAAAGAGGAAGTGAATATAGTATGGAACAACATATTGTTTAGTGACTCTGTCTTGACTGCTAATGCTTACCAATCAACTCCCTTCCCCTGAGATGATGATAAACCTTTATTTGATGAACTACTTCCTATCTCCCAAAGTTTCTGTGCAGAAAATGCCTCATCAAACAGTAGAGTGCTATACTGTCCTCTAATACAGTAATTAGAAAGAAAGCCCTAGAATGTTAGCATCATCATTCTTAATCTAGAAGGGAACTCTGAAGGCTGTCTTCCTTTTATAGAGGAGGAAACTGAGGCCCAGGGAGGCTGTGACTTTTTCAAGGACATGCAGGTAGGATCAGAGGAAGAATCTGAAACTGTATCCTCTCACCTTTCAGTCTTTATGCTGCTTCTCTCAGATGGCCTCCCCATTATTAGTTTTAAGAGCAAAAGTAAAACGTGTACAGTTTTTGAAAATTAATCATCTGAGAGGGTGAAGCAAATCATAGTCTCTAAGAACAATAGAAACATAAAAGTCAAGTACAGCCTTAGAATTTAAAGAACAAGAATGGTTTTGTCCTTTTTTTTTTTAAGGTAAGCAAGTCTTAGATATTCCATTGTAAAACCTGATGTAAGGAAATATTCTATCTATGTGGTTGATTTGGGGTATGCACTCCAAGCTCCAGTCTTTCAGAAAATAAAAAGAGCAGAAATAGAGAATATACGACAGCTGCCCCAGAGAGGAGTTGGGATGGAGATAAAGATGGAGACATAAGGAAGATCCTCACTTACTCTGATTACTGTGGTCCTAATTATTTGCACATGAAGTGAAATCCTATATTGGTAGATGGAACCTTGCCTAAGTAAACCCAGCCCTCATTGAGCCAGTTCCTCTTGTGGTCTCGCATTTCTAAGGACAGGGCTGCTCAGGAACAGACCATAAATCAGAGAATGCTTATGCCTGAAGTTTATGGAGAAAGGCTGTCCAAGTTCATGCCTTTACTGCTGGTTATGCTCTATTTGCATCTCCAGGGAAGAGCAAAGGTTATCAGTTTCGTGCAGCCTTTTATTACAGAAATCAAGCTTCCCTCCCTTTTCCTGCTGGACAGAACTATTTTCCAAATGACTGTCCTTTGCTGTTTAACTTGACTGGACAGCTTAGGTATCATTCTAAATGGTTCCCCCCAAAATGAGAAGCTCATTCAGTCTGAGTTTCTCTCGAATTCTCGCAGGTAAAAATCAACGTTGGCCCTTTGCTCCCAACCGAAAGACAAGTGGCTCTTAACGAGCAGTAAGGTTGGTAAGTGTGCCAGGATGCTCTATTAGGCCCAGCATTAGATCTATTGACCCTCTAGTGGCAGGCCCTTGGAGGATATAAAACCTTTATGCACAGACGTTCCCTGCCAGAATTACAAGGGAAAATTTGCCAATTGAACCACTGACACAGTATGCGAGGGGTGGAGACTTTCTGAGAATGTAAATGAACGCAGCTTGAAGTAATAAAAAGCCTACTGGCTCTGGAGTCTTCAGGTGGTGGGATCCTAGATTTGGATCTCAGAGGCTGCACTGTGAGTGGACACGGGTTCTGACACTTAGTCTTCTGTCTACTTACGTGACTTTGGACAAGTGAGCTCACCTCTCCGGACCTGTCTCCCTGACACTGTGAATAGGGCATGTTAGTATTGAGGCCATCTGCTTATCTCCCTTGGTTGTAAGGATCAATTGAAAGCGTGTTCATGAAGTGCATGGTCCACCTTTGAGTATTTTGTGAACCTTAGCTTTGACTGATAGCTGAATCTCACCCTTTGTGTTTCTCCTAGATATAAAGTCAGAGGCAGTTGTTTGTGTCTGTGCCAGGTTCTACTGGGGTTTACACCAGTGTGTGTGTGTGTGTGTGTGTGTGTGTGTGTGTGCGCGCACACGCGCGCACACGCATGCATGGCAAATCACTGAACCACTCTGGATGGGCCTCAGTTTCCTCTTCTGTAAAATGAAGAGGTAGGCCAAATTCTACAAGGTCCCTTCCAAGTTAATAAATAAATTATGCACACCTTAAAATACTTTTTGTTAGATTTACAATTTCAGTGGTAGAGGAAATTCCAAGGACAGCAACTTCTATAAGGGTAGATTGGCACCTGCCCCATAATCTATAGTTCTGCAGAGTCAGTTGGCTGCCTGTCCTCACTAAGCCAGCATGTGCTAGAGTCGAGATTGGAACCCAGATCCTGATGGCCTAATGTGTACTCAGTCAGTGAATGAGCTGTTTGGCAGGAGTTTGCACAGTCCCCAGTGAGTACTTTGGAAATTACTGTGAAGCTCAAACATTAGTTAAATAAGATCATTACCCTTAGTATATGTAAACGCATTCCTCTGCAGACAAAATGCACTTGCAGTAGCCAGGGATTGGCATTTTCTCTTGCGTTACAATATGCTCGCTGTCGTTTCCAAGAAGAGATCAAAGTGCTGTGTAAAATCCCATTGCTGGAGATGTGGTAGTAACTGTACACCAGAATATCTAAGTCAGCACAAATCACGATTCCTCGTTTTGCAAGAGTATAGCTGCATTTAGCAGTAGCAACATCAACAGGGCATTTGCTTTCCTGGAGGCTTCAAAGGCTCCACGCTCTTCTCCACTCATGCCCGGTCCGGTGCTCGACATTACTGCGATGCTAAAACTGTTTCACCAAGCACCGTCAAGCCAGAGGTAGACTGTTAGTGGGATGCCCGCTGTTACACAAATAGTGAGAGCAGTCATTTCAAACAAGAAGGTCAGCGATGTCAATTCAGCAAGATGTTTGAAAAATCCAACTCAGTAACAGAGACTGGGGACCTGAATTAAATGGCAGTTTCACACATCAGACGGCCGCCTGGCTATTATTACCCTCACTAAACTACCCAGTTTCAGAAACCATCTCCTCTTTCCTTCCACTTTCCTCTGAGTAGTCTTACAACATAATAAGGCTTCAAAATGTTGGATCTTGACCAGTTTGATGGGAGTTTTAATCAGGAATAACTGACAACCCAGAGGAAGTACTGCTTTATGGACAGGAAGCCAAGAAGCTTATTGAAAAGTTAATTTGAAGATCAGCCTGTCATGTGGTTAACACTAATTAGTTCATAGTTTCCCTGTGGTTCTATAACAGAAGCAAGCCCAATCTTTTCCAGCCACCCAGTCTGAAACGTGTCACAAGAGAACTAGTTGAATACCTTGGCTGCCTTTTATCCACCTTGACCTTGGGAATCCCCAACTTTCCTGTGCTCAGTCTTGTAGGGGCATTTTTCACAAGGTGGTGACTGGGATTCATTCCCCCTAGGGAAAAAGAAGAAATTTGTAGGTGTTCTGTCTTGGATTCCAGTCACTCTTACCCCAGGGATTCTACCAGGTCATTGGCACCTCCTCTTCTCTATAGAAGCGCCTTGAAATCAGAAAATGTTTGTTTTTGAATCCCCAGAACCTAGTCCCTGGCATTTTAGTAGGTGGCCAATAACATGCCTGTGGAATTAAATTGCCCATTTTGGGTATTAGATTATAAGCAGAGCGAGAATCCTATATTAGATTGCTATAGTGGAAAAAGCGCTGTCCTGGGAGCCGGGAGACCTGGAATTAGATCCTGACTTTTTGTCTAATTGCCTTTGTGGCCTTGGCCAATCACTGAACCACTCTGGATGGGCCTGAGTTTCCTCTTGTGTAAAATGAAGAGGCAGGCCAAATTCTACAAGGTCCAGTCCAATGACGGAGTTGTTTGTAGTTCCCGATAGGATACTTTTTCTCCAGTAAGTACTGACTCGTCTCCTGCTTCCTTTTGATAGTGAGAAATTGTCTAATACTATTGTAAAAGGCTGAGAAGCCTCTGTGCTCACTAAAGGCCTCATAGTCTCAAGTAAGCCACTGGATGCAGCATGCCTCGCTCGTCCTGTGCCCGCTGCTTTTGCCCCCTCTTCTCCTTTTGTAACCTTGACTATATAGCATGTTGATTTGCGCGCCCCCCCCCCCCCCCCCCCCCCCCCCCCCCCGTGGCTCAGCCTTGTCCAAGAAATAAGGCCCATACTCATTGCTGTCATTAGAAATGCAGTTGGGAAGACTCTTTTCAGCACAGATTCCTTTCACTTCCATTCTAATCATTTCTAAGAGTTTGGGGAACAATGTGAGTGGTGGGAAGGAAGGTTAGGTAGGTAGCAGGTAATGCTTTTCCTGGGAAACCTTCTGTTCCTTCCAAAAGACTGCTGTGGATAACCCTTCAGTAAAAGAAGAGTGTTGTTATCATTTGGGTGGGGCGTGTTTCTTCTCTGAAGACATAGATATCCATGTAAATGGTGATACATGTGGATGCATTGTGAAGGGAGTGAGAGAATAGACCAGAATCTTTTGATCTATTAAAACTACACTTTAATGCATGTCTTATTTTAACTTTGTGATTTAAAATTAATCTTGTGAATTATGCAAACAATGTGTTTATCGTTGTTGAGAATTTATTTATAATTTGCTTGATTTATTTTTTGTAATTACAAAATATGATTGGATGAAACTGTTTCAGTGAGACTATAAGTGAAGTCTAGAGTCTGAGATTATCTTAATTAAGTACAAGTAAAATTAACAGCAAGTACTGTTTACTTGTAAGCTGCTATTCTAATACACTTCAGATGGTATACTGATCTGATGCCTTCCAAATCACAGGGAAAAGTTATGAAATACCCTTTCGATTCATTCAGTGTTAGAAATGTGGATCCAAGGGTTTATTGGCATTGTACTAATGCACTTTCAGTAATATTGGTTATTTAGTATGAGAGAGGTGGCATAGTGTCAAGGTGGATAAGAGCCAGCCTAGAACCAGGAAGACATGGGTTCCAGCCCAGCTTCCTAAGGGTCCTGGCTTGGTGACCCTGGGCTAGTCACGTGACTTCTCCCTGCTCTAGGCAATTCTATCAGACCGGAGGTTGCAGAGGCTGTTGACTTACATTGCTTGAGTGCCTTCCCCACACTGGTAAAATCCCAGGTCCAGTTTCAGAACTGGTTGCTCTTTAAGGTCTACATGTGAAATCATGTTTTCAGTGTTTCAAGAATAGGAATGTCCTGGCACTTCCTCAGGCTGATTGTCTTTTCAGACTGCCTGCATATAGGGCATTTTTCAAAATTGCAGCTTTGGAAACTGAGGAATGAGGTGGGGAGGGGCAAACTCTTCTTTTCTCGCTGCAGGACATCGAACAAGTGGGTTCATCTCTCAAAATCTGTTTCCTCATCTGTAAAATGGGACAGCCTTTCAGCTTGAAACCCCGATCCCATGGAATCTGGGTTCCTTAAGCAGCCCCAGCGGCCAGCCATCACAGACGTGGCTTGTCGTTCCAGGCCTCGCTCCTTTCCCAGGAAGGGAACACAACAGATGCGCAAGATCTGCCAGGACTTAGAAACTTTCTCTTAGTGGATATTCATTTCAGTCTCATTCATTTTAATTTATTGAACCCCCACTGGGATCATAATGCAATTTGTGTTATTTTTACACAAATAATTCCTGCACCAAGTAACAACTAATTGAAATCAAACACTGGAATCATTTTGTTAGGCTGGCCTTGTGATGACAATTTTCCAGCTCATACAGATTCACAAAATGTCCCAAGTTGGCAATCATCCATCTAGTCTTAACTGGGTGGCACCGTGGTTAGAGTGTTGAACTTGGAGACAGGAAGTCCTGGGTCCACAAACAGCATGAGAGACTTATTAGCTATGTGACCCTGGGCAACTCCTCTCAGACTCAGTTTCTTCATCCAAACCATTGGGTTAATAATTGCACCCCCCTCCTAGGGTTGTTGGGAAGATCAAATGAGGTAATGTATGTAAAGTGCTTTGTGAAACTGAAAGCACAACATAAATGATAGTAATGGTAACTATGATGATGATGGTAAAGAAAAAGAAGAAAAAGATTTTATCCCCCAAATGTTCATCTAGCCTGTGCTTGAAGACCTCCACAGAGGTCGGGGGGGGGCACTTCTTTTTTTTTGTTTGTTTTTTTGCGGGGCAATGGGGGTTAAGTGACTTGCCTAGGGTCACACAGCTAGTAAGTGTCAAGTGTCTGAGGTCGGATTTGAACTCAGGTGCTCCTGAATCCAGGGCTGGTGCTTTATCCACTGCACCACCTAGCCGCCCCCAGAGGGACACTTCTTTTAAAGGAGCCCACTCTACTTTGGAGCTCCCAGTCTATCCACACCCCTAAGATACCCATCTTTTCACTTCTACTCCAGGCTCACTATGAGGAAACTGCACATTACCAGGCAAGGAGGCTGAGGCAGGTTAGGCTGCAGTGAGGGCAGCATCGCTCCCCGTGATGAGGGATCCCTTAGCTCCCCCTGTCCCACTTTCACATTTCTACACTGTTTCCCTGCTCTGCTCTTGGTGCTTGGGATACCCCCTCTCTCTTCTCTCCCAACCTTGTGTCTGCTTCTTGAAATCAATAGGCCCACTCAAATGCCAGCTCGCCTCTGAAAGCTTGCTGGAATCCATGATACAACTGCATCTGTCAAATTTTCATGTCTACTTCCCTTGTCTGATTGCTAACTCTTTTTCTTTAATTGTTTTTGTAAATGTTGCATTGTATAGTTTTTGGTTTCCTTTTCTTACCGCCCATTCCCTCTGAGCTCCCTGAGGTCCCAGGGGTGTTCTGGTAACTTGGTGCCTGACCTAGCTAGCACCCACAGTGCCTCACACTTAAATTTTTGTTGAAGTAGAAGAAAACAGTTGTTTCTTGTATTATTTGGCTCAGGCAAAGAGAAATAGATTTAGTTCAATAGTATTTCACTCTTCAGACTTAATACAACTTCATTGGAAAGTCATACAAATCTCATCCTTCCTGAACCATAAGGCCCAGGCTGTGAACCTCTGGCTCCTTTAAGCCCGAAGCCATCAGGCTTAATCTGCCTTGGTGGGTGGGTGGGTGGGGGGCCTGGAGCTGGTGCCATTTTCCCAGGGGAAAAAAGGTGCTTTCTTCACCTACTCAACATAAGCTATTCTTTTTTCCCTCTTGTATTTCTTTTTCCCTTTGCTTACACGGCATCTGACCCTGGTCAGTTGGGAGAAGGTAAAGTTTATCCAAGATCATATTATTACCATGTTGAAAATGAGTCCCTGGAGAGATGCCAGGATGGTGGCTATTGGAGCACTTCTCCAGCCCTGAAGCCTCCTTAGTATATGCCCAGTTAACCCAAGAGATTTCAGCCAAGAGTAGCAGTGGTCGAGAAGGTGCTGACGATCAGGGTTATTCACTTGCATTTATTTTTAGCAAACATGTACATATTCAGCACCTACTGTGTGCAGGCCCTGTGCCAGGTATTGGGGACCTAAAGGGAAAAGCAAACAAAACCATCTCAAAGGGCATTGATGCTACTCGGAATCCCATTGGCCTTCTTCTGAAAGCGCCTTTCCTTTTAACTATGTGTATCATGTCTGTACATAGTTATTGACGCGTTGTCTCCCTCATTAGAATGTTTGGTCTCGTGAGAGCTGGGACCCTTCATTGTCTTCCTTCATTGTCCCAGTGCTTAGCACAGTGCTCAGCATGTATAGGAAGTGCTTAACAAATGCTTGTCTCCATCGGTTGGTTGGTTGCTTAGTTGTTTTGTGGTTAGACCTGCACTTTAGAAAATCTCTTTGGCAGCTAAGTGGGGATTAGATTATAGTGAAGAGAAATTTGAGGCATTGGGGTCAACCCGGAGAACATCCGGATAGTCCAGGCAGTGGGTGATGTGGCCTTCCACCAGGGTGAGCCGAGAGAAGAGGACAAATGGAGATATTTGTGAAGGGGTAAAGGATGAAAGTTGACCACAGATTGGTTGGGGGATGAGTCCAAGTGAATGGTTGATGTCACTGAGGTTGAAAGCCCCAGTGACTGAAAGAATTATTTTTGTGGTGGTTGTTGTCATTAACAATAATGATCATGGTTAAATAGAATGCATCTGGCTTTTAGAAGTCATCTCAACACATGAAATCTGAACTATTCCTATATTTTCTATTTTGTAGTTCTTCGAGTGCCTCTAAAATCACTTTAAAAAAAAGATGACAGTAACAAAATACAGGAACAGCATTTAAAAAAAAATTCTCATTTCTGAAAAGCAAACCGAGACCAGGCAATCTATCAGCAGAGCCTCAGTGTTGAAGTTGTTCAAATCACTGTGAAAATACATTCTTCCTCTTAACATATAGATTTCCTGCACCTTCAGAATAACCTTCCAGAGAGAGTGTGTGCCATGATGATTGCAGCTGTAATGACTCTCCGAGCCAAATTTAGCAGTATTTAAGTCATGCTGTTACCCTGCAAATGATACTTTCATATAGTTAAAACACCCGTGGCAGTAAAGATGTTAGATTAAAGGCCTACCACCTGTTCTAGCCTCACCGGGTTTTCTTCTTCTTTTTCATAATGCTAATATTGCTTTTCTCATTAACCCTCGATAACCCTTGTCTCTACTTCTTCTAGTTGGCACCATGCTTTCAATATCAAGATGGCACCCAGACCCATTATCCTTAAGATAGGTGCCTTCCCTTGCTATTGTTCTCTCCTAGTAGCAGTAACATTTACCAAATAATTAAAGCCAAAGTACTTTCATGGAAACAGCACTTTGAGACGTGTGATTGCATATAAATATGATTTTTCCTTTTGGGCCAGTAAACTGAAGCTCAGAGAAAGCAGCTATTTAAAAAACCAAAACAAAAACCAGGGGCAAGCTTTGAACCAATCCTTTGTCTTGACTTCAAATCCAGAGGCCTTTCTTCCATGCAGCCCTTCTTATTTTCATTTGTTTCCTAATGACCCCTGATGGACAAGCACCTTTGGAATATAGTTAGGGATATCCTATATTCCCCATGGATAGAGTGCTGATCCTGGAGTCAGGAAGACCTGAATTCAAATGCAGCCTCAGACACTTACTAGCTCGGTGACCCTGGGCAAATCACTTAACCTCTGTTTGCTTCAGTTACCTCAACCATAAAATGGAGATAATAACTGCACTTACCTTGAAGGATTGTTGTCGGGACCAAATGAAATAATATTCACCAAAGTACTTAGCACAGTGCCTGGCATGTAGTAGGGGTGTGTGGGATGTTCAGGAGGACTAGCACCCCCAGTGTGAGGGCTTGCTGGGCCTCTTTTGGGGCTGCTTATCCACCTTTGGTGTTCACTCTCACCTGCAGCTCCAGGAAGCTGTAGCACAATGCACAGGGGCCACACCCCAGTAAACCCTCTTGGCAGACAGGCTAAACCAGGTGGAGGGTAACTGACAGGTCGGTGACTTGGGGGATGTCTATCTACCCCGGTGTGTGAAGATGTCCCTTGGAAGAATGGGTGGATGAGAATGGTTTGTTTTGATGGCCTCAGCCATAGAGGAGACTGGAGCAGGCTCGACCTGAGAGCTTGTCCTGACAGCAAAGACACCAAGGTCATCACTGCATTCAGGTTCATTACCACTCATCTTGACTTTTGTCCTACCACTGGATTCAGGAACAAGGAGTGAGGCTGATGACTTAAATCCAGTTCACGGGCAAGTCAAGACATCCCCCGTGATGCCATTGGTCCTCTTCAGAAACGAAGGGCAGACAACAGTAGGCACTAAATAAAGACTTGTTCCTTTCCCTTCTCTCCCCTCACTAGACTTGCCTGAACACTCTGGGAAAGCCCCAAGGAGGGGGATTTGGACTATCGAGTGCCTCCCTGGTCTGTGTTGGTATCAGTGTCTCTAGACAGACTAAGGTCAGAGGTAAAACTGGGAGGCTTTTCTCCCTTTCTCAGGAGCAACGGCAAGACGATCTGGTCTCCAAATCCATCGTCTCAAACAGCATCCGATTCCCCTGCCCCTTGCAGACGTTGTGCTAAGTGGGGTTCGTTACTTGCCTACTGCTCTGCTCCCCCAGGGACACAGACTGAACCTTTGACCGAACCAGGAAAACAGACTTTAAAAAAAAAAGGAAAGAGCCAATGTTCCCAGTTGTCTGAGACCGCTTATCTTGAGATATGTCTTAAACCAGGGTTTAGAGAATTCTTGGAGAGGAAAGGGTTAGTCCCTTTTCCTGGACTTGGCTGGCTTCTGGGCTTCTTGTCCTGGAGCCAACCAATTCCATTCAATTCACCTCAGCAAGCTTCCCTTCTTTATTTCTCTTGCTGAGGCCCTGGTCTGTTTGGGTCTCTTACCTCCAGTCCTTTCTTCAAGCTGCCTATTCCAATTAGTGTCCCAGCAGCCAGACCCAACCTGTCTGACCTGCACCAATATAGGGACTGTGAAGTCTGATTTTAATAATAATAATACCACCAGCAGTTTGCTGTGTTAGGAAGTCACAAGGCAGATCCAAAAGAATAATAGCAACAACAATAATTTGCATTTACACAAGTGCTTTAAAAATTTACCAAACACATTATCGGTTTGGTTTTGGTTTTTGGGGACCAGCACAATATCCCCTTGAAACATTAGTAACTCCATTTTGCTGCGGATAACTGAGAATGTCAGCACATTGAGGACAGGGCTCGTTATTGTCTTTCTTTGTAATCTCCAAGTTTAGCTGGTTTATAAGAGTTTAATAAATGCTCATTGACTTTAAATGATTTGCTTTGGGTCCTATTAAGTAGGTTTCTAAGGTTGGATTAGTTCCTTCAGCTAATTCCAGTAATCTTTCCACTAATGCAAGGCTACCTCCCTGGCTGCTCCAACTAACTTTCTATATTTATGACATTTTTTACATCGAACTAATTTCCCCTGTAATTATTATTTGGGTTTTGTTTTGGTTTTTGGTTTTGGGGGGTTTTTTGCTTAAAGTCTTCTTCTTAGGAAAAAATTGATGATTGTGAAGTAGGGAAAGGGGGATCTGTATTACCAGATATTGGGTTAACCAGAACTCACTGTCCATGACTCTCTCACACTGTTAGGCCATTCTGATAGTTTCTTCCTGTTTGTTAACTCAAGGTAGGCATGACATGTGCTCTTTTATATTGTTAAAGTAAAATTGAACAACTCTTGGTGTGTAGGGGGATGTGTAACCACCCAACATATTTTGTTATTTCCTGGTAGCTTCAAAAAATTGGTATACATTTATGGGTAAGGAATCCCTTGGGAACACAGGCCTTGTTCACCCCATGGGTCCTTTAACAAAGCTGCCCCCATTCAGTGTTTCCAAGCACAGTAAGTGGCTCAGGGCAGTTTCTCTCTAGCTTCTTCCTCCCCTGTTCTTTTTTGCTCCCTCTCTTCCTCAGCACCTCCATTTTCTCCTTCTCCATGTTGATCTCCGCCCCCCCCCTCCCCTTCCTTCAGTCATCCTTGCCTTTTTTTAATCCAGATAGTTCCATTTAATTCAAATCAAAGACTATGAAGTGGCTCTTATCTTTCATTTGAAAGTCATTTTTGTGTGTGTGTGTGTTGTTTTTTTTTTTTTTTAAGTGAGGCAATTGAGGTTAAGTGACTTGCCCAGGGTCACACAGCTAGTAAGTATTAAGTGTCTGAGGCCGGATTTGAACTCAGGTACTCCTGACTCCAGGGCCGGTTCTCTATCCACTGCGCCACCTAGCTGCCCCGAAAGTCATTTTTTTAAAAAAGCGTGACTTTAGCTAGGCATTTTTACTTTTACTCTTTCCTAATTGTCAAATGGAAGGCACCCTTTTATAGGAAAGAAATTTCCAGTCATTAGATAAAGATTGAGAAAGAACAGTGTTGAGGGGCCCGGCCCCTGGAAAGCTGAGTGTGGAATCAGGAAACCCTGAGTTCAAAGCTTGCCTCAGACATTTGCTAGCTGCATGATCCTGGAAAAAATCACCCAACACCTTTGGACCTCAGTTTCCTTATCTGTAAAATGAAGGGTATCACTGGATGACCACTAAGGTCTCATCCTGCTCTCCTACTCTGTGATCCGTGAATTATGGTAGTCCTTCTTAACTGCCTGATCTGATAGTATTCTCTTTTAGAATGAGAACTAATGGGAGGGACAGAAAGGGATTGTCCCATTAGCTTCTCTCCTTACAACTCCCTAACTCTCCAAATATCATGGGATAAGGGGCAGCTAGGGGGCGCAGTGGAGAGAGCACCGGCCCTGGATTCAGGAGGACCTGAGTGCAAATCCAACCTCAGACCTTTGACACTTACTAGCTGTGTGACCCTGGGCAATCACTTACCCCCAATTCCTCACCAAGAAAAAAAAATCATGGGATCTTAGAGCAGTTAGTCAATTTTCACCAGGTTCTCCAGGAATTTGTTTGTTCTGCTCTATCTCCAGTCTGCCACACAAATACAGGTCCCCTTCAGATATGTATAGCACATAGTAGGTGCTTAGTAAATGCTGGCTAACTGATCCCTTCTGGCTTTTCCATTTGGGCCTAGATCAGGTTTTCTTTGCTTAACCCCTATCTTTTGTCCTCTTTACCCAATTATACATTGTATGGTTTGGGGATGGGGGAATTTTCATTTTTAAATATATATGTGTGTGTGTGTGTGTGTGTATGTATTTGTTTCATTAAATATTTCCAAATTACATTTAAAAATTTTTAACATTCATTTTTTTAAAATTTGAATTTTAAATTCTCTTTTCTTCCCACTCCTTCCTTATCCCTTGAGAAGACTAGCAATATGATGTAAATTATACATGTGAAGTCATGCAAAACATTTCCGTGTTAGCCATGTTGCAAAAGAAAACACACACACACACACCCCTAGAAAAGTAAAGTGAATTAAGTGTGCTTCAGTCGGCACTCAGAATTCATCAGTTCTCTCTGGAGACGGATAGCATTTTTCATCAGGTGTCCTTTGGAATTAAATGCCTTGAATCATTGTCTTGATCAGATTAGCTAAATCTTTCACAGGTGATCATCATACAATGCTGTTACTATGTACAATGTTCTCCAGGTTTTGCTCACTTCACTTTTTTACATCATTCATATGTCTTCCCAAGTTTCTTTGAAACCATCTGCCTCATCAACAATTTGTTCAGCCATTCATTTGAGGAATTTTTCAAGATTTCGTTGAACTGGGTATTTCATTGGCATGGGGCAGTAGTTATCAAAGTATGGTCCAAGGAACCCTGGGCTCCTTGAGATTCTTTAAGGGGATCTGTAAGCTCAAAACTATTTTCATAATAATGCTAAAGTCGTTTTCATTTCTAATACAGTAAATATTGTTAGGTAGAACCCACATAAAAGTTCTTTAGGAGTTCCACAATAATTTATAAGAGTGTAAAGAGGTCCTAAGACCAAAAAGTTTGAGAAGCACCGGGACAAGGGGACTCCTTGGTGCCTTTCCTTGTGGGCTCAGTACTTAGCGCAATGCCTGCTAAATAGTAGATATTCCATAAATGCTTGCTGACTGACTTACTGAACTTATAATATTATATAACTTCCTTTGGCAATGAGTGGTTACGGAACTTGCCCAAGGTCACACACTGAGTGTGATGAGGTATGATTTAAATGTAGGTTTTCCTGACTCCAAGTTCTCAATCTACTACAGGTCATCTATCTTTCAGTGTAATGTTAATGCAATCACTCTATCCCCTCCTACTCTATTACTTCCATTTCTATTACATTATATAAAAATGTCTTTAAAAGAAGTATCCCTGAGTTCCATCCTCTTGGTTAAAAGCAGTTCTGTGGGGTTTTGGGGGGGATTTTTGGTCAAATGATTTTATAAAACTAGCTAAACATTGTTTCATTTAAATTATTTATATTTTATTTATATTATTTCTTTTATCTTTTTTTTTTTTTTTTGGCTGGGCAATGGGGGTTAAGTGACTTGCCCAGGGTCACACAGCTAGTAAGTGTCAAGGGTCTGAGGCTGGATTTGAACTTAGGTCCTCCTGTATCCAGGGCCGGTGCTTTATCCACTGTGCCACCAGCTGCCCCCCTATATTATTTCTTTTAAATCAGTCTCTTGTGTCTAGCATATAGTGGGTTTTTAATAAATGATTGATTGAAAGTAATTGAAAATAAAAATTCTACCTGAAAACCCTTTATTCTGAAACCCTTTTTTGCATTTCCTAAAAATGGTCTTGGACCTTGTTTTCGTCAGGGTTATTACTCATTCCTTCTGATCAGAACAATTCACAAAACCTTTTAAGACTTAGTAGATGAGTACTGTGCTTTTACCATGACTGAAGACTTGTCCCATCCCATCTACTTCCTGGAAGCAGCCAGGCCAGGGCCTTCATACCACAGGGAAATCAAATGGCTGAGATCACTGGCCCTATTCTTGCCCTTCCCCATCTTACTTGTCCTACTAGAGCTGGTCCTTCCTTGTCCTAGCTTTGGAAAACCCCCCAGGTGCCTCCCTTACATTTCAGATGTGATTGGACAGTGTCTTTCAAATTTGCAAGTCCAAAATTTCAACTATTAAAAAAAAAAACACAACAACTGGTGTAACCCTTCTTTAAACCTTGTTACTCCATAGCTTATGAATTCCTAATGAGTGCGTGACTGATTGCTAAGAATCAGGCTAAGTGCATTGTAAAACAGTATTTGAAAGTTGCATTTTATCCTCAAGCCTCATGGATTTGCTAAAGGCATACAAAATCAAGAGCCCATTTCTTTTTCAATTTGGTGATTTTGAGGAAAAAGAACATCAAGGAACCAAGAGTAACGATAGATAAGTTCTAACCAACATAACCTAAAGCCAAAGCCTGTGTATCTGGAAATAATAATACACAAAACAGCCACTGCCTTCTTGTAAACAGAGAAGTAAATGTAAAATATGGGCTAAGTCAATACAAATTTTATATTTATAAGGAGAGAGGGCACAAACAAGTGGAGGTGGGAAAGAATGCGGATTAAGGCAGGGGTTCTTAACCTTTTGTGTGTCTTGGACCCCTTTGGCCCAGTCTGGTGATATCTTTGGGTCCTCAGAATAATGTTTTTAAATGTACCAGATGAACTTGATGGGCTTGCAAAGGAAACCAATTATATTGAAATGTAGCTATTTGTTGATCTCTCTGTCTGTTTACCTATCTGTGTACACACACATATATGCTGTACACATAGATATACACACCTTCTACATACATACATACATACACTCACCAATCCTTGTTAAGTAATCCTGAACTAATTCCCCCATTAGAATGTAATCTGAATGAGGGCAGGGAAATATTAGGAAATATAATTTAGGGCCGTAGAAGTTCTTAAGGAAATGTAAAGGAGAGAAAGAATTGCTACTAAAAAGATTTCAGAAAAAAGGGTTTTCAGGTTGAATTTTCCTTTCAATTAGTTTTAAAATCTGACCTTTTTCTTTTTTCTTTTTCTTTTTTTCGACTTCCAGACCTTAGCACAGAGCTCAGTACATAGAAAGTGCTAAATAAATGCTTGTTGACTAAGGACTAAATCTGTGATTAGGAAAGGCTGCCTCGAGTCTCAGGAAAGAGCACTAGAGCTCAGGTAGGAGGAATTTCACAGAAGGCAACTCAGGCCCACCTTGGTTCCCATTAGATATGAAATTAGTGGGCCGGTATTTTCTGTGACTAAAAGACAGAAGCGTAATTGTACTGCAGAAATGAACTGAAAAATCAGCCTGGTGTAGTGGGGAGAAGGCTGGATTTGCAACCAGAATAACGGGGTTCAGGTGATTCCTGCTAACCTGGGACTCATCTCTTCCTGTACAGAATCATCTTATGACCTCAAGACTTGTAGAACAAAGCGAGTGGAAATGAAGCAAGACATTTGTTAGCAAAATTCTGTTTCTCCATAATCAGGTATCAGCACATTTATGACTCAGCCTACTTGTGCCTCTAGCAAAAGCACATTTGAAAGGTATTTCACACAGTCATTCTGTGCCTCTTCCTAGAGCCACAATGGCAGCTTATCCTTTAACAAGCATTTATAAAGCACTTACTGTATGCCAGGTGCTTTGCCTGACACTAGGGATACAACTACAGAAATTAGGTCCCTCTTGCCCATAAGGCACCATTGATGGCTACTCCTTGGTTCTTCTGTCTTCCTTCATAAGGAAATTGGCCTTTGCGGGAGCGGGGGAAGGAAGGAGTGAGCACTTATCGAACCTCCTGTGTACCAGACACCCTGCTGAGAGCTTTTTACAAATATGATCTGATTTGATCCTCACAACAGTTTGGTGAGGTACCGGCTACTCTTCTCCCCATCTTACAGTTGAGGAAACTGAGACAAACAGGATAAGTGACTTACCAGTGGTCCCCGGGCTGAATTGCAACTCCAGGCTTTCTGACTTTCGGCCTCGTGCGCTGTGCACTGGCCCACCATTTCCTTCGAGTTGGAAGGGTAGAGTAAAAATGATGGGGATAATTAGGGTCCCAGAAAAATAAGAGGGTAATGAGAAAGCATCTGGCTGCTTTAAATGAATTCAGATGTCCAAGCTCAGGCAGATTACAACTCAGGAACATGGAAGGACTTGGAGATGCTACCTCTGGACCAGTGGGGTAATTAATCGCTGCAGAATCATGGAATCTGTGATACAGAAAATGGGCAAGTCCTGTCCAGATTTACCAAAAAAGGATAAGAGTGGGCCAGCAAGTTGGTCTTTCACAAACATAAGGAAGGGGGCAGGATAAAGTGTTAAATAACCATAAAAATTCAAGCATGTCAGGTGAACTTTTTTATGAGGTTGAAATGAGTCCCATGAGTGAATCAGAGAGGAGGAAGCAACTCTGTAGGTTGGAAAATGACAAGCCACACCCAGATGAGCTTTAAACCCTGTCCAGGAATCACCTGATGGACAGAAATAATTGGATTGAACTGTAGGAAGGGATTTAAGAAGTTCCTTGGCAGGGAGAGCAGAAGCATGGATAGGGGCAGGGCTCTGGGACTGAGGCCACTTGGGTGGATCAGGCCCCGCGTGAAGTGATTCAGGACAAAACCTGCATTACTTAAACACACCCCACACCACCCCATGATGACAGACAGAGAGGAATCATGTATCTCTTCCCCCTGAGCTCCTTCATGGACCCCAAAGCCTTTCCCCCAGGTGCTGGTTTTTTTCACCCTTGTTCTTTTAAAAGCTTATTTTGTCTTCATAAATAGTATCAACCACCAGTATTTGCTACTTGGAGTGGATTGTATTGGGAATGCAGTTGGAAGGAGACAACTGAGTGAGAAATGTCCCCAGAGTTTTGGGCCAAACAGTGAGGTGTTTTGCCAAAATTTCTGTCTCGGGCTGGGATTTCAGAGCTTGCATAAGGATAAAGAGAATTAAACGTATCTTGGTGCTGCTGTCCAGAGGGAAGAAAGGTTACACCTGGAAAGCCTTCTGCACCACGAGTCAGCCAGATGTGGAGGGAGGGGCAAATCGGAGTGAATAGGATCCGACTCCCAGCCCACCTCACTACCGCTCCATGTAAATGCCAGAAAATACAGATTGGGGAACTACTGTCATGAATAGGATCATGTCTGCCAAATAACCTCTTAGGGTGCAGCGCTCAAAGAGACCTTAGAAATTATCTTTTATAGATGAGGGAGCTGATTCCCATGGAAGCGACATGACGTCCTGGAGGCAAGAGCCACACCGTGGCCCCATGATCCTTCTCTGGTCCACACTAATTGGCTATGTCAGTTACTGGAAAAATTATAGAACATATCATTAAGTAGGCAGTGATCGCTGGGAGCTCTGCTGGGTTCATAAGGGCATAGGGACTTCAACCGGCCATCAAGCCCCTTTTACAGATGAGGAAAATGGGCCACAGAACACAGGTAAGTGACCTGCCCAACTTCACTGGGATAATGAGCCCCGGAGATGGCAACCAGGTCCAACATAAGCCCCTAACCAGAAAGGGTATACTCACCAGCCCTACCCTCCTGTGATTGTATGCCCCAGCCTCTGGCAGATGCCTGTCTGTAACTGGACTTCCCCACCACCACACACACTACCGCCAGACCTTTTCCTCTTGAAACACACCCTTAGGACATTTAATTCACTCAGAGGGCTCCTCAGAAATCCATAGGTAGCCCCGTTGTAGGAAGAAGGGAAGCCAAGAAACTGTGGCTGTTGACCAAGGTTCCTCCCTCCTCCTCGCTGCTCTGTTCTCTCTACCACTGCAGCATGGTGCTGAATCTCTAGCATCCTCAGCAGCTCTGAGCCAGCGATGGGATTAAGAGCCTTTGTTTAATGATCACCCTCTGGGGAGATTCACTGGGTGGGGGCTGCTCCCCCTCCCTCTCGGAGCTAGATTCTATGAGCTGTTCCCCTTCTTTGTTCTGGGTGCTTCTCATCTTTGTGGATTGTGGAGCGAGGCGTTGGTAGATATCACGGCAAAAGAAGGTGGCATCAAGATGCTTCCGGTCAATCATTTCTGCTCAGCCCCAGCTGATAGGATCACGGAAAGCAAAGGGGCGAGCAGAGTGAAAGCGAACTTGAGGAGTTTTGACTTTGTTCCTAGTCTACAAGTTCTGAAGCTTTCTTGATAAGATGAGGGACCAGTTTTGCTGTGTCCCTGAGGTCCTTTTGAAAGCAAGCTTGTCAGCTCTAAGCAGGCGTTTGAGGCAGCAGGAGAGCCCTGAGTAATGTAGCTTGTTGCAGCGGAGAAGAGGACGGGCTAGGGAAAAGCACCCACTTTTTGAGATCGAGGGCCTGGGGGAGAAGAGATGCCTCTAGGTTGGCTTTCAGTAAAGCTACTCTCTCACTATAAAGCAGGAGGCCAGAGATGAGGCCGGACAAAGCCTTGAGGAACAGGAGCCCATGAATCAAAGAAAGGAGCTGGTTTGGGATTCAGGAGAGAAGGGGCATCTGGGAGCCCAGCTAAGGAGGAGGACAGGCCTAGAGAGCAGAGCCAGGCCACCCGAAAAAAGATACCGGCTTCCTGTTGTTCCAGAGGTTTGAGTTGCCTTGGCTGCGTGTGTGCCCCTCTTCTGGTATGTTCTGTACATGTAGCCACTCTTCCCCCCACGCTGTATGTATTTGTGGGAGAATGCAGCCAAAGATTATGGGGGAATGTTTTTAGCTACTGCTTTCCTATAAGCCATCTCAATAAATGTCTTTTCTTTGAGTCCATTGTGCCTTTTAAAGGGAAGTCCACCAATGGGAGGGACAGGGAGAACCATGAGCTATGGTCCCAAAGAGAGCCTTTCAAGTGGGCCTTGGGGCCCACTCAAAACCTTCAAGTATTGAGTTAGGCAGGTAACCCTCCTGTGCTACATGGAGTATCTTGTTTTCATCCAATTATTTGACACAGTCCCTTTTAATATCCTTGTGTCTATGGAAGAAAAATCAAGTCTTGTGTGATCATGTAGTCAGCTGGATTCATAATTAGTTGAACAACTACACCCGGCCAGTCGCCATTAATGGGTAGAGGCCAATGTGTAAGGACTTGTAAAGTGGCACTTTGGTTGGGGGTGAGGACTGTTCAAAAACAAAAAAAGACAAAGTGTCCTTTCCTCATGAAGCTTATGCTATCCCAGCAGAGAGAACATATAAACAGAAAAGAAAAGATGACAGACTCTGTATAAGCAATTTCTTGTGATCATCTGGAATTTCTACTTGAAACCAAATGTAGTTGGATGCTCAATAGCTGTATTTAAATATTTCGAAGGTCTCTCATTTGGAAAAAAAATTAAATTTGCTCTGTGTAACTGTAGAGGATGAAAATAAAAGGCGGAAATTACAGAGGAATCCAATTTCAGAGTGGTTCAGCAATGGAAGGTGATGCTTAGTGGGATGATGAGTTCCCCATCACTGGAAGTATACAAGTTGAGGCTTCATAACCCCTTGTCAGGGATTTTGCTCAGAGGATCTCTACATTCATGGGGAGATGGGGCCCTGTCCTCTAGGACCTAGCTTCTTAAACTGTGGGCTCACATAACTGAATGTGGGGGTCACAAAAAATGTGGCAACAGTAAAAAAATTATGTATACTTATTTTATATACCTATTTACCTGGGGTGGTTTAAACATTGCTCAGGTAAAAAGGGGTCACAAATGGAAAAAGGTTAAGAAGCCGTGTTCTAGGGTGCCTGGCGGAAGGTTCTATCCTTGAAAGCAGCTAAGTGAGCTGAAGATCATGCACAAGTTTGGGATCTTCCCTACGAAGAAGCCCTGAACCACGAACACATAAAATATGCAATACATTCAGGCACATGATGCAGGCAATTCATCATAGTATCCTTAAAAGGGTTTTGTGTATCCACCTTTAATATATGACTGTGGTTTTTTCGGCTCTCAGGTCTCATTACAGACATCCCCTTTATGTAATGAATCATAATAGCATTCAGAATTGAATTCCCAAGAATCACTTTAAAGAGCATGGAAGACTGTAATTCTTTAATTCTTTATACCCTGCATAGAGTATTTTAGCTAAAAGCAGTTTATTCAAGCTCTGACCCTGCAAATCTCCTGCAGTATGTATCACACATACTGCACCGAGCTAGCCCATGAGCTTCCAGTGCGAAAGGTCTTGCATCTTTTTATCATCATTCATCGCCACTGCTAGGCATGTTAAATAAACGCCTGTGATTTCATGTTCCCCTTTTGATGTGTGTAGAAATTTGTCAGTGTTGTCGAGTTCACATAGGATTGTGTGTTCATTTCAGTCATAACCCCTATGTTAGAAGATCCCCATCATGTCATTTTGCTTCCAATCAGGCTGACACTTGGTATTTTGCCAACCTGCCAAGTGCTTTTCTTTTCCTTAATATCTGCTTCGAGTTATCTCATAACGGACTCATTTTACATTAATACTGATAATTGACATTTACAGAGCAGTTTAAGGTTTGCAAAGTGTTTAACAGAGATCATGTCATTTGAATCATGTAGTGCCCCAGTAGAGTCAGCACCAAAGGTCATCTTATTGAGGAAACTGAGGTCAAAAGAAGTGAAATCGGTTGCTCACATCGTCCAACTAGAAATCATCTCAGTCCAGATTCCTTACATGGGAGTTCTGGGAAGAGCTGGACAGTCATAAGGTGGGGAGAGCCCAGTGTGAGAAGTAGGCCAGTGATGGAGTGAGGAAGGTTTCCCTAGAGCTTAGCCGAGACCAAGTCAAGCTTTTATGCTCTTATCTTGGGAAATAGGGAGAGATGTGGACCAGGTGAAAGAATAGTTAGATAAACTTGGATCTGTTGTCGAGGCTAACTCTAAAAAGTGACCGCCAATGGCCGGGAGCTACTAAGTAGCCTCTCACTTTTGGGCTGCATTCACAAACTGGCTGCTGTGGGCTTTGTTGTAAGAAGGATTTCTGTTCACATGTGGGTTGGCCCTTGATGGCAATCCTCCCGGGCCTCAGTTTCCTCCTCTGAAAAATAAAAGGAATAGACCAGATGGGCTTCTTAGGGATCCTTCCAGCTCTAAATACAGGAACTCATGAGGTCCTGTGCTTCTGTGCCTTTGCGTGTATATACATGTGAGTTCTGAATGGGACTGAGGGAATCTAGTGGAGAATTGTGTTACTTAGCCTTCTACTTAGTCACTTATTCAGTTACTTAGACCTCTCTGACTTGCGTTCAAATCTAGCCTCAGACACTTAGTGGCTGTGTGACTCTGGGAAGTCATTTAACTGTTGTCTACCTCAGTTTCTTCTCTGTAAAATCAGGGTAATAATAGCACCTGCCTACCTGGATTGTTGTAAGGTTAAGATGAGATAATATTTTTAATGTGATTTGCACATCTCAACGCACCAGATCAATGCTAGCAACTGTCAGTGTTGCATAGAGGTGAGGTGCTCTTCAGTCCTTGAAAGTTATAGCGGCAGAGCATAGTCTTAACAGGTCCTACCTTGCAGAAAGACATTTCAGCCAGTGTTATTGGAGCGCATCTGTCATCCTAGAAAAATCAGTCTTGCTAACCAAGTTGGCCATTAGATGGTTCCTTTGGCCACAGTAAGACCCAAACCAGCCACCCATTTTTATAAGAGTCTTTTTTTTTTTTTTTTTTTTAGTGAGGCAGTTGGGGTTAAGTGACTTGCCCAGGGTCACACAGCTAGTAAGTGTTAAGTGTCTGAGGCCAAATTTGAACTCAGGTACTCCTGAATCCAGGGCTGGTGCTCTATCCACTGTACCACCTACCCCCCCCCCCCATTTATAAGAGATCTCAGCAGCTTGCATCTTGCAAACTCATAGACAAGTGATCCTTCAGCCCATTGTTTATTTTCTAAAATTGTACATAAAGGAAGGTAGTTCTGCTCTGAATTCCCAAAGGCCAGCTTACATATGGAAACCAAATGTTGGCTGGTGTGCATATATCTGATTTTTATTTATTTGCCTTACTTGATAGTGAATTTGGCCCCTTAAAAAAATAGTCTATGAATGTAGACTACAGAAAATGTAATCCTTTTGTTTTGGTAAACAAATATTCTTTTGGTTGTCTGGTGCCAGCTGGGTGGTTAAAGTTCTGCTGCTGTAGGCAAAACGTTTGATTTTCAAATAAAAAAAGCCAAATGAGTTAATATCCTTTGGAAGGGTTTCTTGGTTAAGTGTAGAAAAGTGATGTCGGTGAGATCTCAGCTGGGAGCAAAGTGCCTTGGTAGCAAGGGGCTATTTATAAACTGGAGAAGGTTCTATGAAAATAGGTTAGACTGGAAATCTGAGCACAAAAAAATGAAGCTTGATTTTAAAGTAGGAAAAATAAGATTCACTCTTTGTGCATCCTTCATTTGGTGATTTTATTTTGTCTAATATTGTTAAAGGTGCTTTTACATTGGAATTGGAACATCCTGATTCTTACTGAGACGCCTCTAGTCTTGTTGACTCTCAGTCCACGTGAACAGAGAGTCAGAAGAGCATCAGGACAGTGGTTTCACATGCTCCTCTCCAGCCATAATTTAAGCTGAGTTTACTATTAAACTGTCCAATTAAAGGAGGAGCCCAGGGCAGTGTCAGTATATGGGATGCTAGAGTAGAAGGACCTCCTTAAGAGTCACAAGAGTTGGGTTCAAATCCTAGCTCTGCCACTTCTTACCTGTGTGACCTTGCCCATCCACTTCATCTTTCTGGAACTCTGTTTCCTTGTCTGTAAAATGATGGGGGTAGACTCAATAAAGGGGAAGCTCTGATTCTATGACCCTGTGATTTCTGAATCTCCGCCTCTCATCCATCCATCTTCTTAGCATCAGTCTTGGATCAGGGCTTCCTCTTCAGCTCTCTGCCCAGGACCTCCCCCGGCACCATCCCTCCCCATCTTAGAATTCATCTTCATAGTGAGCATTTCTGTCGCTCCTAAGGTTGGCAAAGGACTTTGCTAACTCATTTGATCCTCTCAATTACCCTGTGAAGTAGGTGCTCTCATTATGTCCATTTTACTGACTCTGAGCAAAACAGAGCTCTCCTTCCCCTAGACCTCCTCCTCTTCCTTCCCCCCTCCCTCTCCCATTTTAAATTAGTGATACTTCTATTCACCCCATTCTGCCCCTGTAAGACCAAACTCAAATGCCACCTCGTCTCTATATCCTCAGTTGTTGATTTCTGCCCAAAGCACTTCATATAACAACTCGTTCTTTTCTTAAACACTTGACCCACTATAAATATTTGCGTTTGTTATATATTCACTTTATTAGACAAACAGGACTGGTGTAGGCAGGCATAATATCTTATCTATTTTCCATCTCCCCCAGAGCCCAGCATGTCGCTCACTACCTCATGGTCCTTTAGTGTATGTTTATTTCATTGAATTCATCCAGATGATAACTTTTTAAATGCTTAAAGATCGTTTTTTCTCCCTCTCTCTCCTCCCTCTCTCTCCCAGTACTTAAGCAGATTTTGGGTTGGGTTTTTCCTTCTCGTCCTGCTCATTACTCTCCTTTGGACACATTCCAGCCTTCTCATGTTCTTCTTACAACATGGTGCCACCGCTGGGCAGCGAGCTTCTTCCCTGTTCTAGATATTGGCTTTCTTTTAAAGTGGTGACACTGTATGTATCTTTGTAACTCTCTCCATGCCTGGCAATAAACTGTTGTGTGTACAAGTCACCCTGGACATTTTTTTTTTAAGGCGAACAAATGAAAGAACAGTTCATCTACATATTTGCCCCCGATAGACTTTGATTTCCTTAGATCTGATCTCTGATTCTTGGTCTTTGGCTTGGCCATATACCAAATTTAGCCATACACCTTAACACTTCTCTAAGATCAGACAGGTTTTCCTAGTTAAAAGAAAGTAAATGATGGAGTAATTGGCCAACAGATTCAAGCTAGTCAATTTGGATCACCCTGTGCCTTTCATGTTCTCTTATATTTTAATGATAAATATGATTCTTTAAACAGATTTATATGTTGCACATATACTTGTATGTGACTAATTAAATACCTGTACTCAGTTCCACAGAATGATATACTTTATTTTTCTGGTCTTGAATAACATGTCTAACCTATTCCCTCTTCCTAATTCCTCCCTTTCAAATCCTCACAGGAAAAAAGCTTTTCATTATTTAAAGATAGAGAAGAATTATCTGTATTTGTTGGAACTGAAAAAAAAAGAATTGGCTTAGATTCTGAAAAAGAATAAAATTTCTTTAGAGATGGAAGAGAAATCACTGAATATACAGTTCATGAATCACAGGGATGTTGGCAACATTGAGTTCTAATGAGGTAATTTTTGTAGAAATGGATTCATTATGGTGTTGTCTTGTGATGTTTTTCATCAGCCAGGGACAAGTCTTCCGCCTGTTTGCCAGTCTACTGGGAGGAATTCTGCTTTAAAATTTTTGGTTTATTCATTTGATTTTAATTTGTTAATGTCACAGATTCAATTGCAGAGCCTCTAGCTGATTTCCAAGTTTTCAAAAGTCTTTCTTTTTCTTTTGCTGAATTGCTCATCATATTTTCACCATCATTAATGATAGTTAAATGTGTTGTCTAAACATGGTGGTGGGGAGAATGTTTGTAATAGAGTTTTGCGAATTAAGTGATGCTTCCTGAAAGTGAGGAAACTATTAATATATCTTTAGAAATTTGTGAGGCCCTGACATGGGCCCACCAGGGGCTTTTTAAATGTGCTTACAGCTGGGATTTTTTAAAAGAATGTAGAGTTCTTTGGATGCTCCCTTTCCCACAAACCTCCAAAAACTTTTGAATTAAAAATATTATTTTTTCTGTATTAAGATCAAAAGTGGAAAGAGTAGCAAGAACATTACTCATGGCTGAACAAGTTGTGGTATATGATTGGGATGGAATAAATACTACTGTGCTGTAAGAAATGGTGTACTCAATGATCTTAAAAAAACATGGAAAGACTTGAGAACACTGTATACAGTAAGAGCAATTGTTTTTTAAAGAATGACTGAGTTAAATAAGTCATTTTGACTATTACAAATACCCAAATTCACTATCTGTATCCAGAGAAAGAACTGATAAATAGAAATATGTATAGAATAATTTTACATGTGTGTATGTATGTCTGTGTCTAAGGTAGGCATCTCTAGAGTGGGGAGGGGAGGGAAAAAAAAGAAAAAAGAAATTTACATAATAACTTTATTATATTTAAAAGGAATAGCAAGTTGTACATAATAGATTTGCAGTTTCATTTGAAGTTATCTTTTTTATTATATGATGCTCTGGAAATGCTTGTTTTATTCCACAAATTAAAAATAAAATAAAGAAATGTGGGAAAAATTATAAAGAAAAATATCTTGGCATCACCATCATTAAGATATATGTATGAGTTAGAATAGATAAAGGATATTGATGGGCATGGACTCAAGAACACCTAGGTTTGAATCCTGACTAAGGGTCTTTGTTATCCTGAGAAAGTTCCTTGACTTTGCTTTCCCTCAAGCAAACCCTATGATCCTCATCTACCACAGCAGGTTTTGGTGGAGGTAGATACCATACTGGGAATTTCACAGATCTGTCTCAAATATATACAGTGGTTGTGGTTATTTAAAAAAAAAAATGCAAACTGATTTGTGTGTGGTTTACCAACATTGGGCTTGTTAATAGCAACACCTCATTTATGTATTCTTCTCATTCACCTATTCCAGCATAAATGAGTTTCGGTATGCAGTCACTTTGAGGCTGAGCTGAATGTTAAACATAAACTTGACCACAGCTCAGACAATGTCAACCTTAAACCATCTTCAATTTATGAAGTATCCCCTTCCTACTTCTACCTCCCCGTTCTCCACAACATTAGCCGGTTGGGGTAGTAGGCGGACCAATGCTCTGTCTGGCATTCAGAGCCCCCTCCTACCTTTCCAGTCTTTTTACGCCATACTCCAGCACCCTTGCTTCCATCCAGTGACACCGGCCTCGAGGATACTCCATGGACAAGAGCCTGACCCTGAGCTCTGGCCATTGTCACTGGCCACTGTCCTCTAGCATCCATCTTCTATAGGAATCACCTCCCTCCATTCCAGTGCCTCCCCTCTGCCTATCCCTTCCTCCTCTTTGTCCTGCTCACGGCTTGTTTGTGTCTTTTGTTTGTGTGTCATCTTCGCCGTAGGTTGTGAGCTTCTTGGGGGCAGGGCCTGTCTTTTTGCCCTTTTTGTACCCCAGCACTTAGCACCGTGCTTGGCACCAAGTAGGCCTTTACTGAATGTTCATTGAAATGAATTTAATGGAATTGTTGGGAAGAGTGCACTATCTTCTGCTCTACCGGGAAGGAAGACGGCAGGAGCAGATCCGCTGTCTGGCTAATGGTTGATGCCGGCTCACTCCTCAACAGCTCTTTTTGATATGAGTGATAGGGGAGCTTTTGGACGGCCTGTGGGCTATCGTTTTGCCTGGGTTCTCCTGGGTGAAGCTGAAATGTCTGTAGGCACCGCTCTCTGCTTCTGTGTTAGGAATGGGCACAGGGACACATGTTGGTTTTGGGCATAGGACCCTGTGAAAATGGGAGAAGCAGGATGGAGGAAAGGGAAGCTTTATTATCAGACAAGGTAACTGAACCCTCCCCCGATTCGAGAACCGGCCTGCGCCCCCCCCCCCACACACACACACTCACAAGGTTCATGCCTTATCTTGAGGAGAGAAAAGTCAATTCCAATTTAGGGAAAGGTTTTTGTCAAGCTTTTAAAGTAAGTCTATATACTGCAATATCTGGTGCCCCTATTTTGCCAATGAGGAAAATCAATCAAATTGGGTTTTTAGTCAATCAGATTGAGCCCTTACCATGTATGGAGAGCCTTGTAGTCCAAGGCAGAGAAGAACTTGTGTTATTTATTCTACTCTAGACTAGAGGGCCAAGCCAGCGGCAGAGGGAAGAGGGGCCGGGGTCCTGGATTTGTGATCAGAAGACTTAGGATCCCATCTCTCACACTCATTAGAGTTGTGGGACCCTAGACACTTAGACTTCCCAGGCCTGTTTCCTCATCTGTAGAAAGAGGGGAGTTGGGCTGGATGACCTTGGAGGTCCCTGTTCATTCCTGGTCCATGGATCCTCTGATCTTAACAGACCCCTGGCTTTAACACTAAAGAGATCATTGGTATCCTTGGTGAGAATGGGGGAGGGGGAGATGATTGCAGGTACTAGAGAAGTTGAAAGGGAAGTGGAAAAGTGGAGGCAGAAATTTTAGATGACTCTTGCTGGACTGTTCAATGGGTAATGGTGAGATAAAGGCCACAGCCTTGAGTGGGCCAGCGAGGAAAGGGGGGACATTTGAAGACAGAGAGAAGAAACCAATGGGGTGGGGGCTGGCTGGGGAGAGGATAGTGAAGATAAGGTCCGGGAATGAAAGGAATGGGACCATGGGCACCACTGGAAGGAGGTATTAGCCTTGGGAGAGAGGAAAGGAAGAGATAGAAGGGGGGAGGAAAAGATTTATATCTATCTATGCCTCCTTTTCCGAGGTGCTTGGTGTACTATCAATCCCAACTGCCCTTGTCTACGTGTAAAACAGACTGACCGAAAAGGCAGATTCCCAGCCAGAACAAAAATTTAAAAGAATATTTTTGAGCTAAAATCAACAACAACAACAATAGCAACACTTTGCTGCATAAAACACTGCCAAGAGCTGGAGGAGAGATCAAGTTTAGATTTAATACCATGCTTTCCCATCATGTGTCTTATAGTCTAGGAAGGCAATGTCATAGCCACAAGTAACTCTAATGTAAAAATTATACTGAATGGGAAAGCTGGAACGCTAATACACTATTGGGGGAGTTGTGAAAAGATCCACCCCTTCTGGAGAGCAATTTGGAACTGTGCCCAAAGGGCTATAGAACTGTGCAATAGCCTTTGATCCAGCAATACCACTGCTGGGTTTATATCCCAAAGACATACCAAAAAAGGAGAAAAAGACCTATTTGTACAAAAATATTTATAGCAGCTCTTTTGTGGTGGCTAAGACTTGGAAATCAAAGGAATGCCCATCAATTGGCGAATGGCTAAACAAGCTGTAGTATATGATGGTGATGGAATATTATTGTGCTATAAGAAATGACAAGCAGGATGATTTCAGAAAGGCCTGGAAAGACTTGTATGAACTGATGTATAGTGAAGTGAGAACCAAGAGAACACTGTGCACAGAGACAGCAATGTTGTTTGATGAACTATGAATAATTTAACTATCTTCAGCAATACAGTGGTCCAAGACAATCCCAAAGGAGTAATGATGAAGCATATTATCCACTTTCAAAGAAATAACTGATATTGATGGAACACATACTGAAGCATGCTATTTTTCACTTTCATTTTTTCTTTTATTCAAGTTTTCTTTTACAAAATGACTAATATGTTAATGTTTTACATAATAGTACATATATAACCTATATCTGATTTCTTAATGCATCAATGAGGGAGGGAAGGAAGGATAAAAATTGGAACCCAAAATAATAAAGAAAAATGTTTATCACTTTAAAAAATTAAAAACAAAAAATTATACCGAATTAATTCATAAGAAACATGAGAACCAAGTGTAAGGGTTTTGGTAGGGGGAGGAAAAAGGCATTATCAATTGCTTAATTTTAAATGAATTTACTAATATCACTTTTGCAATACGTGGGGAAGTAAAAAATATGTAATATCTGTATTTTAATGCAACATCTATATCTCTATATAATATCTACAATAATAGCTATATTTTAGGATTAGATGATATCAGTCTGCTGAATTATGCCCTAACTTTTTTCAGTGTTCATTTAAATCTTACCATGCCCTTTGTAACTCATGTTCTCTTTTTTCTTTCTCTAACTTATTTAAAGCTAACAGAGTGATGCTTCTTTCCAAATTAGAGCAATAGCCTTCATTTTTAAGATGTTCTCAAGTTGACTTTAAAGCATCTCACAAAAGCCTTTTGTAGCCAAGCTACCCAGTAGTTCCATATAAAATCACAAAATCCAAAAGATTACTGAGAAATGTCTTCTCTCTTGTTAAATTTTGTTGTAAAAGATGTCAGTGAGAATAACGGGCCTCAGAGTAAGTTGAATTGTTGTGGGTCCATAAGAATAATGTAGTGATATTTGTCATCTTGATGAAAAGGCATTAGATTATTGCTTTTATTGAAGCTTAAATCTGAGTCCTTCATCACATCTTTTATTCATGTGTTGACAGGATTCTAATGGTGGTTGGAGGGGGAGTCTTTTCGCGATCTTTTAGTGGTTGTTTGAGGTATGGGTGAAAGAATTGCCTGTGGTGCCCAACAGATCCTTTTTCTCAAACAGAAATGGCTCATGCATCATTGAACCAGTTTCCAGTAGAGACCTACAAGTGGTCTCAGCAAATTGGTCTCAAAGCGGGGGGAAAAAAAAAAGCCACTGGGAAGTTTGTCACATCTTTTGTTTCTATAGATAAAATAATGAGAGTTCTTTTAGCATTTAATGGACCATGTATTTTCATTTAAATGCTGTAGCACTAATTTTATTGGGAAATGTTTGTGATTTTAGAACATCATTTCTTTCTTCAAGGTCTCCTCCCCCACCCAAATAGTGAGGGTGTTTTTATGGCTTTAAGTGCTAGGATCATCATGTCTCCCCTTGAGACCAGCCAAGGGAAATTGGTGACATTTTCATCTTCTAGTATCAACATAACATAAAACATCTGCTGGTGTAGGGGAAAAAAAATCTGCACTATAATAAGGAAACAGAAAAATTTCTTCCCTATGCTATCACTATTTTGGATGGAAGGATGGGAGGGAGGGGCAGAGGAGATGGAGGGTCCCATGCCACAAGCTATTAAGCTTGGAGAAAAGGATGAAATGTAATGAAATATTGATTTGCTGATTGTAAAGTAAAATATTTACTTTACTAGGTTAATGCCAATGTGGTAGGAAGAAGCAGGGGTTGGGGATCTCTGACCAGTTGAGTCTACCTTCCTCCCCCAGCTGTGACTGAATCCCAGAAACTGAGGGGCAGGTTAATGGTAGATGTGGAAATGCTCTGCTGTGAATTTATACAATATTAAGAAATTTCTCAGATAGAATTGAAAGGACAGCTGATCATTTGCTGTTTGACCAGATATCGCCCCTAACACCACCACCACCATGGCCTTTAAAAAGATAAGCTGGACTGCCTTGGAGAAAGTTTAAGAAGGATATACCTGGAATTTCTCCATCTTCTGATGCTGCCATTATTGTCATCTTTGCAGGAAGTTACTTGCCCAGTAGGAGATACCACAGGACTGGGAAGGTGTGATGAAAAGAAGGAGGAGAGTGGAGAATGGGAGAGAGAGAGAGAGAGAATGAATATGAATATGAATATGGAGGGAAGATCCAAATGGGTGATTTGGGAGACACAGAAATACCTTAGAATCTGAGGGCCAAAGGTACCTTCTGGAGGATATAATTCATGAGTGAGAGTGTTAGTTGGCTGGGGGTTGAGCTCCCTGAGGTGTATGACACGAATTAATAAGAGTACGTTGTGTTTTTGGCATTTCCAAGATGTATAATTACAGGGAATACATCAGGTAGAAAGGATATTTTAAAACTACTTTATTCATATGAATTGCAAGGGAGATAATGTAAGATGCTCTTTCCTCTCACATTCACTTCCTCTTTCTTTTCTTTCCATCTTCCCCCACTCTCCCGCTCTCCCCTTTCTCCATCTCTTCCCTTTCTCTTACACACTGTCTTTTCTTCCTTCTTCTTCCTTCCCTGGTCCTTCTTTCTCCTTCTGCATTGAGGATGGACCTTGAATGATATCTTTACCAGTTCCCAGTACAGTAAAACAATTTGGTTGGAACATACAGACATAAAGATTTCCAATAGTCCCCAGCTAATTTGCACTGTCTGATGGTAAAAGATTGGACAAAATCGCGCTGTTATTTGAGTAGAAGTTAATGCTTTGGAGATCAGCTAATACACTTAACTAGAGTGTCTTGAACAGTGGGCGTTCTGCTTATTTTTATTGCGAGTTTTATCACAGTGCAATTTCCTTACATCACGTTAACAATAATCTACTTCATGCTGGCGCTTAAATATTTATTGAACTTGCAGTTGAAAAGTTCTAGTAAAAGGATAGATAAAGAAAACAAATTATATCTAAATACCATATCTTGTTTCTTAGTGAATGTCAGGTTGGGATTATGGTTTATCTGACATGTTGGAAGCATCAAATTTCACCCCCTATCCTTACAAATCTTGAGATAGAAAGGCTTGATTAAGGAACAGATTTTGACCGAAATACTCCTATTTTTGCATTGGCTCCACTAACCAACGATGCTGCTGATCAGAATCAGAAGTCCATTGTTTCTCTATGCACAAAAGAGATTTTGAAGTGGCCAATCTTTACTGTGCTTTAGGAGTTACTAATTACTATATTTTGGCATTTTCAGATGTTGTGTCTAACATTATGATTTTTAAAACAAATTGCCTGATACTGGGTTTGCAGAGGCTCATTTAAAATTCTCTACAAATAAACTTATGCATATCAGACCAACCCAAGGTCTAGGTTGTGTGAATGGTTTAGAACAATGTTGGTAAGACCAAAGAGCTGGAGTCAGTTGCTTTAAAGGAGATATGGGGAGGTGTGGTAGCACACATTGTGAGACAAATAGAGAAGTTCATGAGGCCCCCAGGTGATGAAATGGAAAGAGCACTGGGCCTGGAGTCAAGAGGACCTAAGTTCAAATCCTGCCTCAGATATTTAATAGCCATGTCACTTAACCTGTTTTCCTTATCTATAAAAGGAAAATAATAACAGCACCTATCTCACAGGGTTGTTATGAGGATCAAATAAGCTAATATTTGTAAGGTGCTTATCATAGTGCCTTTCACAAATAGGCACTATACAAATACTTATACAAATTCTTCCCCCATACTCCCCTTCCTTTCATAAGAGTGAAGGGTAGAAGGCAGCTTGAGGGTGACCTAGTCTGGCCACCCTTTATTTTTTTTTACAGATGAGGTTCAGAGAAAGAAATTGGGTGTGTGATTTGCTCTTTACACTTGATAGTAATCAGGATAAACCCAGAATATCTGCCCCCAAGCCTCATGTTCTTTCCATCACGCCAGCAGAAAAGCTATGTGAGCATCCACATGAGGCAGTGAGCCCCACAGTGCACAGCAGATGCCCAGCAGGACCCACAGATACAGAATACAAGTTTGATGGGTTGTTAGTTGGCCAAAGAGAATAAATTGCTTTATTATTTGCATTTTCAGTGACACAAAATCAATAAAAGACCAAACCAGGACCAAATGTCAGAAATCTGTGTGCAGTGTCTGAGTCCTTGGAGTATCTGCTGTAATCATTTGCCATGTTTAGAGCATTGTGAATTATCTTTGTGGTCATCCTGTGGTTGCTGTGATTACGGTGTTTTCATTACAATAAACAGCCTGAATTGTTTTGCAAACCAGACCTGGTCACTTTGTAGTCTACATCTTAGGCTATGGGCTAGAAACGTGTCTTGTTCTGTCTTCGGACTTTGAATGTTTTGTACTCAACACCCGAGGTGGGCATTTGTTTCCCAGCAAGGCTTCATCTTTAATGAAGCCACGTTCTTTGTAATGAATGATTTGAATAGCTTCTTTGTTAACACTTAAGGAAATTCACTCAGGAAAATTTCCTAGAAGAGTCTTTGAAATATTGTTCCAAGAAAATTACTGATATACATAATATGATTACATCTTCCTGAATAAAGTTATCCAAAACCTTCAAGATGAAAATGGAACAAGATTGCACTGGTGGTGTGCTTAATATTTTAACCAAAAAACAGAAGACCCTAGAAGTAACACTTTGCTAAACTTTGGTCAATCCTCCCAAAGTTCCAAGTCCCATACTGCTGCTGTTGATTATCTTTGTCACTCAAAGTGCAAAATGTACAATAATGTAATAATGTAAACCATCACCACCAGTGGACTGGCTCTCAGAAACATCTCCACACCATTCTTCGATGATCTCTCCCAAGAAAGTAGATGAAGTTCCATTATTGGGCAAGCCTCCCTCTCCTATTTTGTTCCCAGCTTCTCCTCATTTTTTTAGACTTCTTAGAACATTATCAGAGAGAATATTTATTAGCACGAGTATTAGCTCCATGGTCAAATCTCTGATAAAGCAGAAATTTTTATCCATTCATCAAACTACAGAATTATCCAATAATTGGCTTTTTAAATACATTAAAAATACAGAACATAGAGGCCAACATATCTAAGAGGAATGATGTGGGCAATTCTCTCTGAGGTACAAAGGGAAAAGTCAGTCTATTGCACAAGTCTTTTTGGATTGTTGCTTGAGACATTCTGCTGAAGGCAGGGGGATAGTGTTCTATTTTTATTCTTTTCATTTCCATTGCTGAGGGTACTTGTGCCTAAAGTCTAATTGAATTGAATTTTCTTATAAATCTCTGGGTCATCTGGCATCTCCATAGTGTTTTCACTTCACTAACTACTGCCATTTTGGGAAAGGATTAGAAAAGCAATGCCTTATTTTGTTTTGTATTTAAAAAGAAAATAAAGTTTAAAAATGAATTGTTTGAACTCAATTGAAAAAAAAAATGTAAGGAGGGGAAAGACTTCCTAACACTTTAGAGCTGCACAAAAATGGAATGATCTTCCCCAGTAAGTAGTGGGGTCTCTTTCACTGGAGGTATTGAAGGAGTAGACATCACCACTTATGCTGTAGAGGGGATTCTTATTTGGAAAGAGGATACATTGGAAGGCCTCAGAGGTTTCTTTGAACTCTTAGATTCTGTGATTAATCTTTTAGTGCCAAGCAGGATTTATTTGAGTTGTAAGCTATTACAAAAGAAGACTGGTTATTGATTAGGGAGGAGGGCTGAAAAAAATAATAAATAATAACAGTCATCATTACTGGCATTTATGTAGGGATTTAAGCAAAGTGCTTTGGTGTTCTCCCACTTGATGGGAAGTAGGTACTGTTATCATCATCCCCATTTTTACAGATAAGGAAAACTGAGGCAAAAAGAGATGAAATGATTTGCCCACAGTCACATAGTTGGCAGGTATTTGAGACAAGATTTGAACTTTAAAGACCCTGCCTCCATGTCCAACATACTTAGCGTTGGATTATCCATCTGACTAACAGGTTTCTAGTCTGCGTATTTGAAGACTGTCAATACCACTCACATAAAGAAGATAGTTACAGTTAGAACCTTGGGTTTGGGGAAAAGTTAATGAGTTTTGTTGTAAACAGGAGGATTTTGAGGTGATGGTAGGAGATCCAAGTGGAAATATAGACTTGGAAGGCATCTCCATAGAGGGAATAGTTGAGTGGATGAAGCAGAGAAGATTGGAGCAGTGAGGACTTGGGGGGAGATTGGTCAGAGAGGTCAGTATTGTGTGCATATTCCACACAAGGTAATTTGGGGGAAGACAGTGGCAGCCATGCACCTCCAAAAAGGCTTCATGTAGAAGATGGCCCTTGAGCTGAGACTTGGAAGAAACTAGACCATTCTCGTCCTTCAGAGACCCAGAGGTGGACCTTCTGCGATAGGTTTAGGGAAAGAGAGGAGCCTAATTAGGCTTAAGCAGCGGGTTCTGGGTGGAGAGTTTAGAAGAAGTGGAGACTGGATTAGAATGACTTTAATTGTCAGACAGTGAGGGCCCATTGGGATCTGTTGAGCATGGTAATGATGTAAGTATTGAAAATGAGGTGGGGGAGAACACATAAGGATCAACGGATTAAAAGTAGAAGGCATTCTGAGATTGTCCAGCTCAACGTACCCCTTATACTGGTGAGGAAACTGAGCCCCAGAGAGGTGACACCACTTGCTTTAATTATCTGGGCAATAAAGTAGGGGGACTGAAGCGTGAAGCCAGGCCCTGGACTTTCAATGCAGCGCTCTTCCTGCTAGAGCATGCTGTCCTCCGTGTTCAATTACAGGCTTTTCTGATAATTCACATTTTTGAAAATGTGTGAATCAAATGGGAAATATATCCCCCCACTTACATATCAAGCATTTTAACCGGTTGAGTAATTCTGAGAATTTGATACCGAGTACATTTCAAAGCCTGTGACGGGCAGAATTAGTCAGACAGTTCTCAGTCATTTCATTCCTTATACAGGTTTTACTAAAGTAATTTTAATTTTTCTCTTGGTTATGCTTTACAGCTTTCTGAATTTGAGTTATTTTACAAATTAAATCATGTTGCCTACGAATAGTCACAGGAGCGGAGAAGATGTTTGCAAGATTTTTTTTTTTTTTTTTGCATTCCTCTCATATTGAAACACTTGGTTTCATTCTACAGATTGAAGCTATAAAATAATGGTGCTCTGACCAAATCATTGCTGCTGGATTCTGCTCCAGACATTTCCATCAGCTGTCTTCCAGGATTTGTGCGGCTCTTGCAAAGTCCAAGAGAGCTTTACAAACACACTGCCCCTCACGGAATGATAGGGTGCTAGTCATTACCATTATCCCAGATCTGTGGAGTTAGAAACAAAGGCGTAGGCGATGCTTGGCTTGCCCAGAATGGTGGCCTGTCTAAGTCATCTATGCTTTCTTTCAGAAGGCATAGCCAGCACAGGTACCTAATCAGTGCTCAGTGAGTGCTTCTTCTCCATTGAGGGAATGAGAATAGATTCCACTCCTTGTGGCTGCATTTTTTTGTGTGTCTGCTTTGATTTTTAAAGATGTCCTTTAATCAAAATAAAAAAATTTTTTAAACTAGTAGGGAGCGACTTGAGGTAGCAGATGGCTCCTATAAATGACAGAGGGAGAGAAAGCACCTCTGTTACCATCAAGTGTGTCATCATTAGGCATCTGCTCAGCATTCAAGAACTGAAGCAATGCCCAGTGACTATCTGACTACTCCCAGGTCTAGACTTTGGCACAAGGCTGAAAAGAGTGGCACAATGCTGCTGGGCTTGGGACTCAGGAAGACCTGAACTCAAATCCATCCTCAGACTTACTAGCATTGTGATCCTGGGCAAGTCACTTGACCTCTGCCTGCCTTAGTTTCTTCTCCTGTAAAGGGGGGAATAAGAAGGGCACCTGCCTCCCAGCTTGTTGTTCAGGTCAAGTGTAATAATGTAGATAGAACATGTGGCCAACTTTAGAGGTTGCAGAAGAATCACTTGGTGTGTGAGGGGGTGGGGGGCTCTGAGCCAAAGCATAACTAGACTTGCTCCAGAAACTGGTGTCTTGGCTCAGTTTGGGCCAGTCCCAAAAGGCTCAGGGAGTTTAGGAAGAATTCTATAATGAGGCAGTCTTCATACAGCCAACCAACCCCTTCTGTTCCATGCCACCTGTAGGCCAGGTGCTGCATGAAGTCACGCATGTCCTTCAACCTATGTCAGCCCTTGTGAGAAAATCCAACAAAACTAAAGAAATAGGAGACGTGGTATTAGTAGATGAGCACCTGTAATGGACATGGCATCACTGATTTCTTTCCAATGTGTAGGCGTCCTCATGTAGTGTATAGCCAAAATCTTACTGATCTCTGAAGAGTTAGCCTAATTTGCATTAGAGTTGGGGTTGGGCATGGGATTGGGGTGTCCTGCCTGGTCTGGGTGCTTCTTGCAGGTGCTCCCAAGCTAGGAAGGCTTCAAGGACAGGGCAGTTGACCAGCCATCACAGCCTAGGTAAAATTGGAGCAGGAAATCACCAGGTTGGCTGGAAAATGAGGGAAGCTTTTGGCCACAGTAAGTCTTGAAGACTTCCCGGAAAGAAGCAGGTCCAGAACAGTTACATAACACGTTAGTGGAGGGAAGTAGCCACATTGATGGTGAAGTCACCAACTGGGGAAGTACTGAATTAAAATCCCCAAGTCGGGTTTGACTGTAGAACTCAGCAGACTCTCACCTGTTCAACAAGCATCCATTTAAGCCACCCCTGGGACTGTGAACCAGGGAAAGGGCTAGACTTGGGTGAGGACAAAAATGATAGCTTTATTTTCACTGTCCTATCACGGAAGCTCATGGTTCTGAGAATGGATCCCTAGGCTTCACCCGACTGGGCCAAGGGAGTCTGTGTCTCAGAAAAGGTTAAGAATCCTCCACTCTAGGGACAGAGGACGAAAAAAGGAAGCAGCTTGGCTCCTCGAGGAGCTAACGTTCTGAATCGTTAGCAGAGCCTTGGAAGTGACATTCTGGTGATTCTAAAGAGCTCCGTCAAATACCCGATGACATAGGCAATCACTTAAAAATAGAATTGGAGATTGAGAACATGTATCATCCAAAACAATTCCAAAGAACTCATGATAGAAAATGTTCTCCACATCCAGAAAAAAGAACTGTAGATTCTGAATGCAGATTGAACCATACTGCTTCTACTTCTTAGCTGTTTTTTTTCCTCTTGTGTTCTGCTTCTCCTTTCACAATGTGACTAATGCAGAAATATGTTTAATGTGATTGTACATATATAACCTATATCAGATTGCTTTTCGTCTTGGGGGTGGGGGGAGGGAAGGGAGGGTGGGAGAAAAATTTGGAACCAAAAATCCTATGAAAACAAACGTTGAAAACTATCTTTGCATGTAACTGGAAAATAATAAAATACTTTTATGATTAAAAAATTTTAATAGAGAACATGTATCCACAGACATTCACACAATGGGGTTTTCTACACATGATTCCTGCTACCCCTAAAAGCCTCAAAAAATCGAGTCATTCTTGTCCTTGTTGGTTTTTTCCCAAGAAAATGTTAATGCCATTTTCAAGGATATCTTTAATGTGAATTCACATTTCTGGGTAGATGGGAGATGGCCACAGACCATACCACTGAAATGCAGATGTCAGAGTTAAAGATGATACAAAAGACTATATAAATGTTAAAGAAAAGGGAACTGGATGGTGGGATCAGTTAGAAATCCAGGCTTTTAAATAATTGGAGGGCAGCACCTCTTTCTCCCTTGAAGATCCACTTCATTCCAGGGCCCTTCTAGCCTCCCTTCCTGCCTGCCTCTCCCCAATCCTCCATCCATCCACTGTCTACTCTCAGCATTTTCATTCCTTCTTTAAGCTGCCTCTAATCCCTAGTGACTTGCTTATTGTCTGCCAGGTCAGTCACCTGATTATTGAAACAAGCACAGGAAACCTGAGTCCCCAAAAGCTTGTTCAAAGCTGCTGCCCACAGAATGGCTGGAATTCTAAAGGGAGGAGAAGTCAAGCTTGAGCTGCATGCTTTGTTCAGCAGCCCCAGTGTAAGGCCACCAGGGTTTCTAGGCCAACTTTCAAACCCCTGAAGTCATTTGACCTGGTGTTATGTCAGTTGGAGATCACAGTGCATCCAGCAAAAGCCAGCGCCTCCTCTTCAGTTGCCAGGCATCCGACATGGCTGTTCACAGAGTTGGTGCTGTTGGAATACCGTCCACTTAGGGGTCATGGAAACTACAAAGAAAGTGGGATGCATGGAGGACTTACCACCTGTCTGTGCTGACCCCCAGAGCACACTCCACATCCCCAAAGAGGCAGACAAATTGTTGCATGAGACCTTAACAGAGCCCACATGCTATGAAAGGGACCAGCTGATTTAGTTCCAATTAGCACATGGCCCATGCTGTCCCTCAACAGCTCTGCGAAGCACCATCGATTCTATTTTATTTATAAGCGGCAGCGTGCTCTTTGGTATGTGCCTAATCAATGCAGCTGCAGACAATCATTTTAGAAAAGCAGTTAGTTAATTGTTAAACTCTCACAATAGCAATGGGAGCTACAATAGTAAATATAGAGACTCTTTGGTTTTCCTTGCTATAGGGAGTGATAGGAAATGAACCTCTGTTTTTTTGGTATTGGGAGACTCTTGGACAGTGTATTCAAAAAGGGTACTAGGTTACCAGGTCTCTGCCACGGACATTCTAGAACAACCTGCATTTGTTCCTCCCTTCGTTGGTTCGTTTATTTGTTTAATAAGTTTTATTGCTACATTAAGTAAGTTTTATTGCTACATATCCATTAGTGATTTGGCTGGAAGTTTCTCAGTAGTTTGTTGTTGTTGTTTATTTTGTTTAAATTGCTATTTGGTAACTTGAAAGTCAATATGTCCTAAGAATTGAATGCTCCAGAAATAAAATAACTATTGAAAAAAATTGGGGGGGATTTTAATTTTTTTAATTTTTTTTTTTGGCAGGAAAATGAGGGCTAAGCTCTGAGGCAGGATTTGAACTGAGGTCCTCCTGAATCCAGGGCCAGTGCTTTATCCACTTCGCCACCTAGCTGCCTGGGGGAGACTTTTCATTTATTTATTTATTTATTTGGAATTTTTTTCCAAGTTACATGTATAAAGAAATATTCACATCCATTTTTAAAACGTTGTGTTCCAAATTCTCTTCCTCCCTCCCTCCCCATCCCTGCTTAAGAACTCAAGTAATTCATAAGTTATACATGTGCAGTCATGCAAAACATTTCCACATTAGTCAAGTTGTGAAAGAAAATAGACAAAAAAACTTTAAAAGGAGGAACTAACAAAAAAATTATACTTCAATCTGTATTCAGCTACCATCAGTTCTTTCTCTGTAGATGGACTGCATTTTTCATAAGTCCTTCTGATAGCATCCTGCTCATCATTTCTTACAGTACAATGGTGTTCCACCCTAATCTCATCCCACAATTTGTTCAGCCTTTCCCCAAGTGATGGGCATCGCCCCAATTTCAAATTCAACTTTTTAAAAAAATCTCTTTTAGGATACCAACCTAGTAGTGCTATTGCTGAGTCGAAGAGTATGCATGGTTTTATAGCCCCTTGGCCATAATTCAAAATTCCTCTAGAAAATGTTTGAATCAGTTTACAACTTTAGCAAGTGTGTATTAATGTCTCATTTTCCCCATATCCCCCACAACATTTGTTATTTTCCTCTGCTGTCCTATTATCCAATCCAATAGGTATGAGGGTAGTACCCAGAATTGTTTTGACCTGAATGTCTCCAATCAATAGTGAGTTAGAGCATTTTTTTTCATACGGCTGTAGGTGGCTTTGATTATTTCATCTGAACTGGGGGAGACTTTTTAATGAAGGTCTGGGGTATTGCTGAAGCCCATAAATGTTCATGATAAGCCTCAGATAATTAGCTCCTCTTTGCCTCTTCTTGTCTTTGAACAAGGTGGATGTTTGATCATTTTTCTTGCCCCAAAGCATCAGGACCATAGAATGGTATATGTAGGGCTGGAAGGGACCTCATGGGCCTTCATTTTACTAGCAAGGAAACTGAGGCTCACTGAGGTAAAGTGTTCCCCAACATCATACATTGCATAGCTGAGATTTTAACTCAGCTCCTTGCCAGAAAATTCAGCACTCTTTCCATTGAACTCTTCTCTCTCTCTCAAAACATTTCAGCTAACAAAGAAGGAATATAAATGAATGCCAAGGATATATGTTCCTAAAAAAGAGGAAACCCTGAAGCTTTTTTTTTTTTTTGACCAGGCAATGAGGGTTAAGTGACTTGCTCAGGGTCACAGAGCTAATAAGTGTCAAGTGTCTGAGGCCAGATTTGAACTCAGGTCCTCCTGAATCCAGGGCCTGTGCTTTATCCACTGTGCCACCTAGCTGTGCGCCTCCCCCCCCCCCAAGCTTTTTAAAAATGTCTTATCAACTAAGGAAACAATTACTGACTCATTTGTATTGGTGAATAAGTCTTTCACTGATGCCCTTGAAAATGGCTGCAAATGTTCCCCTCCTGAGCACTTTCCTATAACATTCTACAAGGTGATAAACATTTATGAAAACACCGCCTGTGTGCCAGGCATTGCGCTACTGGGGGTACAGAGAAAGGCAAAAGATGGTCCTTGCCCTTGAGCAGTTCAGGCTCTAGCAGGGAAACAACATAACCCCTGTGGCCTAATGAGCCCTAGCCAGGGCAAGGAGCTTGGAGGAAGCCTGAGGGGCTCTTGGGACCAGAGCCCTGTGAGATGGGGGTCACAGGTAGTTTTAGCCACATCCTATAGGGGAAGAAACTGAAGCTTCTCGTGGTGTAGCCACTGCTGAGAGGCTATTTCACTCTGCCCCAATACAAGCAAGAGGAGTGGAAACACGGGCAGGGTCAAAGAACCCCCAAGGCCACAGGACCTGTCGTCTGACGCTGGAGATGATGGGGAGTCGCTGTGGATGGGGGTGGGGAGGCCAGGAGGGGTATGACATGGGCCTGGCCATGCTTTAGGACCATCCCTTGGTCAGGGGAGTGAGTGGTAGATGGATGGGAGAGGAGGAGGACTCGGGGCAGAGTCATAAATACAGTCCTTGAGGTTCAAGACTGGTTGTTTTTTTGTCTGCCTCCAACATCTTGCACAGGTTCTTGCCCGTAGGAGGCGCTTAATAAATTCTGATTAATGGCATGGAATAGTATTGAAAGCCAACCCCACAAACTTCAAGTCCACACTCAGCTCTTTCCTCTCTAGACAGCTGGTGGTGTTTATCAAATAGCTTTCCTCTTTCAATGAAGAAATCACCCCTGTGGGCATAAAGAGCCATTTTCTTCACGTACATACATAAACATACTAGGTATTTCAGTATCTGTGGGGATTTCCTTTCAAATGGACTAGCAATGAAGAAATCACTGTATCACCCATTTTAGTGACGTTTTCAAATCTCAACTTTTATTTAGTCACCATCTCACTGGGTGCTGTTTAGTCAACAGGAGACTAGATTCAACACCAGGAAAAAAGAAAAAAACAAACCAACCAACCCCAAAACAACTGTCTCTTCTAGTCCAATTTCATAATATTATTAATCTCTCAGGAAAACTAAAAATTAATAGTTTGGGCAGCTCTTTGCCTGACCTGTGTAGTCTGCTTTCTAAGAGACTATCTCCAGAATGTAGGGGCCACATTTTAATTGGGGAGTGTTAGCTAGGTGGCTCACCACAATATTGGGGCACGGAAGGAGACCAACAGCCTCCCTCAAAAACAGAACAGGGTTTATTAACAAGAAGGAACTTCAAAACACAAGCAAGATCAGTAGAATTAAAGGAAAGGGAAAAAAATGGGCAAAGGGAAACGATACAACCTGAATCACCACCATCCAGGGGTCAGCTGAGAACACACGGCTGCGTCCTGTCACTTTCCAGCTTCAAGCTAGCATGGCGAAACTCCTCCCTTCTCCTTCCCAGCAGACCCCGGGCTGACCACACACAGCCCCAAGCTAATTGGCTGGCAGCCCTGACTGACAATCACGACTGCCATCACTGGGCTTCCAGTCATTATAATTTTACCAGGCCCATGGTGACAGCTACAACCAGTGGATGGAGCACCACGCCATTGTGGAGGCACAATGCCTGAGCCCCAGGCCAGTGTGCATACTGGGGTTTTTTAAATTCTATCCAAAAGATGGGGTCATAAAAACCTCAAATAACAATTCTTTACAAGAATAATGTAGTTTTTAGAAATTATATTAATAGTTTTTCTTTGGAGGAGACCTGAGAGTTCATTATTTGAGAGAACTCAGAGAGGAAACCCTGTTTACCAATTTAGGTCAGTACCTGCTCTGCAAATTATAGTCCTGTTAAGTACCTGGGGGACTGAGGTCTTAAGTCACTTGCCCACAGTCACTGGGCCAACATGTGTCCACAGGCCTTCCTGACACTGAGGCCAGCTCTCTATCCACCATTACATAAAGCCCGTCATGTTCAATAATAAGTGAGGGAAAACCTGTTTGGATGCTGAGCTTAGAGCCAAGTAAATAACAGGTCTCTGCATTTTCAGTTTTTAAAATAACAAGTTCAGAGAAGGCAGTCCTTTTGTAATGGAGAAATGAATTGTAAAAAAGTCGTCCTCTTCCCTAACCTACTGGCCTTTTTCTGAGATGGTTTAGGAGTTAACTGAAACTAGGTTTGTCAGGTCAGCGACCCCATAATCTTACCACAGTGAAACTCTGACCAGGGACCCAGTCTGGTCTTCAGCTTGGAACCTGTCCCATCTACCCAGATGTGAAACTTTTCTGTGATGTGCAGAACACGTTTTTGGATGCCCTGAGTAGCTTTTTGTGCCGGTGCGCTTGGCTCTGAAATGTCACCATTTCTTTGAATTAGGACCAATTCTTGGTATGTGTACCAAAGCATAAATGTGTAGGGCCTCAGCTGGTTTAGCAGTAGGTATGCACGTCTCTAGCCTAGACCACCCCTGCTGAGCTTTTAAAAGGCTGACCCCCTGCATAGGGCCTTAATCACACAGCAAGGGCATTCGGAGGAGAGAGGAGGAGGAGGAAGCTACTGAGAAATAGTCAGGATGCCTCCAGATAGAGGGTGGGGGACCACATAGATTAAAAACTTCCAGTAACGTCAGGCGCCCAGTTCCAGACTCCTTTCAAACATTTGAAATACAGCGATGCTGAGAAATGGGAGACATGATTTATCTCAGTGAAGCTTGACGACGGCTCCTCCCTGGCCTGGTCCTCCCATCGTCTCACCATGGCCATCCTGCATTCAGACCTCGTGTGCAGTTTCCTGGAATCCTGATCTCTGAAGTGCTGTCTGGGAGCCTAGGCAATTACAGACGATTAAAGGGGAATGCAGCAGCTCCGGAGATTAAGAGGGGTTATTCAGGCAGAACCTGTATCTGGTGCCTGGTGGGGAAAGAGAAAAGATCTTGCATCTTTAGTGAGTGGCTGCCTTCTGTTTACTTCCTCCTAGTCTTGTCTCAGAGGACACCGGAAAGTTGAATTCTATAATCCTTTTGCTGCCCGCTAGAAGTGTCATGTGCTGGGCATTCTGCAGACACCCCCCCCCACCCCCGTTGCGTTCTGTATCTACTGTCTACACTCTGCCCCCAAGGAATGCAGTGTCTGAGATCTGCTAGTAGTGAAGGAGACAACTGGAGGGACAGACAGAAAGTAACCAGAGAGACTCCAGATTGGAAGCCTACCTTAATGCCCCCAGGTCCCGCCATTGCACTTGAATATAAGTACATTGCCTGTAGACACACATCCCAGCCCCGCGTGCACACTCCCACACATTTTGTGAATTCCAGGAATCACAGGGAATTTTTGTTCACCACCTTCCTTCCCACCCCAGTAACTTGTAAAAGGCTAATAAATCACTTACATAGAAATGGAGCTAACTTATGGGGCAAAGTCCACTGTCGGCCTTTCCTTTCAGCGAGTCACCACCATCAGCACCCATGGTAAAGGGTGTTCACAGCTGAGGGAAAACAATGATATTCCAAAATGTTACTTATCCCCAACTTTAAGAAGTTTCGGGAGGTCATTGGAGCTATAGCCTGAAATGAGGCTTTGCATAATTTGTAAATGTCAAATACCCCATGCTACCCCCCCCTTATCAGTACAGATGATTGATTGCTCCTCTATTTTTGCTTTATTAGAATTCTACTTTCTTAATTGGTTCAAACTAATCTTTTCAATATGCGGTTGTGATTATGGAATTAAAGATGCTTCAAGTTCTCTACCCCCACCCCTCTCCTTAGGCTAAAAGAAACAAAAGCAAAAACAAAAAAAACACCTGATATCCATTCCCCAAAGAATCAAGAGTTGGTTTTATAGAAACGCTGTCTGCATTGAGCAATCATCCATGTAAGCGATTTATTTGAATATATCTTGGGAATTTTTTTAAAAGCAGACTAACAACAAAATCTCCCATTTTTCACTAGTAGGCTCCCAGCCCTTTAATAGGGGAGATCCCACCAATGAGGTGGCCCCACCATGGGGGACTTCTTCACTGATGTGGAAAACCTCCACCACAAAGGATTCTTTGGTGAGCTCTTGGCCCAATACTGCCTCTCTTAGGAAAATCAAGGAGTAGAGCTAATCCTCCAATACTCCCACCACCTGATCTATACATTAGTCAATCCATCAGTTAACAAGCGCCCTTGAAATCCTGACTTTGGGCCAGGCACTGTTTCTAGGTCCTAGTGATACACAGACAAAAATGCCACAGTCCCTGTCCTCAGGAAGCTCCCATTTCTGTCAGGAAAGACAACCTGGACATATGTCAGATGAATAAACCACATGCAAAGTAGATGCAAGATAACGTCCTAGGTGGGAGCAGATGTTTCCCTAGTCCTCCTGCCTGTTCAGATATCTCAATAAAAGGACGTAAAACTCCAGTGGGTCTGGTTTGCTTCTTGTCAGCAGCTAAAGAAAAAGATTTGCCCTGGGAAGAAGTTAACACCATGGGAGGGTTATTTATCGATTTCTGGTAGCTGTGATTTCATCATCCTCAACTGCCAGTGGACACTTGAGAGACCCTGGGTTATAACTCCCATTTCTACAGATGGGCCTTGGAGCTCCTGTACTCTCCGTTTCCTTCCCAAACCTTAGAAAAATCAAAAGAAAAAAATGCCACTGTATCATAAGTGTAAATGTCACCATCTAATAGGTAAGAAACGAAGAAGTAAAAATGTTCATTTGGGTGGTTATTCACCCATACTGGCCACATATAATATTTTGAATTACTAGATGGCATTAAGCAAACTCATTAGATTTTAACATAGTAAATTAATGTCAGTATGAGAATCTCGACTTTATTATTTTCTACTTTATGGGTTTTAATTTGCAGCCTTAATCTTATTTAACCGTAATGTTGCATTAAGTATATGTGTGGAAGTAATTACGCACATTATATTGAAATAGCATTTTCATTTTATTATTCTTTATTAATGAGGCTATAAAATATTTTACTTCAGTACAGTACATGCAATACTGTTACCAATCCCTTGACTTGAGAATGCATTCATTTTTTTAGCCTCTTATTTAATCGGCTCTAAAGTTTCATTTGGAGGATAGTTTTTGAAAGGAAGGTGGAGTTAACCTTCATGCCTTACTGCAGAAAAGTCTTCCCAGCACAATGGATAGAAGCCAGGAAGATGGGACTGTGGTCCTAACTGTGCCATGTCTTTGCTGTGTGGACACAGTGCTGTTACTTCATGCCCCTGTGTCCTCCACAACTCCCTAACAGCCCTCGTCTTCATGTGTCAACTGAGTGGCATTGTTATTGAGAATATATAAGGCCCCTTCCACTTCCAGATCTTGTGAGGCCCTTTTGCCATTGAAGCTGTTACAAGCTGAAGAGAAATTATTGCTGTATATTGAAAAACCCCTGGGGAGCTTTATCAATAGGGTCCCTACTAGGGGACTTCACAGGTCCAGAAGCCCATGCCCTCCACATTTCTCTGCCTGAGCCTCTCAAACAAGAATGAATATTCTTTTCTCCTGGGGCTAAACCAAAGCTACCATTTTGCTCTCCTTGTGCTTTTTGTTGCTGATTATTTATATCAATTTTGGGCATTGTTTGGGCTAGACATTTGTTAACAATCACTTATTTCTGAATTTACCTACTCAAATGACAATTATCAGAGTAACAGATGTTTGCAAGAATCATGAATGCAATGGATTTGGAGTAAAGATTCCTGAAAACAGTTGATCTACATATAAGCTGGGAAAAGTATTTTACCATAAGACCCTGAGAAGTAAAGGAAATTAATCCTTTAATCACTTGAACTATCACTTACTTTTTTAATCACAGATTAAAAAAAAAAAGAAATGGTACCTAATATTTTATTTATGCAGTTTCCCCCCTTTGGTTAATAGTAGCTATTTCGTAAGGTGGAGAAATGTATTGGAACTCTTAGGTGAAGGAAGTCTTCATTTTAGTTTTAAAAATATTATTATAAACAAATGTCTCATTAAATAGTAGCTGAAGCGATATTGGCATCAGTGCTTAAAGGCAACATGAACTGACATCTTTGGTTACTGCCTTCTGACTGGCATGCAGGTTTCAAAGATCAGTTTAGGGCCCTTAACACTTAATAGTGACATTGCTTCATTCAATAGCCCGTCAGTGAGTCCTCTTGTGAGTAGAGCATGATTTGAATCTGAGGAGGTCAGGCAGGCAATGAGCAGCAACAGAAGATGGAATTGGAAAATCCAAAAGGCAGCAAGATGTCAAGACAGATCAGTAAGCACTTATTAAGTACCTACTGTGTGCCAGACACTAAAGAACAGGAGAAAGAGCCTTCCAGGCACAGCGGACAGCCAGTGCAAAGACACCCGGTTGTACATTGAGAATGTGGTGTGTGAGGAGCAGCACACAGGTCAGTGCGTCTGAGTCCCAGAGGGTAAGAGGAAGAGGCCAGGCTGGAGAGAGCTCTAGATGCTAATGCAGTGTCGATAGTGGGGGTAATAGGAAGTTCATTTAAGAGGCAGATGACATGGTCAGGCCTGTGCTTTACGGACATCATTTTGGCACCTTGATGGAAAAAAGACTGGAGTGGGGAGAGAGTCGTTATCAGGTTACTGCAAGGATCAGGGGAGAGGCTCTGACGGCCCATACTAACTAGAGAGAGGATTATGTGAGTGGAGAGAAGGGGGCTCACAGAAGAGATGTCGTGGTAGGTGGGGGAAGTGGTGGATGGTGAGATTTTACCATTTCTGAACATTTCAAGGCATATATTATCCTTTAAAAAAATCACTAGCCTACCATATACAGAGCATTGTGTTGGCGAAACAAAGATGGGGAAAAAACTAGACTGCCCTCAATCAGACTCTTCCTAAATAGGAAGGGAACAGTTGTACAAATAAGCGTGTACAAGATCAAATGAGATTAGGGTAGGGGTTCTTGCAGTCTGCTAAAGGTTATGTGCCTTTGTTTTTAAATGCATGAAATAAAAAGCATAAGATTACAAAGGAAATGCAGTTATCAAAAAACATAAAAAGCAAATCCACAGGGCTCCAGTTAAGAACTCCTAAAATTAGGCATTTCCAGGTAGGGCCATCTTCATTGAGGACTGGTGGAAGATGACCTGGGCATTTCCCTCAACAGGCTAGGCTATGTCTGGGTGTGGCTGGAGGCTGGTCCAGGCTGAGGATGATTCTTGCTTGGGAGGTATGTGCGTCACCAACCAGAAGAGAGAATTCATGCTGTTCATTCCCAGTGAGGGCAACAGACAGGCTACTTTTGTCAGCTCTTCCATTTGTTTGGGAAGTGTTGAATGCACCCTGGTGTGGAAGCAACTTCCACGGGGAAAGAGTTCTGCATCTGAGCTCCTGCTTTAAGTTATCAGGCACAGGGACCCGTGGAAGGAGCTAAGCCACACACGCTCTCATAACAAAAGGTGCTGGCCTCCCCAGTGCCATCACTCCTTCCTCTTTGCTTGACTCAGGCTCTGATGAAGAAGCAGCTGGTAGGCCACATCACCCCAGGATTCAGGCGACCTATTTTTCTTGCTGAGAATGTGTGATGTTAAAAATATATGGAAAGGAGGTCTTAGGAAGGTTTGGCGCAGAGGGTGATGTCTGGAAAAGGTAAAGAAATGTTAAGATGATACATTGCAAAGCGATGAAGGCATTTAGGCTGTGAAACTACCTAAAAGTTGTGAAGTTTATCATACTTTCCATTAGTTCAGATAATGGGCTTCTTGGTGGAGGAAGATGCGCCCCACTTCCTCTGTGCATGCCCGTGTCCCTGTGCAATGGAAGAGAATACTAATGGCTAACATTGGTGTAGTGCTTACTCTGTACCAGGCACTGTGCCCCTAGAGCAAATAGAGAAAGAAGGAGGGAGCCATCTTGGAAGACCAGGATTGGGATCTAAAGGAAACATTAGGGTAAAGAAGCTCCTCCAGGCTGTGGACCTGCCTTCAAGGCTCACAGAATGGAACAGCTGGAGGGGACCTTGGAGAGCTGTCAGACTCGCTCCTGAGTGAAGCCCAAACCAGATTAAAATGTAATTGGGAAATATCTAACAGAATAAACCAAAACAGATAATATTAATGTATGGTTATCTAAGTCAATATGCCACCATGTAGAGATCCATTTTCTATTTGAATTGGATGCCCTTGCTCTAGTAGCTTATCACCTTTGTAAGGAAGTTGAAGCCTAAAGACTTTCCCAGCCAGGGAGGACCTCACAGACCCAAAGGATAAAGGCAGAATTCAAATACATGTCTTTTAAGTCCAAATACACTGACCTATGGGGGCAGCTAGGTGACATAGTGGGAAGAGCATCATGCCTAAAGTCAGAAAGACTCCTCTTGATGCCACTAGCTGGGTGACACTGAATAAGTCACTTAACCCTGTTTGCCTCACTTTCCTCATCTGTCAAATGAGCTGGGGAAGGAAATGGCAAACCAACACCAAGAAAAGTCTCTACCAAGAAAACCCCAAATGGAGTCATGAAGAGTCGGACATGACAAAAATGACAGAGCAACAACAAACACTACCCAATAATACCTGCTTATTCTTTCTGGTATAGCCCTCAGTGGTCACCTTGGTTGGCAGTGTGGCAAGTGCCTAGTAAGTATTAGTTATTTGATTGATTGCCCAATCTAGCCAATTTCCTCCAGGACTTCTCCTTTTTATATATGTAGCAAGAAAAGCGAAATCGGGAAATCTTAAAATCTTTTACTTTGATAAATCATCATCAAGCTGATACTAAAAGGTGTCAGTGATTTATTTTACTCTATTTAGTGTATATGTCTAGACCAGAATGGAAACTTCTCTGTCTTTGAGGTGTGAATCATTGCAAAAACTACCAGTTTTTACCTGTCACACTACATTTCCTTCCATCCTATTGCCCTTTCTGGAGACAACAAGCCTTTGCAAATGTTTTAGCTAAGGGAAAAATGCTTTTGTCTTAGACCCCAATAGTAAATATTAAGGAGCTTGGTAAGCTGCTGTTTATATTTCACTAAATCACTTTCCCAATTCCCTTAAATTGGTGTGTTGGCTTTTAAAAAAAGAAATATTGCTTTTAAGATGTTTTAGAGTATTTACTATTTTAGCCTGTATTTTTTTTCTACACTTAAAATTCTTTGGGCCATTTATAGAATTTCAGAAACATGGTTAACTCATTAACTATTGTTTTGTTAGATAAAGTGCTTTGATGGTTACTAAGTGCTTACCATGTATTCTCATTTGATTCTCCCAATAACCCTGTTGGGCAAGTCCTATGGGTATTGTAATGCCCAGTTTATAGAAACTGCAAAGCCACCGTCAGTCACAATTTGAACCTCTGGCTGCCCTGGCTCCAAACCCATCACTTTTCCCCCTTGATTATCCTGTACTGCTTGGGGTAGTTGTTTTTATTTGTGAAAGTTCAAATATTGGAACCTTTCAATTAGATCTCTGTAGCCAACTTCATTTCCAAATATCTCCAAATAGCTAGTGAGAAGTTGTTCCCCACCCCCAAAGTCTCTATCCCCATAAGCCTCTTGTGTGTATAGAACAATGATGAGAATGGAAGAAAAAAGAATTAGAAAATGTTTTAAGTGAATTACTATAAACTCACAAGGAAGAGAAAGAAAGGCAAAGGGAAAGGGAAGATGGGAGACTTCTGGATTTTTTTCCACTCCATACAAGGAAGAAAACACATTCACTTCTCTGATATCTCTCCATGAGGAATATTGAATGACCTTGAGTGTGAATGCCCACTCTTTCTTGAAGCCAATGATCTTGCACTATGTATTGACCTATGACAATGGAGCCCAGTCTCTCTCAGATCTTACCAAGCTGGAAAGGCTTTGAGTAAGGGTCTAGTGATCATCTCTGTATGTCTTGAGCCTTGTATGAAGTGGGCACTTAATAAATGCTGATTGAATTGGACAGGACTGGCCTAGATCAAGCTCATCACCCAGTCGACTACTGGGTGAAGAATTTCTTTTTTAGCAACTCTGTTGGCAGAGGGAGGACCCAGATAAGTAAATACAAGGGCCATTCAGAGAAGGGAGTAGAAAAGAGAGAAACGAGGGAGAGAATGGGGGGAAAGAGCACAGAGATTGAGAGAGAACAAAGAATAATTGTGTGGATTAGGAAAGTATCATTAAAACAAAGGGCCCAGTCTCTAACTAAGATGATCTCTTAATTCTCTAATTTTGGGGGAGGAGGGGTGGGGAAGAAGGAAAGAGGGAAGGACCAGACCAATATATTGGTGTGTATTCAATGATACAGGGAACTTAGTGTGGAAATGTGAAACTGTAGCTCATCTCTCAGTTCCTGAGAGTTGCCTAAATCAAAGCTTCTTAAACTGTGGGTCTCTAGGGTCATGTAATTGAATGTGGGGGTCATGTAATTGAATGTGGGGGTCATATAATTGAATGTGAGGGTCAAGAAAAAATTTGCAACAGTAAAAGATTAATGTATACCTATTTTATATACATATATACCCAGGGTCACATAAAAATTATTCTGGCAAAAACGGGTCGCAAGTAGAAAAAGTTTAAGAAGCCCTGGCCTAAATCACTGAGACATTAAGTGACCCCCTCAGTCACCCAGTCAGTATGTGTCAGAGACAGAATTTTAACCCGTACTGTTAATAGGGAAATACCAGCAATTAGGTAAATGATAGATTTATAGTTGACATTACCAGAGTTCAGTCTTTCCAAGCAGGTCTATCGATGCCGAAACAGAGAATGACTTTGTTGTGACTATAGGATAATATTTCACCTTTCGATGCAATCAAGCATTTCCCATCTTTGCTGAGGTCCAGCCAGCTCTTTGATATTGACACGAGTTTAATAAGGAAAACTTCAGGCAACAGTTATGTCATAATGCATCCAATAACCGTCATTACCCACCCATCCACTGGCTTGAAGTGATTTCCCATGGGTGAAAACAAATTTAAATTTAGTATATACTGTTCCCAGGCACTGTGTTCCTTTCTCTCATTTCTATGATTATAATTGAATCTTAGTCCTTTCACTAAAATATTTATCATCTTATTTCAGTGATGTCTATGTAATAGAAATACATTTGCAGAGAATTTAACCATTATTAATGAATAAATGATTATTTATAGAAAGAAATAAAGGATTTATTTATATAGTGGTTATGCTTGTGGTGGAGAATATTTATGGATGTACTTTGGCGATAGAATAAAATGGTAAGTGGAGAATGTGTTTAATTTGGTCTTTGAATATAAAATTTATATATTTTTTTCTTTATAATAAAAACCAAATGGCCCATTGTTTAAGAAAATAAACAAAAATTGAATTGTTTAAACTCCAACTAGAAACCTCCTCTGTTCCCCATGAAAAGAAGGGGGGGGCTTGGCAAGCCAGACTTTTTAACCCCTCTGTTACTTGGCTAGCCCCAAGAATACCAAGTCGATTCAAATGGGCTCCCCCTCCCCCTAGTTTGATTACTGCGGGATCTTGTTGCAAATGTACATTAAATTACTGTAGATAATCAAGGCTCCATCCCCAGGCAGCCTGGTGCAGAGCCTTGGGGCCTGAATTCAAAGCCCACCTCAGCCACTTACTGCTTGGATGACCTGGGACAAATGGTGGGACCCTCCTAGCACCTTGGTTCCTTTATCTGTAAGAGGAAGGAGTTAGGGTAGATTTCCCTGCTACCTTTTGATCTATGATCCTCTGACTGACGCCAACCTTATAAACTAATCTTATGTCAGGAATTTAATGTGCTTGATTTTTACTTAGAAATGATGGAGGCTTATAGGAGCATAGATTTAGGGCAGGAAAGAATCTCAGAGATCATCTACCCCAACTTCTTCATTTAAATAGGAGTCAATGAGGTCATGCAGTGGATAGAGTGCTAAGCCTGGAGTCAGAAAAACCTGAATTCAGATCTAGCCTCTGGCACTTACTAACTGTGTGACCCTGGGCAAGTCACTTAACCCTGTTTGCCTCAGTTTCCTCATATATAAAATGGAGGTAACAACAGTACCTGCCTTCCAAGGTTATTGTGAAGATCAAATGAAATAATGATTGTAAAGCCTTTAGCCCAGTGCCTGCCACATAGTAAGTTAACTGTTGTTGTTGTTGTTATTATTATTATTATTATTATTACTACTACTACTACTACTATTATATAAAAGCAATAATAGCTAGCACTTATGTAGGTTTGCAAAGTACTTCATGTACATTATCCGATTTGATCCTCCTAGTGAGGTAGGAGCTATGATCAGCCCCTCCATTTTACAGAGGAAGACGCAGAAGCAGAAGCAAGGGTCACACACAGGTGGTGCCTGGGCAGAATTCAGACTCAGGGCCTTCTAACTCAAGGCCCTGCCCTCTTTGCCTCTCCATGGCCTAATGGCATTTATGGAACCCAGGGGTTATGCGACTTGCCCAAAGATTAGCACTGAGGACTTGAAACATCACAGCTCCTTTGGCCTCAAATGCATTCGGCCTTTTTTCTCTCCTTGATGACATTGACACCTTTGGTACACAGTATACACAAATCTTTGAAACAATCAGACGTTGTATAACAGCTTGTGCGACCATTAAACACAAAATAATAAAACAAGGCTGCCAAATATGATGAATACGAAGAAGATGGAATTTTACTAAGTAGCAAAGAAAAGGTTTGGCCCCAAACAAGAGACAGAAGAAGATGCCCCCTCGTCCCCTTTATGAGGTTAGTCTTCATAACGAGGAACAGGGTGTATCATGCCCAATCTTGTTGTTATTGCTATTGATTGGCTTTGGTTCATGTTTCTCTTCTTTCTCCCTCTTTTTAAATCTTATAGGGTTAGTGCTCTGGGCAGGGGGCAAAGGGGCAGGGAGGGTAAGAATACAGAGGGAAACCAAGACAATATGAAAACACAAGTTAGCCACAACCATCTTTTTAAAAAAAAGACACATTTATAAAGATTGTAAAATTATAAAGAATAAGCTATGGGGCAGCTGGTGGGTCAGTAGATAAAGCATTGGCCCTGGGTTCAGGAGGACTTGAGTTCAAATCTGGCCTCAGACACTTGACACTTACTAGCTGTGTGATCCTGGGCAACTCACTTAACCCTCATTGCCCCCCCCCAAATAAAAGAATAAGCTTGGCCCTAAAGAAGAGCTATGAGAAGAAGGGTACAAGTGGGTAGAGTACGGAAATTGAATTCCAAATCTGCCACAGACACTGACCAGCTGAGACAAGTCACTTCATTCTGTCTCTTCGTCTGTAAAGCAGGGGTAATAAAATAACGGGCTTAACTCCTAGGATTGTTCCGAGGATCCATTGAGATAATGAAAGTAAAGTTTTTGGTAAACCATAGAATGTTCTATTAATAGTGGTGCTGTTATTATGACTATTATTCGGCTCCAACACAGAGGTTGAAGCCCGCGGGTATAGAACATTGCATTTAACAGCAAACACTTTTTCCAATGTGTCGATCAGTTTAGTTGAATTATTTTCTTCCTCTATTGCTTTAAGAAAAAATGGAGAGTTGGAGGAAGAATACAGAGGAGAACCCGGGTGATGCATAAACAAAAATATCAGTAAAAATCTACATCAGAAAACACAGCTGTCTAGGATATACTATGAAAGGGCCACACTTTTATCGGTACGGTTGCTCGGCCTTCGCCCCACCGTGTGGACCAACAATCCATCATCAATGACAGATGCGCGATCCATTGCCAGGTCCATGCTGGAAGCTTTTCATGCCTGCCAGACCTGCCAGAGAGACGTGTGGCTGAGGTCACGTCCACCCAGAACATGGGTGCCTCATGGTAGTGCTGGGGACCCTGAGTTCTCCAAAATTCTGCCAAGGCATTGTAAGCTCTGGGAGGTCCTGACAAGGTCAGAAGATTGCCTGGGTGAGGCTGGTAGACATTTCTGTATCCTTCATCCAAGCAGCAGACTAAGTGAATTCAAAAAGACAGATCCCCACTTTGGACCCAGGTTGATACATTATTTTGGTTGTGGAAGTTTTAAGGACAAGGAATATTTCCTCATTTTCCCTGCTGTGATGGGGGTGAGGGGCGGGGGAGCATATCAAGAAACAGGACAGAGCTTCGTCATCTTTTTGTCTTATGGGAGGGGGGTTCAGGAAATGGGACAGAGATAGAGACTAAACCTGTGATTCCATTGGTATAGAAAACTCCCTCTACCCATGAAGATTGGCACCTTCTCTTCCACTTACCATCTTAAAGTGTTTTTAGATCATTAAAAGATTAAATGACCCGTCCAGGGTCACATGCGTCAGAGGTTAGGACTTGAACACAGGACTTGAACACAGGTCTTCATAGTTTAGAGGCCAGCTCTCACTACATACTACACCACTCTGCCTTTCATATCATTGGAAATAACTTAGGTAAAAACTTAAAAACAAAAATAAAATGGACTTGAGTTAAACGACCTGATGTCCCTTTCAACTGTGTAACGATAACTACGCTGAAGATGTAAGTTAATGGATCTAAGCAAACGTACTGGATGATAAAGGGCTTTGCTCTACCAATTTTGTGTTACTGGGCTATTTATTCTACCTTCATTCTACCTTGAGAAGTGTGCTATTTATAAGTTAACAGTGGATAATTTCTTTTAAAATTCTTGATTGATCCCCTAGTGTGCAAAGAAAAATATAGGTAGATAATATGGATAAAGACAATTATTATTTGAATAGAAAATAATCACTTACAGGTTTAAAAATAAATGATGCGTCAAACATTTATTACCTTTGACTTCACTGATGACAGCTTGATTTATTTCATTCTTAAAAAGTTACATTACAGTCTAAGACCAAGTTTCAGAATATTAATATCTGCTAATACAGTAAAGGAAATGCTACCATTTTTCACATTCATTCTTTAAGTATTCAGTAGGCATTTATTGAGCAACTACTGTTTACCAGGTATTGTGCTGAGTTCTGGTGATGGAGTGCAAAAAACCAAAAATAAAAACAAAAAAAAAAAACACCCAACAACAGTTCAGCCCTTCCAGAGCTTTTATTTAACTATACTAATATGCGTTCGCAGGCCATTAAACCCGGAGGATCTGAGTTCAAGAGCCTCCTCTGGAACATAATGAACAAGGAATTGAATATGGAATGTATACTTTGGTGTTTTGTGAGGGATTAATTGCTGGCATGTCCTTGACACCTTAAAGGGCACCAAAGGCTTTTTCTCAGTAGCTCATTGAGGTAGATAGCAAAACAAAGTGAAAAGCAGTTCCCATAGAAGATCACGGGAAAGGGCAAGTAGGTGAGAGAATTGTTAGGCCAGGGTATATTTCATCCCTTTAGCCACCAATAGAGTCTAGAGCAAGCACTAAGGTGGGTGGTTGTTAAGAGATTTTGCCCCATTCAGCAAAGCCTTCAGCAAGGGCAGAACTTGACTGTTTTCTTTCGAATATGAATTGGAGCCTTATCCTGAGAGGGATTTCTAAAGCTGCCTATTGAACATGAATCTGAGGATCATAAAACATTAGCACTTGGAGAGAGGTCAGCCTTTAATGTTATAGCTCTGGCAACTGAGGTGCAGAGAAGGTGGGGAGTCATGCCCAGGATTACACTTCTGTAGTGGGAGTGCCTGGTCTTCTTCAGCCCAGGTGTCCTGATGCCCAATATATTATAATTTTTGTTTGTTTGTTTGTACCCTACACACATGTACTTCCTCTTTGGGATGCTTGGCATTGTTGAAGATCAGCTGTCAGTAGTATCTTGTATATATATATAATTTTTTTAAAAAAACCTATATTTTAGTTTTGATTTCACAAAAGACAACCAAGGTATTTGCCAATTGTTTCTGAGAAGTAAATATAAATTCTGGAAAGGGTGGGTCACCTTTTAAGTACTAGATGTTCATTACAACCTAAGAAATTTAATGGATCTGGGAAAAGTGGAAAATACGAAATAAATAAAGGGTTCCGTTCTATATGCTTCACCAGAAGATACTGTATTTCTGTGTAATTTATCCGCACCTTCTTTAGATCTTGAAGCATGTGTTACTTATAAACCAACATATCATTTATTAATATGCATTAAACTCTTGATTGAGCACCTGGTGTGTGCATAAAGAAAATTATAGGTAGATAACATGAATTGAGATAACAATTTAAGTAAAATTTAAGAACTAACAGGTATAAAAAATATAGACCTTCCTGAATTGGATACACGGACCAATCTAGCAGCATAATGAACATTTAAATTATGTTATTTGGGGGCAGCTAGGTGGCACAGTGGATAGAGCACCGGCCCTGGATTCAGGAGGACCTGAGTTCAAATCCGGCCTCAGACACTTAACACTTACTAGCTGTGTGACCCTGGGCACGTCACTTAACCCCAATTGCCTCACTAAAATAAATAAATAAATAAATAAATAATGTTAGTCCTCCTCCCAGCTATTATACTTACATATGAAATTCCAATCTATGGAGAGGGGAAATGGCACTCCCCAGAAGTGAGGAGGCCTGCTTTACTGAAGCACAGACTCTGAGGAGGAGAGTCCACTGTAGGGAGACTGCAAAGGTGGGAAGGGGCTGAGCTGTGAAGAGCTTGTAGTGCTAAACAAAAGAGGGGTGGGGGAGTCTATTTGATCCCCAAAGCAAGAGGAAGGCACCAGAGTTAATTGAGTAGGGAGATGACAGTGCACTTGGGAAAAATCACTTTGGCAGCTGAAGGGAGACTGGGTTGGAGAAAAGAGAGACTGGATGCAGGGAGAACGCTGGTCTTGAGCGTGTCGAGTTTCAGCTGCCTCTGGAACATCCACTTTGAAGCGTCCGATGATCACTTATGTGAAGGCACAGAGGCAGGAGATGGAACTCGCTGTTTCAGGAACAGAGAGTTTGCCAAGTGGATTAACAGGAAATTAGGCCAGAAATGCAGGTAAAAGCCACAGTGGGTGGCCAGGTCCCAGGCTGAGGAGCTCATCTTTCATTTTAGCAGAAAGAGGCAGCCACGAAGGCTTTCTTGAGTAGGATGGTGACAGGGTCAGGTTTATGTTTTTAGGAATGTCGATTTGGCAACTGTATGGAGAATGGATTGGAGAGAAAATGTCAGGAGTTAGGAAAGCCAACTAGTCTCTTTACATAGTCCATGTGAGAGGTAAAGAGGACAGTGGGTGACTAGAAGGAAGGGGAGAGACAAAAGATGTGGAATAAGAATCTATATAAGGCAGTGTAGTGTAATGGGTTGGGGTGAGACCCCTAGATTTGAATCATAGCTCTTCACTTACAGCCCATGAGACCTTGAGCAAGTCATTTGTAACCTCTCAACTTCAGTTTATCAGTAAAATGGCAGAGGCGGGGGGGGGGGGGAGTAGGATTTAAAGCTAAAATATTATTGTCTAACCTCCCTCCTTTGGAGATAGGACGCTAAAACCCAGAAAAGGGATATGACCGCCTGTGATCAAACAGGCAACAGATAGTACTTTCCTGTCTGATTTCTCCCTCTTCTGAACTACAAATAAACCACCCTCCTTCTTTTGTGATTGTTGTAAGCTTTAGAAAGTCTCCTCTCATGGGGCAGCTAGGTGGCACAGTGTTTAGAGCACCGGCCCTGGGGTCAGGAGGACCTGAGTTCAAATTCGGCCTCAGACACTTGACACTTGCTAGCTGTGTGACCCTGGGCAAGCCACTTAACCCCAATTGCCTCACCAAAAAACAAAAAAGAAAGAAAGAAAAAGACTCCTCTCAAAACCTCTCTAGATGTGGCAAAACATTTGGACTTCAAAGGGCTACCTTGCTGTCAGAATAAATAGAGAGAGCAGATATGTCAAACAAATTGTAGGTAAACAGATTAGTTCTGTCAATAATAAACTCCTTTTATTTCCAGAAAACAAATACTTAAGGGAATATGGTGTCAATAAGCCTAAAAATAAGGTGTCATATCTTCATTCCTTTTTGATTCAGACTTGGACATGAGATTGAAGATTCATATTTTTTATGATGATGGCTTGAAGTACATTTTCCTTTAGAACCACTGTATGCCCCCAGATACATGTTCACAAACATTTCAGTTAAACAGAAATCTTCTCTAGTCACAAAATCTTAACCTTGGTTCTGATTTCAAAGTCTGCCAGATGCCTTCTCCCACCCACCCACCAATGCCCAATTTACCTGCCCACAATAAATGCTTGAGAAAGCGACTGTTTCCTAGAGATTTTCTGCTTCTCATAGCATTTTTTTTTTGGCGGGGGAGGTATTTTGTTAATAATGACCTATTTTCACAGATAAAACAGTACAGTGCAGTTTTCCTTTCCTGTGACTTCTGCCCAGCGACAAAGCAGATGTGGCTAAGGAAGATGAGGCATGCATACTGAGGGCAGAACTTGGCACTAGTTCTCGTAGCTTAGTCATGCAAAAATTAGCTCAACAAGTTATTAAAGGCAGCTTATCCAAATGTCCCAACTGGTTGGTTGGCCAACTTTCTCCACTTTTCTCTTAACCCATCCCTGAAGAAAATTAAGGCAGTGGTAAACAAACAGGACAGTTTTCTAGGCTGGCATAGAAATGACATTAAAATTAACTTTTCTTTTGTCCATCACATTAAAAAGAGGATTAAGAGAAAGGTAATTTTATATCAGGGGAGCTATATAAACACCTCCAGAAACTCTCTTCAGGAGCCTAACAGCGTCTCCTCTGGCTCTTGGGTCTACAGCACCAGCTCTGCAGTAAAGCAAATTATTCTTGTCTCAGGCAACACTAAAGAATAAATGCTATTTTCTACAAACACAAGTGGGGGTGAGCCAATGTGTCCATACTGGTGTAACATAACTGCATGGCCTTTGGACCATAATAACAACACCCCCACCACACTCCCACCCCACCCCCAAAAAAACCCCAAAACAAGCCACCATTTGTTGTTCTCTGAACACTACTTGGATAGAGAATTCCAAACTAGTGTTTTAGATTCTTATAGTTAATTGTTGAAATAGTAAATGTCGTAGCAGCCTGATTGGCCTGGGCCCAGTTAGGGATGCTCTCTCATCCCTGTGACCGTGGAGAAATACAGTTGATCAGCTTGCTAGGGCCGCTTAGAGATTGTTCTTTCCTTGGAGAAGTAAAGTAGTTGACTAACCAGGTAACGTTTGGTCAAACAGATAACAAAGCAGCCGCCCAGAAAGCTGGGCTCCTTGACTTTACAGCATGAGCTTTGTTGGAAACCAGTTGTGTTTGCGATGTGATTGGGACCAGATAGTGAGAATAATCCCAAGTTAGAAATGTGGAATTTTTATTCTTCATATACCCAAATAGCTTAACATCATCATTTTCCAGGCCATTGTAACTTTTCAGTCTTAGGTCTCTCCCCCCACCCCCTTCTTGCCTCTCTAAAATTGTCATCTTCTCCTTTGTTCGGGGAGTTGAAGCTGGACTTCTGCTGGCCATACCTCTGTGTGCCAAGCAATAAAAACTTTTACTTCAATGTTGATTGGATCATGTGGGCGAGGAATGTTTTCAAGAACCAGTCTAGCTGTAACAGTAAATAAGGGAAGTTTTTTTCTTCCCTATAATTAAAAATGCCTCATCCTGGGTGGTTGGGTCAAGTTTCATTGCTCCTCCCACCATCCATTTTTTGAGATTGGCAAAGAGGTTAAATAACTAAGGACTGGGGACACTACAAGTCCTGCACAGTAGGAAGCCAGTGGAAGAAGCCTCTTGATACCAAGGGTTTCTGTTATTCTCTAGACCAGATGTGGCTGAATGGTCCTTGTGAGTCTTCCCTGCCTGTAGTTTGGCAGCATCTTCTTGGATCTTTAGCACCTGGAAAGAGGCAATCTGAAAACCAACGGTCCATCATGACACATCAGCTTCCGGGATTTGGCAAGGAGTTACATCTGTACCACTCTTCCTGAGTGGTTAGGAATAAACAGGATACTTCCATCGGGTGTTTCTTCTCTTCAGTTTTTCTCCTCTCTCTTCTCTTTCTCTTTTTGTTTCTTCTCAACATAGGACAATCAGTGGTTTCCTTGAATGTGCCAAATTCAGCCTCTTTATTAGATTTTAAATTATACTCTTCTAAAAATTAAATATCCATTTATATTTACTTCCATTGACAAGTACAAATATTCAAATATAGAGGGGGGAAAAGATCATTTTTTAAAATCTAAAGATTGTATGGGGGCAGCTGGGTGGCACAGTGGATAAAGCACCAGCCCTGGATTCAAGAGGGCCTGGGTTCAAATCCAGCCTCAGATACTTGACACTTACTAGCTGTGTGACCCTGGGCAAGTCACTTAACCCCCATTGTCCTGCCCCCCCCCCCAAAACAAAGATTGTACACGACCATAACTGGATCTAGCCCTGGTTGCCCTTTGTGTCACTAGCCCGTGCTCGGTTCCTTACACATAGTTGCCACCTGCTGAATGATTTTTGGTTGATTGGTTCTTAGCTATACCCCAAAAGAGGAGCCCATTAGCCTGAGCACAGCAGTGCCCATGTCCTCCTTGTTTTCCTGGCCTGTTGAACTTCCCAGTGTATGGAACACGAATCTGTTACTGCTTAGAAAAGCCAATGAACGTCCTGGCATCCATTGCTTAATTTATAAAATGACCAGCTGGCTTTGGAGATTGCTTCCAGCCCTCCCTGGATCTATGATTTTGTGACCTTTGTTGTATAGGATCTTATGGGACCGAGGGAGGAACATGGTCAACTTGTAGAGAATCAGAAAAGCTGGTCTGTAGGAGAGGCCCTTGAACTGAACCTTGAAGTAATGAAGTCAAGGCAATTATAAGAGGCCGGGGGGATGTGAGGAAGGAGTGGGGTTTTCAGGCTTGTCTGACAGTCCATGCAGTTGGTACAGCAGGAGGAGATGCTGTATATAGAGAACAGCCAGGAGGCTGGAGTGCAGAGGACGAGATGAGGAATCATGAAATCAATTTGGAAAGAGATTGGAGTGAAGATAGGAATGAATGGCTTTAAATACCCAGTAGGAAGAAGCACTTATATTTGATCTGAGAGGCAACAGGCAGCCCTTCGTGACAAGGTCCCCGTGTGACCAGATCTGAGCTTTGGAAAAATCACTTTTAGCAGGTCCAGAGCGATTAGAGAAGTGAAAGGCTGGAGGCAGGAAAACCAGTTCTCCAATCTGTACCAGAATAATAACAAGAACTAGGTGTATATAGTTAAATAGATATGTGTACATGGATTTGTATGGATATACCCATCTTCCTCCAGTGACCTAAATGAAAACAAAGTCTAGATAACACACATACTGTATCAAGCATTCTTGATACTCAAATGATATATCAATATGTGGCCCTTGTTTCTAGGGGGTCTGACCCCTCCGTTCTAGGCAGCTCTCTTCAGTCACTGAGAACATTGCAAATCTAAATTATTAGAGGGAGCTTCTTCATCTGGGAGTTCCCTTTGCCAAACAAATATCAGGTGCAGCCTATCTCTATTTTAATTTTGTGAAAAACCTTTCAGGTGTAAGCTTAAATCCATCAAAAAGAGTATAGGTAAATGAAGCGGCCGGAAGTCCATTCGATACCTCTAAGCCCACCCACCAGACAGAAAGAAGGAAAAGACTGTTTTTCCTGGTTTGCCTGTATGAGATTTAATCAGCAATAGGCCATCACTTAGCAAAGACCAAGCTATTGTCTGTGGGACCCTGGACCAGTCACTTAGCCTGACATTGCTCTAGGTCAGTGGTGTCAAACTCCAACTGAAACAGGGCCCACTAAACTGGACATTGACATGTCAACTAATTTTTTTTTAAGTGGGGCAATGAGGGTTAAGTGACTTGCCCAGGGTCACCCAGCTGGTGTCAAGTGTCTCTGAGGCCAGATTTGAACTCAAGTCCTCCTGAATCCAGGGCCAGTGCTTTATCCACTGCGCCACCTAGCTGCCCCCAACTAAGTTTTAAAATGTAGCATTATATATGATTCCTCATATTTTTATTTATTTGTATAATCTTAACCATTTCCATTTTAATCTAGTTCTGGCCACCCTCACGGGTATCATTTAGCCACTAGTTTGATGCTTCTGCTGTAGGTTTTTGCCCAGGACTTTAAGTGACAGAGAAGATGCTGGCACGTTGGTAGAAGGAATTTCTGCAGTGAGAATTCCTTTTCCTAATGAAATCACAGATCTAGTCCCCATCCCAAACAAAGGCAGGCCTGGACTCCGCTGGATCTAGCATAGCAATGCAAACAGTTTATTCTTTAGACCTTTTTGTTAAAAGCTTGTTTGTCCTTGTTAAACAGTTAGGAGGGGAAATGAGGTGTGGTTCAGCAGCCTTGGCAGAGTGGAGATAGGTTTCAGATTCAAGAGCAAAAATCAAAACGAGGAGTTAGCATGAATTAATAATTTGGGATGCTCTAAGCTAGACGTCCTTTGTTCTGATTGTTCCAGTCCCTAGGATATGGACAGTCGTTCCCCGTCCTCAAGGCCATGACGAGATGTTGCCTTTTACTCTCCAGGGTGGATCCTTATTTAGGGGTGTATAAAATAGATAAACTCTCGCAAATTGCATTTGTAATGGGTTTCAGTCACCAGCATAAGCCCACGATCTCGTGCTTTTCATCACAACCTGGTGATAGAGTCCATCTCTCTTCGTGTGTTCCCACAGATGTGTCATGTTTCTAAGCTTGAACTTAACAGATTTCTGTTTGAAATGGCTTGATTGCACTGCGCATTCTGAAAAGTCAAACTGCTCCAATAAAGCAATGTTATTTCAAGAGTAATAGGACTATATGAGGTGACATTTATATTAAATTTTATTTTCATCTGCTATCTGGGATTTTCTGAAATTACACCAAACCATAATTCTATCCAGTTCTGGTGGCTTTAGTAAACCTAAGAATATGCTTGAGTTATTTGTCATAAGTGTCCCATGATGGAATTTATTTAGATTACGTTGTAATATTTCTTATTTTTAATAATACAAGATTAGAATCATTCGCTTTGAAGTATTATGTAGTCATACAGTATAATTCAGGAATGTCTTACTGCTACTGTCAGTATATTATATTAATTCTAATATGTCTTCACAATCTATCAGTATTTCTGTGTGTTTATGTTGTCAATTCATAACATTCACATAAACGGAATATGAATGCATGATTTGATTTAAACTATATATGTATATATACACAGATTATATATACATGCATGTGTATACATGCATATCTGAATATACCTATGTACCTAAAGATTATATACCTATAAACCTATATTACCTACCTGTATATCTATTGATTTACCAATCTAGCTATTGAAAATGTGTGTCTGTCTGGTTTTTTGGACCTGAAGGGGTTAAAGACCTCTGAGGCATCAGTGGAGGGAAAAGGGGTAATGAGGTTAAAAATTGAAATCAGAAAACAGAAAGATAGAAAGAAGGAAGGACACGCTGGGTGTCCCAAGCATTGCACAAGCCACTTTACACATATTTCATTTGACCCCCACAATGACTTTGGGAGCTAGGCGCTGTTAGTATCATCCTCACTTTACAGATGAGGAAACTGAGGCAGAGGGGAAGTAACCTGCCTAAGTTCATACAACTGCTAAATGTCTGAGCCTGAATTTGAACTCAGGCCTTCCAGATTCCAGGCCCACCGGTCTATCCACAACACCACCAGGTGCCAGTGCAATTAATTGACAGTTGAACTAACCTGGGAAAGGGCTACTGGACAAAACATGAAATGGGCCTGTTTGACCTCTGGCACGCTCTTATCTCCAGGCAGATTATCTTCCCCCCTGTATCAGGGGCCAGTGATTTGATAGTACAGTCCAGATGTTTAGGGCCTTCTTCACACCAAGGCAGCAGCTAGCTATCCCGAAGGATACAGCACTGAACCTGGAGTCAGAAAGCCTTGGAGTTCAAGTCCCAGCCCAGACACTTTCTAGTTTTGTGATCTTGGGCATGTCACCCAAGCCCTGTCTGCCTCACTTTCCTCCTCTCTAAAGACCTCTAATTATATTACCTACTTCCCAGGCCTGTTGTGGGAATCAAAGGACATAATGTTTGTAAAATGCTCTGCAGGCCTTAAGTTGCCATACAAGTGCTAAGGATCCTCAGTCCCCCATGCCTCTGCTTTTATTTTTGATAATAAACATTTTTATTTAAAGTTTTGAGTTCCAAATTACAGCCTTCCTTCCCTCTCCTCCCCACTGCCTGAGGCATTAAGCAATCAGACGTAAGTTACACATGTCCAGGTCTATGTTTTGCCAAAGTTCCCTGTACTTTACTTGCATTCGTTCCCATCTCCCTGTCAAAATAGTCTTGCCCTTAATGATATGGATCTCAGGAAGACACTTGGAAGAAAATAATCTCAATAAACTAATTGACACCAAGATGCCAATGACTGATGGCCTTGACCTTTTATTACTCTAATGGCTTTTTAATCAGAGAATCCCTTCTGTAATATGACCTACAAGTGCTCCATCAGCTTTTGCTTGAAAATCTCTTGGGGGTAAGAAGCTATAGCCTCTGGAGGTGGTCCTTTCCACTTTGGAGATTTTTATAATCATTGGAGAATTTTCTTCATATCAAGCCAAAATCTGTCTCTTTCTAGCTCCCCCCACCTTCATCCCAAAGTCCTGTTCTCTTGGGGCCAAGCTGAATAAGCTTACCCTCTCTTCAAGATGACATCTCTTCCAATACTGGAAGGCAGCTCTCATGTCCCCCACATCTTTGCCTTTGTAGGCTACATATCTCCAAGGTCTTGACCTAATGTTCACATGACATGACCTTGGAGCCCCTCCCCATATCGGTTGCCTTCCCCTACAACCTATTCAGTTTTTCAGTGTTCTTCCTAAAGCATTCCCAAGAAAGGAAGGTACAACTACAGCTGCAGTCTGACTAGGGCATAGTACAGTGTAATATTTGCCTCCCTGATTAGTCTTGGACATTGTACCTCTCTTAACGCAACCTAAAGTCACATTCACTTTTTGCCCGCCCCATTATACTACTGACTCTTTGAACTTGCAGGCCATTGAAACCCCCAGATGTTTTTTCATGCTGACTGCTGCCTACCTGTGCTTTCCCCCTTTTTGTATTACCAGTCACCTCTCCTGAATCTTTTTGTTTACAGTTTATTAAATAGTGTAGGGTAAAGCACTTTGGGTAAGGCTTAACCACTGGCCTTCCAGCCTCAAGAATGGAGAAGGGAAGGCATCTACAATCCCAGTCCCCACTTGCCTTCCAAGTAGGGGAGATGGGGTGGGACAAAACGCTGCTCCAAAGGCCTTCTGGGGACATGCGGATGCTAGACCCAGACACAAGTTGTTGGGGGTGGAGAATGCAGTTCCAAGGGAGGTGACAGAGGAAAAGAGCACGGTTTGTTTCTGCTCTGCTTCTCTTTCTTCCCCACCAACTGTGTGGAGCCTGAAGTCTGCCTGCCCGCCTTCATTCTCACCTTTGTCCCTCATTAAAGAGAGGACTTCCAGCAAAGAGAAGGTCCTGCCTTACCTTCCAGCAAGGAAGCTCTAAGGGCTACTGTGTCCTGACTCCCAACACCTAAAGTCAAGACATACAAAAGACAGGAGGAGAGGCTGCCCATTTGCACTTCATAGGCACTGAATCCCCCTGGGCTTTGGCTACAGCTATATCCCAATTAGGACCAATAATAAATTCCCTTGAAGTGATTACATCATCTGAATTTCCAGGGCATCTTTTCATTGGGTTAGAACCAATCACTATACTCTACATGATAGTATGAATTTAGATACATGTGACCATTTCATGGGATTCATTGTTCCTGCTAATTGTGACCTAGCAGTTCAGCATCTTTGGCCGGGGGGGGGGGGGGGGGGGGCAATGAGGGTTAAGTGACTTGCCCGAGTGTCTGAGGTCAGATTTGAGCTCAGGTCCTCCTGAATCCAGGGTCGGTGCTCTATCCACTGCGCCACCTAGCTGTCCCCAAGTTCAGTGTCTTCCAAGGGCCAGCTTCCTAACCCTAGAAATCTTTCATATGACCAGGTAAAATTAGTAGCAATTTGCAGTCATTTACAGGAGGAGTTTTGTACCAATTATGCTTAATTGCTATGTTCATAATAAGGTAATTCTTATGCATATCATTATATTTATAAATTTTGTTTGATTACAACATTAAGCTTTGTTCCCCTATACTCATTCTTCCCAGTTTGTTGCTCCCAATGGCATGGTTCTCTACTCAAAACTTTAAAATAAAATAGAGGGAAAATGACTGGCAATACTGTGATCAAGCCAATTATAATTAATGTGTTAAGGGCCATAAAATTTGGGGGAAATTAGGATGTACAAAAGAGTTTTGGAGCTGAACTATAATCTTGGCCTATAATAATGTGTGTATAGATATCGCAGGGGCAGTTGTTTCATGGCTCTAATGATCATAGGCATTGACTCAGATTGATTTCCTGCCAAATGATCCTGGCAGGGAGTGTATGCTTGGTCATACCACAAGTGAACAATTGCTAGTAATCACAGTGAGGAAGTTCTTTAGAGAGAAAGCCGCAGCCTTGAGAACCTAGCCCCCAAACCCCCAAAGTGATGAGATTAATAAGCACTTAAAATATTTTGTAATGGCTTAAAATATGACGTGACTATTCCAAGGGTCTGTGGCTTCCCCACTTGTGCACTCCTTCCTCATGTGAACATTGCCTTATACCAAGCTAGGTTGTAATCTATCTATGGGATCAATGAGTTTGGTGAGTTTTAGTGAGCTGCCTGAAGCTTGTCAAGCTAGATCACCATTCATGGTGCTGTAAGCAGGAGATAAACCCAGGTTTCTTCACTCAAAGCCTAGATAGAGCAAGGAGAGAGGGACTACCAACTAAATGCCACATCTTACAAATGAGGTAACTGAGGCCTAAAGAGGTTGGTCACAAAACAAGTATTAAGTGGGATTTGAGGCCTGGACCCCTGAATCCAAATCTAGCATTTTTCCCTACTACACCAAGATGCCACAGTTCTATCCACTCTACATATTGCCTCTGTACTATGATACTAAGCAGTTGTTTTACACATGAATGAATAGATGTAATAAAAATATCTTATAACGCAAAAATAATTATCCTTTCATGACCCCCCCCCCAATCTCTATCCACCAGCAAATCTAGTGCCCTCATGGTCACTCAAAAAATATTTATGGATACCCAAGTTAATTCACTTTATCTGCCAGGCAATTTAAAAAAATAACCTCTCCCTGGCAGCTGTATAACATTAATTGTTATAAATTAAATTTTGTCAACTCATTTTTATTGAATATCTGCTTTGTCCAAGGTACTGTGTACCAGCAGAATCCAGAACGGATTATGTTCCTAGTGTTCAGATGTAATTTGGAATTTTAAATGCATTTTCTCATAGAAATAGTGCTACATACAGACCTGGGGGAGAGGGGGTGAGTGTAGGGGCATGGGAGGAAGTTCCTCAGGCAGACTCCAAAGCCTGTGTAACCTCCCATATACTTTAAGTCTACTCTTATCTTCCATGTGTAACAGTCTTCTTAGGGGAAAGCACATTCCAAGGGTTAACTTGGAAGGCCAGGAAACCTTGCTACAGGAAAGCAGACTTCCTTCCCCTGTCCCTCTTCCTCAGCCCTTTCCTTATACCAGGCAGTGTAGCCTAGGACTTAGTCGGGAGCCACTGCTTCTGGTAGCTCTGTAGGCGAGGGTGAGGATGCAGAAAAGGGGCGTGGGGTAACTCAACACCTGGGGCATGCAGGGATGGTCCTGGGGGTGGGGACAAGAGGGAGCACACCACCCACTTGACTTTCTTTTAGGGGTCTAGGAGTTAACCTACTTGTTTCACTTTCTTCCATTAAGAGTTAAAAGGCTTCTTCTTTGATGAAGGAAGGAGAGGTTTTTTTTCCCCCACTTAGACCCAAAAAGAAAACAAAAGTCCCACGTAGTTGATAAATAGTAAGACTCTGTACTGTATATGAAGGACCAAAATAAGATTCTTGCTGTCTATTACAGAGAAAAGGGGAGACAGACTGTCCTGGACATTCAAGCTCAGGAGCCAAGGGTTCCACCCTATCAGGCACATTCCAGGACACCATGTTCAAGGTCAACTTGGCCACAGCCTGTGGGAATTTTAGAGATTTTATTGCTGACTGCGGCTGGGGGAAAGGACACTCACCAGTTCCATGTTTCTCAACTAACTTAAGGCGCACAGTAGGACAAGTGCCCGAAGTTTTTCTCCTTTAGCCCAAGTCAGGGCTATTGCTCCTCTTTAGCCTTTCAATGAGCCTCTTGTCCTCCCCCATTTTGGCATCAGGCCTAACCTGCCGTCTTCATGATGACTTTGCTGGCCAAGTCCCCTATGTTCAAATTAATCCCTTTCTATTCATGTAAGCCCTTTGCTAGACACAGGTGATATCAACAAACAAAAATCTACCCCCAGTCTCTCCATCTTCAAGGAGTTTGAAGTCTTAACAGGAAGGTAAAATCTGCACTCAAATAAACGTGATACGAGATGATAAAAACAAGAAAGGAAAGCCACATATAATGTGTAGAAAAGTAGAAGATGGCAAGATCCTTTTGTCACTGTTGGTGGGGAAGGGAGGCTTTGAGGAAGAGCTGGACCAAACTGGACACAGAAGAATTACACGTACAGAATGGGAACCCAGAGAGGTGGATCGGAGCCATAATTTGGTGGCCTTTGAATGTGAGGCTAAAGAGTTGGCATTTTATCCTCTGGGGAACCGCTGATGGCTTGTTAGTAGGATTGTGCCGTGTCCACTCCCTTCCTTTGAAAGATTATGGGTGCAGTGATGTAAATGAAGGATTGGAGATGGGAGAAACTGGAGGCTAAGACTGTCTACAACATCTCTACCCTTCTCCCCATTCTCCCAGTCATGACCTTAGTCCTCTCCCCTGGGCTATTACAAGGGCCTCTTGCTTGATCTTTCTAGTCTCCAGGCTCTCTCCCCATCTATCCATTTTCTGTCAAATTGAGAGAACGGTGGTAGTGGGGGTGGCATTGATAGAAATAGGGAAAGCTGGAGGCATTTGGTGGGGAAAGATGATGCTTCGGACATTTTGAGTGTGGAAATGTGGGGATGTGGATATGGACAGATAACAACACATAACGTGGAAATGAGGGACCACAGCTCGGGAGAAATTGTAGCTGAACATGTTGATGTGTCAGAAGTCCACAAAGAGATGATGATGGAAACAGTACATGGAATCACCAAGGTGAGAGGGAGGGAAGGAGGAGAAGAAGAGGAGGATTGGAGTCTTTTCAAGAAAGAAGTCTAAAATATTTGGAATTGGAGAATAGAAGGGAAAGGGTTAGATCTTGAATAAAATTGTGACACTAACTGGCTGAAATTCAATTGGAGCTACTTGTGTTTGGGAAGAAAATTTACCCCATACTCAGCAAAAATTAGGGGGAAAAGTAAGATCTTAGGCCAACATGGAAACTAGACCCTTCATCCTGATCTCTTCCAAGTTCTGAGATCATAGAATCTCATGCTTGATTTTCTTTAGATTATCCTGTACAAGAAGCTCTCTCTCTCTTCTTGTAACAGGCTCTTCCATAATGATAATGTGTTGTTTGCATTGTGTTTGAAGTGGAGAGAGCTGTTTGGGGTGGGAGTTAGGGCTCCTCAGGGATGAAGGTTTTGGAGGTCATGAAAGGAGATTTGTTTTTGTGTTAAGAGTTATTTTTATTCCATGTTTTTATGTATAAAACAATCACTTGTCTATCCTTCAGATGTCCCAAGCCCAATGTATTTATTAGAAGGGAATGTTACTGTAACATGGAAGGTTCCATGGTGTGCATTATAATGGACTTTTAATCATATTTCTATTAAATGTAAACATGTGAGTGAGAAATGATCAGTTGATTTTCTGGAATTTTGCATATAATGGACCTTTTTTTTTAGACATTAAAAAAGTCATTCAGTCCCAATAGAACAAATTTACCTCAATCATAAACTGAAAAATTAGACTAGATGGCTTCTTTTTTTTAAAGCAATAGAACTGAAAAGATCAATTCGGTTTTTTGTGTGTGCGTGTGTTCTTGTTGTTTTATATAATTCTTAGTATCTAGTAAATATGACAGGAATATAAAAATACTTAAAAGGAATATACAAACTCTACCACACATTCTGTTTCTATGCTGCTATGGTTAAAAGGTAATATTGATTACAGACATGACTTTATTAAGTATATTTTAATTTTGAATTTTCTCCTCTTGAGATTTCTGCATCAAGGTATCACTTTCACATAGTTTTTCCTTTTGTTGTTTGAAAATTACTTAAAATGAACACTTTAATTTGGCACTTCACCTAGTTTTATTTTCTCAAAACTGAGTGGTCCACATGTGAAACAAGCCCAGATCTTTTGAACTCTCTCCTTTCCTCAGGGGCCTATATACAAATAACTACCTACTGCCCATCACATCACATCACATCATGGCTCAACTTCCCCACCTGTTATTCAAGGCTGGCTCCAAGCTGGCCCGTTCTCACTCTATCCAGCCTCACTTCCCACTCTTCCCTGCACTCTGGCCAGGCCCTTCCTCTTATCTCCCTTCATACATTCTATATTCACTCCAGCTCCTGCTTTAGCTCATTTGATTCCATTTGTCCCTTTCTCACCTCTCACCTTTCTAAATCCTAAATTATTTCGTATTTTTTTTCTTATGGAAGGAAACCTGCCACAGTGGAATAAGAGTTAGTTTCAAAATTAGGAACTTAGGATTCAGGTCCTGCCTCAGACACATCCTGGCTCTTGTGACCCTCAGCCAAATCACTCAACTTCTAAGGCCTCTAGACAGATACAGCTGTAATTGGCAAAGAAGCCTCTGCACAATATCTGGGAGTGGGCATTCCTCACCAGAACCCCCTACTTCATGAAACCTTGGTCCAGACGCCATCCCTTTCCTTCTTTATTATATGTAATTATTTTTGGCATGGGTGAAGTTATGACCTCCCCAGCAAACCATCAGCAGTGACGCCATCTTGGTAATGGGGTGACAGGAAGGGAAAGAGCGTTGGCCTTGAAGTCAGAGAAATCTGGTTCTAGTTCTGACTCTATGCCTGCTGGCTGCTTGGCACTGGGAAAATCACCAGGTCCCAAGAGACCAAACCTCCCTCAACCATAAAAAAAATCCGTCTAGATGACATCTGGTTTCCCTTTTATCTCAAAATGCTTGGATCCTTTTGTTGTTGGTGTTCCTGATGAGCTGTTTTCAGCAGTCATATCTGTTGTGGCCCTGTGTTTGTTTTTCTTGATGCAGATACTGGAAGTGGTTTGCCATTTCTTTCTCCAGTTCATTTTACAGATGAGGAAACTGAGGCAAACAGGGTTAAGTGATTCATCCAGTATTATACAGTTAGTAAGTGTCTGAGGCCAGATTTGAACTCAGGTCTTCCTGACTCTGGACCCAGTGCTCTATCCACTGTGCTACCCATGTGATCCTTTTACTCCCTTCATAACTATGGTGCCTAGTACAGTGTTTGTGAAATCCTAAGGACAGAGTGAGTATTCCTTAAGTGAATGGAACAATGCCTGCTAGAAAAATGGAAAGTGACTATTGGATGTTTTTTTTTTTAATTTATTTAAGCTTTTGGCCAATTAAGCTTCATTTAGTGTGTTTAGAAAATACTCTTAGCCAACACAGAGAGAATTAGGTTATTTAGTTTCTCTAAGCCTCTAACTAGGAGATCTATTAGACAAGGTCAGTGCTAATGCTATTTTTCCTCTAAAATAATAACTAGGAATTTATGTATGTAAGTAGCAAAAATTATTACGTGCGGCATAATTTGGAAATAAAAACAGGCTTTTTTTCCTCCAGTTTTCTCCAAAGTGTAGTATGCCCTCTCCACCCTTGATCTCAGAAGAATTCCATAAGCCCCAGCCTGATAGACCTAGCATTTTAAAATTTCACCAATATGTTTCAGGCTCCAAAGTGTTCTGTGCCCACATGAGTTTGTTCTAGGTGATTTTACTTTATCAGATAGAAGCCATTGTAAGAAATTTTAAAAGAGACTTAATGGCATACCTGTTAAATAAGACTATAGTTATTCTACTTTGGGGGGCAGTGGGGAGAATGAACTTAATCACATCAAAGAAAGCGAAAGATCCAGTAGATGTTGGTTATTTCTTTCTCGGGGTCAGCATTTGCCAAATTGTATTCTGCAGTAATAGTCTCACTGAATCTAAGGATATGCCTCAAAGTTTCCTGAAGAGACCTTGAATGCACCAGAGATGTGAGAGAATGAAATGGATCAGTCTTTAGAGGTGAAAGGGAATGTCGAAATTAGTTAGTTCAATTCTGTATTTATTTGGTCCTTTGGGGTTGAGTGACTTTCCCCATGTCACATAGCTAGTAGGCAATAGGCTCAGTCAATTAACTAGCAATTATTAAATACTTACTCTGTCGGTCATTAGGCTAATGGCCTAAGTGAAAGTGTTCTGCATTGGGAGTCAAGAGACTTCCCTGGGTTCTAGTTCTCGTTCTAGTTCTACCACTAGCCAAGTTACCTTGGGCAAATATCTCAACTTCTCTGGGCCTCAGTCTCCCCACCTGTAAAATTAAGAGGTTGAATGAAATAATCCTTAAAGTGCCTTCAAGTAGTAGTAATACAATGTGATCTTTATCTGGTTCTTTACAGACTACTGCCCTATCAAGTCTTCCTTATCCAAACATAAGAAGGCTTCCCAAGAATCTCCTTCCTTGTTCTAATTGGTTAAAAGTTCCACTCTGCTTATGCTCACGTTTCTAAATATTGTGCCTTTAATGTGATCGAGTACCCTGGTAATGTCTTAAGCCGAGTTGAACCTGTCAAAATGACGAGTAATGCACTTGCAGAAAAAGTAGCACATTTTCTAATGCATACATCAGGTTTGACTTTTCCCTAGTATTATACATGATTAAACAAGTACCTGGAGAGTAGAACACTGATTTATTCCATTTTCCAGATAATGCTCATCTTAGTCATTCCTTCGTATCCTGAAGGATCCTAACTATTGGGAAGAAAAATGTGATCTGTTGACAGCTTGGTGCTGAAATGCTCTGATTTCTGAAATAACTGCAAAAACATATTTTCCTTTGGTGAACCAACATTCTTTCTCCTCTTTTCCCCAAATCCTATTCTGTGCAGAGACATACACAGTCTTTTTCTGTCTCGTCTCTTTCTTTGTCTCTCTCTCTGTCTCTGTCTCCCCTCCCCCCTTCCCTCTGCCTTTTCTACCACCCTGCCCCCCCAAGTTTCCCCAATGCCAGAATGAAAAATCAGTTCAGTTCCATAAGCATTTGGTGAGTGCCAGTTAGGCACAAGGCACTGGACAAGGTGCTGTAGATCCAAAGACTAAAAGAAAGCATTCTGGTCCTCACAAAGCTCACACTGTACACATCACTGCTTGGGGGAATTGTGGCCTTTGACTGTTCCCACCTTCCGTCTTCAGAACCTCCTCCGCTATGTATCAGGTCTGTCACTAAGAAGGTCAGAAGCTTTGAGGAAGGAAAACCATGAACTATGGAAAAGCCAAGACTTCTCTACCCCAAGGGTTGCTCTGTAGCAAGGTTTCCCAACCAGAAGATGGGTCCCAATGTTGGGACTCTCTGGGCTGTAACTGCCATAACTTTTCTCCCTACACTCCCCAGTGCTGCCTTTGCCTCCATGCGACTCACCAGAATTCTCAAATAAGAGCAAAATCAGTGGAAGGAAAGCTTTCATAGCTAGTAGTGATGCTCTCTCCCTCAATCTTCAGGCCCCCCCCCCCCATTCATGTCAGTGACACTTTGGGGAAAGGAAAATTGTACCTCCTAACAAGTAGTCTGGGGGATTCCCAGCTAAAGCTAAATATCATGATGTCCCCAGGGGATGCTACCAACCTGACTTCCCAAGATGTGATCTGGAGATTCCCAAAGATCCAGAGAAGGAGGTGGTCCGGTAGTGTCAGCATTGTGTTGTTCCATGAGCACTCGTCTGAGGTTTGCCAGTTGGGTGACTATGGGCCAATAGAATAACCTTTTTTTTTTTCTCTTTTAATCCCAATTTTTTTCATCTATATTTTGGGGAGAATAATAAGTGAAAAATGCTTGTAGTAAACTTTAGAATGTTATGTAAATATAAGCTACCATTATTATTCTATAAGGGCATTTCATCTTGTCTCTGGAGGTACCAAGATTGCCCCCCATGCTCCTCAAATACACATCCACATTCTAAAATATTTGGGGACTGTCTTTATTATTTTCTTTTCTAAATCTAACCTATAGTCCCTCTAAGGGAAATTCGAGGCAATGACTCAACTGAAATCAAAAGCAGAAAAATCAATCCCAATTAATTAGCTCTGAGGTTAGCACCAGGCCATAAAACTGGAGGCTGCATTGTGGCATTTGTTTCAGATAACGATCACAGGCTACAGTAAGTGATAATCTGGTCATACCAGTATCACAGGGGCAGTGGAACGGGCAAACTGTTTTTGACATAAAATTAAAGGGTGTGATAACTACATACTCTATTTTCTTAAGCCTTGTAAAGGAACTAAGACTTGGAGTTTTTGTGTGCATGTTTTTCTGACAGTTTGAATGTACCCGGTACCTTGCTTCAGTGCCCCCAAATCACCCAGTAGAAAAACCGGTTAGTGGTATCATCCCCTGGAGACATCATGGGTCCAGATGGGGGCCTGTTTGCCGAAAAATGGTCATGAATCATGAATCTGCTCGAGATTGTAGCATTGAAAGCCGGAAGAGTCCTTAGTGATCGGCCAATCTGCGGGTCTTATTTGACAGATAAGGAAAGCAAGGCCTGGAAACTGGAAGTGACTTGATAAAAATAAATTCATTGTAGTTGGGCTCATTAAAAGAGATGAATGGCAAGTCTACTATACTTTTTCAGGAGTAAGAGGAATAATCGTTGAACAATAGGTCTCTCATGTAGATCATTGGTTAACATGGAGAGAAATATTTATATTATTTATTCAAGGGGCAGTGGAGAGAGGGCTGGGCCTGGAGTCATGAAGACTCATCTTCCTGAGTTCAAATCTGGCCTCAAACACTTAATAGCTGTGTGACCCTGGACAAGTCACTTGTTCCTGTTCACCTCCATTTCCTCATCTGTAAAATGAGCTGGAGAAGGAAATGGGAAAGCACTCCAGTACCTTTGCCAAGAAAACCCCAGAGTCAGACACGACTGGAAAGACTAAACAACAAATTTTATGCAGATACTTTTGTGTTTAGATGTGATCACCCTAATAATGTGTCTTCTGTCTGTTTCAATGTTTATTCCTTCAATTCAAGAGCTATTTCCAGCGCGGCTGCCATGTGCCTGGCACCACACTAAGCACCATGGAGATGCAAAAGAAGCCTGTCTCAGCCCTTCCCCCACAGAGCTTACAATTCTGAGCGGGCAACAGACCCTAAGCCCGTAAGCACCCAGGGAAGCAGATTTACGGCTCTGCTTGTTTCACAGACACCCACCCGAGCCTGAGTTCTTGCATAGGCCTGGATGCCTTCTTTAGGAGGATTCTGACCATTGCCCTTGCAGTAAAGCCGTGGACTTAAAGAAATTAGGGGATTTAATGATCCGAACAAGTAGTTGTCTTCTTAGGACAGTAAAGGTTGTAATGCTTGAACGTGTGCTGGATTTGGAGTCCGAGGATGTGGGTTTGAATCTTGCCTTTACCGCTTACCATCTGTGGGTTTGGCCAAGCGACTGGTCCATCTCTCGGGGCCTCTGTTTCCTCATCTTTAAAAAGAAGATGGGGGGGCGCAGCCGAGGGGATAGAGCACCGGCCCTGGAGTCAGGAGGACCTGAGTTCAGATCCGGCCTCAGACACTTGACACTTACTAGCTGTGTGACCCTGGGCAAGTCACTTAACCCTCATTGTCCCGCAAAAACCAAAAAAACTAAAAAATGAAGATTGGAACTAGCTGACCCAAATTCCTTTCCAGCTCTAAATCTACAGTTCTGTGGTGTCCTTAAAGAAATGTGGGAAGAAACAAAAAAGATCAGTCGGCCACATAACAATAGATAGTAATAACCGATGTACCATCTTTGGGCTTCATGGATATTCTCATCCTGTTTATTGAAAGCAAAGAGTGTCCCCGCTCTGTTGGATGGACCTTCTGTGTCAAACTTAACATTTCTTCTGAAGACTTTGCCATCGTTATTCAGACAGCTTCTTCCTCTTCCCTTGAGATCTCCTTTTCCCACTGCCGAGTCCCTTCCACAATCTCCATTTTGAAGTTGCCACATTCCCCCAAGGTACATCCCCATCCCTGCTTTCAGTTCTGTTTAATTTGTTGTCCTCCCATTAGAGTGTAAGTTTCCTGAGAGCAGGGATGACCTTTTTTTTGGGGGGGGGGAGGGAACAGAACAATGAAGCTTAAGTGACTTGCCCAGGGTCACACAGCTAGTAAGTGTCAAGTGTCTGGAGGCTGGATCTGAACTCAGGTCCTCCTGAATCCAGGGCCAGTGCTCTATCCACTGTGCCACCTAGCTTCCCCATGACCTTTTCTTTTGACTTGTATTTGCATCCTCACACTTAGCGCAGTTCCTGGCACATGGTAAGCATCTAATAACTGCTTGTTGACTTAGTCCAAGACATGAATGAGAGTCCCACAGGATGGGGCAGCGTCTGGCATGACAGAAAGGCAGGGATGGGGGCATGACGTCTCAATCACGACATGCCTCCATCAGGAGACCAGAGGTCCTTTAGAGCAGTTGAGTCATGTTTTGATTGACCTAGAATTTGCCACTCACCTAGATTTGGACTGGGGGCAGACTCCAGCCTCTTTATCTGGGTCCTTATCTGCATAGAGGTCCTGTTCTTCACCTGCCCTCTCTCCATTTGTGATGCCCTCTCAGCCTTGCTGCTCACTGCTGAGCCAAGAGGAGAGCAGAGCTTGGAGATTCTCCTTCATCAGTCCCTCCCTATCAAAGCCTGGGCATCCGTACAGGGGACTTCAGACGTCTTCCTCCAGCAGACCCATGCTAAGTGCTCACTGTAAGCTAAGAGGGGTTGGTTTTGTGTTTTGATTGGTTGCTGCTGGGCTAATAGTACCATGCCCTTTACTTTTCTTTCCTCTGGGACTTTCTTCTGCATTCGTTCCTGATGGGCTCTCAGCCTGGCTGTTGGTGCTTTGCTTAAAGACTTATAGACCTTAAAACGTAGCCATGATCACCGTCTCCCTTTATCCACCTCTTTCTCTCGCTATGGCTGGCGAGTGGGCATTGGGTGGGGCCAGTTCTGTGGCAGTCGTCAAAGAGACATTTAGGGCACGACTTTGCAGCCAGCTTTTCCCTGGCAGTTTCCTTGTTCTACACATCATCCTATAGCCCAGTTGGCCCTGGATTCTCTTCAGAGAGGTGGTTCTCACTTTCTTTTTTTGTTTGTTTGTCTTGTTTTGGGTTTTTTGGTTTTTGGTTGGGCAATGAGGGTTAAGTGACTTGCCCAGTGTCACACAGCTAGTAAGTGTCAAGTGTCTGAGGCTGGATTTGAACTCAGGTACTCCTGAATCCAGGGCTGGTGCTTTATCCACTGTGCCACCAACTGCCCCCAGAGAGGTGGTTCTCTCAATGACAGCCTTTGTTCTCAGCCTTCCATCCTTTCTCCCAGACTGTATGTTACTCTAAACCAGTATCCCCTCTTCCTACCTCCTCCCCAACACTTCAGTTCAATTCATTTTGCATTTGATGTAGCTGTTGGGCACTCGGAAAGTCACTTGACCTCTGTCTCAGTTTTGTCACCTGGAAAATGGGTGCTAGTAATGGCCCCTACCTCACAGGGTTATTGTGAAGATATGATATACAAAAGAGATGATATACATTAAACACTTCACCAATCTATTTGAATGGTAATTATCATTATTATTTCTAAATGCCAATTGTGCCACAGAAAAATAAAAAGTCTCTGTCTAATGCAGTTTACATTGCTGAGTGGGAGAGAAGGGGTATGAAAGGACAGCATGTGCAAAGTAATTTCAGGGGAGCTATGCTAGCAATTTGGGGTCGGAGGATCAGCAAGTAATCAGCCAACAAACCTTCATTAAGCCCCTTCTTTGAACCCAATACTTGGCGAAGCACTGGGCCTAAAAAGACTTATGAGAAAGAAACCATCCCTGCCTGCCAAGAGCTTACAGTATCTGGGGAGCTAATACACAAACTAATATTACACACACACACACACACACACACTGTATTATTCATGTAAGTATAAAATATATACAAAGTAAATAAAACAGTGCAAAAAGGAGGCATTAACAGCTGGGGTGAGGGGGTGTGGAAGAGGAAGGTGGTGATCAGGAACCACCTCCTGAAGGAGAAAGTGGCATTAATCCAAGAGATGAGGAAAACAAGAAGAAGCATTTCAGGTATGGGCAGAGGAAGAACCTATGCAGAGGCAGGAGACAGGAAACAGAATTTCACCTCCAGGGAACTACAAGTGGGTCAGTTTGTACGAATGTAGAGCATATCAGTGGAGGAAGAGGAAATTGATCCAGTGGGGCTGGATGAAGCCAGATTGGGAAAGACTTTTTTTTTTTTTTTGCTGGGCAATGAGGGTTAAGTGACTTGCCCAGGATCACACAGCTAGTAAATGTCTGAGGCCGAACTTGAACTCAGGTCCTTCTGAATCTAGGGCCAGTGTTTTATCCACTGCACCACCTAGCTGCCCTGAAAGACTTTAAATTTCAAACAGAAGAGCTTCTATTTTAACTAAACAACCATAGGAACCAGTGAAATGGCCTGGGCAGGGCAGTGCTTTGGGCAGACCTTTGTTTGACCACTATTGTTTTTTCTTTTATATTGATGCTTCGTTTATATTTCTAATGAATGTTATTATATGAATATTGTATACTTATATGAATTATAGTTAAATTCCTACCTATTCTTCTTAAAAACTATCAAAGACTATATATGAAAAAGAGACAATGCTGTGGCATCATAATGACCAAGTTTGGCCTCAGCAGAGATGAGCATGAAGCTCCCTCCCTTCTTTGTAGATATGAGTGGGGCAGACTTGGTCGATGTATTGGCTACTTTTGTGGAACTGGTCATTCATCTTGATTTATTTTTTATATATCAAATATAATTCTCTGGAAAGAAAGAGGAGGGATTTCTTGGGAAGTGAAGGTGACAATTTTTAAAAATCAGTAAATTGTTTCCAAGAATTATTTTCATGAATCAGAATTTTTGCCAAGCCTGACTAGTTCTATTTGCATTAGTGACATTTCCTCTTACATGTTTACTGGAACAATCAGAAATCAATTTTCCCATCTTAACAAAGGAAAAAGTTTGTGATTTCCTTAGCTTTAAAAAATTATTGTGAAATTAAGTGCTGTTAACTAGAGTGTGGGGGTTAAGGGTCTTTTAATTCTTTTCATGGTCTGGATTTCCCAGTGAAACTCCTGCCTGTGACTCTTGGATGGTCATTCTAGGAGTGATGCTAGAAAGGCAACAGCTAGAATTTCTTTCTGGCTCTAAGGCTATTTGTGTGAAGGAAAGGCTCATATGGTCACCTGATCATGAGGAGGTACATGAAGATATCATGTTGCCACCACTGTGGCAATCCTCTCCAATGCAGGTTACTGAGGACTGTTTACCTTAATGAACCATAACCAGCATACTTAGTTGTTTAGCTGAGTGTTTGGTGTGATGCACGGAGTCTGCTTATAGTATTTCTAGGACAAAGACCAAAAAAAAAAAATAGACCCTGTCCTGGAGAAGTTTATAGCATATTCAAGAGAACAGCCAATTCTTGTGCAAGTATAAAATATACTGCATTGCCCTGGCCCAGGAGCTAAAAAATAAAACCACCCAGCGTCTTTGTATTCAGGTCATCTAAATAAAATTCCAAAATGTGGGTAGAGTGCTGGGCAGCTAGGCAGGAAGATCTGATTTCAAATTCCCCCTCAGGGGGTACAGCTAGGTGGTACAGTGGATAAAGCACTGGCCCTGGATTCCGGAGGACCTGAGTTCAAATCCAGCCTCAGACACTTGACACTTACTAGCTGTGTGACCCTGGGCAAGTCACTTAACCCCAATTGACTCACCAAGAAAACAAACAAATAAATAAATAATTTTTTAAAATGTGGCCTTAGACACTTGACACTTACTAACTGTGTGACCCTGGGCAAGTCACTTAACCCTCACTGCCCTGCAAAAAAACAAAACAAAAACAAAACAAAAAAAAACCAAATTCCCCCTCAGATACTTTCGGGCTGTAATGATCTGGGCCAGTCATCTGCCTTCACTCTCTGCTTCAGTTTTCTCATATATAAAATAGAGATAATAATAAAAGTATCTGCCTTACAGGGTTGCAGTGAGAATCACATGACATAACATACGTAAAGCACTTTGAAAACTCTGATGTCCTATAGAAATATGAATTATCCTTCTTACTAATAAATGAAGCATCAAAAGGGACTCATCCTTAAGAGTGGAGATGCAGGTCATCAAGTTAGGTCTGCCAGGGGCCTTGGACAGCACCTCAGCCACTGAGGTCTTATGATTTGTCCAACATCACATGGGGAGCATATGGCAGAGCCAGGATTTGAATCCAAGGCCTGTGACTCCAAAACCTTTTCCCTTTCTGCTTCCCCACTGTGGGATCTAGGTGGCTTCAGGATCTCCTTTGCTGTATTTACTGCTAGACTTGGCACAGTGGCTGGGTGTTACACAGTCTCCTCACTGCTTTGAGTGGTCCTTGGGATACTACATGGTGATCTGGATGTCCCTGGGTCTCCATATGCTCCTAGAATCTCTGTGCTTATGTTAAGGATGAAAGTAGGGCCTCAGCTGTATTTAGCCAATTCTAGGGATCTTTGCTTAAGCCATTTGTGGATTTCCATAATGAAGTATTCCATTTGTCTCTATTTTAACCTGATTTTGCTGAATAAAATAGGAACAAGATTATAATTTTTAAAAATTATATTGTGATACTCACCACACCATGACAATAAATGAAGTAGTTATGTTTGCAAAGAATAAGATGATAGGGAATCTCATAATAGAAAGGACTATTTTATGAATCAGGACAGAGAGAGTTCCCTTCTGATGTTTTGTGGACCTTGGGTACTGAGCATGCTGAATTAAGGAATTAAAACATTAAACTTTTCCATTGAAAATCCACGTACTAGGTCTACAGTTCCTAAACTGTGTCCTGTGGCATCCCCAACAAACTCCCAGGGATGTCTCACAGGGGCACCCCAAGATATTTTAAATTTAAATACTTAATAAATGGGATTGTTAGACATTTCTTTTGATCTAAGCACTGAGTCACTAAGTCCCTTTGAACCAATGAAGTTGGGGAGCCTCTATACTGGATACTTATTGGTGCCTTTGTTAGTTTCTAAAAGGGAAAAAATATAACAGAAAAATGTAGGTAAATTTCATCCATTAGCATCCACTTTGTGTTTAATATGTGTATGTTTTCCATCACAGTGCTTCCAAAACCTTTTCTTAAGAAAGCAGGCAAGTGAATTCTCTGTCAAAGACATAACTAGTTCAGTGTCTACCAGAAAGTGTCATTCTAATGACTACCATGGTGCTCTGTTGCAATCGATGTATATTTATAGATGAGAATAGCGTGTGTTTTCAGCTGCACAATTTGGGTGTCCCTGTCCATGGCAAAGTGAAAGGCACGCTGGCTCTGACGTTAGAGTACCTGCATTCCAGTTCCATTTCTGGCACCCTCTGCATCCCTTGGGGTGAGTCACTTGCCCTCCTTGGGATTGTTTCCTTGTTAGTTAAAGGAAGGACTGATGCCTTCTGAGGTTCTTCCCAGCTTTAGACCTTTGATTCTATGATGTTATGATGTTTGTTAAAATGAGGTTTATCCTGGAAGGACTTGCATGAACTGATGATGAGTGAGATGAGCAGAACCAAAAGAACATTATACACAGTATCATCAACGTTATGTGTTGATCAACTGCGATAGACTGGATTCTTCTCACCAATACAATGATACAAGAACGTTCCAGGGGACTCATGATAGAAAAGGCTCTCCAAATCCAGGAACCAAAAAAAAAAAAAGAACTGTGGAGTATAGATGCTGACTGAACCATACTATTTCTTTTGGTTTTGGTGCTGTTATTTTTCTATTTTGAGGTTTTTCCTTATTGCTCTTTTTCTTCTCTTATAGCATGACTGATGCAGAAATATGTTTAAATGTTGTTATGTACATATGTGTGTGTATATATATGTGTGTGTGTGTATATATATTTATAACCTGCTGTCTGGGGGGGAGAAAAATTTGAAATTGGAAATCTTATGTAAACAAATGCTGAAAGCTATCTTTACATGTAACTGGAAAATAATAAAATACTTTTATTTTTTTAAAAATGAGGTTTATAAACTATGTATGGCATGTAGATCCTATAACTGTCCATAATAGTGTAGACCCTTTTGGAAAAAGTAAAAGGGAAAAAAGCTTCAGGGCAGAACTGGCAGACCGGTTTTATTCATTTGTTCAGTAAGAATTTTAAGTCCATACTGTGTGCCTGCCATTTGGGGGTATATGAATGAATGAATGAATGAATGAATGAATGAATGAATGAATGGGCATTTTTAAGTGCTTACCATGAGCCCAAGCCCTATGCTAATAAACACTAGGGATAAGAATAAGTAAGCAAAGAAGGTTCCTGCCACAAGAAGTTTGCGTTCTAATAAAACATATAGAGGTGGTGGCCAGGGAGCCTGATAAATTGCCTCATTGGTGTTTGGAGCAGATGACACACCTGATCTTGGTTTTGGGAGGTAGAGCAGGGGACTGGGGGAGAGGTGGTGAGGAGACTGTGGAGGAAGTGGCAAAGAAGACAAATCAAAGTGAAATATGTCTGGGATCAGGAGTATGCTAGTAAATGTTTAACGCCTAGTCCTATATGTAATGTTGCACGATCATCATTTTCTCTAACTCTTTCTTGAGTCCAGACAATGAAGAGAACAATAATCAAGCTGATTTCTGGGGTATAATTGCTCCCCGTGGAAGTTTAACAATAGTTGGCACCAACACCTCCTTAGCTGGGAATTTCCTAGAATACTGGTCTGGGAGAGGAAGTCACCCATGTGGGAGGGGAGCAAACATTAAGGAGGAGGGAGGTTATAATGGCATGCTGGCAAAACCCAAGCAGTATCTGGCCTTAAGGAGCTTAGAACCTACTGAGAGAAACAACATGTACACATACAACACGTACAAGGTAAATACAAAATAACACGGAGAGTGGAGGAGATGGAAACTAAAGAGATCAGGTTAAATGACATTGTCTGGATTCCATGAAGAAAGTCTTTAGGTAGGAAGTCCCAACTGGCCAAGTACTCCTTAGAACAACAGACTTTTTTGCATTTTGAATTCCAGGTGAGCAGTTTGGCTGAGTTAGAGTGAAGACTAAGTGTAGGATCTTTGATTTAGAGTTGGCAAGGACTTGAGAGACCACTGAGTAGTGACGCGCTCACTTGGGATGAAAGTCGAAAGAGAGCTCTTTGGCGGAGGGCAATTAGAGGAAGTCAGACTTCCCCATGGCTGGGAAATTGCATGATTGGCTTCCTCTTCTTGTATTATTTAACTAGCAATTTCCTAGTTGTATTTATTAGCTCTCAGAAGCAGATGTGGGGCTGATCCTTTTAGCCTCGGTGGCTGGGCAGGAGAGAATTCGAATGTCACGAGTTTTAGGCATTGTTCTACCTCAAGCTTAAGAGGTTCTCATTAAATAGGAATACATTTTCTGCTCTCTTTTTCTTAAAAGGGATCTTTGTCCTTTTGCTTAAGTTAATGACATAGGTAGCTTAAAACACAGAGGAAGAGTCCAGGAAGGAAACATAAGCAGTGGGATGATAACATCCAGCTTTGGAAGGGTCCTAAGAGATCATCATTTGACCCTCTCCTTTGACAAATGAGGAAACTGAGTCATTGAGGAGGTGAAAGGACTTACCTAAGTTCATATAGGCAGAAAGCAGCAAAGTGAGGGTTCAAATCCAGGTTCTTGGTCGGGTCACTAAATCCCATCTTGTTATTTTACAGTTGAGAAAACTGAGATCCAGAGAGGTTCAGTGAATTGCTTAAAGTTCCACCTCTGCCTCTTTGCACCAGACCATTTTGCTGCTTCTGGGTTAAAAAAAAAAAATGTCCTTATGTTTGTATCATTTCAGACTCTAAATCCACCCCCCCCCCCGCCCCTTTCCAGTCTTAGCATTTAAACTGACACCTAAGAATCAGCAAGAAATCCAAGCACAGCCCTTATCTGCACAGCTGGAATCTGGGGGGAGGGGATTCCATTCTAACAGACTTTCTCAAGGGAGAAGTTTTTTTGGTGAAACTCCCAGGAGTGGAACCTTCTTCACCACATTTCAGCGCTTCTGCGTGTCATCCAGGCCAACCCGATGAAAACAAACATGCAAGAATACATTCTGGGGGCGGCTGGGGGCACAGTGGTAGAGCACAGCAGTCAGGAGGACCTGAGTTCAAACCCAGCCTCAGACACTTAACACTTACTAGCTGTGTGACCCTGGGCAAGTCACTTAACCCCCATTGCCCCACCAAAAAAAAAAAAAGAATACATTCTGTTGTTGCTTCAGGGCCCTCCAGTGACGACTGTAGCTGGGCTCCCGACTTGCCCTTCACGAGCACGTGACTTTGCTTTGGCCACTTCCTTTTAGGGGACCCAGCAGCCCCTCGAGATGGTTGCTCTGTTTCCATCAGTGGGGCCTAGAGCCACAGAGGTTTTTAAGAATCATTTTCTTCCTGGAGGGTCTTACGTGAGCTGATGATGAGTGAGATGAGCAGAACCAGAAGAACATTGTACACAGTATCATCAACATTGAGTGTTGACCTACTGTGATGGACTATATTCTTCTCACCAATGCACAGAATGAGTTCCAGGGAACTCATGATAGAAGAGGATCTCCAAATCCAGGGGGAAAAAAAATAAAAGAACTGTGGAGTATAGATGCTGAATGAACCGTACTATTTCTTTTGGTTTTGGTGCTGATGTTTTTCTATTTTGAGGTTTTTCCTCATTGCTCTGATTTTTCTCTTATAACATGACTAATGCAGAAATATATGTAATATTATTATGTGTGTGTATATATATACATACACATATACACACATATACATATATATATAAAACACCTATATCAGACTACCTGCTGTCTACGGGAGGGGGGAGGGAGGGGAGAGAGAGAGAAAAACCTGAAATTGGAAAGCTCGTATGAACAAAAGTTGAGAACTATCTTTACATGTAATGGGAAAAAAATAAAATACCTTATTAATTAAAAAAATAGATTTTACCGGCCCCCCCCCCAAAAAAAGAATCATTTTCTTCATGATGGAATTTTCATTGTTGGATATGGAGGTTTTTTAAATAGTTTTATTATCTAGAGGCTTAAAATGGCCATCCTAATGGAAAACAGAGAGAGACTTCCTTCTGCCCGCGGGCTCACACATGTGAGCATCAGACGTGTGTCTGTGTGTGTGTGTGAGAGAGAGAGAGAGAATGAGAGAATCCACCATCCAAAATCAAAATCATGGACTGTTTTCAGGTTTGCAGAGTGCTTTAAATGCACTATCTCCTTGGAGCCTTAAAACAACTCTGAGAGATAGGCACTACTTTTAGCATTCTCCCCATTCTACAGACCAAGAACCTGGGGCTCAGAGAGGTTGTGACTTACCCAGGTCTCTAGTTCTTTAAGCCTGACATATGTTTTAAAATACAATTTTGTTTTATGTAAGGGCTGGGTTTAAGTAGGATGAGTTAGAATGCAGACCAGCTATTTTTTTTTTTTTTAAGTCAGAGATGTTCTACTGCTTTTTGGGGAAAACACATGATGAAGAGTCAGAAGACTGACTGACTTGGCCACTTCTTGTATAATCATAGCATTAGTATAGCACATTAAGGTTTATAAAGCACTTTACAAATATCTTTTATCATAAAATCTCTGGGAGGTAGGTGCTATTATTATGAGGCAGACAGGGCAATCACACATAATTTTCTGAGGCAGGATTTGAATTCAGGTCTTCCCATTTCCAGGTCTGGACTCCACCCATTTCACCACTAGCTGCCTCTGAGTCTTCATGATTTTCAACTCTCTGGGCCTCATTTTCCCCAAAATGCAGTGAAACAGGTTTGAATTGGGAGATCTTTGTGGCCTCTTCCACCTCCATGTCTTATGATTCCTCCAATTCTGAAAGTGCATGCAAGACTGGAAAAGGTAACAAGAAGGAACGTTTTCCTTTCAGTTACATCTAAGGATCATAGATTTTAAGCTGGAATAGATAGACCTTAAATGTCATTTCACCCATCCCTTTACATTTTACAGATAATGGAAATGTTGCCCAAATGGATGAGATGACTTTTCCAAACTTGGATAGTAAGTGGCAGAGTTGTCTTCTGACACACAATCCATGAATCTTTCCACCACAATGTGATAACACAATACTTTAGAGAATGAAGGAGGAAGAGTAACATTGAAAATGAGGTCATTTAGCTATTCATCACTGCTTCAGATTTTCCTGCTGTCACCTAGAAAAAATTTTAGAGAAATATTGAATAAGTACTTTGGAGGAGGGAGGGAGGGAAGGAAAAAGGAGGGACAGTCTCTGCCTTCAAGGAGCTTATATTCCAATACCAATGGTCAAGCACACCCAGTCTAACAGTGGAAATGAACTGCCCAAAGTCATGGGTAGCTAATGGCAGAGCCATTATTCAAATGCAGGGCTTGCAGACTCCAAAGGGAAGTCTCATTTGGCTCAAGCAAAGATTTTCACTTGAGCACTGTTCTAGAAGACCAGAAAATAGGTGAACTGCCTTGAATCCATTGATTCATTTATTTTTATTCCCTCTGCACTCCAAACAGAGCTCCATCTGAATTAGCTCCAGGGGAATGAGGGAGAGTCATTTCCAATCCCTCGTTTTTAACTTTTGAACCATGGTCTGTTTTCCAGTCTTCTTCCTAAGCTTAGGATGCAGCTCATGCTAGATACGAAGGACTTAGCATTAATATTTTGGGCAGACATCCATATAGGGAGATGGCCAATCAAATCCATTTGCCTCATAAATCTGATTTTCTAATGCTCCAGCTTCACATATGGGAATTTGCTCTGGAGAAGCCTGATAGGTGATCATTGTCATTCCTAATCCCCCTCAAGTAGGAGGCTGCTCTGCAACTGCTGGGCTGCCTGGGAATACATGTTTTATGCTAGAACACGTTGCCCTGGTTTCCTACATTGACTAGAAAGACAAATTCATATTTCTGATTTGAACAAATATGGTTAGATGTACCCTATCAGCAGAGCCTAAAAATACAGCCTGGTGATGAAACAGATTGCTGGGGATGGCTGTGGGCTCTCCATTCCCCAGTCTGTTGAATAATGAACCAATAATTGTTGCGTATCTAGGTATCTCATGCCTAGGAGTGAAGGATGGGCAAGAGGTGCTATATTCAATTTAATTAAGTAAATATATGTTAATCACCTACCACAGGCAAGGCACTATTGTTACTAAAGATGGGAATTTCTAATAGCTGGATTCAGGACGGGGACACATAAAGGATGTGTAATTTCTCAGTCTCTTTATGATTTAGTAGCTAAATCCTAGGGAGTTTTCCTCAGGCGCTTAGAGGGTTAGTGACTTGCCTGGGGTTACACCTGACCTATCAAGAGATGGAATTTGAACCCTGGTCTTCCAACTCTTATCCCAGCATTTGATCTCTTAAATCACACTAGTTCTGGGGGCAGCTAGGTGGTGCAGTGGATAAAGCACCGGTCCTGGATTCAGGAGTTTCTGAGTTCAAATACGGTCTCAGACACTTGACACTTACTGGCTGTGTGACCCTGGGCAAGTCACTTAACCCCCATTGCCCTGCAAAAAAAAAAAAAAAATCACACTAGTTCAGTTCAGTTCAACAGGCTGTTAATTTCTAAGCCTCAAAGTATAAATTATTTAAGGACTTAGTGCTATGAAGCACATAGATGATTATTAACTATTTAATAGCCTTGAATCTAGTTATAAGGAACAGCTAAAGGCAGATATGTCAATAGGCAAGGGATTATCTTCCCAAAAGAAAATCACACCTATGAAACTAAAAATGTAGCTGGCCCGAACCACTTGAACATCTCAAAGAAGTTAGAAGACTCTTCTAAGAGATTCTCTTTCTAGCCTTTAGCATTTTGGGGTCATAGAAAAAGATATCTGAGGGTCATCTAGTCTAATCCCCTTATTTTATCCATTAGTTTATAAACTCCTTGAGGAGTTTGTGTCCCCAGTGCTTAGTATGGTGCCTGGCACATAGTAGGCACTTAATAAGTGGGGTTTTTTTGTTTGTTTGTTTGTTTTTTTAGTGAGGCAATTGGGGTTAAGTGACTTGCCCAGGATCACACAGCTAATGAGTGTTAAGTGTCTGAGGCTGTATTTGAGCTCAGGTCCTCCTGACTCCAGGGCAGGTGCTCTATCCACTGCGCCACCTAGCTGCCCCCATGTTTATTGAATTGAATGTCAGAGAAGATACTGAGCGCCAGAAAAGTAAAGTGACTGATCAAGGTCTCCTGGGTAGTAAGAGATTCAAACTCGGGCCCTTTGACTCCAAGATTCCTTTCCATTCTGCCATGCTTTTGTCTTTAATTTAACATTTACATCATTTCAACTACTAATAACCAATGTAGGGTTGGTTTTGAGACTGAAGTGAAACAATGTAAGTCCCTTTCCACATTTTGAAATGCCATATAAATATTGGTTATTTTCATCATTATTGCATTGAGTTCTCCTCTACTGAATGAACTTTTTGATTCCTACAAGTGGCCAGGCTATAGAATCCCAGAGTGCCTGGCTTTAGAGAGACTGCTCCACTCTACTCCCTCACCTCAAGAACTGAGGGGTTACCTTCCTTTATTCGTTCGGAATCCTTCCCTGGCCTCCTGAGCTTCTCTCTCCCCCAATGCCCTACTGGCCGTGGCCGGCAGTGGCCCTGCAATTGTTTCGGTTTATAAAGAGCACAATTAGCCTTTTGAAAGCTCGGTGCAGACACAATTAAACCTCCCTGGATAGCTAGGAATTGGTCCTTCCAAGGCTGTGAAGGTGTTTTTAATTATTCATCTCCTGGTTTGTTTCTTAAAGCAGTCTCAGCTGTGCTTTATTATTCAAAGGTTAATGCAAACTGAGAACTGGGTAAATTAAATTCCGTTGGCAGCCAGCAACCTGATGTATCTCCAGACATGGTGAGATGAGGATGCTCCTAAAGAAAGATGCAATGCTTCCAAAGGCTGGACTTCCCCCTTTTCCAAGAAGCATTGCCGATGACCCAAAGGATGCTTTGTATTGATAGCAGTTAGTAACAGATACCACAAATTGCTGCTTCAGAAATATTAGATCTTCTGTAAAATCACTGTTTGTTTTGCTTGCTAAGAGAGGGGGCAGTGACTGAAATCTGAAAGGCAATAATAGCTACTGTAGAAAATTGATGTAGATAGCGTGACTAATGAGCTGTGAGGCCTTGTTTGGAATTGATTTGAGTGCTGGGAACCATCACCGTAGATGTGTTCATGAGGAGAGCAGCCTGCAGAATCTCTGATCCAGTGGACACTCGTTAGACATGCAAACAACAGAGGTGGGGGATACCACGTGATAAGGAAATGCTTCCATCAGGGGGCAGCTAGGTGGTGCAGTGGAAAAACCACTGGCCCTGGATTCAGGAGGACCTGAGTTCAAATCCAGCCTCAAATACATAACACTTACTAGCTGTGTGACCCTGGGCAAGTCACTTAACCCTCATTGCCCTGCAAAAAAAAAAAAGAAAGAAATGCTTCCATCACCACATTTTTTTTCAAGGACCTTGAGAAGGGTAGGGCGATAAATCAGAATTTCCAGAATAGCTTTTTAACCATATTCCTGACTCAAGGGTATTTTTGTCAACATTTTTTAAAAAGAGGATTACAAATTTAGAGTTCAAAGGGAGTTTGGAGCTCAGTTAGCAAGTCCCCTCTCCTTACTCGGGCCCAAAGTGAAGTAGTAATAGTAAGTGGTCGAGCCAGGATTAGAACAGAGATCTATTGACTCCAAATCTACTCTTCTTCCCACTGTGCCACACTACCCCCTTTTACCTTGTCTGGTTTTTTGGTTTTGTTTGTTTTGGGTTTTTTGGTGGGGTAATGAGGGTTAAGTGACTTGCCCAGGGTCACACAGCTAGTAAGTGTCAAGTGTCTGTGGCGGGATTTGAACTTGGGTCGGCCTGAATCCAGGGCCGGTGCTCTATCCACTGCGCCACCTAGCTGCCCCCTTGCCTTGTCTTTAAATGCTCACTCCAAACCCTGGTCCTGAGTGTTTATTAGCCGTTCTCCTTCCTCTCCACTTCTGGGCTTCCTTCCAGCCTCAACCCAGATTTTCCCTCCTGTTAATAGCTTTCTTCTGAGATTATCTTCCACCGACCCTGTCCATGTCATCTGCACATCACTGTGCGAGTGTTGCCTCTTCCATTAGAATAATCAGCAGTCCACAAGCAGGAAGCACCGTGCATTTGCCTTACTTTGTATCCTTGGTATTAAGCGCCCTTCCTGACCATTGTTAAGTGCTTAAGAAATGTTGACTGAAGCGGCACCATCTTGAATTGCGCCTTAATGGGAGAAAAGCCAGATGAAAGGAACTTGGCTCTATAATTGCTCCATCATTCATCCAGAAAGCTGGAGCCTGCCCTTACCCCCAGAGCCGGCCTTAGGAGATAGGTTACCCTCTAAGGAAAAGCAGCCGGTGATATCTAGGCCCAGAAATTACCTCCCTCTCCGGGGGCCAATACCCACAATTCCCAATGAGAAATCCTTTCCTGAATACAAAACGAAGAAGAGAAAACATTTAGCCGCAATCAAGTAGAAACAAAGTGATGTAGGAAAAGAGGAGCTGAGGCCACCAAATATTCCATAATTTTTCTGGTGTTAGCCTTGATTGCCAGTATCACTTAGGCGCCTTGTATTAGATGGATAGAAAACTGGCCCGAAGTCAGGAGTTCAAACGCAACCTCAGCCTCCTCTCAGTATGATCCTGGACAAGTCACTTAACCCTTGTTTGCTTCAGTTTCCTCATCTATAAAATGGAGATAGATAATAATAACAACCACCTCCCAAGGTTGTTTAGGAAGAAAAAAATGGGGGAAGAAAAAATTTACTTGATACCTTTATAACATATTTAAAAGGAATAGCAAGTTGTACATTATAGATTTGTTGTTTCATGTACAATCAGTTTTTTATTATACTGTTATGGAAATGCTTGTTTTATTCCATAAATAATCAATCAATTGATGAATAAATAAATTAAAATCAAATGAGAGAATGTAGTTCTGCAACCCTGGGCAAATCTCTTTGCCTCTTTTTCACACACACACACACACACACACACACACACACACACACACACACACACACACTGGGAATTATGACAGTATTTCTCTCCCCCACACACACATCTTGTTGTGTGGATCAAGTGAATTAACGTGTGTAAAGCTCTTTGCAAACCTTTAAGCACTCTATAAATGCCAATCATCTTTCCACTCTAGGCAATGGCTTTTTTTGTGCTGCCCTTGGGCTGCTTGTAAAGAAAAGGTCACCAAACGGAAGGTTTCCTGACCAAGTTCTATCTTCTTTATTGGGGCTTTTAAAGAAAGTCGTAGGTAGGTTTGCTGGGCCACTAATTAGAGTTGGTGATGATGAACACAGGACTTTGAATGGGAAGCCCTGGGTTACCACCAACTAGGCAACCCCGGGATAATCCCCCAAACTGCAGCCTTCATGTCCTCATCTACAGAATGAGAGGTTGAGGACTAAATGAGAGCCCTAACTTTTCTTCCGGTGCTAACATTTCATGATTTCACCTCTGTTGGGCCGGACTTCACCATCCATTTAGAAATGGCTTGCTAAGAAAATTAACCAGATAGTAGGGGAAATAGTTAACCTGCTTAGGAAAACTGTGTTTTCCTGGCAATCATTTGGATACAGTGTGTGAATTACAAAGGAGGCTTATCTCTGCACCTATTTCATTCCCTAAGTAGGTCCCCTGTGCCTCTCTATTTAACATACTTTATTAAGACCCATAATAAAACTGTAACTTGAATGCCAGGCTGAGGAATCAGGACATTATCCAGCACCAAAGGTGGGCCATTGGAGACTTGTTGAGAAGTGAATTGGTGAGATAAAAGCTGTGTTAGAGGGGAAAGTGGTGATTAGAAAGAGGGGAAAGCCCCGAGAAGCTTGGGAGTCTGAAAGAATGATGGTGCCTCTAGTGAAAATGACAGTGACCAGGTACACACCTAGAGAGAGCCCTGGGGCAAGTCCAGCAGGAACAGAAAAGTCCAAAATTGGTTCTTGATCCATGGACATCAGGTCTGGTGACTCATTATGCAAATCGTAAGGATAATTTTTAGTTCTTCTGAAGGTGAAAGCATTCTGTCTTCAAAGGATCCTTTTACAAACACATGGGGAAGAAGGAATCTTGTGGCAAAAAGATCATAGAATTCAGTACACATGAATTCTAATGATGTTTCTGTCACTATCTAAGCAAGGGACTTAATTTTTCTGGAGCACAGTTTCCTCATTTGTAAATGGGACTAGATATTCTCTCAGTTCAGTTCAGCAATTATTAAGCACCCACTGCATGCAAAGCATTGTCCTAAATGCCAGAGAAACAAGAGCGTTTTCCTGATGCATTGTTGAGGAATATCAGCCTTTTATTTTCTTTTGGGGTCCTTCATCAGGCTCAGAATCTCCTGAGGAAAGACAACCCATACACAGATGGGTAAATACTGGGCAATTTGAGGAGAAAGAATGATCTAACTGAGTGAATCAGGGAAGGCTTTGAAGAGGAATTAGCGCCTGAGTTGAAGTAAGGTAATGTTCCCAAGAGAAAGAAGTAAGAAAGGAATGCTTTTTAGGCATGGAGGACACAGCAGAAGAAATGTCAAGTTCCAGAAGAAGTTATTAGACCAGTTTGGTGCCAACATAGAATATCTTCAATTCAGTCAACATTTATTAAGTGCCTGCTATGTTCCAGACATAATACTAAGCACTGGAAAACACATGTAAATAATATAGAAAGAGGAGTAATACAAGATAAAATTGAAAAGTATGTGGGAGTCAGATTGTAAGGCAGACCAAGGCATTTGTGTTTGAAGTTGGAGGCAACAGAGCTCCTCGAAGATCCCTAAAAGGGAGAATAAGAAATTTGGGTTTCTTGGGATTCATTCTTATAATTATTTCTATAGCTGTATAAAAGGTAGATTGTAAGGGGAAAGACAAGAAGCAGGGAGACCAATCAGGAGACTGCCTGAGCTGTAATGTATGAGTGGAGAGAAGCAGACAGATGTGAGAACTGTTGTGAAGGTAAAATGTATAAGACTTTTCAACTGATTGGATATGGGGGGGGGGGGTGTAGAGAAAATCAGGTGGGTCCCTGAGGTTTGGAACTTAGGTGACTGGAAGGATGGTGGACTCCACGAAGGCGGGGTCTGTCCCCTCCAATCCTCGACACAGTTCTCTGCTCAAGATGAGTCATTGATAAGTATGTGTTTGGTGAAAGCTGACCCAGAATTTATAATAACAATTGCTGTTTCCATTAATGCAGACAAGGAAGCCTGAACAACAACCTAAGATACAATGTGATGTCACGGAAGTGGTAATGAACTTGGGGTCAGAGAACCCGAGTCTGAATTCTTCCTCTCCCACTCAGCTCTTGGGGGACCTTGGGCAAATCCCTTGATCTCCCTGGGCCTCAGTTTCCTAAAATGGGAGCATTGGGCCAGATGGCTCCCCAAGGTCTTTGCAGCACCAGCTGTTATCCAGTGAAGCTGCATGGAAGGAGTTCCATGGAGGAGATCCTGACTGAAATCATTTCCCAGACCCCTGTAATCTGGTCTATAAACCGGAGCATTTATGTTCCCACCAGCGTAGTTTAGCTGCCTTTCATTCACTGAGATGTCATGGGAGCTTTCGATGGATGCACGTCTTGTATTTTTGTTGGGGTTTTTTGGTAAAGACTGCTTACCGACTCCAAATACAGTGAGCTTCAGGAACTTTGAAAAAACCACTCTGTGGATGCTTGTCTGCAGTTGCCTCACAGCTGTCCTGTTTCCCACACCCACCACTTAACTCCGTCTCCCTCCTTGGCAGAAGCACTGCTTCTTTTTTCCCTGTTGTCCCCGATGATTCTGTTCTTTGTCACTTTCTCTGCTCTTTCCATCGCAGTCTCCAACTTTTCCTTGCATTCTTTCTGAATGCTTTCTGCTGTTTGGTTTATTTTGTCCTCTGCTCATGGGTGTTCTTTCGATCTTTCCACGAACTAAGTCTTTTCCCGAGGCCTTTCGTGGGCCCTGGGCTAGGCCTTAAGGAGGGAGAAACAAAACCAAAGCCATCCCTGCCCTGCTATAGCTCATGTTCTACTGGGGGTGGGAAGGCGATGGGACGCACAACGCATCTGTAGCATGCACATCAAAATAATGCAACGACATCTCAGAAGGAAGAGAGCGTGACAACTTTTCGATTTCACTCCCTTGAAAAGGCCCCCACCTCCCCTCCCTTCTCAGATCCCTCTGAAGCCTTGGATCTTTTTCTGAAAACAGCATCCCTTCTGAACGTTCCTTTTGTCTTCCTTTTTTTCTCTTCACTCCTTCCTTCATTCTGCTCCATCTGTCACCACTCCAGTCCATCCAGATGTGACCATGCCACTCCCCAATCCAGGCATCCCTGTGACTCCCTGTTGGGGCGAGGATAAAATCGAAACTGCTCTTTGGCTTTTAGAGACCTTGACAACCTGTCACCTACTTATCTTTCCCTCACTCTGTCATCCAGCCAAACTGGCCTTTACTTTTTTTCTGCCTGTGGGACATTCCATTTCCTGTTGCTGGACCTTTGCACTAACTGCTCTCTGTGCCCAGAAGGCATTCCCTTCTCCTCTCTGCCCTCTAAGCAACACTGGCTTCCTGAAGCCTTTCCTGCCCCAGCCAACTGCCAATGCCCTCCCTCCCAAACTACCCACTTTGTATTTTGTATTCATTTTAAATTTACTCCAGATCTATTTATCTATGTGCTGGTCTTCTGCAGTGGATTATAAATTACTGGTCAGTAGGGGTTATCACATTCTTCGTATTTGTGTCACTGCTAGCCTCATACAATTGATAGCTGAAAGAGCCCTGGATTTGAGTCACAGAATCATAGAACTTCAAAACAGGAAGGCATCTCCCAAGCCAACCAGTCCTACCTGCCGCTGACCATGAATCCCTCCTTAAGGATCCCCAGTACATCATGTAGCCCCATCCTCCCAAGGTAGCCCATTCAGTCCTCTTTCAGATCACTGCAGCTACAAGGAACCTTTTCTTGAGCTGAAGCCTATATCTGACCCTGCAGGTTCTACCCAGTGTTTCTAGGTCTGCCCTCAGAAGACCTGGATTAGAACCCAAGTCCTACATTTGCTGAGTGACCAGGAGTTAACAAAGGCGAGGGTTTCTTCTGGTTGTAAATGTCTTCTCTGTTAGTGTTCTAGCCCCCCGCCAATTATTTTATGTTCGTTTTGTATATATTATATTTACTTATCTTTGCTTAATGATTGCTCGATTGTATTGATCTCTGGTGGCACATGCCCTCCATGACAGTGGCATATGCTTTAGGTGTCTATAAGTCTCCCTGTTTTATGCCTTAATTGACATTAATCAGAAAGTAAGGAAACAACATTTATTTCTGTTGTTCAGTCTATCAAGGAAATCTTGTATGATCTTCACATAAGAAAGAGAAACATCTTGTGTTGGAAGAGAGCCCTCCTGGTAACCCAACAAACAAGCAGAGTGGGATGGAATCCTATAATTCCCAGCACCTTCCGTCACTTATGTCCCTAGAAAGAGGTGTTATTTATAGTTCCAGATTACACCTAGGAAGAATTTGGGTTTCATGGATTCCCTCCAATGGCATCTGATATTTTCTAAGCCTTTACCCAATCCAAGCATAATTATTTTACACACACAGTCAATCTTTTTGTACTCTACTACAAGGAAAACTTGAAACCTATTGGTCTCTTCAGGTGGGAAATGGGAATAACTTTTCTCACTAGGAAAATTGTTGAAGGCCTTCAGAATAAAGCATGCTGATAATAGTGATCATTGAGGACAGGTTTTCTCTCTGTGTGTGTTGGGGGGTGGGGAGGGGAGAATATCCCTGTAATGTACAATTATCAATTATCAACCAAAACACAGAGGATTTGATAACACTTGTTCTCCTTTCCCCCTCCCCCTCCTCCTCCCCTTTTTTTTGGGGGGTGGTGGTGAGGCAATTGGGGTTAAGTGACTTGCCCAGGGTCACACAGCTAGTAAGGGTCAAGTGTCTGAGATCTGATTCAGGTCCTCCTGAATCCAGAGCTGATGTTTTATCCAGTGCGCCACCTAGCTGCGCCGCCCCCCCCCCCCCCGCCCCCCCGCCTTTTTCTTTTTACTTCATTTGCTCCTTTAGTAAACCCTTTCTTCTTCACTGTGATTCAGCTAACCGGGAGAAGGAAGCCAAACCAGAAATAACCAATATTACAAACCAAAGACATTGTTCTTAAAAAGTCATTGTGCAAAAGCTTCTCATGCTGAATCTCCTCCCAGGTATCTATATTCTGTGACTCCTTATATTAACCCACATCATTAAACCAAAATGATAAACTCTTGCATCCAAAGGAGGACAAGCAGAATGATGAAAGGGCTTTAGTTCCTGTGATTTAAGGGTTGGTTGAAGGAATGGCTATATTTAGCTTGGAGGGGAAAATGATTCTTTTGGGGGGAAGAGGGCATATTAAATGTTCATTTGTGTACTTGAAGGTGTTTGTGTTGTTGTTGTTTATTGGGGGGGGTGGAGTTTGCAGGGCAGTGAGGGTTAAGTGACTTGCCCAGGATCACACAGCTAGTAGGTGTCAAGTGTCTGAGGCTGGATTTGAACTCAGGTGCTCCTGAATCCAGGGCTGATGCTTTATCCACTGTGACACCTAGCTGCCCCCATGTGTGTGTGTTTTGCAAAAAGGATTGGAGGGGCAGCTAGGTGTCACAGTGGATAAAGCATCAGCCCTGGATTCAGGAGCACCTGAGTTCAAATCCAGCCTCAGACACTTGACACCTACTAGCTGTGTGACCCTGGGCAAGTTACTAAACCTTCATTGCCCTGCAAGGAAAGAAGGAAGAGAAAAGAGAAAAAAGGATTGGACTTGTTCCTTTTGGCCCCAGGAGGCAGAGCTAAGACTGAAGAGTAGAAACTCCAAAGAAGCACATATAACTTCCTGACTCTTAAAGAAGGGGCAGATGCCCCAGGAAATAGCAGTTTCTCTTTTGCTGGAGGTCCTCAGGTAAAAGCTGGAGAACCACTTTACCTAGGTATGTCTGTTCTAGGGGAGATTCTCATTCAGGTCTTGGTGAGATAGTATCTGTTAAGTACTTTGCTGCTTTAAAGCCCCATGATTATCTTCTATGATTATTGAGCAGTGACTGGCTTACCAAGGAACATTGTGTATTTTAAAAGTGTCACAGTCATGTATAGTGAGAGATGCTCCTATATTAGGAATTGGGAGGGAATTGCATATTTTTGCATAGCTATATGCTATGTTACAAGATGACTTTAAAAAAATATACACATACATATTTCTTCATTTACCATGAGGAAATTTTGTTACCACAAGCCTATAATTTACCCACTACTAACTCTTCTCTCTGATAAACTTATCTATTCATATTGAAGCTAATTATAGTTCAGGGTGGCAACCAAGCAAATGAGTCATCCTAGTGAGGGAGCTTGGCTGACAACAAGCAGCCTTTGTGGCTTCTAACCTGAGCATACAGAGGGGCTGCTGCATCCCCATTGCTGGGAAGACAGAGAACAAGCAAGGAGGGGAGAGAAAGGCTTTTCCAGAACACTGCTTCCCAACATATTCATTTAGGAATTGAACCATTAGATTTTTTTCTCACTTGTCTCAAGTTTCACTGATCCTTTTGTTGTCTTATGTTGTGGTTTGTTGTTCAGTTCTTTTCAGCTGTGTCTTACTCTTGTGACCCCTTTTGGGATTTTCTTGGCATGGATCCTGGAGAGGTTTGCCATTTCCTTCTCCAGTTCATATGACAGATGAGGTAACTGAGGCAAACAGGGGGAAGTGACTTGCCCAGGGTCGCACAGCCAGGTAGTGTCTGAGGCTGTGTTTGAACTCCTGACTCCAGGCCTAGCGCTCTATCCACTGCAGAGTCCCCTAGCTGTCACAACATTGTGGTTATTTGCCATTATATATCCTGGACTATCAGTGATATCGGACCCTCCCTTGTAACAAAGATAAACAAACACAAGAAACTAATAGATAGCCACACCCAATTGTATAGGTATCCTGTGGATTTTATGTTCTTTCTACCTAGGTGAGTAAATGGGTTTTATCATTTGCTCTCTGGGTTCAACATTGCTCATTGCAATTAATCTGAGGTCAACTATCCCTTTATGCATTAAAATAGCCATTAGAATGTAAGCTCCTTGGGGGCAGCTAGGTGGCAGTGGATAAAGCACTGGCCCTGGATTCAGGAGTACCCGAGTTCAAATCCAGCCTCAGACACTTAACACTTACTGGGCAAGTCACTTAACCCTCACTGCCCTGCCAAAAAAAAAAAAAAAAAAAGAATGTAAGCTCCTTGAGGGCAGAGACCACCTTGCTTGTATTTTATTTCCTCATTCTCAGGGTGGCACCCGTTACATAATAAGCACATAATACAGTGTCCATAAAGTTTGTCAAACCAATGAATTTTAGATACATAAAATCTTTTGCAAATATGACAGGAGGGAACTCTTCTCGGGGTTACCCTCATCATTTCCTGTCTCTGCAGCAGATAGGAAGTTCCTGGAGAGCAGAGACTTATTTTTTTAAATCTTTGTATCCCCATAGTCTTCCCATTATATGTGTATACGGAATTGAATCAAGTTTTCCTTTAATTCCTTCCTAAACTACTTCTTCAGGGTGTTTAATTGTGTTGTGCAGTAAAGTCTATCTCTTGCTTCCTAGCTGTGTGACTGTGGACAAATCAGTTTAGTCCTCTGGGCTTCAGCCTCCCCATCTGCAGAATGGGGATAATCATAGCCTTGTCTCCCAGTGATGTCCTGAGGCTCAAATGAGATAATGTGTGCAAAGTGTTAGCACCGACGGAATGTCAGCTGTTATTATTGTTACTGCCTTACCAAAGACTGTGATTCTCTAATTCCTTTTGCTCAGGGTCTGAAAGAGAAATATGGTGCTCACGACATTTCTGAGAAACCCCGTGCTGTACAGCTCGTAGGCAGAAGGGCCCGTTGTGGCAAGTTCCAAATTCTTGGACATTTTATGTCTCAAAAGTTCATTCGTTGATTGCTTCTGAGTTAAATCACACCTTCCCAAGTGTTATAAATTGCGGCATGGATCGTGGGCCAGCCCGTAGCATTCGACTTAGCCCTTCCTCACAGTCCCAGAACTTGGGGATTTAATAGAATTAGTCTGAGCTTGGTTCAAGGGTCCAGGGGCTCTGGTGTGAGAAAGAGGAAAGGAAATGATAGATCGCCCCTCCCTTTCTTACAAGGTCAGCTAGTTCTGGGTAATATTTGTGTCTAACATCCTCTTACCACAAAAGCTTCTCGGTTTTCTTTTCCTATCAGTAAGGGTGTTGAAAACATTCCCAGTGGTGACTAGTGGTATATTAGCATCTGCCTTGTACTGGATAATTAACCTCCGGTTTGCTGTGTTATCAATTTTAATGTATTTGCCCAGTTCATTATTAGGATAAAACCAATATGACAAATTCTAGATTACACTTTGTTTCTAAACATGTCTCGTGTTCATTTCTTATTACAGTGCTGGACCCAAAGGAGACAACATTTATGAATGGCGGTCAACTATCTTAGGCCCTCCAGGATCTGTCTATGAAGGAGGGGTTTTCTTTCTCGACATCACCTTCTCAGCAGACTACCCATTTAAACCACCCAAGGTCAGTATGACTCTCTTAAGCCATCAATATTGTTATAAATAAACCTCATTAGAAGTATAAGGATGATGTCCCTAGTGCCCCTATTCCTCTTTCTTCCTATAAAACTCCCTAACAATTGCAGCTGTTCAGAAGGGAAATGAGTCGTCTCAATGGAAGCTTGTTGAGGTTATGGTGGAGGGGAGGCCACAGCAGGCAGGTGCTAGTCTGACATCATGGTATCTGAGGCCCTTTCCAAGTCTGTGATGCTCTCATGTTTTAAAGGAAGATGAGGACAGCCTGGGTAGGAGCGGGAGATCCATAGGGAATAGGTCTGGGACTGGGCTCCAGCACTAGAAATGGTGCCGATAATACAGTCGTGCCCAGTGGGAGATCAGAGATGGGCCGGAGGCCAAAAGCCAGACTGAAAGCACAGGCACGGCCGTGGCAAGTGTTAGGGAGCTAACACTGGAGCTCTGAATTATTGAGTGCCTCTGTGTGTTACAGATTTCGTTGAGTTCCCCAGGGCGAAAAGATTGGTTAAAGGGAATGTGTGACATACATATTGCACAGAGTTGTTCAGAAGTCCATTATCAAGGCTTCTGTCATGTGTAATTATTAAATCTGAATGGCTAACAGATGATTTTCTATGTAGGTAGCTGAAATAACCAAGTAATATCATCTCTTTGAAAAAACTGACTCTAGCTGTGTGACCCTGGGCAAGTCACTTAACCCTCACTACCCCGAAAAAAAAGAAAAAAAAACAACATAAAAAACTGACTCAACTAGGCAGCCCTTGATTATTTAGGGACTGCTTATATGGTTGGTGGATTTTTCTGGTTCCACGCTTACCTTCTTACTTTTGGGACATTTCAGTAGAGGGAGAAACTGTCATGCAGTGGAAAGGGAACTGGCCCTAAAGTCAAAGGTCGTCGTAGGTTTGAATTCTATCTCAAAAGCTTACTTCCTGTGTGACCTTTGGCCTCAGTTTCTTCAACTGTCAAATGAAAGGATTTGAATTGATGACTTCTGATATCCCTTTCTCTGAAGTCTCTGCTGCTTTGAGACTGAATTGGGCATCAGAGGTCCTAGCTCCACCATGTGACAAATTAACCCCAAGAGACAGAGTTTCTGGGTAATTAATAATCAATTTATTAATTAGACTAGCTAATAATTAATAAATTGATGGTCAGTGGTTTTTCTCAGTAACCAAAGACAAAAAACACAGAGCGCCTGAAAGCTTTAAATAATCCTTGAAAGGAAATTCCCTTGACAACTGAAAATCAACCCTGACTGGTGGACAGTTAATGAGGAGGTGGGCTACAAGTCTTTAGCTCCTCCTGCTGAGAACCTGACTTGATCATGAGACTCAGCTGCCTTCAGCACTTTGGACAGGGGGCTCCATCTCCATCCAGACCACTCTGCTTGGTTTTCTCCTTCATGAGTTGGGTCACCCTAAGTCCAATGGAGAGGTCCAAGGACAGGGACTCTCCTAGACTAGATTCTGTTTGCATTCTAAAAACAAGTAAGTCTTCTGGTCAGGTGGGGTCCTGCCCAAGATGGAGGAGCACATTCCTCAAGGGTTAGGGGTAATCTCAGTCACTCATGTCCTTCAGAAGAGGCTGGCCTTCCACAGGAGCTGGGCCTCCATGAAGAAACAGAGGAGAAAAGCCTGGATAGCAATTTAATTGGTTATTAATAAAATAGTGAAATAATAACTTCTCTGAGCAGCTTTCTGGGTGACTTTGGGCAGTCACTCATTTTCTCTGCCCTGAGTTTTTTCATTTGTAATGTTAGATTAAACTAGGGTTTAGAGCTCTACGGCCACTAAGATGCCTCCAGTCCAGTTTCGTCGATGGCTGCCGAGGTCTGTTTCATCTGGAGTATCTCCCATTATTGAGATCTCTTTTGGCAAGTCCTGCAAGTCACCTGCACTTCCATTGGCCCCACTAAAAAAAATGTTTATTTCTGGACAACTTTTTTGACCATGTACCTTCTTCAAATTTGCTTTATTATTTTGTGCTATTGAGAGAAATGAATTTTTTTCTGAAGCAAAGGGTGTGGTTGGGAATAGGAAGAAGGCGGAAGAAAAGAATGCCATGTCACGCCCTTCAACGAGAATTTCTGTATCTGTTCTTACCCTGATTCCTTTCTCCTTGCGCGAGTGTCTGTCTCCCTCATCTTGGTGCAGAGCCTGGAAAGGGATCCCCTTCTCATTCAAGCTAATAGCAGTAGTGGCTACATCACGGTGGCCGTATACAGTTCTCTCACACCCAGCTCGATACAGTTTTAGAGGCAGCAAAGAGTTTTTCTCTTTTTTGGTGGCATGACCAGCTCTTCCACTTAAGTTGGGTTCACCTGTAGCATCCTGGTGGAATATTAGGATTGTTGGCATCATACTTTGGAAAGTGCCCTTTAGTAGAGGAAGTTTAAAGATGGTGAGAAGAGGAGAAATGCAACCAGCTGGAATGATGGACCAAAAGGATCCAGATGAAATTAAATAGAGAAGAATTTGCAATTCTTCATTTAGGATCCAAAAAACCAACCTCACAAGTACAGAATAGGAAGACCTGTCTTAACATGTGAAAGGCCTGGGGCTATTGGTTTACTACAAGCTCCAGATGAGCCAAAAGGATGATGTGGCTGCCAAAAACAACTAATGTCATCTTAGGTTGCAGGAATAGAAAAATAATGTCTAGACCATAAGCAGTAATAACCTTCACGTGGAGCACGCTGGTCCAGCCACATCAAGAGCGCTGAGTTAAGACCTGGGCATCGCATTTGAAGAAGGATATTGGCAAGCTAGAAAGTAATCAAAGGGCAAAAGGTCTGGAAATCCTGCCACGTGATGCAGGGCATGAAGAAGTTGTGGCTTCTGGATTGGGAAACCAGGAGGAGAAACAGGGCCACTCACCTCCTCACTCAGAAGAATGATTCGATTTATTGCACGGAGCTCTAGACAGTATTTCCCAGGCCCAGTGGGTGAACATCCTGGGGAAGCGATGGGCAGTTTACTGTAAGAAAGAGAACTTTCTAATAACTAGAAGGATCAAAAATGGAACAGGTTGGCTTGCGAGGTGGCAAGGTCCTCATTCCTGGAAACATTTCAAGAGAAATTGGATGACTTCCTGCCTGAGACACTAGTGGGGGGAACCCTGAATTGAGCAGGAGGCCAACTTCTAAGAGCCTCTCTAACTAGAACTTACCTCTGCATAAAAACAAATAAATAAACGAGTAAAAGAAATTTGGAAAAAATAGAATTATATCCCAGCTGTAATTGGCTCTCTGCTTAAAGGAAACCTCTAGAAATGTTTTTTTAAAGTCAGTGATAATTTCTTTAATTATCCCTGGGGGTATAAAAAAGAAGCCTCGGGGGCAGCTAGGGGGCACAGTGGATGGAGCACTGGCCCTGGATTCAGGGGGACCTGAGTTCAAATCCGGCCTCAGACACTTGACACTTACTAGCTCCGTGACCCTGGGCAAGTCACTTAACCTCACAACAACAACAACAAAAGGCAATGGATTTTGGAGTTCAGAGACAGTAGGTCACCTTGAAGGTGGCAGTTCCAGTCAAAGTGTGGGGTTAGAAGCCAGATTGCAAGGAATTGAGATGTGAGCTGGAGAGGAAAAGCGGGTATCCTTTTGGGGATCCTGGCTATGAAAGGGAGGGGCAATACACGAGGCTAGCTTAAGGAGATAGCAGGGTCAAGTAAAGGGTTTTTTTTTTAAGGATGGGAGAGTTTGGGTGTGTTTCTAGGCATCAAGAAGGAGTCTCGGGGCAGCTAGGTGGTGCAGTGGATAGAGCACCAGCCCTGGAGTCAGGAGGACCTGAGTTCAAATCCAGCCTTAGACACCTGACACTTACTAGCTGTGTGACCCTAGGCCAGTCACTTAACCCCCATTGCCCTGCACAAAAAAAAAAAAAAGCCTCTTAAGGACCTCACAGTCTAATGGAAGAGACAACCTGAAAATAACTGTGTACAGACAAGCTATGTATGCATTTGCATATACATACACATACATAATATACATGCACATGCACACAGGTACATGTGTGTATAAAGATTATATATACATGTATGTGATAAATTAGAAATAATCAACAGAGACAAGGCACTATAATGAAGAGGTATAGGGAGGGGGCGGCTAGGTGGTGCAGTGGATAAAGCACCGGCCCTGTATTCAGGAGGACCTGAGTTCAAATCTGACCTCAGATACTTGACCACTAGCAAGTCACTTAACCCACATTGCCCCACCCCCCCAAAAAAGGTTTTAGGAAGGGTTTTTTGCTGACGGTGGAATGTTAGCCGAGACTTGAAAGAAGCCAGAAAAGCATATACATGAGAAGGGAGAAATTCTAATTGGAATTGGACAGCCCCTGAACATGCCAGGAGTCAAGAGATGGAGTATCTTGTTCTAGGAACAGCTAGGAGGCCAAGGTCACTAGGACTTACAGAATTCACCTGGGCCCTTGGGGTAGGGGGGATCTAAGTTATGAGAAGACTGGAAAAGTCTGGGGGAAGGATGGGGAGAACAGTTCAGAAAGGATTTGATGCCAAACGGAATTTTATATTTGATCCTGGAGATGATAAGAAGCTGCTGGAATTTATTGGGCAGCAGGTGGGACCTGGTCAGATGGGCACTTTAGCAAGCTTAATTTGACAGCTAAGTGAAGGATGGAATGGAATAGGGAGAGATCTGTGACAAACAGCGGTAGAAGGAATTTCTATTATTAACATATATGACATGATCCATTTCCTATGTCTTCTGGCTGGTTTTACAATTTCAAATGTTTATCAGTAGTTATATTTGCCGAGTTGTTACTGCTGAAGGGTGGGTCTGCCCATATTCCTCCCCTCCCCGAGGATCTCCCGTGGCTCTCTCTGCCTGGAATAAAAAGCAAACTCTTCCATTTGGCATTTAAGACCCTTACCAAGCTGCCGTTCCCACTTGCAGAACATCTCTCTTGTCACCCTCCTCTCCTTCGTTGCTGCTGTTGCCCTTGGCCGGGGCCTCCTCCCTGCCCGGGCCTTCTGCAGGAGCCACTGGGCTGCCTGCCCACTCTGCTCCACCTCCACCTGTTAGAGGGATCTCACGCGAGGGCTTCCCACACTTGATAAGCACCAGTCCTTTGCTATTAGCATGAGGATCACATGGAACATCCCATGTTTGGCATTTAAAGCCCTTCATAAACTAGGCCCATCCTCCCTTTCTTGTCTTCTCCTGGCCTCCAGAAACCCTGACAGTGGCTCTGGACAGTCCCACCTCCCAGCTCTGACCATCGTCTCCGGCTGGCCCCCGTGCCCCCGTGCTCGCCTTCGTCATGTCTGTCTCTCTCGTCTTCCCTGCTTTCCTTCCAGTCCCTGATCAGATCCCGTCTTCTGCGGGGAGCCCCTCCCAAACCCTCTCAGTTCTGCTGCCTTCCCCCGGAGACCCCACTCGATCCTGGTTTGTACCTTTTCTCCTTCCTTAGACATTGAGCTCCTTAACAGCAGGAACTGGATTTTTGTTTGCTTGATTGTTTGTGGGGTGGGGGGTATTTGGGGCCTTTCTTTGTTTCCCTAATATGTAGCATAAGGCCAAGAACAAATGTGTGGGGACTCGATGTCAGTGGACACTTCTAAGATGACGGCATGTCGATCCCATCAGTGGTTTGTTTGAAGCCAAATCCATGGTCAAAAATGAATTCCCCAAGTATAACATAGAATGTAAGCTCCTTGAGGGCAGGGGCCGTTTCATTTTGGGTCTAATAACATGCCTGAAACATACTAGTACCTTAATAAATTTGTGCTTAACAAATATACGAATAAATGATTAAACAAGTTAGAGAATGAATGGATGAATGAATGAATAACATCGTTGCCATGGAGAAAAATGATCCATCTCATAAAATGTCTCCAAGAACAATTATTCCTTGTTTCCCTGAATACAGTTGGTCTTTGACCTCACATATTAGAGAACAAGCCGTCTGGTAGAGAGTAACAATCACTGAACTCCTTGTTAGGGATTGCCGTTTTCATAATCTCATTGCTGAACCGGCAAGCTAGCTTTACTCAGGCCCGATTCCATATGAAAATAATGTAAAAATATTTTTAATCTAATGGTAAATTGAATAATATCTCATTACCATGTTAACTGGGGGAATGGAAAAGATCTAGCAATGAGATAATATAATGATAAATACAGACATCCTGAAAGGAACCTTAGCATCCAATTGGCTTCTTCAAAAATACTTAAAATACTCTGATGCCTGATGAAATGTTAGCTGGGGGCTGCCTTGTTGTGTCCCCAAGTCTCTAATGAGATTTATTTTAAATAAGCATTCACATTAAGGTAATAGAATACATCATTTTTTACTGAAGACATACTTAGTGGTGACATAATATTATTCCCATTCTCCCATTCCCTAGCTCAGACTGAGCCTCCAGCATTTACAGTGTGGGAATCTCTGTGGTCCTCAGTGGGAGCTGCCGGCAAACAGGAGAAGAGACAGTGGGGAGAATCACACTCACTGTCTTTTATTTCATTGTATCCCAGGTATCCTGTGCAGGGGGTTCACAGGCAAGCATGCTCCAGCAAGGTTCAGATCTATCACTGGAAAGCAATGTTTTTCTTTCCTTGGGTCAGGACAGTATCTTCTGGTGGAAAATGCTGAAAAAGAATGTGCAACACCTGCAAAAAAACCTGAGTCTTTGATGGTTAGAAAAAGAAGTCAGTCCAAAGAGATGCATCTGTCTTTTTTTCAAAGAGCAGCCTTTTAGGTCACTATTAACTCATCTTTCAATATAAATTTTCACCTGATACATTTCTTATTATTCCATGGGCAGTCCATGCTGTTTCCTCTGCTTGATTCAGAGATCTCTTCTCAGTTTTTTGTACAAATTTTTGTACAAATTCTCAGCTTGCCTTTTCTTCTATCATTTTTAACAGCTTTTTTCATGAAATGAGTAATTGAGCTTTAGAGGTCACTTATTTATGAAATATCAGACAACAGAGAAGGTCTTGTCCACTTTCAAATGCCACATTTGTGCTCTAGGATTAGCTTCCAGGTACATCTTTGGTCAAAGCATTTGAAGGTGTAAGTTATTGAGAAGCAAGATACCTGCTCTTTAATCAAAAGAAACTGATCATACCTTACTACCGAATTACAACCATGATGGTTATAACATGGGATATGAAAAGTAACCACATGAAGGTAATCGTGTGTGGGGGATGCAAACGAGAGTCTCTCTGGTATCTCAGTTTACTCTGTAATTCTGCAAGAGGAATCAGTGGGATTTAGAAGAAGCAGTGCTAGGCATGGGGAGTCGAGGGCCTTCATCTTGATTACTGACATTGGAACTGGGGCATGGCACTTAATCTTTCTTGGCTTCAGAATCCTGAGGTCATGGAGGGCTCTGGGGGCCTCATTTAAAACATAAAGAAACTGAGGCCCAGAGAAGTTATCCAAGATCATTTAGACAATCAGTGACAGTGACAGTGACAGAGCCCAAATCCAAATGCAAGGCCTTGGACCTTCCAGACGCAGCACCTTTGCCTCTGCCCTGGTCAGAACGAGTGAATAATGACTGGCCAGAGCTTTGGGGTCCTTTCCAATTTACAGATTCTTTGGATTTAAACTTTGTCTTAAATAACCTTTTAAGGGAACAGAGCCCCTGTTTTCCCCTCTTCTTTCTTTTTGATAATATTCAGCATGGAGTAGTGTTTAGAGAGCTGTGCTTTTCTTCAGGAATAAGAAGGCCCAAATCATGTCTCTGATGCATACCAGCTGTGTGACCCCCAGGGCACAAGATGCAGAGGCTTAAGTTCTAACAGTTAAGAAGCATTGGCTGGGCAATATTTTCCTTTCAGGGATCCCTTGTAGCAATAAAATCATAGATCCTGGTTTAAAAAAAAAAATCTTAGAATAGAACTTTTTGATGTAATGAATTTTGGTTTATAAATATTTTTCCTAGCAGGCTTGAGATATTTTACACCAACTGATTCTATATTGGTTTCAACTTTGTAGCATTTTATTTAACTTTTACAAGTTAATACTATACAGGTAACTTGAAAGAACCCAGAAATCACATCATCCAGTAAGCACTTGATCTCCTTGCCAAGTGGAAAGACATGGCAGCGAGATTTATGTAGGGTGCCTCTCCACATTGGTAGGGCTTCATTCCTGACTTTGGATTCTCCCTACACTGGTGAAATCACAAGTTCAAACAAAAACAAGAATGAAAGAGGAGGATGAGTAATGTTGACTCAGAAAATAGCTGAAAGCAGCTTCAAGAGAAGTTGGCAGGAGACCCAGCTAAGACATTCTCCCAGAATCCCAACTAAGGATTCTCCTGGAGTCATTTGTAGATGAAGCTGGAAGGAGAAGTAGACTTAAAATAAAATGGTTCTGCCGATGTTTTGGTAGTCATCTATTCTCTTTTTTTATAACACTTTTCAAATAATAATAAACATTTTTATATAAAGTTTTGAGTTCCAAATTCTGTCTCCTTCCATCTCTTCCCTACCCGCTCCCTGAGGTGGTAAGCAGTCAGATCTAGGTTATACATGCGCAATTATGTAAAACATGACCATATTAGTCATTTTGTACAAGAAAACTTGAATAAAAAATGAAAGAAAATTAAAAACAGCATGCTTCAGTCTGTATTTTATATCAGTTCTTTCTTTGGAAGTGGATAGTATGCTTCATCATTAGTCCTTGGGATTGTCTTGGATCATTGTATTGCTGAGAATAGTTAAGTCATTCACAGTTCTTCATCAAACAATATTGCTGTCTCTAACGTTCTCCTGGTTCTGCTCATTTCACTGTACATCATATAAGTCTTCCCGAGGCCTTTCTAAAATTGTCCTTCTTGTCATTTCTTACAGCGCAATAATATCACATCAACATCATATACCAATTCTTAGTCACTACAAAAAGAATTGCTGTAAATATTTTTGTACAAATAGGTATTTTTCTCTTTTGGGGGATGTCTTTGGGATATAAGCCTAGCAGTGGTGTTGTTGTATCAAAGGGTATGCATGGTTTTATAGCGCTTTGGGCATAGTTCCAAATTGCTCTTCAGAATGGTTGGATCTGTTCATAATTCTATCAGCTGTGGATCAGTGTCCAGGTTTTCCCACAGCCCCTCCAACATCCAACATTTTTCCTTTTTTGTTAAATCTTCCACTCTGATAGCTGTGATTTGATACTTCAGAGTTGTTTTGATTTGCATTTCTCTGACCAATAGTGATTTAGAGCATTTTTTCATATGACTATAGATATCTTTCATTTCTTTGTCTGAAAATTACCTATTCGTATCCTTTGACCATTTATCAATTGGGGAATGATTTGTATTTTTATAAATTTGACTCAGATCTCTATATATTTGAGAAGTGACTCCTTCATCAGAGATAATTGTTTCAAAATTCCTTTCCCAGTTTTCTGGTTTCTTTATAATATTTTTTTTTGGCGGGGGGGGGGGGTAGGGCAATGAGGGTTAAGTGACTTGCCCAGGATCACACAGCTAGTAAGTGTCAAGTGTCAGGCTGGATTTGAACTCAGGTCCTCCTGAATCCAGGGCCGGTGCTCTAACTACTGCACCACCTAGCTGCTCCCTCTTTATAATCTTTTTGGGGGTGGGGTGAGGCAATCGGGGTTAAATGACTTGCCCAGGGTCACACAGCTAGTAAGTTTCAAGTGTCTGAGGCTAGATTTGAATTCAGGTCCTCCTGAATCCAGGGCTAGTGCTCTATCCACTGTGCCACCTAGTTTGCCCCCCCCTTTATAATCTTGGTTGCATTAGTTTTGCTTGTGCAAAAGCTTTTTAGTTTTATATAATTAAAATGATCTATTTTACATTTTATATTGCTCTCTATATCTTCTTTGGTCCTAAATTCTTCCTTTGTCCATAAATCTGACAGATAAATTATTCCATGCTCTCTTAATTTGCTTATGGTATGGAAGTGATCTGTTCTCATTGGAGGTTACAGTGTAACTGTAACATTTGGACTTCTCCAAAATAGTAAGTAGTGGACACTGTGGGGCCATGCTGATGACCCTGAAAAATAATGCCTGGAAGAACAAATGAATCTGATTTAACATATGCCAAAGAAATTTGTGTTGCAGAGATATAATTTTATAGGTTTTCACAGATTGAGTTTTAAGGTAACTCAAGGAGGTTGGTCCAAAAGAGTAGAAGGAATCGCAGATGTAAGCATCTGCCCACTTTTTCACTTCCACATAATCTTTATGGGAATAATCTATGTACCCTTTGAAGGTGTATCCTTAATAAAAACGGGCATCCTTTTGCAGACACTATTTAGCAATAAACCACATTTTCCACAATCTCAGAATTGACTGAGAAAGGGAGATAACATAAGACCAGATTGTGTCTATTATTTACTGATTTCAGAGAAGCATTTGGTTGGTGGAACAAAATATACCCTTAGAGGTTCTCTCTTTTTCCAAACAATATGTTAAATCAAACAAGATTCCATATCATGTTGCTGTTCAGTCATGTCCAACTCTTTATGACCTCATTTGAGATTTTCTTGGCAGACACTGGAGTAGTTTGCTATTTCCTTCTCCAGCTCATTTTACAAATGAAGAAACTGAGGCAGAGTGAAGTGACTTGCCCAGAGTCACACAGCTAGTTAGTGTCTGAAGTCAGATTGGCACTCAGGAAGGTGTCTTCCTGACTCCAGGCCTGGCGCTCTACGCACTATGGCGCCACCTAGCTGCCTCTCTCTAATGTTATCACAGCGCTAATTGTTTAGTGTATCAACTTCAAGTTAGGCAGGAAGATTTCTGTGTTGACCATTGTTTAGAAAGATGCCCTACAATGAATTTAAGTAGAAGGAGTCCTCAACAATTGGTGGTGTTTTCTGAATGTGGTTGTTTGGAGTTGTCATTATTGCTCATGGAAATGACCCCAAGAACATTATAAAGTCTCCTTGATCAAATCCAGGCCTTCAAAAGAAACTGATCTAACCTTCCACTTGGAACAACAAAGTAGATGAACAATGCAAATTGTCTAGATCATGGCATGTAACTGGATGGGCAGCCCCTGCTTCAGTGATATAGGTACCTTGGGCAGGAACAGTTGGTGGGAAACTCAAGTGGGCCCAGAACTGAGTTGGGAGGGGGTTTGGGGTTTTGGTTTTGTTCATTTGGTAAGGGGGGAGGATTTAATTTGAGAACCTGTACAGGATTTTAGGCCATGCAAGTTTTCCCCTCCTGCAAATGCCTTCTTTAAAAAAAAATAAAAGAATTATGACCTAAGGGGGTGCCCATCATTTGGGCAACGGCTAACCAAATTGTGGTACATGATGGTAATTAAATATTATTGCCCTATTTGAAATGACAGAAACTTATTTCAGAAAGTCCTGGTTAGTATAAAGTGGTACAAAATGAGGTAAGTAGTACCAGAAGAACAATTTATGCGAGAACAACTATTTTTTTTTAAAAAGCAACTTTGAAAGGCTTAAGAATTATGAACAATGCAATGATTGACCAGGCCTGCAGAGTGCCTACAAAGAAACATGTTAACCTACCCCCTGACAGGTGGCAGACTCAAGGTGCCACTAGAGACATGTATTTTTGGACACGATCACTGTGGGGATTCATTTGTTTCTGTATGATTCACTGTTGAAAGGTGTTTTTATCTCCATGTTTTTACATGAGGGTAGGGGTTAGCAATAGTAATGTCAAAGTAAAGAGGGCCATCCCAGTATTTCTCTTAAATTCGAGAAGAGAACAGAGTGGCGTTCATAAGGAAACACTAAGAATAAGAAGCAGGATAGTTTGAAAAGCAACTTGAAGAATTTATGATATTCTTGTATTGTCTAAAGCAAGTGGTACCAAATGAAGTTGCATATCTTCTATATAATCCTCTTTATGTTATATGTATTTGAAGATGCTTTTTAAAAAATATTCTCTCAGTGCCGCCATATGACTGTTGTGGTGAGTAAAGCTATATGTGGTCGCCCTATTGCTGTCCTAAGTATAGGGAAAATTAGCTGGGGTTTATCACATATTTGCTACTTAGAAATCAGAGTCTACTGCACCAGTTTGGGGCATTAAGTATTTATTTAAAGTATATTAAATGTTAGTAAAGAGAACATGCATGGCTCTGAAAGATAGGAAAGCCTAGAGAAGAGAGAAAATGTAGAACCCCTGAGGACTGTGTCTGTACTCACCCAGTTCCCCTTCCAAAAGAGAGTGAGTGTCCTTGCAAGCTCGCTGAGGGCAGGAGCAGAGCCCACCCATCCACACTGTTCAAAGTGGATTGGCTAGCATCACTCAAATCTGTTGGTTCACTGGATTTGAGGGTGGTCCATGAGTAGAACTTGCTGAGGTCAGAGTTCAGAGAACAGATCCTCTGGTGGAAACAAGGCTTTCAGGTGGGTGTGGTTTTGAGTGAGGTAACATCCTGACTCTGGGCTGATCTTAAGAAAGGTCAGGCCCTGCTCTCTCAGCAGGGACCCCTGGCGAGTCCCCAAACCCCTATTATTAATACTTTTCTCACACTATGACTTATGGAACATCTCCAGGGGAATTGAACCTAGCTGACACAAAGGAGATACAGGCTAGGGATGAAATGGGTGGGGCTCCAAGTCCTGCTGTGGATCCGGCACCTCACGAAGGACTTTGCAGGTACTTTGTAGAGGATGTGGGGAGTGGACAAGGCACTTGCAGAATGAAGGGATTGGGTGGATAGTGTGTTGTTTAAAATCTAAATTGTGGGTTCTAATCTGCCCCCCCCCAGTCTTGGGGGGAAGCTGGCTAAAATCACTGATAAATTCAATAAGAGTTGAGGCTTTTAAAGATTTATTAAAATATATATTATAAGTTAGTGGAGAGAGAGAGAAAGAGAGATTGAGAACAGATTCCTTATAGCATGGAAATCCTAGCTCAGATCTAATTCGGTATAGCCAGAGAGAAAGGAAACAATTTCCTTTCCCAGCAGCCCACGTGAAATCTCTCACCACCATGCCGGTGTCTGAACGACTAAGAGTCCCCCACCCCCGTTCTCCTTCTGCCACCAGGCTCGTTTCCTGCACGGAAAGAGAGTTCTCTGAGTGAGCATTCACTTCCTCCTCCCAGAAACCTCCTCTCCAACAGGAAACAGGGCCGTCCACACAGCCACAGCTCCAAGCTCATTGGCTGGCAGCTCAGATTGACAAGTCCCACAGGTGGTTCTATAGATGTAACTTCTGGATGACAAATCACATGCTTTCTCCTCATGGCAGAACTTCTCCACAGTATCTCTCCAGCAGGGCACCATTCCAGTTCTCACAGTAGTTCCCATGAAACAGCATCTTAGAGCCATCTTTGGCATCATATTAGAAAGACCACATAATTGTTGTGTCCACAAGAGCCTTGCTAGACTGTTTGTGGACCAGGGCCTGGGACTGGTGGACTCCTTGCCCTCTCACATACTGACACCAAAGGTTTATCAGATGAGTCAATTATCATCTTGGAGATCTTGGGAGAGTGTGAGAAAGAGATGTGGTATGGGCCTGGAGAAGGAGGAGGGGATCTGCAGGATTAAGGCCAAAAAGGCCCTTGCTCCAGGGAAGAGTTTCAACTTTGTGGGAGTTTTAGGGCAGGAGAAATTTGAGAGCCTCAGGCCTGTCAAGCACATACTTCTAGATCTTACTATTCATTATTCATCAATAACACCTTATTTCCCATTAATGAGAGAAGTCCACACACAGGTATAGATTATAACATTTGGTTTATTTTGGCTTAAAGACTTATAAAAATGAGTGACATTCTACTCCCTGCCATCACCAATTAGTTGCTCTCTCCACTGTCATATTTTATTGAACCTTATTATAAAAGTTGGCAGTTTTCTGGAGTCTTATTCCACTTATTTATGGTTATTTGGCATTGAATTAGGTAACCCTGAGTTATCCTGATCCACCCCCTCAGCTGCTGCTGCCTCACTTGCAAAATTACCTTGTTTTTAATTGGTTTTATATTTCACACACACCGGCTTCCTCGGTGGGTGGGCTTCTTCCCTTGTGTCCTGCACTCCTTTGGGCCAATCTGTTGAAGCCTGTGGACCACTTGTCAGAATATCATTTTTAAATGCTTAAAATAAAACACCTGGGATTACAAGAACAACTATTATATTGAAGGGCAGCTTTCTGATTAAGAAGCCCCACCAAGTTCATCACCCAGGTTAAGGACCCTCCTCTCTAGAGAATGGATGGTCTCTTTTCCCTCCCTTCCCCCCCCTCCCTCCCCTCCTCTCCTCCCCCCTCCCCTCTCCTCTTCCTCTCTCTCTCTCTCTCTCTCTCTCTCTCTCTCTCTCTCTCTCTCTCTTTCATCATGAGTCCTTGGGGAATTGTCTTGGATCTTTGTATTGCTGAGAATACCTAAGTCATTTGCAGCTCGTCATTGTACAATGTTGCTGTTACTGCATACAGTGTTCTGGTTCTTTTCCTTTCACTTTGTATCATCCTGCTCACCATTTCTTATGGCACCATCATGAGAATGGATGCTCTTTTAGGGCAGGGACTTTTGCCTTTGTTACCCCAACATCTACCACAGTGCCTAGAATACAGTAGGCACCTAGCACGTTGTCCTACTTCTTCAGATCTGTAGAGCTCAGCGTGTCATTTTTAGCCTTCGTAGACTCAGTCAAGTATCACAATGCCGAGATTTTACAAGTTACCCATACAGAAAGAGGTGAGTTATAACAACAAAGTATGTTATCCACAGATGCAGATTATAGCCCTTCCACCCTCTTTTATGTCCCAAGTCTGTCACAAAATTCAGGAAATTCAGGTGAAGAATTGTGCCCTCCTTTGTTATTGCTGGAGTCAATTCCATTCCATTTCTTCTGGGTTTGAGGGAGTTTCTGGTCGACATTTATAAATGTTTATTGGATTGTTGGTTGTTTTAAGGAAGTTAGAGCTCTATCTCGTTGGCCTTTAACAGGTCATAGGTTTTACATGTGTAAATCATGGCCCTTTTGTTGACAAAGACCAATATACACAAAGATTGAAAGGCTATAAATTAACTGAATCTTGTATGTTTAGAACAGGAAGGAACATCAGAAGTCATCTAGCCCAGCCTCCTCATTTTACAGATAACAAAACTGAGGTCCAGAAGGGAAAGCAATTTGCTCAAGGTGACAAAGCTAGTTAAGAGCTGGAATTCAAACCCAGGGTTTCAAAATCCAGCTCTTCTAGTCTGCTGTTCTCCTGCCTTCCCTCCCCACCTACTGCTCTTCTTTCTCCTTCCCCTCTCAATCACCTGGAACTAAGAGGCAACTTCCATCACTGTATGTCATCAGTTGTAGTGAGTTGCTTGGTACATTGTAAGATTAAGTAAGTGACTTGGCAAGGTCACACAGACAGGATATTTCAGAGTCAAGATTTTAACTCAGGTCTTTCTGACCCTATCCATTCCTTCATCTTGGTTTTTTTTAATCAACTTGATTTTTTTTAGTACCCAATGCCATCCTTCTTCAGCAATTTAGCGTATAACTAAGCTTCTAATACCTAAAGCAAGCATTTCAAGGAGGGCTGTCTCTCCAACTGCTGATTATCCACTTTTAAACACAATTTTGACAGGAGTTTGACAACAGGATTCCTTCTCCTCCTAAATATGATTCAACTCATTGTTCTTCCAACAGGATTTTTCTTAGATAGGGTATTGATGGAAAACGTCTTTGTCCAGGAGGTGTGGTGTACTGTGGCATCATGGGAAGAACAGAACATCAGGCAGCATGAAATAATAAAAGGACACTGTACTTATAGTCTGGCCAGACTTGGCTTTGACTTCTGCCCCAGAAAATTACTAGCTTTTTGGCCCTGGGCAAATCTCTCAGCTTCTCTCCTGTAAAACGGGAGCAATGATATCTTCATGGTACCAACTGCTCAAGTTTGTTATGAATGTTCAGTGATGTAACATATGTAAGGTACGTTGTGAATTGTTAAGAGCTATATATAAGCTGTTGCTGCTACTGGTAGAAAGAACATTAAATTTAGAAATCACTGGATCATAGACTTAGGGTTGGAAAGGAACTTAGAGGTGATGGGACTCAACCTCCTCGTTTTCCAGATGAGGAAACTGAGGCTCAGCCACAGACACTAAGTGACGGGGCCAGGATCACATAGCTAGTACATGTCTGTAGTGGAATTTGAACCCAGGTCTTTCTCAATGCATGTCCCTCTCTCTCAGTCCACCATACCACACTGTCTCCACAACCAATAGATTTGAATGTGGAAGACAAAGTCTTCATTTCTACAACCGGAGGTGAGATTTTAAACGGAATATCCCTGTAAGAAATAAAAATAAGTGGATTTAAATTCATACTAAAGTGTTCATGGCTGATATCTGGCTCTTACTGAGAACTAGCCTTGAGGCCCAGAATGGTGTGGGACAAGAAGACGGGAAAGAACTTACCTGCTTGCCCTTTTTTTTTTTTTTTTTTTTGCCCAGGGCCCACGATGTTTAAATGGACACCCAGTGCTGTTGTCCCATGTTGCTAGCTTATTTTTAGTTTGTTTCTAACTCACTGACACCAATAATTAATTCTGCATTGAACAGCTCACTAATGAGTTCTGGGTTTTGCCAGCCCTAAGCTAAATGAGAAAATTTTTTTACAAGCCTTTTCCACACTTACTAGTGTCATAAAAATCACATATCCTAATAGCTTGGATGTAATATCCTGAATAAAAAGTCAGCTTTCAGAGCCCTTGGGCAATGTTTTCCATTTTAATTAAAAAATCTTAACTGACTCACAACCTGGCTTTCTTTGCACTGAAGCACTTAACTGGGGTCCATGACTTCATTTGTGTGGGTTATTCTTTCCTCCACTGATGCTGCTCTCACCCCCTAACTTAGTCCATTTTTAAACTTCAGAAACCATTTCCTTGATTCTTTGGAGCTTCATACTCATACTTCCCCAGTAGTCCAGGAAAACTTCCCTTGCACCAAAGATAAACACTGCAGCCAAACAAACATTTCAGAGGTCTTGTCTGGAAGTGTTGCCGCCACGATCCTCCCCAGTAATCCACCCGTCTCTAATAAGAGGAAGGGAGGGAGTTGGGGGTGTGTGCGTGTGTGCGTGTGTATGTGTGTGTGTGTGTGTGTGTGTGTGTATGCACGTGTAGCATTGCTCCCTTGAGACCAGCCAAATTAGTCACTGCATTTGATCTGACTTCTGATGTCCAAATGTTGTTTTTGTTTACAGGATTATGATCAGTGTACGTTACTGTCCTTAGTCTTTCCCATCCTTCTCTGAATTCCTTATAGTCACTGTTTCTTGATGAGCAGTACTGTCCCATTCCATGGGCTACAGTTTCTTCACTCACTCTCTGTTAGATGGATATCTGGTTTGTTTCCCATTTTTTGCTATCACAAAAAACAAAAAATAAACTAAAAAAACCCATTGTCATCATTATTTTAGTTCCTATGGGATGTTTCTTTTTCCTGTGGTATAGGCCAAACAGTGGGGTTTAATCCATCAAAAAGTATTCATAAAGCATCTAATTTGTGCCAGGCAGTGGGAATACAAAGGCATGACATCATTGTCCCTGCCCTCAAGGAACTTGCATTCCGTGGGTGGAGACAAGATGTACCTATATAAGAATATAAAAATAAGTATAGATACAATGTATGATCAATATATGCATAAGCATATATTATATGCACACATGTGATACATTAACATATTATAACGTGATTGTGTACACATGCATATTGAATATGTAAGTATACATACACGTGATATATTATGTGCATAATAAATATAAATTGAACTGTTAGAAGGCGATTTTGTCCAGAAGCAGGAAGAACTTTGGGAGAAAATGAAGGAAACAAGTCTTTATTTTGCATCTACCATGTGTCAGGCACTAAGCAGTTAACAAATATCTCATTTGAGTCTCATGACAACCCTGAGAGGCATGTGCTCTATGCACTGTGCCATATAGCTGTTCCTCTTATTTCCTTTCAATTCCTCCCTTAAATTTGCCAAGCTGAGAGAAGGGAAGGGGAGTCCTGAGAGCTATAGGTAAAATACAGCTTTCACAATTCCTAATCTTCATCCTTAGTGAATGTCCACTGACATACAGATTCCCAAGATAGGGCTCTCTGCAGTTTCTTCAGCTCTTGGTCGGACTAGGTCCCTCCCACTTCTAGCATACTGTGATTCTTGGGGTTTTTTGTTTGTTTGTTTAGGCGGGGCAATGGGGGTTAAGTGACTTGCCCAGGGTCACACAGCTAGTAAGTGTCAAGTGTCTGAGGCTGGATTTGAACTCAGGTCCTCCTGAATCCAGGGCTGGTGCTTTATCTACTGCGCCATCTAGCTGCCCCATACTGTGATTCTTAAATGGACCAGAAAGATCATTTCAGTGTCCTGTGAGATTCAAAATTGGATATATGGAGCATTAAACCCCCCCTTTTAACTTTTCCCATATATATATATATATATATATATATATATATATATATATATATATATATATATATCCCAGACCACTAAGAAAAAGAAGCCTCTGAGCTTTAATCTGTGAGGGATTAGTTTTTATTGCTTAGGAATTAATTAGACAACAAAAGGTGATACCAATTAGGGAAATAGAGAAGTAGAAATACAGATGAATGACCTTAGATCTAAACTTAGTCTATTTTCCTTTATAAAACTCACCAAATCACAAACTGCCCGCCAGGCCAAGAACCAACACACCCAAAGCCGAACACCAACCACATGTTTCTCAACTCTTCAAACCCACGCGTGCCGCCATGGCTAAGTTTAGCAGACAGAGAACGCCAACTTCTGTTCCCACCCTCACTTTTAAGTCTGCATACCGGAAGTTCCTCGTGTTCTCCTCCCCAAAAAAGGAGGTCCTTCGAAAACTACTTCAGTAGCATGCACAATCTCTCAAATGATTCAGCTAAAACTTCCTATATGTGTGTGTGTGTGTGTGTGTGTGTGTAATATATATCTTTACCACAAATAGTTTTTACCACAGTCTAGCCCCAGGAACCGGCCTAAAGAAGAAGCAGGAGAGGGGGCAGCTAAACGGTGCAGTGGATAGAGCACCGGCCCTGGATTCAGGAGGACCTGAGTTCAAATCTGGCCTCAGACACTGGACACTTACTAGCTGTGTGACCCTGGGCAAGTCACTTAACCCTCATTGCCCTGAAAAAGAAGGAGAAGGAGAAGGAAAAGAAAAAAGGAGAAGAAGGAGGAGAGCAGAGTCCGAGGAATGCTGTCCCAGGAGCCAGGAGCTGTGTGGGTTGTGCCTGCCCCTGCCACCCACCAGCTGGGCAGTGCTGGGCACCTCACTTGTGCTCTGGTAGCTTTGATTTCCTCATTAGTGAAGCAGAGATAATAATAGTGCTGACCTTTCAGGGTTGCTGTGTGTAGTAAGAAGGTAATGTGTGGAAAGCATTTTGTAAATCTTGAAAATGCTTTGAATGGGGCAGCTGTTAGTATAAAATGACTCCTGCCAAGATATCATCTGCCCTTTGATTCTGTGATAACCTTTTTAATATTTTATGTGGCTGGATGGATGGATAAGAAGGTAGGTAGAGAGATTGATAGATAAATTGATTGATTGATTTTGTTGTTGTTGTTGTTGAATTGTTTTAGTTGCATCTGACTCTCCATGACTCCATTTGGGGTTTTCTTGGCAAAGATACTGGAGTGGTTTGCCATTTCTTTCTCTAACTGATTTACAGATTAGGAAACTGAGGCAAACAGGGTTAAGTGACAGTGCTGTGGCTCACACGGCTAGTGTCTGAGGTTAAATTTGAATTCCTGTCTTTCTGACTCCAGGGCTGGCTATCCATTGTATCATCTAGCTGCCTGATAGACACATACACATACATACATACACATGTACACACGTGCTTATGTACATACAAATGAAAACTGAAGAGTTATCAGAGTGACATGATCAGATGAAAAACTTTGGACCAAATATTTAGAGTTTTCACTGCCAGCAGCACTGCCTTAAAAAAAAATAATAGCTGTGAAATGCCAAGTTTATTTATGTAACATATACCTTTGTGTTACAGTGCTTGACATCTAATTTGTTAAAATTCTAGGCTTAGAGCAGGGGTCTTTAATCTGGGTCTGTGAACTTGCTTTTTAATGCTTTAGCAACTATTTTGGTATAATAGGGTTCACGTTGGTATTTTATTTTATGCATTTAGAAACATTAATTTAAAAGGGCGGTTCATCTGTACACTTCCCCAGATTATATATAAGGGGTCCAAGATACACACAAAAAGGTGAAGAAGCCATGTATTAGAGAAAATTCATGGAACCTTTGTTTACATGTCTGAATTCAAATGATAATATTTGCTAACAACAGCCATGCTTCTTTATGCACGTGGTACTACCACATTGTACATATAGCATTACCAAATGCACATTAGCTGTATATAAAAATTCTCCTAGATTATAAACTTCACGAGGGGAGGAACCCTTTCTTTATTATATTTTTTATATGGTGCCTAGCATATTGAATAAATGAATCAGTCAGATATTCATTTATCATGTGCTTTACTCTAAACTACGTTCTGTGGGGAAGGAGAGTCAACATGGTGGCCAATATTGGGATGCAGTGGTTCCTTTGGAACTTGGGGCTGATTAGGCCATGTTCCCTACTTTTGTTCCCTCCCAGGTGCCACGTTAGGGAGGATTTTGATCTTCCCGAGCACATTTAGAGGTCTACAAAGCTAGCGGGCAGAGCTCGAAACTCTGCCAAGTGGACCTTGGTGGGTGGGAAAGAGGGATGTTTAGCCTGGAATAGAGAAGAATTTAGGGGAACATGGTGGCGGCCTTCAAGTATTTGGTTGAAGGCCGGACGTTTGGAAAGCAGCTGAGCCGTGTCCTGCCTGGCTGTACCGGGTCAAGCCGGCTGGGTCAGGAAGAAGCAGCCTCTTCAGACTGAAGCTGGGTGGCTCTTTGTTACAGGTGACATGGAGGGGGTTGGTTTGGACCTTAGATTCCAGACCTGAGATAGTATCCGTGCTCTCGTGGAGCTTAGAGTCTAGCAAACCAAGATAACAAACGTTGCCACATAGCCAGCTCTAGTGCAGAGCAGAATGAGTGAATGTGCTGTGAGAAGCAGAGCTTCCTTCTAGCTGGAAGGGAGCGGGAAGACTTCAGAGAGGAAAGAGCATTTGAGCTGGGCCTGAAGGATGACTAAGAGAATAAAGGGAAGTGTGGGAGAAGGGCTTTGCAGGGGGAAGGAGGACACTGTAATTCTCCTCCTCATGACGTGGGGCTGGGAACATAAGGGGCGTGGCCAGCAAACAGCAAGTGAGTTCCCTCTGATAAGAGCAAAGGATGTATAAAGGGCAGTAGGTGGGGATAGGGCTGGGAAGATAGATTGAGGTCAGATCATGGAGACCCTTGAAAGCCAGGGGACAGTTTAGACTTCATTTTATAAGTAATGGGGAGCCATTGAAGGTTTTGAATAGGGAAGCCACTCGAATCAGAGCTCTGCTCTAAGACTAATTCAGAAGCAGTCACGAAGAAAATAACCCTTTATTAAGCACCTACTGTGTGCTAGGTACTGTACTAAGTGCTTTACAAATGTTATCTTATTTAATCCTCACAACAACCCTGAGAGGTAGATAATATTAATATCCCAGTTTTATAGTTGAGGAAACTGAGGCAGAGAGAAGTTAAGTGATTTGCTCAGTGTAGCCTAACTAGTAAATGTCTAAGGTTGGATTTGAGCTTACATCTTCTCAACTCTAGGAGACACTAGAGGCTTCTGAGACCAAGTGTAGTAGGAAGAATGTCTACGACAGCCTCCCTACATATAGAACAGACCCCTGTGGGCTGGGCTAGTTCTTTTCCTTAAAAGATACCAGAACCATCATTGAGACTTAACTGGCTCAGAGGACTAAAGACTGAAGTTGTTGACATCACTTCCTTGTTGCAAAGAGCCCTAGGTTCCCTCTGATGCTCGGCCGGTAGACCGCCATGGGCAGCTCCATTCAGCTGAAGCAACATGCAAGTACCCATCTCCTTTATGATTTTCTCATTGCATTCTAACATCAAACTACAACTAGTAGGAGACCAGCCTGAGTCAGGCACAGCTCACAGTAGGAACCTACTGTGATAGTACAGGTAAATACAGGTAATGAATACCTAATTTAAGATGAAGGTAGTGAGAATAAAGAGAAGGGGATGGAATGAGAGAGAAAACAAAAATAGAAATAGCAAAGCTTACTGGTTGATTTCTTAAGAAGGGCAAGGGAGGAGAAATCCAAGTTGCCCAGTATTTCAAGTTTGGATTGATGAAATTTACTATTGATTGAATTAGATAAATCAAGTTGAGGTGGGGAATGATGAGTTGAGTTTAGGTTCTGGCATCCACAAGACACCAAGGGGACAACTATAAATGTCCTCCTTGATGTTAGGAGAAAGTTCAAGGGTAGAGAGACATTTGACAATCATCCACATGAAGTGAAGAGTCGGAGGTATTAGGGATGGGTGATAGATATCCCTAGAGAAATGGAATGAGGACAACGTAGGAGTGGGAGCATAAGGGGCAAGGCCAGCAAACAGCAAGTGAGTTCAGTTTGAAGAATGCCAACATGTGGGGAAGAAGAGGAGAAGCACAGGAGAATGTTAGAGAAGCCAAGGAAGACGTTCACATCAAGGCTGAAGCACCAATTCAAAAAAAAAAAAAAAGCAGCAGCTGGTGTGCACGTCTTGTATCTTTCTCCTGTGAATATGTCCACGTGACTTCTGTATTACTCAATAAATCCCTCCAAATTTATGAACCTAACACACGAAATAGCCAAAGCTTCTTTTATCTCACGTATAAAATCAAAGGTCTTTCTTTTAGAGCCGAAAAGAACCTGAGAGATTATCTGGGATAAACCTTCCTAAACGCTCTGAAACCTTCCATTTTAAAGATGATGAAATGGAAACCCAGAGAGGTTAAGTGACTTACTCAGGGTCACTAGTCAAGGGACCAGTGGCAAAGCCAGAATGAATCCCATTTTTTAAACTGAAGTTCACCACTTAGAAGTACACCACTGCCCTCAATTTACACAGGGGTCATAATGTAAGGTTTAAAATCCAGGCATTTGAAATTCAGAAGGGGTTTTTCATAGCAACAATGTTATAAACATTATTTAGATTCCCAGGCTAACCCATTTGACCTGCAGTGTCCTGTAGTGCCATAGAAACTAACTTCCATTTATTAAGATTTTGCTATTAAAAAAAATTTTCTTTCCAAATTTCACCTTGGGATCTAGAGAATCCATCTCCCTAGATCCCTGCTGGCGATGCCTAGAACCACTGTGATTGTTTCCTTCTTCACTTTGACATAGCAGTGAAATGGGGCTTTGGAAGTTCCAGGGTCAGAAGAGTGGGCAGTGGCCAACGGGCAGTGGACAGGGGTATCTAGTCATAGCCAAGGCAAAGGAAGGAACCAGAGTCTTGCAAATACTCTGTCTGTAATGAAGGAGAGAGAGGGAAAATTCTCTGTATAGGTTCAAAGGGGCGCCTCAGGCAAGGTAGCTCAACCGGAGTATCTCAGATGTTAATAAGTCAGAGACTGTAAAGAATTTGGAACTTATGGAATTGATAAAAGTCTGAAGCTGACTTATTTCCTATAGCCTGAGGTGCTGAACTTAAAGTATCTAAAGTATTTTCAACTGGATTACACCAGGGAGGGGGTAGGATATTCAGCTATGCATTCAAAACTTTGGGTTCAGACTCCCAGGAAAAGCCCTTAGGATGATTTGAAGGGATCTCTAAATCCACAAGTGAATCCACAAATGAGTAAAGGCGCCTTCTGTAATGCTACTTGCCCATGTATGTATTTTGGACTGGATCTGAGATCTCCCTGGTGAGGAAACATCCTCCCTGGATGCAGGCAGGTCTGTAGCTTCTCCTCAACTGAAGTTCTTACAGAGTTGCTTTGAGCACTGGGGGAAGAGATCGAATGCTTCGCCCCGGGACCTGGAGTGGCTAAGTGTCAAAGGAGAAACTTAAACTCAGTTTTGCCTGAATTGGAGAGCAGTTGTGCCTCCTCTTTGCTAAAGTGCCACTTGTGAGGGACAAAAGGGCTATTTACTTAAAACAATTCAAAGAAACTAACTATGATGACTAACTACCTACTGTGTGTAAGACATTAGGAGGCATCCTGGGATTACAAAAACAAAAAACAAAGCAGCCAGGGACCTTTCCCAGGAGGGAAGTATCTTGCACAAGACCAGAGGAAGAAATTTCTATTTTGTCAGGAAGATATCCCAATGTGGAAACTCCTTCTACCATTGTAATAGATTAGTAGATAAATCCTTTAGAGCTGCCTGAAGTTAAGTGATTCATCCAAGGACCACAGTGTAAGAAGCAAGAATGGAATGCAGGGCTTCCTAACTTAAAGCCCAGCACCCTATCCAATATGCCAGGCTGCATCTAGCAATTTCAAGAGCAAGGTTAGGATCATAAAATTATAGACTTGGAGTTGGAAGGAATTTTTGAGGATATCAAGACCAGCCCTCTCTTTTTTCCAGATGAGGAAACTGAGGCTCAAAGAGGTTAATTGATTTGTCCAAAGTTCCATAGGTAGTCAATGGATGAGCAGAATTCCAACTCACAACCTAGAACTTTCAGATTCAGTCCTCTTTCTGCTGTAGCAAGCTGTTGTCTTCACAGCAGAAGTGGTGACCTGAACCTGGAAGGAAGATCAAGAGGTGAGGAGGGAGGGAGTTCATTCAAATCTTGGGGAAATGTCTGGTACGGGTGCACATGGGCAGGAAATGGCCATTTCGGACAATGACTAGTAGCCTCGCTTAGCTAGAATGTCGAGTATATGAAAGAGAGCAGCGTGTAAGATGAGGTCGGTGGGAGCCCAACTGTTCAGGGTCTTAAATGCCAGGCTGAGGATTTTGTGTTTTCTCCTCTAGGCAACAGAGGGTCATGGGAAGGAAAATGACAGTGACAGAAACATAACCTTAGAGCTGGCAAGGGACTTTAATGCTCTTCTCTTTCAGTCTCCTCATTATACAGCTGAGGAAACCGAGACCCACAGAGGGGCAGGGATTTGCTCAAAGCCATAAGAGTCATCCAACTCTCCAGCTCTCTTTCGGCTGTGCCTCACTGCCTCTGTTATTAATGACAAGTATTTTGGTAAAAATGGGAAAGAGTCTGGGAAGAAGAGAGATGGAAGCCAGGAAAACCAATTAGGAAAATATTACAGTAGCCTAGAGGTGATAAGTTCCCGTACCCAGATAGCAGCCAAGAGAGTAGAAAAATGGGCAATGGACACAGGAAAGGTCATGGAGGTGAAATGGACAAAACTTGGCAACTGACTGGATGTGGGAAAGGAGAGAGAGGAAGGGGTCAAGGATGACTCTGAGGTTACAACCTTGTGCACCCGGGAGGATGGTGAGCCCCTTGAAAAAAAGGGCAAAATGAGAGCAAAGCATTTGCCTTTCCCAGAAACAAGGAACCTTGAAGCAAGTCCCAGCAACAGCTTATTCTTTAGGGGCTTCAGTTTCTTCATCTATAAAATGAGGTTAGACAAAATGATGCCCAAGGCCCCTTCCAACTGGTCAGACCTCTGATCTGTGATAAGGAGAGAAAAATAGAATACTAGAAAGAAAGACGTGTTGCCTCAAAGTGCTGTGCACTTAGTTCTAATCTATAATAACTGTGCCCAACTTAAGCAATCAAATCCCTTTGTGAACTATGCCCTACTTGGCTAATCCCAGCAATGACAAGAGCTTGCTCCTCTCTAGCTTGTCAAGACTTCCTGAAATAGAAAAAAAAAAGACCAGTTCCTCCAATTTCCTCATGCCTCATCTGAGCCCATTTATGCCAAGGAACAAGGGGACAAGAAGCTCAAGGAAGATGCTGCCCCTAAAATCAGCAACAATATTGGTGAGAGAAGTCACGCTCCCAGGTATTTTAGCTCTCCAGGTGGGGATGACTGGAAGAGAGCGCAAGAATAAATCAGAGGTGGGGGGAAGCAAGGTGGTGCAGTGGATAAAGCACTAGCCCCAGATTCAGGAGGACCTGAGTTCAAATTCGGCTTCAGACACTTGACACTTACTAGCTGTGTGACCCTGGGCAAATCACTTAAAAAAACAGAATAAATCAGAGGGTGGACATTAATTTTCAGTCACGATCAGAGTGTTGACTTTTGCTTACCTTCTCAAAAGGAGGGTTTCTCTTTGTGGGACAAGCATGGAAAGGCATTGGTGAATAGTGAACGTAATTCAGAAGAAGAAGAGAAAGGAGCATCCATGAACCTGTGAACAGAACAGAAGATGAAAGGACAAAAACAAGAAGGGCAGCTTTGTTGCTGTGAAATTTAATATCTATTTCAAAACAAACTGTAGTAAGTGTAGCTTCGTCTGCAGTTGCCTTTTCTGTTCTTCATCTATTCAAATGTTCATGTTTGTTGATGGTTCAGTTCATAGGTTCCCTGACCCACCATCCCCGGCCTACTACCATTTGTTCAAGTCCCAGATCAGGGGGATGTGGGACTAGGGGGAACTCCTTGTCCCCCTCCCCAGCCGCCACCGTCATTGAGTGCCTGCCTGCTGTAGGCAGAGCATACTGAGAACCATCTCATGTGGAATCACAGGTTTAGAGCGGAACCTTCTAGTTTAAAGTTGAGGAAACTGAGGCCTTGGGAGGGTAGAGTGACTTGCTCAAGGTAACGCAGGTGAAGTGGCCAGGCCAGGTCTCCGGACTCCAAGAGCGATGAAACGTGTCCCTGCCCACAAACGGATGGCAGTCTAATCAGGAGGTACCCTCGGAGACGTGTTTTCCCACAGAGCTGTTTCAGGCTGTTTGTCCCATGTCAGAAAAGCCAGCAGCTGCACGGACAGGCTGTGCCCACCCACTCCCAGGTTTTCCTTCCCTGGTGCCACGTTGGAACTCATAGCACAACACCATGGTGGTACACATCTGCACACTGGAAAATCCACTCTGTGCCCAGTTGGAAAATCTGAGCTGAAACCCTGGCTGCAAGCAAGCCGAAGGAGCCTGCTGGGGGAATGAGTACCCAGGTTTCCTGCCAGGGTTGTACCACCCTCCCCTGAAAGCAGAAGCACCAACCACCGCTAGAGAAGCCCTTTCCTCAGTTACTTCATCAGTAAGTTTGTCCACCAGCAAACAGAAAGATTTCATCTGAATTCAAGAGAGGATTTCTGCCCCTATGAAAATAAAGTTCTGATTTTATATCCAAAGGTGGTGGAAACATGGGGTTCTCTCTCTAGAACTTCTTCTCATCATGTGTGTTAGCTAGGTTCTATTTATTCTGTGAAGCAGGCACCAAAAGACCCTACATTTATTTTGTAGATTTATAGCAAGGCCTCAAAAGCCTTCAAGGCTTAAAATTCCACTAAGAGTTTGGGACATACTGTGTTTGGAAATGGTAGTGATGATGATAAGTGTAAGCAAACAAAAGCCATAGATAGAAAGCTGGGTGAGGGTTCCTCAAATCCAACAAGGAAGCCGAAGCCCAGAGAGGTACAGTGATCACTCAAAGTCACACAGGCAGTAAGTGCAGGTCCAGGGTTTGAACTGACTTCAAACCCAGGACCAGAACTTAAAACAAGGCTCCATTATTTGCTTTTTCCTGTTTGCATAGAACTGTTTTACTCATTCTAAATCCTTCTGCAGGAGAAAAGCCCACCCTCCAGTTTATTTAAGCAAATGTCATCTCATTCCAACCTTTAATTTGCAGGTTTGAATAATGTCATGATAATTTTACTTTCAATGAAATAGACACTGACGGTTCTTCCTGAATGGTATATGGTTTGATACACAGGATTTTGGATGAATGTCTGCTCCCAAATTATCACTTTGCTTCTTCCTGTAGGAAGTTCCTCTTTTCACTTTGTGCTTTACCTTTGAGCTAAATTCTAGTTAAATTCTAGAGAAGAGACAAAACCACTTGCTGGATCCTTGAAATCCCTTGTTCCTTTTAAATGGGCTTCATTGGTCCTCCCTTAGAGCTCCAGAGACTCCTTTTTCTCCCTAAAAGAATCTCTCTGGAGTTTTGAATTGCTGGCCTGAATGATCAGCGGTCACACTGATGTGGAGGCCCAATGGTCTGTCCGTCGCCACCAACTGCTTCTCTGCCTCCCTGAGATCCTTCAGGCTGATCAGTAGGGAGCCCCTAGAGATCAGAGGTGCTGCTGACATTAAATATAATAAAATTAAATTGAGAATCTCTTCTCCCCGCCCCACTCAGTAATCCTCTGTGTGTGTGTGTCTGTGTGTGTGTCTGTGTAGGCACATACATGGCATGTTCTCACACACACACACACACACACACACACACACACATTCAGCATCACTTCTTGGATAGCAAGACTTTAAGAATGGCTCGTTGAAAAAAAAAAGAATTAGTCTGGTCTTTTTCTTTTAATTGAACACAATTTTTTTTCAGTGATTTCTTCACAATGTATGTTTTTGTTACAGCCCAATGAATGTCATTAATCACTTGCTCTTCTTCAAGCTCTCCCTCCCAACCTGTGGCTTCAATCCCACTGCTCCGTCCCACCACTCCTGGCTCTCTTACTGCTTTTTGTGTCTAAATTGTCTCCTTTCTTGGGCCTCCTAGGCCCTGCCCCTCCAACAATTAACATAGGAGCATGTGGAAGGAAGGATGCAACATTCTGAGAAGTATTTCCTGGGAAATGATGGTCCCTGGGTCTCCACTTGCACTTCGTCCAGCACTAGTGACAGAGCACTCCTGGAAGAGGAAATTCCCTCCACTGATGCAGGCCACTTCCTTCCCTTAGAGTTTCCTGGGGCCACTGACCCCAAACAAAGTTGACCTCAAACTCTAGGGTAAAAATTAGAGGGGGGGGGGTATATGAAAAAAAAAAGAAAATGAGTCTATATTATCATCCTGTTCAGCCAGGTCCCTGCCTCACTTTGGCCAGCCCAATAACTAGAAACACTCTCCTCTTAGCCTCCCAAGGCTCCAAACTGTAGAATTCATTTGTGCCCTTCTCTTACCTTGACCAGTTGGAAAATACCTTAGAGACATTTGTAAACTAGGATTGGCCTGATATTTTTCTAAATTTTACACAAGGTCTCACTGACCTTCTTCATGCTTTCCATTTCTGGAAGTATTTTCTTAATCTGGTAGAGACCAGAGGAAAGCATGCTGGGTATCAGCTCAGGGAACTTGGGTTCAAATCCCTGCTCAGATCCCATTTACCACCTCCATGATCTTGGACCACTCATGTCTCAATTTCTTCATCTGTAAAATGAAAGAGTTGGAGTAGATGATTCCAGTTCCATGATCCTGGCTCTCATCATCTGACTGAACCATGGCTGTCCACCCATCCCTCTCCCCCAAATGGCTTGCCCATTTTGATTCAATTGCGTGCCATACTGAGTGATACTAAAAGAAAGAATCTCCTTCAGATATCATTTTCAAGATGTCATTCCCCTGCTCCAAAAGCCATAGTTCCCAAGTGCCTTTTTTCTTAAATTTGGCAGCTGACACTCATTCAGTAAAAGCACTAGACCTGGAATCAAAAGGACCTGAGTTCAAATTCAGCCTCAGACACTTACTAGCTATGTGATCCTGGGCAAGTTACCTGATTTGTCTGCCTCTCTTTTCTCAATTATAAAATGGGAAGAATAAGAATAAGAGTACCTACCTCCCAAGGTGGTTGTTGAGTTAAAATGAGCTGATATTTATCAAACATTATAAAAATTCTTGTTGTTCTTCTTAATATTATTAATAAATTGTCTGCCTAACTGTTAAGACCCTTTACCAAATGACCTCCCTCTCCCCAACTTAATGTTTCATTATTTTTTAATATAGGCCACTTCCCATTCAAGCAAATATTCATCTTCCTTCTCTCCTTTTCCCCATCCCCCCCCCCACACACACACACACAATGACTTACCAATTACTGAGCTTGATTATATTTTTCTTTCTCTCTGGAATCCTTTTTTCTTACTCACTGCCTATTCCCACTCTTCTATGTCCATCAGGACTTTCAAAATTTGCTGATTCCGGGGGCAGCTAGGTGGCACAGTGGATAGAGCACCGGCCCTGAAGTCAGGAGTACCTGAGTTCAAATCCGGCCTCAGACACTTAACACTTACTAGCTGTGTGACCATGGGCAAGTCACTTAACCCCAATTGCCTCACTAAAAAAAAAAAAAAAAAATTGCTGATTCCAAGAGGCTTTTGGATTGATCCTACATGACTAATGATTTTCTACTTTGCCATTATCTCAGGATTTCTGTAGGTAGCTGGTGGTGCCATTCTCTGCTCTGGATTAAGGAATGCTGGACTTCACAGTCAAAAGATCTGGGTATGAACTCCAGCTCTGATAGAGGATAACTATAGACAGGTCACAGAGCCACTCTGAACCTCATTGTCCTCATCAATAAAAAGGAGGTAATACTTGGGCTACAATTACTCCATTTTATAGATGAGAAAAATGACTCTTAGGAAAATGGGAATGTGCTTACAGCAACATAGCTAGTAAGTGTCCGTGCTGGGTCTTGATCCTGGGGCTCATAATTTCAGAAAAAATGGAGAACACATTTACTGAAAGAGGTATAATGCATTCATATTTTTCTAGAGTTAAAAGTATTACAAATCACTTTCCCCACATTGATATGGTTGAGGCAAGGAAACCAAGTATTATTCCCACCCAATATGAAAACTTTCTTCACTCATACAGATGGACAGCTCCTCTGAAAGTTAGTCATAGAGAGTCTGCTGAAGCACTGAGAGAGAGGTTAAGGGTTGTGAGCTTAAAATTGGATATTAGATCATAAATCTTCCCTACTTAACCTTTCCCTTAATTTATCTCCCAGACTAGTAAATGGAAGAAGCTTCTGGTTTTCTAGATAGAGCTTTTATTGTATGGTAGTCACAAGGTGATGTTGATTAGAGGGATAGGAAAGTAGAAATACAATACAAATCGTCTTAAGTCTAGGCTTAGTCTATATTCTGTATAAAACTCACCAAAAGCTGAAGGCCACCTTTGGGGAGAGAGACCGAGTCAAGCGCGTGCTGTTAACCGAGAGCCGGGCCGAGTCAAACTCCAGTCCGCGTCTGTCTGTGCAGCACAGCCAGGAGACCAGCGGAGCAGGAAAAAAGGCCCCACTTCCATTCTCTCCTTGCCTTTTAAGCTCGCACCCCGGAAGTCGAGTGCTCAGCAGGCAATCTGGCGTGCGTCGCAGGCGGACTGGTGTGTGTAGCTCATGCTGTTGGTCTCCTCCCCAAAAGGGTGGTCCTAAAAAAAACTGGCGTCTCTCCATTATCTAACCGACTGTTAAAACTTTTTACCACATTCCCCCCTTTTGTTCCATCAAGGAAATATTTTGTTTCTTAAGGAACAAAAGGGGGGAATGTGGTAAAAAGTTTTAACAGTCGGTTAGATAATGGAGAGACGCCAGTTTTTTCCCTAAGCTCTCGAAGAGCAGCTGTCTCTGGGCTTTCGTTGTCGTCTATGAGACCTGCAGGGAACTCTAAGCAGTAGCCTCCCATTGGGGGTCTGAACTGCTTCACCAGGACAATGCATTCATAATGAAGAGTTCTTTGTAATACTGGGATAATTGCCACACCATCAGCAGAAAGTCCTTTTTTCCTAGTAGTACGTTTCACAGTTTCTCAAGTTCTTGTTTTACCAGCGGGATCCACATAAGTTGTTCATTCAAGCTTGACCCATTTTCCTTCCGTAATCAACTCTTCTGTTAGGATGGACTCTTTGGTAATTTTATGAGAATCCACAGGTGCTTTGTTTTCCATTTTCAAAATCTGTGGTCCTTGCTGTCTTCTAGTAAGTTCACTCTGCCCCGAGGTGTTGGGTGCTGGAAAGGGCGTCTCGGTGGGGAAGGGACGGGAGCAAAGCAGCGGTGAGAGTTGCGGCTGCAGGCGAAACCCATGCCAGTGTCCAAGTCACAGCCGCCTCTGGCCGTGAATGGAAGACTGTGAGCGCAGGCAGCCCTCCCGGCACCTGTACAAACCCGTCTTTGCCACGGGGGGGTCGCGAAAGAGTGTCTCAGCGCTTTTCCTTCCGGGTCAGGGTGACACAGAGGGAAGCCGACCAGATTGTGAGTCTCTAAATTTTCTTTCCCCTCCTCAGCTTCCCCATTGGAAGTCCTCAGGGTCTTGCCTATGATTAGCCAGTGTGTGGTCAGAACCTGGACCAGACCCCCAGTCTTCCTGCCTCCAAGACCCAGAGCCCTCCCTCCGTCCCTCTCTCCACTATATCAGGTGCCTCTCCACAGAAAACACATGGACAGGGAAGTCATTTCTTTGATACTCTCTTCCCCCAACACACACCCATGGACAGATGCCCCTCACCGGACTTCAAAAAAGGAGGCTGTGAATGTTACCTTAAAACCCATAAGATTCCAACCTAGTACAGATAATGGCATAGCTTCCATTCTGTCCATTCAGTGCTTTCATTCATTTCATGCTACATGCATTGATTAAGCGCTTACTGTGTACAAAGCACTGTTTAGTAGGTACCAAAATACTAACTTTGTTATTTCACTGACTTCCCAATTGGTCTCCATCCTTCTCCGCTCTATAACCCACCCCTCACACAGCAATCAGACTGATATGCCTCAACTACACCTGCACCCTTTGGCAGTCTGCTGAGGTCTGCGGATCCTGCTCAGAGAAGTGGCTTTAAATGCATAAAATAAAATATATAAGATTCCAAAGGAAACCAATTCTGTGGCAATATCAGTTTATTTATGTGTAGGTGTGGAGACTCAGACAAGATAATATATGGAACAGGCTTTGCAAACCTTTAAGCAGCATACAAATGCTAGGGATGACGGTGATGATGGTGGTGCTGGTGGTATGGCAATGGTGGTGGTTGCTGTGATGATGGTGGTGGTGGTGATGGTGATATGTATAATGGAGAGGATGGTGACCGTGTGTAAACTTACATATATACTTGTTGGCTCCCCAGTAGAACAAAACTTGAGAGTAGGGATAGCTGGATCCCCAGAGCCTAACACGGTACTTATTACATAGTGCTTAATGAATATTTTTGGCTGATTGATTGATAGGCTTAGTTCAGACGGCCCCTCTTACACAAACCTTTACAGAGGATAATAAATTGAGAGCTAGAAGGAACCACGGATGTCATGAGGAAACTGAGGCTTCATGGAAGTAAAGTCACTTGCCCGAAGGCATAGCCACTAAGTGGCAGAGCGAGCATTTGAACCCTGACCTTTGACTACCAATGCAGTGGTCCTTTTGGTTGTGCCTCAGTAATTCTGATCCCCTCCAGTGTGGCAGTGTTTCCCTCTTACCCCAAATGACACTACATTTACCTAAAGTCATAGTCTTGGCACCAAATAGACTTGGGAGATCTCTTACTTTATAGATGAGGAATCTGAGAAAGGGATAGATCAGGTAACTTGCCCAAGATCACAGATGCCCCTCAGAGTAGGCATGGCACCGTGTCTTCTCTACGCATGTGTTGGATTGTCCATTTGTAAGTTCTTGTGTACAGGGGCTGGTTTGTTTTTTGTCTCTTTGTCTCCAATGTCTTGTACAGAGGAGATGCATAATAAATGGTCATTGACTGAATAAATGAATTCTCTATCCATAATGATGATTTTGTCCTTATTATTGATAAGTATTTCATTTTCTTTGCTCTTCATTCTGTCTACTGTGAATGGGTAATTTGGACAAAATAAGATTTAAAAGGGGGGAAATATTGAAGTGTTCTTTGAAGGAAATAAAATTCTTCACACGAACGTTCTCACTTCAGGAATTGTCAGAACAGCAGTGTCTGCATTTTCATTAAGAAAAGTATTTATCAATCCTTCTTAACCAAATATTTGACTCTTTAAAATTCATCCTACTGTACACTTAGTGTGATTTATTCAGAGAAGATACCTTGCATTACTATGTGTCATTCTCCTCATATTCCTAATAGCTTTCTCTTTTAAATTTTACTGATGTATAAAATATTCTTAATTCCTCCTCTGCAATTAATCTTGTTGAATTTTCTAATCTCTACTGACAAAAAAAATCAATCATAAGATGAGGAAATGGCTTTCAATCAAGATTAGAATAATAAAACTCCATTCCTTTTACAAATTTCACAGTAGCCAAGCAACTCTGCCTGCCCCTTCCCACACAGGTTCCCTAGGTTTTATAAACATCTTGTCTTAGAACATCTTGATGGTCTTTCCTTTTAGCAATTAGCAGAGTAACATCTATTAGCTCTTGTTTTGATAGATCTATTTCTCAATTTAATTCATTCAGCAAATATTTGTTGATCGTCTTCTCTATGCTGTTTTAGGCACTGCAGGGGGAAAAGAAGAAGAACTGGGTCATAGTCTCATCACTGAAGGAACTTCCCATTTAGCAACTTGAGCAAATGATCATTCATTCCTAGTCTCTCCATAAAAATCTCTTTCTGAATTCTCTCCATGGCAGTACACACATCTGCTCCATTCATGAAGTAAATCTAACATCATTTATAAAAGAACCAACAGTTTGTTGCTTCTGTTCAATTGTTAGCTTTTGAAAACAAATATTTGTTCTGCCGTAGTAGCCAGTTTTCTAAGATAGAATAATGTTTGCAGCAAATTATAGAAAGGAAAAAGAAAAGCGGATGACAATGTTTATTTAAAAACACTGTTTCAGATTAGCCCAGAGGATGAGAGAGCCGGGCAAGCATGAGCAAGAGCATGAGAAGCCCGAGATGCGGTCTGTGTGCCCTACATTCCCAGGTGCTGGGCTCACGGCTTGCTTGACCCACTCCCATATCACATATTCTCATAAACTTCTGTGTCATTGAACTTTCTGGCAGGACCCAATATGGACCATGGTGGAGGGAGCCTCTCGAAGAGGTACTTCCTGAGTCCTTAGGTGTTCTTCTATCCTCCCCAGAAGAAAATCAGAACCAAGCCGCTGGCCCCAGGACAGTGGAAAATGAACTGACCCCAAGTGGGAAACGCAAGATAGAAAGGTCAGTTCAATTAAGTCTGACCAATGCTTATTAAGTCCTCTTAAGCTGTTACTGGAGTTTGTCCTTCATTCTCCAAGAGGACCATGGCATTGGGGTGATGTCATGACTTGCAGTGGATTGGATTTAAGTGAGGCAGGGCTGTGCAAAGTCACCAACCTCCCTCTCTCCTCCAGAGCCATCTGGGTTCAGTGGCAGAATACACATCAAGATGACTGGAGATGGCCCCAGATGCTTGAGGCAATTGGGGTTACACAGCTAGTAAGTGTCTGAGGTTAGATTTGAACTCAGGTTCCCCTAACTTTCGGGCCAGTGCTCTGTGCACTGTGCCACCTAGCTGCCCCAAGTCCTCTTAAGTACAAGATGGGAAACAACATGGAGTTGAGAGAGAGAGAGAGAGAGTGCGCACTCGTCAGAATCAGGAAGGCCCTATCCTTCAGATAGTCTATCAAGGAGCATTTATTAAGCACCTACTCTATATCAGGTCCTGGGGACACAAAGAATGGCAAAAGACAAGCCCTCTTCTCAAGGAGCTCACAGTCAAATGGGGAAGATGACATGCAAAGAGCTGTCTATAAACAAAGTCTAACAAATACTTATTAACTATATACAGGAGATTGCCATATCTAGATATAATTCCTATATATAGTTAATAAGCATATTCATGTAAATATATAACTATATACAGAACACATATAATAGATATGTCCTGTGCAAATGTAAAATCTATGATTAACTACATACAGGATATGTATGGGGTGGATATGTGTGTGTGTGTATAAATCTCATATCGTTAATAATATATTACATATTCTATTCTATGGTTGACTATATATAACTATATATACAGATTGTCTATATACATACTATACATTGATTTGTATACTATATATAATGATACAAGATATATAGATATATTGTGATAAATTTATTATATGTAATTATATACAAAATATATACACATAAATCTATGTATACACACATTTGTGTGTGTATAATTAGAGGGGTATGTATATATGTGTATATATATTTATACACTTGTGTACATAAATAGATACAGTTGGAGGTAATCAATAGAGGGAAAGCATTGGAATTTAGGAGAATTAAGAAAAACTTCTCATAGAATATTGACCTTTAGCTGAAAATTGAAGGAAGCCAGGGGCTAGCATACAAAAGTGAGGAAGGAGAGGATGGAAGGCATGGGAGACAGCCAGGGAGAGGACAGACCAGCTGAGATCTGGGACTGGAGCATCGGATGGCTGGCTATTCTAAAAGTTGCAACCACATAAATACATATTTTTTAAGCATTTTAAAAACTGTGAATTTGATGAGCATCGACCAACTCGACCATTTTCCTGATACTCCTTATCTCCATTTCTTTTTTGCCCTCCCCAGGCCCCCTCAGAAGTACCCCAAATGTTTTTAAATAGGAAAGCCCAAGTACTGGGCAAAACAGATTCACACTTTAGTTATATCTCAGAATGTCAGTTAGTTTCATACTGTGATGCATCATTTCTCTGCCAAGAGGTGGCAAGTAGCATCATCCTTCTGAAGCACTGATTGATCATTTTTATGTGTTTTATTATTTTATATTTTTCTTCCCATCTGCCCACAGGAAAGGAGGGAGGGAGGAATGGAGTGGAGGGAGGTGAGGCAGGAATATTACGCAAGTAATCAGTCAAGCAAACCAATCCCATGTCGGTCATGTCCAAAAATGAATTTCAATTGTGCTGTAAGAAATGAGGAAAGATTTATTTCAAAGACATGGAAAGACTTGTATGAACTGACACAGAGTGAAATGAGCAGAACCAGGGGAACAATTTTTACCATAACATCAATATTATAAAAACAAATAATTTAGAAAGACTTAGGAACTCTTATCAACTAAATGAACAACTAAGGTTCTAGGGGAATGATAAAGAATGGTGCCCATCTCTTGATAGAAATATAATGGATTAATCGGTAGAATAAGTTCTGTACAATCAGGGAATGGGTGCGATGGACTATCAGGACCTTGGGGGATGAATCCAATTATGGAACTGGAGAGGAAAAAGACAGAAAAAGCGATTGCCTGGGCTGGGGGAAACTGAGAAGTTGATATAAGAGAGCTAAGGATATATATAACAGGTACTTCCTGTTTAAAAAAAAAAAAATCCTCAAACTGCCTTAGAGAATGCAGATTATACCTTAAATAAAGGAATCATTCTTTTTCTTTAATAATTTGTTGTTGCTGTTGTTATATGAGATAGCTCTCTGGGAAGGAGAGGGTTGCAGGGGACATTTTAGGTGATGTAAAAACAAAATATCCCCCTAAAATCACCTTTTTAAAAAACATCCCCTGCTTCAGCTGTGATCCCAGGGGATGGAAAGGTGTTGATTGGCAGAGATCCAGCAAAGGATGTGTCAGTTCTCACATACACATACTTTAGTTCCTTCCCCCTCCCCCCTACACACACACACACACACACACACACACACACACACACACACACACACACACTTTGGTCAGCTACTTAAAAGAAATCTACAAAGGGAATGAAAGCACATTTGGGGGGGCGGGGCAGGACAGTGAGGGTTAAGTGACTTGCCCAGGGTCACACAGCTAGTGTCAAGTGTCTGAAGTCAGATTTGAACTCAGGTCCTTCTAAATCCAGGACCGGTGCTTTATCCACTGTGCCAACTAGCTACCCCAGTACTCACTCTTGTCACAAACAAACCATGTCGTGCATGGGCCTAGGGATGAGACCTAGTGTCCAGCTATGTGAAGGATGACTTCCAGAGGAGATCCACTCTATTAAAGTCTGGCTTAGTTTGGTTAAAGAAGGAGCAGCATATGACGGGCAATTCTACACTGGGAGAGATTTTGAGCTATTTATAAGTAAAAGCAGTATTTTCGTATTATGCCACTTAAGTTTCTTCCCAAAACAGGGGCAGTTTTTGTTGTGAATAGAACAATTCCATGGGGGAGGGGGGGAGGGGAAGATAACTCTCTTCTACCTCTTAAAGTGGGCAGTTTTCTTGCCTTTTGCCCCATTATGGAAGAAGTGTCTAGACAATGAGTATCTAAAATCCTTGACCCAGATTAAATCCATTTCATAATATTAACCATAGATTATTATAAAACATCATATATATAATTTAAAATGCAGCCTTATACCATTTAAAAGGGGGTAAGTTTCATTCCAAGTCTGTTTAGCTGGCATACCTCAAAGGGGGTGGTAAGGTCGAAAGGTCACTGGATTTGGAGAGAGGTTCTGAGTCTTACTGCCTCTGTGACATTGGAAAGGCCACTTTACCTTAACCATAAATTGCCATTTTTCCTTCATGTATTAAATAAGGAGGCTGGCCTCCTTAAAAGTCTATGGACTATTTTTTTGTTTTTTGTTTTTATCCTTAAAATATTTTCATACTTGTGTTTTGACATGATTGGTTTCCTTTGTAATCCTCTTTATTTCGTGCATTTAAGAACTTAAGGGTCTGAAGGGTCCATGGGCTTCATCAAACTTCCAGAGGGGATCATGACACATAAAAAGGTTAATAATCTCTGGCTTGGATGAGCCTTAAATTCTCTTCCAAGAATAAATCTATGATCAGTACCAGGAATCTCAAGTTGGTTAGTTAAACCTGTTCACTGTGGGTATTTAGATAAGCCAGATTTGGCTCTGCCTCAACTTAAAATATATGCTTTTAAATGAATCTCTAGAAGAGACAACAAACACTTAATGTCAGCTATCAGCTCTCATGTTCCAAACTGGTATGTGTGTGTGTACACACACACACACACACATCTCTTCAACTGACTCAGTTTTTCTCACATTCTGTTATCACACAAAAGCTAAAGTCTGTAGGAAGGTCATTTTATAGGATCTTAATTGAACACTCTTTTGGGGCCTGAGGACCTTTGGACCAGCTGCTTCACTCTCTGGGCCTCACTCTCTGATCCGAAGCCCCGTGCCTGACCTGATTGCTGTTTCACCGGCTTTGTTCTCCCCTTCCATTTTCCATCATTTTCAATGAATGTTATCTTCCTGCTTCTCCTTAGCACTTCTTTGCTCACAATTGGAGCTACCCCAAGGGTTAACGTGTGCGTTTCTCTGGACACATATCCCTGTTTTCCCTGATGCCTCCATGAATGCACTGTCTTTTTCCAGTGGTGTTTCTTTTGTCTCTTCCAACCCATTCTCAGGAAGAGTGGGCATTCAGCCAGCTTCATAATCCCTGTTAATTTACTGTATCATTATCAGAATTAGGCATTGTTGCACTTTGGACAGTCTTCACACAGTGTTTGCATGAACACAGTCGAGGGCCCCCGTGGAAAATGGAATTGTTGGCATTTCTCGCTAGCTGTGACCAGCCCTGTGGGTTGCAGCGCACAGATTGTGCATCATTGACCTCCACGTTTCTTAAAGATAAATTAGCTGCACTTCCCATGTCTACAATTTTTAAAAAAAACCCGATGTTACCAGCCATTATTTCCTCACAGATGGAGGGAGCCTTTATTTTCTCTCTTTCTTTGGTAAATCTGTAAATATGCTGCATCTTGTGGAGACGTCTTTTGTGAGACTTAGATGCAAATGTTTAAAAGATGCGCTTCTCCTTCTGTGCGTGTTTATGTCATTGTCTTTAATTTAACAGCCAGTGTCATATGGTCAGCCATTTATTATGCACTTTACATGGTAATCCATTAAGTATCTCAGCTGTTGTGCTTGCTAATTAATTGTTATTATGTATGGTACACTTTTGTAGTTCTAAAGCAGAGATGAATCACCCTGTCTCTGAGATGGAGTTTCAGTGGACATCTGTTAAGTCCTGACAATGCACCCCCGCCCCTCTTTACACAGATACTAATTAATAAATAAGTGACGTTCTAACAACATACCACCACATCACAGGCTTAAGTTCAGGCTGCCAGAGATGCTGATTCTGAGCTCTGATGGCCAAGGCCACCTTCCTCTGCTTCTTACTGTTGGGTCTTTTGTCAAGATTGGATTCAAAGAGCATGGGGTTCAGGTTTGCTCATTTGATTGTTCACTCACAAGATCTTCCCTGAGCTGCTTCTGTGGACTCAACAATGAGAATGCTTGAAAAAGTCGTTGTGCCTATACTTGACTAAGGCTACCCAGAGAGAGGGCAATTTCTTGCTTTCTCTCTTGTTGTAATTAGCTGTATCCCTTTTCTAACATAGGATCATAAAATGTGGGAAGTCGAGGGGGACAGAAAGAGAGAAAGAAAAGGAAGGAAGGAAGGAAGAAAGGAAGAAAGAAGGAAAGAAAGAAAGAAAGGAAGGAAGGAAGGAAAGGCTAGAAAATTTTGAAATTATCTGGTCCAACGTCTTCATTTTAAAGATAGAAAAATTGAAATGCAGTGAGAATAAATGACATACTAAGTAGAGAGTCTAAGGAAATCTAATGGAAAGGAAGATTTTAGATTTCCTAAAATATGAGAATTATAAGGGGTAGCATGGAATTAACAGTAATAATCATAATAGTTAGCATTTCTATAGCACTTTATGGCTTGCAGAGTGCTTTACAAATATTATCTCATTTTTTCCTTACAACAACCTCACCAGACAGATACAGTTATCATCACCATTTTATAGATGAGGAAACTGAGAGAGATTAAGTGACTAGATTTAAATGGAGGACTTCCTGAGTCCCAAGGGCAGCACTCCATCTACTTTACTACCTGGGATTTGTACCCAGATCCTCTGGCCTCAAAGCCATTGTTCCTCCTACTGGACCACACTGCCTCCCTTGCTCAGAATTGTCTCCATCAGTATACTTATTGATGATGGTCATGAATTTAGAGGTGTTCCAGTGTCTTGCAGATAACCTTGGGTTCTCAACTCTGGTAGGTCCTACCTGTAATGCTTCACCATAGGTTATATCTCCTTCATTCAAGGACCAACTTTGCTAAGTTTGGAGAAGCTCATCTCAAAGAATGGATTGGAGAAAGAGAAGGGTGAAAAGGGAGTAGCAAGGGCAGGGTATAAGGTGAGAAAGAGAAGAAACAGAACTTTCAGTGTATAGAAAAAATTGGAAAGAGACAAATAAATAAAAATCTTACTAACCAAAAGAAGATGAAGGAGGTTTGGATATGAAATCTTTTTTTTTTTCATATTGAAGTAGAAAAGAATCAACAAGTGACCCAAGGAATGACAAACTAATTAACCTCCACAAAAACCAGAAACTCCCAATTGATTTCCAATGAGTGAAGTTACTAAGATGTTAGTGAACCTTTGAAGAACTATATTCTGATTTTACCACATTTACTCACAGAGCCTTAATCCTATTTATAAACATCTTATCTCAGAGAAACAGGAATCTCAGTGCTCTTCTCAACCAAATTCAAGGCAAGAAACAAACTCGATGCTAAGAATCATACACAGCCATCTCTTTTAAGAACTATGCAGAGAATAAACCTGTTGATTGGCATATAAAAGCAGAATCAGAGATCTCATTCATTTACTTGACCATGTTTTGATAGATGCAGAGCTGAAAGCAAGGATGTGTGAGAGCCAGCTGTAATCTCAGATCCAGTTGTTAAATTTTCAGTGTGAATATTTACACCTTAGAAATAACCCAAAGATCTACAAAGCAGGACTTGATTTGTTGTTTTGTTGTCTCTAGACTTTTAAAAGTGATAGAGAAAATGTTACTAATGAAGATTAAACTTAAAAGTGTGTCCTGCTTACTTTTTCTTTTTCCTGGAGAGCTGGTTGTTAAACATTTACCAGCAAGCACATTGCTGGCTGCAAAGGACCTTAGAGTCCCAGAACTTCCTTTTGGACTGAATGGAGGATATGGGAAGGCTTATTGGATAATGGGACCAAAACTGGTTGGGAGCTGCCTACTGAAGTCTTAGAAGAGGGATCCTAGTGGTGCTGTGGAATCTGGAGAACCTGAGGTCAAAAAAATGGCCTCAAACCCTTAATAGTTGTAGGGCTCCGGACTTCACCTCTACTCCCTCTGATATCAGCAGCTCCCTTGAAGAGCTTCCATGAAGATCAAATGAGATAATATGTTGGCAAAGTGCAGAGCACTGCGCCTGGCCAGTAGTTGGCACTTCATACCTTCCCCTAGAGGATCTGTGACCAATTTTGGCAGACAGAGGACCCCAATCAATAAAATCATAAGTTGCTGAATTATTGAAGAAGGAGATTCATGGGTTTCTTTCTTGATTCAATAAACATGTTCCTGAAAAGTTGTATGGAAGTAGAATTTTCATAAATCTGATTATTTTAGATTCCCTGGAGGAGCTTACTATGTAAAGTATCTCAGAAAGAATCCTATTGCCCAAGCAAAAAATCTTTTTGTAATTCCATGATTTATGTGCTTAATAATGGCTTTATTGGGTTTGCATCAAGTGAGGGAGGATGCGGGCCCTTTAGTGTCAGGGTTCCTGGTTTGCTGCTCTTCTGCTCTCAGAAGTGCTCTCTAAAGTGACCACCATGAGCAAGACCAGACTCTGCTAGAAGGGTGAATAGTCCATCTACGGAAAGCAGCTTGGCTGCTGAGGCAAACTGAAAGAAATAAAGCGGGCTCCCCATTTCAGGAGACAAAGGGCCTACATTTGATGAGGGGAAAAGAAATCTATTGAATTTTTGAGAAAAGGTCTACTTCCAGAAGATATAGAAAGATTTCTTTTTCTTTTCTTCCTTTTTTGGGGGGTATTTCATCATGGTAGGGAACTCTCTTTATCAATGGCAGAAATACATCTTCTTTGTGAATTACAATTAGGACCTGAAGTTGTGTGTAGTATTTAAATTAACACCAATTTGAAATGAGGGGCAGCTAGGTGGCCCAGTGGATAGTGCACTGGGCCTGGAGTCAGGAAGATCAGAGTTCAAAACTGGCCCCAGACACTTACTAACCATGTGACCCTAAGCAAGTCACATCACCTCTTTTTGCCTCAGTTTCCTCCTCTGTAAAATGAGAATAATAATAGCACCTACCTCCCAGGGTTGTTGTGAGGATCAAATGAGATAATAATTCTAAATCGCTTAGCACAGCGCCTAGCACAGAGTCAGCACTAGATACACTTTTATTATTATTAATCTCCCTTTCATTCTTGGGTTGTTGTAAGGATCAATATGAGGTATTTGTAAAGCACTTAGAACACTGCCTAGCATTAGCACATGGGAAACTATAGAAATGCCAGCAACAATGGTGATGATGATGATGATATAAATATGGTCATTTGTTCCGGCCCAGTGGAAATTTGAATAATTCATTATCCATGTTTTAGACACTTGCCTAGAACAGAGAGAGGTTTAAGTGGCTTGCCCAGGATCACATCAGAGGCAAGAGCAGACCTCATGTCGGCCTAAAGCTGCCTCTATGTACTCTTTCTATTAGAAAGAGCTTATTCATAAAAATTTCCAAATTGTAAAAGTTTTCTGAAAAAAAATTGAAAGCTTAATTTTTTGTATAGCTCAAGAAATCACCCCTAGTCTACAGAGAGAAAACACATTCGGAAGGTCAACCTCTCCACTTTGGAAAGTCTAGAATGATAGTTGGTGGGGGAGGGGGGGGACCTTTGAGGACCAGCAATTCCACTGAAGAAACATTTACTGAGGGCTTGGCCCTTTGCCTGGAGAAGTGGGCACTTGCCCAGGGTCATATGGAGGGTTTTTCTCATTCCAAGTCCCTCCTTTTTCCATTAGACCAATGCCAGCAAGTAGGTGTTGGCTACAGGAGAGCATCAGACAAACAAGCTTTAGAGCAGCTGTCCCATTGGAGCTGGAGTGGCGGATCTCTTACGGCCCCATGTGACCGACCCTTGAAGAGTACAACCCCCCCCCCCAAAAAAAAAAAAAGTTAGAGATTCTGGTTTTGGCCTTTACCTTTTCTATCCTATCAACAAGTCTCACTCAGCAATTAGCATTTTAGTTGCAGAAGTCACAAATGAGTTTTAAAGAAAAGGACTGCTGTAAATTGAAATTGTGAAGGAAAGAAACATCTTTTAAAAAACACACACACACAACCTATCAGTCTGTTCAAGTAAATTTTGAAATTACAGTGGACTTCAGTCTATTTAAAATTGTGAATCTGTAAACTCTGCTGTCCTGAATTACATAATACACTGATTCATGGCAGAGGGACTCAAAATATTTCTTTGCCAGATCTCTATGGAAAAGAATTTTTCTGAAAGGAGTGTATTTCCTACTGATCTCATATGTTTCCATTAAAATCTCACTACCCTTTCTCTCCATACAAGGACTTCCTTTTTTTTTTTTTTAAATTATATGAACATTTATTTTCACTTGTGTTGAAAAGCAATGTTTGTTGTTCAGTCATTTTTCAGTCACGTCTGACTCTCTATAACCCCATTTGGGGTTTTCTTGGCAGATAAACTGAAGTGGTTTGCCATTTCCTTATCTAGACAATTTTATAGATGAGGAAACTGAAACAAACAGGGTGAAGCGACTTGTTCAGAGTCACACAGGTCATAAGTATCTGAGGCTGAATTTGGACTTGGGAAGACGAGTCTTCCCAATTCAGGCCCACTACTTTATCCACTGGGCCACTTAGTGGCCCATGTTGAAGAGGTACAGGTATTTAAATAAATGATGGAGAATATGAAAAACAAGGAAGAAGAGAGTTTTTATATATTGTCCATGTATCCAGTCCAACCCAAATTAACCAATCGTGTATTGACTAAGCACCTACTGTGTGTAAAGCACTGCAGTGTGCACTGGGATAACAGAGTTTAAGTTAAATTAATCCCTGGCGTTAACATCCCTTTGGGGGCACACAGCACATAAGCTGACAAGTATCTGCAGGATTACTTGAGGAGGAGAGCACACCGATGGCTGGGGGCATGAGGATAGAAGGGGCTGCCCAAGCTGGGCCTTAGAAACACGTAATGTTATGTTTTCCCTAGGGAATGGCCCTCATGGGGAATGTGCCGTGAGCTCAGACCAGGACTGTGGAAGGTTTCCATCTTCCCCTAGAGAAGATAAGGAGCCACATGTAGCCCTTGAGCTGGGGAGTGGCAGGATTGGACACTCATGAGGAATATTATTGGGGCATCTGCGTGGAGGAGGGATAGGCCAGGAGTGAATGAAAGCCAGGGGCCCTGTTGAGGAGGTTCTTTCAACCCTTTGGGCAAGAAGCGACAAGGGCCTGGATGTGGGTGATGGCCTTGGGGCCCATCCCTCTTGATGCTAACATCTTTCTCTTGATTACTTCCAGTTTGTCCTGCATTTAGCTTGTTGGTACAGTTATCTTCGTGTTGCTTTGCTCCTTAGACTCTGAGCTCCCTGAGACCAGGGGCTGTTTTTACCTTTCTTTGTATTCCCAGCACTTGACATAGTGCATGGCACTCAGCCAACTAACTGATTTCTTGTCTTCCCAAACTTCTCTGAATTCTTTGAATTCTTCATCCCTATCCTCAGTGATATTCCTTGACATTAGTGTGCTATAAGTAGCTCTGCCATCATTCAGTCAGTGGACTTCTGCTTTGTTTCTAGTTTTTCGCTTTTACAAATGGTGCCGCTAGAAATACTTTTACACAGATGGGCCTTTTTTTCCTGTCAACATCACATAATCTCAGCTCCGAGAATGCAGGGTCCAAAAGATATGCAGGCTTTTATTCCTCTGAAGGCCTAATAACATAAGGATTAGAACCTCATTTCAATAAGCATTGATTAAGCACCTCCTGAATGCCGCGTACTGTGCTAGGCCCACAGGATTTGGCCTAAAATGAAAGTCCCTGCTTTAAAGAGTTTACATTTCATTGATGGGAAATAATAAGACTCTTCGAAAAGCAGAAATTAGGGCTGGGAATCAGCTCAGAAACATTTAAAGCACATTTTTTAAAATGTAATTATGAAAATCATTCCTGCCCGACACATAGTAAGCATTTAACAAATGCTTGTTGATTTGACAGAAATAGTTGATATCTGGTTAAAATTGTTGCTAAATTTAGCCTAAATATGTGATTTTTTCCCCCAAAGAGTTGGTAACATTTATTCATTTGTTTAATAAAAATTAATTGCTTGTTCTGTGCCAGGTAATGCTAGCTGCTGGGGATAAAAGAAAAGGCAGTGGCACAATCCCTGACCTCAAGGAACTTACATTCTACTGGGGGGGGGGTGTATATACTGAGAGAAGTGTGATGAAAAGTGGGCAGAGGAGATATTGGGACAAACAGCCCTGGGAAGGACCAGGGAAGGGCATTACAGAAAAGACAGCAGCTGAGGAAAGCCTTGAATGAAGAGGATTCTGAAAGGTGGAGATGAGGAAGAGACTTTGGGGACAAGTTGGCTGGCCGGATTGATTAGAACTTGAAGCGTGTGAAGGAGAAGTGAACAAAATAAGGCTGAGCTAGAGACACACTGTGCAGGGCCTTCATTGTCAGACTGAGGAGATGGTGTTTTCCCTTAGGGATATTAGGCAGCCATGAAAGTTTATGAGAAAAGGTAAGATTATTTGACCAGTTCTGTGAAGGACGAATTGAAGAGAGGAGAGATGGGGATCAAGGAAACCATGCGGTCCCTGAGAGAATCAGGTCAGTCAATGAGCATGGCCAACAACAACAGCAGCAACAATAATAAAACAATTATTATTCTTTTAGCTAACATTTATGAGGCTCTCTAAGGTTTGTAAAACACTTTACAAATAGCATTTCATTTGACCCTCACAACCCCAGTCACTAGGTGCTGTTATTATCCACATTTTATTACATGGGGAGACTGAAGCAGATAAAGATGAAATGACTTGATCAGTGTCACACAGGTAGTAAGTGTGTCAGGTCAGATTTGAACTCAGGTCTTTACAACTCCAGGCCTGGCACTCTATCCACTACACCCCCTAGGGGCCTATGCTTTAGTCCCCAAAATACAAAGAAAAGACAACATGTAGTCCTGCTCTCAAGGGGTTCCCATTCTCATGGGGGAAACAACACTCAAACAACCATGTACAAGCAAGATGCATGTAGGATAGATGGAGATGATCTCAGAGGGATGGTGCCCCCATTAAGGCAGATAGGTGGTGACAGGCCTGATCCAGGGTGGTAGCCAAGTGAGGTTAGAGAAGGGACTGAGGCTACACATATAATGGGAGTAAACCTTCCATTACCCAGCGACTGATTGGACATGAGCGCTGAGAAAGAGGGAGGCTCCTGGGCCGACGCCAAGGCTAGAAATGTGGTGCCCAAGAGGATGGCGGAGCCCTCAACAGAAACAGGGAAGCCTGCACTGGGAGTTTCCAAAGGGAAGGTGATTCATTTCTCCGGGAAGTCCAATAACTTGGACCCCCGGTGCTTTTGCTCTGCTGCCCTTTCCCCCTTCTGTTTCTGGACCTGGAGCTCTTCTGGACACTCAAGAATACAAAGGGCGACGGAGATTTTGTCGTTTTTAACTTGTTAACTTAGTTGTTTCCTGTAGTCAGTATTGATGGAGAGCAGGTTTATTGCTCCCCAGTGTGAGTTTTTCATCCTCCTCTTATCAGCCATCAATAAGCCAAGCTGTGTAGAGCCTAATTTGGAAAGTAGAAGGTCCTTGGGAAACAAAGGCCTGTGGCTCAGGATGGGTACGAAAGCCCAGTCAGCACACTTATCCTAGGGAAGGAAGCAAAGGCTGGACTGACCACAACTTCCTCCATCTTGGGAGGAATCTCCGGAGACCAGAAGTTCAACCGCTAGAACTTCTCAAGTTTTGCAAAGTACGCTGTTTGTGATGCGCTAAAATTCTGTGTTGAAAACTATCGAATTACATTTTCTTTCAAACTACTAATTATGAGAACAAAAGAATTGTCAATTCTCAATAGTTCATCATTAATATTCATGAGTCCTTTGGTGATCAGAATGTTTAAAAGGTAACTATCTCAGACGTCCCCTGACATTTTGTTTTCCTAACTTGAGGTCCTGGAAACGTTGAATTTTTTTAGAGTTGAAGGACCTTAAAGGGCATCAGGTCTAACCTCCCTTTACAGTTGAGGAAACAGACTCAGAGATTACTCAATTTGGCCAAAGGTAATAAGTGTCAGGATCTGGATTTGAACCCAGGACCTCTTATACCCATTCCACTGTATCAGACCTTGAGTTGAATTTTTTTTAATTGTTTTTTCCATATAGATCATACTAATAAGTAAACATAATAATTTGAGAGCCCCAGGGGAAAACCTAAAACTCTTGTAACTTTTTAACAAGATCTTATAATAGTTTCACTCAATAATATTGGTCTGTTTGTTTGGAGAAATGCAAAAGTTTGTTTAACTTGAGATGTCTGTGGAATCGCTTCCTCTCATGATAATGCATGTTTTTTTTACCACAACTTTTCGTTTGTTCTCCAGGTTACATTTCGGACAAGAATCTATCACTGTAATATTAACAGCCAAGGAGTGATCTGTCTGGACATTCTCAAGGACAACTGGAGTCCAGCCCTCACCATTTCTAAGGTTCTTCTCTCCATCTGCTCACTTCTCACAGATTGCAACCCTGGTAAGAGGCTGTGCAGGCCAGAGTCGGTCGATGTTGGTCTAGGCCACTGTGTTGGCCAACTCTTGACTCGATGGTTCAGTGCTTTCCTTTTCTTCTAGTGAATCATTTTAAATCTCCATAACATGCTTCCTGCCCTCTCCTAAATTGGGTCAGTTCATTACACTCTTCATGGCTTATTTCTTACTGTATGTATTATTTGGGGATGGGAGGGCTGGGGAAGAACATCTATTATCTAAATGAAAGAAAAATTCCTGCAGAAGGGAAAGTGCATTTAAGAACTACATGATAAGAATGCATTAACTGCTGCAGCCAAATAATAATAAAAATTCAAATTGAAGAGCTTAAGCCTTAATTATATACCTAGGAGAAGATGCTAATTTCAGAAATGTCGGCTATTGACATGTGATACAGTCAAACCGTGCAGAGACTGAACCCTCCAGCTTTCTCCCAGCGTCTGAAGAAATGTCTGACCAAAACAAACAAACAGGGAAACCCCAGTGCCCCACTTCTCTGAACTGGAGAAGCCCGACAGGACAAAGAAGGGAGAGCAGTGGCCTGGCAAATCCAAAGGCAATTCCCTGAGCCATCAGGGAGTTAGGCTAGTCTCCCGATCACCTGATCTCAACTCTCCAACGTCCCAACTGTGATTCCTTCTCTTTTACCTTCTCCTGATAATTAAAGGACACACCTGCCAGCCTTAGGAAGCTCTGAGATCCGAAAGTAGACCTCAAGTCAGGGCAGTGCTGAAGCTCAAACTGGCATTTACACCTCAGGGAAAAGCAAACGCTACAACTAAGGGCTTGATGGATTCTTTGGTTGGTCATCTTGGCCAAGAAATTGATAGAGAAAATGTTAATGATGCCTGTAAACTCAAGAGTGAGTTGTAGATCTGGTTTTTTTCCCCTCCTGGAGAGCTGATTGTTAAACATTTGGCAACAATCCCCATCTGTCATATTCTCATTCTCTCTCTCTCTCTCTCTCTCTCTCTCTCTCTCTCTCTCTCTCCCAGGCAATGAGGGTTAACTGACTTGCCCAGGGTCACACAGCTAGTATCTGAGGCTGGATTTGAACTCAGGTCCTCTTGGATTCAGAGCCGGTGCTTTATCCACTGCACCACCTAGCTGCCCTGCTTTGTCATAGATTCTTAAGAGATTTCTTGAATGATTCAATGGAATGGGTGATTTGGGGAGATAGGCTCCTTCCCCTTCATGGACAAAACTGGATGATCCCTTTCTGGACGTGGTATACAGGAGATACTTGTTTAGGACTGAAGTGATCTCTGGCCTCTGATGCTGTTTACTTGGTATTTTAGAAAGCGGTAGGGATAGAAACTGGGCCTGTGATTTCTCTGGTATAGGGCAGTGCTGCCAAATTCACAGAAATGTGGCCACATATTGATAGAGAAAACCACAGATTCACATTATCTTTGTTGTATGATCTTCTTCTTTTGTTAAACATTTCCCAATACATTTTAAACTAGATCTGATGGACCCACTCGGGAGTTTTGTATGCTGTGGGCCTACTAGTTATAGCTGTAATAATAATAACTGATATTTGTACAGTGCCTACTGTGTGCAAGCCACCGTGCTAAGCACTTTGCAGTTGTTGTTACCTTATCTGATTCTTACAACCACCCTTGGGGGGGGGGCTGTAATAATCATCCCCATTCTGCAGATGAGGAAACTAAGGCAGACAGGGTAAGTGACTTGCCCTGGAGTTATACAACTAGTATGTATCTGAGGCTGAATTTGAATTCAGCTATTCTTGATTCCAGGCCCAGCATTTTATCCACTGTGCTACCCATATGTCCCCATTGAGGGAACTCTGATACCGTTTCCGAAACTTCTACTCTTAGGGAGTTGCCACATTTGTAAAATACCTCCGAATTCAAGAACAAATTCTATTGCCAATCTTAGAATTTAGGGCTGGAAGGTTCAATAATTACCATAATTATGTGGTCCAGAAAAATGTTCACATAATTTTATAATCAGAAGACACCACATGCAAGATAAAACTGCATTTGCATCTTGTTTTGCAGGAGACAAAAATTAATCTTATTGGGTGAAATTGGCCAGTAACTATTCAGAATCTATTTGAATGTATAAATAAGATATACAAGCATCTTGCCTAACATATTGGATGTATTAGAGGAGAAAATACCTTTTAAACGGTTTTTTCCCTCTATCTACTTCCACTTTAAAATTATAGATTCATTTTGGGACAAAACATTGGCCCCTGCGTTTATTCAAGATCCTATATTTATAATAGAGGCAGCTAGGTGGGCACAGTGGATAAAGTGCAGTCTGGAATCAGAAAGAGTCAAATCTGGCCTCAGACAAATACTGTGTGACCCTGGGCAAGTCACTTAACCCCATTTGGCTCAGTTTCCTCATGTGTAAAATGAGCTGGAGAAGGAAAGGTAAATCACTCCTGTGTCTGCCAAGAAAATCCCAAATGGGGTCACAAAGAGCTGGACATGATTGAAACAACAAAAGAACAAAATATTTAAAATAAAAAGAAGACAGTCTAATAGCACACTGACATTCTCCTCCTGAGGTCCCTTTCAGCTTTTCAAGGATATGGGATTTCCTCAGTCTGGAAACTGTCTCCTCTGCAGTCTTGATGCGATGGAGACCAAGCCCTCCCTGAACTTAGCACACTTAGAACAACCCTTGGACACAGACCACAATCTAGCCCTGGAACCATTCATTGTTAACAATACAGCCCAAGATACTTTTCCTTAGCATGTAATTAGATAGTCCCACTTGTGGGGGTTGTAGAGGGGGACCTTGCCCCAGTGGAATTGTTCTAGGTGGTCTTGGAGGTCCATCCCAGCTTTGAGCTTGTTGTCGTTGTGTGCAATTTCTTATTATAAGAAATATATTCTCATATATTATATTCTATATTCTTATTCTTATTATAAACCTTGACCACAAAGTGTTTGTGGGGAGTAAAAATCCTTGAGGACCTGTCCTTGAAGCCCATTCAGAATTAGCATGTGAGTAGATGATCCTAACGTGCCCGTCGGCCGTCCTAAAAAGGTCTAAACCACCCCCATCCATGCTGCTCTTTCATGTATTTCTTTGTTAAATGTATGTTGTTTTGGGTAATGTTCATTTGGTTGGGCTTCTCACCCCGAAAAATAATAATAGCTAGCATTCATATAGAGCCTACTATGTTTTGGGCACTGTGCTAAGAACATTACAATTATTACTTCATTTGATCTTTACTATTTGCTATTTTTGTTCCCCAGTTTTATAGTTGAGGAAACTGAGGCAGACCAGAGGATAAGTGACTTGCCCTGAATCATAGAACTATTAAGTGTCTGAGGCTGGATTTGAACTCAGGTCTTCCAGACTCCAGGCTCAATGCTCTATGCACTATGGCACCTCACAGCCTAAAATAACATGGGGAAACTAGCCCCTGTCCACAATGCTACAAATTTAGATTTAATGGATTCTGATACATTTATTGTTTTTTGGCTTTTTTGGTGGGGCAATGGGGGTTAAGTGACTTGCCCAGGGTCACACAGCTAGTAAGTGTCAAGTATCTGAGGCCGGATTTGAACTCAAGTACTCCTGAATCCAGGGCCAGTGCTTTAACCACTGCGCCATCTAGCTGCCTCGGATACTGAATTCATAGGGTTTTATTGATGCTAAAGAACGAAAACTATCCTAGGACCAAGAGCTCTCAGAGCGCCACAATTTACTCAGCTCTGGCTTCTGGTTTAAAGGCAGAAATCCTCACACTTTGATCATTTGGCAAAGATTCCTGGTCTCAAATTGCCCAGCTGCTGCTATTTTCATATCCAATGCAATTTTGACAGTTTTCCTTGGCCTTTTTCCACAACTCTCCTCTCTTTACCATGCAGCCTTTTTTAAAAAATTATTTTTATTTATTTTGTTAAATATTTCCCAATTATACATAAAAAATTTTAGCAATCATTTTTTAAAAATTTTCAGTTCCAAATTTTTTCCCTTCCTCCCACTTCCTGCCCTCTCCTTGAGAAAGCAATTTGATTTTGATTATGCATGTGAGGTCATAAAACACATTTCCATATTAGCCACATTGCAAAAGGAAACAAACAAAATAAAACAATGAAAATAAAGTTGTTGGGGTTTTTAATGCCTCAATCTGCACTCAGAATTCATCAGCTCTCTCTGCAGGTGGAAAGCATGTTTCATCCTGGCATTGTCTTGATCAGAGTAGCTAAGATTTTCATAGGTGATCATCCTTACAATATTGATGTTACTGTGTACAACGTTCTCCTGGTTCTGCTCACTCACTTCACATGAGTTCTTATACGTCTTCCCACACATTGTTGAAACCTTCCTACCTACAATTTCTTATAGTGAAATAACATTCCACCACAGTCATATACCACAACTTTTTAGTTGTTGAGCATTCCCTCAGTTTCCAGTTCTTTGCCACCACAAAAAGAGTTGCTATAATGTTTTTGTACAAATAGGTCCTTCTCCCTTTTCTTTGATCTCTTTGGGATACAGTAGTGGTATTGTTGTAGGATTTGTAGTAGTAGTTGGATCTAAGGATATGAACAGTTTTATTGTCCTTTGGGCATAGTTCCAAATTGTTCTCCAAAATGGTTGGACTGCTTCACAACTCCACCAACAGTGCATCAGTGTCCCAATTTTTCCACATCCTCTCCAGCATTTGTCATTTTCCTTCTCTGTCATGTTAGCCAATCTGATAGGTGTGATGTACCTCAGAGTTGGTTGGTTTTTTTTTTTTAATTTTTTTAAGTGAGGCAATTGGGGTTAAGTGACTTGCCCAGGGTCACACAGCTAGTAAGTGTTAAGTGTCTGAGGCCAGATTTAAACTCAGGTCCTCCTGACTCCAGAGCCGGTACTCCATCCACCACGCCACCTAGCTGTCCCTCCGAGTTGTTTTGACTTGCATTTCTCTAATCAGTAGTGGTTTAGAGCATTTCTTCATATGCCTAATGATATCTTTGGTTTCTTCTTCTGGAAACTACCCATTTATAGCCTTTGACCATTTATCAACTGGGGAATGACTTATTTTTATGAATTTGGCTCAGTTTCCTACATTTTGAAAAGTCAAGCCTTGATCAGAGAAACTTGCTGCAAAATTATCCCTCCAATTTCTTGTTTTCCTTCTAATTTTTGCTGCATTCATTTTGTTTGTGCAAAAGCTTTTTAATTTCACTTAATTAAAATTGTTTTACTTCCCACTGTCCCCTTTATTCATTGATCTGACAAGTACATTTTTCCATGCTCCCTTAATTTACTTATGATTTCATTCTTTATATCTAAATCATTTACCCATTTTGACGTTATCTTGGTATATGGTGTAAGATATAGATCTATGCCTAGTTTATGTCAAACTGCTTTCTGATCTTCCTAGCAAGTTTTTGTCAAATATTGAGTTCTGACCCCAAAAACTTGAGTCTTTGAGTTTATCAAACACTAGATTACTATAGTAGTTTACTACTTTGTAGACCCAATCTGTTCCACTAACCCATCGTTCTATTTCCTAGCCAGCACTAGATTGTTTGGAAGATTACCACTTTGTAATATAGTTTAAAATCTGGAACTTCTAGGCTGCCTTCCTTAGTAGGTTTTTTTTTCATTAATTCCCTTGATATTCTTGATCTTTTCTTATTCCAGATGAATTTTGTTGATATTTTTTCTAGCTCGATAAAATAGTTGTTTGGTAGTTTGATTGGCATGACATTGAATAAGTAAATTAATTTAGGTAGAATTGTAATTTTTATTATATTGGCTCAACTTACCTATGAGCAATTAATATTTCTCCAGTTGTTTAAATCTGACTTTATTTGTGTGAAGTGTTTTGTAATCGTGTTCATATAATCCCTGGGTTTCTCTTGGCAGGTGGACTCCCAAGTATTTCATGTTGTCTACAGTTATTTTAAATGTAATTTCTCTCTTTCTACTGGGTTTTTTTGGTGAAATATAAAAATCTCATGATTGTGTGTTTATATTATATCCTGCAGCTTTGCTGAAGTTGTTAGTTGTTTCAACCAGTTTTTAGTTGATTCTCTAGGGTTCTCTAAGTATAGCATCACATTATCTGCAAAAGAGGGATAGTTTTGTTTCCTCATTGTATATTCTAATACCTCCAATCTCTTTTCCTTATTTTATTGCTGTAGCTAAGCATTTCTAGTACAATAGAGTAAAAGTTTTTAAACTGTGGGTCATAACCCCCTGTGGGGGTCAAGTAACTGAACGTGGGGGTCATAAAAAATTTGACAGCAGTAAAAGGTTATGTATACCTATGTTATATACCTATATACCCAGAGGCATATAAAAATTTCTTGAGCAAAAAGGGACATAAGTGGAAAAAGTTTAAAAAGCCCTACAGTGGAGAAGAATACTGGTGATAATAAACGCCCTTGTTTCACTGTTGATCTTATTGGAAAGGCTTCACGTTTATACCCATTACAGATGACACTTCCTCTTGGTTTTATATAAATACTGCTTATCTTAAGAAAGACTCCAATTGTTCCTATGCTTTCTGTGTTCTTAATAGGAACAGTGCTTATATTTTATCAAAGACTTTTTCTGCATCTATTGATATAATCACACCCAGTCATAGTGTATGATCTTTGTGATCTATTGCTGTAATCTCCGTACTAGATTAAACTTTTTGCATCAATATTCATTAAGGAAATTCATCTATAGTTTTCTTTATCTGTTTTTGCTCTCCCCGAGAAATCATAATTATGCCATTAAAGGAATTGGTTAGGACTTCTTTAGTTATTTTTATTTTTACTTTTTTTTTTCAAATAGCTTATATGGAATCGATTGTTCCTTAAATGTTTAATAGAATGCACTTGTGAATCCATCTGGTCCTGGGGATTTTTTCTTAGGGAGCTCATTGATGGCATGTTCAATTTCTTTTTCAAAGATGGTGTTATTTAAGTATTCTATTTCCTCTTCTATTACTCTGGGCAATTTATATTTTTGTAAATATTCATTCATTCCACTTAGATTGTCAGTTTTACTGGCATATAATTGGGCAAAATAAGTCCTGATATTTGCTTTAATTGCATCTTCATTGGTGGTGCATTCATGCTTTTCATTTTTGATTCTACTAATTTGGTTTTCTTCTTTTTTTAAATCAAATTAACCAAAAGTTTGTCTGTTTTATTGGGTTTTTTCCTCATAAAACCAGCTCCTAGCTTTATTTATTAGTTAAGTGGGAGGTTTTTACTTCCAATTTTATTAATTTCTCCTTTGATTTTCAGGATTTCCATTTTGGTATTTAATTAGGGATTTTTCATTTGTTCTTTTTCTATTTTTAAAAATCAAATAGCCAATTCATCGATCTCTTCTTTCTCACTTTTATCAATAAATACATTTAGAGATATAAATTGTCCCCTAAGTACTGTTTTGGCTACATCTCACAAATTTTGGAATTTTGTCTAATTGTTATCATTCTCTTCAATAATCTTGTTTCTATGATTTGTTCCTTGACTCACTGATTCTTTAAGATTAGATTATTCAATTTCCAATTAGCTTTTAATTTATGCTTTCATGGCCCTTTATTAAATGTAATTTTTATTATATTGTGGTCTGAAAAGGGTTCGTTTAAATATTTCTATTTTTTTGCATTTGGTTGTGAGGTTATGTCTTTGGTGGGGGGGGGGGGGGCATGAGGGTTAAGTGACTTGCCCAGGGTCACACAGCTAATAAGTGTCAAGTGTCTGAGGCCAGATTTGAATTCAGCTACTCCTGAATCCAGGGCCAGTGCTTTATTCACTGTGCCACCTAGCTGCCCCCGAGGTTATGTCTTAATACATAGTCAATTTTTGTGATGGTTCAATGTACAGATGACAAAAAAGTATTCTACTTTCTATTCCCATTCAGGTTTTTTTAATCATATCTAACTTTTCTAAGATTCTGTTCATCTCCTTAATTTTCTCATTTATTTTATGCTAGATTTATCCAACTCTGGGAGAAGAAAGTTGAGATTTCCCATTTTTACTGTCTGTTTCCTCCTGTAATTCATTTAACTTTTCCTTTAAGAATTTGGATGCTATGCCATTTGGTGCATATATGTTTTGTATTGATATTACTTCTTTGTCTATGGTTCCTTTTTGCAAAATGTAGTTTCCCTGTTTATTCCTTTTAAGTCTATTTTTACTTTTGTTATGTCTGAGAACACGATTGCTCCTTTTTTATATCAGCTAAAGCACAATAGAGTCTACTCTGGCTCCTTCTTTTAATTCTGTGTGTTTTATAAACATATTGTTAGATTATAGTTTCTAATCCATTCTCTTATCTGCTTCTGTTTTATGGATGAGTTCATTATATTCACATTCACAGTTATGGTTACTAACTGTGTATTTCCCTCTGTCCTATTTTCTTCTGTTTATTCTTTTCTTTTTCTTTTTATCTTGTCACTCCTCTAAAGTCTATCTTGCTTCTGACCACTGCCTTCTTTTATCTGCCCTTCCTTTTTCACACACACACACACACACACACACACACACACACACACACACACACACACCCCACCCTTTCTTTTATCCCCTTCCTCTTCTACTTCCCTATTGGGTAAGATAGATTCCTATTACCAATTGAGTGTGTGTATATGAATATATATTTCCCTTTTTGAACCAATTTAGATGTGAGTGAGGTTCAAAGCATTGCCCACCCACCCCCATCTTCCCCTTCACTATAAAAGCTCTTCCTTTTATGTCTCTTTTATGTGAGATAATTATCCCCATTCTTTCTCTCCCTTCCCACTTCTCCCACCTATCCTTCTTTCTCATCTATCAATTTTTTTTCACATTAGCTCAACATAATCCACTCATTCCTCCACTCTCTATGTAGAATCCTTCTAACTATCCTAATAATGATAAAATTCTTAGAAGATACGTATATCATCTTCCAATATAGAAAGGTATAGTTTAACCTTATTGAGTCCTTTATGATTTCTCTTTCACGTTTACCTTTTTTTGTTTCTTTTCAGTCTTGAATTTGTAAATCAGATTTTCTATTCAGCTCTGGTCTTTACATCAGGAATACTTGAGAGTTCTCTTTCATTAAATATCCATTTTTTCCATTGAAGGGTTATGTTTAGTTTTGCTTGGTAAACTACTCTTTGTGATCCCAGCTCTTTTGCTTTCTGGAATACCATATTCCAAGCCCTTTGCTCCTTTATTCTGGTAGCTGCTAAATCTTGTGTGATCCTGACTGTGGCTCCGTGGCATTTGAATGATTTCTTTCTTGCTGTTTTGGAGTTTCTCATTGACCTGGGAACTCTGGAATTTGGTTGTAATATTCCTGGGAGTTTTCATTTCAGGATCTCTTTCAGGTGGTGATGGGTGGATTCTTTCCATTTCTTATTTACCCTCTGGTTTGAGGATATCAGGGCAGTTTTCCTTGATAATATTTTGAAATATGATTTCTAGGCTCTTTCTTTTCTCATGGTTTTCAGATAATCCGGCAATTCTTAAATTATCTCTCCTCAATCTATCATCAAGGTCACTTGTTTTTCCTATGAGGTATTTCACATTTTCTTCTTATTTGTTCATTCTTTTGACTTTATTTTATTGTTTCTTGGTGTCTTATGGAGTCATTAGCTTCCCTTACCCAATTCTAATTTTTAAGAAGTTATTTTCACCAGTGAATTTTTGTACCTCTTTTTCCATTAGGCAAATTCTATTTTTCAAGGTGCTATTTTCTTCAGTATTTTTTGTGCCTCTTAGCAAGCCATTGTACTTTCAGATTTGTCTTCCTGTACTTTCATTTCTTTACCTTATTTTTACTCTACATTCTTATTTGATTTTGAAAGTCTTTTTTTCTGTCTAGGAATTCTTTTTGGGCTTGTGTCTAATTCACATTTTTTTTTTCTATGAGGCTTTGCTTGTAGCAATTTTTACTTCATTATTTTCTGAGTTTGTGCTTTGATCTTCCTCATCACCATTTGGATACATGTGCTGGAAAACATCCAACAGGCCACCAGGAGTTTGGAGGCCATGTCATATGAAGGAACTGGGGACATTTTTTGTCTGGAGAATTATAAGGGAGACCTGAGAGTTGTCTTCCAGTACTGAAAAGGACGAGGAAATAAGTGAGGAATGAGCTCCTTGTGTTTGTTCTTGGAGGAAAACCCCTAGGAACAGTGGAGGAAAGTCACACAGGGGCAAATAAAGGAGCAAGGTTAGTCTTGATGTGAATGAAGGTAAGTTCTGATTGTGCACTGTGCTAAACACTAAGGGTGCAAATTAAAACATGAAGAAGCCCCTTCCCTCAGTGACCCTACATTCCAATGGAAGAGACAATACATATAAATCAGGGATGGCCAAGGGAGTAAAAATGATGATGAACTGGTCTGTAGGGCAGTAACTTGATTCTTTTCAGAAGTAATGGTAGCATTGATTTCGTGACTGAGCCCAAAGCAAGAGAGAGAAAGCAGGAAGAGTAGCTGCCCTCAGGGCTGATGGCAAGATTCCGAGGATGGGCATATGAAGCCTAGTCTTGTCTGGAGCTGGCTAGATAGATAGAGTGGTGCGTCTGTGTTCACTCTCCAATCAAGACAGACGAGCCCCAGAGTGACTTCCCTCCCCCACCCAATGCCCACCGTGGGGCATGGTGTCTACAGGTCTAGTCAAGAGGGGCTGTTCCAGAGGAGCAGTGTCTGGTGGTGGCAGAACGGCTAGAAAACGAAAACATCCCAGCAGCCAGAGCTGCCTAAAAGCGGAGCACCTCAAGTCTCTCCCCGGCAGCCCCTCCTCCATTCAGCAGCTAACGCGATTGTCCTAAAGGACTGGTGCAACTACATCACCCCCATTCAATAAACTCCAGACTTCCTATCGCCTCCAGGAGCAAATACAACACGCTGTTTGGCGGTCAGAGCCCTTTATAACCCAGCGTCTGCCCACTTTTCAATTCTCCTTACACTTTATTCCCTGTCACACACTCTTGAATCCAATGACACTGGCTTCCTGACTGTTCCACAAACTACTGACCTCTCTGGCTTCCTTTAAGCTCCAACTAAAATCCAGGAAACCCTTCATAAGCCCTCTTAATTCTAGTACCTTTCCTATGTATCCTGTATCTAGCTTGCTTTTTATATATTTGTTTGCATGTTGTCTCCCCCCTTGTACTATAATGATCCTTGAGGGCAGGGATTATCTTTTACCTCTTTTTGTATCTCCACAGTTTAACTGTACATGGTACATAGTAGGTGCCCAATAAATGTTTGTTGATCTATTGAATGGGCTGCCCTAGGAGGAAGTAGAACCTCCAGGGTCTTCAAGCCAAGGCTTGCAGGTATGTTGCCGAAGGAATTCATTTTCAGAGATAGTTTGAAGTACCAGCAAACCACTGCCATTCCTAAAATTCAGTGGGGCTGGAGTCTTTATAGGCTTGATTTGCCTTTATTTTTTTTAGTTGAATCCAGTTTTTGGCCCTTTCTCTGCTTTGGTATAGTCTGGATTTGGTTTCTGTACTTAAAAGTTTCCTTTGAATCTGTGCCCACACCTTGGGGAATAAACAGTACTTACATGTTTTTCCTTTTGTGCTGACTTCAGGAGGACTTTGACAGCTGAGAACAAGAGAATCCAGGGAGATCAGTGCCTTGCCTGTGTCTGGTTATTTGTTTTTGTTTACTTTGCTTATTTAAAGAGTTGTTTCTGGCAGTAAAAGCTCGGGCTTTTAGGCCACTTTCCCCCCTGAAAATACAGGGGTGTACCAGGCATTTGTTGGAACTTACAGCTTTGATGTATGAAAGCATCTGCTTCCAGCTTCAGAATGTACTAATAGACTTTTCCAGAGTGTCACCTCTTTTTTTTGTTCTTATAGTAGTTGTGGTACTTTAAAAAAATTGTCTAACAATTCTCTCCAGCCTCCTCTGGACAAGGAAGTATCAATTAGCAATCTCTTTCGCCTCTGGAAGGAGAATCAGCCGACTTCAACCAGGGGCCCTTTTCTTCCCCTCTCCCCTGGAGCCATGTCCAGCTCTCTGTTCCTTCCTGTGGCCAGTCTACCAAATGACTCACTCTCAAGCCAGAGGCTAGCAGGGGGGTGGAATTGATAAGTCACCTTGAACTCTTTGTTCTCAGTTCCTCAGAAAGGCTCAAAAGGAGAGATCGAATGAGAATGCAGCGATGAGTATCCCCTACCAGGAAAATAAAAACTAACAGGTCACACTCAGGGTAGGTGGGTTCCTCCCACCTCCATCATCTTCCAAGTAAAAAACCCAAGCAACCCATTGCCCTTGGTCTTCGATTTATGCAGATCTTCATTAGAACAACAAACAGCATGAGGGAATGGCAGCTAATTAACCCTCAGTCATACCCGGTGATTACACCGACCCTGAACACAGCTGCAGTCTTGCTGGCAAAAGCTTTCTTCTCCAGTGGACAGAGCAAATGAAAGGGGGTGTTTGCTGCCAGCCACTTCTGCTGCTCACATGATAATCTGCGGAGGGCCCGGGGAGGGCTTCTTCCTCACCACCCTTTGTTCCAGGCCACAGAAGGCAGGGGTCTGTTGGTCTTTTCAAGGGAGGAGTGCAGTCCTTTACCCATGAGCTGTCTCAAGTGCCCCAGCTCTGATTATTATTGATGGCTTGGCTTTCTTAGAGAGTGATCCTGTTCCTGAACATCAGAATTGTCGCAGTGACAGCGACTGCCTTTTCTCTCTGTCTCTATCTTTCTTCCTCCCCCCACAGTCCCTTCCATCCAAATTGGATCATTTCTGTGCAGGCGGTGTAGTGACACAAAGACTGTGAGCCGCTAGGCTAGTGGGAAGGACATCCAAGAGCATTCTAATGCCTGCTTCTAAAGGTGGGAATCCTGTCTTTTTGTTCCTTTTGACACGGACAGGTGCGTCCTAGTAAAGACAGAGCTGGCCTCAGAGGCCTGGGTCCATGTGCTAAGTACCAATGATACAAGGAAAGCCCAGGCCTTGCCTTCAAGAAGTATGCATTTGAATGAGAGAGGCAGCCTCGAAATAACCAGCGATGTGCAAGGTGTGTAGAGTAGCTGAGAGTCACCTGAGGGGAAGAAGGTGTTGGCAGCTGGGGGCACCAGGAAAGGCCTCCTGCAGAACGTGGGGCTCCACCTGAGTCTGGAAGGACGCTCGGGCATCTGGCATGAAGTACCACCAGTGAAAGGCGTAGAGATGAGGAGGAATGCTCTAGAAACAAAGCCGGCCGGTGGGGCCGGACTGTGGTGTCTGGAGGGGAGGAAGGCTGGAAGGGGCAGGTTGTCAGGATGTTGAAATGCAGAACTGAGGACTTGGAGCAACCCAACTCTCCATCATTCTTCCAAAGGGAAGCGAGCTGCATTACCTCCTGAGAGTCCTAGGGGTTCCTTTGAAGGACTGGGGATGGCTCTTCTCTGATGCCATTGACTGGAGCCCCCATTCCTGCATACTCACCTCACTGATAAATGCCATTGATTAGTGCCCAGGTTCATTTAACCAATTAACATCCATTGGCTTTTACAAGGGATATTTGCTGCAAAAGATACAACAACAGATTATAAATATTTCCCCCCAACACATGGGAATCACACTGTCTCCCAGGACAGTGGTGTCAAACTCAAATAGAAACTGGGGCCACTAAATAATGCATAAAGATCCCTGTGGGCCACATATTGACCTAGAAACACACATTCATATTTTTTCTCGTTAATTAATTAATTTTTTAAAGTATTTCCCAATTACATTTTAATCAGACTCAGGCTGCACTCAGAAATGTTGTGGCTCCTTATACCATAGCAGAGAGAATGGGTTTAAATGTAATACAGTTTCTAGATAGCATCTACCCAATATAGTATGTTCACTGGGTAGATGAGGGTGCATCTCTGCTACTACCAGCTCAGGTCAATCAGGTTCATTTGCTCTTTGCCATCCAGTTTCTGACAAATCCCACTATGCATTTTGTCTCCCAAACTCTTTGGCGTCTAACTCTCTCTTTGGACCTTGTGAAACTCACAAGGACGGGTCCTTCTCTGGTCTCCTTCCCCCAAAATTAGGAAAGGAAGCAACAGCAGGGCTGTCCACTCTTGGCTTCATGTAGGGTCAAAGGGGGCCCAAGACCCGTGACAGCTTATTCCCCTTCTCTGATGTCAGCATGGTGGGAAAGAACCAGACCAAGCCAGTCGCTGTGGAGGGTTAATGCTTCTAAATACACCCCCATTCCAGCCCCACAGCCAATCAAAAGACTCCTCTTTAGCATGTGATAAAAGGACTAGCACCGGATCCAGAATGTCCGGACATCCTCCAAATGGTCCCATTGCACACCGCCACGCCACTGCAAGCCCCTTGACCCTCGTGTGGGAAATGTTCATGTCCCCCAGACCACCTCCATCACATCTATGTCTGATCCTTGTGATAGCAGTAACATTCACTGAACTGAGGAGTGACACGGGCACATAGGTGGGCAAAGGAGAAATACTTCGGTAGGGAGAGACCTAGAGCAAGGAGACAATTGGAAGGCTCTTACATTGGTACAGGCACAAGGAGACTGGGGAGTGCCTGCACAGGGAGGTGGCTGTAAATAGAGAGGAAGGTTGGCCAAGAGATATTGTGAAGGTAGAAACAACCTTTATTGCAGCCAGGCAAATGTTCTGTCCTGCCCTACGCGATGCACTGTCCTCTCCTCATGCTTCCCACATCCCTCTCAAGCAAGGGCCTTGTCCCATGTTTCATCCAAATAAATAGATAAATTGAGATCTTTCACTAAGAGCTTCCCCTTCTTCCCCCTTCTCTCCCCTCACATCATTCGGGCATCTCCCTTCACTTTCTCCTCTCAGAGGAAAACACAGCCCCTTCCACAGCAGGCCTTCTCCAGTTACCAGCAATCTCTCCACTGCCAAAAGACTGGCCTTGTCTCAGTCCTGATCTTCCTTGACCTCTCTACAGTCAGCCAACATTTTCTTTTCACGTGTATATAATGCTTTAATGTTTAGGAAGTACATTTCTCACAACAAATCTGTGATTTTACTGATTAAAAAAAATCCTGAGGCTCAAGAAAGACCAATATAACAGCACATAAATTTCAGAGCCAGGTGTTTTTTTTCTTTTAATCATAAAAGTATTTTATTATTTTCCAGTTACATGTAAAGATAATTTTCAACATTCGTTTCCATAAGATTTTTAGTTTCAAATTTTTTCTCCCTTCCCTTCCCTCCCCCCAACAGTAATCTGATATAGGTTATATATGTACAATCACATTAAACATATTTCTGCATTAGTCATGTTGTAGAAGAAGAATCAGAACACAAGGGAAAAACCTCGATAAAGAAAAAAAAATACCAAAAAGTAGAAACAGTATGGTTCAATCTACATTGAGAATCCACAGTTCTTTTTTCTGGGTGTGAAGAACATTTTCCTTCATGAGTTCTTTGGCATTGTCTTGGATCATTGTATTGCTGAGAAGAGCCAAGTCTGTCACAGTTGGTCATCACACAGTGTTGCTGTTCCTGTGTGTGTTCTCCTGGTTCTGCTCACCTCACTTAGCATCAGCTCACTTAAGTCTTTCCAGGATTCTCTGAACTCCTGCTCATCATTTCTTATGGCACAATAGGATTCCATTACATTCATACACCACAGCTTGTTCAGCCGTTCCCCAATGGATGGTCAGCCAGCATGTGCCAGGCCCTCTGGTAAGCGCTGGGGCTACAGAGAAAGACAGAAGGTCATCCCTACTCTCCAGGAGCTCACTGTCCCATGGGGGAGATGATGTGCCGACAACTGTGCCTAAGGCAGCTATAAGCAGGATAGATGATTAGCAGAGGGAAGGAAGCCCTGGCCCTAGGAGGGATCAGGAGGCCTTCCTGTAGAGGTGGGGGTTCTGGAAGGGGCAGCATTTGGTGCCCTGCATCACTTCCTGGATCTGGCCCCTCCTTGCTTGTCTCCTCGGTGCACCTACCTCACCAGGAGTATCCCCCTAGGGCCTGGCCTGCACCTCCTCCTCTTTACGATTCCTGCTGTCTCACTTGGTGATCTCCTCAGCCCACGGACCCCATCAGCATATCTGTGCAAAGGCTCCCTGACCTGCATGTGCAGAGCTGATGTCTGCCGAGTCACAGTCACACGTCTCCGCCTGCCTCTCGAACTGGGCGGCTCAGAAGCTTCTCAAACTCAACAAGTTCAGGACATGATCCATTATCTTCTTCCCACACTTTAAAGGGAAAGGAGTAAACCATCTTTGTGTGACAAACTGAATGCGTTTGACAGTCATCTCATTCGGTCCTCCCAACAACCCTTGCAGGGTAGATGCTGTTGTTACCCCCGTTTTACAGTTGAGGAAACTGAGGCAGAAAGAGGGTGAGTGACCTGCCAGGTCAAATTTGAACTTGGCTCTTCCTGACTCCGAGGCCAGTGCTGTCCTCCCCGCCACTCAGATGCCTCAGAGGAAGTGCTTAATAATACTTGTTGACTGAATTATTGATTCCTAGGTTCAACAACTTATCTTTTAAATATATGCTTTTAGTTTTTCTACTTAGGAATAAGCCTTTTTTAAAAATGGGATGTTCTTTATAAGGAATAGGAGATAAAATGATACTATCTATAACCACTGTTAGGCAGTTTTAGTTAATTTGGGGGAATCACCCCCGTTAGAGATTCATATTGAATCCACATAGTCATTAACATAAGTATTTCCAAATAGTAGTCTAGATATAGACTAGAATTTACAGCCATTTGACATCACTGACGCCTTATACAGAGAGGGGGGAAATGGCAATGGTTATATATAGTTTATGGTGAGCCCCCTGTGGATAAATAAACCTTGAAAAGCTGGTGTTAGCTAATCTACCTACTCTGGATTTAGAGAGAAGGAAAATATATGTCTGACTAATCATGAATTACTCTGAGCTCCTGTGCAGAACTCTGGAATCTGAGGACTCCCACAGGATCACATAAATGAGGCTAAAAAGATGCCGGCCTTTCTAGAGAAGCCACATGGAAATCAGGGACTTGGTGAGAAGTCTATATTAGATTAGGGGATATGGTGAGGAATAAAGATTCATGGGTAATAGAGCTAAGTATGTGAAAAGAGCCTAAATCGGGGAATATTTCTAGAGCAAAAGGATGCTTTAGTAGAATGAATTAGAAAGGTTTACAAGAAAAGGCCTATTCTGTGAAGGCCTTAATAGACAAAAGTGGAAAGCAGCCATGCTGAGCTGTTTGCCTCACCTGAAGATTATTTAAGTTCACTGCTTTAGTTGATGTGATAGGAATTGTTTTACCATTTTGTCGACTCTTGGGAAATGGAAAATCAAACTTCCGTACAGAGCGTTTGTTCCTACACCTGCCTGTGCCACTCTTTGAATATCCGTCAAAGGACGATGACTTTTAGTCAGTCCCTGACTGGCCCATCCATGGCTGTAATTTGTGACCAAGTTCTAACAAGTGACGTTTGGATTCAGTCGCTGAATGGGAGAAGAACTGGCTTTGCAGAACAGCTTCTTTAAAAGGATGATTTCCCAAGAAACAGACAAGGGGAATAGAAACCTCACCCCTCGTGTGACCAGAAATTACCATCTTGAAGAACAGAGTTGGAAAGTGACTAAAGGCTGTTTTCCTTCGATGGATGTTGCAAAAGCTGCCCGGGTGGGATGAGTGACCTCTGTGAGGGCTCTGGCGTCACTGAGGACACGAGGTGATTGTGTGTGTTTGTGAAGGGGGTTCAATGTTTAGAACCCAGGAGCAGGCTTGAAAAGCGACTTCCGGCTTGGCCGCGGTGCCACATAGAGGCTTGTCAGCCCCAGGCTTCCAGGTGGGTCACGGTCCTTTGTAGGAAGCTTCTCACAGAATAATCAGTGACGGGCACGAGCAGTAGGACTTTAACTGGTGTAGTTTGCACCAGGGAGGCCCAAGCCCTAACAAGAGCTGCCTGTGGCTGGAGCGTGGGAGAAGTTCAAAGCAAAAGATGCACCCACGTGATATGGGGCGGGGCTCAGTGGTGTCTTCAGGACACCCAGGGAAGGAAGCCAGCATTTGTCAAGCACCAAATATCTCCATCCACCCGAAGAAGGTCAGCATCCTGTCCTTCTGAGAGGCTTTCTTTGGACCCAGCATCCTTGGGCTTCTCCAGCCCTCAGCCACTGTTCCTAGCCATGTCGGAGAACTCCAGGGTCTTTTAGCTCCTCCGTACCAGGAGGCGATTGAGGTCCTAAAGGTCGTGACCCTTCAGGCCAGGCCAGTTGGTTTCCCATCTCTACCACAGGCAGGGAAGGCACCGGAGACTGGCCCGCAAATCAAAGAGAGTAGAAAAGCTAGGGGTATAGAAGTCCAGAACAGCTGGACTAGCCTCAAGGAAGCCTAATGGGTCTTAAAGAGGTAAAAACAGCCAAACCATTGAAGTATCTTGGATTATCCATGAAGGAGACCACAGCGGTGACAGGTACAGAAGTCAAAGAAAAGTATGTTCTATCACCCGGCCTCTGAGCTCCAAAGAAACGTGACAAGAGCGGAAGCGTTTTAGTACAGAAATCGGACCCAGCGCAGCCCTTGGTATTCCTGTTGTCTGTGGAAACGCCTTCCTTCAGCACCATACTTTCTCCCACTGTCTTCTCTAGGGCAAACAAGACTTGGCCTTTTTTCTTCTCCATAATTTGTAAAACTGTTTTCAGAGCACAGAACTAAGACTTCAAAGAGATGTGCCCTTATCCAACAACATTTCAGCCCCTTCTTTCGGTCTGGGTCTTGGCACGTGACCAAGCATTGCATCTACCCTTCCCTTTGGGGGATTGTTTTTGGTCCACAATAAGAATGCTTTCATCTGTCTGGGGGACTCCTGGTATGGAAAAACCTCTCCACTGAAAGAGATTTTCTACTCTTCTGTAGCATGACCTTGAGAGATTAAACAACGCGTCCCTGGCCACACAACTAGCATGTCTCAAAGGCAGGTCCTGCTGCCTCCACCATCCCATGATGCCTCTCACCATTACAGTAGCTTTTATTACATTTACTCCTACACATGAAACATTTGGTGCCCTTCCTCTCAGGGCGCCCCTCCCCCCCCCCCCCCCCCCCTTAAAACAGCACCGGGAGATCTGTTGACTCTGGGCTTTCTTTCTTTTGCTCCTCGCCTTCCCCCCACACACACATTTGAAGTGTGAACACTCTTTGTAGATTTGATCTTCAAGAGGTGTTAGAAAAGCTCATTTCCCCATATTAACTAAGACTCAAGATGCAGCTTGAAAGTTCCCTCACTGCTTATCTGGGAAAAAGACCGAAAGAGAAATTACTCCCATTCTGTGTGTGAACAATTACAGGATTTAGTTTGCCAGTCGGCCATCATTTTCTCCATCTCTCTTTCCTCCCATGGCCTAGAGAATAGCCCTGAACTTTGTTTGACCCAGAGGACTCCTGGCACTCACGTGATTAGGCAGTGAATCCAGAGGCCATCATCTGTTATCACTGAACATTTCCCCCAAATTAGTGATTTTTCTTTCAGTTTCTTCTTCACTAATGCAGTTTCTTGAACCCACACATCCCTTATGGGCTTGATTCATCCTGGGAGGCTTTTGAAAGAAAAGTACAGGGAAAATCACACTCATTGATAACAGTTGCTGGGAAAGTCAATGTGATTCAGTAAAAAGTGTGAATAATAGAATATCTTAAGAAAACGAGACTTCATTACTTCCAAGTACACATCGTAATATGATAGCCGAGTAGTTCTGAGTACAAGTCCTCTTGGGTCTGCTTCCAAGTACGTGACAACGATTTCTCACTATCCTGTTGTTTATGTGCAAATGATCATTGCTGAAGTGGTTGTCAGTGTTAGAAAAAGTTTTTGAAAGCAAACTAAACATTGCCTTGGCGGTCTTGTTGACCCTGTTGATTTATTCAGCAAACTGAACTAGCACAATACACTTTGATCTAGTGGGCTGTCAGGTCTAGGATGAATTCTGAATTTGTGGGGTCTGGATGGATGGTTTTGTTTTGAGTTTGGTCCTGTGATTTCCTTGGTGTAGGGTGCTCCTGATGAATAAATTCACTCCACCAGTGCAGACCTGTACCTGTTCCACAAGTTAAAGTTTAGAGTTGCCTACTGCATTGAGAGGTTACATAACCTGCCCTGGGTGATACCACCGTTATGTGTCAGCAGCAATATTTAAACCTAAGTCTGTAAGACCCCGAAAGCCAATCCTCTCTCCACAAGACTGACCACCTTCCCTCTCACATATTTAGTGAGTACTTGAGAAAAAAGTTTGTTGAGCTGAACTCCCTAATGTACAGTGTGAATTTCTGGTATAATCAGGCTATGAAACTTTTGATTTTTTAAGAGGATCATAGATTTAGAGCAAGGAGGAACCCCAGAATCTAACCCCCTCGTTTTACAGGTGAGAAACCTGAGCCCCAGAAAATCAAATTACTTGCCCAGAGTCCCACAGGTGTTAAGCATCAGAGGCAGGGTGTTCCTATCTAAGCAACTTTTACAAATCAGTTATTTGAAATGAGATGTTCTTGTTTGACTAAAATTCCAAGTAGCAGTTGTATAGAATGTGAGCATCAGAAAAGAGCTGTATACATCACCATGTTACAAAATCACAAAACTTCAGAGTTGGAAGAGATCTCCTTGGCTGTCTAACTTTACCCACATTCAATGATGAATTCTTGCAACCCACCCAAGTGGTCTCTTTGAATTCTAGAATTCTGGGATTTGTTTTATCTAGCCTTTGTTCAAAGATCCTCATTGAAAATCCCCTCATTTTACAGATGAGGAAACTGAGCCTGAGAAAAGGGAAGAGACTTTCCTGTGGCCCCACCATAGCAAAACTGAGAACCAAGGTGTTCCAACTCCCGGTTGAGTGTTCTTGCCGTTATCCCAGGCTGTCACTCCATGAGAATTGAGTGTCTTTTTCACTTTTCATCTGGCTTATCTAGAAATTGTGTGTAGTTTCTTGAGAGAAAGAAACAGACCTATGACTATTTGAAAAATGAATGAGACAATCCCACGCCCAGTCCCTGGAGCTCTTTAGAAGATGCTGCTAACAGATTCTTCATTTCTCCTTCCCCTTTCTCTGTGTCTTTGTCTTGCTGAATATCAGCACTCATTGTCATTCTTCTTCTCTGAGAAAGAAACCACTGAAAAACAAGTCAGACCAAGTACTCTAGCACATCTCATTTCTCTTTCCATACTTTTCCATGCCTTAGGAGTCTCCTGGAGCTTAGTACATCCTGTAGATGTTAAGCCGTTATTCATGTCCTTGGTCAAGAGCTATGATCAGGGAGTCCCTTTGATCTTCCTACAGGTCTGCCTTGCTGCTCACTAGGTATGATCCTGGAAAGTGGGCTCATGGTTCAAATACACAAAGAAATTTTGCATTTATAGACGGTGAATAAGCTCTTCCCAAATGCCCTTTTCTTTAAACTCCACTTTTCTTCTGTTGGGCGTGTAGGTCATTGACAAAGAGTTTGCATGTAAGTGCTTTGGATTCTGGGCACCTTTTTACATAGCCGTGCCATCATGACTTACCAAAAGCCTTCTGTGAGGCCCTCTGAGGGTGTGGCAGTGACCTGGCGCTCTCATGGCCTATGGCAGAACAGCCCACTACATGCTCTGCACATCCTGCCAGGCTGGAAAGGCTTCAGGTAAGGGCAGGACAAAGGGCCGGACTGATACCATCCCAGGTCCAGTCCAGCAAAGTTTGGAAAGGGTCGGCATTCAGAGCTTAGCATCCTACCTCCCCAGATGTTGGTTTGCTTGTTCGCACCACAGTCGCTGTGAAGGGATGACCTGACCCAATGTGGTCACCGAGCTTTTGAAATGAGCTCCTGAAGTATCCTCTGAATGGTCTGGAAAGCTTGTCTACCTCATAGGGTGGTGTTCCTGCAGGAAAGGCATTCCAGGCTCCGCCTTGGCATGTGGGGAGTAGATTTCGCCTGTCCCTGATGTGCCCATAAGCAGGGAGAACAAAGTTCTGATGGCTCAGGACTGGGGCTCCAGCTTTGGGGGGTGGGGGCGGGACAAAGCAAGGGTAAAGATGGAGAACCTCTCGTTGTTTATCTGTCTATCCTCAGTGTCCAGCACAAAACTTGGCACGTTAGTGTTTGTTGTTGAACTGAAGGCCTCGGAGGGTTAGGGTTTGAGAGCATGAGGAGAGGCTGGGGTGCGGAGGGGGCACAGTGAGAGTCTGTCCTCCTCCTCCCTTCTGTCCCTACTAGTAACATCACTATCAAAGTTTCCAGCCCTAGAATGTGGAAAACAGCAGTAGGGCCCCAGATGAGAGCAGGGTGGGATTTCCCTCTCCCTGGACTTGCCCTTCCCCTCCCCTTCCTTCTCCTCACCTTGCCTTGCCTCCCCCTGCCTCCCCTTCTCCATCCCCTTTCTTCCCTTCCCTGCATTCCTGTTCCCCTTAACCAAGGAAGGGGAAGGGGGACAAAGCTTTCCCTTTGTATGTTGTTCATTTATTTTTAGCAAACCAAAAAGTTAAACTATATGTGATTGAACACATTTGAATTACAATGCATTCCTAATGGAAAACAGATGTACATGTTCTCTCAGCTTCAGGGCTTCCTCCTCATGTTCTTTCCCGTCTTAGAATCACCAGAGCATCATGTGGAACATAAAGCTGGAAAGGAACCTGAAAGTCATCTAGTGTTTATTTTACAAGGGAGGAAACTGAGGCCCTGGGGAAATGGTCGCACAGGTAGAAAATTAGCAGAGCCAAGATTTGAACTCAAGTTTTGGACTCTCAGACACAGTGTCTTTTCCAGCAAAAACCCAAAGTTACTGGGAAGGATGAAGCCACAGAACATTCCTGTGTGCCCAGTATCATCCTCAGTGCTTCCCTGGGAGAGACAAAGGAGCTGCCCCTCTGGTCCTCCTGCCTGGGGCAAAGGAACGAAAAGTGCCAATTTTGGAGTCAGAAGGCCTAGGTTGTCAACCCTGATAGGATGATTTCGTTGCTTCCTAAAATTTGATGCCCTGGGCAAAAGCCCCCGCTTCCTGGCCCTGGTTATGGATCACTTTCTGTTAACCAACGATGTTGTAATACCTTCAAAGAAGCCTAGTATGTGGTGGATTCTTGCTCAAAGTGTGGTGTATTAGCATAGACAGGGGCAACCAGGTGGCCCAGTGGACAGAGCACCGGCCTTAGCATCAAGAGGACCTGGGTTCAAAGCTGACCTCAGACACTTACTACCTGTGTGACCCTGGGCAAGTCACTTACCCCTGATTGCCTCAGACGTCCAGGGCCATCTCCAATCATGCCAATGTATATCTTGTCACTGGACTCAGATGGCTCTGGAGGAGAGAGTGAGATTGGTAGCCTTGCACAACCCTCTCTCACTTAAATCCAATTCAGTGCAAGTCATGACATCACCCAAATGTCATGGTCCTCTTCAAGAATGAAGGATAGGTGGGGCAGCTAGGTGGCGCAGTGGATAGAGCACCAGCCCTGGAGTCAGGAATACCTGAGTTCAAATCCAGCCTCAGACACTTAACACTTACTAGCTGTGTGACCCTGGGCAAGTCACTTAACCCCAATTGCCTCACCAAAAAAAAAAAAAAATGAATGAAGGACAAACAACAAGAACAACAATTAGGAACTAGTTTGTGTATGAATTCTGAGAAAGTGTATGAAGCTTATACCACCTGCAAAAATGTGATGCCTTTGGTCTTCTTAAGGCCAAGTGGTTTTGTTTGTTTGTTAATGAGTGATTATTGGTTGCCTTAGCACTCCTGGGCATACTCTCTAAGAAAGTGGTGGTTTCAGATGACCATTATCATAGCCCGATAAATATGTTTTCCATGAACACAGAAATTTCATTCATTCATTCATGTGTGACCCAGTGTAGATAGTCAGTGACCCATGCAGGTGATAGAGCAATTCAGGGAAAACAAAAGCGTTACTAATCTCTGAGCCTCTGGTGGTGCCTTCTGGAATGATGCACGTTATTCTTTGAGTGGCCAGGCTGTGAGGAAGCAAGTGAGCCCATTAAAATTCCTAAAAACCCAAGGAAGGAAAGTTAGTTCTAGTGTTTGTCTCCCAGTTGTGACTAACTCTAGTTTGTCTCTGCTCCCTGATTGGCTCCCTCCAGTTTGGTGGATTTAGCAAAGGAAATCTGTCAAACAATCCATCTAATTACAATCTCGGTGCAAATGTAGCTGCAGCGACCTCGGCCTTTAGTCATGGCCCTGCCCCGCTTCTGCTTGGCAATTTTCTGCTGCTTTTATTGCACCATGATTAATATAAACGCAGATAGAGATCAGCTGTTGCTACAAATTTTCTATTAGAAAGTCTACTGTTCTCTCTGCAATGGGATCCCTAAAATTTATTGTTTGGATAAAGGATGTCATGAAATAGTCTTCTTATCTGAACTTGTGAAAATTCCCTGCACACTTTCCGTAGAGAAAATAGTTTTATGCTTTCTGTGTAAAGGGTTTAAGATTTACTTTCATGATGTAGGGGGAAAGAATTCGAAGCAGGAAAGACCTCGGTTTGAATCTGGACAAATTCCCTCATCTGTAAAATGGAGATGATAATACTTTCGGGACCTTCCTCGGTTGAGTTTTTCTGAGGAAAATATAAACCCCACAGAATGTAATCCCCCTCAGGGAAAGAACTGCTCAGTTTTTATAACTACAGTGGTTCTTAGCTCAGTGTCTGACACATGGTTGTTTAGTCATTTTTTAGTTGTGTCTGACTCTTCTGACCTCATTTGTGGTTCTCTTGGCAGAGATACTGGAGTGGTTTTCTATTTCCTTCTCCAGCTCATTTGAAAGATGAGGGAACTGAGGCAAGCAGGGTAAAGTAACTTGCCCAGGGTCACACAGCTAGAATGTCTGAGGTTGGATTTTGAACTCAGGAGGAGGAGACTTCCAGACTCCAGAGGCAGAGCTCTTTCCACTGTGCCACCTAGCTGTGTCTAGCACATAGTAACCACATAATAAGTGCTTGTTGAATGAATGAATCAATGGATGGATGGATGGATGGATGAATGAAGTTTCAAGTGCCATATAAATAAATGTGAGTTGCTGGTAGTAGTATCATTATTGTTATTACTTTCATTCCATGTCAAATATGAGGAGATAAAATGATTCAATCTGTTAGTCAGCCAAGGCTTGGTGCAGCAGAAGGAAGGGCTCATTTGGTGGCAGAGGACACAGATCTTCATCTTGCCGCTGCACTTACACCTCATCTGCCCCTGGGCAGGGTCATGAAGACCTTTCTGGACTGTGGCATCTTCATCTTGGAAATGAAGGCATTGGACTTGTGATCCTGTACACAATCATTTATTAAAGATTAACTCTGTGCTAAGCCCTGTGCCAGCCTCTGGGGAGAGGCTGAACATTAGGAGTTGATCCCAGATCTCTCTCTGAAGTGCCCACTGACCCTTCTGGAGAGCTCGCTAGCCTCTAGCACCTGTCAAACATGGCATTTACGTGCTCTTGCTTCCCATCCTCTTCTCCTGGAATTAATTGGGGGCAGATACTTTCAATATTTTTGTTAATAGCTTTTAAACTGTTTCAGACTCATAGGCCTTTGTAAAGTCCAGCATTTGACCCAAAGGAACGTATATGTGACTAGAATGACTTCAGCATATGACCAGTGTGTCAGATGGTGAGATAACTATCCCTCCGGCGCAGGGATGAGAGACAAATAGTGGAGCCCCCTAACACAAAGATGGCTAGAGAGACAGACAGACTGATGCATAGACAGCAACGATGAATGGTTATTCTGGGCCAAGAGCTGTGCTAAGCACCAGGGATACATACACAAGCAAGCCAGAAAGACTGTCCTCAGGGAGCTAACACTCCAGCCCAGCCAGGAAGCTCCTAACAGGTCACTGGGGGCGGGGGAGCAGCCACAGCACAGTTTGCTGCTGAAGGCCAAGGAGGGAGATGGGAGCTTGGTCCCCTTTAAGAGGAGACTGAAAGCTCACCTTCCTCCCTGACTTCCTTCAGTCCCAGCTCAAGTCCTGCTTCCCACAAGCAGCTTTATCCTGCCTCCATCTCATTGATACACAGGTTTTTGCATCTTTTCTCCCCTCTCCGCCCCATCTCCATCAAACTGTAAACTTCTTTAAATCAGAGTCTGTCCTTGACCTTTCTTTCTTTCTTTCTTTCTTTTTTTCCTTGACCTTTCTTTGTATCCTTTGCGCTTAGCGCCATGCCTGCTGCATAGAAGGTGCTGGATAAATGTTGGTTATAACTGGACTTGCCCTGATTACTAGAGCCTGTGCTGGTCCCCAGGGTGGAGGCCAAGGGAGTGGGGAAGAAGGCAGCAGTGGAAGGGGTGTGGTTCGGAGCCAGTGGGGTGCATGAGGTGGAGGTTTGGCTCCCCACAGAGTGCAAGGAAGAGGAAGTCTCAGTATTTAGGGAGGTCTCTCAGGGCCTTTGCTTGTGGATGATTGTGTTGGCTCCTAAATGAGCCTCAGGATCGCTGTGAGGCGTTAGGTAGCACTGTCCTCCCTGGAAAAGTCGATAGCCCACTGCCCACACCTCGGCCTCCCCACCAAGCTCCTGCCTCCAGTAGTAGGTCTGAGTTCCTTGCTAGCAGTGGTTTTCATCTTCATCTTTGTATTGGGAGCACCTGGAACCCAAGTGCTTATTCAATTGAATTGAGTTCAGTTTAACTAAAGCAATTGAATTGAGCCGTAGTGGGCCTGGCAGACTCCCATTGGCCCAATTCTTCCCAAGGTCTCCAGGATCTACCTCCTGGCTTCCCATTCCAGCAAAAAGTCAAGTGTTCTGGCAGTAGGAAGGTGACAGGAGAGGTAGCTTTGGACTTTTGCTCATTCCTTGAGACTCATCTCCAGATAGCTCAGGAGTCCTCCACCCCACCCCCTGTTAAGGTCACTCACTGATAGCCAGCAGAGGAGGCATCTGTACTGAGCCTGCTTTATAGCCAGGGCAGATGCCAGGCCCCTTGAGGGTGAGCAGGGATTGGGAATTTTACAGCGTCATGGCACTTACCCTGGACCCTAGCCCAGGCTCAAGCTATTGGGGTTTAGCCAACCATTTACTCAGTGTTTATGTATGCATAAGATGCTGGCCGCCCTGACGGAATCTGTGACTGATTGTATTGTGGGAGAAAAGAGCACCCAGATGATATAAAAGGCCGTATTGAAGGAAGCCAGGTACAGGGCTTTGGTTTTCTTTTTAAGTATCAGATTCGGGCCTAGTTCAGAATGTGTGTGTGTGTGTGTGTGTGTGACAGGCATTATCACAGTTCATTCTGATAATAGCTCTATGAGAGAGTCAATACACATATTCTTATCCCCATTTAATAGAGGAAGATCCTCAGGTTCAGAAAGGTTAGATTCCTGAATTGGAACCCAGAGCTGCTTCTGGGTTCAGTGCTCTCTCTACCTTCATTTTTGGTTCCAGGTGACAAGAGACCAAGAAATGACCGGAAGTGCATTAGAGAGTTACCCTGGGCACCCAGGACAGAGGAAAGCTTAGTCAGTGAGAATAGATCAACTCCTCAAGTGGGATTCAGGTGATTTTTATAGCATCTGACAAAGTGTCAAAGCATGTCCCTTATGCATGAGTGACCAGCCAGGGTGAGCTCTCTTTTCTACCTTTATGCTGTGTCTGAAATTTTCTATTTTAGGCACAGTCGATAGATCCCTGGGCCTGGAGTCAGTAAGACCCAAGTTCAAATCTGGCCTCAGAGACTTACTAGCTGCTTGACCCTAGTCATTTAACCTCTATTTGCCTTAGTACCCTCATTGATGAAATGGGGATGATAATAGCACCTACCTCCCAGGGTTAATGTGAAGATTGAGATAAGATTTGTAAAATGCTTAGCACAGTGTCTGGCATAATAAATGCTCGTTCCCTTACCCTTCCTGGCCACTCAGAGACAGATCCCTAGCCTCTCCGCTCCCAGGCCTCTGGCCCACCATGCCTTCTGCAGTCAGAGGATTGAGAGAGCACCAACTCCTTGAGGGAAGACACTGATTTTTGTCTGTGGGATCTTGTTCCACCTCCCTTCAGAAGCCCTTGACCCCTGCTTCAGCCCACAGATGTTCCCTGAGTGGGTTTTCCTTTGTTCAGAATGGATAGCGCTGCCCTGAGTCCTCTGAGCTGGCTCTCCAGATCCTCCGTGCAGTTTCTGTTAGACTTGGAAAGCGCAGCTCCGACTGCGTCATCCCCGAATCCTCAGTAGCTTCCGGGGCTCCCTGTTACCTTCAGGATCCAAGAGGAAATCCTCCCTGGGCATTCAGAGCCTTCCTGCCTTTTCCATTTGCTCCCTCGTGACTCCCCTCCTTGTGTTCTACAGGCCAGGGGCACTGGCCTGTTTGCTTCTCCTGCTGCATCGTATTCCAGCTGCTCACTCTGTACCCTGCACGGGCTTGTTGTACAGTTACCGGGAAGACCAGCATCCAGCCTAGCACGGGAGGAACGACAATTCCCTGCTGGCTGTGGCCCTCCCAGGCTCTCCCCAGGTCTCTTCTGTGTTGTTCTCTCTTTTTCAGAGTCTCTCACACACTCAGCCCATTTTCCCGAAGGAAATATTGACTGGAATTCGCTTTGGGGCAGTTCAGAGAGAAATGAAGATTACAGGGGTGATGGCCAACATCAGCAGAGACAGTCCCAGAATTCCCCTTCCCATTTCCTATTCAAACAGTCAGGGATGATGGGGGAAAGGGAGGGGCTGTGGTTGGCCCGCTCTCTAGAAAGATGTCCAGAGAGCATGTCCCCCAAGCAGCATCCCTCCTGAGAGCCTTGCTGGGCCCGGCTTTTTGAGGCAACTGGGGTCTGTCTAACCTTCCCTCCAGTTTCTGTCCTCTTTGCTCTTTACAGCTGTCCTCAGAGCTGTCAACACAAGCCAGAGGGTCTGTGGGGGCGATTCCCAGGTGGGCGATTTCCCAACATGCCCTGGTCGTGGTATCTGTACAAAGTACAAAGGGTCGGGTCCAGTTTATTCTGTCTGTCTGTGCATTGTCTGTGCATGAGCTCCCTGAGGGCAGGGACTGTCTTTGCCTTCCTTTGAGCCTCCAGCACTTAGCAACCAGGGCCTGGCACATAGTAGGAACTTCATAAGTACTAATCGACTGACTGGCTAGTTAGAACTGTACATGGATGAATGCTCCTCTGGCTGCATCTGGTCCATTGACACTGATGATCAGTTTTACTGCTTCCCCAACATCACTTTTAAGGAGGAGGACGAGCAACAAGCATACACTTCAGAGACAGGAACTTCCTTGTGGGAAGTAGGAAGAATAATAGAGCAAGCGCACAGATGCATTCCGGGAATCCCGAACATTTCCCCTTCAGGAGAGACCGTCTCTTGCTGTCTCTTGGCTCCTGCCTCTTTGGGGTTGGTTTCTTGCCTGGTCCAATGGAGATTGTGTGCCACCAAACCCCCAGGTGACCTCATCCTCACTCTCGGGACTGTTCCTGTCATTGTGGGGTCCTAGAATATAGATTTCAAGGTAGAAGAGATCTCAGGGGCCATCTCATCCAACACCCTCATCTTGGAGGTGATGGACCTGAGGTTCAGAGGTGAAATGACCCTCTGGAGGTCATGCAGCTGCACATGGCAGAGCTGAGATTCCAAGCCAAGTCTGCCGCCCCCAGTCCCGCCCACTCTCTGCCTTGCCACGCTGCTGCTCATCCTGACCCAGCCCAGATAGTCTTCCACCGTCACTGAGCCAAGTCAGTGCTAGTGCATGCCTCGGCTCTCTCCATCCCCTGAGCAGCCTGGCCCAAAAAGACTCTGGCCCTAGACTTGTTCATTGGGTGCCGGTGATTGTCCAGAGGCCTGATGGATGGGGGGGAGGCTGATACGAATGTCAAGGTCAGACGCCAGCCTGTGGACCCATAGAGAGAAGTGCCTGGAGCAGAGGAAGAGCCTGCTCCATCCTCCTCTTCCGCCTAAGTCTATGCCTTGCTTCCCTCCGAAGACCGGGCCCATTAAGCATATATATATATATATATATATATATATATATATATATATATATATATATATATAAGAAAGGAAAATGGATCCTCTCAGAATCCTCCATCCAGTAACAATACACAAAGTGTTCTCCATGGTTTTTTCTCATGTAAAAACATTTCTTTTTCTCCCTCCCATCTCTCCTCCTTCCACCACTCCCCCCTCCCTCCAACAAAGAGGGGAAAAAGGAGAAAAAACTACATAACCAAGATGTGCATAGCAAACAGATTCCCACATCCAGAAAAACGTGTGTCCCATCATGCATCTCTGCTTTCTTCATGCCAGTCCTCTGGAACCAACAACAAAGCTGTACCAAGCACCCATTGCCAGGCACTTTGCCTGGTGCTGGGAGAGACAGACAAAAGAAAAACGGACTCTCCCCCAAGCTTACAACTCATATGACGTATACTGTCACGGATCTCAGTACCACCGTCAGTTATGCCAAAGGTGGTACAGATGCCGCTAGGTCCCAGCACCCAACAAAATGCCAACAATAAAAAAAATGTTTAAAGCTCCTGTTTATATAATATCATATAAAATCCGAGTAGATCCATAGAATCTCATTCGAGCCTTATAAAAAGCCAGCAAAGCAGGGACTGCAAGTGTCGGAATGCCCATTTTACAGATGAGAAAGCTGAGGCTCAGAGAACTTGAGTCCCTGGACCAGAGGCACGTGTCTGGTAGGTGGCTGAGCTGGGCTTCCAAGACCCATCTCAACAAGTTTTAGCAGGAACAAAGAGCAACGTAGAGCTTTGGGGGTCATTTTCCTGCTTGCCTCCACTTCTCCCCCATCCTTTCTTCCATTCCCTACTCTCTTTTCCTATTTCCCACTCCTGGATCTAACTGCTCCCCCTTTTCCCCTTCTTTTCTCTTTTTTTCTTCTTCCCCTACTTCCCCAGACTATTACTGTTGCCCCTTTCCTAATCATCCCTTCCTTAGCCCAGGGTTATTTCTGTTAAACAAAAAACACTAAATCACAAAAGAGCCCAACCTTCCATTCCCACTAAATTTTATGTGTTAAAGAATGTTGTTTATAATTATCTTCATAGACATCTACCCTGGCCTATAACTGCCTTGGGGCTGGCATGATCTTACAACATGTCACTATACCAGGCAGGGTACCAAGTTGACAGCACCCATTCTGGGACAGGTGAGTGGCCATACAAACTCTCAGTGGAAAAGTGTACATGGAAGTGAAAGAGCATGATAGAACCTGGCTGTAGTGCCTTAAAAATGACCACCTCCCCATCTTTGACTTGGGCTCCATAGATTGCCAGACCTTCCATCATTACACGATCCAGGTAATGCTATGTGTTAGAAACTCAGAATGCCACCATTCACCAGCACACTTTGCAGTGGGGATGAGGGGGAAATTAAAGGTAAAGATAGCTTTCTTGATGCTCCAGCCAACTTTTGTAGTTAATGGTTTCTTTTCCCAGGCAGTTTTCGAGCACAGGATTCAGGTTTTTCTCCAAAAGTACACTCTTGTTCTCTGCCAGAGGCCCATCCAGCACAGAACACAATATTCTCATCTGGTTCCTCAGGACCTCCTCCTTGTATTCCTTTGTGTGGGCACCACAGCCTTGGACCAGATCCACGGCGTGAGATGATTTGGGGTCATTTAGCTCTGAGCTTTCTCCCTCTGCTGTTCTCCAAGTCGTGAAAGACCCTCTTAGTCCATCCTTTTCTGCCATCTGCATGGGCTTGTGCTCTGGACCCTACCTGGGAGGTCATAGACACGGTGCAAGGTCTTACCCTGCCCTTCAAAAAAAAGAAATTCCATAGGAGAGCGTCAGTAGGAGCCATGTCAGAAGGAAGGAACATTGGGTTAGAAGCCAGCAGACCGGCCTGCGCATTCCAGGCCTAGAACCTCAGAGCTGGAAGAGGCCTGACCTAGATTGTCTGGCATTCCCAGAAATCTGTTTCCTCATTTTCACCATGATCATCTTTTACCAAGACCCACATAGTATGCAGATATGCCTTGGACGTATTCTTCTTCAATTACAAATTCTCAGAGGGCAGGGCTGCATTCCACTTTTGAAAATTAGAAATGGGTGAGTTTTACAGTTAATTTGTGAGAACCTCTGTCATTAAAAAAGACTTTGTCACCTAAATTGTTGTTATAAAAAGAAATAAATTCAAGCTCTCAACCTCTGAACCGTTTAAAATGAAAACGTAATTCTGTTATGGTCTATCTCTCAGAGCCAACCACGTGGCACTTTCTATTCAATTGGAAATTATCTTGTTTTATGTCCTTCAGCAATCTAATTTCTAATTTATCCTTTTATACAATTTACTAGTGTTGCTCATGTCCATCAACCGATGAACATCCAGAAACAATCAGCAATTGACTCATCTGTGGCTGTGTGGACATTTCCGTTCTCATATGAATAGTCTGTGTATATGATACGAATCCCAAGACATTAATTGAGTGGCCTCATGTGAAGCACTGGGTTAGTCATCGGTGCAGAGTGCAAAGATGAATCATAGGCTCCTGATACATTGACAGTGTCCAAAATAAGAAAAGGAAAAGAATGGAGTAAGGTTATTAGTGTCGAGGATCACTTGATTTTAGATGATTATGCTTATTAATATCTCTTATTTATGCACTAGTGTAACATTTACAAATCACTTTAGAGGTATTGTCGCATTAGATATTATCCAATGTTATTGTCCTCATTTAATAAATGAGGAAACTGTGACTTGTCCAGGGTCACACAGTTAGTCTTTGTCAGAGGTCGGGTTTGAATCCTGCTCTTTCTTTTGACTCTGAGGCTAACTGCCTATCCATAAAGCCACACTGCCTTCCCATTGTCATGTTCAGCAGTCCTTTGCTATGGCAGCAAGAAATGGTTAAATGAACATTTCTTGGCTTATTCATGTAGCATCCAGGGAAGTCAGGAGACAAGAGATACTTCTCAGTACTGTTTGCTTCCTGATATTGATGTAGCCCACCAGGGCCATACCTTTGGAGCCCTCTTCCTTCAGAATCGGCTACTTCTATTTAGAAAGAGTCAGCATCTGAAAGTAGGCTGTTTGTGGTAAGAAGCTTCTGCATGTTCTGTAGGTACATGTACTGACCCCAAGGTTCCCCTAGACCCCTGTAGAGTCAAACCTAGAAGTAAACAAATTAGGCCTCTCTGTGGCAGAATGTTATCAGGAGGCCCATGTACACAAACCATGTACTTTACAACAAAGGAGTAGCTCTCAGGCCTATAATCAGAACTTATTTATTCTTCTTTTCCCTACAAGCCTAGCAAGTTTAGTTACCTGGTTTCCCAGCCCACCACCAGAATTTAAAATAGCACATTAGAAGGGGGTGGGAAACAAAGAGATAGTCGACTTGAGGTCAGCATGCTGACACCCACAAGAAATGACCGTTAAAAGCCTAACAAGGACCGAGTATGAGAAATCTGATAAAAGCAGCCATAGAAGTAAAAGCTCAATGTTATGGAACCATTGATTGCATCATATAGTGAACACTCCACCTAACAATTCATGTCTTTAATGATGTTCTTGAGTTATCAAGGAAAGTTAGATGATGTACTACTGAACATTGTGTAGCTGCGTTTAAGGGAGCAGGAAGGTGTAGACTGGTTTAGATCACTGTCCAGCAGCAGCTGCTCAACTTTAAAATGTTTAGATTTTTGAAGGGATGTGCTATAGAAATTGGGGTAAAAAGCCAAGGAGATATCCTTGTTCATTGATGCTGAAGAAGGGGGCCACAGTTTGTTTTTGTTTGATTTTCTTCCTGATTTCTTCTGAGCTTTTGGACTTTGTGATATTTCATTAGTAGTTTTCATAGTGACTGATGTGTTCTGAATTTCATGTTTATGGTTTGGGTTGCATTGAGTTGAAAACAAACTGCTTTTGGCTGTATCAGACACCCAAGCCACAAGTCTGGCTAATCTCATTTGATATGTCAGGAGGCTTTGATATCTCTGGGGTTCCTACTGTCCTCAGAGCCTCCCTATCTCTTTCCCCTATGACTATTGATAATTCCTTTCTGTAATGATAGAATTTCTCCTTTTTCCTGAAAAAATACTCCTGTTTCATGACCAGTCACTGCCTTGCCTTATCATCTGCTCATAAGTAAATTTACAGCAACACTAGAAATCACATCAGAGAATAGATATGGTGATAAGATTCAGGATGGAAAGAGAATTAATTCCCCCTTTCTTCAAGGGGTTATAATAATGTTAAGATGTATTGTTTCAGTTCATCTGTACTGTCAATGGGCTAATTCCCACCTCAGCATGGGATCCTGGCAATGGATCCATATGGAAACAGGGAAAGCTTTCGTGAATTATCCTCCATTTCATACGCCTCCAGAGAAGAGTTAATCCTCCAGTCTCTTTAGTGGGCATGCCAGCAAATAGCTGGGATGTTTATTAATTTGAGAGGTTTAATTTTTGTTTTTAAAAATGTGATTTGGACGGGGGTGGGGGGGACAGCCATTCCTTACAGATAAACAGGCATTATAAGTGGCTATTGCAGCAGTTGATCCGAGTTGGGGATGGCAGTTATTTTAGAGAACAGTCATTACATGGAAATGCTGAAATGACTGTGGACAGACCACTCTTCTCAGTTTCCTCCAAGTAGCCTTCAGTTCTTTAAACAGTCAGAGGCTCAGTGGGTGTTACAAAATATAAATAGTAAAAACCAATGATAGCTGTGACTTTCTCTCTATTGCCCCTCTCCTAGAAGATCTGTTGAGAATATGAATTCCCCATTCTTGGCTCTGGGGGATGAAAATTAGGTGTGATTTCCTGTCTCAATAAGGCACGCACTTAACCACAGTTGATCTCTCACCAACCACTGTTTAATGGCCTAATCACCAATAAGAATGGAGAAGAGGGAAACAAGAAGGGGCATCTTTATGCAATATGAAATACAACCAATATTCTCCTAAAACATTGGTCAGTCAGCTTTCTCTTAGAAGCAAGGGGAGTGCAAAGAATTAATTGTTATTTGAGGTTTTTATGCCTCGGCGTGCACTGGCCTGGGGCTCTGCAAACTGCACGGTGCTCCACCCTCTGGTTGTAGCCGTTGCCAGGGCGCTGGCACCTCACGTCATCACCACTCACCGATGCCTACATGGGCCTGGCAAAATTATAATGATTGGAAGCCTAGTGAGGGCAGTCATGTGACTGTCAGAGTAGCCAGACAATTGGTTGGGGGCTGTGTGGGGTTTCGGGGAACGGGGAGAAGTCGCCATTCTAGCTGGAAGCTGGAAGGCGACAGGAGCAGGGCTGTATATTCTCAGCTGATTCCTAGTCAGTGGTATTTTTTCAGGTTGTATAATTTCCCTTTTCCCATTTTATTTCCTTTCCCTTGATCCTACTGATCCTGTTTGTGTTGGTTTTTTTTTTTAAGTTCATTCTTGTTAAAATAAATCCTGTTCTGTTTTGAGGGAGGCTTCCGGTCTCCTTCCTTGCCCCAATATTGCGGCGAGCCGCTTAGCTAACACTCCCCAATTAAAAATTGGTCCCCACAGGTGGGTGCCACATCCATGTGTCATCAGGTTTCAGGGCATATTTCAGAGCTGAGCACCAGGTCATCAGACATAAGCAATCAATCAGCAAACCAAGAAGTAATAGCTCACTCCCCAAGTTAGCACTGGCATGTTAGGAGTAGCCTAAAGATGCGCAGAGTTGAAATGTCTTGCAAGTTGTTCATGGGGGAGCTATACAGCATTCCTCCCATCCCAGAATACACCTCCCCTTTTGTAGGATTCTTCACTTCTGACCCGTGATTTCACTGGTCTAAAGGAACTCAGTGAGGAATCAATCTCCCTTGACCAATAAGGATCCAAATGTAACTCCTGGAAAGTCACCTGGGGCACTGAGAGGTTACACAGACTCAAGGACATGGCCTGGCTTTGTCAGAGTCAGGACTTGAACTCAGGTCTTCCTGATGCAAATATTGCTTCTCTATGCCCTGTGCCATGCCCCATCTCACATGCCTCCATACCCTTCCAATATAGCACCAGATACAACCTAGAGTCATCCTACTTAAAACTGAAAGACCGTCTTTTGGGCTGGGGGGAGGCAGCGAAGCACAGGGTGGCAAGAAGCTCAGAGATAGTAGAAGAGATGAATGAAAGGCTTCCCTGTTATTGCCACTGCTGATCTTGAAGCAGTGTCAGCAACAGCATTCCTTTGGAGGATGAGTTAGGCTAGGTGGCCTCTTGGGGCTCTTCCTGCTCTGTACCCAGGATCCTAGTGGCTGGTATTATTCCTCTTATTCTGCTGCCAGATTTTTCTCTCTTTCCTTCTTTTCAATTTTTTTTCAGTTAACAAGCATTTTTCTTTTCCTCCCACTTCCCTCCCCCCCCACCAGAAAAAAAGGGACAAGGGAAAAAAAAAAACCCTTGTAGTTAATAAGTGTTCAAGCCCAAGTATCACATCTTGCACCCTTAGTCGGGAGGTAGCTAGCACACCTTCATCGTCAGTCCTCTACAATTACAACTGATCGTTGCATTGACTACAGTTCTGAAATCTCTCAAAGCTGTTGATTCTGACAATGTTGTTGCTATAGTATAAATTGTTTTCCTGTTTCTGCTCACTTTACTTTGCATCAGTTCGTGTAAATCTTTCCAAGTGTCTCTGAAACCATCTGCTCCATCACTAATTGTGGTGCAATAACAATCCATCTGCTGCCAGATGTAAGGATGCATCATAGGCCCCTATCTGGCGTTACATTCAAGTAAACATCTCGGGAGCAGTTCTTGTTTGCAGGGATTGCACTGATGTCTTGTTATAAATTATATAGTTGCGACACAAATGGAAGCATGAAAAATATTTTATTGATTCAGGAAATCTTGACTTAAGGGATAATGTAAAGAGGTTTCATTGACATGATTCAGTGTTAGTCACTACCTAGGGTTTGTTTGACCTGGGTTGCACAAATCACTTAAATTCTGAACCTCAATTTCCCCATTTATAAAATAAGGGCTACATTATCTCCAGGCTTCCTGCTCTGAAAGCCGGTTGTCCTACTACCACTCCCCTGCACTTTCCAATGTTATGTGCCTTATTTAGAACGTTGGTGTCAACTGTGCGTGCCAAGGGACCCAGGGTACAAGTATTATTCACAGAATCATAGAATTTTGCCATCAGAAGGGACTTAGCTGGTACCATTAACAAATTATTGGAACCTGGAAGACAGTCCCTGGCAGACCTTTGGATAGGGGAAAGTTCACAGGAAGTAAAATGGAAGTAAAATTTCATTACATAAAAACTAATAAAATGCCTTGACCTAAACAAAATCAATGTAGCTAAAATAAGAAGGAAAGCAGATAACTAGAGAAAAATTGATAGCAAGTTTCTTTGATAAAGGTTTCACTTCTTAAATATATAGTGAACTAAGTCAGATTTGCAAAAATAAGTCAGTCCCCACTTGATAAATGGTCAAAGAATATGAATAAATAGCTTTCCAAGGATAAAATGAAAGCTATCAACAGCCGTGTGAAAAAAATGCTCTAAATCAGTAATAATTAGAAAAATGCAAATTAAAACAGCTCCAAGCTTCCACCTCACAGTCATCAGATTGGCTCTTTAGTACCTGAACAAGAATCCCTGACACCTCCAGCGGTAGGAAGCTTACCACTTCCTTAAGCATCACCCTTTCCACTTTGGAATATCTGTATTAATGAGAAAATTTTTCCTGATACCAAGCCTAAATTTACTTCTTGGTAATATCCACCAGTTCCCTGGCCTTATTGTCTGCAGCTAAGCAGAACAAATCTGATTCTTCTCCCTGACAACCTGTCAAATACTGGGAAGTGGCGATCCGATTCTGCTGAGATCTTCTTTTCTCTGGAGCAAACATGCCCCGTTCCTTCAACCCGTGCCCACAGGGCCTGATCTCAAAGTGCGTCCCTCTCCTACTTCCCTTCATCTGGGGGTTCTCCAGATTATTAGTGTCGTGTGATGGCCACATGACACCCAGACCTGAACCCAGCACTGCAGGTAGCATCTGATGCGGGCAGGGCACCACAGTACTCTCGCTACCTTCTCCTCTACACTGGGGTTATTGCAGGCAGCCAGTGTCTGAAGCCAACGTTGTTGACTTCCTTGGAGTTGCCGTCTCTGATGCTCCAGAGGAGTTCTGGGTAATAAAATTTCATTCAGCTCAGCAAACAGGAAGTGCCTGCTTTTGAAAAGGGATGGTGTTAAATGTAAGAGATGCAAAGCTTTTTCTCTTCTTAAACGAAGCCATTCCACGCCTCAGTGACCCTCTCCTGGGGGAATCCCAGATATTCCTAGGGTGGTTCCATGGAAAAAACCCTGAATCTGAAGTGAGCAAACCTAAGCTTGAATCTTGGTGGTGCTTCTTCCTACCTGCGTGAGCTTGCCCAGGTTCCTGAAACCTCTTTGAGCCAACGCTGTTTCCTCATCCTTAAAATTTGGGGACAAACTAAGTGACCTCGTCTTTTAGCTCTGTGTCTGTGATCCTGTGACTTATATTCATATCCTTCATCTAAAATATAATTCAAGACTAGAGGCCATTAATTGGTTCATCCGCAGGCATATATTAAGCCCCTACGCTGTGTCTCACGCTGTGCTGGGAGGCACAAAAGAAAAAAGCAAACAGTCCCCACTCTCAATATAGCGCTGTGGTTAGGCTCTCAGACCCGGAGACTAAATGACCTATTTACTTTCTGGGAGGACGGGCAAATCAGTTCATCTGTCTCAGCCTCAGTTTCTTGATCTGTAATATGGAGACAGTAAGACCTGTTTCTTCTTAGAATAGGCCCCTAGGGGTCTCGGTCTCTCTCTCTCTCTCTCTCTCTCTCTCTCTCTCTCTCTCTCTCTCTCTCTCTCTCTCTCTCTCTTTCTCTCTCTCTCTCTCTCTCTCTCTCTCCCATGTCAGTGAGGGTTAACTGACTTGCCCAGGGTCACACAGTTAGAAGGTGTCAGGTGTCTAAGGCTGGATTTGAACTCAGGTCCTCCTGAATCCAGGACTGGTGCTTTTATTCACTGTGCCACCTGTTTCTTCTTTACAGAGGTTTTGTCAGTTAGGCTCAGAGGAAATGATGTATGTAGAGTGCTTTGTCAGTAATTATTTCAGGGAACAAAGGAAATAAGATGATCATAGTTTAAAATGTACATAGCACTTTAAAGTTTATGAGATACCTTCCATACATCTCTTCATTTGAAGCCTGTAAGATAGGTGCTATTCTTATCCCCGTTTTATGACTGAAGAAACTGAGGCTAAGAAAGGTTGCGACTTGCCCCCAGTGATTGAGGTAGGATTTGAATTCATGTCTTCTCAACACCCATTACAGCATTCTATCTACTGTATGACATAGCGATATCTATCAAAAGATAGAGACAGTCTATCCCTAGGGACAGAGGACTCTGGGACCGTCTGAGGAAGGAGGCAGAAGGCTGTCGACTGAGGCCGAAGTCTTGTTCTGATGGTGTTGCACACATTAGGAGCAAGTACAAGGCTGGAGGAGGCGAACATTTTTGCAGTGCAAGGCATCCTACATTTTGCAGAGAGAAGGTGGTAGGAGAGAGAGCATTTACATGTGTGCACATGTGCAGACTGAGGCTGTTTTCCAAGAACCAGCCTCGCACCCTGCTCTCTAACTTGGGTTTCTTTGTAGACCTCTAGAATGACTCTTCGTCCTTGTAAGCAGACCCAAGAGTCTTGCCTCCTCTCCCTTTCTCATGCTCTCTTTCTCATCTGTGTGGCCCGCTTGGCCCCTCACAAATCATGTGCTTTCCTAACTCTTTAACTCTTAGGGATATAAGCTTCTCTTGTATCAACGTCAGCTGACCTCTGCTCCTGGGCTGTTTTCACATGAATGCAGAAACATCAAAACCTTCATCGCCAGCCCATCAGATGCCTAGAACTCACAGCACCAAGTATAAATCACCCAGAAAAGTTCTCTGCCTTTCCCTCTCGCCAGCTTCCAGAAGCCTGTGTTTCTTCATTCCTTGGCCCTCGGAGCCAGTTTTATTTCCTACACCTACACATTTGCATGTGGCTGTGCTGGAGAACCATTGGGCCCAAAGCTGCAGCACCCTGAGAGTCATTCTCCTGCTTTCCAAACACAAACGCTGCTAACCTGCAAAAATAAGCAAGGCTATTTATGCTCTTGGCATCATACCTGGCCACCCCTTGTCACTGTACAAACAACTGGATTCCATTTTCAATGGAGCTATAAATATAAAAGTTGGGGAGAGCTTATGGAGAAAAAAATCTTACGGTTATCCAGTCTAACAGCTCCCCACCATTTAATTCAGTGGTCATTGTTTAAGCACCAGCTGTGTGCACTGCTTGATGTTGTGTCAGGGATAAAAGAAGCCTGCAGTCTGAAAGAGATCTAAGGAATGCATGTGAATGTGAATAACTATAGTATAAGTTAAAGTGTGCTCAGTCCATAAGGGATGTCAGAGTGACACAGCAACTTTGAGAGATAAGGAATTAGATCTAGCTAGATGCCTATCAATTGTGACATGCTTGTAATGGAATATTGTTGTGCCAAAAGATATAATAGATGGAATTCTGAGAAGCGTGAGAAGACTTCCATGTACTGATGCAGAGTGAAGTCAGCAGATCCTAGAAAACAATATATAATAACTGCAGCAATAAAAGTGAGAATAAAAGAAAATCTGAAACTAAAAGTAATGTAATTATGATAACCAGATTGTCCCTCCAAAAGAGATGAGAAAATAGGTCCCTCCCTTCTGTGCAGAAGGAGCAGGGAGATGGCAAATGTGAACCCCTGCATATGCTATCGGACTTCATTGATATGGGATTGGTTTTGTGGAAGTACATCTCTTTACTTCTCTTTGTGTTTCTTACTCTTTGTTATAAGCCTACTGGATTGGGGATGGGGCGGGGAGGAAGGCATCTGTTCATAAATGAAGGTGATACATAAACAAAATAGATCAATGAAAACAAAATTTTTAAAAAGACAATGTTGACATCTCAGCAACTGTGAGAGTCAGGAAAAGGAAGAGATAAAGATGAAGATTGGAGGCTGGATCTTGGGAAGAATGGCAGTATACTAGTGCCCTATTTAAGATAGCAAAACTAATGGAATAATCATCACAGCTGACATTTGCCAGCCATGGTGGCAGGTGTCTGTAATCCCCACAATTAAGGGAAGCTGAGGCTGGTAAAATGGCTTGAGTTCAGGAGTTGTGAATTTCACTAGGGCAAAGCTAATCCAGTGTCCATTCTAATTCCACAGCAATATGGTGGACTCCCAGGAGAGAGGAGTAGGCTACCAGGCTAGCTCAGGTCAGAAACAGAGCAGGTCAAAGCTCCCATGTCAATCAGCAACAGAGTTGGGCCATGAGAAACCACTGTACTTTCAGCCCAGGAGAGAGAAACCCAGTATCCCCAACCTCTCTCCTATCCCCATAAAAAGGCTAATATTTATATAGTACATTCTGCCAAGAATTGACACATATTAACTCATTTTATCCTACTTAATGTAGATCCATTTGAATATAGCCCTGAATGTCCTAAAGAAGGGGTTTTTAACCATTGTTGTGTCCTGGACCCCTTTGGCTGCCTGCTAAAGCCCACGGCCCCTTCTCAGAATGATGTTTTTATTTTGTTTTTGTTTTTTTTGTTGTTTTATGTGGGGCAATGAGGGTTGAGTGACTTGCCCAGGGTCATACAGCCAGTAAGTGTCAAGTGTCTGAAGCTGGATTTGAACTCAGGTCCTCTTGAATCCAGGGCCAGTACTTTATACACTGCACCACCTAGCTGCCCTGCCAGAATAATGTTTTTAAATGCATTAAATAAAATCCATAGGCTTACAAAGGAAACTCATTATATTGAAATATTCAAATATTTTTTAAAAACCAAAAAATGTGCAGAGACCCCAGGTTAAGAATCCCTGCCTTGTCTTTTTATATGCGTGTCTTTGAGTAAATTTCCCTCCCAGTATTTCTTTCTTAGTGATACTTCAGCGTGACAGTTAAAAAGAAACAAACATGGGGCAGCTAGGTGGCACAGTGGATAAAGCACCGGCCCTGGATTCAGGAGTACCTGAGTTCAAATCCGGCCTCAGACACTTGACACTTACTAGCTGTGTGACCCTGGGCAAGTCACTTAACCCCCATTGCCCTGCAAAAAGACAAAAACAAAAACAAAAAGAAACAAACACATCAGTGACCTTAAAGCGACTACAGCCGCGCTCAGGGTTGGTCCTGGTCAGGGTTACCACAAGGTCCAAGGAGCAAAACAGCCATGTCCTTGGTCTGGTCAGAGTCTCTGGCCCAGGCTTTTAGGGAATTCATTATCACAGCTCTTCTCGTGAATTTGTTCATTAACCTCCAAAGTGCTTTGATTGTTTCTGTGGGATCTGGCTTCCTCTGCTAAATGTCTGTGATGTATTTGTGTTTCACAGGCAGTATTTCTTACCGTTTCTCCTGTTAGCTTTCCCAGAACAGACAGGTAAAGACTTGCCCCCGTACATGCACTTGCCCTAGCAGTGACTTCAGAAGCGAATGGGAAGAAAGGCCAGGTTGGTGAGGCAGATATAATTTGAAAGCATGGGTATTTTTTTTGGTTTGTTTTTGTTTTTATTTTGGGGGGCGGAGGGGCAATGAGGGTTAAGTGACTTGCCCAGGGTCACACAGCTAGTAAGTGTCAAGTGTCTGAGGCCGGATTTGAACTCAGGTCCTCCTGAATCCAGGGCTGGTGCTTTATCTACTGCACCACCTAGCTGCCCCGTGAGTATTTTTTTTTTTAATTACAGAATGCTGTTATTTAGGGTAAAGATTTAAAGATCCAGATAGTCTTTTGGCTTTTACGTTGAATTTGTGCTCACAGCTCTCACAACCCTTCAGGTGTGGAATACAGACTAAGCATTTGAAATTGCCTCCTTCTGTCCACTCATCTCTCAGCTCTCCCTTATTCTCCCTAAGTCACTCTCTTTCCATCTCTTAGGTCTGTGCCCCAGCTCTCATTCATACCTGGCATAAACTCGTGGGCATATGATGCACTTAAGTATAAGCATTTGTCCCATGATCCACTGTGGCCAACACAAAGGTGACTTTCCTTCTGGAAGCACAATGACTCACCCATCTGACTCACCAGGAGTTTCTACGGTGGCCATCATAGATTTCGCACCAGTTAAGAGATACCATCCCCAACAAGTGAGCTGCCAGGCCCTTGATTTCCTAAAGCAGAAGGCTGAGACACACTGCTCTGTAATTATTCCCAAAGGTCGCCCAGCCCAGTGCCCTCCAAGCTCAGCACCCTGACTCTGAATGGCTCTGTCTTTACATCCACTTGGGTATGACAAGTCTACCTCCACCTCAATATGGCTTCCTTGGGGCTTAGGAGGAGCTGAAAGATTCTGGTAGAAAGCCATTTTAGCCTTTTTGTCTCTTCTTACAGTGACAGTTTAGGTCATATCTGAGAAGCACGTCAAAATGGCTGGCTTAGGGCGTTCTTCCTGGTTCTTCTCTGATCAAGATGGTGCTGAAGGTCACGTCATAGACCATTTTATCAAAGACCCATCCACCATGGTAGCCAGGCTGGGGTGGGTTCTGCCGAATGGCATTTGTATTCCACAGTAAGGAAAGGCCCGATGCGCTAACAAAACGCCCTTCACCTCAGGGAGGCACCTTGGCTTCAGCTCTCCATTCAGTTTCCCACTTCAGATTTACAAATCCAGGCTTAACACCAACATATACAGCTCATCCCATCTCTGCATGAGCAAGCAGAGTGTGACAGCCCAGCCTAAAGCAAATGTGCAAACCATGGGACAAATGGAAGCACATCTTGGCTCACCATCCAGGCCCCCAGCAGCCCACACGACTGGTTAGTTTGCTAACAGTGGTGTTCAGTTTGGGCCGGTGAAGATCTGGGGGCAATCCTCTGAGACCTGCTCTGTGCACAGGGTCATTCTAGAATCAAAATGCCAGGTGGAAAGAAGAAAGGCGTGAGGGAGGGAAGCAGACAGGCAAGCTGAGATTTCATCTGTATTAAGAGCATAGCATCCATCCCACAGGAGGTGTCAGTCCCGCTGGACTGTGCCTTGCTAAGGCCACATCTAGAGTATTTTACTCATTTCTGAACATTCCGTTTTAGGAAAGAGGTTAACAAGTGGATTTCTCTTGGAGCCTCAGCTTTGTCATCTGTCAAATAAGGATAAAAATTACCATGGTACCTGACTCACAAAATGGTTGTTACAAGAATCAAACGAGAGATAGTATACAACAGGCTTCACAAAACTTAGAGAACTTGGTAAATATCAGTTATTGTCATTATTATTGTGATATCTGGAATAGGTCATGAGATGACTAGATGGTGCAGTGGATAGAAAACTGAGCCTATAGTAAAGAAAATTTGAATTCAGAACCATCCTCAGACTCTTACTAGGTGTGTGACCATGGACAGTCGCTTAACCTTGTCTGCCTCGATTTCCTCATCTGTAAAGTGGGGGTGATGATAACAAGAGCATCTGTTTCTGCTTCCTAAGGTGGTAAGGATAAAATAAGGTCAACTTGTAAAGTGCTTTGCAAACCTTAAAGTGCTGAGTAAATGCCATGAGGAGCAAGAAAATGTATATATTATGTTATTTGACCGATGACTTCAGTCTTTCTTAATGTCAACTCATCAGAATTGTGTCTGTTGAGGTTGGTGTAAGGAACCTTTCCTTGGGTTGCCTCATTTGTTCCCAGGATTTGCCATTAGGGAATTCTAGACCCTTGGAATATTAAGCCTGTCAGAGGACTTGGCATCCATCTAATCTGACCCTTCCATTTTCCAGGTTGGGTCATTTAGACCTGTACTGGTTAGATGGCTAGGCCTTGGGGCACACAGTGGGTCTCTCCTGTGACTCAGGAGCTGTTTCAAATCCACATCTTTCTCATGCCTCCCCTTTCATTTCTGAACATTGGGAACTCTGGTCCCCAAAGTGCTTCCCTCACAGTGGCTGCTGAGGTCAGTAGTTCAAGGAACCATCCCCAACCCTGAGGAAAAAACTGAGACCTCACTTCTCATGTAAGACACGGAATTGGAACGCTGACAATCACTGTGGCGCCTGAGTTACATCATTTTTCAAATACAAATTGAAATAAAACTTGAACTAAAAAAAAACAAAATGCAAAATACTTTGGACATGCTACAACAGATGGTAACCCTAGAGCTGGAAGGAGCTCACGGGGGCATCTGAACCATCACTCTCATTTTATGGGAAACTGAGGCCAGGAACATTAAGTGACTTCCAAGGTCTCACAGGTCATATACATCAGGGCTAGGATTTGAACCTAGATCCTTGGACTCCAGAGTCAGTGCTCTGTCCAGTTTTATTGAGCTACCTTCTCTTCCTTCTAAGAAATCTAACAACATTTGAGAAGTGATTAAGGAACCAAAAAAATTCCAGATAAAATTTTGGAATGTTACAATCAAACTGATTTATAGTAAAAACTATTCATATTACATAAGAATTATAATAATGAAAAAGAAAGAAAAAAAGGCTCTTGTTTATAAACAAGTTAATTTAGGTGAAATCAAACTATGATACTTTCCCATTTATCTAAGAGATGTCTTTGGCAATTTAATCTTCCCAGGGTTCATTAAATCCTGATTTTGTGTTGGGGGGTGAGTCCTCAGAAGTAAACCCCTTTCTCATTAGCTGACAGTCTGTGTGAGGACAATGAACCAAAGCTACTCTGTGGTTGAGAATGGTTGAGAATAAAAGGCTCCACACAAACATATCTATTTGATTATTAATTGAAGTTACTTAGCTTATGGCCATTAACCATGATACATTCTTTAGAAATTACCTATTAAATTAAAATACAAATTTTTTTAATCCAAGGAACACTCTTTTGCTTTTATTTTGCTTTATGGCTTGGTTTTCTGAATACCAATTGAATTGGCTAATAGCCAGTGCTTCTGTGAAGAAATCTGAGTGTTCAGGATAGAGTCTCTCGCTTCATCCTCAGGGTCGGACCATCCCGGAGAGAATTCGGGTGGGGAAGGCCTTGAGAAGCCCTTTGCTGCCCATTAATCAACCTTAACCATGACCTGTAACCCCCTCGCTCTTTTACCTTGGAGCCTTTCTGTATCAGGTATTATGTACCTGGTGGCTTTAATCTAGCACAAATGAGAAGTAGATTGGAACGGCTGAGCTCATTTTCATTTCTGATTTAAAACAAAACTTAAATCTGTCTGCAGAGGCAAAAGACTGTCATGTTTAACTAATGCCGGCAGCCCTTCTCCTCCTGCCGAGAACCATAAGGACACCCGTTAATCATGCCAGAAAGAGCCAGCCCACCCCAGTAGGACGTGCAGACGGTTCTGACACCGTATTGGGTTGTGTGGACAGAGAGGCAGCAGGGCCTCATCGTGCCCTGAACCTGGGGGATCATCAAGACCTGGCTTCACATCACATGTCTCAGAAACTTACCAGCCCCGTCAGCTTTGGGCAAGTTGCTCATTTTCTCTGTGCCTTAGTCTCCTTATCTGTAAAATGGGCACAATGAGGCAAAAAGTGCCCGCCTCATAGGGCTTCTGTGAGGCTCCAGTGAGACAGTGTTGGAACGGCGCTCTGCAAACCTCTGAACATCCATGGGTGTTATTGCCATAGCACGTCATTCTGGTAGTTACGCTGTCTGATAATCTATAGGCATCTATGAAGTACCTGCTGTCCCTGTCCTCAAGAAACTTACCATCTGATGGGAGACGCAAACAACTGTGTCGCTGTTCAGTCATGTCTGATTCTGCAACCTCATGGGTTTGCCATTTCCTTCTCCAGTGTGTCCCCATTTAACAGATAAAAAATTGAGGCAGGGGCAGCTAGGTGGTGCAGTGGATAGAGCACCGGCCCTGGAGTCAGGAGTACCTGAGTTCAAATCCGGCCTCAGACCCTTGCCACTTACTAGCTGTGTGACCCTGGGCAAGTCACTTAACCCCCATTGCCTCACTAAAAAAAAAAAAAATTGAGGCAAATACAGGCTAAGTAACTTGACCGGGGTCACACAGCTAGTAAACGTTTGAGGCAAGATTTGAACTCAGATCTTCCTGGCTCCAGATCTGGTGCTCTACCAACTGTAGCACCTAGCTGCCGCCCAAACAACAAAGAAGCTATGTACTGGATAAATTACAGGAGATATTCAACAGAGGGAAGACACTAGAATCAAGGGGGGTTCCTGTAGACGGTGAGATTTCAGCCAGAATTCCTTAAACAGAAAAGAAATCTTTCTTCTCCTTGATACTTGTTCCTCGTCTCCCACTTCGTTCTTAATGCCCAATTTATTAGACACTTCTCGCACATTTCTTTGTCTCTTTTGCAGATTCCATAAAGGTTGGCCATTTTCAGTTGACCAGTTCCTGAGTATAATCAAGAACCAGGATTGCTCCATTGGGCAAAATAAGTGTGAATTCCTAGAATGAGAGACCTCGTCTCCATTCTCTGAGCTGATAGGTTAGAAGTATTCAGTGTAGTTTCCCACACCTTTGTGTCCACGTTCTGTTGGACATAACTGAACCAGCTTGGGTGAGCACCAGGTCACTTCTGCATGCTGTGCAAGAGACTAGGGGTAGCCCTGATGAAAGAGACCAAAGCTTCCAACCAACCAGCAGCATTTATTAAGTGACTACTGTGTACCTAGCACTATCCTAGGTACTGAGGATACAAGTAGAAAGAAGGAAGCAATTTCTACTTGAAATGAGCTTACATTCTAGTGAAGGTGACTGTAAAGACATATAAAAATATATTCAACACAAAGTCCACAAATCCACATGCAGTAATTAAAATACAAGTTAATTTGGGAAGGAGGACATTAGCAGTTGGGGGAATTAGGAAAGGCTCTCATTTCAGTACACTGGGGGAAAAGCACTGCTCTCAAGTCAGAGAACCTGGGTTCAAATCTAACCTCCTGCTTCTTAAAACCTATATGACCGTGGGCAAGTAACTTAATGTCCATGGGCCTCAGTTTCTTCATATGTAAAATGAGAGGGTTTGATTAGGTGACCCCTGACGTCCCGTGTGTGTGTGTGTGTGTGTGTGTGTGTGTGTGTGTGTGTGTGTGTGTGAACTCATAAAAGAGAATTGGTCCTTTTACCAAATCTGTGCATGAAGGGATCATCGTTGTTCTTTTCAAGGTGGGCACGTTTTCACTTGGGCCGGGTGAGGTTGCTAATACTCTTTTAAAAAAAAAAAAAAAGATGTGTTCCTCCCTATGGAGTCACCATGCTGCCCTATTCAGTGTCTTTATACAGAAAGTGAACATGGTCGTATGCAAACAAGCAGATGGGACTCTTGCAGGTGTTTCTCCAAGTCTCCGGAGGCAAAGGGACAAGTCAGGCTTTCTGGGCTAACCATTTTAGGTTCAAAAGTGGTTCTTTACTAAGTGCTTTTTTGCTAGGCCCAATTTTAACCCTGAGATGCAGCCATCAAAGAAGGCTGCAAAGAGGGCATTGTTTGGGGAACCTGTCGCTCTGTCAGCCACACGGGCATTTTAAAAATAAATGCCTCAGCGGGTCCCCTTTCATGCAGGTTTTGCTGGCGCCCGTGAATTAGCCTCTCTTGAACAAATAAAGTGCTAAGTTGAAAGCTTCGCTGGGAGAGAGGCCGTCACTCTCGAGTGCTCCCAAGGGAGAAGCATCGTGGGTCTCTCTAAGACACTGTGTCAGAGCCATGCCAAAGAAACAGCATTTCTCTAGTAGGTTTTGGTTTGTGTGGGTTTTTTTTAATGTTGTTTAGAGATTTCTCGTTGAGGATGTCATGGTGCAATTTTAAAAGCGTGTGAGTTAAGTGCAAAATGTGCTGGGCTTGAGTCAAGGGTCTCCCATGTGACCGGCTGAGCCCAGACTCTGCCACGTACCTCTTAGGGGATCTTTGTGAAATCACCTCCTCTCTCTGAATCTCAGTTTCTTCATCTGTAGAATTAAGGCCCCGTCCATCTGAAGACACTGTGGTTCAGTGGAAGGAGCTCTGGCTCTGTGCTCTAAGCACCCAAGTTCAAATCCCATCCCTGACACATACTGCCTGCATGACCTTGGGCAAGTCCCTGTAAAATGAAAGGTCATTTCCATCAAGAGATCTCTAATTATTTTGTTTTGTTTTGTTTGTTTGTTTTGCGGGGCAATGAGGGTTAAGTGACTTGCCCAGGGTCACACAGCTAGTAAGTGTCAAGTTTCTGAGGCCAAATTTGAACTCAGGTCTTCCTGAATCCAGGGCCAGTGCTCTATCCACTGCTCCACCTAACTGCCCCTGATCTCTAATTATTTTAAGTCTAAATCTCTAAGTCTATAAATCACTTTGAGACACAGCATCGGGTCATGGACAGAGGTCTGGCCTTGGAGTCAGGAAAGCCTGAGGCCCAGTCTAGCCCCCAGCACATACAAGCTGTGTGACCCTCAGTGTCACAGGAGGCAGCTCTCTGAGCCAAGGGAAGATTGTCCTCACTGGTGCTAGTGAGTTCCCTAAGCAGTTGAAATGACAGGTTCAGCCCCCTGTCCCCACCCCACCCCACCCCAAAAGTCACTTTGGTGTCTAGTGACAGGATTAGGCTCCCAGAGCGGTGGACTAAGTGATCTCTAAGGTCTCTTCTGCTTTAAAGCCAGTGTCTGGGACATTTGGGGTATGGGGGCAGGGAAGGGGGGCACACTGGTCCAGTGCAAGCCCCTGTGCAGTCTGATTGGGCACAACTTTGGAAGGAGGGAGCAAGTGAGGTTCCACGTGGATCTAAGTGGTGGTGATCTACAAACCCTTGGGGGCGGCTGCTTTCTGTGGTATGATTTCATGGGCCTGGAATCCCCGCCCCCAGAAAGAGAACTGTCTCCCCCAGCCCCTGGAGAGTCATTTCTGTGTATTCAGAATTGTCTTCTCCTTTGGAACTACTTTTTTTGTTGGGGGAGGGGGGCAATGAGGGTTAAGTGACTTGCCCAGGGTCACACAGCTAGTAAGTGTCAATTTTCTGAGGTCAAATTTGAACTCAGATCTTCCTTAATCCAGTGCTGGTGCTTTATCCACCTAGCTGCCCTTGGAACTACTTTTTAAAATATAAATACACGGGGCAGCTAGATGGCGCAGTGGATAGAGTACTGGCCCTGGATTCAGGAGTACCTGAGTTCAAATCTGGCCTCAGACACTTAACACTTACTAGCTGTGTGACCTTGGGCAAGTCACTTAACCCCAATTGCCTCACTAAATTTTATATATATATATATATATATATATATATATATATATATATATAAATACACCTGAAAGGTGGAACATGCTGTCATTAACACCTTAGAATAAGCTGATTATCAGTTTTCCTTCTGGATAGAGGTGTGGAGGGGAGGGGAGAGATCAGTGGGGCAAGTCCATAGATCAGGGTTGGGGTGCCTACAAGAAGGACAGAACTGGGGGACAGACTACCTCCTGCTGCACACATGGGACTGGTGCTGGCCCTCTGACTAAACAGCCCTTAAATCAATGACAGGTGGTCTCCTTATGGGTGACTCCTGTCCCTGAACAATGCAAAGCCTACAGAGTTTGGCTGTGGCCCTCATCCCCACAGAGGCTGCCAGCTCTGGCCCTTCTTTTCCCTCTAGAGTTTTTATGGATGGAAAATTGTTCTGGAAAGTGCTCAGGTGAGAAAAGGCAAGAGTCCCAAGCTGAGGGGCTGTGGGGGTGGGCAGGGGCTTGTTAGCAGTAATCAAAGGCCTCTTTGGGACCCAGCAGTGCTTTCCCTGTCAGGCTACAGGGGCCATCTGGAGAGAAAAAAGCTGGCTTAGGCCTGAAAAAAATGGAGTTTGACTTTGTTTAGAAGAACTCTTGATGAGGAAATTCCCAACATGTGCTATTTATACCCCCCTTCCTGCTCTCCCCTGCCCCCCGCCCCAGCCTCTTTTATAATTTGAAAACTATACCCGTTCACACTGGGACAAGATGGGCTTTTGTTTTGTTGGGGTTTTTGCCAATACAGCCTTTTATGTTTTTATTGTAAACTGAGTATCTACCAACAGAAACTTCATATTCACAGTGATAGAAAGATCCTGTATAAAACCCATTAACTTCATTATTCACAGTGGGTTTTTTTTAATTCTCACGTGTATTTTAACAATATCCCCACAAAATAGCCTCTTGGGTTTTCAGTGGTACGTTACTTGCATGGTTGTAGACTGTCTAAGGAAGATCATGGGTCATCCACAGAGCCCTGGGCTCACTAGGTGAGCCCTGGGCAAGCTGAGGCAAGGCAAAGTGGGGTTAGCATCACATGTCCTACTGACCTTCGCAGAACTGATGTGAGGCTCCAGTGAGGTGATCTCTTTGTTCAGCACTGCGGCAAATCCTTCATAAATGTCGATTATTCACAACACCCATGATAGCTAACATTTATGTAGCACTTACTGTGTACCTAGCATTACACTAAGCACTTCACAATTTACTATCTCATCTGATCCTCACAACCACCCGGGCAGGGAGGTGCTATTATTATCCTCACTTTACAGATGAGGAAACTAAGGCAAACGGGTAAAATGATTTGCCGTGGGTCACACAGTCATGCGTGTCTGAGGTCAGATTTGAACTCAGGTCCTCCTGACTCCAGACTCAGCACAGATATAATTTTCTTTACTTTTTACCACTTTAGATCAGCCTCCCCATTTTTTGTTTTTCATATTTCTCATATTATAATAATATTTCATTTCATACATACCCCATGATTTCTTCAGCCATTCCCTGGTAGTTAAACATATACACTATTTGCTTCTTCTCTCCTTTGTCTGTTTCTTCCTCCTTTCCTTCTTTCCTTCTTGCTTTCCTTTTTTCTTCCTTTCTGTCTTCCTTTTTTTATTTGTTTCTTTCCTTCATTTCCCTCTTTCATTTATTCCTTCCCTATTTATTCATGAATAAATGCTGCTAAGAAAATTTTTGTACAAATAGCACCCTTTTCCCTGTCAGTAGTGTCCTTAAAGTATAGCTCCAGTAGCTATAATTAAGGTTTTTGTTGTTGTTGTTTTGGTTTGTGTTTTTAGTTGGGGGGAGGGGGGGTATGAGGGTTAAGTGACTTGCCCAGGGTCACACAGCTAGTAAGTATCAAGTATCTGAGGTCGGATTTGAACTCAGGTCCTCCTAAATCCAGGGCTGGTGCTTTATTCACTTTGCCACCTAGCTCCCTCCCCTTTTTGTTTTGTTTTGTTTTGTTTTTTATAGTTAAGTTTTAATAGCTTAAAACTTCAATAAGATTTAGTATGTACTAGTTTATCAACAGCTCCACCAATGCTGGGTTTTTTGTTTTTAATTCTTTTTGTTGATTTATTGAGCATAAATTGTGATCTAAGAGTTGCTTTAATTTGTATCTTTCTGATTGAAAAGTTTAAACAGTTTTCCAAGAAATTATTGTTCATTTTCTGCTTGTTCATTTCTCTTTCTCTTTCAAGGCATGCTCTTATCTCCTTTGAAGATATTTCTCTTGGAGAATGGATCTTACTCTTGGACAGTTGTGTGTATTTCTTTATAGCTGTTTCTCTCAATCTTTTTCTTTCCTTTTTATTCTGGATGCATTGCTTTTTGTTGCTTATCAGCATTCTGAAGAAATTTACACAGATTATTTGGGGAATTACTTCTAGGTGAAACTTTCTGTTTCACTTTCCATCCCTCCCCACCTAACCTCACTTTTTCCCACCCTGTGCTTATAAAGCTCTCACTAGGTAAATGTAGTTTTTCTCATCCCCAGCAACAAGTATCTCTAAAAGGGACTGGACTAAGGAAGTACAAAGTGGTTAGATTATTTCCAAGAAATTTCTTATCAGTGTGTTTGTACATTTGAAAATCTCAGTATTTATTCATTCCTTGTTTTATAATCCTGCACACTCTTAGATGAGGACCTGCTCTCATACTTGACTGAAAAATTTGAGGCCATTTGTTCAAAGTTCCCTCTTCTCCTCTTAGTCATCTGACATCATTCAGACTTCTTCCTCCACCACCTCTTCCTTCACCCTTATCTCACATGAAGAGGTGGCTCTTCTCCTTAGAAAGTCAATCCCTTTACTATACCCTTGATCCTTTGCCATCCCATCTTTTCCAACAGTTAACTCCATCTATCATCCTCACTTTCCCTAATCTTCACTCTCTCCCTGTCTACTGGCTCTTCTCTGTTGCTTACAAACACATTCTTGTCTTTCTCATCATTAAAAATCCCTCCCTTGATCTGTCTTAGCCCCACTAGCTCTCACCCTCTATCTCTCCTTTTGTGGCTAAACTCCATGAGAAAGTCATCTCCTCCCCTTGGTATCTCAAGCACTTTATGGTGCTTGAGTGATGATGATGGTGATGATGGTGGTGGATGAAGAAGATGATGATGATTGATGAAGATGAACCAATGTGCTAGCCAGCCTATATCCACAGCTTTCCTTTGTCTTTCAGTGTCCTCATTCTAGCTGTGTTAGCACGCTGTCATTGGGCCGTGCAGCTGCTCCTTCCCTCACCATGGGCCTTTTCTAATAATAATAACACAGTGACTGAATCCAGATGAAATGACATGTGGCATTTATTGGGATGTTTGCTGATAGCTTCTTATAGCCCCCATCTTAGTGGGAAGGACTGGACAGCAGCTCCTCTAAAAAAGATCTGAGGAGCTTAGTGGACTACAAGCTCAAACCTGGTTGACAGTGTGTTATGGCAGCTGAGAGAACTCCTCCGATCTTAGGCTGCTCTAAGGAAGACAGTGTTTAGAACTGGAGGAATGAGTGATGATCGTCCCACTGTCCTCTGCCCGGGCCAGGCTTTTCCTGCTCACTTCAGAGTGTCATGTTAAAGGATGGGCACTGACCAGATAGAGCAGGGGGTGTCAAACAAATAGCCACTTTGTTGTTGGTGATCAGCCATTGTTTCAGTTGTGTCCAACTCTTGGTGACTGTTCTTGGACCCCCTTGGCTATAAGTCTGATGAAGCCTATACACCTCTTCTCAGAATTATGTTTTTAAAGGCAAAAATAATCACAAGATTATAAAGAAAATAAAATCTATTGAAATGCAGTTTATCAAAATACTTTAAAGGAACAAATTTTTAGACCCCGCATTAAAGAACCCCAGGGTTCTTACTCATGCATATAAAAGGTTCTTCTATACAACATAACAACAAGTGGGCTCCCATCCCCTGCTTGAAAACCTCTGATGACAAGGAACTTCTCCACGTCTGCACATGTGCATCGGTTCAAAGAATGACTTCACAGTCGCTGTGTCATGAGCTGGGAAACCATGAGAAGTGTCAACTCCAAAGGATGAGTAAATAAAACCACATTCATTATTGTCCTAAGCATTTAGCACATCCCAGGAATTGTACGAAGTGCTGGAGGTACAAATACCAGCAGGCAAGACGGTCCCTGGAGGGGAGACAACGCTTACAGATGGTGAGGGAGGAATATTTCAGGCTGGGAAGTCGGGGGATGGTGATTGGATCCAGAGGGCAAATGATGACGCGTCATTTCCAGAAATGGCAGCATCGATTCCATGGCTATTTGATGGTCTAGAGCTGGAAGGAGAGAGAGGGAGCAGGGGTCACATGTACCCTAACATGGCATGGGGATGTGGGGGCCAGAAACCAAGAAAGATGCAATGAATGCTCCCCAGTCAGGATGTTGGACTTGCTGCCTTGTCCTCACAGCACCCTGTGGCATTTGGACATCAAGGAGTGAATGCTGGGAATGAATCGGAAGCAGAAAACCCAGGACCACCTGAGGCATTCAACAAGCTTGGATTTAGGGAGAGTTCTGTCCGCTCGATCGTCCGTCAGTCAGACCGGCTGGCTCACTTGTCTCGTGCCTTGGCTGCCCACCTCTTGGGCGGCACTGGTAGGTGCTTTGCCTGCAAAGGACAGCGCAGGGACTTTGCCCCTCACCCCTAAATTCCCATATCAACCTTAACATTCCAAACTTAAGTCAGAGTGAAGGGATGACCTAGATCTGAGTGTCCTCAGCTGGTGAGGTAGAAAGAGGCCTCATGTCACGGATCCCTGCAGCCACGCGTGGCCCCAGGAATCATGGGGCTCTTCTGTGCAGCATGCTGCCCTGGAAGCTCGGATTTGGCGGACGGACCTTGGAGTTTCCATCCTTGCTCTGCCTCTCTTAATGTCGCTTAATCTCTCTGGGCTCCAGCTGAACAAAGGGCTGGGCTAAGTTACTGTGAAGGCCCCTTCCACCTTCTAGCCCTATGATCTTAGGATTTTTTAGTTAGCTACATGGATAGTAGAGAGGAGGAAACAGGAAGACCTGAGTTCAAATCCAGCCTCAGACACTGGCTGAGTGACTGGGCAGAACACCACCTCTCCCACCTCAGGTTCCTTATCTGCAAAATGAGAAGAATAATATCATCTACTTCTGAGGGTTGTTGTGAGGCCTGGATGAGGTATTGTCAAGTGCCTTGTAACCCTTATGGCAAAGGATAGGTGCTGGCCATTATTGTTGTGATGACCACCTTTAGACGTAGCTAATAGTGGCTTTGACCCAAACATTCATTCCCATCTCGCTTACTGGAACCCGCATTCTAACCAGGGGAAGGAGCAGAGGGACAGCCCGAACCCTGAGACAGAATGCAAACGGACTCCAGGGAACACCCGGCATCAATGTGGGCCACACCCGGGCCACCGGGCTGTTCCAACCCCAACATTTCTATGAAGGGCAAAGAAACAGATTCCATGAACTGGGGAGAAGCATTTCCCAGCCTGGCCCCAGGCCTGGGCCCAAATTCCCAAATAGGCATCAAGGCAAAGGCAGGGCATCGCCGTTGGTACGCACCCCAGTCCTCTCCTTCCCCCCTTCCATCCACACGCATGCAAGAGAACAGTCAACAAGACTGGGACTTGCTGTTTTTTCTGGCAAAAGCTCCCAAGAGGTAGATGGAAAGCAAGCCCCAGAGAACAGAAAAAGTCACTAATAAAATAAATGTGTGTAAGACCCAAAGTCATTTAGACGGCGATGGGGACGACAGGGTTGAAGACTTTAGAAGTCTCTTTGAAGTTCATATTTTTTCACAGTGATGAGACACTGTAAATAACTTTGCCAACCATTAAGCAGATTGCCCACACACTCCTCCCTCTCCCCCCCTCATAAAAGTATGTTATTATTTTCTAGTTACATGTAGAGAGAGTTTTCAACATTTGTTTTTATAAGATTTCTAGTTCCAAATTTTTCTTCCTCTCTCCTTCTCTCTTCACCCTCCCTCACATCTCTTTTTTTCCCTCTCTCTCTACCCCCCCACCAAGTCTCTCCCTATTATTGGATCGATGTCCTATTTAATCAATTCTAGTGGCTCCCCATTAGGTCAAGTGTGAACAGAGTGCTGGACTTGAAGTCAGGAAGACCTGAGTTCAAATCTTGTCTCAGACACTCACTAGCTGTGTGACTCTGGGCAAGTTATTTTACCTCTCTTTGCCTCCATTTCCTCATTTGAAAAATCTAAATAATAATAGCACCTGCTTCCCAAGGCTGTTGTGACAAACAAACATATAAAGTCTTTTGCAGACCATAAAGTGTTCTCTTAATGCTCAATGCCTGACTCAGAGTTGTACAGAAAGGTGAGCAACGATGATTATTTCTTAAGAGGCAAGCCTCAGCTCTGAGGAGTTTGGGTACTGTTCCCTTTCTAAGAGCCGAAGAACTTGAAGAAGAAAAGCCATCGCAGAGAATCTCTTCTCCTCAGTTGACAAGCCCAGAATTTGCTGTGAAGATTATCTTCCCAGCAGGAACCAGGGCACCCGAGGGACGCAGACCCCAGGGGCATGAGCTGAGGGTTCCTTCCTATTGAGCCCTTGCCTCTGGGGCCTGCTGGCTGCAGCTGTCTGTCTCTCAAGGTCTGGATTAAAGTCTCTAGGTTGGGCAGTCTGGGGAAGGTGCTCCGCTGCCATAACCTATGGGATTTGGAAGTTTTGCTGATTACTGGGGAGATTGTTGGCAGTTCCCTTGGGATTGTTGCTTAGCAGAGTCTGGGATTACAATCCAGAAGCATCTTCTCAGCAGGACGGCACCATCTGGGCTCATTCTTCAGAGAAATCTGTTCTAATTGAATGCTTTGTATTCCAGAATTCCCGTTGATTAGGATCTTGTGTGTACAGCGTTTCTGTGGGGGCTCAAGGGACGGAGCAAAAAGCCCCTTTACTGTATTATTAAGTGTATACATTAGGCTTTCGTCTGCCCTGTAGTTTTAATTAGCATTCCCACAAATGAGTTTAGTTCCTCTTAGTCTGATCTTGGTTTTAGAACTTTGTGAAATATTTCCTTTCACTCTCAGCTTTGCTTTGGCCTTGATTCTCACTACACCTTTTCAATGGGCGTTCAACATCATCTGGCTTTGTGGTCGCTGTGCCGTCATCTTTTTTTTTCTTTTTTTTTTAACATACACATACATATAAAGGCAGTATGCATTGAAACACACACATAAACTCATGTAGATGCCTCAAAACAGATAAAATATACAAACACACAAATACACAAACTCACATGCATATAAAGATATAAATACATACATATATACATAAAACTGTGGCTGGTGAATCTTGCTAACTTAAACGTGTGCCATGATCTTTATGTATTATTGGTCCTATGATTAGAAGTCACATGAGAGTCAGGATGATGTTGGGAATAAAAAGCTGACCTCCAGGCCGGAGCGAGCTGAGTTCAGACTCTGTCTCTGACACAGAATAGCTGTGTGACGTCCCCTCCCAGAAGTCACCTAACCCCCAAGTGTTGAAACGGGCTTTCCTGCAGGGGATTCCTCAATGATGAAGTCACAGATCTAGAAACAAAATTTAATTAGAAGTCTCCTCTCCCCTGGGTCCTGTACAAATAAAGAAACCGAGCTCTGGCCTAGATAAACCTCCAGAAGAATCCCCATTTTAGCACAAGCTTCCAAAGTATTTGAGATGTCTTGGTAGGAGACCCCTCTGATGGCTCGAGCGCTTATCGCTGATTGGGTTCAAGGCAGCCCCTCACCATTGCAGGGACAAACCCACACATGGCCTCCGGTGGCTCGAGCAGCTGGCAGAACACCAAGGTGTGGGTGTCACTATCACCTTGGGATCCATGTCATTGAACCCCTCCTCTAGGCAAAGCTCCACATGTGCTCAGGGGTGATGACACCCTGTGTAAACTGATTCCCACTCACCTTAGGGACCAAATAAGAGTGACCTGAAGAAATCTGGGCTTATGCATATTGGTGCATCTTGGCTGACTGGGAGGCCAAAGTTGGTGGTTTGCTCGAGCCCATTGGGTATCCTCACAAAGTCCTATACCGATATGGTGAGCCCCTGGGAGTGGGGACCATGAGGCGACCTAACAAGGAGCCAACCAGCCCAGCTTGGAAACAGCCGGTCCCAGCTCCAGTGCCAGTCACTGATTCCACACTGGGTTAGATTAAGAGATTCGATATTAAAAAAACAACAGGGGGCAGCTATATGGTACAGTGGATAGAGCACCGGCCCTGGATTCAGGAGGACCTGAGTTCAAATCCGGCCTCAGACACTTTACACTTACTAGCTGTGTGACCCTGGGCAAGTCACTTAACCCCACTTGCCTCACAAAAACAACAACAACAACAACAACAACAACAGCAACAGCTGTCCATACCCATGGAGGGTATAAACAGGATAAAGAAAAACAAACCAACAATTCAGGAGGAGCTGGGTTAAAGCAAATGAGGCGGTTCCCATTAGACATAAGAAAACTATGAGAGATAGTTAGAGGGCAGCTGGGTGGCGCAGTGTATAAAGCACCGGCCCTGGATTCAGGAGGACCTGAGTTCAAATCTGGCCTCAGACACTTGACACTTAATAGCTGTGTGACCCTGAGCAAGTCCCTTAACCCTCATTGCCTTGCCAAAAAATAAAAAATGAAAAAACAAGGGAGGGGAGAGGGGCGGGGGGGAGAGAGAGAGAGTGCGCATGAGCAGAACAGCATCTCATTTGAAGAATGATGGGACAGGACCAGATGGCCCCCAGGGTCCTTTCCAACTCTAGGTCTAGGATCCCACTGCTTTCCCGTCCCCCTCCCCAACATGTGTATAGTGTACAAGAAGAAAACAGCGGAAGCCCTCAGAAGGCTGGTGTGGGTAGCGGGGCCCATCCCCCACCAGGCTGACCTGCTCTGTTTTCTCAAGCCTTTTCTGAACCAAGTGGATTTACTTGTTTGTTCTCCTTCTCTCAAATTCAGTATTTGGAAAAGAACAGTATTCCCCCACGTCACATACCTCTGTGGCCCTCACCTTAAAATAAGGGTTTGTTGCCCGTATTCCTAATTGAAGGGAATGCTAAATTTCAGGTAGCAGTAAGTGAAGATGGAGGTGTTTTTCATTCCCAGCCAAAGTTAAGACCTGAGGTGGATCTGGGGCTTAGCAGAACAATTCCTGACACAGACTAGGCACTTAATAAGTGTCGATTGATTGGTCTCGCCCATTCTTTTTGGGCCCATTTCTCAACAAACCCCCCAAATCCTCCACCTTTTTTTTTTTAGAATTTTCCCCATTACATGTAAAAAACAACATTTTTTTCACAATTATTTTTAAAACTTTGTGTTCCAAATTTTCTTCCTCCCTAAGAAATCAAGCAACTCAGTATGTCATACATGTGCAGTCATACAAAACATCTTCACATTAGTCAGGTTATGAAAGAAAATAGACAAAATAACTTTAGAAGGAGGAACTAACAAATAAAATTATACTTCGGTCTGTATTCAGATACCATCAATTCTTTCTCTGTTGATGGTTTGCATTTTTCATACATCCTTCTGATAGACAGCATCCTGCTCATCATTTCTTTCACAGTTACTATTGCTAACTGTATTACCTTCCATCCTATTCCTTCCCCTTGATATTTATTCTATTTTCTATTTTCTTTCACCCTATCCCTCCTCAAAAGTGTTTTGCTTTTTACTGCCCCCTCCTCCAATCTGCCCTCCCTTCCTTCACCTCTCCCCCACCTTATCCCCTTCCCCTCCCACTTTCCCTCTGGGCAAAGTATATTACTATACCCAGTTAAGTGTGTATGTTATTCCCTCTTTGAGCCAATTCTGATGAGAGTAAGGCTTACTCACTCCCCCCACTCCTTCCCCCACTTCTGTATTGGATCTAGAGCCCTGGACTTGGAATCAAGAAGACCTGTGTTCAAGTCCTATGCCTCAGCCCCAGTTCCTTTATCTGTGAACTGGGGATGATAACAGCATCTACCTCCCAGGGCCATTGTGAGCACTTGGCTTCAGAGACAGCATCTTCTCCTGGTTCCTCTATAAGCTTTCCTTCTCTGCCTCTTCTGCCATCTACCCTCAGCTGCCCCAGTCCTCCCTCCTCTCATCCATTTCTCAAAGCTTCTTCCTTTCTGCTCCTTCTCTCTGAACACACCAAAGGATCCCTGCTCCTCACTGCAGTCAGTGCTCTGGACCTTTGATCTTTTTCTCTCCTGCCTTCTCCATACACTCTCTCTCTCCCTCTTTCTGCTTCTCCATCTCTTCTTCCATTTTCCTCTTCCTCTCTTAAACTCAGTGATACATAGATCTCCAGTCTCTTCACCACCCGTGATGTCTTCAGATGTGCCTGCAAACAGGATTGGGGCTCCCCAATACCACTCCTACCTTTGACCCTTCTTCCCCATCTCTTTCCTCCCTTCCTTCCTCAAAAGAAGTTGTCTAAAGTTGGTGCCTCTACTTCCTCACAACATACACCCTTCCCTTCATCCCTTGTAATGTGGCTTCCCCTATGCACCAGTCTATTCAAATTACCCTCCCAGATATCAGCAGTCACCCCCTAGCTACTCCATCTCAATGCCTTTCTTCCACCCAAAAGCTCCTTGACGTTGGACAGCCCTTACTGCTTGTGGCCACTTTTCTCCAGGAGATCCCCATCCTCCTTTACCTTCAGAGGCATGAAAACATTTTATTGGTGTCTACCTGTATCACTGCCAAGACCAGAAGATTTGTGGATGCTTGTTTTTCAGTTACTCTGAAGAGAAATCAATCTAAAATTAAATCCTGTCACAGAACTCGCCAAGAACGTGGAAAATGCTGGCTTGGCGATTCAAAGCTTTGGGAACTGCTATTTCCCATGTGATAATCTTTTTGAGTTTTCTTCCTCCTAACAAGACTGAAACATTGTTTTGAGCTTTGTATTGCAGATGGAAAATCAGATGTTTGATTAGTAAATATTATATGCAAAGGCCTTTGCTAGATGTAGGAAATAAAAAGCATTTTCTTGTTAATATTTTATATAAAATTTGCTGGTTATTTGCTTGTAAAATATTTACCAGTAAGCAAGCGTGCTACATATTGTTGCCCCCGGTAAGATGTTAGCTCCTCACATTCGGTTTGGTTTCTCCAGTGCCTAATGCTGGAAGAATTCAGGAAAAGCTCTTGACTGACTCTGAGATCCCCCAAGATTCCCCAAGAATATCCACCAAGAATATAAAATGAGCATATGGGGCCTTGGATTGACATAATCAAACGTCTTTTCAGACGGGGTCGTTGCATGATTTTGTACCATGGGCTTTTTTTGATGAGGATTATTTTACACAGAGAGCACCTCAGCTGTCAGATTCTGTTTGCCGGGAAGTGTCTGAATGGAAGAGCAATTTAGGTCTCGTGAACATAGATGTTTCATTACTCTCTTTGACTTTTTGATAGATCTGTGATTTCATCGGCCTGATTCCCCATCCAATGTTTCCTAATACATACCCTAGGGAGGCGGCTGAGCACACTGGAGGGAATCCTCCTGTTCTTTCGTTTCTTGGGTGCGGGGAGGGAACCAATGTGCCACTGGACTTCACTGTCTCTCGTCTATCAGTCTCACTATTTGATCAGCTGCTTCCTTTTCCAGACACATCCTTGATGATTCAGTTCAGTTCGACAAGCAAAGAAAGATCTTCTGTGTGCCGCGTACCCCGTTAGGGTCTGGGGATACAGAGAGGAACATGAGGTGTGACCTACTCTTAAGGAGCTTGCTTGCATTCTGGGTAGAGACCACAAGTATAGGAGTTGCTGGGTCAGAGATTCAGAGATGGTTGTTTCAAGAGCAGAGGGGGCTCCTGCCAAAGGCAGTCAGGGAAGTTCTTCTGTAGGAGAGGACAACTGAGGGATGCTTGGATGGAAACTAGTTATTACCTAGAGTGGAAGTAGACATGGACATGGAGGGGGAGAGGGAATGTATTCCAGATGTGGGACACTTGTATCAGTGTTCACAGGTGAGGATGTGTGTGTACGTGTGTGTATATGCACGTTCATATGTGCATATAAATTTTTCTATATAAACTATATCTGTTCCTTTATATCTAAATCATTTATGTTCCCTTATGTAGATACATGACGTATACATTCCTTTTCTGCCATACACATACATATCTGTGTGTATATACACACACATGTATGTATGTATATATATATATATATATATATATATAATACACACATATATATGGGGAGATTAATATATTTTTAAAACCTGTCAACTTTTAGAGCATCCAGCAGTGAGATGGTTACATCCTTTATGACGTTCTCAGGAGGCAATGGATTCACCCTGTCCATGGAGGTCTTTGAGCAAAGTCTGGGTGATGACTTGAGGAGATGTAGAGGGATTCTCTGGGGTCCAGGTTAGACCAGTTGGCCTCTGAAGCCCACTGATAAATTTGGAGGTAAAGGTGGATTTTTAATGGGTTTTGGTTCTCAGGGATCATGTGTAATCCAAAGTACTCGTGTTATAGTTGTCTTAGTATTTGCTGACCATTTGTGGGAGGCAGACTTTAGAAGCCAGACTGTGCAATCTATGCCATGGGGGAGCTGGACGGGATGGTCCCTGAGGCCCCTCCCAGCTCAGGATTCCTGTCCCTGTGGCAGACGGGAGTTAGGGCCAGAGAAAGCACATGGTTTCCTCTGGGTGGAGGTACCTGACTCAGATCTTTCCATGACTTGTCAGATAGTTCCAGTGGGATCCTGGACTAGGAGGCAACGGAGAGGGTGTGTCTCGTGGCCTGCTGCCACGGCCGGGAGGAGATGTGTATGCAGGGTGTGGAGGCTGTTCAGACTTTGTGAAATCATCCTAGTGACTCCATCCAAACTGAGAGGGTGTAATTCCAGCCGCCCAGGCCACGCCCCAGGTATTGTGTGGCAGCACTAGTTGTTCCCCGGCTTCTCCTGAGTGGTGCTGAAGGGGGAGGGGAGGGCATCTGGGACAAGAGGAAGGGTCATCCAAAGACATCTGGCATTGGAGAAAGGCAAGCAAGCCCCTTGTGGATGGGTGCACTGCTGGACAGGAAGAATCCAGGCATCTAAGAAGGCCTTTGCCTTCAGAGTGTCGTAGGAAGCCTAAGGTAGAAGACAGCCAATCCCCAAGGCTCAGAGATGAAGGGCGTCACGTCAGACCCACCTGGGCTTGAGCAAGAATCTACTTGACATTATTCCCATGGAGCTCATCCAGCCTTTGCTTAAAAGACCCCCCAGTGGAGGGGACCCTGCCGCCTGCAGAGAGCTCCTTCCTCTTTGGGACAGCTCAGAATGGTAGCAAGTGGGTTTTCCTCTCCTATCTGCCCCTCTGCAACTTAACCCCAGAACTCCCAGTCCAGGCTTCAGTGCACCAGGGCTCAGCTCCCTTCCAGAATCTCCCTAAGTCTTTTCTGCCTAGACAAGGATCAGCTTCTTCCTACGAGAATCGGCCTTTGCAGACCAGCTCAGTGGTGTTTGGGCACCACACAGCTCTAAAGATGAAAATGTTGGACTTAAAATCTTTTCAGATCTTGCCAGGCACTCACTAGTTCTGTGACCCTAGGCAAGTCACATAACTTCTCTCCCTTCTCAGAGTAACTAAATGTCATAGCAGATAGAGTGTTAGATCTGGAGTGAGGAGATCCTGAGTTCAAATCTTGCTTCTGGCATTTATTAGCTGTGTGATCCCAGGCAAATCATTATTCTCTCAGCCTCAGTTTCCTCAACTGTAAAATAATAATAGCTCCTACCTTGTATGGTTGTTATGAGGATCAAATGAGGAAAATCTATTCAAAACATTTTGCCAACCATAAAATGCTATAAAAAATACTAGCAATTATTAATAGTGTCTTTAAGGGGGAGCGAGGTGGCCCAGTGGATAGAACACCAACCCTGGAGTCGGGAGGACCTGAGTTCGAATCCAGCCTCAGACACAATAGCTGTGGGACCCTGGGCAATTCACTTAACCCTGACTCCCTTAAAAAAAAGTATCTTGAGCACCTACTGTGTCCCTTCTTCTATGCACTAAGAATACCAAAAAAAAAAAAATGTTTACATCAAATATGTGAAACAGACTTTAATTTGGGAGTTATAATTGCACTAATACAAAGGGTTACCTTACCTAACCAACAGCTAGTGCTCATCTCTTGTTTGAACTGTCAGATTTTAATAATCATGCCCTCCTGAGAGAAATGCATTTCCTTGTATTTCACCTCCTCCCCCACATTTAAAGGCAGAATTAAGGTCATGCCCTGAGGATAGCAGTAAGTATGTGATTACAGCATGGTGGTACCACTGAAGAGTGTTGGATTTGAAAGTCAGAGGACCTGGGTTCAAATCTCGGCTCTACTGCTTGGTAACTGGGTGACCCTGGGCAAGTCACAACACCCAGCTCTATGCTTCAATTTCCTCATCTTGGAAGTTAAGGGGTCAAAGGAGAGAATACCTAAAGATATTCTGATCCCATCCACCACCACCACCCTGGACTATTTGGATTTCAGGAGAAGCTGCCCTATCAGAACATTTGAACAAGTGTTATAAACACCCAAAATAAGGGTGCTTAGACGTAACTCTGCTGCCTTAGCTTTAGAGGCCTCTCCAGGAGAATTCATTGCGATTTCCAGATTGCCTCCAATGGTGATTTTTTTTATCCCTAAAACTACAACCCTCAAACATTGATCTACCCTACCAATTTCTCTTCCTCCCCCCAATTTCTTCTTTAAAATATCTACTAAAAAGGAGGGAATTTGACCTTGTGAGCCTAGGTAGTCGCTGATAAATCTGTTCCCAAAGCACCAGGTACCTTCACCTTTTTTTGACAGCACAGGCTGCCCTTCATTTCATTTGTCATTTCCACCCCATTGAGCCTGTGTAAAGCTACATTTCCTCTGGCAAAACCTACCCCAGCTGTCCGGCCCCATCTCCCCTTAAATTGCGCCTCATTTCCTGACACCTCACTTCCCTGCAATAGAATGGAGGGCGGGCCCATGACAATTTCATTCCTCTGTTTTCCTTCTAGCTGACCCCCTGGTGGGGAGTATCGCCACGCAGTACATGACCAACAGAGCAGAGCACGACCGAATGGCCAGGCAGTGGACCAAGAGATACGCGACATAGGAACCTCCCGCCGCGGCTTCTGGACGGACCTCTCCGCAAGCACATTCACCAAGTGCATCAGTAGTCCTTCCCTCCTTTGTGGTCTTATTTTTATGACATTTGGAACCATTTTGTGACAATATGTCGTCCTTTCTTTCTATTATTTTTATTTTATTCCCCCTCCCCCCCTCTTTTTTTTTTCAGTTCTATTAACTTGAAAGTTGTTTCCCCTCCAAGTAGACGGGAATTTTTTTGGTTTTGGTTTGTTTTTTTGTTTGTTTGTTTTATTTCAGTGCAAAGAATGTTGGATCGGTAATAGTATAGAGCTTTGTCATGAAGCTTTGTATTCATGTGTGGTTTTTTTCCTTTTATGTGGTCTTTGGGAAAACAAAACAAATTCAGAATTATATCTCGTTTCTACTTCAATGTAGTGTTTAGGGTTAATTTTTTTGTACTGAAGTCTTTAATGGCGGGTGCATGCTACTGGGAACAAGTTTTGTATAAAGGCTTAAATTCAAGAATCACTGTGCATTACTGAGACTCTGTTTATCACCAGCCTTCTGTCTCCCACACAAAAGGCTATTGGGTTGAACAAAATAATATGTATTTTGATTTACTTAAAGTGCTTGTAAATTTCTTAGGGACCTGCCACTTTTGACTGTGGAACAGTTGATGTATACTTGTATTATGAGAGCACTCAATAAAATGCGGTGGCGGATACACGCACTCGGGTAACAGGGCCGGTTTGCTTTCTGTCAATGTATCTGCAAAAGGCCGAGCGCCTAACTCACTCACTTATGGGGTAAAATCTGTTTTGAATCTGGGAGTGCTCACGTCCTTTTACAACCCCCCTCCAAAAAATGTCTTTTGCACAAGTATCCTCTGGCACACCCATCTTTTATGCGGTAGTGGAAATGCTTAACTCCCAAAATAACCTCCCAATGAAAGGCAAGCCCTTCCCTCAGCTCCCTGTGCCCTCCTGGGCTCGTGTCTGCTCCTGAACTTAAGACAGCCACTTCCCCTCGGTTTTTTTTATTCTAGGGGAAAAAATGAGCTCACTTGGGCAGTCCCTGTGGGCTTCTGTACCCAGCGACCAGGGTGTTTCTGTACAACATTGACCTTCAGGCTAATTTTAGGCAGACCACTAGGGGAAGAGAGCTCAGTCCTACCAAGGAAATGTGTGGGTGTTTGTTGGAGTTGAGAAAACATCGAGCAACATGCTGATACCTGGGTTGTTCTTTGTGTTGCCGGGCATATTGGGAAGTCCCTGCTTCCTGTCACTGATGATTGCAGGTTCTGGGTGATGCCTCAGGGAAATGGAAGGCTGGAGTCCCAAGCCCTCGCCGCCCGCTGTGTGAGATCACAGGGCATGTCACAACTTCTCTGACCCTCAGTCCCCCCATCTCTACAATAGGCATAAATACTTGGCTTTCCTACCTCAAAGGGCTGCTTTGTGGATCTTAAAAGTCCTATAAGAATGTGAGCTATTATTATCATTATTAGCGTTCAAAAGAACTGTTAAAAGCACTACAGCTAAATCGTTGAATTTACCGGCCTAAGTTATTCATTCCTCAAAATTTGAATGTCACTTGTTTTCTGACATTTCCTTCCTAAATGGCACCAATTTTAATATCTAATATTAGAGACACATTTTTCTTCCTATTCAAAAAGGGAGTTGATGAGCATATATTTAAATATTGGAATTCCATTTTAATATGAAACGCCTGCATTGTTCTTCATGTTAAGATGCACATCTTCCATTTGTCTTATTTTTGAGGTCTCTTCTCCCCTTTGGAACACAAGGGTCTGAAAAAAGGCAGAAAGTATAATGGAGAACACAGTACGAGATTCTTCTGTTAGGATCAAGAAAAGATGTTTGCTTATGCTTCTCTGATGTCTCGGATTTCATTATAGTCGCTAGTTCCAGTTGCTATTTGTACCATTTTATAATCAAGACTCATCCTAGACCTTGGAGAGACTGTGGGTTTAGCGTTTCTTTGGTTTGAAATGCAATAAATAAGTCTGGCTTTGAATGATATTAGAGAAGCTCACAGATTCCTAGAGAATCCAGCAGAACATCCTATTGCCATTCGACCTCCTCATCTGCCGTGCCTTCAGTCTCCTATTCCCATGCCTTTGAGGAAAAAGCTCAAGCTTCAAAAGCCCGACTTTGGTTCAATTCATCAAGTATGTATTAAATACCTACTATGTGCTAGGCACATAGTAGGCATCTAGGTGACTCTGTGGATAGAGCCAGGCCTGGAGGTAAGAAGACCTGTGTCTCATACACTTATGGCCTTGGGCCTCTGTTTGCCTTGATCACTGGAGAAGGAAATGGTGAACCACTCCAGTATCTTTGCCAAGAAAACCCAATGGACATTGGGTGTGTTATGGTCCACTGGGTCACAAAGAGTCAGAAGTGACTGAACAACCAAACAACAAGTGCTGAGCCCCATACTGGAAGGCACTGAAGATACAAAGATAACAGTGAGATGTCCCCCGCCCTGCAGAGTTTCCATTCTCTTGGAAGTGAACAACATATAACCGATTTGTTGCTGCTGTTTGTCATTATTCAAGTGTTTCCAGTTATGTCCCACTCTTTGTGACCCCATTTGTGGGGTTTTTGGCAGAGATACTGGAGGGGTTTGCCTTTTCCTTCTCCAGCTTATTTTACAGATGAGGACACTGAGACAAACAGGGTGAAGTGACTTGCCCAGGGTCACCCAGCTAGTAAGTTTCTGAGGCCAGATGTGAACTCACAGACATTCTGATTGCAAGCTCAGAGCTCTATCTACTGTGCCACCTGGCCACCCCTGTAGAACAGATAGGTATATGCAACATTCATACAGCTTTTGTATTTACAAATCTTATATGAGGTGGGGACACATGATAATGCACCATCCTGTTATCAGTCAGTTATCATTTAAGTGCTTATGTGCCTAGCACCAAGAGATTTGCTCTCTTACAAATTTAATGTTTAAATTCAGTTTCTTTCTTAGGGGGTAGATGTCATCCCTCCGGATACTTTTCACATAATTCCCAAATTATATCCAATAGCCCCTGCTAGGCCCTGTTTGGGGTTTTCTTAAACACAACTGATTTAAGAATTAGTACTTCTAACAATTCCAGGGGGAAACCCAGTCCTAAGTCTCCATTTGTTTTGCTCAGAGCAATTTTAAGTTGTATGTCCATTCATGATAAGAAAAGATGATAAAATATCTCCTCTCATTTTTATGAGCTCAGCATACTTCCCAAACAAATGCACCTGAAACTCCCAACCTAGAAATTAGCTTGAGCTGTGAGCTTCCCCCCAGGGGCCCAGGGGCCCAAGAGCCCCCAGGGAAGGAAGCCTCTTAACTTGAGATGCCAGGAATCAGAGGCATTCTCTGTGAACCCTGCACTAAACTTGGGGCAGCACACTTCCAATCATCACCTAAGCAATTAAATGCAAGATGAAATGGAAATGGATTTTGTGAGGGGAGAAGAGCGGAGAGAGACAGTTTTATTTTGAAAAGCTTGACTGGTCTCACTTTTGGAGGTGAAGGAAACATTCCTACATCACACATACGGGTGATTTTGTCCCGCAACAATCTCATTGTCTTTGTTGGGCTCTTCTATGCCAAAGGCTGCCTTCCAAGGATTTTCAAGCCGTGTTAAATGAAATGTTTACACACTATCGACTCCAAGTCATCAAGAAAAAAAATAAAGTTGAAAGCATGAGATTTGGCTTCAATAATTCAATTGGATGTGTCTTCAGATTTGCAGGGGAATTGAAAATAAAATCTTCATGTTTTTCCAGTTACCCCAGATGGACATCCAATAGTAATAGTGTTCATAGGCATCGATAGAACTCATCAGGGAATGAAGTCGGCCAAGGAGCTCACATTGGATTCACTGCTTTTCTGGAATCAGTTTATCACAGGTAGCAATCAGGAGCCCCAGGCTGAGCGTGAGAGAAAAGAGATTCCAGGTCCTATCCAACCTTAGTATAAACCGAGGTAGTGTGGCTCAGTAGTCATTGTCATAACTGGCATTTACAGAGTACTTCATGGTTTGTAAAGCACTTTACACTTGACATATTCCCTCATTTTCTCCTCACAGATACCCTGGGAAGTAGTCAGTTAAACATTTATTAAGTACCTGCCACGCACCAGGTACTGTTCTAAGCACCGGGAATATAAAGAAGGACAGAAGACAGCCTCCGCTCTTAGGGGGCTCACAGGCAGATGCAGGACACAGCCGTGTATAATACAGGCTAAATGGGAGAGAATCCATAGAGGGAAGACGCTAGCGTGAAGGAAGGTGGGGAAAGGCTTCTCCAAGAAGATGGGGGAGGGGGAAGGTTTAACTGGGACTTGAAGGAAGCTAGAAAGGCCAGGAGGCAGAAATAAATGAGCAAATTCCAGGCACGGAGGACAGCTAGTGAATGACCCCAAAATCTGAAAGAACAGCAGGGAGGCCAGCGTCCCTGAATCTCAGAACCCATGGGATAAGACTGGAAATGTAGGATGCCAAAAAGTTTTGATCCTAGCAGGGATGGAGTGTATCAATTAAGAGGACGACATTGCTAGACTTTGTCCCTAGGACAGTTGGGTTAAGTGCTATAATTAACCCAATTTTATAGATAAGGAAACTGAGGCAGACAGGCTAAGTGACTTATGTAGGGCCACACAACCCAGTGTCTGGGGTTGGTTTTGAACTCGGGCCTTTCAGACCCCAGAGTCAGCCTTCTATCCATTGTGCTACTGACTCCACAGACCAGTGATTCAGCATTCAGAGATGCTGAGCATGAACTGCAACTTGCTGATTAGCTCAGGACACTTTGTTTCCTGTCTTAGATGTGCCATGTGAGTCAGTCAATAAGCATTTATTAAGCCCCTATTGTATGCCAGCATGAAGACAAATATGAGGGATGTTGTGAAGGCAGACACTGGTTCTATTTGTACTGCATGAATTAAGGTCACCTGACTTTCAGGGCCCCAAGAGGTGCTTAAGTGCTCATGGGCAGGTCATCCATGGCTCCATGGTAACTTTGGAGCTGGAAGCACCTTATAGGTCACTGGGTCCAACCCCTCTCATTGGCAGATGAGAAAATGAAGGCCAAGAGAGGTAGGTCATGGGACTGGCCTAGGACCTCATGACTTGTAAGTGTCTTGGGCAGGACTTACACCCTAGTCTCGCTGATTCCAAGTCCAATCCTCCGCTTTATCACTGTACCTCTCAGCGTCTGAATAATGACATCATGATGACCTGCACAGAGGGAAAGCTCTAGCGTTTTCCAGGTCTTGGGGAACTTCAAGGTCCTACCCTCAATGGCCTAAATTGGTTCTATGGCTGGTGTTTGGAAGCCTGGGACAAGGCCTAGCTGGCTTGAGTGTCCACAGAACTGATGGATGTTAGGTGAGCTCAGGTCTAGAAGTCTTGCAATTCAGATCTTCAGGTGAGGTCCAAACCTCACTTGGCCTCTGAAGAGTCTTCTGGATAGGTGAGCAGACCTCACCCCTTCAGGAAGGCAGGAAAGTTACCAATTATTGACTATTGATCAATGGTCAATAAACATCTATTGAGGGGCAGCTAGGTGGCGCAGTGGGTAGAGCACCAGCCTTGGAGTCAGGAGTACCTGAGTTCAAATCCAGCCTCAGACACTTGACACTTACTAGCTGTGTGACCCTGGGCAAGTCACTTAACCCCAATTGCCTCACTGAAAAAAAAAGAAAAAAAAGAAAGAAAAAGAAAACCCCAAATGGGATCACGAAGAGTCAGACCCGACTGAACAACATAGGACCAGATGTCTACAGAAAGAGGGGACCTCAAAGGTCCCCTACTTGCCCCTCATCTCATAAGATCCTGGAACCTAGGGAGGGTAAGTGATTTTCCCACAGTTACATGGGATTAGAACCCACATCCAGAGCCTTAGCTGTCCTTTCCACTGTAGTTATAGAAAAGTAAGTGAAGCTTCTAAAAAAATGAGGTCATCCCTTCCCTAGGCTTAGGCCTGTCAGGAAAGTAGGGCAAACATCTGCATGCACGTCCCCAGAACTTCTCATTTCAAGGGTATCCAGCTTGTGCCGATAAACTCTCTGAATTCATCAAAGCCAGGTCAAGACCTCATGCCCACAGCCTCCTCCTAGCCTCCGCTTTCCCCTCATCTTCTCAAATAAAAAGCAGAGCCAGAGGTCAGGATGAAAACCCAGCCGTCTATTTGAAAGCCTCATGCACTGTCAGGCCCTGACATCCCCAGAGGAATTCTTTCAAGGAGTCTTCTCCAGCAATGCAGAGGGAAAGCGAAAGGTTTTACAGCAAATCTTGGGGTTAGCAAGCCCGTGGAGCAACAGCGGATGTGAAAACCTCCTCCATCATCTATACGACAGGGCTGGTGCAGCTGGGAGCCTTGGGGGTCACATTTCCACAGCTCCGTTCTGGGGAGGAACTGCCTGGAAGGTGAGACACGGGATGAGTCATTCTCCAATCTGTTCAATCTCTATCTGGGCCCTGTTGAAAAAACAAACGTGGATAAAAGTGCCCATCCCAGGATGCTTGGACGAAGGACCTTTCTGTCCTTAGAATGGAATTTGGACTAACATGATTTCCCTACACACCTAAGGAGTCCTCGTGTGGTACAATGTAAGATCGTTGAGAGCCCCGGGGCCTCCAACAATACCTGACCGATAGTAGACTCTTCATTCACCAGGGATATCTGCATGACCTTGGACAAGTCACTTAATCTCCTCTGCCTCAAATGTAAAACAAAAGGTTGAACTCCTTGCCCCCCCCCCAGTTCCCTTCCAACACTTGTGAAATGATTTTTGGGTGAACTGACTGGAATTAGTTGTCCTAAGTGGCCACTAGGGTCCCTTCCAATTCTGAGGCTGATTCTGTCCAGTTACAGCTTATTAAAGCTGCTTGCTAGACCGCTACCAAGAACCTCTAGCAGGGCCCGGATACCATCCCTAATCCCCTGACATAAGTAGTTGCCTTTAAGCAATAGATCAGCAAGTTATTATGAACGAGGAATGACTGGGCATTTTAAAGTCAGGAAATGCAGAACATCTGCCAACTCTGAAGGACCCAGAAAAGCCCATGTGTTCCAGGTGACTGGGGATGAAATATCTGGGCACGATCAGGAATTGACAAAGCAGATGGAATGGGGGGAGGGAGCGTTCGTGTTCATAAGGATAGAGGCTTGTGGGTGTGTTTTTAATGTAAATAGTTGGGTGCTGGAGAGCGTTGGGTTACACACTGAGGGGCCCCTTTAGCATTTCTATCCCAAACCTCATAGATTTAAAGCTCGGAAGAACCTCAGAGACCACATAAGAAAATCAGGATCCACGGAGAAAGGAAGTGAGTATTCAGTGCCTGCTGCCTGTTAAGGCACTGAGCTAAGCACTTTAAAATTTCTCATCAACCCTGGAGAGAGATGCTATTCTTCTTCCCACTTTACAGATGAAGAAACTTGGGCCAAAGGTCGAGTGACTTGCCCACAGTCCCACAGCTAATAAGTATCTAAGGCCAGATTTGAACTCTGGTCTTCTTGAACCCCCGACCCCTGTCCATCCTGTTCAGGGTAATTAGCACTACAAAGTTAGTTAGTATGGGCAATGGGATTTGAGCCCAAATTCTCTCTCTAAAGGCAGGGTACTTTGCACTGCCACACTGATTCCCACAAAATGGCTGGTGGAAAAAGGTATTTTGCTGTGCCCAGCTGAACCAAAGATCAGATCATGGAATTCCCAAGCATTTATGTATCCCACTTAATATCATAGCATTGCGTGGGTTTAGTGACTAGGGAGAAGAATGTTAAAATATCAGCAGTCAAAGGGGAATCGAGGTGTTCAGGGATTAAAATGAATAGGAAAACCCACCCATCTGGTGCTGATTGGGGATCCACACCTGAAAAATCCCTCTACCAATGTCATCCAGCATCTCCTCTGTAATGTGGCTTAGTGGGGCGATTGTAAGTGATTAAATAATTCACCCAGGGCACGTGTCAGAGCCAGCACTTGACGCCCAGGCATCTCTCTATCCACTACCGGGTCCTACCCACCATCCTGGTAATCCCCCATTCTCCCAACCCAAGTTAGGCTTAATTTCTCCAGGCTTGTCCACCCTGATCTCTCTCTGGGCCCTTTGATCCACTAGTTGTTCCTGCTTCCCCCCACCCCCACCTTTTACCAAATACACCCCTTCTACCTCTTTCTACTACATCCATGATTATTCAGTACCGCAGGAGACACCACAAGTCACACTACAATAACACTGCCATTTACAGGTCGAATTCAGGTTTGTAAAGTGTTGGACACATGTTATTTCCATCAATCCTAACAACAACCCTGTGAGGTAGGTGCAATGATTATTATCCCTATTTGACAGATGAATACACCAAGGCTAGAAGTTAAGTACTTTGCCCAGGGTAACAGCTTGTGAGTGTCTGAGGAAGGATTTGAATTCGGGTCTTCCTAACTCCAAGTTCACTGTGCCACCTTAACCATCCACATCTTGGCCTTTAAGGAATTTTAATACAAATACCCTAAGTATTAGGGCATGTGCCATGTTGCTATGGAAACCTCCACTCATCCATAGAAGCATGAGCGCAAGGAGACAATGTGTCCAATGAGATGTCACAAAGTCACACCCTCAGACAGTCACACTCCCTCTCTACTTGTGTCCATTTGGTATCCACGAATGAGTGGTTCTATCTATGCAAGGGAATACACACACACACACACACACACACACACACACACACACACACACACAGCCACAAAGCATATACTCCATTGAAGGACAGATAAGCAAGGGTGGACTATACTTTGACTTTTTTCCTTTGTTCTACTGGTACATACTATGATTTCCTATAAGAAAAAGTTCAACTTTTGTTGTTCAGTCGAGTTTGACTCTTGGATGACCCCATTTGGGGGTTTCTTGGCAAAGACACTGGAGTGTTTTGCTATGTCCTTCTCCAGCTTATTTTACAGATAAGAAAACTGAAGCAAACAGGGTGAAGTGACTTGCCCAGAGTCACAAAGCTGGTAAGTGTCTGAGGCTGGATTTGAACTCAGAAAGATGCCTGTTCCTGCCCCCAGGTCTGGCACTCTATCCACTGTGCCACCTAGATACCCCAAAGGTCTACTAGCTCTCAGTCTATACCAGCTGGATAGATCAATTACCAGGATTGCTCACTGCTTTCCTGTCACAAAGATGGATCCCAATGCTCTTTGTCAATGGTGCCTCTTACCTGAATTCCAATAAAAATTCACAAGCTGATTTTTCATCCCTCACCAGGCCCCATCACAAATACAATGAAGACTTGAGCCTTCTTGAAACTTAGGCTTCGTTACATTTGGCCAAGTGAATTTACCCAGGAAAAAAAAGGAAAACAGCACTTTCCCTCTTTGTTCAATTGCACAAACGTTTACTGTTTAAAAACCTATTTAACTGGGTATGGGACTCCAGGGATGCTGCCTTCAGGAAGCTTACATTCCGCTAGGGAGGAAGGGACATGATGATGCCAGGTTAATGTGTGGTCATCTGAAAAGCAAGAGAGTAAAAACAGGAGCCAAGTAACAAAAGCATGGCACCACTGGAGGTCTGGAAGGGACCTCGGGCATGTCTAATAAGAAGCCATCGCCATCATCTTCATTACTATTCATAAAAGGAATAATGGGAATCCAGTAGAACAGCAGCAATAGGGAGCCTCTGATGGCTTTTGAGTGATCTGGTTGCCTGATAAAGTGAAATCTCATCAGCTCATTCTTCCTCTTGTTGTTTTCCCTGTGAAGGAATTTTAAAATTAATCTTTTTTAGTCACTTGGAAATGCTATATTGAAGGAGAACAGGAGTGTACAGACATTTGTAATGCATATTCTCAAGTTATTCTTAAATAATACATATGTAACCTAAATCTAATGTTGAAACATATGCACATTTATATATGTAACATATATTACACTATGTATACTGTAATTATAGTCATTTATAGTATGTTATATCATATGTGTTATGGTATACAGTACATTAATTTATAGTATATTGTTACTACAAATAAATGGTTAATAAAACTGGACTGAACATTCATGGCAGTGGGAAGTGTTGCTTTCAGTAGGAGAGTGATAAAATCAAATCTGTGCCTTAGGAAGAGATGTTCATGGGCAAGGCATTTTTACCTCTCTTTGTCTCCAGCTTCACTATCAGAAGTGTTAAATGTTGAACCCAGAGGCCTATAAAACCCCTTATGGGCCCAAACCAGATTAAAATGTAATTTGAAAATGCTTAATAGAATAAATACCATACAATACAACATAGATAATGTTAATTTGAGGCTTTCTAAGTCTGTTGGCATCATCCACTTCCATGTAACTTTGACCCCACTGCAGTATATGGTATATAAGAAGGGACATTTGCAGTTCTGGGAAAGATACATAGGAGAGGGCAAAGGCTAACGACAGAAAAATTGATTTGGGGGCTTTTGCGATTATAGTTTTTGCAGGCAGAGATTGTTTTGTTTTTATCTTTGTATCTCTAGTGTCTATCACACTGCTTAACACATAGTATTCACATCACGAATAGCTGTTGATTGATAGCTACTCTAAGAGGTGGTTTCTTCATATCCCCAGCACTTAACACAATGTCTGGAACATAGTAAGTGCTTGTTGAGGAAGAGGAAGAGGAAGGCTTAAAATTGAGTAGAAGCATTGTTAGCAGAAAGGAGGACAGATTGAGTCGCTGCAGGGAAAGGATTTTCAGAACCTGGCAATTGATTGAGTGTGGAGGTTTATAGAAAGGGAAGAGCCAAAACAGATTTGGGGAGTTTGCTGTGGGCGATGGGGCAGATGCATTGTTGAAGGAAGAAGGAGTAGATTTTAAAGGGTTGAAACAGAGGAGTTCGTTTTTACTGTGTTTCAGGTGCTATCGAGACAGCCTACTTGGAGCTATCCAGCAAGTAATTGGAAATGTGAGATTGGAGCTCTCACTCCTCAGAGATCAAGGCTAACGATATAGATTTGAGAGCAGTCCAGAGTTGGAGTTGATTGAAGCCATGGGAGTGGATGAGGTCTCCAGAGGAGAAAAAGTAGAGAATTAAGAGGGCCAAGGGCAAAGCCTTGAGGCATGCCCACCTGTAGAGAGGATCAAAGAGGGAGGGGCGGGATAGGAGAACAGTGAAAATGTTACATCCCTAAACCCCAAGGAAGAAGAGATGATATCCAGGAAGTCAACAGCTCTGTAAGCTATAAGCAAACAAGGAAGGTGCTAACTGGGCGGGGAGGGGAACAACACTGGCTTTGGCAATAAGGAAATCATTACCCTGGAAAAACTGGATTCAATATAGTATAGGAGATAGAAACCAGATTGGAAGGGACTGAGGAATTACTGAAGATCATTCATTCTAGTCGTTTGGCCGGGAATGGAAGGAGAGAGGTGCAATAATATATTGAAGATGAAGCAAGGTCAAAGGAAGATTAGTATCGGATAAAGGAGACTTGGGTATGCTTCTAGGCAGAGAGGGAGGAGCTGCATGTTAGAAAGGGGATTATGGGATCATAGACCTGATTGAATTCAATACCCGCCTTTTACAAAGGAGAAAATGGGGGCAACTAGGTGGCGCAGAGAATAGAGCACCGGCCCTGGAGTCAGGAGTACCTGAGTTCAAATCCGGCCTCAGACACTTAACACTTACTAGCTGTGTGACCCTGGGCAAGTCACTTAACCCCAATTGCCTCACTAAAAAAAAAATAATTAAAAAAAAATCAATCACAAAGGAGAAAATGGAATCCTGGAGAGTTTTATGGAGTAAGGGGAATGGGCGGTGAGGAATGGGGAAAAGGGTAGAAGTGGAGGAATTAGTCTTGGCAAGATGGTGGTCTACTTCATCTTTTGAGCCTAAAGGGATGTGTAAAGACAGACAGATTTGGAGATGGATAAAAAGAGAGGAAAAGGTTTTAAAAGACTGCTGTAGGGAAGGCAATAAGAAACCAGAAAGAGATAAACATTTGCATAGTATATGTTTAAGCGAGTGAAAACCAGTCTTAATATGAGCCCATGCCAAACATGATTTGAAATCTGAATCTGCTGCTAAAAAATAAATCATAAGATGGAACTCTCCCAAATCAGTAGCAGCAGTTAGTAGTCATATAATGATAATGTCAATAATAAAAAGCTATTTGTATAGTATTTGATGGCTTGGAAAATGCTTTTTTTGTCTTATTGACATTTTATTTTTACATTGCAAATATTTCCAGATTACACCCCCCACACACTCCATGAGAGGTCTCATAATGGAGTTGGTTGGTTGCTGTACTTCCTAATTGAAGAAGACCAAAAGGACATCACTATGTAGGGGTCAATGTACAGTGTATCTGACTAGGGGTGATCAGACTGCTATGAGCTCAGAAGGCTCTACCACAGGTTGGGCACGAATAGTCCATATGAATGTTTGGAACAGAGATATATCTAAATTTGTGTATCTTACATTTTTTTATATAAAGCATCCTTTTGATGACAAGAGACAGTGAAAGTGGTCTACCAAAATGGTAGCTAGCCCACCTAAAGGGAATTTATACGCCTTGGATGAGGAGGCCTGAATGGATTGTAAACTGCATCTTTCAAGGGAACCCCCACATTGGTGCACGCAGGAGTCCACTTGAGTATTTGGGGATGTCTCTGAGATTTGGTCGCCTGTAAAACACCTAGATGGTTATCATACCTACCTGAGCAGAACCCACTGCCTTCCATTATTTTTAGGCAATTCCTGTTTGGGATTATCCATACTACTGCCCTCCTCCATGAGGATCGAGGAGTGAACGTTGAATATAGCTAGCAAAAGAAGGGACTGACACTGATGACCACGAAGGGAAGATGTTTGTGACTGGAAATCACATTTTCATGCAAGGATGACTCTGTACGTAACAAGGTTCTCCCTACTTTCTATTCCTAGATGGTGATTTAACTTGCTGAAGATGACGTCTCTCAAGCATCAGAGCATTTGTTACTTAGAATGGAAACATCCCTACTGCAAAAGTCCCTGTTTACAAAGGTGCTTTACATTCTTTGGAGATGGAGTGTGTAGAATGTCCATTAGCTATCCTTCCTTCTCATTAGGTAGTTTTTTCTGGTCATGCATTTCTTCCATAACAACCTTAAGGCCAGCATAATCCCTCATTTGCAATGCAATGTAGGCTGCTCACATTCACTGTGCACCCCCCTATTGCCTTTATGATAAGCCTCAATTTCAGATTCATTGAAGACCATCACCATGACTTGTGGCCACATAAGTGTCACTGATAGGGTAGTGTTGGTACAAAGGTGGGCTTTTTTTTTTTCAGGGAGAAAGTTGAAGTCAACAAAAAGAATTTCACAACCTAAAAAGACAATGTCTAAAAAATTAACCAGAGAGCAAATTTGTTGAATCCTTCTAATCATAGACAAAATGGTATATTTCGAATCCACTATTAAATATGTATTCATCCAGCATAGATTTTTTTGGAGAAACCCAAGTAAAATGAAAATATTACATTTTTTTTCATCCTCGCAATTCACTTGAGATCTCCCCAGGAAGAAAAAAAGCTGGGTTTCCCTATGATACCCATTCAGTGCATAGAAGGGGGAGATGGAAAACTATTGCATGGCTTGGGAATAAAGGCCAGGTGAATTTCATCACACCAAACTATGGAATAGTAATCTGGAAACACCCTATCGAGTAAAATGGGTCTGTTGCTAAGTAGAATAATAACATTAAATATTTTTTGGAGAAGTATTGAGTAACTTGGTGTCATGGAGATGACATATTATAAAATAGCAGGCAGAATGTTTGTGTTAACTATTGTTTTGTTTTTGTCTTTTAAACAAAAAGTTTTTTGTAGGATGACATTTATAAGCTCTGTATTCCAAGCATGACGGGCATTAATCATCTTTCATAATCTTCCAGACTTCTGCCACAAGTAGGGCTGGACCAGAAAGGGAGTAAAGGCATAGAAACAACAAGCTCTCTTCCAGCTGCCCAGCTCCAGTTCCATCTTGCAGAGTCTTCACCTGCATCCGATGTGTACCATCAGCAACTTGTCAGCCACCAAACTACAAATCTGTCTAGGTCTTCTTGGGATGGTTTAAACAACTCTGGATGTATACCTGACTCATCCAATGAAAGATGGATAGGCAGCTGGCCAGCACAGTAAATAGACTGTGGGATTTGAACCTGAGTTCAAACCGTACCTCAGACTCTTATTAGCCGCAATTTCCTCATTCATAAAATAGGGACAATGATAGCCCCTTGCTCCCATGACTCTCATAACGATTGAATGAAATAACATGCAAGGCACTATAGAAATGCTGGAAGACTTGGTTTCCAATCTCACTTTTGATACTTAATAGCTACATATCCATGGGCAAGTCACTTAACCTCCTTGTCCTTCCGGCAACTCTCTAAGACCCTGAGTTACAGATGATGATGTTGCTCATTCATCTCAGTCATATCCAACTCTTCATGACCCCATTTGTGGTTTTCTTGGCAAAGATACCGGAGTGGCTTGCCATTTCCTTCTCCAACTCATTTTACAGATGAGGAAACTGCTGCAAACTGGGGCAAGTACCTTGCCAGGGTTAGCTAGTAAGTGTTTGAGGTCAAATTTGAACTCAGATCTTCCTGACTCCAGGCCTTGAACTCTATCCACTGCACCACCTAGCTGCCCAAAAGATCTAAATGAAGTACAGTATAAATCAGTGATTGCCCTGGAAGCTCTCACACCAACAAAATCACAGAGCCTAGTTGTCATGGTGTAAGTTCTTCAATAAACACATTTTCAGATTGCATGAGAAACTATATTGAAAGAGAAGCATACAAATGGTGTGAAACTGATAATCACATAAATTATAGAAATCAAAGATAATTGTTCTTTCTTACTGACTAATTTTTTTAAACTTTCTAGTTCAGAGATTGACTGTAAGGTTGGGTGCCTCAGAAATGAGCCACAACCCACCCGTTTCCTCAATGCCTGTGAATCATTACCTAGAAGAGGCAGGAAAATGCTTCCAAGTATTCCCCAAGTCTGCTGGGATGCTCTTTGGGCTCACAATTGATGAGAATTCAAAAAAGGAAGGCAATATCCCATATGGATTCTCTTGTGTGCTACTCCCATATTTTTAAACTTTTCTTAACTGAGTCGATTTTATTAAACAAATTGAAGACAGTCATCGCGGTGCCTCAGAGACTTAAATTTAATTCATTTATAATGAAAATAGATCTTATAAATAAGCAAGCTTTGCTACCCACCCTTTGTTGTGAAAATGTTCAGCCTGATTCAGATTAGGCTTATTCAAAACATTTCAACTTTAATTTTAATCTTTTCAAAAGTCCCTCTTGACAGGCAATATACATCAGTATGAAGTGTGTTGGCATTCTGTAGATGCCTTCCAGGATTTGGTAGGTTTCGCAGCAGAAGAGGGCTTAGCTTTGTTCTGCTTGTCCCCAGAAAACAGAACCAACAGCACTGGGGAGAGGTTACAGAGATCAAGCCTTAGGTAGGAGGTTGGGACAAAAACTGGCTAATGGAGCTCTGCAAAAGTGGAAGAGGCTGCCTTTGCAGGGAGTGATTTCCCCATCGCAGGAAGTGTCCAAGCAGAGCCTAGAGGACTACCTGATGGGGGTTATTGCAGAGGTTTCTTTTCAGGTGTGAACTGGACACAGTGGTGGCTGAGGCTTCTTCCAACTCTGAGGCCTTAACGCCCCTGCTAAGACCAGAACCCATCTTTTCCCACGGACTTCTTGTTCAGTCATTTTTCAGTCATGCCCGACTCTTCATGACCCCATTTGGGATTTTCTTGGCAAAAACACTGGAGTGGTTTTCCATTTCCTTCTCCAGCTCATTTTCCAGATGAGGAAACTGAGGCAAATAGGGTTAAGTGACTTGCCCAGGGTCACACAGCTGGTAAGTATCAGAGGCCAGATTTGAGCTCAGAAAGAGGAATCTTCCTGACTCCAGGCAGAGTTTTCCCATGGACTCATAAACTTTCATTAATTCAATGCAGTGTACTTAATAAAACTCATGATTTGTTCTATGTTATAAGAATTTAATTTAGAGCAAGGAGATAGCTCTTCTGAAGCTAAATTTGCTCAGTGAATAAAAGGCAAGTGAAATCAACAAGCATTTACTGTGTGCTTGTCACTGGGATAAACTAAGACTGGGCAGATTTTACTTTTTACTCATCAATCAATCAAATATTTATTAATGAATTGGGGCTGTGCCAGTCACTGGGAATACAGATACAAACCTAAGACAACCCCTGACCTCACAGAGTTTACATTCCACCACTCTAGGACCACAGTGTGATGTGTGCAAACAATAACAACTCACCGTGATAGAGCTTGTTAAGGTTTGCAATGCACTTTACATACATTAACCCATTTGATTTTCATGAAAGCTCTGTGAGGTGGATACCCATTTTATAAATGTATCAATGAGGACCATGTAGTGATTATTGAAGCATTTGAGGGGAAATTGGCACCCAGACCTTCCTGGCTCTATGATCCCCCCTTGGGCCCAGGTATATGGTTACTATGATTTTCCACCCCCAAATTAATTCACTTAGGCCCTTTCACACTAACCACATCGTATCCCTCAAAAATCCATTTGTAAAAGCTTGAATATGTTACAAATAAAAGTAGTAAGGGTTTTGTGAGTTGGTTTAAAAAAAGAAGTGTCCCAGACTAACAGGAAGAAGAAAATAAAATAAATGGGCTCTTTCATAGAATGTCAGAGAGATAAGAGAAAGAGAGAGATCAGAGATAGATTATGACCTGCCGCTCTGCTTGGTTTGAAGTCCAGGGAACAGCATGCTGCTCCGAGGATAAATAGATCACCTGAAATCTCTTCATCCTGATTAACTAATTGGATGCTCAACACCTTCCATCTCCCTCAGCCTCCTCTCCTCTGATTGGAGGATGGGAGAGTAGAGCATTAAATTCTTCCCAAAGCTTTGCTTTGAGGAGGGCAGCATCAGGTCTTTCCTCACTCCCCATTTTCCATCTAAGCCTCTGCTGGGTTTGGACACCAAGGAACAGGATGCTCTCAGGCCAGGTACTCATCATGTAGCCCCCCTCCCCCCCAAAAAACAACCTTTCCAGCTTCCTTTTCTGTGTTGTTTTCCCTCATTAAATTACAGGTAAGCTCCTTGGGGGTAGGGGTTGTCTGTCTTTTTTTCTTATTGTGCCTGAGAGAGAGGTTGACAGGAGGTAAAAATGGCTAATTTCACCTAGCCCATAGTAGAGACTTAATAAATGTTTATCAAATTTAAAACTTTTAAAGTGCTTACCATATGCAATGGATTAACTGTTCAACTTGAATTCAAGATCTGTGTTCAAATCCTGATTCTTATAACCTAGTGTTTGATTTAAAAAAAAAAAAAGACTGAAGATCCTAGCTCTTGGGGAGATAACTCACTCTTTTTTTAAAAAAATATTTATTTAGTTAGTTATTTTTACATATAAGGTATTTTATTTTTTCCATTACATGTAAAGATAGTTCTCAACTTTTGTTTATACAAGCTTTACAATTTCAGATTTTTCTCCCTCCCTCCCCTCCCTCCCCCCTCCCCTAGACAACAGGTAATCTGATATAGGTTATATCTATATATCTATATACATATACATATATATATATCCATAATAACATTAATCCTATTTCTGCATTAATCCTGTTATAAGAGAAAAAATCAGGGCAGTAATGCAAAACCTCAAAATAGAAAAAAAAAAAAACAACAGCACCCAAAACAAAAGAAATAGTATGGTTCATTCAGCATCTGTACTCCACAGTTCTTTTTTTTTTCCTTGGATTTGGAGATCCTCTTCTATCATGAGCTCCCTGGAACTCTTCTGTACCATTGCATTGGTGAGAAGAATATAGTCCATCACAGTAGGTCAACACTCAATGTTGATGATACTGTGTACAATGTTCTTCTGGTTCTGCTCATCTCACTCATCATCAGTTCACGTAAGACCCTCCAGGTTTCTCTGAACTCCTCCTGCTCATCATTTCTTACAGCACAATAGTATTCCATTGATAACTCACTCTTCAACAAAAACTGTTGGGAAAACTGGCAGAAAATAGGTATAGATTAACATCTCACATTGTACACCAAGATAAGCTCAAAATGGGTACAGGATTAAGGGATGACATCATGAGCAAATTAGTGGTACATGGAAGAAATTAGCTATCAAATCTATGGCTACGAGAAGCACGTACAATGAAGTAAGAGATAGTCACAGGAGGCAAAAGGGATTTTAATTACATAAAACATAAAAGGTTTTGTACAAAAAGTGCAACAGAAGAAAAGCAAGAAATCAAGGGAAAATATTTGCATCAAGTTTATCTGATAAAGGTCTTACTTCTAAAACAGATAAAGAATGGAGTCAAATTTATGAGAAAAAGATAAGTGGTCAAAGGATATAAATAGGTGATTTCCAGAGGAAGTAATCTAAGCCATCAACAGCTATGTGGGAAAATGTTTTAAGTCAGTAATATTTAGAGATATGCATATTAAGATCAGCTGAAATGACAAAAAAAAAGAAAATGGAAAATGCTGGAGGGGATGTGGGCATGTAGATCCACTCTTGGTAGAACTGTGGACTACTCCACCTATTCTGGAAAGCAGTTTGGAACTAGGATCCCAAAGCTATTAAATTGTATGTGCTCTTTGACCCAATGACGCCATTACTGGGTCTATACCCCAGAGAAATCAAAGAAAGAGGAAAAGAGCCCCCACGTACAAAAATATTTCAAGCAGCTTTTTTTTTTTTATGGTGGAGAAGAATGGGAAGCTGAATGTCCATCAACTGGGTAATGACTGAATAAGTTCTGCTATATGAAGGGGATGCAATGCTATTGTGTCATAAGAAATAATTGAAGGGCATGGTTTCAGAAAAAACCCCAGAAGAAATGTGTGAACTGAGGCAAAGTGAGGTGAGCACCACCAAGAGAAGAATCTCTACGACAGCCGCGATATTGTAAAGATAATCGACTGTAAAGAATTTAGGAACTCTGATCATTCCGAAGGATTCATAATGAAACCTGCCACCCACCTCCAGACAGGGAGCTGTTGGACTCAGGGCAGAATGAAACATATTTTTCTTCTTTCTTTTTTATGGCTAACATGGTAATTTCTTTTGTATGACTCTAAATATCTGCAATGATTTTTTTTCTTTCCTTTTTTCTCAATGAGTGGGGCGGGGAGAGAGAAAAATCAGAATTTAAAATAAAATAAAATTGAATTAAAAAATTAAATGCCAAATTATACACATGCATACACACCCACACATTTTGCTTCTGACACTTAATAGCTCTGACTCTATGACCTTGGTCAAGTCACTAAAACTCTCTAAACCTCAGTTTCCTCATCTGTTAAATAGGGATAATAATAGTACCTTCCTCGTTACTGCAAAGATGGAATACAGAAAGCACTTTGCTAACCTTCAAGTGCTACATAAATGCTACCTATTAAGATGACTATTCGATTCTGATAGCTTCCTATCACCTCTAAGATCCAATACAATCTTCTCTGGTATTTACAGCCATTAACAACCTGGCTCACTTGTCTTTCCAGCCTGATTTTCCATTATCCCCTTTCCCACACTCTCCAGTCCAGTCAAATGGACCTTCTTGGAATTCTTCACATAGGACATTTCTTCTTTGGCCTCTTGACTTTCTTTACTCTATGCTTCATGCCTGGATTGAACAACTTCCTACAATCCTTACTTTCCTTCAAGACTCAACTCAAGTTCAGTCTCCTATAGGCAGCCCTTTCTGATACCCCCAGCTGCTCCCCCTCATTACCTTGAGTAGGAGAGCTGGTCTTTGATCAATCCCCTTCCCTAGCCCAGAAAGCCCATAATATAATTACAAGGTATTAATGGGGTGTTAAGCTCACTGTGAAAATGTGGCCACATTTGTTGATCCCTTTATGAAGTGTTAGCATCTTTCTCTGATGGAATTAAAATTAAAAGAAGCAATTTAATTGGATAAGCAAAAATGAGACAAGTTACAGAACTTGAAACAAGCCCTGGGTGAGATTAGAGTTAAGGTAAGTATAGGCTTGGAGTAGCCTGTGTAAGAGACCCCCGGGAGTTTGGAGAAGGTTTTTCTTTCTCCTGTACTCAACAACCATGTCAACTTGAAGTATATATAACTACTTGGGAGATACCCTGTGCAGCAGTTGGAGGGACAAAGTGAGCTTAAGGATCAATTAGTGAGCTGAGAGAGCTACACACTCTACAGAGGGACATGGATACCAATCGAAGGTTATTTGAGAGAGGAAACATTTTCAAGAAGTAGAGAAGGGAGCTGGCTACAGGCTCAGCAGATACTTGGCCCTGGTAAGTAAGACTTGAGGCACAGAGAAAACTGCATAAGGAAAGGCAGAATTTTTAGACCCCTGCAGGTCCAGATTTTTGAGTTATCTTGGCACATTTTTCCTTTTTTTTTTTTAATTTTCATATAAGGTATTTTATTTTTTCCGTTACATGTAAAGATAGTTCTCAACTTTTGTTTATACAAGCTTCACAATTTCAGATTTTTCTCCCTCCCTCCCCTCCCTCCCCCCTCCCCTAGACAACAGGTAATCTGATATAGGTTATATCTATATATCTATATACATATACATATATATATCCATAATAACATTAATCCTATTTCTGCATTAATCCTGTTATAAGAGAAAAAATCAGAGCAGTGATGCAAAACCTCAAAATAGAAAAAAAAAAAACAGCACCCAAAACAAAAGAAATAGTATGGTTCATTCAGCATCTGTACTCCACAGTTCTTTTTTTTTTTCCTTGGATTTGGAGATCCTCTTCTATCATGAGCTCCCTGGAACTCTTCTGTACCATTGCATTGGTGAGAAGAATATAGTCCATCACAGTAGGTCAACACTCAATGTTGATGATACTGTGTACAGTGTTCTTCTGGTTCTGCTCATCTCACTCATCATCAGTTCACGTAAGACCCTCCAGGTTTCTCTGAACTCCTCCTGCTCATCATTTCTTACAGCACAATAGTATTCCATTGTATTCATATACCACAACTTGTCCAGCCATTCCCCAATTGATGGGCACCCCCTCAACTTCCAATTCCTTGCCACCACAAAAAGAGCAGCTATAAATATTTTTGTACATGTGGGTCCCTTTCCCCCTTGCATGATTTCTTTGGGGAAAAGACCTAAAAGTGGAATTGCTGGCTCAAAGGGTATGCACAGCTTTATCGCCCTTTGGGCATAATTCCAAATTGCTCTCCAGAATGGTTGGATCAGTTCACAGCTCCACCAACAATGCATTAGTGTTCCAATTTTCCCACAGCTTCTCCAACATTTATTATCTTCCTTTTTTGTCATTTTAGCCAATCTACATTTTTCCTTTTTTAAAAAAATTGCTTTTTTTTATATGTATTGATAATCGGTCCTTTCTACCACCCCAACATTCGACAATGTTCGGAAAAGGAGAGATGGATCTGACAAGGTTACAGGCCTTAATACAAACCAGGGAAAGTGTGACTTGCCCTGAGGCCGGAGGTGGCCAAGGCACTTATTGTATTCAAGAAGTTCAAAGAGCAGCAGGGGCGAAAGAGACCGCAGGAAAGCAGTCAGATTGTACACTTTATTTCCCTGTATTCCTACTTTTAAATAGTATCTCATAAATAAACTCTGCTTTGATTATTTAGTTAGAGGCTTCTTAATCTTTAGTCTATCAGTTTGGGAGCAGTGTGGTGGAACTTTGTAAATGGCCCATATTAAATTAACGAAGTCAGATAGCCAAATAGTAAAAAGTCCCCAGTTTAGTCCTCCAGTCAGCTTCAGCCACCAAAATTAGCCCTAGTCAATTTTAAAATATTTCACACATGGAAAGTGTAACAAGACAGAGTCTCACATTGGCCATGTCCCCAAATGTCTATCTCTGCATTTGTAAATCCATGTTCTCCCTGTTAAGAGATGAAGATGACACCAAAGATAAGAGCCTTGGATACCGGGAAAATGGTGGTTCCCTGGACAGTCATAGGAAAGTAATGAAGGGGGAAAGGTTTGGCAGGAAAAGTGATGAGTTCTGTTGGGGATATGGTGTGTCGGAAACGACATCTGCATTTTGGGCTCCCTGACTTCAAATCTGACACTTGCCATGTAGCTTCTCAACAGTTCACATTTAGCAAGTGCTTTAATTTCCCCAAAGTGATTTACATACATTATGTCATTTGAGACTCGCAATAATCCTAGGAGATAGGTGAGAGCTATTAGTAATCCCTTTTTACAGATGAGAAAACTGAGGTTGAGAGGTTGTCATTTGCCCAGTCACACTGCTAGTAGTGTCTGAGACAGGATTTAAACCCAAGTCTTCCTAACTAGATGCCCAGTGGCCTATGGCAAGTAAGGGAGATGCTTACCTCAAGCATGTGAAGACTTCTTACAGTGGAATGGGCAGCCTGAGGACAAATTATTCCAACAACCCTGAAGGTGGCATAAGCAGGCACTGTTAGAGCTTGGTCAGGCATCCGAGATGCCAAATTCAACCACTGCATCCTTCGTTGTTCCCAGTCACCCAGACTTTTGTCTTGCCCCTGGATTCCAATGATTCAGGAGGAGAGAGTGAGAAAACTTTGCACAAGCCTGCCTCACTTGCATCCAATTCCTAAGCAAGTCGAGGCATCATTCACCATGACGCCATTGGTTCTCTCTGAAAACAAAGAACAAACAACAACATGCCATGATATGGTACCTTTGAAATTGGTATTTTCATAGTATGTATGGCACTAAATTAAAGAAATACCCCTGGTTCATCTCCCTTCCTTCTAGAGACTAAAAACCTGAATAATCCAGCCAACTACAAGATCCAAAGTCTAAATAATGGTAATATGAGGAGCACATGCAATAAAAATATTTCACCCTTCCACCTCCTTTCAACATCAGGAGCATCTTAATACCTCTGGGAATGAGGTAAATATTATCATTTCCTGGGAAGGAACAGTGAGTGAAGAAAGGTGGCTGGGATTTAATGTTCCAGGAATTCAGCTGGCTGAATTCAGCAAATCAGAGATGAAGATTCAAGATTCCTTGTGGCTGAGGCTATGCTACTGTGGATATGTCGAGACTTTGGCTCTCCAGAACTGATGTATCTTTGTAGATGAAAGGTGCCCCAGGTTAGAAAAACCACCACCCCAGGATGGGTGATGAAAAACAAGCCTGAAAGACGTTAGGGGTAAAGTGTCGGCCTCACATCCAAACTGGGGGTGGAGTGGAAGGAAGTCAAACAATGCATTCGTTCCTTTCTGGAGGGCTCTCATTTCAGTTTACTCTTCCAGATGTGTGGAAATTGCCATGGAACATGCTTGCTCAGGCAGCACTTGTACTGAAATTGGAATGCTACAGAGATTAGCATAGCCAAGGGCAAGGATAATACACAAATTCAAGAAGTTTTCCATATTTTTTCATCTCAATTGTGGAAAGAACCTGATTTTGTTTTCTATTTAACATATATGAGAAATTATTATAAACAAGAGAGATGCATGTGATTACTTTAAAATTTAAAAAATATATGTAAAAATTATATTAAAATAACAGTGGAAAAATGTGACAGATTTAACATGTATCAGGAACTGTTAAAAGCTGGCAAAGGTATACCCAGTCCATAATGGATAAATAGAGTATGTGAATAGAGCATTTTCAACAAAGGAAGGACAAATTGTTACTAATTAATTGATTTAAAATAAACTAATCATTACTAATAATTAAAGAAATGTAAGTTAAAACAACTTTGAGGTAGCAAGTCACAGCCATGAAATTGGCAATAATAAATAAAGGCAAAAATCTCAAATCTTAGGTGTTGGAATAGTGAAGAAGCATGCACTGCATTCACTGCATGTGGATTTGCAAGACCACATGATATTTGGGGAGAGCAGTCTGGTAGTTCACAATTAAAATTACAGAAATAGTCATTCCCTTTGGTTCAGTAATTCTATTGTTGGACATAAGCCCTGAAAGTGTTATAGAAAACAGAAAAATCGCTATCATTTCCTGGATTTTTATAATAGTATCACTTGTAATTTTAAAACGATAACCTTGGGCATCACTTAAATATCCAACTGCAAGTTGATCATTTTGGTATATGATTTTAATGGAACTCAATTAAAACCAGTAGGTGTGAAGAATAAAAAAAAATCTGGGAACACCTGTGAATGAGTGAATGAATGAATGAATGAATAAATGAGTGTGTGAGTGAATGAATGGATGAATGAATGAATGAGTGAATGAAAGAAAGCTAATCATTTTTTTTTCCTATGAGGCAATTGGGGTTAAGTGACTTGCCCAGGGTCACACAGCTAGTAAGTGTCAAGTATCTGAGGTCGGATTTGAACTCAGGTCCTCCTAAATCCAGGGCTGGTGCTTTATACACTGTGCCACCTAGCTGCCCCTAATAATTTGCTTTTGCAAAACATGATGGTAAGCACTAGGGTTACAAATACAAAAAGAAAGAATGCCTGTCTTCCTGAGGAAGCTAGATGGTACTATGGCTAGAGCTCTGTAGCTGGAGTCAAGAAGACCTGAGTTCAAATCCAGCCATAGACATTTACAAGCTCTGCAACTGTAGGCAAGTCTCTTAACCCCTGTCTGACTTAGTTTCCTCAACTGTAGGATGAGGAAAATGATAGTAACCATCTTGCAGGTTTATAAGCAGAAAATCAGATATCTATGAAGCACTTAGCACATTGTAAGCACTTAATAAATTCTTGTTTCCTTCCTCACGAAGTTCCCATCCTCACGGAAGAGATGATAATGAAAGAATGCAAAGGGAAAAATTAAATAAGATGAGAAGAATAAAGTACATGGTAACTGTAGTTGTAGAAGACAAAAAGTGAACAAGAGTGAATGGACAAAATCCAGATGGAGATTAGAGGAAATGACTGAAAATGTATGATATTTTAAGCTTGTAAACATGTCCATCTGAATTCAAATAGTTACTAAGCAAGCTTAATGAGTTGAACTGATTTTTCAACATTAAGATAATATATTTTGGGGGGTTGAGGGATATTTTTGGAGGGGGATTAGACAATAGCGATGATGTGATCTTTGTAACTTCCTGCTCCCTTTCCATCCCATTTAGATGTTTTTCCTTACACCTCTTACAACCATGGGATTTTGAGCTGAAAGGAACTTTGAAGATCCCTAGTGTAACCACTTTGTTTTACAGAGTTGGAAACTGTGTCTCAGAGACAATAATGACAAAGGCAGCTGGTAGCAGGGGTTGAATTTGAACCCTGCTTCAAATAGCCTCAGCGTTCTTCACATTCTAGCCCCATCCTCAAATCACAAACCCTCCCCCACCTTCCTAAAGAATCCCATTTCCTCTTCTTGGCTTCTCAAGGTCTGAGTTATGCAAAGGGGAGAGACAAAGGTCAGAGTTCTTTCCTGTGGAGCCCCGATGCCTGCTCATGATTACCTGCTCATTTTTTTTTTCTTAAGGTCATAAAGACACATCAAGTCTATAATCACAGAGTCTGGGCAGGCAAAGCAAAATGGGATTTAGTGAATGATTAGGACACTTAATCTGATGACTTCCCTTTTCCTGGAGGTCTGCTCTTTTCAGAGAAATGGCAGGGTGGAGGCAATTATCTGGGCCATTCATTCATTCAAACAAATAGTTTCCCAGCACCTATTAGAGGTATAGCCCAGTGGTGTCCCAAGAAGTATTAAATCACAGCATTATAGGATCTGCAAATTAGAAAGGACCTCAAGGGTCACCTGGCCCCATCCATTCCTGAGCAGGGCTTCCCAGTACAGCCCCCAACAAGTGGTCTCCCAGCCTTTGCTCAGAAGACCCTCAGTGAGGGGCAACTCCTTCCTTCCCCTCATGGCTCATTCCACGATGGGACAGCTAATTATTTAGGATGCCTGCCAGCATGATCCCTGAAGGATTTTACAATCTAACCAAAGGGGCAAGATTCATACAGGGAAAAGTAAATCCTCAGATTAGGTGCCAAGTGAGTGATTGATTCTAGTCAGTCTGTACCATGACTTCTTGGACCAGCTCGGTGGTACAGTGGATAGAGCACTGGCCCTGGAGTCAGGAGGACCTGAGTTCAAATCTTACCTCAGACACTTACTAGTTGTGTAACCTTGGACAAGTCATTTAGCCCCAATTGCCTCAAATATCCAGGGCCATTTCCAGTCATCCTGCTGTATATCTTGCCACTGGACCCAGATGGCTCTGGAGGAGAGAGTGAGGTTGGTGAACTTGCACAGTCCTCCCTCACTTGAATCCAATTCACTGAAGTCATGAAATCACCCCAATATCACGGTCCTCTTCAAATTCAAAGGACAAACAACCACCACCAGGACTTCTTATAACTTTTTCCACTGGTGACCCCTTTTTTGCCTGAGAAATTTTTACATGACCCCAGGTATATAGGGATATAAAATAATTATGCATAACCTTTTACTGTTGACAAAGTCTTTGCAACCCCCACATTCAGTTACTCTATGGAATTGTGACCCACAGTTTAAGCTAGGGTCTATACTCTGGGAGTTCCAAGTGAGAACACTATAAATCATATTAGGGAAGGAAGGAAGGAAACATTCATTAAGCATTTACTATACTTACAATATTTTTACGATTTTACAAACATTATCTGAATTGATCCTCTCAACATACTATGAGAGGGTGCAATTAATATCTCCATTTTACAGTTGAAGAAACTTAGGCAGATAACAGTTAAGTGTCATAGCCAAGGTCACACAGCTGGTAAGTGTTTGGAGTCACTCCAACTCAGACCTTGTTGAACTTGTTGACTGGGGTCATTTGAACTCAGACCTTGTTGCCTCCAGGTCCAGAGCTCTATCTGCCACACCAAAGCAGCAGGTAGAACTTGGCTTTCTCTTTGAAGGTGAGGTGAGTAGGGAGAATTTAGATGGAGATGAATGGAAGGAGAGGAGGCTTCCAAGTGGGAGGAATATCAAGAGCAAGATCACAGACGACAGAAATGCTCCTTGTTTGTTCCAAGGACACTGAATGACTCCCTCAGTTTGGTTGAAGCAAAGGCTTCAGCAATAGCAGGTAAGTTTGGAAAGGTTGGGCAGGGCAAGCTTTTAGGACTTTCAGTGCCAGAGTCCCAGGATTACAGACTTAACACTACAAAAGGAAACTTAAAGATGATTTATTCCGGTGCCCTTGGTTGTATGCAAGCAAAAACTGTGTCTCAGGGGGGAAGCAATTTGTCATACAACAAACAACAGGGTCACACAACCTGTAAATGGACCGGCTGTGACTGGAACACAGGACTTCTTACTCCAAGGCCAGTGCTCTGGGAGTTATTTTTTTAAGTTTTAAAGTAGGAAAATCATTTTTTTAAGTATGGCAGTAAATATATAGGCTATAGTGAAGTGTATGATTGAACAGTGACAGTTCAAGGCAGTGATTAATGAGAAGATAACCTACTGGGAGACTATTAACTCTGTCATCTTCAAGTCAGATAACCTTTGTGGCTCAGTTTCCTCATCTGTAAATTAGAACATCACCTGTGGCTGGGCAAAACTAAATCATAAGTGTAATGTAATTTTATTATGAGGTGAGAAATAATGACTATGATGAATTCAGAAAAAAAAGAAAGAAAAGACTTGTGTGACCCACAGTCATATATCAATGAAATCAATAAAATTTATTTGACAAAACAAGAAAGGAAGAAGGGAAGGAAGAAAGAAGGCAGAAAGGAAGGCAAGAAGGAAAGGAGAAGGGGAAAAGAGAGGGAAGGAAAGGGGAAAGGAGAAGGGAAGAGGGGCAGAAGACTGCCTTTACTACCTACTTCACAGGGTTGTTGTGAGGAAAGGATTTTGTAAAATGTCATGGTCCTGGATCTGAATGAAATGTCGAATCCCCACAAGGCAGTGGAAATGGATCCATTTCCCCTTGTGTCTTTGTATCCCCAGCATCTGCCAAAGTATGACATAGAGGAGATACTTACTAAACGTTTGGTTGATTGAATTGGATTGAAGTGTATAAGGATAGACCCGAGGGCTTCTCAGTTTAGAAAGAGAAGGCAGGAGACAGTCAACTCACTCCCTGATCATCTGGAAAGCAAGGCAGAACCAAAGTGACTTAATTTCTTTAAGTTGGTCTAAAGCTTCGACATCAGGGGTGGTTATCTTAAAGACATATATATGAAAACATCTGTGTGGGTTCGGTGTAAAAAATCATCCCTGGGGAAGACCTGATTTGTTTTTGCCCTACTCTGAAAAACTACTAGAGAAATCTGTGGACCTCAATAAATACCAGCTAACTCTGGAAGAAAGAATTTACCGGTAATCTGTGTTGTGATTGTTGTGGTTACTGAGAGATACATAGGGGGCAGCTAGGTGGCAGTGGATAGAGCACTGGCCCTGGATTCAAGAGTACCTGAGTTCAAATTCGACCTCAGACCCTTGACACTTACTAGCTGTGTGACCCTGGGCAAGTCACTTAACCCCAATTGCCTCACCAAAAAAAAAAGAGATACATAGAGCTCCAATTACTTGAGTAATTTAGCTTGTCCCACCTCCACCCCCCAAAACTTTCATTTTAATTGCCCTGATATAGGAAGGGGGGGAAATGTGGTTTTTAGCCTGAATAATCCAGATGATTGCCTCAATTCTTCTTACTCATATTGCAGCTTATTTGTTTATTTATTTGTTTATTTATTTATTTATTTATTTATTTATTTTTAAGTTGAGGTCTGCTCTGGGGGTACCAGGGTCCCTGTTTTGAGCTTCTTGTGCTGGGGTATAGCAGCTGTGTCACTGGCTTTTTACACTGAGGCCTCTATGGTGTGTGGATTTCCCCTGCCCTGGACTTCCTGTCTGAGCACACTGGGATAAGTGGGCCTAGTTGTGCCTATCCTGTGCGTGGCCCTCCAGCTGGCAATCTGCCCTCTCGGCTGGTGCAGGTGGGTTTCGTCACCCGTCCTGCTGTGACACCAGATTTTTGAGCCAGGATCCAGGGGTTTCAGTTGCTCTGCTGTGGCCCACAGCTTCCTGCTGACTTGCCCAGACCCCCTCGGTGCTGCACTGCTGCCCTGTGCTGCGCCTCCCTTTTGCCCGAGTCACCCTGACCTTTTCCTGAAGTCTTCTAAATTATCTCTGGTTGAAAGACTGTGTCTCTCTGTCTCTTCGCAAGTTCTGTAGTTTCAGAATCCCTCCAGGGGCTTGATTTAATGTCCTTTTTGAGGGAACAGAAGGAGAGCTCAGGCAGCTTGCTGATTCCTCTCCACCATCTTGGCTCTGCCCCTCCGATTGCCTCAATTCTTGAAGGTCTGTTTGGCCTATCTTTTTGGTTGTTACCAAAGTCTTGCAGCAGGAGGGGACTCAAATTAAGAATGATAAAGGCTGGGGCAGCTAGGTGGCGCAGTGGATAAAGCACCGGCCCTGGAGTCGGGAGTACCTGAGTTCAAATCCGGCCTCAGACACTTAACACTAGCTGTGTGACCCTGGGCAAGTCACTTAACCCCAATTGCCTCACTAAAAAAAAGAATGATAAAGGCTTCTTTACCAGCAAAGGAAACCAAGGCAACTTGGGGGAGGCAGTATGGTATGCAGCTAAAAGAGATGGGAGGGGGGCATCTGGGTAGTATAGTAGATAAAACACTGGCCCTGAATTCAAGAGGACCTGAGTTCAAATCCAGCCTCAGACACTTGACACTTACTAGCTGTGTGACCTCAGGAAAGTCATTTAACCCTCATTGCCCCACCTAAATAAATAACTAAATAAAAATAAGAGATCTGGGTTCTAATCCTTCTCTCACTAATCAGATATTTAGCCATGAACAAATCACAATTTGTCTGAGCCTTGGGTTCCTCATTTGTAAAACTGGGTCGGTAATACATCTGGTGTCTGCCTCACAGAGTTGTAAAGGTCATATGAAATAAAGTAGGAAAAACACCATAGAAATTCCTAAAGATTCAGTACAAAATGACAAATATACTCATGTTTTACATAATCATACATATATAACCCATATATGATTGTTTGCTTTCTCAGGGAGGAGGGAGGGGAATGAGGAAAAGAGGGATAAAAATTGGAATCCAAAACTATAAAAAAAAAAAAGATTCAGTACAAAATAGGTGAGTTTAGGGGCAGCTAGGTGGTGCAGTGGATAAAGCAATGGCCCTGCATTCAGGAGGACCTGAGTTCAAATCCAACCTCAGCCTCAGACACTTGACACTTACTAGCTGTGTGACCCTGGGCAAGTCACTTAACCCTCATTGCCCCACCCCCCAAAAAATAGGTGAGTTTATGGGGAAGAAATTCTAATGTCCACTTGCCAACTTTGAAGTGTTCTTTTCTGTCACTCATTACATTGATTATAACCAGTGCCTCAGATGTGAAGCTTTGGACTCAAATGGGTTTTTACCAGTGATAGTTTCTTTGGCTTGTGCCCCACCTGAGGTTTTTTTCCCTGAGAACTTCAGAATAGAGGGGACAGGAAGAGAATTCAGAAGGAAAAGGAAGGGAAGAGAAGAGAAAAGAAAGGAAACTGAAAGAGAAGGGAAATGGGAAGGGAACAGGAGAGATCTTTCATTTAAAAATATCAAATAGGGCCGCTAGGTGGTGCAGTGGATAAAGCACCAGCCCTGGATTCAGGAGGATCTGAGTTCAAATTTGGCCTCAGACACTTGACACTTACTAGCTGTGTGACCCTCAAGCCCCAAACAGTAAAAATAACTCTTCTTCCCTCCCTGAGTTCCACCCTCCCGAAGGATATATATTTAGTTCTCTAGATGCACAGGGCTATCTTTACTGACTCCCTACCCCAACCCCACCCCGAAAGGTGACCCAAGAGAATTCATCTCTTTCCCCAGGGTCTCCACTGTCAACATGACTCACAGTATCAATGAAAGGCTCCTTATCTGCCACCCATCCAAAAGTGACTCTTATCTTCACTTCTGATATTGCTGCAACTCTTAGCCCAGGAACTCCTTGGAGATCCATTATTGCCTTTATCTTCACCATCTCTGGGGTCACATGGTTCCCTGGAGGAGCCACTATCTATTTGGATATTTCTGTCCGGGGAAATGAGTTATGCCTGGGTACAGTCCCTTTCCTCTCTGACTTTTCTTCTTTTCTAGCTTTCTCTGGAGATCTTCCCTATACCCCCTACCCCTTAAAGGACCAATCCCAGAGGTACAACTTATGCGTATGAACTAGCTATGAATCACCAGTCACCACCAACCAATATGGCATCAGTGTCGATGGGATAATAAGTATTGAGGAAGAGGCAAAGAATTCTCATGCCCTATTAAAGAGAAAGCAGGATGCTAGTACATGGTCTCATGGCTGGGACACTTGTGTCTTCAGCCCCTATTAGAATGTAAAAACTCCTTGAGAACAAGCACAGTCTCACCTTATATTCTCTGAATCTGGCACATTGTAAGTACTTGATAAAGGCTGTTTCATTGATTCATTCATCTCCCCCTAAGTCTTCCCTTCTCCAAAGTAAACATCCTTGTTTTTGATGACATGATCTCAAAACTCTTCGCCATCCTGGGCGTCTATTCTGGATGCTCAGTCTTTTCTAAAATGTGAGCCCAGAACTGGATATGATATTGCAGATGTGGTCTGGCCAGGGCAGAGAGCACAACAAGTCTGTCTCATCTGCCTGGTCTGGACACTTTGCCTTTCTTAATGGACCTTGACATCCCACTGATTGCTCTGACTAGGCTACTGTTGACCCAGTCTGGCAAACAACCAAAGTAACTGACAGTCATTTTATAGGCTCCTTCAAGAAGGGGCAATAGCAATAGGTATTCTTTCCTGCCCAATCTTATTGAAGAAGTTATGAGTAAGGGACTAAAAGAGATATGGGGATACAGTAATTATAAGGATGGACAAATGGGCAAAAGCAGAGAGGAAAACGGTGAGGACAACACATTAATTAATTCAATTCAATTTGACAAGTTGACACAGTGGACAGAGTGCTGGACTTAGAGTCAAGAAGACCTGAGTTCCAGTCCTGCCTCAGATACTTACTAGCTATGTGACCCTGGATATGTCATTTAACCTCTGTTTCTCTCAGTTTCCTCTTTTTAAAAAGGAGAATAATTATAGCACTTACCTCCCAGGTTGTTGTGAAGCTCAAATGAAATAATATTTGTAAATCACCTTGTAGACCTTATTAACAACTGAATGGTAGCTACTACTAGCTACTATCTAGGTGGTACAGTGGATAGAGCACTGGGCTTGGAATCGGGAAGAATCATATTCAAGACTTCAAATCTGGCCTCAGACACTTACCAGCAGTGTGACCCTGAACAAGTCACTTCACCCTGTTGGCTTCTGTTTCCCCATCTGTAAAATGATCTGGAGAAGGAAATGGCAAACCACTGCAGTGTCTTTACCATGAAAACCCCAAAAGGGGTCACAAAGAGTCAGACATGACTGAAAAATGACTCAAATGAGCTATTATTAAGCATCAGCTCTTACCACTCTTCTGGGCCTCGAAGATACAAAGGTTAAAAAAACCAAAGGAAGCACCAGCCCTGGATTCAGGAGGACCTGAGTTCAAACCCGACCTCAGACACTTGACACTTACTAGCTGTGTGACCCTGGGCAAGTCACTTAACCCCGATTGCCTCACCAAAAAACAAAAAACAAAAACCAAAAAAGGAAGTATTTGAATGCAAGAAGCTTCTCCCAGAGGGATATGATAGATACACATATAGAGAGAGCTCCCACATCCAGGCTAATCTCACATTGAGGAAAGGAATGACATAAATGAATGCCCAGCCCAGGTCCCTCAGCCACTTGTTCCTAACACTTCTCTAAGGCTAATTCAAATACTAAGCTATAAAGTCTTTTGCCCAATCCAGTCCAATCCAACACACATTTACTGAATGTCTAATGCATACTCTGCACTCAGCACTGGTGACACTGAGACAAAATCGAAACATTCCCTGCCTTCAGGGAGCTGACCCACCAGGGCAGTGGTTCCCAGCATTTTTATTTCATGAATCCCTTTCAACAAAAAGGGTAATTTAACATGTTACTTGCAAAATTCTTTTGGATTTATTCATTAAATGCTTACAATAACTACAATGATAACCTTTGCCCCCCAAAGCATCATTTTAAAAGGTACATTATGTGCATAATTATATAACATAAAATTGTACCTATAATTATGAAAACTCTAAACATAAAACTATAAAATTCTAATCAAAAAATAATTATAAACATTTACATGGTATATTCTGTAAGTATTAAAAGACGCAATCTAACAAGGCCTCACATGCTATTATCTGCAAATCTTCATTTTATATGTCTTTATTTCACAAACTTTGTAAATATTTATAATGAAATAAAATTATAACTTGGAAGATGTTCAACATGCTATAATTGTTACTGTTTGTTCCTCATACTTGAAGAGGGCCGTGACTTCAGGGTGATGTCATGACTTGCACTGACTTGGATTTGAGGGAGGGAGGACTGTGCAAGGTCACCAGCCTCACTCTCTCCTCCAGAGCCATCTGGGTCCAGTGGCAAGATAGACATCAGGATGACTAGAGATGGCCCTGGATGTTTGAGATAATTGGGGTTAAGTGATTTGCCCAGGGTCACACAGCTAGTAAGTTTCTGAGGTGAGATTTGAACTCGGGTGCTCTTGACTCTAGGGCCAGTGGTCTATCTACTACGCCACCTACATACTATGATAACAGAATGGGAAAGACAACAAGCATTAATTAAGCATCTACTACATGCCAAGCATATGCTAAGTGTTTTACAAATATTATCTTAACTAAATCCTTATAGGAACCCGTGAGGTAGGTGCTAATATTATCCCATCTTATAGTTGAGGAAACAAAGGCTGAGAGGTTAAGTTACTTACCCAGGGTCACATAGGTAGGAAGTATCTAAAGTTTTGAACTCGAGTCTTCCTGACTCTGAACTTGGTGTCTTCTCTACTGCTCCAGCTAGCTGTCTCCTAATAATCATATATAAACTTAGTTCCAATGTTGGACATTTTTGCTTGAACAAAAGTTTACAAAACTTGACTAAACACCAGACATACACTTAAATCTAGTTCTATGTTGGATTTACTCCTGTATTTTTATTGAAAAAGAAAGGGGAAGCTAGGTGGCACAGTAGATAGAGCACTGGCCCTGGATTCAGGAGGACCTGAGTTCAAATCCGGCCTCAGACACTTGACACTTGCTAGCTGTGTGACCCTGGGCAAGTCACTTAACCCCCATTGCCCTGCAAAAAAAAAAAAAAAAGAAAGAAAGAAAGAAAGAAAGAAAGAAAGAAAGAAAGAAAGAAAGGAAAAGAAAAAGAAAGTGAAAAACAAAAATAAAGTGAAAATGATCATTCACACAAATATGTGCTAGAAAATGATAGGCAGATGTTACAGGCTCTCTTGCTGAGAGGTTGCAATTCATTTTTTAGTTTTTAACCCCACAATCAATTAAAATGAATAACTAGTTATATTTACTGTACTAGTGGCTGATGACAAGTATTGTATTGAATGATAAAAAGGAATGACTCTCTTCAAAAGTGACTCTTCTCTTCCATCACTGGCACACTGGCTACATTCTCTGAAATTCTGCTGGATGACTGACCAGTGTTGCCAGCCCACTTATTTGAAAATCTGCCAGACAAAGAATAGTAACATAAAGTGAAGATAAGTTTAAATCGGAAAATACCTCTAATACTGGAATGAGGGGCAAAATATGGTTTATTTCTGCAGAATGTGACAATTTGGTAGTTTCAAGATGGCAACGTAACAAAGATGCTCAGAAACTGTGGTTTTCAAACAGCTTAACGTTTGCCTTGCAAGAACACAAATATTTATAGCATCTTGATCACATGATTACACTGCTGATACAGGGGAACAGAGGGGGAAGAAGGGAGCCACTCTGGTACGTCAACCAGATAAAAATGAGGGTATACACATATATACATCTAACCATCCTTCTTTGGCAATTAGTTTTCACTCAAATGTGGAACCCATTTAGTGGATTGGAAACAATTTGATGACAGATTAAGAAACTGTAAGAACACACTGTGCTCAGTCAGAAGCACTCCAAGTTTGATATAATAGCTGTATGAACACCTAAACTGTTGTGTGTGTGATTGTGAAAGTCTGAAATTGCTGCTGAAACAAACCTGTGATGCTTTGAACATGCACAGGCTTACTGTCACAGAAGACAATATATATGTGTGTATATATGTACATGTACATGTACATGTATATGTATATGTATACACACACACAGCTAGTAGGTGTCAAGGGTCTAAGGTCAGATTTGAACTCAGGTCCTCCTGAATCCAGGACTGATGCTTTATCCACTGCGCCACCTAGTTGCCCCCAGACAATATATTTGTAATATACTTGGGCAATTGTTTGCCGCTTAAAGTGCCACCAAAGAATTTTGACATGAACCCCTTTTAGACCATTATTGCAAACTTGCTAGGTATTTGTGAACCACTAAATGAGAACCATTCCACCAGGAATATAGGTTAGAGTGAGATCTACAACCTTTACACTGAGAATGGAGAGATCATTAAAAATAAAAGAGATCTGAAAATACCTCATGGAGAAGGTAACACCTGAGAAAAACCTTAAAGAATGTCTAGGATTCAAAGAGGAATGGGGTGAGAATGGCATTCATTCCTAGGCAAGTGAGGGCAGAGACTTGAGGTGAAGTGCCCGATTTGGAAGGTAGCAAGAAGGTCAGTTGGACTGGAATGCAGAGTGTGTGAAGGGGGATAATGTAAAATAAATCTACAACAGTGGCCTAGACTGTGTTAGAGATCCGAATGTCAAGCTGAAGAGTTTGTATTTTACACTGGGGTTAATAAGGGACCACTGAAAATTCTTGAGTAGGGAAATAAATGGTCAGATTTGTGCTTTAGAATATTTATTTTGGCACATCTATGGAGGATGGATTGGAGAGGAAAGAGATTGGGAGCAAATAGTCTAAGCAGATGGACCTTGCAACAGTCCATAAAGATATTAATGTTGTGTCTCATGATTATCCCCAGCAAAAAATTTAGTCCCATAGTCATCTTGCTCAAATTTATTAGACATGTTTATAAAGACTATTTCTGACTTGTAAAGTCAGAGTGATTTTGGATGGATGTAAATATGGGGCTGACATGCTGCTGTCTTTTGCTTTTCATTCTTAAAATGATTTTTTTTCTATGAAATGTGACCAGTCACATCCTCTTTACTTACAGAAAATTTGCATAGACAGGAAATTGAATTTATTTCATTTCTGCCTCTCACCAAAAGAGAAAAAAGAAAAGAAACTCAGCTCTTGCCCTTTTATAAAGTGAATGTCATCTGTTCATAGAAGCAAGAATCAGAATTCACTGGGTAATCAGGTAACGCTGTCATAAAGTTTTATTGAATTAAGACAATCATGCCTCAGATTTATAGGTCACGTTTCTTCAGAGAACTCTGAGCATTTCCCTATAGCTAATCCCATGTGTTATAAAACCCCTGTGAAGTAAGGTAGGGCAGGCACCACAATTCCCATATAATAAAACCTGTATGTAAATCCTCGACCTGTCTCTTCAGACCATTGAGAATATGATTTAACCCTGCAGGGCATTCTCTTTGTACAACCAAAAAAGAGTCCTCTGATCATTTTCCCAAGGAGCTCTTTCATCCATGCTGTGTGATACCATTTGAAATCCCAACCGTCACTGTGTATTCAAGGATACTAGCTTTGAAGAGACAATTTCTTAGCCTTTCATCTCTATCTGGAAATCAGTTTCATACTTGGTGTATGATAAACGTTTGAATATTTTAAATGGTCAGAGGAATAAGAAAAGCCTTAGCATTAACAAAGGTCTGCTCTTATCTACTGTCCTCACATGAAATGTGTAACAATAGCTCTCTCTGTCTGGCAATGCACACTGTTCTGCTGGAGAATCTCATTGACTCTTGGTCATCAAAGAACATTTGTTAAGGGCGAGCTGAAGTGGTCACATTAAGGTCACTTCCTTCCAAAGAAGACAGCATCAGGTGGTAGAAAGTGTACAGTATTTGGATTCGGATCTCATTCATCCGATTTAACTTTCTGTGGGGCTAAATCACTTAACTTCACTGGGCCTCAGTTCCCTCATCTGTAAAATGGCCTGAGGTGGATTAAATAACTTCTGAGATCTCTTCCAGATCTAAATCTATGATCCTGTGACCTAAGACTAACTTCTTGGGGCAGGAAAAAGAAGAGGAAAGAGATGGAAGAACTATCTTCAAGGAATTGAAGGACTGTCCTATGCAAGAGAGGTCAGGTTTCTTCTGCTGGGTCCCAAAGGGCAAAACCAAGACTGATGGTGGGGGTTACAAAAGAAATTACTTAGCCTTGGTGTCAGGGAAATGCTCCTATTACACCTGTCCCAATATGGAAGGGATTCCTTTTAGAGGTGGTGAGCTCCCCTTCCCTGGGGTCCTCTGGCAAAGGCTACATGGTTGCCTATCATCTGTACTGTCATAGAATTCCTTTTCAGATGGGAGGCACATTGGATGCCTGCTGAGGTCCTTTCTGATTCTCTAATTTTGTGACTCTATGAATGGCTAATATTATAGCAGCTGCTGCCCAAGTCTTAAAACTTTTTTGTTTCTTGGAAAAAGAAGGGAACACGAATCTGGAAAGAAAAAAGAATGCAACCCCTATCACAGATATAATATATGCAACTGACCTTTCCTCAGCATTTTTCAGGGGGAACAAATATGTCCTATGTAACTCTTGCATTTCCTAATTTTGTAGACAAAGCAGCCCGGCAGTTAGGCATGATGACTTGGAGTCTGGAAATTCTCAGTTCAAACCTGGCTTCTGATACTTACTAGGAATGTGACCCCAAGCAAGTCATTTTATCTCTTTGAACCTCAGTTTCTTCATCTGTCAAAGAGGGAAAATAAAGCCCATAGTACCTACCTCATGGGGCTGTTGTGAGACTCAAAGGAGAGAATGGGTCTAAGGTGCTTTTGTGGACCTTAAAGTGTTATATTGACACCAGCTGCCATTATTATTTCATTTGTAGAAAAGTGAAATATATTCACCATCTACATCTCTGAAATCTCACTGAGGGAACTTGACATGCTGAGTAATTGCTATTAGATTCCTCTGGCCTTATCTCCCCTCGGATACCACTTCCTTTAATTCACATTTGCTCAACCACAGTCCTAAATAGGCTTTGCCCATACTATGTACAGATCACTATCAATTGTCTGACTTGTCATTCTAAGTTTAGATTAGAGCATTGGGTGAAAAATAAGAAGAGTAGTTCCCATTGATATATGACTTTGAGATTTACAAAAAAAGTTTTCTTCCCAATAAGCCAATGAAATAGTTTGTGCAAATATTCTTATCCCCATTTTGTAGGTGAGTAGACTGAGGCTTAGAGAGGTTAAATGAGTTGCCAGGATCACATAGCAGCCCCCTGTAACTGTCAGAGAGGGGATTTTAACCCAGGCCAAGTCCCAGGTTCAGTTGCATGGTACCAATTCTATTATTATTATTATTATTAACAACTCACCATTATTATCATTATTAAAATGTCATTCTCATAATGCATAGAGAGCTAGTTTCAAAGCCAGAAAAACTTAGATTCAGTCCCACATGAGCAATTCCCTTATCCCCTTGATGTTTTCTAAAACTATAAGTTGTAGCAGTTTTCTAAAGTTATAAGTTGTAGAGGTAAGTAGCATTTTCATTGTAAGAGGGAGTTCCCTGAAACACTGAAGTCATAGGTCATCCTCTTCCTTCTTCCTTTCATTATTCCTAGCTCATCTTTCTCAATAGGGTTCAGATAGAAGTGGTCCTGGGGCCAGTGGTTATCCTGCCACTATTATTTTATATTTAATATTCTTCAAACTTAAACAAATGGATAAAGTCATTGTTTTTCGTTGTTGTCAAATGAAAGTATTAGGACATAAGCTTATCTTCTATAGGCTTGCTGCAAGCGTCCTCAATACAATTCCCACAATCAATGGGACAAGTGGCAGGATGCTATCCTGCTTCCACATAACTGATCTCTTTGGTTAGGTTTTATAAGGGGCTAAAATTCTAGCTATTCTGTCTAAAATATCTAATGAGTGGTTGCCAATGAATTAGAAGCTTTAGCAAGAGTATTTAAGTGTTTAAGTATTTATTAAAGAGCATTAGGATCTAATGATCAGAGAGAAAGGTAAAAATCTAACTATTTCTAAGAGACCCCATCATCCAACCTGCCATGGCGAGGTCAAGAACAAAAAAGGAATCAACATTTCCTTCTTCCTCTCAGAAGCCCTCTCTGAAACTGGGAACATCCCGTACACACACACACACACACACACACACACTCACACACACATACACACAGCTCCAAGCTAATTGGCTGGTAGCTTTGATAGACAGTACCCACAAGCAAACACCACTTCCTGATGCCAAGGAAAATTCACATGGCTTGCCCTCAGATGCCATCTCCTTATGGCAGAGTTTTCCTACAGTAACTCTCCAGCAGGTGGTGTCACTCCAATCGTTACAGTCCCCACTTTGTTTCTTCGAGGAGCATAGAGTGTTTCCTTGATGAAACAGTTTCCACATTGGGAACACTTATGAGCTCTGTGTAGGTTCAAAATTATGAGAAGTTTGTATGGCAAAAATCTATTATGTTGTTACAAAGTTTTAAATGGATCAATGTTATGTCTGGATGATTGTGGACTATAGTTTGGCCTCCAATAATGATCTAGTTATAGGACAATTTATTGCTGGAATTATCTGGGACATTTTGAGGTCTGTATTTGAAGTCTGAAGACTTGCGTTTGGTCAGTTCAAGAAAGACGGTGAATTTCTGATGTGTAGATCTAGCCACCAAATTGCGTCTTTCTATAGATTCATCCTTGCTAAATGCTTACGGCCAACACTATAACAGCCATAGTTTCTATTGTTTCCTTGCATCAACTACATGGATGACTAAGTTCAATGTCCTTGAGGACAACCCTTCTGCTATTTATGTTGGAAATGCCTGGGTCCAGAATTGCCATTTTTAACTCTTCCATTTCCACAAATAAATCTGCATCTGTTAAGAAGTTAGGAAAGTGCCTTGCCATGAGTTGCTGTGAAGCATTTGAGCCGGTAATTATGAATTTTATCTGGTTCTACTTTTTTCTAGTGTTGCAGAGAAGCTCATTTTGTTTTTGTTTTTTTTTTTTTAGTGAGGCAATTGGGGTTAAGTGACTTGCCCAGGGTCACACAGCTAGTAAGTGTTAAGTGTCTGAGGCCGGATTTGAACTCAGGTACTCCTGAATCCAGGGCCGGTGCTTTACCACTGCGCCATCTAGCTGCCCCAGAGAAGCTCATTTTGGTTGTATCTCTTAATGTAACTCATCTGTCTTTCATCATACTTTCTCTTTCCTGTTTGATCTAATATGTTGTTGGACTTCTCACAAACAAATAGATGTCCAGAGATTTCTCCATCATTTGGGGGGGGGGGTCTTTTACCTCTGATTTCTTTACTTCTCCCTTCTTTGTAGTAAGATTTATGATTGATGTTGAAATATTGATCTTGCGGGGCAGCTAGGTGGCACAGTCAATAAAGCACCAGCCCTGGATTCAGGAGGACACAAGTTCAAATCCAGCCTTTGACACTTAACACTTACTAACTATGTGACTCTGGGCAAGTCACTTAACCCCAATTGCCTCACCAAAAAGAAAAGAAAAGAAATATTGATCTTGTTCCCAGCACTGTTTTGACTCCTTGCAGTACCTTAACATTTTGACTTTTGCCTTCAATAATTAGTTATTCTTCTTCTTTATTATTTCCATCTCCACCATAGATTAAGATTCCCCAATAGAGTTCACCATATTAGGAGTCCCTCTGTGCTTTTGAGGCTTTAGTCCTCTCTTAAGAATGTTTTCTTTTGTCCAGAATTCATTGTTTTGTTCCCAGTATTCCTCTCACCTCAAATGCCCCTCTTTACCTTTATAAATTCCCTCAGATTTCAATGTCCAATATAAGTGCCTCCACTTCCAATGAGTCTTTGCAAATTACTGCTGTCTTCTTAACTTGAAGGAAGCACTTGCTGTCTACAACTCTCATTTGGAAAGTAATTATTTGTTATTGTATTACTATTTCATTTTTCATGTATTTACAATAATAATAACTTTTTAAAACAATAGCTTATATTTCTATAATGCTTTAAAGTTAGCAGAGTATTTTCTTTTTCTTTCTTTTTTTTTTTTTGGTGAGACAATTGGGGTTAAGTGACTTGCCCAGGGTCACACAGCTAGTAAGTGTCTAAGGTGAGATATGAACTCAGGTCCTCTTGACTCCAGGGCCAGTGCTCTATCCACTGTACCACCTAACTGCTCCTGGCAGAGTATCTTCTATAAAAACCTTGAGAAGTAGTCATTATTTTCTCCATTTTACAAATAAGGAAACTGAGGCTAGGAGAGTTTTAGTTGCTTGCCCAGTGTCACACAACTAGTCAATGTTGGAGACAGGACTAAGAGGTGGGTTTCCTGACTTTAAGTCCTGGCTTCTATTCTTTACACCAAGCTGTCTCAACTGCCTTTTGGCGGGGGAGGCAATGAGGGTTAAGTGACTTGACCAGTGTCACATAGCTAGTAAGTGTCAAGTGTCTGAGACTGGATTTGAACTCAAGTCCACCTGAATCCAGGGCTGGTATTTTATCCACTGTGCCACCTAGCTGCCTCTTAACTCCTTTTTAAGTAAGTCAATCAGGGTTGTAGATTTCTTGGGAAAAGGAACTACATTTTGTGTCTCTGTATACTTACTTCACAATGGTCCTGGTTTCTTGCACATGGCAGATGCTTGTCTACTGATTGAATATGTTTCTAGCTTTTTGGCTAGGCTCAAGGAGGTGGGGATACATACAAACTCACTTCATCATCTTGACTCTTAGATGTATATGATGAAAAATGAAATCATTCACACAGAAACATCTATTCTGATAGTTCATTCACTCTGATGGCTTTATTAAAATGTATTTCTAATAGGAAGTGACACTTTAAAATAAATTGAAGGCAAGCATGTATTACTTTGCATTCTATATTTGTTCTGTATATTGACAACCAACTCTTGATGAACTAATGGAAAAAAGGAAGAGTTATAAGGATAATTAAAATCTGCAGACTGTTGCCTGATTCGAAGAAGGCACTGTGGTCAAGTCAAACGAGTATTAATTAAGCATTTATTATGTGCCAAGCACAGTACTACATTCTGGGGATATAAAGAAACCAGAGATTTGGGTTGAATATTGGTTCTGCTACTTACCATTTATGTTAAGTCACTCCATCTCCCTTGGCTTTGATTTGCTTACATGTAAGATGGAAGAGCAAAGCCCTCCAGTATCTTTGCCAAGAAAACCCCAAATGAAGTCCCAAAGACTTGGATATGACTGAAATGACTCAAAAAGAAGATGGAAGAATTGGATCAATCTCAAAGGTGGCATACAAATCTCTAGACAATAATTTCTACCTTTTCACCCATAAAGCCTTCTCCCAAAGCTTCTTGCAGGAAATGAAAATGTGTTTCACAGTTTCACCCTATCTTTCCTCATCTTCTTCAGGATGTGGTTATGTCTGATGAACAGAAAGATTCTGTTGTGCTCTGGTGTTAAACAGAGTTTGAGGGAAGGCAAGGTTCTGGCATAGTCCAGGTGGGCACTGCCATGGTATACCCACCATCTTGACTTCCAGGTATTAGAAACCATATGAGACCCTACAGGCTCTGCTGAGGGCCACAGGCTGGAGCCACTTCTCTGGATAGACACATAGCATCTGAACTCTAACCTCAATTTTGGTAAGAGATTTGGCAACAAACAAGTACCCAATTCTAGTACTGTAATTAAGAAAAGTTTGGTGCTCTATTTTTTAGAATGGACTTTAATTGTGGGGTGCAGGATGTGAAATAAAAATAGCAAAACATTCCTCAAGTGATCCTCAATTTAAGTACACTTAACTCAAATGAAGGCAAAACAGGAAGAGACCTCTGATAACCAAATGAAAGAGGAAGGAGGCACCATGACTGGTACCTGGTCTCATATCAGTAGTTGAGACCTTAAGCACCTTGTCCCCACCTGTTACTTTGTGGGACTCACCTACCTAGGAATATGATTTATTCAATCTCTCTTAGTACCATTCCTTTTTCACTCAGTAGCAAGGCTCTTCTTTCCTAGGATGCCAAGTGACTAAGTCTCAAAGGGTCATTGTCTTAGCAAGCAACTTAATTAGATTAGATAAAAGCACAGTAAAAGTAGGAGTATTAGTTGCATGTAACAAAGATATGTAACTAAGCATTCCATTGTCTCAAACCCAACCCTTCCTAAGGCAAAAAAAAAAATCCATTTAGGCTGGAGTCCATCTCTTTCCCTCATCTCCCAAGCAAAGCATCACATCACAGAGGAACTCATCAGAGAGCCCATGAAAAGGAGCTAGAAATAGGCAGTTCATTCAGCACACCAAGATTTGAAAACACTGTTGAAGTTTTTAATGATTTTCAGCTCATAGACAAAAGGTCCACTTGATGCCTGCTCCAGGATGCTGGGAAACTCAGTTCCCTAGACCTGAAACTTTTAGTATTTCAAGCTGTCTCTAAAGACCCCAGCTTTGAAGCAAGGATTGGCTTAATCACCCCAGTGACTAACACCCATGTGGCACTGGCCAGCTCTCAGAAATCAAAAACGTTGGCAGCATCAGGGGAACAGGTGCAGTCACAGCTGGCACTGTCTCTCTCCCAATGCTTTTCTTCCATGAGATAGCTAGAGAAGAGGGCAGAGTTTAGTGCTTGGAGTCAGGAAGATCTGCGAGCTTCAACTCTGCCTCAATTATCATATGTGTGACTTAGGACAACTCTACCTCTTCTGGGACACAGTTTCCTCATTTGTAAAAATGGGGGTTGGACTGGATGACCTCTGAGGTCTCATTCAGCTCTAAAGCTATGGTTCTTTGAGGAGCAAATTCTGAATTTCAGATAGCATCCATCATTTCATCAAGTGTTGGTAGCAATCAATCACAGCTAGTTAGGGTTAAATCTTGGTATGTTAGAACCTGTGGTCACTCACTCCATGTTCTTGCTCCAGCAGACTACATGTCAAACACTCCATTGCCACCTCTTGGTTAGTCTGGGGTGAATCATCAGCTTGCTTGTATAGAGAGGGTGTGGCTCCACTACCTAGCTTTAAGGAAACACTAAGGGGAAAGGTAATTGGTGACCTTCCCTTGGATGTGACTGATGGATTTTGGAGTGTGACTAAAGCCCAGGGTGTGAGTCCTGAGCTTGAGTGTTTAAAGGTCAGAGGCTCATATATTTGAAGCTGAAAGGGACCTTGGAAGCCTGTAAGTCTCAACCCCCTCATTTTAAAGATGAGAAAACTGAGGCACAGAGAGGTTAAGTAATGTTCAAGGTCACATGGTGGGGAGAGGGAGAGGGAGAGAAGGGGAAAGGAATGAGCATTTATTAAGCACCCACTGTGTACCAATCACTGTGCTAAGTGCTTTACAAACATCTCGTTTGATCTTCACAACCACCTTGGGAGGCAGGTTCTATTATTATGTTCATTTTACAGATGACAATACAAAGGTTAAGTGTCTTACCCAGGTCACATGACTAGTAAGTGTCTGAGGCCAGATTTTAACTCTGGTCTCCCTAACTATCAGCTCAGAGCTCTATCCATCATGCCACCTAGCTGTTTACACAGCTAATAAATGTCTGAGGCAAGATATGAACCCAGGTCCTCTGATTCAAGGGTCAGCTCTTATTTCCCTGAAGCATGCTCTTTGCTTTCTTCAGTTTGGCCAGAAGGTGCCTCCTCCCCAAAGCAGTTCATATCCCCACATCACCCCCAAAGGATCACAGGATTAAAAATGAAGAGTCAGAAAGGACTTTAGAGGTCATCTAGATGAAGAAAGTGAAGCCAGGAGAGATCAAGTGATTTGCCCAAAGACAGAAGTAGCAGAGCTGGGATTTGAACTCAGGACATCTGACTCCAGATCCATTGTTCTTTTCACTAACTGGTTAAGCTTCTAACTTCCCACTGTAGGAATTCCAACTTTATTGTTCCCTTCCCCTTACACAACCAGGACAACAGCCTGCCTGTTTTGCTATCCGTGTGGCTGCCCCATGTTTCAGTACTACATTTTTAAAAATTCTTTCCTATTTGTACAAAGGTGGGCTCCCAAATTCTGCCTTGATGGGAAGGAAGGGACTTAACTTCTTTCAGAGCTATAATAAGGAATTGTTTCACCTGGGTTGGTTTTGGACCTGGGGAGGATGCCTAGAAGACAATCTGTCCTGATTATGTGCCATTGTGATAAGCAAACCAAAGGGTAGGAGGAAGAACCAGGGGGTGGTGCTGTAGTCTGGTTGGTGGTCACATCGATGGAATGAGACAGGGTGAGACCTTGGTGGTAGAAGACAGTTCACAAAACATTCAGTACAGGGGAAGGGTGGGGGATCTGAGGTGGGAGGCTAGAGAACTGCTTTGGGGAAGAAGTGTGGCTCCCAGATGTTGGTACCCTGTTGTAAACCCCCAGTCGCTCCAGCTTAGTTTGGTTCTGCTTCTTGGGTATCAGCCATAACAAGCACTCCAGTGCTTTGCATACATCAGAGATACTTAATTAAGGTCTTATCAGTCTGAACTCTAGGTTCAGCTCCCTAGAAGAAAATCTTTCCATTCTACCCCTGATGCCTTGTGTTAGTTGTTCTAAACCCTAGGTCTCATTTGCTTATTGTTGTTCAGTCAAGTCTGTCTCTCTGTGATCCCATTTAAGGTTTTCTTGGCAGAGATCCTGGAGCAGTTTGCCATTTCCTTCTCCAGCTCATTTTACAGATAAGAAAACTGAGGCAAACAGGGTTAAGTGACTTGCTCAGGGTCACACAGCTAGTAAGTGTCTGAGGCTGGATTTGAACTCATGAAGATGTCTTTCTGATTCCAAGCCCAGTGCTCTTTCCACTGCACCACCTAGATGATCTTATATGTGGGAATATCATTAACTAATCTTTCATCTCAGGTATCCAGTTAGATGGCAGAGTAAATAGGATATGAGACTTGGAGTTAGGAAAAACTGAGTTCAAATTCAGCCTCAGATACTAGCTATGTGACCCTGAGCAGGTCACTTAACCTCTGCCTCAGTTTTATCATCTGTGAAATGGGCACCTGCCCAATAGGATTCTTGTATCAAATGAGATAATGTCCATAAAGCAACTTGAAACCTTAAAGCACCATATAAATGTTAGATATTATTAAGCTCTGCCAGCTGTTCCTTCAATTATCTTTTATATGATTGATTCAGAATCTCCCTTGGTTCTTTCTCACTTTTTTTTCCTCTTTCTGAGATATCCCCTTCCTCTCTCTCTCTGACTCATCCTTCACCCCCACATCTTTCTCATACCTCCTTAAGGTACTACCTAGAGACCACATATCTTTCCCCTCTTCATCCCCCTGCCAACAAAACATTCTATTTCCTGTCAGCCAACCACTCACCCCTTACATATTGATGGCCACAAAACAACTGCAATTGCTTAAAATAGAGTTTGTGACATTCCAACCTGATGCCTATGATTAGTCAATCAACAAACAGTTGTTCAGGGCTTTGTGTTGGCACCATGTTTGGTGCAAAACAACAGTCCTTACCCTGAAGGAGTTTACAGTATATTTGGGAGGGAGGACAAGATAGAGACCAAAAAAGATCAATTATACCATAAGGCCAGGGGACTTCCAGACTGGACTTCTACCACCTGTTAAACTTTGACAATGGGCCTTCATCTCTCAAGACCTTTGTTTCTATATCATTGTAGTGAAGAAGGTTGCAAGGGGGGCAAAGAGGAGAGTAGAACTAATGTCAGCTCAAAGACTCAATCATTTTATGAGAAGTATGGCCAGTAAATGCTCTAAGAATTCCAATGTTCATTATTGACAAGTTTGTTAGATACTTCATGTAAGAACAACTGATATTTGATTATCACTGTAGGGCTTTGCAAGGTGTTTTGCATACATTATCTCAGCTAAAGTCCCACATCACCAACTGCCTACTGGACTTTTCAAATTGAATTTCCCATAGTCATCTTAAACTCAGCAGGTAGACTGCACAGTTGATAGACCATTGGCCCTGGAGTCAAGAGGACCTCAGTTAAAATCTCACATCAAACTATTACAAGCTGTGTGACCCTGGGTAAGTCACTTAAACCCCAATTGCCTTAAACATCCAGAGACATCTCCAGTTATCCATATATATATATATATATATATATATATATATGCATGTGTGTATACATATACATACATACATACATACACAAACACACACACACACACACACACACATACACACACACTGGATCCAGATGGCTCTATGTAGAGCTTCTTAACTCTCTGCTCTCTTGACTACTATTTAATATGCTTTAATAAATACTTAATGCCCCCAAACTGGTGCAGTAGCTTCTAATTTCTAAGTAACAATTTGAACCCCAGCTAATTCTCCCTAAACTTGGGACAGTAATTGGGCCATCCCATAAATTTTGAATTGCCACATTCTCCTGATCCCTCAGGCTCACAACCTTGATGCCATCCTTCCCTTCTCTACACAAACCAGTTGCCAACAGTTCCTTTTTTTTACATTCATTGCATTTTTCTTTTATATCCTACACTTGCCACCCAGGTGCAAGCCTCTCACCTCAACTATCGCAATACCCTTCTGATGGGTCTCCCCACCTCAAGTCTCTCACAGTTCCCATCCATTACCCACTCAGCGACCAAAGTGCTCTTTTCTAAAGCATAGATCTGATCTGCTCACTTCCCAATTCAATAAACCCCAGTGGTCCCCTATTACCTCAAACATCCAATATAAACTCCTTTCCCATTTAAAGCCCTTCAGAACTTAGACCCTTGCTATCTTCCCATTCTTCTTACACATTCCTGCCTTCCTCCAACTCTATGGTCCAGCCATACTGCCCTAGTTGCCCAGGGAATGTAAGAGTTGGAAGTGAGGGGGGAGGAGCATTCCAAACACTGGGGAGAACTGATACAAGGGCACTGAGATGGGGCATGGAGTATTGTGTGTGAGGAGTAGCCAACTGGGCGGTGTAGCTAGACTGTAGAGCACCTGGTGGGGAGTAATTTATTAGGAGCTGTTTCAGCACCTGGGGCTTCCAGATCATTGGGACTGGGAGAGTCAGAGGGTTGGGACTATGTGAACCACTGAGGAATAAGTTCAGGCAGAATATCAGTGTATGGGAAGAGGTCTTACAGAGTAAAGCAGGTGATTAGAAGGTCCGAGGTTTCAGCTTCACGTGTAACTGGCAGGTAGGACTGGGGAATGGAGAGAGATTAAAAAAAAAGTAGGAGGGGCAGCTAGGTGGCGCAGTGGATAAAGCACCAGCCCTGGATTCAGGAGGACCTGAGTTCAAATTTGGCCTCAGACACTTGACACTTACTAGCTGTGTGACCCTGGGCAAGTCACTTAACCCCCATAGCCATGCCAAAAAAAACCCAAAAAAGGCAGGAGGTGAGCAGCTCTGTTCCAAAGTAAATCTGAAATGAATGAAGCTGTCTGGCCAAGGGCATGTTTCCTTTGATGAAGTCAATTATCTCCTCAGTAAAAGGCAGGTAGGTAGCACCAAAAATAGAATGCTAGACGTGGAGTCAGGAAGAGCTGAGTTTAAATCCTGCTTCAGATACTAGCTGGGTGGCCTTGTGCAAGTCACTTCACCTCTGTTCACCTCAGTTTCCTCATCTGTAAAATGGGGGTGGTAATAATGGCACCTACTTCCCAGGGTTGTTGTGAGGACTAACTGAGGTAACATTCATGGAGCAGTTTGCAAACCTTAAAGTGTTCATCGTTATTATTAAAAGGAACATTAATTATGGAAAACCTGTGCTGGTCTGGGCTGTGAACCTCTCTGTCCCTTGGCCCTACACCATGCTAAACAGTAGAATGAGCAATGAATTTGGAAGCGGAGACTTTTAGTTCAAATCCTGGCTCTGCCACTTGCTGCCTCCGTGACCTTGGATGATTCACTTCCTGTTGTGGACCTCAGTTTACTCCTTTGTAAAATGAAGACCTCTCAGGTCCCTTCCACTTCTAACTTGATGATCCCACATGTTCATTTAAGTCTCTAAAGCAGGACCTCAAAGTTCACTTGATTTCTTGTGCCAGTGTGTGAGCTGGCTGGATCCCTGGACAGATTTGTAAATAAACTGTCATGGCTCAGATGACAAAGCCCAGGCGCCAGGGTTTCCCACATGCTCCAACCTGGACACTTGCACTGGGGAGCATGATCTGCTAAAAACCAGCTCAACCTACCAGATGTGCCATTGGGAATGGAAAAAGGAAATTTTTTTTTCAAATATCCCAAGATCTTAGCAAAACTGAGCTGGATTTTCTCTTCTGTAGCTTGAAATTGGGGAGGGAGGGAGGAGCTGATGACTCTCTCATTCTTGCTTTTGTTCCCTCTCTTCTCCCTCAACTCTTCCCTCTTCTCTCTTTCCTCTCTTCTCTCTCTCTTCCCCTCTCTTCTCTCCTTTCCCCTTCTACTTCTTTTCTCTCCTCCCTGCCTCTCTTCCCTCTTCCCCTCTATCCTCTTCTCCTTTTCCCTTTCCCCTCTTCTCTCTTCCAACTCCCTCTTTTCTTCTCTCTCTCTTCCTTCTCTGCCTCTCCTTTCTTCACTCTCTTCTCTTTTCTCCCTCTCTCCTCGCCCTCTCAGTTCTCCCCCTCTTTCACAGCTCTTTCTCTCACCCCCCCATCTTTTTTTCTACTCTTCCTCTTCTTCTATCTCTCCTCTCATCTCTCCTCTCTCCTCCCCCACCCTAAATTTACAGGCTTGCTCCAGTTCACTGCTTCCATGATGAGCTATGGAAATTGTCTCTGTAGCCAGCTGGTTAATTCCACCAGAAATCTGTTGGCCTGTGGAAGTCTGTCAGCAGAGGCAATGAGAGGTTAGGGGAATAAGGAGAGGAGGAGACAGAGTAAGACAGAAAGAGGGGAGAAAGGAGGGGGAGGGGAGAAGAGAAGAGGGAAGGGGGAAATGGAGGGGAAGAGAGAGGAGGGAAGGGAAGAGGGGACAAGAGAAAAGGGGAGAAATGGGAGGAGAGGAGGGGGGGTCTATATATATAGCCTGTAACCAGAACTTTCCCTTAAACCCAAGTCCTAGGCAGGCCCTGAATAATTCAACACTGAGAAAGGGCCCCAGTGGTACAGGACTGGAGCATCTCCCCTGAGCAGCAGCTGTTCCATCAAGACCAACAACCCATCTTGGAAATTACCCCTTTAAAATAAAAATAACAAATCCCCATTTGTCTGCAGGGGGCTGAGGAGGGAGCTGGCTCCCTGCAGCCCTGGGCTGCGTGTGCCAACCTTGCTTGTTTGCTTTCCCTTTTACGGGGCCCATTTCCCCTTTCAAGCTCTTCCTGACCTGACAAGCCCATCCCTGAAGTTAGTTGGAGGAAGCCACAAAAAGGCGATTGTCTAAGGACCCAACTTCCCCCATGATGGAGTCTCTTATTGGAGGAAGGCTGGCCCAGAGCTTTCCTGCTTCTGTGTTAGGGTCTCTCCCTGGGAAATTTGAGATGCTTCTGCTCCAGGTAACTCTGCACTTGCAGAGAACGCAAAGGCTGGTAGTAATAAATAATCCTAATCCTAATGTTTCGCATCTCTAGAGCTCTTGGCAGTTTGCAATAGACATGTTTTGGTCCCTATTTATGATTTATGACTTGATTGGTATGGGGAACTCCCAGTGTGAAAACTCCCTCCATGGTTCAGACTGACTAGTCCTCTGCCATTTCCGGTAGAGTTGCTTCTGGATAGTGAGAGGTTAAATGCCTTGCCTAGGGTCACACAGCCAGCCTGATTCTGAAACAGGACTCAGGTCTCCTAAGGCAAGTTCTCTATCTACTATGCCACACTGACTCTCCTCTAAGTATTATTTTATCTATTTTACATATAAGGAAACTGAGGCTTAGACCAGTTAAGTGACTTAAACATGACTATTAAATGTCAGAGGAAGGGTATTAGATCTTCCCAAAAGTATTTGCATTTTAAATCAAATGCTTGCTGAAGGTGATACTTCTACCCACAGGAGCAAGCCTGTAATGATGGAATTCCTAACACTACGGCCCCAGCAGATCTGTGAAATATTGGGGAAAAGAGAAAGGGGTGGGGGGAGCAGATTGCTTCTCAGTGATAATTCTCAATCAATCAACAAGCATTCATTAATTTATTACTGTATTTATAATATGCTTTTTTTTTTTGGTGAGGCAATTGGGAGTTAAGTGACTTGCCCAGGGTCACACAGCTAGTAAGTGTTACGTGTCTGAAGCCGGATTTGAACTCAGGTCCTCCTGAATCCAGGGCCGATGCTCTATCCACTGTGCCACCTAGCTGCCCCAAAAGTATAATATACTTTTTTTGTTGTTGGTTTTTTTTGTTTGTTTTTTAGTGAGGCAATTGGGGTTAAGTGACTTGCCCAGGGTCACACAGCTAGTAAGTGTTAAGTGTCTGAGGCCAGATTTGAACTCAGGTACTCCTGAATCCAGGGCCGGTGCTCTATCCACTGTGCCACTTAGCTGCCCCTAATATACGTTTTTATATATTTATTATTATTAATTATTACTACTATATGTCAGGCATCGTGCTGGGTGTTGGAATACAGAGACAAATATGAAAATGAAAGTCTCTAAGGGTGTGCGCAAAGTTGTGTCCATGAACAGAGTTTCCAAATTGGAAGTCTCCCTCCACACCAATTAATCACAGGTATGTACCTTCCTCTAAAACTTGCCCTTGCAACTTAAGTGGCTGCCTCATTAGGCTGACTCTGCTACAAAATGTGACTATTAAGTAATTATGCTAATTTTAAAAAACAAACACACCAGAGCTTATCTAATTTGATTGTTGTTCTTCAAAGCCCTTGCCTTTGGAAGGTCTACATTTATTTGAAATGTAAAAAGTTAAAAAAAAAAACAAGCGCTTTCATTGTCCCAAATACTGGGGATTTGGATTGTCACTGAGATATCAATGGTGAGATAAATAGCCCTTGCCTTCTGAACCCCTTGTAAACATTGGTCTCATTACCTAACAGACACACCTCATCTTCTGACCAAGCATCGTAATGTCCAGTTGGATTCCCCCATTTAACCCACCAAATTTGGATCCAGATGATTTATGACTGTTTCCAAAAATTAAACCCGCCTTTGAAGGAAAGTGATTTTCCATCATGGAAGACATTCAAAACAATGTGCTAAGTTATTAAACACTCGGGGGAAAAAACCCAAACCTTTACCTTTCTCATTAAGGTCACGTGATTAAGAGCTAGAAGGTACCTCAGCCTAACCCCTCATTTTATAGTTGAACATAAGACCCAGAGAGGAAACATAAATTATTCTGGGTCACACAGTAGGTAAGGAGCAAAACCAGGATTAAACACAAGGCTGGACTCGCAATCCAGGGGGTTTTTCCAGCACATCAAGCTTGAACGGTTTTCAAGTACCACCTATTTCTACATCCTCATAAATTTCTTGGGACTTAGAAAGGACTTAGGGGGCAGATAGATGGTGCGGTTGATAAAGCACTGGCCCTGAATTCAGGAGGACCTGAGTTCAAATCCAGCCTCAGACATTTGACACTTACTAGCTGTGTGACCCTGGGCAAGTCACTTAACCCCCATTGCCTGCAAAAAGAAAAAAAAAAAAAGAAAGGACTTAGACCACAGTCTAGGGATGGGGGAAAGGGAAAAAGAGTACTCTTCTTGTGGAAAAGATGGAGAAATGTGGGCCAGGCATTATGAAATGAATTTGGGATCACTCGAATGATCAGGCTCAGAGTAGTTACTAATATTCAGTGTCAGCTTGGAAAGAGGTCTCTGATGCTCTGTCTCAGGGAGCTGGGCTTGACCCTCTACTGTGTTTGTTTTTTTTTAACCAGTGGCTTAGATTGAGACTCAGATGGCAAGCATATCAGACCCACAGATGACTAAAGACTGGTAGGGACAAGGTAGCATTGGGTGACAAGTCCAAATCCAAAAGGATCTTGACAGGCTAGAAAAATGGGTTGGATGTACTAAGACAAAATGTAATGGGGACAAATATAAAGTCTTACACTTGCAATTTAAAAAATGAAACAAAGCTTGAATTCACAAGTATAAGATGGGGGACACGGGGCGTGGCTAGACAGCAATTCATCTGAAAAGGAAGAGGTGAGGGAGGTGAGACTACCAGGTTGATATGACTCAAGTGTGATACAAGAATCAAAAATCCAAATGCCAAGAGAGGCCTGGCTTCCAGGAAGAAGGAAGTAGTGGTCAGGCCACTGTCTGACTGGTCTGGAGTCAGACTTGTACTGTCAGAATTGGGATTCAGTTCTGCTGGACCCAGAGTCAGGAAACTCAAGTTCCAATCCTATTGCAGACGTGTACCTGGTGTCTGACCCTGAGTACTAGTCACCAAACCACTTTCCAATTCAGTTTCCTTATCTGTCAAATAATAAGGGCACCTACCTCACAGGGTTGTTGCAAGGAACAAATGTAAAGGAGGTTGCAAACCTTAAAGCTCTGTGGTGGTGGTGTCGTTGTTGTTGTTAAAAGTAGCTATTGATAAATTGGAGAATATCAGTGAGTGGGGAGAAGGGAAAGGAAAAGAGGAGAATATAAATGTGCAAATAACAAAATATAAAGATAGATGGGAGAACATTCAGAGAAGGCAAACAGAATGGTAAAAGCTTGAGTCTGTACCATATGAAGATTTGCTGAAGACACTGTGGGTGTTTGCTATGAAGAAGAGAAGATTAAGAGTAGGGGGAATGGAGATGAGTCCTCTTCAAGAATATGAAGGGGCTGTCACCTGGAAAGGTGATTACTGGTTGGCTCCAGAGACCAGAACAAAGAGCACTGAGCAGAAAGTTTCAAAGGAAAAATTAAGACTTGATGTCAGAAACTTCCTAACAATCAGAGTTGTCGGGGGCGACTAGGTGGCGCAGTAGATAAAGCACTGGCCCTGGATTCAGGAGTACCTGAGTTCAAATCCAGCCTCAGACACTGGACACTTATTAGCTGTGTGACCCTGGGCAAGTCACTTAACTCCCATTGCCCCACAAAGAAAAAATATTTTTAAAAAAGAGTTGTCAGAAAGTAAAATGACTGGCCTCATGATGTTGTGGGTTCCCCCTTATCAGAGGCTGAGCAAAAGCCCTCATCAGTTACAGTGGCGGTGTTATGATGGGGGTGACTGTGTCTTGACTAGATTGTAAATTGACTTGGGTGGACACCAAGGTCCCTTCCAAACCAGAAATTCTGGGATACTCTGTGATATTCTTCATAGTTGAAGGAAATGAAAATTTCAATTTGAGATGAAAAAATAAAGATGTTATTTTCCCCCCAGCCAAGCTCAAGGACCTCCTGAAATTTTTCTACAGATCTCAATAGGGTGAATCCCCAAGGGGTCCATGGACCCCAAGTTAAGAATTCTGGTAATAAGGGGTGCTAAAAGTCACAGCCAGAAGTCTTGCTAGGAAGAGCTATAGGAAAATGTTAAGTGTACAGATGTGACCGAATAGCAAATGAAGAATGCAAGTAGACACATATAAAGATGTTCTATAGGATGTAAGCTCCTTGTGGGCAATAATTACACCTGTTTGTTCCTATATTTTTAATTTCTATCCCGGTAGGCATTTAATAATGGCTTGTTGAAAACATAAACTGGAGTGAAAAGTTCCTGAATGAAGAGTGAGTATTGAGATCTTGGTGGGGGTAAAAAAACAAAAGAAATTGAGAAAGCATTCAGAAAGACAAAGGGGGTGATTTGAAATTGTCCCATCTGACTAGGATAGGGAATTTGCTTATTCTCTGGGGCTGGAATCAGTCTATGCTGCATAAGATGGACAAAATCTGTGATGAAACACTGTAACTGACCAAAGCTTGTCAGTTACAACGCAGTGGATAGAAACAGAATCAAAGCTCATGGACCCAGCTCAGACACTTAGTAGCGGTGTCACTGTGGGCAAATCCCTTATCTCCCTGCATTTCAGACTTCTCATCTGTAAAAGGAAGTTGGGTTAGATGATACCCGAATCCTAATTCTGAATCCTAACGATGCTCTGACCACCCAACCATCAGCCTTCTCAGGCACTGGTTTAAGTTGGTCAGCTTGGCACCCTCTGAACCTGGCTGGCAGAGTACCAGGCCCTCTTTCCCATCCTGCTAGAGGGGCTGTAGCTTCTATTTAAAGCAGTAGTGGACAGCAACCAGATTATTAAGTGACCAAGTCAATATTTGCCTATCTAATTTAGTTCCAACCCCAATGCATGCTTATATATTTCCCCCCTAAATATAACACAAAGGAGGGATGGAGGGATAGGATATTTTTACTCCAACACATGGTTTGATTCTCTATTTTGAGAGGTCAGGGGGGAAAAGAAGCAAAGTGTGCTGTTGGGAATAGTAAAGGATTTGGCACTCAAGTGTCTCACAAACTTCGATCTGAATTTCAGAATTTACTTTTGTGAAATGATGACATCTAATCTATATGTCTAAGGAAGACTTCTCTTCTTTAGTTATCACAGTATCTGAATGCTAAGGACAGCTAGTATTCAATTCAGTTCCACAAATACTGAATTCCAACTTTATGCAAGAGACCTTGTAGGTGCTAAAGACAGAAGGACAAAATCGAAGCAGCCCTGCCCTCAACCCGCTTGAGTTCTACTGGGGGTTATAAAATGCATATACAGAGTAGTGGTATTGTTCTCTTCAATAAGGACATTCCCTTCATTGATGCTGATTATAATCCACTCTGGACAATGATCTCTATCCTTCCAGTTCTAAATCTATCATACCCTGACTTGTCTATATCATTTCATTAGTTCATCATAGTGGGTCCACCTAACATGATGAGGGCTTTCCTTCAACTCTCTTGACATCCTGAGGATACCAGTGGTTACAGGGGTATGTTGAACCACCTCCAACCCAGTAGTGAGCTGACAGTGAAATTTTTAATGTGAATGTTTACATCCCAGAAATCAGAAAGTGCTGATCAGGGCTTGATTTGTTGTTGTTGTTGTTTTAACTCTAGACTTAAGAAAGTGATGGGGGAAATGTTAATAATAGAGATTAAAATTAAAAGACTATCACAATCCCCCCTCTCCTCACTGCATCCCCCACCAAAAAACTTGTTGTTACAGATTTACCAGGCACCTCTGCCAGTGGAGCACACAACCTGTTCACCAGTTACCCATGCCTATCTTTTTCACTCCCTCATTTTTTTTGCAGTATATACATACATATATATATATATATTTCCTCAATTACATGTTAAAATCAGTTTTAACTTTTTTAAAAGGATATCTTTTACTCTGGTCCCTCTTCGTTAGAGCCTCCTCATACCCACCAGGGCTTTTTCCACTGCCTTCTGGCTAATCCTCATTATCTTTGTTCCATGACTCATAGCCATGTAGACTATTGGTACTAAAAAGACAGACCTTCATTTCAGGGAGAAGCTTGGGCTCATGCAGTCTCAGGACTGCAATCCAGCCCATTCACCTCCTCCAATTTAATTCCAGGTCCAACTCATTGTCCAAAGGCTATTTTTTTTTACACCAGACCTGTGATTTCATGGGTGTAAAGCGTCATGGATAAGAAACTGTGGCTCCTAATGCAGACCAGTGCCTTCTCTTCAACTTCTAGTCAGAGAATTATCTGGGGTGGTGCTGAGAGTGCCTTCCCCAGGGTCACACAGCCAATATGTCAGATGGACCTGAACTCAAGTCTTCCTGAGTCAGAGGGCAGTTCTCCAGTCATGATAGCTTTCCTTTCAACAAAACAAAATATGCCCTGGAAAAAAGTAGATGTTTTAAATGCTTTCCTGGGAACTAACATTTCTCTTATTGTTAATACACATTCTAGAAAAGAACAGACATCCATGAGACTCCTAGCAAGACCCTTTATGCAGAACAATTAGAGGCAACGCTAATGCTTCACTTGAAGAGTCATTTTCCAGGAACCATTGCAATAAATACAGGGTATGAGTCTTTCCTAGAGTCATTGAGCCAGCAGGCTCAATGCACAAAGGAACCATCTTTCCTTTCTAATGTTCCTAAGAAGTCTTCAGGGTTCTTAAGAATACTGAGTACCCACAAGAATGGGCAGAGCCTCCAATAGATAGCTTTGTGCACAGAGCCTCCAGTAGATAGCTTTGTGCACAGAATGGTCATTCAAGAATGCCAAGTGAAGAGGTTGAGTCATCGATGACAATGTTTGTATTCTTTAGCTGAATTTTCCTTGACTGATGGCTAATCCTTGGAAGGGAATTTAGCCACTTTTAAAGCCATATTAACTCTTTCAGGCCAACAAGATAATAACAATAACTATCACTTTTTATATAGCACCAAATGGTTTGCTAGAACATTTTAGATACATTATTTAGGTTGCTGTTTATCCTTCATTCTCAAAGAGGGCCATGACATTGAAGTGATATCATGACTTTCACTGAATTGGATTTAAGTGAGGGAAGGCTGTGCAAGGTCACCAGCCTCACTCTCTCCTCCAAGAGTGAGATATATATCAGGACCATTGGAGATGGCCCTGGATGTTTAAGGCAATTGGGGATAAGTGATTTTCCCAGAGTCACACAGCTAATAAGTGTCTAAGGTGAGATTTGAACTCAGGTCCTCTTGACTCCGGGGCCAGTGCTCTATCCACTGCACCACCTAGCTGCCCCATAAATTATTTAACTTGGTGAACAAGTTTCCTTTTCTCCACTCTAGTTATTTGTGACCTTACCATTTCTCACCTAGATCACTGCAAAGCCTTCTCTCTTCATCAACTATTTCTCCCACTCTAATTCATCCTCATTCACCTACCAAAGGTGATTTTTCCAAAGTACAAATCTAATGAGCTCCTACTCAAACTCTAGTGACTTCCTATTCCTTCTAGGATCAAAAACAGGGGATCCCAAAAATCTTACTGCTGTTTTAAGCTATAAAACGTTAAGCTACTAAAGCTTACAATAGCACTACAACTTTGGGGACACCCTGAATACACTCTTTTGTGTGGTATTTAAAGCCCTTCATAAACTGTCCCTTGCCTATTTTTCTTATACTTTACTCTCCTTCTTGCAATGGTTCAACATCAGAAAATGGTATGGTTTTATCAGCAGAAATGACATTAAAGGGACTGCTGCCCCTAAACACCATGGGATTTTCCATCTGCCTTGCAGCTGAAATCTTCAGTATATGTTATCTCCTCCATTAGAATGTGAGCCTCTACACACACACACATACACACACACACACACACACACACACTTAACACAGTGCTTTCCACATAGGAAGTTTAATAAGTTTTTTTTTTTCCCTGTGCCCTATGTTTCAGAAACATGAGTCTTCTCAAAAATTTTTAAGTAGGACACTCCATTTCTCATCATCATGCTCTGGTTGTCTCAGTGCCTGAAGTATTCAGTGATTATCTCCATTTTTAAGACAAGAAGACTGAATTTACCTTTGCTTTTAGGTCTCCAAGATTTCTCATTTTTTGGCAGATGAAGAAACTCCACTAATTTACCCAAAGTTACACAGATCCCATTTCTAAATCTAGAGTTTTGACGCTAATTCCTACAGTGGCTGATTTAGGCCTTTGTTCTACAAAAATGGGATCAGTCCTTTCCAGACTTAAATTCATTGGTATTGCTCTTGGTTTGACTCTGTCAGAATTGGTCAATTTCTGAATACCCACAAGAACTGATTCTCAAGAGATGAGCCCTAGGAGAAGTATCTTAGAGGCTCATAGAGTCTGGCTCATGGAGAGGAGTAGATCTTCCTATGATAAGAACCTGGCCAAGTATCACAAGCCAACTCTTAGGGCTGAATAGAGTCCAGAGCTCACCTTTCTATGGAATGTAAGGTCTGTAAGTCTTACTTCACAAAAGCCAGTGATGTGGTTCTGGGGCCAAATATTGGGGTCTGCATTTGAGGAATGAAGAAACTCATGCTCAGGCACTTGTCAAAGGACAAACAACTAGTGTCACAGTAACAACCAGATATGCTGGCTCAAAGCTCAGGGCTATTTCTTTTACCATCAACTATCTCAAAGAAGTTTGGATAGTCCTTCCCAAAATACCTGACTACCAAGAAGTACCATGGGAGGAGTATGTTCTCCTTGATACAAAGTGAAGCAAGCAGAATCAGGAGAACATTGTACACAGAAACAGCGATAATATGTAATGATCAACTGTGATTGACTTAGCTATTCTCAGCAATACCATGATCCAAGACAATTCAGAAAGACTTATCAAGAAAAATGTCCACCTCCAGAAAAAGAAGTGTTGAAGTCTGAATGCAGATCAAAGTATACTTTTTTAAAAAACAACTTTTTTTTCTTGTGTTCTTTTTCTTTTTTAGTCTGCATTTTCTTTTGCAGCATGGCTAATATGAAAGTGTTTTGCATAACTGCACATGTATAATCTATTTCAAATTGCTTACCTTCTCAAGAAGGAGGTAAGGGAGAGAGGAAAGGAATTTGGAACTCAAAAAATATATAATGAATGTTTTTAATTTTTTACATGTAATTAAGAAAAAATAAATTTAAAAATATATCTTTGAGGAAAGTAGCAGGTGATGATACTTCTGCCAGATCCATCTATAATTGGAAAGAAGCACATTCAGGGCACCTAGTGGGAAGGCTGTGTGGGAACTTTTATGAGCAAGAAAAGATACAAAAAGTTTCAAGCAGGGCACTGGAAGGAAAAGAAAAGAGGAAAATGGATTCAGAGCCAGGAGTCAGCCCCACAATTGTGTCTAATTCCTGCTTCCATTAACAGGAGGCTTTCCTTCTTTCACACCAGGAGGGATTGGCTTCAGACGTCCTCTCAACTACAGCTCTTTTCCCAAGAAGGCACACTTGCTAGGCCCCCACAATGTAGTGTTGAAATGAGGTGCCTTTCAGACCCTGAGGCTCCTGAGTGCAATCACTGGGAAAGTGGCTCACATCCTTTTACCTACCCTAGGTTGCTGGGACTTCCAAGAGAGTGGACTTGCTGAATTTGCTTTTCTACCTACTTATAGTGCTGAGCTGATAAACTGGTCTGGGAAATAGGAATGGGAGGGCTCCCTAGCGACATTCCCTGGAAGTCAGAGTGCTTGTAGTTTGGTGAGTGGGAAGTGTTTGGGCCTTGATTCTGATCTCTTGTTAACACTGCATTGCATTTTCAGGAAGTGTCATTCTGTATTGCTCTAGCATCTCATGATTTGTTCTCGCTGGTCCAGGATGGGTCAAAGTAAAAATGGGGAATCAAGAGTTGTGGTTGAATAGAGAGGGAATCTGAACAGGCTCTAGGAGCCTGACTGTGGCTGTGAGACTAATAAGATACTGGTGCTGCAGAGAACAGATTTCCATGGATTAACTAAAGAGAATAGATTCCAGAATAGGTCTTGTATGCATAATGAAGGTTCCTGGATGTTGGGGGTTTTTTGGTGAAGCAATTGGGATTAAATGACTTGCCCAGGGTCACACAGCTAGTAAGTGTCAAGTGTCTGAGGCCGGATTTGAACTCAGGTGCTCCTGAATCCAGGGCTGGTGCTCTATCCGCTGCGCCACCTAGCTGCCCCCATATATGGGCAGTTTCATTTGGGTTGCCAATAAAAAGAGTGTATGAGTATAAACATGTATATGAATATGTTATTATATAGTATATGTCAATATGTAGTATATATTTACATAGGGTATTGAATCTATCATTACATAGTATATATAAATATATAGCATATATGAATATATTGTTGCTGAGTCATTTTCAGTCATGTCTGACTCTTTGTGACCCCATCTGGGGTTTTCTTGGCAAAGATACTGGAGCGGTTTGCCATTTCCTCCTCCAGCTCATTTTATAGATGGGGAACTGAGGCAAATGGGGTTAAATGACTTGCCCAGGGTCACACAGCTAGTAAGTGTCTGAGACTGGATTTGAACTCAGGAAGATGTATCCCTGATTCTAAGCCCAGTCCTTGAAATCCACTGGGCCATCTCTCTCTCTGTCTCCTTCCCTCTCTTTCCCTCTCCCTCCCTCTCCCTCCCTCTCCCTCCCTCTCCCTCCCTCTCCCTCCCTCTCTCTCCCTCTCTTTCCCTCCCTCCCTCTTTTCCCCTTTCCCCCTCTTCCTACCTACACACACACACACACACACACACACACACACACACACACACACACACACAAAACCTCTGGCTTCGTGAAGTATCTCCAAAGTAACTTGAAAAGGAGATGTAAATGAATTGAAATGTAATGCACCAGTTGGTAAGGCACTTAGAGGTAATTACATATGATGGTGTGACTCAACCCAACACACCCTTTCTTCTCCCTCCTCAAAGTTTTCTAACTAGCCTTGTCTGATCTCTCCTTTACCCCTTCCCCTCCTGTCCTGTATCATCCTTCCCTGTGTCCATTCTGTATGTACTCTCCCCCCAGTAGAATGTAAGCTCTTTGAAGGCAGGAACTGGTTTTATTTGGTTGTTTTGTCCCCAATGCCAATGTTAGTGTCACAGATTGATAGAACAGTTATGAAGCCCTTGATATATGGCAGGCACTGTACTAAGAGGAGATGTCATCACAAGCAAATTTGGCATGCCTGCCCTTAAGAAGCTTATGTTCTGATGGGGGGGAAATAACATTTAAAGGAGAGGGAGAGGGTTAGGAAGAATGAAGGCTCAGTAAACATTTGTTGGAATGGAGTGATCTTGGCAGACACATTTGTGTACTTGCATGGTCTTAATGTTTTGTGGATTCTCCTTTAAACCTATTGGGATGATATTTTATATATATATATATAAATATAATATAATTATATATATATACACACACACACACACACACACACACACACACACACACACACACACACACACACGTGCATTCATACATTTGAAGGCATTAGCTGCCTTCCAGAGAGCCAGCTCTGGTCAGTCCCAAAGAGTCCTTCCTCATCAGGAACAGGCACAGTGGGTGACCACCTGAACTTTGTCAGCATGTCAGCAATAAAGACCTCGGCCACACTGTCCATGAGACAAGGGTGTAAAAACTGAAAGGGCTATTCTCTAACTGGGTTATCCTATTGGTCAAAAGAGGTGGTAACTTGGACAGCTAGGTGGCACAGTGGATGGAGCACCGGCCCTGGATTCAGGAGGACCTGAGTTCAAATCCGGCCTCAGACACTTAACACTTACTAGCTGTGTGACCCTGGGCAAGTCACTTAACCCCAATTGCCTCACTTAAAAAAAAAAAAAGAGGCGGTAACTCACACCTGCAGTCCCAGGGCAGGATTCCAGTTGACAATGTAAACGCTACTGATATTTCCCTTGTTCTGATGGGAAAGCCCTGCATCCTCATGCAAAGAAAGGAAACAATAAATAAGCAAAGGGCCTCCTTGGAGAGGTGAAGATGTCTGTGCTAGTCAACAAAAAAAGGAGGGTAACCTTTCAGAGTTCTACCACGGGCTGAGTTTCTCCATGAGAGAGACTGCAAATCAAACCAACCTTTGGGGAAAGTCCAAGAGCTCTTTTCTTCTTTAGGGGCACAAAGTGATGAGTTGAGGAATGTCGCTCCCATGGAGGTAGAAAACACTCAGGATTTCAAGCTGGAACGGGGTCATACAGGTCATAGACTCCACCCCCCCCCTCACTTTGGAGATGGAGAAACTGAGGCCAGGCAAGGTCTCACAGGTAAGTGGGAGAGGCAGTATTCAAACCCAGGTCTTATGGTGCACTACTCACTGAGTCATACTATCTAAAGGTGTTCACACTGGTGTGATGGAGAAGAGACTGCTGGTTCTAGGTGGTTTCAAGTTTCCCCTTTGCTGGCAAAGAAACTGAGACTATTTTTCTCATGCTCGAACCCAATCAATTTTTTTGAGGCCTTGGCATGAACAGTACATGATTATTACAAGGAATGAGTTTGTTAGACTCTCCAGTATGATCATTTAAATATCTTCCTACCTCTAATATCTGTTCATTTCTTTTAACATCTTCTATTGCTCTGTGCTTATAAAGGTGGATTTAGTCAGGGACAAGTATATCTGTAAAACAGTACCTGTTTGCAAGATGTTTGCCTTTAAAAAAGAGGGGAAAAGGCAAGTGAATAGCACTTTAAAATCCCTTATGAGGAAAAAAACTGCCAAAATGTTTAGTTGGGAGAGATTTCATTTTCTAGCTGGGCTTTGTAATGTAAGAGGATCCTCCCAGAGTAAGCCCTGGTTGCTTGCTAATTACATGATTTTTAAGACAAGTAAGGCACTTTCATCGAATTCATTTGCCCAGAATTCTTTCCTGCTTGTTTCCTTTGCAAAAGAGGAATGTGATTCCCTGTTTTCAGTCTTCTACTCTCATTGACCCAAGTGATATTTGGCACCTGGAAATTTTTCATGCTCACTTCTTAGGCCAGTGGTGATTCAATTTAACAGTTTCGAAAACTCAAGCACTTGTATACTAGGAATACCATTTAAGGGTATGGGTCTTGATCCTGCCACCTAAGGAGATGTGAGGCCTTAGAACAGTCATCTAACTGCCCTGAGGTTAACCTCAATCTCTGGTTCTGTGGGGTTTTTTGTTGTTTTGTTTTGTTTTTTTGTTTGTTTTTTATTTTTAGTGAGGCAATTGGGGTTAAGTGACTTGCCCAGGGTCACACAGCTAGTAAGTGTTAAGTGTCTGAGGCTGGATTTGAACTCAGGTACTCCTGACTCCAGGGCCGGTACTCTATCCACTGCGCCATCTAGCTGCCCCAATCTCTGGTTCTGTTAAAGGGAGATAACAATATTTGTTCTATCTACCTCACAAAATGTTTTTGAGGATTGTTAAGGCTAAAATTCTAGCTAAACTGTCTAAAATATCTAATGAGTGGTCGCCAATCAATTACAAGCTTTAGCAAGAGTTAGACTTTTAAGCATTTATTAAGGAGAATAAGAATTTGGTAAAGAGAGAGAGAAAGGCCTAGATTCCTATCTATTAAAGGGAGAGCACATTTCTAGCTCCGCTCTCCACCCGAGTCCAGAGGAAAGAGCCTGAGACCGAGCGCCCGTCTCTTCCTTCCTCCTCCCACTAGTCCGCGTCACTTCCTGACTCCTGGTCTTGCCCTCAAAGACCTTCCCTTCATGGGCAGAACTCTTCTACAGTAAGTATCCAGCAGGTGGCGTTATTCCAATCGTTACAGTCCCCCCTGTTGTTCCTCAAGAAACAAAATGTTTCCTTGACGGAACAGTAAAAAGAATATAATAACTATTGCTAACTAATAATATGTGAACAACAATATAGAAAAGGAAGAGAGGAAAGTTTTGTCCAGAGGGGCGATTTTTTTTGTCCTCATGAACCGACGCTTTGACATTAGTCTTGCAAAGGGAGGGCCTCTGCAGAGAATACATGTTACAGATGGTGCATATTATAACAGAAAGAGAAAAAAACCAACAAAAAGAACAAATCAAAACTGTTCATTTAAAGTCTCTGAAAGTCTTTTCTCAGATGTCCTCTAGGTGTAGTCGTGGAATGGAAGTCTTTTCAGGGGTTGATGTGTGGATGCTGGTAATCAGCCAGGAAATTTCCTACAAAATTGAGCTTAACAAAACTTTAAAATAGCTTTGTCAATAATCAAATCAAACAATGAAAGTTTTCAAAAACATGTCTAAGGGAATTCAGAATCTTAGTTGTTACACATGAAACATATAATAAAACAAAAATTGAACCATTCTTTAAAATTATAATATTACTATAGTCCCCCCCCCTTATGGAGGGTAATTGAGAAGACAATTGCTGCGATATTAATTATTAAAAATAATTTTTATCTTTGTTTTATCACTTTTTGCATCATCTGCCTAATTATCCTCATGCCATTATGAGAAATTAAAAAATCTAATATAATTAGTAACAGATGTCAAGGCCAAATTCAACACTGTATTTATCATGACACCTGAGATAATTATGGGGGTTACCATAAAAGAACAGAGAAATGATGGGATATGAGCATTCCCACACTTGAGCAATATGTACTGTCCATGCAGTATGCCAGGCTTAAAATAGGTGGATGGAATATATGTCCATGCCACTGAACACATTGGAGGAAACTGAGTCAGACTTAATCAGATGCATGGGATTGAGATGTCCATGGCATCAGGCATATAGGAGGGAGCATAGAAGCCAGGTGTAGAAGTGAGATGGGTGGGATGAATACTTCCAGCCATCTGTACAATATTGTGGGGAAAAAGAGAATAAAATATTAAACCAAGAGAATCCAACCTCAACGATTTGTCAAAAGCCGTTCTCTCGGCCATACCTTGACTTCATGCATGTCTCCCCTCATGTGACAGTTCAGTGTCTGCTCTTGCATGTATTCCTCTTGTGATTGGATGGCATCTTGGCCAACTGGCATCTGATAACTCAGAATAAAGGCAATTAATGTCTTAAATGATAAGTTCCCATAATCCAAGTCTCATATGGATTTAAAATTGAGGATAATAAATGATTGCAAAAAATGTGAATACATCTTGACTCAAAATAATATATAATTATGCAACAATTTCAAATAATACCCTTTTTTTTACTTAGTATACAATTACTTTTGTGAAAAATCAGAACATACTTAAATACAAGTTAAAGCACAACAGAATCTCAAAGAACTTTTTTTTTTTTTGAAAAAAGAAAACTTTTACAAATGTTCCCCTCTTTTTTTTTTTTTTTTGGGAATATGCTTATCAAAAATAATACTTCTAGAATCAATTTACACTTGCCATGGCAACCAATTTGCCAGGGAAATGCTTTAAAGAGTTTGATCAAATAATCAGTTGAGGAAAAAAAAATAACAAAAACAAACAACTCAGAATATGGGAGCACAATACTCCTAGAATTAACATTGTATTATGAAATCAAAACCATGTTTCAAAATTAGATAGATGAATGAATAGAAGAAAATACACGTGGAATAATAAAAGACAATGAAATTCAAACTAGGGAAATCTAAATGAATATGAATTTAATATTAATAAGAGTACTATAAAATATAAACTTGATCACATGACTATAAAAAGCTTTTACAAATATTCTCCTTGTTTTAAAAACTAAGTATAAGACACAATCTCAAAAGCATGAAAATCTCTATGAAAATAAACCCATACCATTAATTTCAAAATGTATATATAATAGCATAGAAATCCTATGTAACCTCTGAACTGACATTAATACTCTGAGTGAATTCAGAACACTTTTGATTCCGATATCTAAAATCCCCAACACTCATATCAATACCTTGCTGCTTACTTCTACATTTCTCTAAAATATATACCCTTCCATGGCAAAAGAAGCAGAGTCTTGAACTATGTTGATGGTTGTCATTCTTATTCAGCTTAAGTTTTTCTTCTTTAACCCCTCTATATTGTCTGTCAGCCTTTTCACCATACAAATGCTTTATAAGATTACTAATTAAAGACAAAAGCAGGTTAGCAAAATTATGAACAAAACAGGCATATGTGGAATTTAAAGGGTTTTCTAAAGTTGTCTCAGAAGCACAGCCAGGCTGGGGAAGGGCTGAGCCTGAAACTGCAAATGTAGTTAGAGAAAGTTGCGCATGAGCATTAGATCTCTGGACTTCCCAGGCAGGGAAAGCAATGGGCTTGGCCATGGGAGGAGTAGAGGGTGGGGTCTGGAGAGGAGGGGAGGGACCAGCACAATTTGAATCAGACTTGATTTTGAACTCAGGCCTGGATTCCTCTTCCCCCACTTTGCCTCCAGGTGCTAGGGGATTAAAAGCTTCTAGAGGGTGGGTCATTGCCTCCAGGCATGCAAAATTAAAGCAACAATTACGGTTAGAACTGGGAAAAGCTGCAGGAATCTCTTCAGGTTTCTCTGAAAAAGCATGGTTGGGAGAGGGAGAGATATTTCCTTGTGTGAGTAAGTTGCTGGCTCTTTTAACAAAAATAAAAAGAAAAATAGAAAATCCACAAAAACAAAGCATTAACATGATCTTATCTCCCATTTGTCTGGTTAAACAGACTAAAATCAAAAATAGGGTAATTAGGGAGTTTAAAAGGTCCATTCGAAAAAATTTAAAGGAAAACACAGCCAGTACGCCAGTACTTAGCAGTTAAAGGGAGAGGGAGGGGAAATTTCTTACCCAACCAGAAGATCAGAAGTGAGGTTCAGCTTTCCTCTTCGTGGTCAGCCATCTGTTAAGGCTAAAATTCTAGCTAAACTGTCTAAAATATCTAATGAGTGGTCGCCAATCAATTACAAGCTTTAGCAAGAGTTAGACTTTTAAGCATTTATTAAGGAGAATAAGAATTTGGTAAAGAGAGAGAGAAAGGCCTAGATTCCTATCTATTAAAGGGAGAGCACATTTCTAGCTCCGCTCTCCACCCGAGTCCAGAGGAAAGAGCCTGAGACCGAGCGCCCGTCTCTTCCTTCCTCCTCCCTCTAGTCCGCGTCACTTCCTGACTCCTGGTCTTGCCCTCAAAGACCTTCCCTTCATGGGCAGAACTCTTCTACAGTAAGTATCCAGCAGGTGGCGTTATTCCAATCGTTACAGGATCAAATGAGATAACATGGTTGGATATTCCATCAATGTAAGCTAACAAAGAGCAGCAGTCTGGTATAATAGTTAGAGCATCCACCTTGGTACTAAGAAGACCTGAGTTCAAGTTTTTTTTTTTTTAATCTCTGACACATACTAGCTCTGTGACCTTGGATAAGTCATCTCACCTCCCTGGGCCTCAGGTCTCTCATCTCTAAAATGAGGAGGTCAAGCCAAATGACCTCTGAGATCCCTTCCAGCTCCCATGTGGAATTTACTTCATCTCTCTCTGAGCCTGTTTCCTCATCTATAAGAGAGGCATATTAATAGAACCTAACTAAGAGGCAGCTGGGTGGCACAGTGGATAGAGCACCGGCCCTGGAGTCAGGAGGACCTGAGTTCAAATGTGGCCTCAGACACTTGACCCTTACCAGCTGTGTGACCCTGGGCAAGTCACTTAACCCCAATTGCCTCACTAAAAATAAACAAACAAAAAAAATAGAACCTAATTCTTAGAATTTGTGAGGATTAAATGAGATGATATTTATAAAGCATTTCTCACGTCTTAAGAATTTACACATGAGCTCTGTTTATCATTCATTTCATGGGTTGCCATGGCCAAGGAAGTTCTCACCTAAAGGCAAACCTGATGTTGACAACCCATCTCGTACAATCAGGCTGGTTTTGGACAAGTGCTGCAGTCTGTTCCTGGCACTGTGGTATAATTGTTCAGCCATTTTTCACTGGAGCCTGACTCTTCATGACCACACTTGGGGTTTTCTTGGCAAAGATACTTGAAGTAGTTTACCATTTCCTTCTCCAGCTCATTTTACACATGAGGAAACTGAGGCAAGCAAACAGGTGTAAATGACTTGACCAGGATCACACAACAGTAAATGTGTGAGACTGAATTTGAACTCAGGTCCTCCTGACTCTCTGGGCTCAGTGTTTGATCCACTGCCATACCTAGCGGCCCACACACAGTTAAGAAAGTGGTTCATAAATGCTTCCTCAAGGGAATAGAATTGAAGCATGAAGACAGTTGGATTATGTGTTTTCTAAGCCTCCTACAAGCTCCAGACCTATACATCTTTAAAACAATTAAAAATTAAGGGGCAGCTAGGTGGCACAGTAGATAAAGCACCAACCCTGGATTCAGGAGGACCTGAGTTCAAATCTGGCCTCAGACACTTGACATTTACTAGCTGTGTAACCCTGGGCAAGTTACTTAACCCCAATTGCCTCACCAAAAAAAAATTGTTAAAATTTTTAAATTAAATTAAAACCCCTAAATCTGAGTACAGATTGAAACATTTCCCCCTTCATTTTTCTTGCTTCTTTCTTTTTGCAATATGACTAATATAGAAATAAGTTTTTTATGACTTCATAAGTATAATGGATATCATATTTCTTGCCTTCTCAATGTGTGAGAGAAGGAATAGAGAGAGAAAATTTGGAACCAAAAATAAAAATTAATAATAATAAGAAAATGTAAATGAATAGAAGACCCTTAGGAAAGGCGGTATTGTTTCTCTCATTCCTTCCTTAGTACTCAAATCTTGTTCTTTTCTCTGATTTCTTCATACACAAATCTTGTTCTGTGCTATATTTTAGATATTGTGTTTCCAAGCATAATATGGTACCTGACACTCTAATTGTGGAGGTATTTTTTTCTCTTTGTTTCTCATAAAATTATTTAAGGATGCTATTTATATAAAAAAATTTTTTTTAAGATTTTGGAGGATTGAAGCTATAAGAAGCCTAGAAGTGATCTGGATTCTTATTAGTAAAGCTGAGTGATTTTCAAGCATATCTGAGATAGAACATCTTTCCCAGCTAGGCCTGCTAGACTCCAGAGGAAGCTCCTATCTTCTTTTACATTTTTCTGCTGGAAGCTTAGGGTGATGTCTCCCAAATACCCCATGCAGCTGGTGAGCACCAAGCAGATTAATCTGAGTAATACTGCAGCATTTAGATTTGTCAGCACTTTGCTTCAGTGACATGAGTTCTTCTCCATTTCAACTTGGAAGGTATAAAAGAAATATGCAATGTGTAAATAAGTATGTTCTTCTTCTCTTCTTATAGAGATAAGAGAAAGGAGAAGGGAAAGGGATTTGGAGGAAGAAGCAGCTTTCAACTCTTATTTGAAAGGTAAGTGAGTGCCTACAACTATACAAAAATGCTGATGACAGCAACTCCCTCTGGCAAATACACCAAAGAAAGAGATGGAAGGAGCCCCAGGAGCAAGCAAGGTTTGGGCATTAACATTGTGTCAAAATTAACAGGCGTATTCTTTCCTTTTAATGAGCTGGACTTGGTTCGAGTTTGTAGTTTTCAATAAGGTTTCATTTTTTAAAAATTGTTCATTTTCATGGATTTGGGAGCAGGTGCAGGTTTTTATCTATTCCCCCATAACAGCATGGGGAGTAAGGGGGAGGGAGCGGCACAGTAGATAGAGCACTGATAGACTCATCTTCCTGAATTCTATTCTAGTCTCAGACACCTACTAGCTGTATGACCCTGTGCAAGTCACTTCACCCTGTTTGCTTCAGTTTCCTCATCTTTAAATGAGCTGGAAAAGGAAATGGCAAACCCCTCCACTATCTTTTCCAAGAAGACCCCAAATGGGTCCATGAAGAGTCAGACACAACTAAAATCAACAACAGCAACAACATAACATCACAATGTACTAGACAGAACATTGGACTTGGAGTCAGGATGACCTGGATTCAAATCCTGACATTGATATGAGCCATGTGATCATGGGTAAGTCACTTAACCACTCTCTGTTTCAGGCAACCTGATAGCAATTATACATTATGTCATAGACTTACAGGTTAGAAGTTCCTTACTCTGAGGAAATCATAGCTCCTCTGAGAATTGGGTTAATAAGAAAAAGTTGATACATAAATAGATAGGAAAGTGATGGTCTTGAAGGCAGGAGGCCTGGTTTCCTATCCTGCCTGTGATATTTTGTAGCTGTGTGACTGGGCAACTCTAAGATTGTAGGGCATAGATGGGTTGTAATATGCTTTGGTACTATGTAAAGCACTACATAAATGCTAGTTATTACCCTCAATATAATAATAATAATAGTGGCAATAGAGATAATAGCTAACATTTATATAGATACTATGTGCCAAGAACTGTGCTAAGCACTTTACAATATTATTATTATTATTTCCAATAAATTTTCTATAGAAATAGTCCAAGTACAAATAACCATTTTGACATTTTTTCATACTTAATGATCCATAGGCTATTGCTCAGGAGAATCAAATAACTGCTTTTCATAGTTGAAGAAAATCCTTGGGACAGAAGCTCAATTTTTCTAGGCACCCTAAGAGCATCCTGAGTACCGATCTTAGATTAAGGAGGACAACAGAGATGACAAACACCCCAATATATTCTCATCAATTTTTTTCTGTTAGACCTCTAGACTTTGAAAGCCTCTTTTCCATGTAGCTTAGTGATTAGATTTGTTTTATATGGTGACATCTATTAAAAGTATTGTTTGGGGGGCAGCTAGGTGGCTCAGTGGATAACGTACTAGCCCTGGATTCAGGAAGACCTGAGTTCAAATCCAATCTCAGACACTTGACAGTTACTAGCTGTGTGACCCTGGGCAAGTCACTTAACCCCCATTGCCCTGCCCCACCTCCAAAAAAGTATTGTTTTTATGAGATCACTGTACAGGCAACTGTGGACAATGGTTTGGTCTGTGATAATGGTCTGGTTCCACTATAGTTTACTGGTGGATTCTTTCAGGCTATTGTTGAAGTCTGTACTTGTGGTACAAGAGTGATCACTGGTCAGTCCATAAAAGATAGAGAGCTTGTAGTGTCTAATTCTGTCTACCATGTCATGTCTCACTAGAAATGTGTTAGGTACTCCATTTTCCCAGTCTGTAGTAACTAATGCATTACTCGGTTTTTACCATTTTGGTGTATAATCTACATTTATCATTAAGTCCAGGCTCCATATAGAGCTCCCATTCTGATGATAATGACTTGGTCCTGAATAACTGGTGTAAACCTCTCTTTTTCCACCAAAAACCAAAAATAAAAAGGCTGCATTGGGGGGGAGGGGTTCCTCTATTTATTTGCTTCTTTGTCAAGATGCCATTGACTGAATTCATGCAGTGGAAGTCACCAGTAGAAGGTTGTTTGAGTCCTCTCTTGCATCTGAGCATTTCATAGGCTGCCTTTGAGTATAAGTTCCTTACCAAACCCAATGGTGCACCAGTTATATGGTGCCCAGTGTAGCAATATCTATTCCCAAAGCATTTCTATAGGGTTTTTTCACCTATTTATCATATACTATGAAAATGTCCATCAATCCTCTTTCTGTTTTTTAGAAAAGTGGTGTTCTTCTTTCTATAGCTTCCTCAGGGCCCTGGGTTTCATTAATATTGGGCAGGTGACTCTTAGGGTACTTTGCTGATCTGTTATGGTCCATTTTATAGGTTTGAAAGTGTTCTTGGGGCAGCTAGGTGGCACAGTGGATAAAGCACCGGCCCTGGATTCAGGAGGACCTGAGTTCAAATCTGGCCTCAGACACTTAACACTTACTAGCTGTGTGACCCTGGGCAAGTCACTTAACCCCCACTGCCTCTCAAAAAAAAAAGTGTTCCTTCAGACTGGTATCATAGAAGTATCTATTGCTTTAAATGTATCCTTCCTATTTAGCTTAGGTTTCAGGATGCCAATAAGCCTCTTAGCCTATTTTCAACCGCACCTTTCTTCCTATACACACACACATACAGATACACACATATACACACACATATACACACATTTGTGTATATACACACATAAAGCATACATATGTGTATATATATATACACATATATGTTTTATGTATCTTACCTGAAGGAGATCAAGGTATTTATAGGTATGACCATTCAATATGACTTCCAAATTTAAGCTCAAAACTTTCATTCTTTATCTTACTTGACAAATGTTAAGAATTTTACATTTAACAAAAAATATTTATGGCACTCCTTTGTTGGTGCAAAGAATTTGAAATTGAGAAATGCCCATCAATTGGGGAATGGCTGAACAAATTATGGGACGAATTTATGATGGAAACTATTGTGCTATAAGAAATGATAAGCGGGATGCTCTCAGAAAAACCTGGAAAGACTTATAAGAGTGGATGTAAAGTGAAATATACTGTTTATAAAGTAATAGCAATATTATAAAATGATCAGCTGTGAATGACAGCTATTCTTAGCAACACAATGATCCAGGACAATCTGAAGGACTTATGAAAAAAGTGATCCATCTCCAGAGAAAGAACTGATGATGTCTGAATAGAGATTGAAGCATAATATTTTTTAGGTTTTTTTTTCTTAGGTACTGTAGATAAGATCCTACAGGCACAGAGTGACTTGGAAAACTACATATTCACATTATCTATACTTTATTGTATTTTTATTTGTTTTGTTAATTATTTCCCAATTACATTTTTATTTAGCCCAAGCCCTACTCAGGAGAATTGTGGGTAGCCTGCAGCCCAAACCTCTGCCCTAGTTAACCCCTAAGGGCCTTTCCAGTTCTAAGTCTATGGTCTAGGTTCTGGGATGAGAGGCCTTGGGGGTGGTTGGGGCTTAAGACTACTTTACTTTAAAGATGAGGGAAATGAGGCCCAGAGAGGTAGAGAGTTACTATCTATGATCACACAGCTAAGCAGGGTCAGAAGCAAGATTCAAACCCACAGCCTCTTAATTCAGAGTCTGAAGTTCTTTCCAATACACCAAGCTGTCTCTTTAATTAAATGATCTAGGCTATCAGGAGGGGAAACCTCATAGCCATGACTCATTCAGTCATTTTCAGGTAGAAGCATCTAGATAGCCCAGTCAAGAGAGCACTGGGAGTCAGCTAGGTGGTGCAGTGGATAGAGCACCAGCCCTGGAGTCAGGAGGACCTGAGTTCAAATCTGGCCTCAGACACTTAACACTTACTAGCTGTGTGACCCTGGGCAAGTCACTTAACCCCCATTGCCTCATCAAAAAAAGAGAGATAGAGAGAGAGAGAGTGCACATTGGGTCTGGAATCAGGAAGATGTGAGCTCAAATGTGATGTCGAACACTTGCTAGCTTTGTGACCCTAGGTCAGTCACTTAACCTGTTTGCTTCAGTTTCCTCAAATATTAAATGTGGATGATAACAGTATTTAACTTTGATCTTTGAGGATCAAATGAAATAACATTCATAAAGCACTTAGCACAATGCCTGGCACATAGTAGGTGCTTATTTCCTTCCCTTTCAGGTCTACTAGGGCATGAACTCCCATATGGAAGCAGTGCTTAGGTCTATAGAGTTCCTGAGGATCCCATATTTCTGCTTGCTGTATCCCTCGCCATGCCCAGAACATCTAAGGAATATATTTAGAATAACTACACACCTAATAACAGATGATTGCCCTCACTGCATATTTAAGTCATTGGTTATTGCCACATAATTAGATCCCTGAGCCCCTCAAAGGCAAGGCAGTACATATCAATAATGATAAAGTAATAAAAGCGTGTTACTTAGCCTGTGAGGACCCGTTATACATTCATCACTCCTATCACAAGCGCCCAGTAGACACTCAATAACAGTTAGTGATGATGGTGGAGGGTTAAGTATAAAGGAAATATCCCTGGATTCATTCAGCCTTCCTAGAGATCTGCCTAAAATGAGCCTCAGCAGAAACCCTTCACATTTATTATTTAAAAGAGAAGACCCTGAAGAGAGTGGAGGAAAAACAGGGTTATTTTTAAATTCGCTGGAAGAACAAAGCCCTGGTCCAGAACTCCTGAGAATAAGGAAAGCTGGTTTTGTCCCTAGATGCGCTTACTCTCTGATGAAAAAAAAATTAAATAGCACCATTATCTGATAATAGATTCGAGGAAACGAAGCTCTTGGTTCCTCTGTATAAATTAAACAGTTAAATAAATGACAATTACAGATGGCCACATGTCTGCTTAGCCCAAATGACTAAACCTCAGAGGCAGAAAAAGAGGCTTTGGGGATCCTGAGCCGCACCCCGCCCCAGCCATGATTTTGTTACTCCAGATGTTCAGCTGAGCTGCCTGAGCCAAACTCTACCCACATGTCTCCTCTAGTCCTTTCTATAGGTTGGACCAAATAGTATTCAAAGACCCCGTCAGCTCTAAGATTCCATGATTCTAGAAATTCACTGTGATTGAGATAGTATAGCATCTGTTTTGATTCAATCACAATTTACTTGGAAAGCTAGTTTATTTAGAACTGTTTGGGTCTAAAGGAAAACATACTGAACCTTCCTGTTGTGGTTGTTTAGTCATTTCAGTCATGTTCAACTCTTTGGCAAAGATACTGAAGTGATTTTTCATTTCCTTCACCAGCTCATTTTACAGATGAGGAAACTGAGGCAAACAGGGTAAAGTGACTTGCCCAGGGTGACACATCTAGTAAATGTTTGAAGCTGGATTTGAACACAAAAAGATTAATCTTCCTGGTTCCCATACCAGTGCTCTATCCACTGTGCCATCTAACTGCCCTTTTGAATTTTCCAAAGGTAAAATTCAAAATTTGAAAGTTCAAAAGAACTGTAACCAAGGTAGGGAAAATGGGGCTTTTCTCCATGGTGCTAAATTTAGAGAGTTCTGAACTCAGAGGATTAATAGTGCTTACAATCTTTCAACTACAGAAACAGTAGAATTTAGTGACTACTTAGGAAGAGTGATTAATGAAAGCCTGCTTTATGTTACCAGAAAGTTTAATATTTTTTTCTTTAAAGTCTAGGGCAATTGGTCTCATATGTTCACTTTTTGTCCTTCCCCTTATATCGTTATCCTTCTTACTCCTCCTTCATAGCAAACACTCACTCAGAACACAATAAAAGTCAGCTTATCTTTATCTGGAGACAAAACTCATTATGAAAGTACAGATAGCAAATAAGTAAAGTTTAGAAAGAGCAGGAAGTTCCAAAGGCTAAGGGATGCCCATTTGCCTGGCAGTGATGAGGCGGGAGTGGAGAGTGGATAAATTCACCAAGTCCCAGTAAGGGAGACAGGTCAAGTAAGCAGGCACATTCAAGCAAATGGTAAGTTCTATCCAGATAGATCACTCCTTACACAGATCAGGGAGCCAGACAAGGTTCACAATCATATTTCATTTGGTATAGCATTGCCCTGATCTTGCTATCAGCTCTCACCAGTATTGTGTGTCCACCACCCTACCTCCAACCCCCTTTCCTGTCCACAGAGCTCCAAAGTTCCTCACTACCCCCTCCCTTCTCATAATACTTCAGTCTATCCTTCCAGCTAATAAAAACTACACTTCCCATCAGCACTCACTGCTAATAGAAGACATTGACCCAAATAGAAAGCTAGTGTAAGGCTGGATTGAAACGAACTCCTCCCACACTAGACCTACTCTCCACCTCCCCAGAAAGAGCTTTATGCCAACATCCCTCGTTCTCTGTCATTCCTCCATTAGATAATGTCCTACCCCAGTTCTTTAACTTAAGACTCCATGACCCTGGAGCAATAATTCCTAGTTTAGTTCTGGCATTCAATAAATGTTAAGTAGATTAGGGAAATGTGAAGGGGGGAAAAAAAAGCCATGTGGCACATAGAAATACCAAAGCCTTATTTACATCACTTTTTCCAGACATGCTAATGTGCTGCTTCAACCATTACCCTCAAAGTACACCAAACACAGCAGAAGCAAAATGGCTTCCAACGTCCTTACTGATATGGACAATGAACACATTCAAATGGCCACAACAGCTCCAAGTACAAATCTGAAATCCAGAAAGAGGACCATGGACATTACTTACTGCAAGTCCTTAGGACGCAAAGTTAGAAGAAACATCTAATCCACTAGGGTAACGTAGAACTACAGGTCTGGGAGGGACCAGAAGAGGTCATTGTGATCTGACTGGGAGAGTTTTGAACTTAGCCAAGAAGTCACAGGTTTGAATCTTGCCTCTGACAATAGCTATGTGACTTACACAAATCACTTCATTTCTCTGTTTGCATAAAATAAGGATAATTGCACCAGCACTGTCTACCTCATAGCATTGTTATGAGATTCGCATAAGATAATGCATGTAAAGTTCCTTCAAACCTTAAAGCTACATATATCAGTTATTATTGTTATTATAGAAAGAGAATTATTCTACCTCTATGACCCCTCCTTCAAACAGAACTACACTGAAAAAAAATGCAGAAAGATAACCATCTCTCACTTTCTTTAAAGTCTCCAGATAATGAAATTTAAACAACTTCTGTTGGTAGTATATTCAAGCAACAAACCTAGCCTCACTCTAGAAGGGTTGACCAAAACATAGCTAATAATTCAGGGAGATGAGAATATCATGAAGATTTCTAGAAAAACTATAGATGGATTACAGGTAACTTACTTGTATAACCTTGGGCAAGTTGTGTAACTTTTCTGAATGAGAGTACACTCAATGGTCATAAATGTCATGGGATGGTAGATCTGTAATTGGAAGAAATCTTAGAGGCCATATTGCCCAAGCCCCATCATTTTACTCATGAGGAAATGAAATCCCAGATAAGTTAAGCTGGAATTTGAATCCAGGTCTCTTGACTTCAAATCTAGCCTACTTTCCCCTACCCTACAGACAGTCATGGAGTTTTCTGAAAGATTAGGTATTGATGCGAAAATAGTCTCATAAGATGTCCGTTACCAAATTTGCTTTTTGTCTTGGTTTTGTGCACAAGGACCTAGGCTAAATTCCTTGCATGCTTTATTTCTTTTTTTAAAAGCAAATTATTGGGGCAGCTAGGTGGCATAGTGGATAGAGCACTGGCCCTGGAGTCAGGAGTACCTGAGTTCAGATCCGGCCTCAGACACTTAACACACACTTACTAGCTGTGTGACCCTGGGCAAGTCACTTAACCCCAATTGCCTCAGTAAAAAATAAAAAAAATTTAATTTAATTTTTAAAAAAAGCAAATTATTCCATGAAACCATCAACAAAATCATATAAATTCTATTTTGGCAGTTTTGGTGTGGGTGCGGTTCTTATTGGTTTACTTTGGGGGGTCTTTTTTATCTCACAGGTATAGGGAATTCCCAGTATGGACATTCTCTTCCCTACTGCAGAATGACAACTTGTCTATAATTTATCATCTTAGAGAGTTGTCTTGGGCACTGAGAGTGAAGTTGCCCAGGGCTATTCAGTCAAGATAGAGAGGAGGCAGGATGCTATACCACACTATGCTGCCTCTGGTGTGGGCACTACATAATTGGATTTTGACAGAAGATTTTGTTCCCAGTTCTCCAAGACCCCAACCAAGAGAGAGGTAATGCAGAAGCTGGGCTTTCTGATTCCTATACCCCATGGCCCAGGATTCCCCACCCACAAATAGAAGGTCCTGTCTTCTATTTGGACAGAATGCAACAAATTCCTTTCTCAGTAATAAATGATCCATTTTCTGTTTCTCAATTATGCTGCTGTTGGCTCATTGCATGGGCTGCGTTTTCCAACACAGTCTGTTGCCCAGCTGTGTTCTTTGTAATACCTCACCCTAATGGGGCTTGGCGGTCGCTTCAGTTACTCACTAGTGAATTGGGCTGTGAATATGACTTGTAAAAGGAGCTCACTGGAAAATGGCTCACGTGGCCCAAAAGAGATGCAAAATGTTTGAGGCTTTCTGATCTCTGTCTCTGGTGGACTAACAGGAAGACTAAAGTCTGCTCTTAGAAAAGGGCCTATATAATACCCTCAGCTTCCATGCAGAGGCAAAGGGGGAAAATGGCAAGTGTTGGGAGGGCTATAGGAAAATAAGCCTATTGTTGATGGAGTCATTCTAGAAAGCAATTTAGAATTATGTCCCCAAAGAGATTAAATGCAATGACATTTGTTAAAGCTTAGCAAACAGTAGGTGCTTAATAAATCCTTTCTCTCTTCCCTCCTTTAACCAAGTAATTTCACTACTAGACCCATACCCCCAAAGAGATCAAAGAAAAGGAAAGGACCTATAAGTGTGAAGTATTTACAGCAGCTATTTTTGTAGTGGCCAAGAACTGGAAACTTAAGGGTGGTCATCAATTGGAGAACAGCTGAACAAATTATATGTATGCAGTGGAATATTATTTTTTTTTGTGGGGCAAAGAGGGTTAAGTGACTTGCCCAGGGTCACACTGCTAGTAAGTGTCAAGTGTATGAGGCCAAATTTGAACTCAGGTCCTCCTGAATCCGGGCCATTGCTTTTATGTACTATGCCACCTAGCTACCCCCTGCAATGGAATATTTTTAAAAGAAACCTGGCAATATTTGGATGAACTGATGCAAAATGGAGTAGAACCAGGAGAACAATTTACATAATAACATCATTATAAGGAAAAAGAGCTTCGATAGATTGAAAAACTTCGATCAAGGCAATAACCAACTACAATCCCAGAAGACTGATGATAAAGCATGCTATCTACCTCTTAACAAAGAGATGATGCACTGAAGATACAGAATAAGACTTACATTTTCAGACCTAGCTGATGTTAGATTTTTTCTTTGCTTGACTATGTATATTTGTCACAAGAGGGGAAAAAAGACAATAATGTGTTCTCTAAGTTATTTCTTCTCTAGCTCAGCAACTTTAATTCTTTCACCCAATGATCACATGGTATAAACCCAATGCTCTTCATCACTCAGTTGCTCTCTCTTCCCACCTTTTGACATATCCCTGCCCTTCATAAAATGTAGTGCCCAGAAAAGAACACTCCAAATGTGACCTGACCAGGGCAGAGAGCAGCAGAACCATCATTTGTTATTCCTGGTAGGAGTCTTTCAGTGCCTCCCAGGCTTACATCAATCCCACCACAAATTTTTTAAAGGATCAATTCAACTGAATCTCTTCCTGTAAATTAGTAGCCAGAACTAACATTTTAAAATTTGGGGCCCAGCAGAGCTCATTAAATAGCAAATGGCCCCAATGAAGAAAGAATTAATTTAGCCATTTTTACTAAACATAATTTGACAATGGAGAGCCTGTGACCTAAAGTTAGAGGTATTTTACTCCTTTGCCAGATGGAAGACATTGAAGATCAGAGTTTACAAGTGATTTACAATGTTAGTTATACTTGGTATCCATTCAAAGCATCATAAATGTGGAGCCAGAAAGAACCTTGAAGATCATTGAGTTCAGGTCTTTTATGTTTCATGTAAGGAAACCAGGAATCAGAGAGGTCAAGCAACTTGGTTAAATATAATATGACACAGTGGATATAATCAGGAAGACCTGGGTTCAAATCCTGCCTCTGAACCATATTAGATGGATATTGATTTAGCCTTACTGCCTATGGCAACTCTCTCTAAGACTGTAAATAAATGCCAAGTGACCAGGAATGGTTTTTTTCCCAAGATAAACCATTTTATATGTGATTGAAACTTGGTACCACTAAAAAGAAGTTTCTATAGGGGGCACTGAGGTGGCATAGTAGATAAAACACTGACTCTGAATTCAGAAGAACCTGAGTTCAAATCCCACCTCAGACACTTGACACTTATTAGCTGTGTGACCCCGGGCAAGTCAACTAACCCTCATTGCCCCAGAAAAACAAACAAACAAAAGAAGTATCTATAATTGAATAACCAGAAGGACTTTGAAGAAAATTAATTAGTAGTGATATGACTATTAAAGGACATTAATGCTTATGCACTAATAGTTTTGAAAACAGGTATTTTGAAAAGGAAAATAGTAGGAATAATCAGTGACAAGATTTGAAAAAACTACTAAACAAAGTTTTGACTATTATAACCAAGGAATATGGAGAAATGCCCTACACAGGTCATGTTCAGAAGAAAAGAAGAGCCATACCCAAACTACATAAAAAAAAAAACACTCAAAAATACAGATCTGCTCCCTTCTCTCTGAAAGCTTTAACTTTCTACTTCTAAAGCCCTTCCCCAAGCACCCTGGCTTTACACATCTACTGTTTCTCTTCCTCCATTCCCCCATCAGTTCTCTCTTAGGCAAACTGGTTCAATGTTCCAATATCACACCCTGACCCCTTAAGCCCTTTTCCAAACTCTACTATAGAATAAGAATATTTGCTTGTCCCTCCCCATCCTGATGCCCTCTGAGCTATGTCTCTACTATTCTTTTTTTTCCCTGGGAAATGAGGGTTAAGTGACTTGCCCAAGGTCACACAGCTAGTGTCAAGTGTCTAAGGCCGGATTTGAACTCAGGTTGTCCTGAATCCAGGGCCGGTGCTTTATCCACTGCACCACCTAGCTGCCCCTTGTCTCTACTATTCTTAAAGAAGATTCTCTTTCTTCCATGAAGCATCCCTGAAAAAAAGACATGATGCCTTCCTAATGCCATAGTGTACACACGAAACCCTTTTGGCTTACATGTTTGTTGACCAAATGAATGAACAACTTCCCCTTACTGCCCCACCCCACTCCCAAGCATGTTTACCCTTGGACTTACAACCAGCATATTTAATCTTATGTTCTTATTTGCTCAAGGTTTATTATTCAGTTGTTTGTCTGCTCTCTCCATAATCACTCACTCAAACATTATGAATCCAAGATTGTAAACCCCTAGAGAAGAGGAACTGAGCCCGGCACAGATGTTTATAAAATAGTTATGATATAAAAATGGAATCTGAGCTCTCTCTCTCTTAGAAAGAACTTTCTTCTCATGTGTAGGTAATGTCTTCTACTATAAGTGCCAGGTAAAGGAGCCCTAGAGGTGATATAGACATTATGTGGTAAAGTGAAAAAACAACATTGCTTTTGAAGTCATAAAGCCTGGGTTCAAATCCTGCCTCTTACATTTGCTATCTGCATGACCTTGGCCAAGTGATTTAACATCCCTGGCCATTAGTTTCTTTATCTGTATATAATTGGGGTCTGGTACATAAGCTGAATCATCTCTCCATATGGAAAACCCGCTTCTGGGAAAATCTTGATGACACGTAGTGGGAGTGTTTTGCAGAGACTGGAGAGTATACATAGACATTCTGTAACCCATTCCGGTCAGCTAACCAAGCATTGGAGGGGCAGCTCTTTGACTGAGGCATTCAAAAAGTCTTGTCATGTTCAGTTACAATCTCTTTGCCTCATTTCCTTCTAAAAGATATCAGCAACCTCTTAAGTCCTGGCATCCAGTGATGGCAATGGAGTCTCCACACTTGGGGCTTTCAAAAGGTCTTGTTATACTTGGGAATGAAATATGTCTTTGTGAAAGACATATTTTGTGGTTAAATGGAACTGGGATGCTAGTTATAGGTCCCTAACCAAGGGGGAATGCAGTCAGTGGAGATGCAAGCACACGCAAATCTCTCAGGACATCCTAAAACCCTGGAGGAGTTGTAGCCTGCTTAGCTCTGGGAGGGGAAGCCACAAAGTATATGCTTCACATAAAAGGAGAATGTTGGATGAGATAGTTGCAAGATCTTTTCCACTTCCAAATCTATGAGTCCATGAATGGTTTGCCTCAGATTTAGCATATGTAGCCCAGGCACATACCCAATAGCTAATCCCTAGCCATCTTCATTTCCTCCCTCTTTTCCTATCCTAGCTTTGAGGACATTAATCACCTTCAAAACACTCCTCATTGGCCCCCATATGTATTCCCCTAGATGTTGTTCTCCCTGTTGGAATGCAAGCTTCCTGAAGGCAGGAACTGTCTTGATCATTTGTATCACCGTACTATGTGAGAATGTCCGAATATGCTCTGAATAGGGGGAAGGGTCTCTCTATTACACATGCCTGGAAATAGGCTCACCAGGCTTCCACAGGTTACATTAGAACCAATCGGGGCATATTATACATGCTCTATATAACCCACCAAGATGTACAAATATGAATATCTTCTACGTACTTAGCCCTGACCCATAACCACACTTGAAACACAGAGACTCACACAGAGTTAAAAGGAAGACTGAAGCAAGATTCTCTGATGCATCAGGTGAGCTTTAAAATGTAGGGGTAGTGATCATGATCCCAAACAATGTAGCAGTAAAAATAAAGTTATGAGACAAACAGGAAAATGAAATTATGCCTAAAGACACCACAGGTAATGAAAGAATACTAATACTTAATATATACCCACTGAGTGGCATAGTATCCAAATACTTAGATGCTCTTAAAGAAAAAATTAATCAAATTACAGGGACAAGCAGTCAGCAAAAATGTAATAGTTGGGGACCTCAATTTTTACTTTTCACAACTAGATAAATATAAACAAATGGGGCTGAATAGAACCTTGGAAACATCAGTTATGATAGTGCTCCAGTGACTGAAAGGTAGTAGAAAGCTATATACATATTTCTCACCTATTCATGGCTCCTTACAGCAATTTTAGAACATAAAAATCTCATAAATACAGAAAGGCAAAAATAATTAACACAAAAATCTCATAAATACAGAAAAGCAAAAATAACACAAAATTCATCATCTTTTGATGATGCGCCTTTGAAAAAGGATTCAAATATAAGTGGACCCTAAATAATTTAATCATAAGGAATTAATGGATCAAAGAACAAATTATGCCAACAGTAGATAAATTCATCAAAGAAAATGGCAACAATGAGATGACATACCAACCTTTTGGAGATATAGCCAACTCAATCTTGAGGGAAAACATTTTCATCAATAAAAGAGATAGGAGGGAGGAGAAAGCAATGAATTCGGCACATACATACACACATGAAAAGCAATGAATTTTTAAAATTAAATATGAGAATAGAAATTCTGAAAATCAAAAAAATTAACAAAATTGAAAGAAAAAAGACAACCAGAAGAATGATAAAATTAGGAGCTTTTTAAAAAATATAAAAGAAAGGTAAATCATTAGCTTATCTGATTTTTAAAAGAAGAGATACCAATTTCCAATACCAACAAATGAAATGGAAATAAAGAAATAGTAGAAATTATGTTGCCCTGACTATTGCGAGATTTAAAATTGGATACTGAGCATTAGCCTCCCCTCTTTAACCTTTCCCTTACATTTATCTCCCAGACTAGTAAATGGAAGAAACTTCTGGTCTATAGTTAGAGCTTTTATTGTGTGGTAGTTACCAGGTGATGTTGATTAGAGGGATAGGAAAGTAGAATTACAAAACAAATAGTCTTAAGTCTAAGCTTAGTCTATATTCCATATAAAACTCACCAAAAACCCAAGGCCACCTTTGGGGAGGAGAGAGCCGAGTCAAGTCAAGCACGTGCTGCTAACGGTGAGCCGGGCCGCGTCCAACTCCAGTCCGCGCCTGTCTGTGTGTCGCAGTCATCGGACCAGGAGAGAAGGCAAGAGATCCCACTTCCATTCTCTCCTTGCCTTTTAAGCTCGCACCCCGGAAGTGGAGTGCTTAGCAGCCAGGCTGGCATGCGTAGCCCATGCACAGCCGCCGTCGGTCTCCCACCCGAAAGGGTGGTCCTGTAAAAACTGGAGTCTTTCCATATTCACTAACCAACTGTTAAAAAACTTTTTACCACACTATGTGCCAACAAAATAGATAAGCAAAATAAAATAGTTGCATATTTACAAAGAAATAGAGGATTTAAATAACCCACTCTCAGAAAGAAAGAAATCAAACAAAACACAAATAAATCCCATTGGGAAAAAAAGACAGGATGCAATGTATACTATCAAACGTCTTTAAAAGATTAGTTGCAATATTGCATAAAGTATTTGCAAAAATAGTAATGGAATCTATTTAATTGCCTTTATGAAACAAAATAGTCTTGATGCCAAAACCAGAGAGAGACAAATCAGAGAAAAAACATTGTAGGACATTATCTCTAATGAATATTAAATAAATATTAGCAAAGAAGGTACAATAGCATATTAAAAAGATAAACTGTGACCAAATTGAATTTATGCCAGGAATATAAAGTTGGTTCAATATTAGGAAAACTACAAATACAACAGACAATATTTATAACAAAACAATCAAAATCACATGATTACATCAATAGATTTTGGGGGGGGGAGGCAATGAGGGTTAAGTGACTTGCCCAGGGTCACACAGCTAGTAAGTGGCAAGTGTCTGAGGCTGGATTTGAATTCAGGACTTCCTGAATCCAGGTCTGGTGCTCTATCCACTGTGCCACCTAGCTGCCCCCATCAATAGATTTTTTAAAAAGCTTTTGACAAACTACAATACCAATTCTTTTAAAAAATAACGCATAAGAATATTACCCCTTCCTTAATATGATAAATATTACTTATCTAAGCCCAAAGGTAAGTGTTAAATTTAATGAGAAACATCAACCTATCCAGTAAGATTAGGGATAAAAGATGCCCATCATCACCACTGTTTCATATGGTTGTAGAAATGTTAGCTATAATAATAATAATATAAGAAAACAACCAGAGGAATTAACAAAGGGAAAGATGAAAGAGAATTATCACTTTTTACAGATGATACCATTGTCTTCTTAGAGAGCCCTAGTGATTCAATTAAAAAGTTAATTGAAGGGACAGCTAGGTGGCGCAGTGGATAGAGCACCAGCCCTGGATTCAGGAGGACCTGAGTTCAAATCTGACCTCAGACACTTAACAATTACTAGCTGTGTGACCCTGGGCAAGTCACTTAACCCCAATTGCCTCACTAAAAAAAAGAAAAGAAAACAAAAAGTTAATTGAAACAATAACTTCAGCAAAATAGCAATATATGGGGCAGCTAGGTGGCACAGTAGATAAAGCACCAGTCCAGGATTCAGGAGGACCTGAGTTCAAATCCGGCCTCAGACACTTGACACTAGCTATGTGACCCTGGGCAAGTCACTTAACCCCAACTGCCTCACAAACAAAACAAAACAAAAAAAATAGCAATATATAAGATAAACCCACACAAATCACCAGCCTTCATATATATTATCAACAAAACCCAGCAGGAAGTGATGGAACAAGAAATATCATTCAAAAGAACTACAGAAAACATAAAACATTTGTGAATTCACCTACCAAACCACACCAAAATTGACCACTACTACAAAAATACTACTACAGAAATAAAGACAGGACTAAGTAATTGGTGAAATATTTCATCATTCATGTATATATATTAATGAAAATATCACCTAAATTAAATTAGTTCCACAGCCAATCATACTATGAAAGGTCTACTTTATAAGATCTAGAAAAAAATAATTAAAGTCATCTGGAACAACAAAAAATAAAGTGTCAAGGAATATTATATACTATACTATGCAATCTATATTATACTATGCTTTATATATGATACACTATGCCACAAAACAGTAATCATCAAAAGTATATGATATGGGGGGCAACTAGGTGGCACAGTGTATAAAGCACCAGCCCTGGATTCAGGAGGGCCTGAGTTCAAATTCGGCCTCAGACACTTGACACTTACTAGCTGTGTGACCCTGGGCAAGTCACTTAACCCCCGTTGCCCTGCCCCCCCCCCAAAAAAAGTATATGATATGGGGGGCAGCTAGGTGGCACAGTAGATAAAGCACTGGCCCTGGATTCAAGAGGACTTGAGTTCAAATCCAGCCTCAGACACTTGACAATTACTAGCTGTGTGACCCTGGGCAAGTCACTTAACCCCAATTGCCCCAATCAAAAAAAAATTGATACTGATTTTTTTAAATAAAAAATTGGATCAGTGAGACAGATTAGGAACACAAGATACAGAAGAAAAGAAATAGAGTATATATGGTGTTTAATAAATAACCTTAGTGTATATAGTATTCAATAAATATAGTATATATAGTGATCAATAAATAAATATAGTATATATAGTGTTCAATAAACCCAAGCACCTCAGCTACTATGAGAGGGTCTGTCTATTCTATGAAAACTACTGGGAAAAGTGAAGAGCAGTCTGGTAAAAATTAGGTTTCAATTACAAAGATATAGTGGAACCAGATTTTACCAGGAGCCAATGGGTTAAAAATTTTTTGTTGGCTCTCTACAAGAGCCAACAGTTAAATTTTTAATGTGAACATTTATACCTCAGAAATCAGCAAATGCTACAAATCAGGGCTTGACATACTGTTCTTCTGATTGTGTAAACTAAAAAAAAAAGGCAAAGGAGGATATGTTAATAATGCACACAAAACTTAAAATCATGCATACATTTTTCCTAGAGACCTGGTTGTCAAACATTTATTAGCAGATCCCTGGTTTAGAGCAACATTTCACACCAGGCACAACAATCCAAGAATCTCCAAATAGATACATGATTCAGATATGAGATAACTGATGATGGTGGTGGTGGTGGTGATGATGATCTAAAGGGTCACATCATAAACAAGAAGCAAAAAGGAGATATCATTCACAAATATAGGTAGAGGAAGAGTTCTTGCAAAAAATTTAGAGGATCATGGGTGATAAAGTGGACAATTTGATTACATAATTGAAAATTTGTATGCGAATCAATACAGATAAAATTAGAAGGGAAGTAGTTAACTGGGGAAGGGGGATCTTTGAAGCAGTTTCTTTGACAAAAGTCTGATTACAAGATGTATTGGGGGGCAGCTAGGTGGCGCAGTGAATAAAGCTCCGGCCCTGGATTCAGGAGGACCTGAGTTCAAATCGGACCCCAGACACTTGACACTTACTAGCTGTGTGACCCTAGGCAAGTCACTTAACCCTCATTGCCCTGCAAAAAAAAAAAAAAAAAAAGATGTATTGGGAATTTATTAACATATTTAAGAACAAGAACCAACCTGCAACCAACAAACAGTCAAAGGATATTAAGATGCAATTTCCAAAAGAAAAGAAGAAAACTCTCAGCAACCATATGGGGAAATGCCCTAAATCCCTTATGGGAAAGATGAAAATTAAAAGAACTCTAATGTTCCAATTCATACCTATCAGATTGGCAAAGATGAGACAAACAGAAAGTGACCATTGTGGAGGCAGTGTGGGAGCACAGGCACACTGATATATAGTTGGTGGCACTATAAATTGATACAGCATTCCGGAATGCAAATTGGAGCTATGCCCCTTCCCCAAATCATTAACTTGTATGTACTCTTTAACTCTGCTATGTCACTTCCCAGGGAAAGTCACAGGGATCACTGGGTTCCATGAAGCTTTGGGGGGGGGGTCCTTATGTTGGGTTTTATTTTGCCTATGGCTTATAGGTAGAAGAGTAATGTTGAAGTGATCACTACTCACCTAGCAACTGTGGAATGGAGCCAGGTGTTTGGAATGAAGAAGCACAATGCAATGAGGCATAACTCCTTACCTGGAATTAAAGGGAGCAAATTGGTTGTTGATAATATTTCAAGTTAATTTTCCACAATGTCACTTGAGGACAAGGAATTCCTGGAAGAAAAAACAGCAGCCTGACAGGCTTATTTATCTCTAGGGTGATATGGAGAGAAATAATTGGGTGCTTACTGCTTCCTGGCTCCCTTTGATCTGAAGCAGCCATGTAAATTCTTCACCCATGGAAGAAGAAACCTGGTCTGTCTCTAGTTATGTGGATAGAGAACCCAAAATATGCCTTTCTAAACTTCCCAATGAGAACAGTTGGCAGGATTGTCTTCCAATGAAGACAGTCAATGTGTTTTGTCAAGAGAAGAAATTGATCTGTTCTTGGTTTGATTTTTTTTAATAAACATTTTTATTTAAAGTTTTCAGTTCCAAATTCTATCCCTCCTTCCCTTTCCCCCTTTCTGAGGTGGTAAACAATCAGATATAGGTTATACATGTGTTATTACGTAAAACATGACCATATTAGCCATTTTGTATAAGAAAACTTGAATAAAAAATGAAAGTGAAAAATAGCATACTTCAATCTGTGTTCAATCAACATCAGTTCTTTCTTTGGAGGTGGATAGTAGGCTTTATCATTAGTTCTTTGGGATTGTCTCGGATCATTGTATTGCTGAAAATAGTTAAGTCATAATTCATCGAATAACATTCTTCTCTGTGCAAAACATTCTCCTGGTTCTGCTCACTTCACTATACATCGGTTCATATAAGTACTTCCAGGCCTTTCAGAAATCATCCTGCTTATCATTTCTTATAGCACAATAATATTCCATTGGGGGTAGCTAGGTGATGCAGTGGATAAAGCACCAGCCCTGGATTCAGGAGGACCTGAGTTCAAATTCGACCTTAGACACTTGACACTTACTGGCTGTGTGACCCTGAGCAAGTCACTTAATCCTCATTGCCCTGAAAAAACAAACAAACCCCCCCCAAAATAATATTCCATTATCATCATATACCACAGCTTGTTTAGCCATTCCCCAGCAGATGGGCATTTCTTGGATTTCCAATTATCAGCCATCTTGGTTTGATTTAAATAAATTTGTAATGGAGAAAGGCATATGCTCACAATGCAAAATATAATACTGGTCCAACCCCTTGTGAGTAGACCTTGTTCTCACAAGTAACTGACGGTCACTATCCTACTCTTAGAAATTCTAAGACCATACAATTCACCTTCTGAATTTTGCAGCTAGGTGGCTCAGTGGATAGAGTACTGGGCCTGAAGTCAGAAAAACTTGACTTCAAATGTGGCCTCAGACATTACTTACCCTTTGTTTGCCTCAGTTTCCTCATCTGTAAGTTTGGAATAATAATAACACCTACCTTCCAGGGTTGTTGTGAGGGTCAAATGAGATAATAATTGTAAAGCATGTTAGCATAGAACTTGGCACATAGAGGGCACTATATAAATGTCAACTATGATGATGGTGGTGATGGTGAGTCTCAGAATTGGGTTTTAAATTTTAATTCTACTATTTACTGCTGATATGACCTTGGGGAGGCCACTTAACTTTTTGAGGTCTCATTTTCCTTTCCTTTTCTGTAAAATTAGGTGTTTATTAAATAACTTCTGAGGTCCAGTCTAGTTTTAAATCTATAATCCCATAATAGACTTTTATAAAAAGAATTGGATTATAAGGGTTCTTAAAAGGGGAGAAAAGGGAATGAACTGAGGGTTTTTAATATTTTGGTAACTGTATTTCTTTTCTTTTCTTTTTTTTTTTTCAGGGCAATGAGTGACTTGCCCAGGGTCACACAGCTAGTAAATGTCAAGTGTCTGAGGTCAGATTTGAACTCAGGTCCTCCTAAATCCAGGGCTGGTGCTTTATCCACTGCACCACCTAGCTGCCCCATTGATAACTGTATTTCAATACCATCAGTTTCCAATGTAATTTTATTTTTATTTTATATTTGTTTAAATATATATATATATGTTCTATTTGACATATATTTATTTATTTTTATTTTTAAAAATTCTGCCCACAAGGGGTCCAGACTGCCAAGGGGGCAAAACAAAAAAAAAAGATTAAGGATCCCCAACCCTATGACCTCTAAGATCCCTTCCAGCCCCCAAATCCAAAGCGAGAATGAATGAAAGCTTATACTTACAGTTCACCCGGCACTGTGCTAAGTGCAATGAATACACTTAAAATAGCCAGTGCCTGACCTCAAGGAACTTATACTCAGATAGAGGGAGATGACAGTAGACACCCCTACCACCCCGGCCCAGGACAGAAACCACAAAACTAAGTGGTTTATCTCCTCCAGAACAGGTTTTCCGTTAGGCCAGTTATAGCAATGGGAGGGTAGCAGGCTGAAGGTGTCCAGAGGAAAGAAGTATGGCTATATCTGAGGCTAGTTCAGTGTTCAGCAATAACAGCAGGGAGGCAGTGTCTTATGAATGTGTCAGGTTCAACAAGCATGTATTAATACCTGCTATGTACCGCTGTCCCAAGTACTAACTCTTGCGTGTGGCTCCAAGAAGTTGTAGCATGGGCAGCGGCCACACCTGGCTAAAACCATCTTGGAAGATGGGTTAACCCAGGCTGAGGATAACTGACAGGCCTCAGACCCATAGGTGAGTTAGACAGGTGTCTACACCAAGCATGTGAAGACCACCCCCAGCTGGATGGCTGGATGAGAACGATTTGTTCCAATGTCCAGGAAGGTGGCCGAAGATAGCGATGTGGAGCACTTAGAGCTTTGTCAGACCCTGAAGACCCCAAGATCAGCCACTGCATCCCGGACTATCGATGCTCATCCTGACTTTTGTCTTGCCACTGGACTTGGACAACTCTGGAAGAGAGAGTGAGGCTGATGACTTTGTGCAGCTCTGCTTCTGAATCCAATTCACCCACAAGACATCACTCGTGATGTCATTGGTCCTCTTCAAAAACAAAGTCAAAAAATACACCCGCTGGCCTCGGGGAGTTTGCATTCTAAGGGGGAGATGATATATAATCAACTAGAATGATACGAGATATAGGGAAAGTGGATGGAAGATCATTTCAAGAGAATAGGCATTAGAAGCTGTAGAAGTCGAGGAAAGGCTCCCAGAGGGAGTAGCTGGGAATTGAGGTGAGTTTTTAAGGAAGTCAGGAAAACCAAGATGCTGAAGTGAGAGTAAGGGGGTAATAAGTATGTGGCAAAAGGGGATGTGTAGCCAAACGAAGGAGGTTAAAATTGATTCTGGAGGGAATAGAGAGTTACTGATGCTTATTGACAGGAAGTAGAGGAACAGAAAGTGAGATAAGGTTGGACCCATGCTTTAGCAACATCATCCTGGTGGCCGAATAGAGTGGGGAGGGAGTTGAGGCAGGGGGCCCCACATCCCTATGACTTAGACCTATCTCTGCTAGAACCTGACATGTTAATTTGACATCATATGTTCCTTAAAGTGATCTCTCTGAAAGGAACACTGGAAATGGAGTCAAAGAATTGGATTTGAGTCTCAAATGTGTTACTTAACAATCTATATGATCTTGAGCAAGGTATGGCATCTCTCTGGGCCAATACTCTCCTTTGTAAGATGATGGGTGCTCTTCTCAGTTCTAAAGCTCCTTCTGCTCTTGGCCATCAACAACTAGTATATTTTTTTGTTTGTTTTGTTTTGGGGTTTTTTTTCGAGGCAGTGAGGGTTAAGTGACTTGCCCAGGGTCACACAGCTAGTTAGTGTCAAGTGTCTGAGGCTATATTTGAACTCAGGTCCTTCTGAATCCAAGGCCAGTGCTTTATCCACTGTACCACCTAGCTGCCCCCACTAGTATCTTCTTTAGTAGGCAGTGATAAGCCCAAGGTGACAGTTAATACCCATCACCTGCTAAGTCTGGTTAATATTTAACCTTGATTGAGAACGTGTTTTTGGTCCTGTTGCCTGGTGACAAACCCACAGATGGTGAAACCTCCCAAAGTACTCAGAATGCAGCACATGTTAAAACACCGATCTGCTGGCTGTCCATTGGCCTTATGGTCCTAATTGTCCACTGCAGTGGTGTTAAGCTCAAATGGGACCCACCAAACTACATAAGGATCCCTGGGGCCACATACTGACTTTAGAAAACCACGGTGCCATTATCTATGTACTGTTGTATTTGTATTTCTTTTATTAAATATTTCCCAATTACATTTTAATCTCAGGGGTATTGTGGACCTCTGTGCCAGCTGTGCATTTGACTCTGCTGATCTATATATAACCGACCTGGGTTATTCATTTGCAAAGCCTACTCAACAATGCATTCTTTTGTCGAGGGGGAGACAGTCAAGCTGAAAAAAGAGAGTAAGAACCCAAAACACAGCTTGATACCCTTTCCATGATGTTCCTCAGGTACTGGGTTAGCTTTCCAGACTGAGCAGCAGAAGGATGAGACTTTTCCCCATCTCCCATCATGGTACTTACTTACACAGGATGTTTCAGTTTATGCCCTCATATGTAGCTAGCTATTCAATTTTCTTTGTTGAGTTTGCCATAGATTACACTGTCCCAAAGGGCCAGTGATATATCATACCCACTTAATGCTATGTGGGTGCCCGGGAAGATGAAAGGGAACTGGAGAAGCCAATCTATGAAATGACTTTGTGAACGAACAGCCTTATGACTTATTCTGAGCTTAATTTCAAATAGTTTCATTAAACTACTTGGGGGGTATTTCCCAAGAAACTCCTATTCTGAATTCATTTTCCTTTTTAATAGATATAGCCCTACTGAGTGAACCAACCTATTCTGTACACAGTAGGACTGATTGATTGATCAATCATTTATACGCACCTACTCTGTGCAAGGCATCGTGCCAGGTGCTGATATTGGGGACCTAAAAACAAAATTACAGTCCCAACCCTCAAGAAGCTTCCATTCTCATAAAATTCAACGTGCGTTTAAAGGGACCCTATAGATAATCTATCCTAACTCCCACACCACCATCCTGTTCACTATACCAACTAGCTAGCTCATAGGGCAAGAGAAAGCTTAGAGAATTTGTCCAGAACTGTATACATACACACAGCCTGGCGGTCCCCAGAGAGAGACCCTTGGCCCATAAGAGACTATTAGAGACCTATGGAGGTGGGTGGATCTCATTTTCCCTCCTTATCTTTTTTTGGCTCCAACCTAGTCAAAGCCTTTAACAGAGCCAGTCTCTCAATTTCCAGTTTTACTTAGCCATGAGCTAATCAGCTCTTCCACATTGCTTCCCTTCTCTAAGGGTTGGATTTAATCTTTTTTTTCCTTCTCCTTCCTTAAAACAAACCACTAAACCATAATCCAAAATGAGGAGTTCAGAAATTGTTTAATAAAACTTAAAAAAAATAGACAAAGATGCTGGTACTTGATTGATATCGACTGAAAAAAAAGAAAAGACAAGGTGAAATCAACAGGGGAAAGGAAAACACTATGGAGCCGAGAGCTTGCTGCAAAGCCTACCCCACCCCCTCCACCACCACCTGGGTGTGCCCTCCCAGAAAGTGCTCCTCATCTCCTCTTGGGCGCCTTAGTAGCCCGGCCTCATACAGTGGTGCAAAATGTAAATTCCCTGCAAGAGAAAGGAGTGCCCAGCCATCTCTGGGGGAAGCTCCTGTTCCAAACAAAATATAACAATAGAGTTAATTAGCATTGCATGGCTCACAAAATCCCCTTGAGGGGACCCTTCTTGGATTTAAATCATCACTTGTGTTCGAGATGGAAGGGCTCCCACTGTGCAGACCCCCTCCACCAACTTTTAATAGATATCCCCCCTCCACACTTCTCCCCCTTCCCCTCATCTTTTTTTTCCCTCTCCTTCCCTGCTGGCTTTGAGGGAGTAGCAGCTGAGCCGGGACCATTCAGCAGCATTTACCAGCTGCATGTTAATGCCAGCAAAGTACACCCCCTTCCTTTCCCCGGTGGGTCCTTCCCCACCCACCCACCCCCAAGCCTTGCTCCCCAGCCCTTAGTTTTAATTCTCACCTCCTTAACCCTTTCAACATCATAAGCATCTGTTGTTACTTGGGCAGGGACTGGAAGTAAGTAGATATGGAGCAACTCAGCTTCTTTGCAGGTAAGGTAGAGGTGAGCTGGTCTCTCCAACACCCTTAAACTCACTTCACTTTCATTCAGTCACAAGCATTTATCATGTGCCAGGCACCATCCTAGACATTGGGAATCATAGGACCATCCACAGATTTAGAGCCAGAAAGCACCTAAGAGATCATGGAGTCCGACGGCTTCATTTTACAGATGTGGAAACTAAGGTTCAGAGAGTGTGACTTGCCTAGGATCACACAGCTAGTACATAGGTATGGCAATATTTGAACTCAGGTCTTTCTGACTCCAGGACAGGTACTCTAATCCACTGAGCCACCCAGCAGCCCCTGTTATTATTAGCCAATACAGACCCCTGTTTTGGGAATATTATTTGCCTTTGATTCAATTCAATGCAGCAAGTATTTATTGGAAAAAGAAAGAGAACAGAATCCACAAACGGTAGGCGGGTAAGTTTGACTTTGATTGCCAGGAAAATTCTTGAATGGATCATTAAAGAGACGGTTGGTGAGCATCCAGAAAGGGAAAAAGTGATTACAAAGAGCAAGCCTGGCTTCATCCAGAAGAAGTCATGCTAGACTAACCTCATCTCCTTTTTTGACAGTATTACTAAGCCAGGAGAAAAGGGGAATGCTATAGATTAAAACATATCTAGATTTTAACAAGGCTTTTGAGAAAGTACCATATTATTCTGGTGATAAAGATGGGAAGGTATGGATTAGATGACTTTACACTGGGATGGGTTCAAAACAGGCCAAATGGCTGGACTCTAAAAGTAGTTGTTAACGGCTCAGTGTCAACATGACAGGAAGTCGCCATGACCTCGTGCATCTTTGTCAGTGACTTAGATAAAGGCAGAGATGGTATGGTAACGAACTCCAGATAACAGGAAGGATCCAAAAAGATCTTGGAAGGCTAGACCTTTGGGCTGAATCTATAAAGTCAATTTCAATAGGGAAAAATGCAAAGTCTGGCACTTGGGAACAAAAAAAAATCAATCCTACAAATAGGAGATGGGGGTGGGGGTGGGGAAGGGTCAAGATTAGATAGCAATTGTTGTGAACAATATCTGGGGATTTTAATAACTTGAGAGCTCAACAGTATGGTAGAGCAGACAAAAATTCAAGCTTGAGCTACATTAAGAGGGGCAAAGCTTTAGAATTTGGAAAGTGCTTTGCAAACATTATCTCCTTTCAACTTCCCAACAACCTTGTGAAGTAGGTACCATGAGTATTATTATCCCCACTTTACAGATGAGGTTTAGGGTTGACTTTGACATTGGTCATACAAGTGTGTGATTTGAAGCTACGGATCTTCTTATGTCAAGTCTCAGTTTCTTTCCATCATACTAAGCGTTCTTCACTTTTGTGTCTGTCATGAATCCCTTGGGCAAATGTAGTGAAACCCTTCTCAGAATAAGGGCTTTAAATGCATAAGCTAAAATACATGGGATTACAGAGAAAACCAATTACACGGGAAATACTGTAATCAAAACATATAGTTTTTAAAAGTTCACAGACCCAGGGCAGCTAGGTGGCACAGTAGATAGAGCCCCGGCCCTGGAGTCAGGAGTACCTGAGTTCAAATCCAGCTTCAGACACTTAACACTTACTAGCTGTGTGACCCTGGGCAAGTCACTTAACCCCAATTGCCTCACTAAAAAAAAAAAAGTTCACAGACTCCAGGTTAAGAACTACTGCTGACTGTACTATTTCATCTCTTTAAAATGCCAATGTTGGGGCAGCTAGGTGGCACAGTGGATAAAGCACCGGCCCTGGATTCAGGAGTACCTGAGTTCAAATCCAGCCTCAGACACTTGACACTTACTAGCTGTGTGACTCTGGGCAAATCACTTAACCCCCTTTGCTCCACAAAAAAAAAAAAAGCCAATGTCACACATGATAGGAGAAGACTGAATTCCAAACTTTTAGGGGCCACACCTTCAAAATCATATCTTTCTGCTGAATATAGAGTCATTTCCATGAAAAATCCCTACTCTGAGAGGAATTCTAACTTTTGTTGGATCAACAAGTTAAGCAGACATTTTTGGGCATTTCCTCCCTAACCCTCACAAGCCTTCATTTCTATCCCTTAAAGCTTGCTTATTTTTAGCATTTCTTATTCTTCTCAATGAAATTATAATCTTTGCTTTCCTTTTTTAAAATAATATTTTCTCTTCCCCCAATTACATGCTAAAACAATTTTTAACATTTGTGGATTTTTTAAAGTTTTGAGTTCCAAATTCTATCCTTCCCCTCTCCCTGAGATGGTAAGCAATATAATAGAACTTATACATGTGCAGTCATGTAAAAAGAAAGAGAGACAGGAAGGAAGGAAGGAAGGAAGGAAGGAAGGAAGGAAGGAAGGAAGGAAGGAAGGAAGGAAGGAAGGAAGGAAGGAAGGAAGGAAGGAAGGAAGGGAGGGAGGGAGGGAGGGAGGGAGGGAGGGAGGGAGGGAGGAAGAAGGAAGGAAGGAAGGAAGGAAGGAAGGAAGGAAGGAAGGAAGGAAGGAAGGAAGAAGGAAGGAAGGAAGGAAGGAAGGAAGGAAGGAAGGAAGGAAGGAAGGAAGGAAGGAAGGAAGGAAGGAAAGGGAGGAAGGAAGGGGAGGAAGGAAGGGAGGGGAGGGGAGGAAGGGAGGGAGGGAGGGGAGGGAGGGAAGGAGGGAGGGAGGAAGAGAGAGAAAAATGCTTTGGTCTGTATTCAGACAACAGCAATTCTTGACTGAAATATTAACTTTTTTTTTTTTGGTGAGGCAATTGGGGTTAAGTGACTTGCCCAGGGTCACACAGCTAGTAAGTGTTAAGTGTCTGAAGCCGAATTTGAACCCAGGTACTCCTGACTCCAGAGCCGGTGCTCTATCCACTGCGCCACCTAGCTGCCCCAGGTGTTTTCCTTTTTAAAAACAGCCAATATTAAACTCACTTCGGGGGATGATAATAGCATAATCCAATTGGTATATTGCCTGCCCACCCTGCCAGTTGGGCTTCTCTGAGAGTTGTTCCCTAGCCCTGGCTCATTCCTGTTTTGGATTATCATAGATATGGCAAAAAATAGGACAGTTCCCTTTTCTATTCACATCCTCTTCCCTTCCTAACAAGATTAAAGCAAGAATATCATCAAAACAAATAATATTTTCTTAAATAGTATTGTAGTTTTAAAGTTATTCATTTTCTTTAACTTCCTCTTTGGTATTTTCAGTATTTTTTCAAACCACTTTAATTTAAATGAGGTATTCTAGTCAAACTATGCCCTTAAATGGAGGAAGTGAAACACAAGACAGAAATAGAGTAATCTATGACTCCCTAAATATGACCAACAAAGACCAATGGGTTAAAAAAAATCCCAAGGACAAAATGAGAAAGATGTGTCTAGACAATATGATCACGTAAAAAACTCCTGGGGAGTTTAGTATACCGGAGGTTCAGTATGAGTCAAAGGTGTGATATGGTGGCCAAGAAAGCAACTACTGCCTTAGACTACCTTAAGAGGATCATGGTGCTTGTTGAGGATTAGGGAGGGAGGTGATGAACCCAATGCATTCTGCCCTGGTTAGACTACACCTTGTATACTGTGTGTGTTCAGCTCTGGGTGTCACATTTTAGTTCAGAAAGATGCTGATAAGCTGGAGAATGTTGAGAGGAAGATGACCATGGTAGTTAAGAACCCTTTGCCCCATGAATTCATGTCACATGAGCAGAGCTGGAAACAGAAACTGACATATCAGTCAAGGAGCAGGAAAGGATCCTTCTTTTTAAGATAAATTCACTTGGGAATGAGAAGAAACCTTAGGATTTAGCATAGTGCCTGGTTTAAGAAATGCTTGTTGACTTGACTTATTCAGTCAAGGCTTCATGGGGAGAGCCCAGGGCACCAGCCATTGTGAGCCAGACTACATGGAGCTGCCAATTTGAAATTTTGTGGAAAAAGTGAGCAAAATGTTCCTACTGTTTGAACCAAAGATTCCAGTGCTAGGCACTCCAAGGAGATCAGTGATAAAAATGGATATACACCAAATATCAAAGCATTTTTTGTGCTATAAGAAATGATGAAAGATTCATGCAAAAACATGAATTGATACAAAGCTAAGTAAGGAGAACCAGGAAAGCCTACCATATGTTCAGAATATAAAAAGACCATCACGACAAAACAATTGAAATCCAATGCTATGAAATCATAATGACTAAACAACCCTACAGAAGAAATGTAAAAAGGCATCTCCAATTTCTTTGCAAGACTGAGGAATCGTAGCTACGGAATATGAAAGATGAAGTCAGACTTTTTTGATGTTGGTTAGTTTTACTGAAGTGTTTTACCTTGATGAGGGTTGGATTCATTAAGAAATATAAGTGATTGGGGCAGCTAGATGGCACAGTGGATAGAGCACTGGCCCTGGAGTCAGGAGTACCTGAGTTCAAATCCGGCCTCAGACACTTGACACTTACTAGCTGTATGACACTGGGCAAGTCACTTAACCCCAATTGCCTCACTTTAAAAAAAAAAGAAAGAAAGAAATATATGTGATGAAAAAACAAAAGACGGACGTAAAAATTTTTTTTGGTTTTTTGCAGGGCAATGAGGGTTAAGTGACTTACCCAGGGTCACACAGCTAGTAAGTGTCAAATGTCTGAGACTGGATTTGAACTCAGGTCCTCCTGAAGCCAGGGCTGGTGCTTTATTCATTGCTCCACCTAGTTGCCCCATAAAAATTTATTTTTAAAAGAATCATACAATTATTACTGGGAAGGCTGCAGTGAGGAGGGGCTGGGTCAGGGAGGGACTCATCTGGGATGAGTGACAGCTAGAAGGTAGAGGGAGAAAAAAATGCCATCTGGTAGCTTCCCTGTTTTAGTAATTATCCTTGCTAACTAGGTGTTCATTTCCATTGTGTATACCTTCTAAAAGAGTACATGTGCCGTTGGTGCTCTGGGGAACAGTGACATTCATCCCTTGTCACAGATCTGTGTAGGAGGCTCCCTTGAAGGAAATGGGGGTGTTTGGCCCTAAGAAGAGAAGATTGCAGAGCCAGGGTAGACATGACAGCTTTTTTGAAGTATGTGAAAGGATGTACCAGGAACAGAGATTAGACCCCAGGTTGAAGAACTAGGAACAATGAGTTACCAGGAGGAAAATTTAGGCTTGATGTAAGAAAAAACTTCCTAACCAGAGAAATACCCCAGCAGAAAGGAAGGGATTGCCTTGGCAGGAAGCGGGTTTCCTATCACTGTAGGTCTTTAAGCAAAGGCTGGATAATGCCTTATGCTGTATGTCGTGTGAGGGATTCTTGTCCAAGTATGAGTTGGATGAGATCACCTCTGGGGTTCATTTCAACTCTGAGATTCTATAGTACCTGGGGGGGGGGTGCTGCTACCAAATGTTCAACATTTCTCCATGGGGGAAATGTGCTTATGACACACTTTGAAGTTTAATCCGCATTATTAACATTTTCTCCATCACTTTCTTAAGTTTATACAATCAATAAAACAATCAATCAAGCTCTGATTTGGAGGGTTTGCTTAAGGTTTGTCTTGAGGCAGAAATGCTTACACTGAAATTAGCAGGTTAGAGCCCGCTCCAGCACACCCCTGATGATACCAAAGGCCTCCCTGTGGGCAGCCTCTTCCTACCTTTTGGAAACTGGCATATTCAAAAGTGCCTGGGGCCTGCTTACCCTGGATTTATAAGAGACATCAGCTCCCTTGGTAGAGTTAGAAGAGTACAGAATTTGGAGTTAGTGAACCTAAATTCAAATCCTGCTATTTCCTTCATAACCTTGGACAGGTCACCCAACCTCATTGGACTTATTTCCTCATCAAGAAAATGAAATAAAAACGAGGGGATTACCAAAGAAGTCAAAGACAAAAAAGAAGAACCCATAAATATCAAAATATTCATAGCAACGCTTTTTGTGATAGCCAAAGAAATAAATTGGATTAGAATTAGAAATAATTTATTAGACAGCAACTGGACACATTGTTTCATATGATTGTAACAGAATATTATTGCTCCCTAAGAAATGACAGAGAACTATGGGAGGACTAGTATGAACAGATACAAAGTAAAGTAAACAGAACCAAAAGAACAACATACCCTGTGGTTCCAATAGCATGGCCCTAAAGGAGAGAGAGTGAAACCAAATGCTGTATCATGATGACCAATACTGACCTCAGACTGATGAGGAATATAGGGAATAGACATGTACATGGTACCTACTATGTGTCAGGAACTGTGCTAAACCCTTTATAAATATTGTCTTATTTGAACCTCACACCAGCTCTGGAAGGTTGATGCCATTATTATCTTGGAGACAGATTGAAGTTAAGTGCTTTGCCCAGGGTCACACAGCTGGTAAAATGTCTGAGGCTAGATTTGAACTCAGGCCTGGTTCTCTATCCACTCCTGTTGCTATTGTTGTTTGTCCCTCATTCTTGAAGAGTACCATGACATCAGGAGGTGATGTCATGACTTACAGTGAATTAGATTTAAGTGAGGGAGAGCTGTGCAAGTTCTCTCCTCCAGAGCCATCTGGGTCCAGTGGCAAGATATACATCAGGACAACTGGACATGCCCCCAGATGTTTAAGGCAATTGGGGTTAAGTGACTTGCCCAGGGTCACATAGCTAGTAAGTGTCTGAGGTGAGATTTGAACTCAGGTCCTCCTGACTCCAGGGCCAGTACTCTATCCACTGAGCCACCTAGCTGACTGTACCTCCTACCTTTCTTTGGAGAGATTGGGACTATAAGACATAAAATTTCATGCACACACACATACACAGGTATGTGTATGTATATACATATAAGTTATATAACATATATATAAGCATGTTTATCATGTATATACATGTTATAACACTTGTATATCTCTATATACATGTGTTGCATCACTTACATATATATACACATATTTACATAAATATATATAAATGATATATACCCATAGTTTGCACATATATATATACACACACATAAATATTATATTATATATATGTGTTCATATACACACATATAATGGGGCAGCTAAGTGGCCCAGTAGATAGAGCACCGGGCCTAGAATCAGGAAGACCTAAGTTCAAATCCAGCCTTAAACACTTACTAGCTGTGTGACCCTGGGTAAGTCATTTAACCTTGTTGGCCTCACTTTCCTCATCTGTAGAACAAGCTAGAGAAGGAAATGGCAAATCAGTCCAATTATCTGTGCCAAGAAAAGCCCAAATGGGCTTATAAAGAGTTGGATGCACCTGAAAAATGACTGAACAACTACAACATAAATATTATACACACATCATACATATATGTATATATAATATTAAATATTTAAATATCCAACATCATACACACACACACACACACATATATATATATACATACACTATTAAAGTGGTTGTTTGGTGGTCAGTTGGTTTGGGCTAACTAATTTTCTTAAAAATAAGAGAAGACAGGACAGCGAGGTGGCAAAGTGGATAAAACACTGGCCTTGGATTCAGGAAGACCTGAGTTCAAATCTGGCCTCAGACACTTGACACTTATTATCTGTGTGACCTTGGGCAAGTCACTTAACCCTCATTGCCCTGAAAAAAACAACCTTAAAACAAAACAAACAAACAAAAAATAAGGGAAGACTCACCCTGTACAGTGGTATATTTGAAAATAACAATGATGGAAAGACAAAAAGTCATCAATACAAACTAATTTTTTCTAAAGGAAGGGAGATGAATCAAATGATTTCTACATGACTTTCCCTGACCTAAATCTGATGCCCCTTTGTCTATCTGAGAAAACAGTATAAACTCTGCTGTCCGGGTGCTGTTCACATCCATTTGAAGTCCTGACATCTAACCGTCCTTTGCCTGGACCTCGCACAAACTGCGGCCATTCAGACCATGGATTAAAAGAACCTGCATTGCTAGGTCACAGACAGGCACATGTCCCTCACATCTCCTTTGTTTAAACATCAATAAATCATCACAAGGTACATTCCCTATGAGCTAAGCTATATCCCTCTTTCTTAAATCCAAATGAACTGTACAAGGGCAATAAAAGGAATAAAATGTATGGTATCGTTTTGTTTTTTTTTTTAAAGTAAGTATATTATTTCAGGATTGCATTGTACCATTAACACCTAATTTATCTGGCTTTGTCAGGGAATGAGGTCTGCGAGCTAATCTGAAAAATTCATTTCTCTTGTAAGTACCATCACTTATTCCATTTTCACCATTTTGGAAAGAACCACCCCACCCCCAAACTGTAATAGGGCATTTCCCTGCTTTTTTAAACAGAGCAGAGTAAAACGTTCATGAAAAAAATCACTGCTCTTAACACTCTGAGGGAGGAGCCAGAGTGGTCTTCTGTCCTCCATTCCTACCTTTGTCCTTGCTCTCTTTTGAACCAAAAAAACTCAGAGGACTGTGAAGCACAGGAGGGAGGCATACTCCCTACACAGGAGCATGGTGTAAAGGAAAGAGTTCTGGATTTCAAATCACAGGACCTAGATTCAAATCTTGGCTCCAGGGCTTATTATGTCTGTGATCTGAGCAATTCACTCAGTCTCCCTCATTTTCATCTCTCTCATTTGTAAAATGAGGGAGTTGGACTAGATGACTTCACAGAAGGTCTCTTATTTTAATATTTTATTTTTTTCCCTTATTACATATAAAAAACAATTTTGACATTCATTTTTTAAAACTTTTAAGTTCCAAATTCTCTCCTCCTTGAGAAGGCAAGAAATTTGACATAGATTATACTGCACAGCAGTCATGCAAAATAATGCCCATATTAATCATGTTGTAAAAGAAAATACAAGGGACAGCTAGGTGGCACAGTAAATAGAACACCGGCCCTGGATTCAGAAGGACCTGAGTTCAAATCCAGCCTCAGACACTTAACACTTACTAGCTGTGTGACCCTGGGCAAGTCACTTAACCCTAGTTGCCCCACAAAAAAAAAAAAAAGAAAGAAAGAAAGAAAAAGAAAATACAGACACTTCCCTCCAAAAAAAAGGTTTTTTTAAAAAGCATGTTTCAATCTGCATTCAGACTCCCATGAGTCCTTTCTCTGAGGTAGAAAACATTTTTATCATGCCTTTTGGAATTATCTTAGATCATGTATTACCAAGAATAGCTAAGTCATTCACAGTTGATCATTATAGAATATCACTGTTACTGTGTACAATGTTCTCCTGGTTCTGCTTGTTTCACTTTGTATCAGTTCATGTAAGTCTTTCCAGGTTTTTCTGAGAGCATCCTGCTCATCATTTCTTACAGCACTACGGCATTCCATCACAATCATTTACCACAATTTGTTCAGCCATCTCCCAATTAGTGGGCATCCTCTCAATTTCCAATTCTTTGCCACCACCTAAGGGAGCTGCTATAAATATTTTTGTACATGTGGGTCCATTCCCTTTGCCTCTTATCTTTTTTTGGATACAGACTAGTATGTGTTTGCTAGGTCAAAAGCCCTTTGGGCATCAGTTCCAAATTGGCTCTCATACAGAATGGTTAGATTAATTCACAATTTCAGGAAGGTCTTTTTACAGCCCTAATCTACAATCTTATGATCCCTAAATGTCAGTACCTGCGGCAAAACCCCGGACTTGCCTCCCCTTGATTTCAGCCCCAGACACAGGCAGGTCAGATGACTGAATCAGTCAAGTAAACAGAAGAAAGAATTGACAGCATTCTGAAAATCACTTTGAATTTCACCAAGGACTCTATTTCAGCAAAGAGTAAATAATACAAACACCAAAACCATTTATTCACAAAGAAAAATAAAATGGGAAGTCATCATTTTTTTCTTCCTTATGATAAGAAAAAAAAATGTCTTTTGAAAACCTCCTCTCCCATCTCCCAGCAATGTTGCATTAGTGTGAGCTACCTCACTTACACACAGCAAATGGATTAATGCCGGCACTTTATCAGGTACAATGTCTGTTTCCATAAAACATCTTTAGACATGTAAAAACTACTTAAATGAGGAGAAAATACAGTTTATCCCCAACCCCCTTCTCCCAACCAAGATACTTCCTTGGAATTATGTAAAAGTCTGACGTTTCTTTAAGATGAGGCCTTGTTCCCCTAGGAGCTGTTTGTGAGCATACTCAACTCTCTCTTAATCCCTTTCCTCATTCAAGCCCAAAGAGCCCAGCTGGGAAATGTTATTTTTTACTCACATGGTCAACCCAGGTTAGGCTGTGCAGAGGAAGGAAGTAAGGTGGGGAGAAATCAGTCCATAAAAACCTAGTAGGATTCAGTGTTCTCTGACAAGGAGTCTAGGTCCCTATTTTCTAGGTGTGCCTCTGTCCCTGTGTCCCCTTAGAACCATGGGAAACCAGGCAATAAGCAGGCACTGGGGGAACAACTCCCTGATTTATCTACTCTCTCATCTTGGGAGAGAGCCCAACAGATCAATGTCTCCAACAAGTCTAAATGGTAAACCCAGAGGCAAATAAAACAACAACATCTACTACAATAATGAAGATGACGACGAGGATGATGATGATGATGAGCCAGTAAAAAGTTCTCTTATGCTTGGTTAATTGTGAAGCAAACATATCATAGAGAGGGGTCCCTTTCCATCATTGTAACTAAGGCAGAGTGAACAGGGCATTATCCCAGAATGCTGAAATTTAAGGGGTGTACACAATACGTATGTCTTCAATAGGTAGGAACAACCTGAACTTAGAACCTCTCACACTCCCAGTGAACTTCTCCCTGGTCTTGTTGGTCCTTGTTTCCTCCTTCATTTTGGACCTCCCTAGAAGTGACCTCATGATATCACATAGTCTTTATCTCTACCCCTGAACCACCCTCCCCTCCCAGGTATCTTCCTAGGGTCTTTTGCCTCAAAGTCTCTCTTCCCCCTGTCCAAAGTTTTCTTTAAGAACGGATTTGAAGGGGCAGCTAGGTGGCGCAGTGGATAGAGCACCGGCCCTGGAGTCAGGAATACCTGAGTTCAAATTCGGCCTCAGACACTTAACACTTACTAGCTGTGTGACCCTGGGCAAGTCACTTAACCCCAATTGCCTCACTAAAAAAAAAAAAAAAAAAAAAGCGGATTTGAGGGTCCCTTTTTGGATTTCTTGCCCTGGTTCCCAGAATTGTTGATAGTTCTACTTCCCACACTGCATAGGATTCTTAGCTAGTGTTGCTTCTTATGCCCTACATCCAATTTCACCACTAAATATAAAACTCCTGTAGAACAGAGATTACTGCTTCTCATGATTTTGTTTCTGGGTTCAGGGCCCAGCAGAGAGTTATGGACACAGCAAGAGCTCAGTAAAAAGTTGATGGATCAGGGCAGCTAGGTGGCTCAATGGATAAAGCACTGGCCCTGGATTCAGGAGTACCTGAGTTCAAATCCAGCCATAGACACTTGACAATTACTAGCTATGTGACCCTGGGCAAGTCACTTAACCCCCCATTGCCCCACAAGAAAAAAAAAAAAAGTGTGATGGATCATCTGATTGATTTTTAACCCTATTTGCTCTCTCTATCTGCCTTGTATCCTGTAGAATGAGTGGCTTCAACCTCTTCCTGGGGTATTGGAATAGAGGTCTTTGACCCAAACATGACCTGAATCCCAGGAAGTGTGGGGGCTATGCTGGAAACTTGACTCTTACATTGTCAATGACTATTTGATCTGACCTAGTAGACCCCCCAAAAAAAACCAGGGGAGGGGCATAAGGGATTAAGATTAAGGGATCCGTGGTCTTTTCAAGAATTTAGGGCTCAAATAATCTTCAAAACAGGATTGAAATAAATCTTTGTATCCATGTCAATAGCCCCTATCATCTGGATCACCTTCTCCCATACTTGGGCTGTGGCTGTGACCACATTAATGATGCTCTTGGCAAGATTCTCCTGAGCAAATCTTTAGGGAATTTGGCCCCTTTTCAATGCTGCTCCTCCCGCTTGGGAGAGATTATATCCCACCAGACATGTGGCCTAAAAGACCCCAAAACCTTCAGTTTATTAAATTATTCTCAATAAAATACACCAAAAACTAGCTTAAGGAATTTTCAAACTAACCTTATTACCTCACAAGGACATTTGCCTTTTTATAATTCTTGAAAAAGCCTTAAAGATTCATGGGAAGGATTTTCTAATGATGGGGTTTGAAAGGGAAATAGAGGAAAGGGGGAGCATTATAAAGCCCTTTAAATCACTCCAATAGTGCTGAGACAGATAGGTGGTTAAGTGGGTAGAGGGTTGGACTTGGAGTCAAGAAGACCTCAGTTTAGGTCTCAGACACATACGAGCTGTGTGTACTCTGGACAAATCATTTAATCTATTTGGACCGGAGCAGCTAGTTGGAGCAGTGGATAGAGCACCAGCCCTGGACTGAGGAGTACCTGAGTTCACATCTGGCCTGAGACACTTAACACTTACTAGCTGTGTGACCCTGGGCAAGTTACTTAACCCCAATTGCCTCATTAAATTAAAAAAAACAAACAAAAAAAATCTATTTGGGACCTCAATTTTCTCATCTGGGAAAAAAAACACAACAGTACCTAATCTGGAAAAACATAGTACCTAGTCACAGGGATTGTTGTCATAATAATTGTGTGTGTGCATACACATATATATACAAGCATATATAATTATAAATACAAACATTTAAATATATACATGTATGGAATATAGAAATGTATGCATACATATATAAGAAGCACTTTGAAAACCTGAAGTACCAATACAAATGCTAGCTATGTATTATCGTTATCATCTTCATCATCCTTAAAATTGGCAGAATGCTTACTAAGGGAGAGGCTAAGAGATTGTTTGATTTGGGAGATAGGATTGGGGGGAGGGGAGAGGCTACTCTATGCAGTAAAGTTATTAGGGAATAGGCTAAAGGCACAGACATCCTTTTACTTTATTTTTCAAATCATAGGGGCTGAGTAAATGACAACTAATGGGCCCCAAATGGATTTTTCGAAACATTTTGAGCACTTGAAAATGCTATTGAAAAATAGGCAGGGGCAGCTAGGTGGCGCAGTGGATAGAAACACTGGCCCTGAGTCAGGAGTACCTGAGTTCAAAGGATTCCGGCCTCAGACACTTAACACACTTACTAGCTGTGTGACCCTGGGCAAGTCACTTAACCCCAATTGCCTCACTAAAAAAAAAAAGAAAGAAAGAAAGAAAAGAAAAGAAAAAACAGGCGTTAGGACATCTCTGATTCTCTACTGATCTCCTCCCTGGCCAGCAGCCCTCTAGGTGAGAGGGAAAGAATAAACTGTGGGGAAAGTACCGTCCCAGGGGAAGGATAAAAAAGTACCCAATGACATACAAAACAGAGAAGAGAGAAGTAAAACACCATCGCAGACATTCAGTGAAATCAATTTGGCTTCTGCGGTCAGAAATATTGGGGATACATTTCCCCCCAAACCTTCTTGAATGTCCCGAGCCAGATTGGCCCCTTCACACTCCTCCTCTCTTCTTTTGCCCTCCCCTAAAATGACTTCTAGGAGACAAATTAATATCAATACTGAAACAGGGATGTATGTGGCTCAAACCTCTTTGAAACCCCCTTTCCAAAAATAACTTTTGGAGGTTTTAGCCCCAATGGAATCTGCTTGTCACGGATCCTGTGCTTCCCCTTTTTCCCGTGGTTCCAAAGTCCCACAGGTAGGATGTGAAGCCGCATGTTTGGATTCCAAGTCCAATACTCGTACTACATGTGGCTATAATTAATCCACAACGACTCTCCTCCCACCCCTGACATACTTTGGCCATTGTCTTCCCACCAAGCCCCAACCATGGCATTCCAGTGCACTAAAAATAATGTCATAACTAAGTAAATAATATAGTAGAGGGCTCATATTCCAGAGGAGGCCTAGAAACAAGTGGAAACCAGTTTAAAATGCTTAGATATACCCCAACAGGTGAGCTGGAGTCAACTCAATTGGAGCCAATTGTTAGATTTTTGGTGAGCATTTACATTCCAGAAATCATCAGATGCTATAAATTCAGGCTTTCTTTACTGCTTTATTGATGACAGTCTTAAGAAAGTGAGGAAGAACATGTTAATAGTTCAAGTTAAGCCTTAAAGTGTGTTCTGAGTCTTCAGAGAGCTGATTGTTAAACATTTACCAGCATACCCAAGAGCTACCTCCCCTTCCCCACAACTTCTTCCATTCTTAACATAGATCTTGGATACAAATTCAAAAATCATCTTGAAAACAAGGAGGTTTTTTTTTTTAGAATAAATCTGGTACAATGTTTAAATGATTGGGGGGGGGCAGGGCTATGGGGGTTAAGTGACTTGCCCAAGGTCACACAGCTAGTAAGTGTCAAGTGTCTGAGGCTGGATTTGAACTCAGGTCCTCTTGAATCCAGAGCCAGTGCTTATGGCCCCATCTAGCTACCCCCTAGTAGGTTCTTAATAAATACTTATCCACTTCCCTTCCCCAAAAACCTGCCCCCTAAATAATTTTTTTTTAAAAGGCCTAAGACAAATAATTGTTGTCTTTATCTTGTCCTCTTAGGGGGTAAAATAACACAACCCTAATTCTCACTGGATATTTGTTTACAGAAGACCCATAATTCCCTATCACCCCATGACCCTGTGCCTGGGGCATTGAACACTGGATCACATGTCAGAGAATATTCTCTGCACCCCCATTCTTTCAAATAACAGGGAATTCTTCATCCTCAGTTACAAACAGATCATTAATTGCACCAGGTCTGACGACAGGAATTTCCTTGGAAAGTTAACGCGTCCTGTGTGATTCCCTCTTCCTCCCCTGTGGAGCAGGAAAGCGGTGTTTCCTTAAAAGGCAGGCAGAGATCTTTCCAAAAGGATGTTCAAACATTTCATTGTTGGCTCCACTTCTCTCCATGAGAACCCTCTAGATTACACTGAAGATTAGCTGACCACTCAACTGCTTAGGTTCTGTCTACTCCAGGCCAGCTGGAACACAATAAATAGAAAAGGACCATGCAATAAAGAACAAGGTCACGAAGCTGAGACTATTGATAGCCAAGGGAAGGTTAGCCACTTATGACTTGATGACAAAATTATTCCAAATGAGTAAAAAGGTTTTGGGCTGAGACTCCAAAGTCCAGCAAGGCTCCGTTCAGCTGTGTTTGCTCTTACAAGATGTGTGCAGATTCCGTGTGAGACACAGAATACGATGGCCAAAATTAAAATCTTGATGATGCCATCTACTGATTAGAATTTCATTGGGGGTGCTAGAAAGAGGACTGGGTTTGGAGCCCAAGAACTTTGACTTCTGATACTACCTGTGTGACCTTGGATAAGTACTTAGCCCTCAGTTTCCCCATCTGTAAAATGAGTGGGTAGAACTTGGTGATTTCTAGGCTCACTTCCAGCTCTGCGTCTCCCTCTCTTTTACAAATGAGAACACAGAGGCTCAGAGGGGTCAGTAAGTCACAAGGCCAGTATTTTACCCAGGTCATCAGTGCTCTTTCCTTACACCAACAGTTCTCAAACCTCGAGGTCTCAGAATACCTTTACCTCTCTTATTGTTGTTATTACTGATCCTTTGGTCTCAAAAAGGACCGATGACATCACAAGGGTGATGTCTTGACTTGGTAAATGAATCAGATTTAAGTGAGGTCAGAGCTTTTGCAAAGTAATCAGCGTCACCCTCTCCTCCAGAGTCAATGGAGTCAGTCGCAGGACATAGGTCTAGAGGATTGGTGATGGTCCCCTATACTCTTAAAAATTATTGTGGAGCCCAAAGGTAAGTAGGTGGTACCATAGTGCCAGAGCATTGGCTAGAGTCGGTAGACCTGAGTTCACGTTTGGCTTCAGACACTGACTCGTGTAATCCTGAGCAAGTTACTTAAACATTGCCTCAGTTTCCTTAAGTGTGAAATGGGGATAATAATAGTACTACCCTCCCAGGGATGTTGTGAGGATCAAGTAGCATAATATTTGGGGGGGGGCAGCTAGGTGGCACAGTGGATAGAGCACTGGCCCTGGAGTCAGGAGGACCTGAGTTCAAATCCGGCCTCAGACACTTAACACTTACTGGCTGTGTGACCCTGGGCAAGTCCCTTAACCCTCTGGGAAAGTCACTTAACCTCTGTCTGCCTCAGTTTCCTCAGCTGTGAAATGGGGATAATAATAGCGCCTACCTCCCCGGGTAGATGTGAGGATCAAATGAGATCATGTTTTTGAAGCACTTAGCACTATATTTGTTGTTGTTGTTCAGTTGTTTTTTCAGTCACGTCTGACTCTTCATGACCCCATTTGGGATTTTCTTGGCAAAGATATTAGATATTAATAAAGATATTGTTTCTTGGCAAAAAGACATTTGCCATTTTCTTTTCTAGCTCATTTTATAGATAGTAAACTGAGGCAAACAGGGTTAAGTGACTTGTCCAGGGTCACACAGCTAGTAAGTGTCTGAGAACCGATTTGAACTCAGGAAGGTGGAGTTCTTCCTGACTCCAGACCTGGTACTTTATCCACTAGCCATCTAATTACTCAGGTAATATATAACACTAGCTATTACTTCTTTCTCATCTGTGTATTTTTTTAAAAGCTTTTGACCCTTATTTTTCTTTTCCCCTTGTTTGGTAGCTGTGATAGAGAAACATGCTAACCCTAACTCTCCTATGAGTTAGACTAGGTTTTTTTTTTCCTTAACAGGTAAGGAAATCATCTTCAAGGACTTAATTGGCAGGGGTGGCTGGTGGTGCAGTGGATAGAGCACCGGCCTTGGATTCAGGAGGACCTGAGTTCAAACCCGGCCTCAAACACTTGACACTTACTAGCTGTGTGACCCTGGGCAAGTCCCTTAACCCTCATTGCGTCCCGTAAAAAAGAAAAAAAATTAGCTGGAAAAGGAAATGGCAAACCACTCCAGTATCTTTGCCAGAAAACCCCACATGGTGTCATGAAGAATCAAACACAACTGAAAATGACTGAATATTTTCATCATTTCCTTTTGGCACAATAATATTCCATTACATGAATATATCACAGCTTGTTTAGCCAGTCCCCAATTGACAAGCACCCCTTAGTTTCCAATTCTTTGTTATAGCACAAAAAGTTGCTATATTTTGTACATATGGATTCTTTTCCTCTCTATTAGGTTTCTTTGAGGATATTTCTGGGGTGTGCACAGTTTAGTGACTTCGGGGCCCAGTTCTAAATTGTTTCTTAGTAAGGTAAGACCAGTTTATGGTCCTGCCAACAATGCATTAGTCTTCCTGCAATCTTTCCAGCAGTTGTTATGTTCCTTGTTGTCATCTTTGTCAATCTGATGAGTGTGAGATGGAACCTCAGTTATTTTCATTTGTATTCTATTTTTGATTCTTTGGATCACCCTCTGCTTTTGGTTAAATCCAATTCTTGAAGAGTTTTTCCAAACCTCAAGACTAAATTTACATCTTTGGAACTTTTACTTACTGTTTCTCATTCTGATGACTTGGGACCAAGCCTGAACAACTGTGTATCCCTTTTCCACTTGTTCTTCTCAAGTTATTCCGAAACCATTGGTTTGGTAATTTCTTACAGCACTATAGTATTACATATGCTACAATTTGCCTAGTCATTCCCCAAAGGATGAGTACGTCCTTAATTTCCAGTTCTTTGCTATACAGCTAGGTCTCAATTAGCAAGAATAATGAGCCTCTCAAAGTGGTCACATGTGTTCAGATTCACACTATTTGAAGTTATAATTATGTAAAATATAATCCATTGGCTACAGTCCAGTGGAAACATACATTTTGAATTCTAATAATGAGTCCACTTCCCAGGATTCGTTATTTGCACTAATAGGACTCAGCTGTAACAAAAAGAAGGGCTCTAAGTATAGTTCATCAAATACTAGAATCCAGCCATCATATCTCCAAGATAATCTCCAGTCCCTCCACCATCTTGGTTACTCTCCTCTGGCTGCTCTCTAGTTTATCATTGTTGTAGTGTTGTTCAGTCATTCGAGTTGTGTCCAACTCTTTGTGACTCCATTTGGGGTTTTCTTGGCAAAGACACTGGAGTAGTTTACCATTTCCAACTCTCCCTTTAACAGACAAGAAAAGTTATCTGTAAAGGTAAGAAAGCCAAGTGACTTACTCAAGGTAATATGAGTAGTAAGTTTCAAGAGATAGGGTTTGAACCCATCCTTCAACTTTAGACCTAATACTCTCATTTGATGACGCTGCTTTCCCCCAGACATGACGTACACATAGTACATGCTTGCTGACCTTAATGTAGCCAGTGATCTGTAACCAGAGATGAGTGAGTGGTTTGCGATAGAGGAAGTTAGTTAATTGGCCCGTGGAAAGTTCTTTTAAAGAGCTCTGTGTATGCTAAATGATGTTATTGCTCCAGCCAGGCATGGTGGCAACAGTCACCTCTGTGTCAGTATACAAATAATTTAGGGTCTGTAAATAAATCACAGGCTTCCTCTTCTGAGGAGGCAAGTGTGATGGAGCGGAAGCATCACTGGGTCTAAAGTTAGGAAATGTGAATTACAATCCTGCCTCTGATGTTTCCTGCCTGTGTAACCTTAGATAAGTCACTTCTTTTCCTGTGCCTCAGTTTCCTTCTCTGGAAATGAGGGTTTGGGCTGCATAATAGCTAGGCTTTCCTTCAGCTCCAGATCTTATAACACAATTCACCCATGACAATACCTATACTATCCAAATCTCCTCACTAATCAGTCAGTTAATAAACATTTCCTCAGCACCTACTATGTGCCAGGCACTATGCTGAGTGGCCCTAGAATTCAGGGGGATAAGGAACAGCTTTCTGTAGAAGCTGGGATTTTAGCTGGGACTTGAAGGAAGCCAACAAAGCCAGGAGGCAGAGATGAGAAGAATCCAGGCATGGAGGAAATACCTGGAGTCAGGAGATGGATTGTTTTATTTGAAGAATGTTGAGGAGGCCGGGATCACAGAATGCATCAGGGAAGGAGGAGAGGGAAGGGGAGGAAGAAGAGTAGAGGGAGAGGAGTAAGGTGTAATAAGGCAGCAAAGGTGGATGGGACAGTTCTAAAATGCTGTAAATCTCGGAGAGAGATGATGATGATGAATAGATAAATGATAGGTAAGTAGGTGATGGATAGACAGATGATGGATAGAGATGAATAGGTATAGAGATAGATGATGAACAGATAGGTAGATAGATAAGTAGGTGGTGGCCAGATAGGTGATGGATAAATGGATGGATGGATGGATAGATAGATAGATAGATAGATAGATAGATAGATAGATAGATAGATAGATAGATAGATAAGTATGTGATGGCTAGATGGTTAGATAAGTGATGGCTAGATAGATGGTGTGTGTGTGTGTGTGTGTGTGTGAGAGAGAGAGAGAGAGAGAGAGAGAGACACTATTTATTGATATACTTACTATATGCCCAACATCTGCTAAGCAATGGGGATAGAAATCCAAACAGTGATTACAGCCCCAGCACTCAAGGGGCTTACGTTCTAACAGGGGAAGACAGTACCTCAAGCAGGGCTGGAAAGAGGAATGGGATACTTTCGTAGCAGGATGGTTACGGAAGCAAGCAGGAAATGGCAGGGTGTGTGTTTCTTGTCCCATCTCTGAGCCTGGTGTGAGGACCAAATTTAATATCTGGAGAGTTAATTAAGTTGGTGCCCCACCGGGAAGCTTCTCAAAGAGTGAACTTGCAATAGAAAGAGGCAAGATGAGATCACCCAGGCTTGCTTATTCCTGATCTAAGAATCAAGAGTTCGTTTGGGGATTGACCAAAAAGGCTTAGACCCATTTTAGGGACATTCAGTGTGGCCCTGGGATTATTGAATAGAAGTAGTCTTCTGGTCCTGCTAGGTAATGGATTCAAGGATGCTGTCACAGAAAATCTGCTGACTTTGGAAACAGAAGGCTTAATTCCAGGCTTTGCTATTTACAACATGGGTGGCATTAGCAAAGTCTCTTCCCTTCTCTGAACTTTAGTTGTCCTCATTTGCAAAATGAGGGGTTGGATAAGATTCTTTCCAAGATTCCTCCCAACTCTCAAATTTGTGGCCCGTTTCCATAAGATTTGTCATGTTTGAGATAACCCTGGGTGGAAGGCACCAGCCCGATATGCTAATCCACAGACGGAGACCCCAAAGCTGAGTTAGAACTGGACCCACCTCCCAAGGTCTACAAGATGGGGCTCCAAATCTCATGTGTTTGCCCCTGTGGGGGCTCAGCACTTGGGTGTCCTGCTTCATGCCAGATGTTGCTGGATGACACAGATGGTCCATAATAAAAAAAAGAGAAATAAAATAAAATGATCTGATCTATAAAACATGTCCACCCTTTTTATAGCCCACACTGTATCTTGGGAAGCTAAAAGCTTGAAAATGTCTTCATGACTTGGGAAAGCAATCTAACCAAGGGCCACCCTCCAGGATGGAGAGAGAGAGAAGGCAAAGGCAAGGAGGGTTTTTCTTCTGCTGCTGACATGCTGCAAATGTGTGTTCTTTAATAGAGAAATAAATAATTGTGATTTCCCATGACTGGCTCCCAACCTCCTGAGCTCAGCACCTTCCTTAAACATGCCATCATCCCAGCCCAGGGTTTGATGGGTCCTCACAGTGCTGGGAGGCACTGTAAGATAATAACAGGAGCTCTGGGTTGGGGATCAGAAAATATGGCTTCAAAACCCCATCATACTATTTGTGACTTGTGCTCCTGCACCCACCTCTCAGTGTCTTAGTGTCCCATCTGCACAGTAAGGACCCAATGGTCTCTAACATCCTTTCCAGTTCAAATTATTATGATCCAGACCATGTCCAGGCTAGTAGTGACTTGGGGAAGGGAAGGATGATGGGGAGAAGTCTCCCATCTAGCAATCAATTGACAAATCTGAATTAAGTACCTACTGTGTGCTAGGCTCTGTGCTAAATGATGGGTATATGAATATAAAGAATGAAATAATCTCTATTCACAAGGTGTCTACATTCTAATGGGGAGGGGGGGGGGACGACAACATCTCACCTACTTTCCAGCTACTTCCTTCTATCTGTGATTGTCTCCCATTTACACTATATATATATATAATAATCTATACACATTTATTATATATTTATCATATATATGCATATAGAGATATGGATAGATATGTATTGTATTATATCTTTGCGTGTTGTTTCACCCATTAGAATTTAAGCTTCTTGGGGCAGCTAGGTGGTGCAATGGATAGAGCACCGGCCCTGGAGTCAGGAGGACCTGACTTCAAAGCCAGTCTCAGACACTTAACACTTACTAGCTATGTGACCCTGGGCAAGTCACTTAACCCCAAATGCCTCACTCAAAAAAAATAATAATTTAAGCTTCTTGAGGGCAGGGACAATGTCTTTGCCTTCCTTTGGATTACAAGATCTTAGATCAGTTCCTGGCACATAGTAAGCACTTAATAAATGCTTGTTGACTGACTGAATGACTAAATCACACATATAAGCATATACGGAATAAATATAAAAAGAATAAAGAAATATAAAGGGAAGTGTTTATAAACAAGGGCAGCTAGGTGGCACAGTAGATAGAGCACTGGGCTTGGAATCAGGAAGACTCATGTTCATGAGTTCAAATCCACCCTCAGACACTTACTAGCTGGGCAAGTCACTTCACCCTGTTTGCCTCAGTTTTTTCATCTGTAAAACGAGTTGAAGGAGGAAATGACAAATCACTAGTATCTGTGCCAAGAAAACCTCAAATGGATTCACAGAGAGTTGGCCATGATGGGAAGTGACTGAATAGCAACAATTTATAAACATGCACAGAATAAGTATAAAGAGAATGATAATGAAAAGAGATTGAACATAAGGTCACTTGGGAGAGAGGGCAGTAACAGTTGAGGAGGAATCAGGAAAATCTTCATATTGAAGAGAGTGCCTTAAAAAAGGGGGGGGAGAAGGAACTCAATGAGGAGGAGGGACATTCTAGGCATGGGGAAAGAGCAAGAACAAGGAGATAAGAGATGGAATGTCCTGCATGAGGAATGGAGAGATGGCCAGTTTGGGTGGATTATGGCGGTAGGGGGAGCGATGCCCACTAAACCTGGAAGAATAGGTCAAGGCCAAGTTGTGTAGGGCTTTTAAAGATAAAGAGAGAAGTTTATCTTTGATTCTAGAGGCACTGGAAAGCCACTGGAGTTGATTGAGTCAGGGGTCAGGAGGCATGGTCAAATCTGCATTTAAGAAAATCACTTTGACAACATCCTGAAGGGTAGCCTCTAGTGGGGAGGGAGAGGATGCAGAGAGAAACCAATAAGGACTCTGTTGCAATATCTAAGTGAGAAGTGATTAGGGCTTGAACCAAGGTGATAGCTGTATGAGTAGAAAGAAGGGATTAGATGTGAGAGATGTTGTAGAGGTAGAAAAGGCAAAATGGTGACTGATTGTATATGTGGGGTGAGGGAGAGTAAAGAGTTCAGGAAAACACCAAGGTTCCAAAACTGGATTTCCTGATGTACCAGTATTCCTGTCATCACTGCCCTGCTCAAACGCCTCTAGTGGCTCTCTGTTTTCCATAGGATAAAATACAAATGCCTTTGTACAGCATTTAAGTCTATTCATAATCTACTTCCATCCAATCCACCTTTCCAGGTGTATCTCATTCCTGCCCAGTTGGAATACCAGTGGTTCCCCTAAACTCAACATTCCATCTGTCATAGCCAATACTTCTGCCCATTCAGGGAATGCAACACACACATCCCTCCACCATCTTACCCATCAAGACTTAGTCAAGGTACATCTTCCATTCAACTTCCCCTGATTCCTCATTGCTAGTGTTCTCTCCCTCCTCAAGTTACTTTTTATTTCCTTGACTATGAACATGTTGGATCCCTCTAAGTAAAATGTGAGCTCTCTGAGGCAGGGACACTTTCATTTTCAACTCCACTTCCTCCCCTCCCTGATATTAGGGAGCTAATCTGGGCTCTGATTATCCATTTGGGATTTATTTTGCTACTTCCAGGCCTCCACCTACACTTCCTGCCATACCACCAACTCAGACGAACCGTGTCTAGTAAGTGGTCTTCCCCTATTAGAATGCAAGCTCCTCTAGGGCAAAGACTGATTGTATTTGTATGTCTGTGCCTGGCATAGTGCCTGGAAGAGATGTAAGTGATTAGTAAATGCTTATCAATCTGTCCATCTGTCTGTCTATCATCCGTTGATCTACTTATTTTTGTATCCCTAGTACCAGACGCAGTGTCTGGCTCATAATAAGCTCTTAATGAATGTTGAACTGATAGAATGTCCATCCAGTGGGTCCATTTCCCCACCCCCAAGACTGGGGAATGACTGACTGCTGACATCACCTTTCCCTCTTTATACAGACACCCCTCCTGATATGTGTGTTATCCCTTTGTGACACCTGTTCCTTATTTCCCTTTTGAAACTACTCTTGGAGTTCATTGGACTCAGAATTCATCATATAAATACATTAGATTTGTAATTTGTGGTCCCTGGACAAGGACACATTGTTTGCCAAGGTTTTTTGAATGCTAGACACACCTTGAAATTCATCAATACATCTCAACACAGCCTCCTTCCTTATACTGTCCTCCATTCAGAATGAGGCAAAGGCTGAAGGGAGGGTTGATCTGATGGTCGCCTCCCACAAGGAGCTCCTTGTCAAAAGTTTACATTCCAAAGGCACGACTCCTGCCAAGAGAGGAGACTAGAAAATGGCTTTGTGAAGATGAAACAAAGATGAGAATCAGGATTTCCAAGTGATGGAAGACTAAGCCAGGAGTGATATGGTGAACTGTATTGAAGGAGATGCTGAGATTTAATTTATGCATTAACAGGTGAGAAAAAGTAAAAAACAGCACTTGAGGGGAGGTTCCATTGGAAGGAAGGAGTGGAAGGTTTGTTTTGTTTTTGTTTTTGCTTTCCTTCTCTGTTTGCTACAAGACGTCCATGGCATAAGATGAGAATGGCAGCTCCTTCAAAAAAAAAAAAAGGACCCTTTCATTTCTTTTTTTATTCCCCAAATCTAGCACAGTGACTTATATGTAGTTGGTGCTATTAAAAGTTTACTAATGGGGCAGCTACGTGGCATGGTGGATAAAGCACCAGCCCTGGATTCAGGAGGACCCGAGTTCAAATCCAGCCTCAGACACTTAACACTCACTAGCTGTGTGACCCTGGGCAAGTCACTTAACCCCAATTGCCTTATCAAAAAAAAAGTTTACTAATTAATATTAATCCTTAAGTAGGAAATTCCCACTTTTCTCCCATAAAGAGATTCAAGAACAGAATTAGAAGCAGTATGGTCTAATGGAAAGAACACTTCAATCTAGAGTCAGGAGACCTGGGTTCAAATTCTGCCTCAGATGCTTAGCACCTTTATAGCCTTGCAAAAAGTCCCCTTAACTCTCTGATTAAACTCTCCAATCCTCATTCTTAGGTGTATTGATATGAACTGCTAGCATGAAATTTCTATCAATCCAACAAGCAAGAATTAGGCACTTAGTTCATTTGCCCTAAAAAAGGAACTAAAATAATATTCATAGAATGAAAGCTCCTTGAGGACAGGGACTGTTTTGTTTTTGTCTTTTTTCTTTTAATCTCCATAGTCCCTGATACTTAGCTGACACTTAAAAATGTTTTCTGATTGATCGAATAGGGATTTCCCACCTCTCTCAGGTAGAAAGGGGTGTGGGTGTGCGTGTGTGTGTGTGTGTGTGTGTGTTTGTGTGTGTGTGTGTGTGTGAGAGAGAGAGAGAGAGAGACAGAGACAGAGACAGAGACAGAAACAGAAAGACAGAGAGAGAATCAGAGGCAGTGTGATCTGATGAAAGAACACTTCAATTTGGAATAAGAACACCTGGGCTCCAATCCTGATTCAACTTCTGAGCCCTTTACTAACCTTGAAAAAATGACTTCACCTCTCTGGCATTGATACCACGCAGGGCTGGCCCTGTGCTTCTGTTCATATAAACAGGCTCTGTTTGAACTTTGGGGAAGGGACTGCTGCCTTTGAGGACCAAAGACCACAGCTCTGGTCTGGTTTGGGGAATACAAATTTAAAATCAAGTAACTGGTGACTCAGACAACCATGTCAGAGACCCCTCTAAATCAATGATGAGCCGAAGTGGGCAATTTTCAACTTCATTTCTGCACACTTGGAAGAATCGTTGCAAAAATAAATAAGGACATTCCATAGCAGATATTCGATCATGTTCCGCAAGATATTATTTTCATCAATTGAGCCATCTGTGGGAGACAGGGTGACAAGTGTTTCTATTTCCCCCCAACTCGCCTTTTTAGTTCCTGTTGAATTTTACTGAAGAGATTGCTTTGGTTATAAAAGCGAAAATTTCAGAAAATGACCGACGACTACCAAGATTGGAATCCTGACAAACGTTTCCCAGCTTTAACGAAAGCAATTGCCGCCACCACTGCTCTGACCCCCAAACAACATGAGGCCAGGATGCCCATTTTATTAAACTCTCTTTATTCCCCACAAACACAAGGACATTGGGAAGTCGCCTATATGCTGAAATCCTATAGCTCTGTCATTACCAATGACATCATCGTTGTCATAGTAACTAATGCACTTCCAAAGGAAATGGTAGAAAAGTAACTAAAAGCAAACAAATTAAGTGTAATATAAAGCTTAAGTAGGTAACCGCTGTACTGTCATCTCTGTCTGGTTTGTTTGGGACCATTGACTTATTCACTTACACTTCCAATCACTTATGAGTAATTCAGTCATCCCAGATGATGACAATAAAGTGTTCCATCAAGTTAGGTAGATCCATGAACAAAAATACCACCTCCATCCTTGCTCCCTTTTCTGTTTTATCTTTTGCATCTCACTTTGATACATTAGGGGATCTGGTTGAAATGGGTGTCCCTAATAAAACTGAAGACCTCAACCCATCCATGCTTTCCATTCTGTGTGTGACTTTCATCCATGGCCTCCCATAAATCTATGCCTCTTATCATGATGAACGATTTCTTGGTATTATGTGGGTACCAATGGAGTTGGTACTACAGATATCCTTGTCGAATTCTTTGTTGGTATTTTTCTTGATCAGTTTTTCATTGGCAATGTGCTCCCATTGGAAGTGGTCAACAAGCATTTCAAGTCAAGTCAGCAAACATTTATCAAGCATTTACAATGTGCCAAGCACTGTGCTGAGCACCACTGATCCAAAGAAAGGCAAAAATTGCCCCTGTGTTCAATTTCTAATGAGAAAGACATCATGAAAGCAAGTATAGATGATGACCCAACAGGGGAAGGTACTAACAGCTGGGAGGACTGGGAAAAGTCTACTAGAGAAGGTTGGATTTGAGCTGAATCTTGAAGAAATCAAACCAGAAGCTGAGGGGAGGGGACAGATGTCTCAGGGTATGGGGTGCAGAAGCCCAGAGATGGAACTTTGAGTGTGTGTGAGGAACAAGTCAACCAGTGTCGCTGGATCATTGAAGGTGTAGAGAGAAGGATAGCCGAAGAAGAAGAATGGGAAGGTAGGAGAGGGTCCTGTTTGGAGGAACTTTAAATGTCAAACTGAGGAGTTTCTATGTGGTCCTAGAGGTCATGGGATAATAGGAGCTTGTTAAATAAGAGGGTGACATAAGTAGATGGATGCTTTTGAAAAATTACTTTGAACAGAGCTAAGATGATGGAACAGCAGAAAGATGTATAGCAAGCTCCTCCCCTCCCCAGCCACGCTTCACTCCTCCAAACAGTTCTAGAAAACACTCCAGACCATACCTGAATGGGAAATCCAAGCAGAAAAAATCACATGTGAATCATTTTTCCAACCCCGGTTGGCATAGTGGTATCCTGGAGTAGCAGTGGCCGATCACAGAAGGCAAATGCCTACACTGAACATTTTGACAACTGTCAGGAGAAAAGGACACCAGAAAGAAGACCAACATTGGCTGTAATCAGCACAGAGCTGAAATGTAAAATGGCTAATTGGTAGAATTGCCAGACTGTATTATACCCTGATGAGACTTATCTAACAGCCTTCCAGCTGATTGTAAGAGTCATTATAAGTAAGCTACTAAATTCTATTCTAATCATTCTGTAATATACACTATTTTTGTTTAATGTTCATCAATCTGTTTTCTGTGCAGGTATCAATGACTTGTTCTATACCTGATATTATATAGTTAGCAACTTTCCTTGGGAAGCTGTGGCAAGGGGATGAGCCAAATTGATGAGACAACTTCCCTTATTGAGAAGTCAGGTTTCACCTAGTAGTAAACCTGTACAAACCACATTGGCTAGGTAAAAAACCAGAGACCAGTGAAGTTTGCAAGCCCTGGGGCCTCAGCTGAGGCCTTTATAAAAGACTAAACGCTGAATTCCCTGTGACTTTTTTTGTTGTTTTTTGGTTTTTGTTTTCAGGGCAATGGGGGTTAAGTGACTTGCCCATGGTCACACAGCTAGTAAGTGTCAAGTGTCTGAGGCCAAATTTGAACTCAGGTCCTCCTGAATCCAGGGCTGGTGCTTTATCCACTGTGCCACCTAGCTTCCCCCCTCCCTGTGACTTTTTAACTTTGTCTCTGTTATAAGGAAAAACATACCAGCAAAAGCCCTATAGAAAAGTCTTAAATGCACAATGATGTTTATGAAAGAAAGGTTCAAAATCAGTGTGTCTTTTCTTCCTTACCTTTCATTCCTGGGGTTATCACTTGCAGGCCTCCCCAGTATTAAAAAAAGAAAAGCTTTTCATTCTATCCCATCTGATTTCCCACCTCCCTCTCATTGCAAACTCCTTTTAAAAGTTAACAGCTGATTTTTCCTCCCAACCCTTACAACATGATTTCTACTTTCATCATTTGAACTGAAATTGCCTTCTCAAAGTTCACCAGTGACACCTGAGGCAGAGGTCACAGAACAAAGAACTTTGTATTTGGAGTCATAAGATTCTGGGTTCAAATCTCACTTGAACTGTGAGACCTTGAGCAAGTATATTAACCTATTTCTTCATCTGTAAAATGAAGGGATAGAACAATTATTTCCGGGGTGTCTTCCAGCTCTAAATGCTATAATGATAAATTTATAGAGAGTTTTGAGGTCTATAGAGTGCTGGTCATGTTATCTCATCTAATCCTCACAACAACCCTGGGAGGCAGATACTATTATTATCCTCATTTTAGATTTGACAAAACTGATCCAGACAGAGGTTAAGTGACTTGCCCAGGGTCACACAACTAGTAAGTGTCTAAGGCTAGATTTGAAGTCTTCCTGACTCCAGACTCAGTGCTTTATCCACTGCCTGATCTAGCTTCCTCTAATGATCCAGTAGGTGCTTAAAGAGACTTGTTGAATTGAACTGGATTGAAATTATCCTTGGAGCCCTGGCTTAAAACAGAGAGCAGTGATGACACAAGCTTGTCTTGTTTTGTTAGATAGACTTAGAATATGAAGGTTAATTTAATTCCCTGCATTAAAATCACAATTCGACAGGTCCAGCTGAGTCTTCAGTTACATTCCAAGAGTTTCCTTGTTTTTAAAACAAGGATTCATTGGAACTAAGCCTATAATTTCACCACTAGTTGCAATAAAGAACTCATTTGTAACTCAGAGTCATCAGAGACTATGAGACTGTGAGACCTGGGTCTCAAAACAAATATTACATGTCAAAGGCAAGACTCGAACACAGGTCTCATCAGCTGCCCTTCTAAAAATGGTGCTGGGTGCTGAAAAGAGAAGTATGCATGAAAGCACATCTGCAAGCACTGTATGTGTCAGCTGCTGTGCTGTGGTTCATCCTTTGTTCTCAAAGAGGACCAGTGACATCATGGGGTGATGTCTTGTGGGAACTGGATTTAAGGGAAGCAGAGCTGCACAAAGTCATCAGCCCCACTCTCTCCTCCAGAGTCATCAAAGTCCTGTGGCAAGACAAAAGTCAGGACAACTGGTGATGGTGAGAGTCAGTTGGTGTTATTAAGGATCCCTCCCTTAGTCAGCCATCCTGGCTTTCATGGCTTTCTTTTCCCATAGCTAAAATTGGAATGAAGTCGCTCCGTTGGGAGGGGAAGAGGTTTGTGGAATGAGGATAGGGGAAGATGGTATTTTCACCCCCTAGCCCATCAGGCCAAAAGGATGAGATGTTGGTGTCTCAGGGTTTCAGGGTCTCTCCTATCTCACTTTTGGGTGGATTAGCATTTCTTGCTCTCTGCATATGGCTTTCTCCTGATAGAAATTTTTACCTCCCTAAAGAAAAGAAATAGTTACTGTCACATTTAAACTCTCAGAAGACTCTGAGAATCTTCTCTGCATGACACTTTTATTTTTAAAAATATCAACTGTCATTTGTAGAAAAATATTCGCCTTATTTGTAGGAGAGAAAAAACTCAACCCTGGGGGGAAAACTATACACGCAGTAGCTGTAGAATGGCTGAATAAATTGTGGTATATTAATGTAATGGAATATCATGATGCAGTAATAAATATTAAACACCCTCAAAAGATCACTGACTTTGTTGGAGTTCCTTGCCCAAAAGCAGATTGGGTTTGGTAGAGAAGAGCCTAGGGAAGTACCTGAGAGGGTGAGTGACATGACAAGTCACACAACTGTAAAGTGTCAAAGGTAAGATTGGAGCCTGTATCTTCCTAACTGGAAACCCAGCAAGCTCTCCATGACACATCCCTGATTCTTCTAAATGAAACCCAGAAGAAATATAGAAAGACCTAAACAAGACGAAACCAGCGACTTGGATTAAAGGCAGTTAGTTACCAATATTGGCTCCAGAGGACTAATGAAAACACTTTCCTGTTATCAACGTAGGAGGCAAAGGGAAGGAAGGGAAGGGAAGGGGAAGAGGAAGGGGATGGGGAGGGGCAAGGGGAAGTAAGAGGAGGGGAGGGAAGGGAAGGGGGAAGGAAGGGGAAGGAGAGAAAGGAGAGGAAGGGGAAGAGAAAGGGAAAGGGAAGGAGAAACCATGAGCAAGAATTACAGGATTAGAAGGCATGGATGGATGGTGATAGGAGGAATACTCACATCAATAAGAGATCACAGATCCGTGGAAAGAATAAAAGAATAAGGCGGTTATTAAATTTCTAATAAATTTGAAATATATGAACTGCCTTCAGGATTAATGAGCAATATTTCTCTGATGAATAAGGGTTCACAAAGGCAAATGATGAACACTTTGGGCCCAGTAGATGTGTATTATGGTCACCCATGTAATTGTTGTACAATTCCAGGAGAACATAAACTCTTTAGTTTTGGGGGTAACCCCACTGATGAGCACAGTATCTTGCACACAGTAGCCACTTAAACACTTGTTCAATTGCATTAAACAACTTGGGGGAGGGATATAGGACTAACTGAATTTAAGGGGCATGTCTTGTGTTATTTAACATTTTTAAGAACTTCTTGCTGAAGCATCCCCATATTATTTTTATTAGTATCTGTTTGCACACACTCTCTCCCATTAGGCTGTAAGCTACTTGAGGGCAGACCTACCTTTTGCCTCTCTTGTCTGCACTGTGCCTGGCACACAGTAGATCCTTAATAAATGTTTATTGACTGACTGACCAATATTCACATACTACAACTTGTTCAGTCATTCCTCAATTGATTGGTATCCCCTTAGTTTCCCATTTTTACCAACACAAAAAGAGCTACTATAAATAATTTCATACATGTAGATTTTCTCCTCTCTTCCTTTTTTTTTTTTTTCAGCACAGGCCCAGCAATGACCCATATCGTTTATAACATTTTGTGCATAATTCTTTTTCTGATGAAGGGGCAAGGAGGGAGATGAATCAGAGAATCTCTCAAAGTCCTTTCTATCTCTATTATTCAGCAGATTGCAGGTCTGAAATCCATTCCCCACCCCCCACCCCCAGCTCTTGACTTCATGTTTTCAGGAAGCATTTGGAAAAAATCAAAAGCCCGAATGCATTTCGTAAGCCTCCAGGATCCGTTTATGAAGTTATTTGGACCATCTGCCTCACTAGTGTCTCTCAAGGAAAGGAGCTGGAGGTAAAAGGAAAGGAGCTGGAGGTAAAAGGAAAGGAGCTGGAGGTAAAAGGAAAGGAGCTGGAGGTAAAAGGGCACCACTGGTCAAATGGATGGAGAATTCAGGAAGCCCTGGGTTCCCCCGAGTACTACGTCAGTCACATACTTGGTGCGGACAAGTCACCCAATGCCTCTGAGCCTCAGCCTCCTCCTCTATGACAATGGGGGCGGGGGTGGGGAGGGGACTACACGGTCTTGGTGGTCTCTTCCAGCCTGTTCTAAGTGCCCGGATCACAATGCTCTAGAAAGATGCCGCCGTAGGCTCTGAGGAAAGGCTGGGAAGAGAGCCAAGGGAATCCGTCCAAGCCCCATCGGGCTTTTTCGCGCACCCATGCTGCCTTGCTGGGACTTTCTCCCCAGTTGTGCTTCATCTCTCTTCCTTCCTCAGCAGAACGCGGTGAGCCCCGGCTCCTTCCTGACTTCGATCGCCATCTTGGCCATTTTCCTGAGCAATCGGGAACACGGGCCAGGATGAAATTCCATCCGGGAAGCCAGCAGCAGCCGAGTTTGCTGTAGAGAAAATGACACAACCGGATCCCCTGGGCAAACTTGCAAATTAGCGCCATTTCCCCATCTCCGCTCTGCTCACACATCTGGCCAGAGACATGTGAACAATTTTCTCCATGGGGACGCCCTGAGTTTTCCTCCTTTAAGATTCTCATGGCCTTATCAAGCCCTCTGGCTCCTGTCTTTGCCTCTTATGCCTCTTTCCTGTCCCTCTCCCCCACTTCAGTTCAATCACTGGAGCGGGGGAGGGGAGAGGGGGAAAGAGTGTTTGTCAAGACCTACAAACAGGTCACCCACCTTTCTTTGATGACTTAGATACTGGGAAGGGAAGGCGAGGCTTGGGTGCTGAGGAGCATTTAGGGCTGGAATTTAGAGCTAGACCTTAGAGGTCTAACCAAGAAGTCTAACCTTAGAGGTCTAACGAAGTCCAACCTTCTCAGTTTTTGCATGAGTGCTCCTCATCTCAGAGTTTGAGTGATTTGCCCAAGCTCTCGGGTACTAAATAGAAGAGACTGCATTAAAACCCAGATCCCCCGACTCCAAATCCATTGCCCTTTCCATAATAACCCATATCAAAACAAAACAAAGTAAAACAAAAACAAAAACAAAATGGGGCAGCTAGGTAGCACAGTGGATAAAGCATTGGCTCTAGATTCAGGAGGACCTGAGTTCAAATCCAGATTCAGCCACTGGGAAAGTCACTTAACCCTCATTGCCCTACAAAAAACCAAAAACCAAAAACATAATAACCCATATCTGAGCCAGCTAGAAGCACAGGGGATGGAGTACCGGACCTGGAGTCAGAAGACCTGAGTTCAAATCGGTCCTCAGAAACTAACTGACAGTGTGACCCTGGTCAAGTCACTTCATGTCTTCCTGCCTCAGTTTCCTCAACTGTAAAGTAGGAGTTCTACTAATACCTACCTCAAAAGGTTGCTATGAGAAACAAATGAGATAATATCTTTAAAGTATAGACGCTACAGATATTGTCATCCTTTTTTTTACACATGAAGGAAGAAACTGAGTCTCAGAGCGATTAAGTCACAAACTTGTAAGTAGCAAGGCAAACCTGGTACTAATAATGTACTAGGACTTAGAGTCAGGAAGACCTGAGTTCAAATCCAGCCTTAGACAATTACTTGAATGCTGCCTGCCTCAGTTTCCTCAAATGCAAAATGGGGATAATAACGGCACCTACCCCCAGGATTATTGTAAAGATTAAATGAGATTCTGGTAAAATGCTTAGTAAACCTTAAAACACTGTATGAATGCTCGCTATTATGATGATGGTTATCCAAACTTAGGTCTCTTCTGACCCCAAGACCAGCCCTGTTCCCACTGTACCCCAGTGTAATATGCTCACCAGACTACTGGCTTTTGAAGTTTTCATACCCAGAGTTCCTTCTGGTGGCTAGAAAAAGAAGGGGCTAAGCCTTCCAAGCTAACTAAGTCTTGTCTGTGGCCCAGCTGAAATTCCAGACTTCCTTTGCATTTTGATAGTAAAATTTCCCTTAGCCAAATACCCAGTTCTTGCTTCTTTCTCTTTATAGGAAGAAAGAAAGAAATCTCCCAGGCCAGAATTTCCCTCTTACAAAGGGAGGGGAAGGGGAAAATCATTCCTCCTAAGCCCTCTAGGGGTCCACTGTTTACCAAGCCTGTGAATGTTCCGAGCTCCCAAAAAGGACACTTAATTCTGTGACAAAATGGCTCCGGGCATTTTGTTCCTGATGATGTGACAAGTCTAACAAAGCCACATCGGCTTCCCAAGCATGCCAGCTGTCCCAGCCAATCCCCTTCTCCAGACTCACTCAAGTATTGGGTGATGCCGAGAAGTCACTGGCTCTGGATGCGTCCGGGTAGCTGGATAGAAGCTTCTTGTTCCTCTTGCTGTTATTGCTTTTAAGGCGTCAGAGTGTAGGCACAAACAAGAGGAAGACATTTGTAGTGAGAAGTCAAACGTCTCCAGGATGTTTAGCCACTAATCTGGCAGTCACACTGCATCCCAGTGCCTCTTTTACAAGTGAAAGATCTGAACCACTTCCTTCCCTTGCCAATTTGTTGGTTGTCTCTAAAGATAAAAAGGTAATGGTGTGTCAGAAAAGATGTTTATCACTGCACTGCGTGGGGTGATTGCCCCTGCTGTCCATCTCCAAGCTCACCTGGGAGCTAAGAATCAGGCAAAGGGTCAGATGTCTAGGGAATGACAGGAAGTTGGGGGTGGGGTGGGGAATAGAATCGAGTCACTCTCCCATCATAAGGAAAAGGAGAAGTGAAAGTTTGGGATAACCTGGAAATGCCTTGTCCAGGGTTTGTGGAGGTAGTTACTTAAATGGTACCCATTTGAAAGGAATTGAGAAGCATTGACCCTCCCTCCCCCAAGCTTCAAAATATCTGAGGGAGATGTGAGCTAGATAGCTACAATTTGACACCATCCCCTTAATGATATGTTCCAGAATTTTCCCAGGAATCAAAGTCAAGCTTATTGGCCTCTAGTTTGCTAACTGGTCTCTTCCCTTCCCCCTCTCGCTCCAAAAAAAAATAATAAAATTTTTAAAAATCAGGACATTTGTTCTATTCCAATCTTGCGGTTCTTCTCCTTTTTCACACAATCCTTCAAATATCACTGGCAGGAGCTCAGCAATTACATCTGCCCATCCTTTCAGAGCCTGAGGGTGTGACTCATCTGGACCACCATGACTCGAATTCACGAAAGGCAGTTTAGTATCATCTTGTATATCTCCTCCCTGGTGTTCATTCTTGACTCTTAGCGACCACATTCTGACCCCATTCTCCAGATCTGGCTCCAGAAGGAGGCAATCACTGGACAGAAGCTATGGGAGTTAATGTATAACCCTACAGTGAAGCCAAGACACCCTGAAGTAAACATGTAGAGTTTTTAAAGATGTCCTACTGCTGACTCTGGTTCAATGATGCCCAAACTCCTTTCTGTCAAGAATGTCCTTGAGCATTTAAGTAAATTTTAAGTCCCTCTAACAGTTCTAATGTCAAAGTCCCTTTCAGTTCCCAATCCTAATGTTAAGGGTTAAAATTCTAGCTAAACTGTCTAAAATATCTAATGAGTGGTTGCCAATAAATTATAAGCTTTAGCAAGAGTTAGACTTTTAAGCATTTATTAAGGAGAATAAGAATTTGGTAAAGAGAGAGAGAAAGGCCTAGATTTCTATCTATTAAAGGGAGAGCACATTTTTAGCTCCCTTCTCCGCCAGCGTCCTCAGGAAAGAGACCCAGAGTCAGCGCCAGTCTCTTCCTTCCTCCTCCCACTAACCCGCGTCACTTCCTGACTCCTGGTCTTGCCCTCAAAGACCTTCCCTTCATGGGCAGAACTCTTCTACAGTAAGTCTCCAGCAGGTGGCGTCATTCCAATCGTTACACTAACCATCTATCTCTTCCACCCAATGGTGTTTCTTCCTATTCTCAATATCTCCTTCTTAACAGAAACAACATGAGTGGCATAGATTAAAATCCTGCCTCTGACATTAACTAGTTTTGTGACCTTAGACACATAACTGATCTCTGTGTGACTCAGGAAACTCCCTTGATTTAATCTAATAAGTTATAGACAATTAACCATCTGTGTTGGTGGAGGGAATTTTCACACTAGAACAACAAATCAAAGACTCATCTCTCATTGGTATTGTATTGAACAATTCTGTTACTAACCACCTCCCAGTTAAGAATAAGAACCAGGGGTGGGTTTACTAAGTAGTAAGTATTTAACTGGCTCTGGAGAAAAATAAATGTACTTACAACACACTTCTAAGTTTAATCTACATTAACAATTTCTCCATCACTCTCTTAAGTCTAGACAATCACAAAGCAAAAAAAAAAAAAAAACCAAGCCCTGACCCACAGCATCTGCTAATTTCTGAGGTACAAAATCTGACACTGAAAATTTAACAATTAGCTTTGTACTTCTTAAACTGAAACCAGTTCAAGTTAACCCCAGCCCACCCTTGGAAGACCCATTGGGCACAAGGAGTAAGAGAATCTCAAGGCTCAGTGGGAATGTGTGCTTCTGATGGGGGAAGGAAGCAAGAGTATTCAACGTGAAGAAAACCAAACAAAGCTTAAGAGTTATGCTGTATTTGCTGATCAATCAGCAAAAATGTATTAACCCTCTGCTATGTGCAGTGCCCTGTGCTAGGTTTTGAAGATGCAAATATAGAAACAATACAATTCCTTTCCCCAAAGAGCTTACATTTTATTGGAGGAAATTATATATGTATATACATATGCCTGTGTATGTGTATGTGCATGTGTATGTGTGTGTGTGTGTATATGTATACACACACACACATCTAAATATATACACACACACAAATAAAAAATAAATACAAGGTAACTTGGGGAGAGGGAACTTCTTTTTACAGACGCTCGATCTCAAGGATTATATAGAAAAGCCATTCTCCCTAACTGGCCCCCCAAGTTGTTGTATAAGAGTAGGTCACTTTGGAAAGCAGCATCTAACCAGATAATACATGAGACAGAAGGTTTGGGGGTGTGGGCGGAGAGGAAATGAGATCCCTGGGCTAGGGCAGGAAGAGCAAAAGAAGTCTACAGATTTGGAAAAGGAGGATGGGGGTGACTTGCCCATAGTCACAACGGGAATAAAGAGAAGGGCCAGGCAGGATTCAAATCTGGCTCCTCTAACTCCTGGCCCAGGGCTCTTCCCACTAAATCCACTATGCAACCCAAGGGACTCAGCACGAGTCCCTCCACCCACTTTGTTTTCTGATCAAAGGTTTGCCTTGTTCCAGGAAAAAATGCAGAGCTTGGGTAACAAAACATGTCCCTGGATAATTGGTGTGTTGGCATTTCCACGCCAAAGCTTCAGATATTTTATATCCCATTGATGTTGAGCCCTTAGGTTCCAGTTTCTACACAAAACTCTTTCAACATTTCCAACGGTACCGTGTTAAGTGTGTGTGATAAACAGCTGCTGTTGGGGGCAATTTTCCTCTGACTAGACCCAGCTGAATTTTCATGGTCTATGGAGACAGCAATCTTATCGACATGAATGTCTGCCCTACTATGTCCCGTTTCTCTTCACAAGGCCTTGTCCTGTTGTTTTTATGTAAGGAGAAGGAACAAGAGCCCTTCGAAGCCTGGGTCTGTCTCTGCAGGGAAGAAGCATGCCCCGGAATGCAGCCGTCAGCGGCGTCGCGGTGCCCCGGGGAAAAAGCCCCCGTGGCCCTTTCCTGGGTACTTCATTGCTCTGGTGCTAAAACCCACTTTGCCAACTGTGCTTAAGGGAGAAAAAACAATGGGGAAGATGGGAGTGATGAATACTGGGAAGTTGTTTTGGATTCAGCTCTCAGGCGGGTAGAGAAGGGGGACAGATGGAAAGCACTTTTTCTGCCGAAATGTTTTGTTTTTTTAATTGATTGACTGACCGACTTTGTGACTCGTAAACTCTCAGAGCCCCAGGCACCTCTGAGGCTTTAAGCCTGCAACCACCCCCAGGCTCAGGTGGGGAGGGGAGGGGGGGCGGGGTTCATTTAGAATCATGGAATCTCAAAAAGGCTAGGAAGGATGTTAGGGCTTCTCCAGCCCACCTCCTCCTGTCACCAATGCGGCAAAACTAAGGCCAGAAAAGCAAAGTGGCAGCTTGTCCAAGTCACCCAGGGCTCGGGTGAGAGAACCCGAGCTTCCTGACTCTCAGTCCAAACCTCATTCGCTGTTTTCATATCTCTGATATTGAGAGGCTCTGTGGCATAGCTTCCAAACAGCCAGGCAGAATAGAGGACAGAGTACCCAGCCTGGAGTCAGTAAGACCTGGGTTCAAATCCTGCCTTGGACACTTAGTAGCTGTGGGACCCTGGCTAAGTCACTTAATGTCTGCTAGCCTCAGTTTCCTCATCTGTAAAATGAGAACAATAAAAGTATATGCTTGGGGGCGGCTAAGTGGCGCAGTGGATAAAGTACCGGCCCTGGATTCAGGAGTACCTGAGTTCAAATCCGGCCTCAGACACTTGACACTTACTAGCTGTGTGACCCTGGGCAGGTCACTTAACCCCCATTGCCCTACAAAAACAAACAAAAAACAAAACAAAACAAAACAAAACAAAAAAGTATATGCTTGGGGGCAGCTAGGTGGCACAGTGGATAAAGTACTGGCCCTGGATTCAGGAGGACCTGAGTTCAAATCCAACCTCAGACACTTGACACTAGCTGTGTGACCCTGGACAAGTCACTTAACTTTGCCCCGTTTAAAAAAAAAAAAGCATATGCCTCACAGGGCTTTTGTGAAGTTTAAATGAGATGATACTTCTAAAGCATTTTGTAAATCTTGAAGTGCTATAAAAATTTTTTGTTATTGTTACTATCATTGTTACCGTTGTTATTGTTATCATTATTCTAGTGAGCTGGCCTTGAATTAGGAAGACTTGGGTTTAAGTCCCATCTCTGACCCATGTAAATTCCTTTTGAGTGGGGATTGTTTTATTCATTGCATCTGTGCATCTGTACCCCTAGAACTTAGGACAACCTAATAAATTTTTTAATTGATTGGCTGCCTGACCGTAGGACCCCATAATCTCTCCAAGCTGTGATGTGACTCAGTTCTACGGGCCCTTCCTAGAGATGCCATTGCTGAGGGGGGGAGGGGGAGGAGAGCAGGGCCTTCTGTCTCCAGGGCTCTGAGCAGACTGGACAGCCCCCTCCAAGCAGGCCAGGCAGATTCCTCTGACTCAGAGTTTCCAGGGAGGGCCAGCCATATGTAGCTGCCACCTCCTCTGGAAAAGTCGAGGCCAAGTCTCACTGCTTTTTGTTCACTTCAAGCAACCCCAGGGGGGCCAAACTTATTGACATTCCCAATTCCTCCCAGACTCTTCCCCAAATATAAGTGTGGGCACATGATGTCAGCTACCCTGCTGTAATCAAAATATATTTTTATTTATTTTTTTATTTTTAGTGAGGCAATTGGGGTTAAGCGACTTGCCCAGGGTCACACAGCTAGTAAGTGTCAAGTGTCTGAGGCTGGATTTGAACTCAGGTACTCCTGAATCCAGGGCCGGTGCTTTATCCACTGCGCCACCTAGCTGCCCCTGTAATCAAAATATAAAAAACCTTTCATATAGCACTTTGTGCCGGGTATTATGCTAAGCACTTAATAAGGGTTATCTCATCGGATCCTCCCAACAACCTTGGGAGGTAGGGGATCCTATTGTCCCCATTTCATAGATAAGGAAACTGAGGCAGGAAGTTTGACCTGCCCAGGGTCGAAGAGCTAATAGGTGTCTGAGGCCAGATTTGAACTCAGGTCTCCCTGAGTCCAAGCCTTGCTGCCTATCCACTGTACCATCCAATTGCACCTAGATTCTTGCTCTAAGCCCCTGGCTAACAGTAATAAAGAACATTTAACTCTGTTAAGTGTTTTATAATCATTACCTTATTTGATCCTCATCAACAACCCTGGGATATAGGTGCAGTTTTTATCCCCATTTTATAGATAGGACAAATAGAGGTTAAGTGCACAGCTAGCAAACTGGCTAAGGCTGGATTTGAATTCAGGCCCTCCTGACTCCAGGACTCCTACTCCATCCAAGGTTCCATAGAATTTAAAAGATTTTTATGTTTCCTGGAATCAGGAGGACCTGAGTTCAAATCTCACCTCAGGCACTTACTAGCTTTGTGACCCTGGGCAAATCACTTAACCCCATCTCCACAAACATTCTTTTAAAAAAGATTTTAATTTTTCTTCACTATTTGGTATTTGGCTATACCAAATCGGTCCTAAAAATCATACTCCTAGGACCTCCCCTCACTCCATTTACAGAACCAGCTCATAGAAAAAGAATCCTATAATTTTAACTGGGTATATAAATAAGTAACTTGATTACCAAGTAATCACTAGCTGGGGAGGGGGAAGTGGGCTCCACAGAGATGGGAGGGAGGGAGGAGATAGAAGAGGTTCTGACAGTAAAGGGAAGATCCTAGAATCAAACTCCCCTCTTCCTTCCTGTGTTTTTTCTTCTTGTTTTTAAAGAAACAGTGCAGTGGGGAGCATATGGTAAAACAATAGACATGAAATACACAAATAAAAACGGATAGGGGACTGAACTTGGAATCAGGGAGCTCCAGGTTCAAATACTGCTTCTCTCACACTGACTAGCTGTGGTGGCCTCAGGTCACCTCATCTACTACCATGTGCCAAGCACAGTGCATTAAAAGACTATCCCAAAATGGAGTCCTAGATCTGGAGTCAGGAAAGACCAGAGTTCAAATTCTATGTCAAACACATCTCAGCTTTGTGACTTTGGACAAGTCACAAGCTCAGTTTCTTCATTTGTAAAATGGGAATAAGAAGAGCATGTGAGGATCAAATGAGATGACATGTGTCTGTGTGTGTCTGTGTGTGTATGCGCGTGTGCATGTGCGTGACAAGCATGGTGCTAAGGTGGGGATGTTGCTGTGGAGTCATTTCAGTCATTTCTGATTCTTCATGACCCCATTTGGGGTTTTCTTGACAGAGGTAATGAAGGGTTTGCCATTTCCTTCTCCAGCTCATTGGACAAATGAAGAAACTGAGGCAAAAAGGTTAAGTGACTTGCCCAGGATCAAATAGTTACTAAGTGTCTGCGGCCAGATTTGAACCCATGAAGATGAATCTTCCTGATTCCAAGCCTAGTGCTCCATGCACTATGGTACCACCTAGATGCCCTAGGGTGGGGATAACAAAGACAAAAACAGAAGGCCATGCCCCCAAATTTCCAACTGAAGTTGGGGGGGAAGTTCGTGGAATTCTGAGATCCTCGATGCAAAGCTAATTACATTGTACAAGAGAGGAGGTCATAACTATGAGTCAATCAAGTCAACAAGCATTTATTAAGCCCCACTGTGTGCTTAAGTGCGCTGTGTGCACTGTGCTAAGCTCTGGTGTACTATATACACTACAGAGGACAAGAAGATAGTAACTCTGTTGAGACAGTTTTCTTACCCTAGTGGAAGAGAGGGATTGTGGTGCAGACAGAGATTTTGGTTCAAGAGGCAGCTAGGTGGTACAGTAGAGTTAGCAAAATCTGAGTCCAAATTTCACTTAGACATTATTTGTGTGACCCTGGGCAAGTCACTTGCCTTCTGTCTGTATCAGTTTCCTCATCTGTAAAACACCTACATCTTAGGGTTGTTGTGAGAATAGAATGAGGTAACATTTGTTAAGCACTTTGCAAACCTTAAAGCCCTATATTGTTGTTCAGTCATTTTTTAGTTGTTTCCAACTCTTCATGGCTCCATTTGAGGTTTCCTTGGCAAAGATATTGGAATGGTTTGCCATTTCCTTCCCTGGCTTATTTTACACATGAGGAAACTGACACAAAGAGGGTGAAGTGACTTGCCCAAGGTCACACAGCTAGTAAGTGTCTGAGATTGGATTTGAACTCATGTCTTCTTGACTTCAGGTCCAGGTGCCACTTTGCCACCTGGCTGCCCCAAAGCCCTATATAAATGTTAGGTACTCTTATTCTGGCTGTGGACCTGAGAAGTCATTTAACTTCCCTCAGTTAGTGCTCGTCCTAGAATCAGGAGGACTTGAGTTCAAACCCATGCTTAGACACAGTAGCTGAGTGATCCTTGCCAAGTCACTTAGCCACTTTTTGCCTCAGTTTCCCCACCTTAAAAAGGGGATAATAATAGTGCTTACCTCCTAGGGTTCTTGTGAGGACCAAATGAGATAACAACAATAAAGTACATAGCATAGTATTTCATCATCATCAAGATCATTGTTGTTGTTGTTAAATTGGTAGAAGGTGCCAACCTGTATTGGGAAAGGGAATTTCCTCACTTGGGAATTCCCAATACCAGTGAAATCACAAGTCGAGCCCCAGTTCCTAAAGGTAATCCAAGGTTGGGGGGGGGGGAAGACATTTCTAAATATAAATATCATCTCATCCAGTTGTAAGGGAATACATCTAGCAATTAAGTTAGTAAACAGAGTAGGCGTTAAATGTTTCCTGGAACTGAATTGAACTGTCACCATCCCAGCTCCAGCCTTCATTAACTCTTGCCTAGATGAATGTAACCATACCCTCACTGGTCCTACTGCCTTCATTTTGTTTCTCTCCAGTCCAGGCTTCTCACCACTGCCTAAGTCAGCTTTCTAATATACAAGAAAGGCTGATCATATGCCTTTCAAACTCATAGATTTCTAGGGACCCCTCTTCTACTTTATACACATGCACATGTACATGTCTTTTAGAATATTAGCTCTCTGGGAGCAGAAAGTTTCCTTATTATCTGTTTATCTCTAACATCTAGAACCTAGCACCGTGGACAGTGCCTGGCGCAGAATAAGCCTGTAATACATTGTTAGTGGATTGATTGTTCAATTGACCAGTCAAGTGAATAGTTGGGATTCACCCCCCTAATTTAGACTTCACCCATAGCAATGGCTTCATGTCCTTATGTTAACATCGGCATCCTCTATCCCACCCACTCATTAGGTTAATAATTAACAGACACCCATGTGGGAAGATGACTCTACTGACTGTTCTCACAAGGTCAGCTGCTTTGAGTCATCCTTCCAGGACAGGTAAGCAGTCCTTACTCTCTCACCACTGATCTGCCTTTGACTAGAGAATAGGCATCTACAAGGAGGCAGGTCTGGGTTGGAGGTTCCTGGGCTTTTTCTTTGTGTGAAGCACCCTGTCCTCAGGAGGATTCACACTGAGAACTGTAATAATTGGTCCTGGGGAAAACTACTTTGCAATTAGGTTTAATTATCAGTTTGGCAGTCTGTTAATCAAATGGCATATTTCCCTTGGTGTCAGGAAAAACTTCCTAACTATTAGAGTGACCCCAAGTCCAGGGGTCTGCTTTGAACAGATATGGCTTCCCCCTCAGTGGTGGTCTCCAGAAGAAAGGCTGAATGATCAGCCCTTGTTAAAAGGTGGTTCTCTTTTTCAGATTTGAATTTGATTAGATAATGATTGAAGTCCCTTCCAATTCTTCAATTATGTAATTCTTGGAGTTAAAAGGATCATAGATTTAAAGGGGGTATCTAGTGTTAATTATAGTTGAGGAAACAGGCTGAAAGAGGAGAAAGGACTTACCCAATGTCACAGAGAAGGGCTGGGATTTCCCCAGCTCTCCTCTTTCCACCCTCCCTACACCACTGTGGAGTAGAATCCTACATGGTTCTTTTAAGGGATGGAAAGCTGAAGAGAAAGTCACTGAGACAGCAAAAAACTCTTAGACTTCTGGGCAGCACATCTCAATACTTGTCACTTTGATTTGCAACCACATCTGCTCTTCTTTTCCAAAAAACCCAGGGATGTACCAGTCATGCATAAATCATTTCAACCACTGCTGCTCCAACGGAGCATCCAGTGGCTTTTGGTAACATCACAGTAGACTAGATTGCTTGGGGGTGGGGTGGGGATTTCCATCAGCCTATTGGTTTGTCTCTGCAACAGCCTTAGAAGGCACTGGCTCATGCAGAGCAAGCTTGAAATGATTCTCCCAGGAACCACCATATGCCTCATGTTCTCTTGGTAAGACTTGGCAAGTCCACCCTGAAGTAAAAGAAAAGCTTGCCAATGGGCATCCCTTCCATGATTTTTAATGAGTTTCAATAAAATGTACTATATGAGCAGAACTTATGTGTGTATATATATATATATATATATATGTCATGCTATAAACTGAACATTTTTATTTGGGATCTGGAATAAAGTTTATCATTTGCTGAGGTCTGAGCAGGACCAAGCACCATTGTAAGTTGCCCAGATCCTATGACAATCCTGAGGAAATGGGAATACTTTCTGCTAAAGAATAAAAGAATACATTATTTTCTCCACAGGCCCATTTCCTACATGTTTAGGTCTAGCAAGATGAATTTGTAATAACAGGTGATATTTACATATCACTTTAAGATTTATAAAGCACAGGGGGCAGCTAGGTAGCAAAGTGGATAAAGCACCGGCCCTGGATTCAGGAGGACCGGACCTAAGTTCAAATGTGACCTCAGACACTTGACACTTACTAGCTGTGTGACTCTGGGCAAGTCACTTAACCCGCATTGCCCTATGAAAGAAAGAAAGGAGAGAGAGAGAGAGAGAGAGAGAGAGAGAGAGAGAGAGAGAGAAGGAAGCAAGCAAGCAAGCAAGCAAGCATATCTAAGATTTATAAAGTACTTTGTGTATTATCTCATTTGATCCTCATGATGACCCTGTGGGATAGGTTTTTATTATCCTATAATTTTCTATTATTATCCCCATTTCAAGAGTGAGGAAACTGAAGTGATTTGTCCAAAGTAACAGCTGGAAATGTCAGAGCTGGGTCTAGAACCCCATCTTTCTATATAAGGTATGGGATTCTTTTTCTAGGTTCCCTGATTTTTAACATTCCTTTTGGAAATTAAAAAATAGTTTATTTTTCCAATTGATTTAGATTTTTTCAACTTAAATGGCTTCAGTGGCAGTGAAATGAACAAGAACGTTTTCTTTTCCACCACCCCAGCTTCCATGGCGCCCTGTCAACAATCTTTGTTCTCTTTCTTTCAGGAACTCTGGTGATATCACTTTTCCTTAGGGAATGAAGCTTGTTAATTACTTTTAGTAAAGGAGGGAGCCAACTGAATTATAACTTGGCAGGTTCTCCGAGAATAGCGGCTACAGGTTATTTAAAAAAACATACTCTCAGTAAGTGATAATAGCCATGAGTCACATTTATCTAGGGAATTTGCCCGGTAGAAGGAAGGAAGGAACACCTTACTTCAGTGTCTTCACAAGTCGTCCCCACGACATAGTCACCTCTAAGTAACAGGAAGGAATATCTTCCCGACGATGAGAAACTGAGTCAGAATTTGCTCTATTGAAATTTCATGCATGAACCTAGAGATCTCTAGCTCCAGGAGACTCTCTGGTCCTTCATTTCTATTTGATGTTTCCCAAATCTTCTCCCTAAACATGCTTTTGCACAGATTACTCCCCAAGATCCACAGACTTCCTCTTCATCTCCTTCTCTTCAGATCTCTAGCTTCCTTCAGAGATATATTTAAACATGCCCTTCCTCAGGAAACCTTTCTTGATCTCTTAGATGTCATTGCTCCCTCCCTTCTTACCAAATCATCATGTATATCCTTATTGATGTCCATGTTTTCAAGTCAAGTCAACAGGCATCTATTAAGTGCTTTTGATGATCCAGGTACTATTCCATATGTGTGGGATACCTCCAGTGGAATGTAAGTTCTCTGAGGGCAGGAACATTTTGTTTTTGGCTTTTGGTTTGTATCCCCAGTGACTTCAAATATAATAGGCAGTTGATAAATGCTTATTAGATTGAACCGGATAGACAGTTTATTAAATATTAACTAATTAACTGAACATTAATTAATATTCACTTAATCCTCTTTGGAAATTAAAATAATTTTATTTTCCCAATTGATTCAGACTAAGAGTCCTGGTGTTCAAAGCCCAGCTCTTCCACTTACTGATTCTGTGACCTTGGGCAAGTCACTTCCTTTTGTGTCTCAGTTTCCTCCTCTGTAAAGTGAGAAGCTTTTACTTAACCTTTCAGGTCCCCTGGCTCTACACCCTATAATGATACTGTACTAAAGCCTGCCACACTACTGTATATAACACCTTCAACTTGTTATTTAAATATGTTTGCTTCTTTTCTCTCATCCTTATCATCTAATGAAAAAGAGCTTTCACTGATGTTGGAAATTCATGACCTGGGAGGTTTCAGTTGTCTTTAAGGCATCAATTTTATTTGTTTACAGAATATAAAGAGAAACTTTAAATGAGAAAAGCATTAACATGCAGCTACTTATGATTAGGCTGTTATGATGAAAATGGAATAGATAATCTCAGCCATCTTTTAAACTCCCAAGACACTTTAAAATAATGAAAACACCTAAAATAATATCAAAGCAATTCTAGTAATGGCAAATAAAAAAAACATGATACAGCATGAATACCCCAGAAGAGAGAAATCTCTTTTCCTCTGCCTTTGTGATATTGCTATTAATTAATTTTTTTCTATTTCATTTTTATTTTTTCTCAATTTCATGTAAAGATATTTTTTGAGTTCCAAATTTTTCTCCCACCCTTCCTTCTCTCCCCCCCCCCACCTCCTGAGGCCAGCAAGCAATTTTGATATAGGTTATACATTACAGTCATGTTAAACCTATTTCCACATTAATCAGAACAAAAAGGGAAATAAAAACAAGAAAGAATAAACAAGAAGATATTGCTATTAATTTTTTTTTTTTGCGGGGCAATGGGGGTTGAGTGACTTGCCCACAGTCACACAGCTAGTAAGTGTCAAGTGTCTGAGACCAGATTTGAACTCAGGTACTCCTGAATCCAGGGCCAGTGCTTTATCCACTGTGCCACCTAGCCGCCCCCTGTTGCTATTAATTTAAAATAACAAAGCTAGGCTATTAACCAACATGGGTGTAACACCTGCTCTGGGATAGCCAGCTCTCTCCTACTAGCAGACTATTCTGACTAGTTTCCTTGCCCCGCTCTAACCTGTCCCAGACACAGCTGAAATTGAAAACCCCCTAAAGTTCCTGTCTGCCCAGGTCATTCTGCTGCTAAAAACCCTTCAGTGGGGGCAGCTGGATGGCACAGTGGATAGAGTGCTGGCCCTGGATTCAGGAGTACCTGAGTTCAAATCCGGCCTCAGACCCTTGACACTTACTAACTGTGTGACTCTGGGCAAGTCACTTAACCCCCATTGCCTCACAAAACAAACAAACAAACAAACAAAAAAACCCTTCAGTGGCTTTACAATGAAATGGAAAGCTCTTCTATAATAAAATCCAAACTCCTTGGCCTGGTTTTTGAGGCGCTCTACCCTACAGGCTGACTCTGAACGATTCTTTCTAGCCTTATTTCATCTTCCTGTACTTTATGCTCTCTATGGTCAAACTAGCTGAGCTGTCCCCGGGTGATCCCAAGAACGGAAGGAAGTCTAGCTCATTGGCCTAGATCTTGCACATTATTCTCCAGTCAAAGGGCTTAAGTTTGAATCCCAGCTCTATGACATACTCCCTGTGTGACCTTGAACAAGATGCTGCATCACTCTAGGCCTCGATTTCCTCCTTCGTAAAGTTGGAAGTAAAGGGGTTAGAATCAATGACCTTTCTAAGGTCCCTACCAGTGTATGGTCATTCCCCTCTAGATGCAGAAACAAAGGCATATTCCCAAAGTATGCCTGGAATGGGCTTCCTCTCTCTCTTGGCCTTTAAAAAATCTGTATCCAGGGCCAGCTAGATGGCACAGTGGATAGAGCACCGGCCCTGGATTCAGGAGTACCTGAGTTCAAATCCGGTCTCAGACACTTGACACTAGCTGTGTGACCCTGGGCAAGTCACTTAACCCCAATTGCCCTGCAAAAAAAAAAAATCTGCATCCTGCAAGGCTCAATTCAGATGCCATCTTTTCACAAAAACATGGGGATTTTAGTCAACTAGCTAGGTGACATCATGGATAGAGAAGTATTGAGACAAGCTACTCGGGGCACATCCCTTCACCTGTCTCATCCAAAGCTTCCTTCTCTATAAAACCAGGATAATAATAGCCCCTACTTCACACCAAACAAGGTAATATATGGGAAGGCCTTTGAAAACAATACAAATGTGAGTTGCCATTATCTTCCCTTTGAAGTTTTCCCCATCCCCTCTCACTAATGGTCTTTCTCCCTCTTCACAATTCTTTGGAACTTTTCTTTACCCCCTCCCTCCCTATCTTTTATTTACATTTAATTGTGTAAATACTGTTTCCAACCAATGGAATGTAAACACCTCCAGATCAGGGATCTTTTTTTTTTTTTTTTATGTCTTCATAGCCCTTGTGCCTAGCTCTGGTCAACACAAGCTAGGTACTTAATAAACGTTTGCTGATTGATTGACTCCCGTGAGACATTTTTCTTTTTTATATAACAGTATTTTATTATTTTCCAGTAACATGTAGAGATAGTTTTCAACACTTGTTTTTATAAGATTTCTAGTTTCAAATTTTTCTCCCTCCCCTCCCCTCCTTCCCCCCCTCCCCAAGACAGCAAGCAATCTGATATAGGTTATATACGTACAATCACATTAAACGTATTTCTGCATTAGTCATGCTGTGTACAAAGAATCAGAGCAAAAAGGAAAGACCTCAAAAAAGAAAAAAATGGAAATAGTAAGGTTCAATCTGTATCTAGATTCCATAGTTCTTTTTTTCTGGATTTGGAGAGCATTTTCCATCATGAGTCCTTTGGAACTATCTTGGACCATTGTATTGCTAAGAAGAGTCAAGTCTATCACAGTTGATCAATATACAATGTGAGACATTTTTCTAATGCTTTGCTCAAATCTGAATGCTCCCTCCCCTCCTGTGACACAAAGCTATTCCTCAGCCTCAGTTCTGTTCTCAAACTAAGGATGAATCTTCTAGAAAGGATGAGGCTCCAACGTTTTACTCCAGCTGATATTCTGTAACTGACTTTCTGTCCTTAGGATAGCCTTGTGTTCTGAGGAATTTCCTGCCATCCTGCATCCCCAGAGCCCAATCCTGTCCTCTGGAGAGGCCTAATGTTCTGGAGGTTTTATCTGTTTTAGCTGGAGGCCACATAGGGACCACCCCTACACACACACACACACACACACACACACACACACACACACACACACGCACACGCACAGGCACACGCACACGCACACGCTCACGCTCACACTCACACTCACATACACACACACACGCACAGGCACAGGCACACGCACACGCTCACGCTCACACTCACACTCACACTCACACAAAGACACACACTCACTCTTTCAGTTTCCACCCCCTGGATGGTTTTAATTAAAAATGGAATGTCTTTTTATGACATGGCAAGGAGGAATTCCTATTCTTGGCCTCTTCCACTCTTTGCAGATCCAGGCTGGATCAAGGCATGCCATTCTCCTCCCCCTTCGAGTTTACCCTCTGCTCCTTTCTTTTCTTCTCCCTCTAAGCTCCCTAGGAGATGTGGGTACAGTGGAATCTACTCCTTCCCCCCACCCCTGCCCCAAGGAAATAGGAATGTGAAGTATGGCCAGCCTCTGATGAAGCCTCTCATCCTACAGCAGCACTTGGAGTTAATGTGAGTCCTTCAGGGTGGGTTTGTACTGGTTATTACCATCGGGCAAGACCTCCATGAGGCCCAACTCCTTACCTGGAACATAGTTAAGTACCTACTTAACAAAATGCTCACTGATCGATTTATTTAGTTCTTGGCACATAGATTATAGATCCTAGATTTCGAGCTGAAATAAACCTCAGAGGCCATCTCGGCCAGCCCTCTAATTTTACAGGTGAAGAAACTGAGGCAGAAAGCAGTTAAGTGAATGACCCAAGGTCACGAAGATAATAATTGGCACTGCAAGGATGGAAATCCAGGGCCTCTGACTTCAAACTCAATGGTTGTACCACTGCACCAAAATATACTGGATAGAGGTTTTAGCCAGCTGGGGAAAAGAACTCCCATAGACCCTGCTCCCTTGAGAATGTCCAGGGTCATAGGTGATTCTCCAGGAAAAGGTAGAGTGTGTGTTTAGCTTTTCATTCCTCTCCTGCCTCCTCCCCTTTTTGTTTGAGCCTGCTCTGTGTTCATCGTCATAGTTCAGGTCAGGAGGCTCGCTCTACCATTGCAGAAATAATAATGATGATGGTGGTGGGGATGATAGCTAGCATTTACATATTGTCTCAAGGTCTATAAAGCACTTTATTCCCATCTTCTTAGGTGATCCTCATTACAACTCTAGGTGCTATTTTTAACCCCATTTTACACAGAAAGAAACTAAGGCAGGCAAGGGTTAAGTGGCTTTCCCAGGGTCGCACAGCTCATAAGTGCATAAGTCAGGGTTGCAACTCCAAGTCCAACACTCTACCCAATAGTCCACCACCTCTAAGTTAATGGTTGTAGAGTTGGGGGAGTGAGGGGAAAGGGAACATTGAGAAGTTACATTATAATAACAACTGGAGGAGCAGCTAGGTGGTGCAGTGGATAAAGCACCTGCCCTGGATTCAGGAAGACCTTAGTTCAAATCCGGCCTCAGACACTTGACGCTTACTAGCTGTGTGACCCTGGGCAAGTCACTTAACCCCCATTGCCCCACCAAAAAAAAGAAAAAGAAGAAATTATAACAACCGGCTTGCAAAAGCCTCACAACAACCCTGTGAGAGAGATGCCCTTATCCCCCCCTCTCATTTTTACAAATGAGGAAACTGAGGCTATGAGAAGTTAAGTCACAAATCAAGTAGGGTCTTCCTGTTTCTGAGGTTGACTCTCTAGCCACAATGCCACACTGCCTTTAACAACCCCCTTTCCACTCTCACTCTTAGATTCCCTTAGTCATTTAAGGGATCCCAGAATTTAGTGCTAGAAAGGACCTTGGAGATCAAGTTCAATCTAGTCATCTTATAGATGGGAAACTGAGGCTAAAATGGATCAAGACCCTGACCCTCTGCCACACAGGGTATGCAACAGAGCTGGGACTGAGGCCCAGGTTTCCTGTCTCCCAGCTGAGGGTCGTTTCAGCTACACCACCTCCCTTAATCACAAGCCTTTCACAGAAACCAGCCAAGAGTGGCCAGCATTGTTTGCTGAGGCCTCATTAGTATTGGGAAAGGTAAGCACTGTGATGGATGTTTTCATTTCCATAAAAGCTCAGGAAGCTGCTAGAATGAGTGTATCCTGGGAATGAATTAAAACACACTTCTACCTCAGCTTGAAAAAGATTTCCTAAGAGAAACGTGAGCGTTCTCTAAGGACATCTCCCAATAGTCCTTCTCCCACACCCTTCAGAATAGGCCTAATGCTGCCTCTCCAACAGCCCCAACTCAAGATAAATTCTAAGAAGCTCTCTGGGCACCCTGGAGTTCTGGCGGCATCAGCTTGAAGAGATTTCCCTAGATGCTGGTACCACTGAGCCTCTGGTCACAGACCAGCATGTGAGGGAAACCTCCCTCAAGTATTTGTCTCCCCAAGAGACACAAGTGCCCAGAGCTAAAGGTCATGATCACTAATCCATAAATATTGACTGCCTTCAAAAACCGGCTCTACCTCTGAAAGATGTCAGGATGGCCAACGAACTTTGCCCAGAGTTTGATAGGAGGAAATCAGGTTGGATTGTCTTTGGTCCTGGTCATGGCTCCAATGTTCTCCCTGATGAGAAGAAAAGGGGAAAAAAATAAGATAAAAATAAAAAAATAAAAAAGAAGAAAAGGGAAGAGCAATCAATGGAATTCAGCCATCTTAACTGGGATGAGAGTGAATGATGTGAACTGTTAGTTGAAAAAGACAAGCCAGTAGATCTTTAGGAGTCTCCAAATCTACAAAGCAGTCCTTTGGTGTGCTACCTGGAGGGCCTAGGGAACAAAAAGAGCTGAAAATATATCAACATATGAAAGATAAAAATAGATTGACTAGCATGGAGACAGTTGGACCTGTCCACGATGAGGGGGATAACCCTTTCCTGGGAAAGGGAGGCTGATGGCCCCGGAGCCCAGAGCAGAAGATGCTGGTACGTGATACTGCTCCTGGAACCATGCACGCCCCAGAGAGATGAGAGAAAGGGGAGAAGGCCCCGTGCGTGTAGAATTATTCATAGCAGCTCTGTTTGTAACAGCAAAGAGCTGGAGACTAAGAGGGGGCCTTCCCATCGGGAACTGGCTGAGCCAGTCATGCTATATGGATGTAATCGAATCTTATTGTGCTGTAAGAAATGACAAGAGATGGTTTCAGAGAAACCTGCAGGAATTGATTCAGAAAGACTGGCATGAAGCGATGCAGAGTGAAGTGGGCAGAGCCGGGAAAACTGCTGACACAATAACAACATTATTAAAACAGATGTGAAAAGACCAGTGGGGAATCACGCTACCCACCTCCTGACAGAGAAGGGGGGGGACTCGAGATGAGGAAGGAGACATGTATTTTTAGACATGGCCAATGGGAGGATTTGCTTTTATTGACTCTGAATATATGTTACGAGGGTTTGGGTTTGATTTGTTTTTTCACTGGAGGCTGGGGTGGGAGATAAAATGTAAGCAGACCCCATCAGCTCACTAGGCCAATGCAAATCTGAGTGGGAAGTCCTGGAGTCTGCCTGTAAGGGAGTCATCTGAGCCCCTGGTGTCTGGTAGGAAACCAGGATGCAAAAGGAAAGCCTGTGAATTTGGTGGGACTAATGAGCCAAGTTTGGGGCCCAAAGACCAAGGTGGTGTAGACCAGGGTTTCTTAATCTTTTTCTACTCGCAACCTCTTCTTGCCCAAGAAATTTTCATGTGACCCCAGATATATAGATATATAAAATAGGTGTACAAAATCTTTTACTGTTGCCAAATTTTTCATGACCCTCACATTCAATTACACAACCCCATAAGGGGTCAAGATACACAGTAAGAAGCTAGGGGAAGAAGAAGGAGAAGGAGAAGGAGAAGAAGAAGAGGCATAGAGGAGAGTTGCTGGGCTTCTAAACTATTAGATTAGAAAAAAATTTTCTTAGAAAAATCACGGGGGCAGTTAGGGGGTGGAGTGGATGGAGAGCCAGCCCTGGATTTGGGAGCACCTGAGTTTGAATCTGGCAGTGTGACCCTGATCAAGTCACTTGACCCTCATTGCCCTGCAAAAAAGAAAGAAAGAAAGAAAGAAAGAAAGAAAGAAAGAAAGAAAGAAAGAAAGAAAGAAAGAAAGAAAGAAAGAAAGAAAGGAAAAGAAAACAAAAGAAAAGAAAAATCAGGGCCCACAGAGGGGAGAGTTGCTTGCTTCTCTAAGAAATCCAAGTTCTTTCCCTTTAGAAGACCCACCCAGGGAAGACTGTCGAGGTCCTTAGAGAAATCTGAAACACACCAGAGAGGGAGAGGGGTTTTCTTGATTGTCTATGAGTAAAAGGATGAGCCCTTTCTGTTTTCCTTATGGTGTGTAACAAACATGTTTCATGCCTTGTTAGCATTTGTGCTTTCAAGGGAACTGAGGACACTTAAATAAGCCAAGTTCAGATGCTCTCTGAGGAAACCCTGGGTAGGAGCAATATTAGCCAAGAGAAACCTGTCAATTGGAGGCTGGTCCATGTGAATCCATGGCTTCAACTCACTCATAGTATGAACCTTAGGTCACTCCATCTGCCTCAGCCTCAGTTTTCTGGTATGTGAAATGGAGGCCAGACTAGACACTCTCCAAGGTCCCTTCTAGCTCCAAAGGCTTGCCATTCAGTTTCTCCCCATGATTAAATGCTATTTAATAAAATGTCCTTGGGGCAGCTAAGTGACATAGTGGATAGAGTACAGGGTTTGGAGTCAGGAAGATTTCTCCTCCTGAGTTCCAATCTGGCCTCAAATACATACTAGCTGTGTGACCCTGGGCAGGTCACTTCACCCTGTTTGCCTCAGTTTCCTCATCTGTAATATGAGCTGGAGAAGGAAATGGCGAACCATTCTAGTATCTCTGCCAAGAAAACCCCAAATGGGGTCATAAAGAGCCAGACATGACTGAAACGAATGAAAAACAAAAACATAAAATGTCTTAGGTACTGCATGGTGGGGGGATACCATATTGTCTCTAAACCCAAAGCCATCCCCATCCATTCAGCACCTTTCATTTTTTGGTATGTGGTCCCAACAATAAGGACAATGAATCACTGTGAGCTAAGTTATCTGAGTGTAATTTTTTGCATTTGTCCTGTAATCCAAGCCCTAGTTCAGTTTTTATTCTCTTTTCATCACCCCTCCCCCATGCACCTCACCCTAATATAGCCTCTAAGTTTTATACTTACCAAGGAGCACAGAGACAATTTAGTTGAGACTTACATAATTAGCTCATTTGACTATGTGATAACCTGGGTGGAAGGTTCCCCTGACATTAGTGAATAACCAAGTTTTTCCCTTCACTGGGAACTGGAATCAGACCAATAACTTATGCCTAACATTCTTACTTCTGACACCAGCATAAATAATGTTCAGGAAATATTGCAGAATGAGAAAACTCCAAGTCGCCTCATCTCCTAGTAATTAGGAAGGACATGGTACTTCCTATAAATAGCACTTAGCACGTCGAGTGCATCCAATTTCCAGTAATTCATTTATTGTTAAGGCTGTGGGTCTCGGGGAAATTGGGGGTGTTCAGACAGAACTCAGGCCATTAGCACCGGTTGTCTCACACCCCCAAACTCACTTATTAGTTCCCCACATCATTTATCAGGTCTTGTCTCATGCATAGTCAATGAAAGTTGTTCATTTCTTAGTATGAGATATATTCTTCCAATTGACCTGATTGAGCAAAATTAGCTGGACACAGAGACAGACAGAGCTATGTCTTTCATGGACGGGTCTTACCATCCCCACCATATCCTAGAAATCATTAGGGGGGAAAATCTCACTAAGAACAGATTCCTTCAGACCCTCTACACACTATCTCCTATCTACCTTTCTAACTGGATTTCATATTATTTGCCTTCACAAAACCCATGTTCCAGTTAATCTGGGCTACTGGTTATTAGCTGAATCTCCTATCTCCATGCCTTTGCATAGCCTGCCCCAAGGCCCAGGGCACATTCTCTCTTTGACCTCTGCCTCTTGGAATTCCCAGCTTCCCTCAAAGCTCAGTTCAAGTGCCACATTTTATAGAAAATCTTAATCTTCCTCCCAGCTCTTAATGTTCTTGCCCTCCTCAAAGTATGGTGTGTTTACTTATTTATGGAGTCTGGCACATAGTAGGTGCTTAGTAAATGGTAGTTGGCTGTTCATACCTGACTGCCCACCATCTGCTGCCTCTAACCTGGTGCTGTCAACTTCCTCTTCCTCTACAGAGTATTACAAACCTTACAACAAATAGCCCAGAGCCAGGCTGGTTCATGAATTTTATGCTCTTTTTGTTCTTCAGTCAGTAAGTCAACAAATATTTATTAAGCACCTACTTTGTGCCGAGCTGTGTTGGGAATATTTCTTACAGCAAAGAACCCGCAGTGGATAAAGCACTGGCCTGGGATTCAGGAAGACCTGAGTTCAAATCAGGCCTCAGACACTTGACACTAACTAGCTGTGTGACCTTGGGCAAGTCACTTAACCCTCACTGCCCCACACAAAAACAAAAACAAAACCAAACAAACAAAAAAGCAAAGAACCAAAGATATTCACTGTCTATAGCCAACCCACAAACATTCCATTGCGTGGTACCAAGTTGTTCATTGTGGTTTATATAAAATAAAAAAGTATGGAGGTGGGGAGAGGGTTGTCCTCTAAAACAGTGATGTCCAGCCCAAATAGAAATGGTTGCCACTATGTTGACTTAGAAAACCTCAGATTGGGGCAGCTAGGTGGCGCAGTGGATAAAGCACCAGCCCTGGATTCAGGAGGACCTGAGTTCAAATCCAGCCTCAGACACTTGACACTTACTAGCTGTGTGACCCTGGGCAAGTCACTTAACCCCCATTGTCCCCCCCCAAAAAAAAGAGAAAACCTCAGATTAACATTATCTATTTTCTATGGCATTTTTATCTATTCTGTTAAATATTTCCCAGTAGCATTTTCATCTGTTTTGGCCCATATTCTAGGCTTGCCAGTGTTAGACACCTCTGCTCTAAGAGCTTATAACCTAAACTGATGATACACAACCATGCTCCAGACTAGCTCCAGTGATTTTGAAGGGTGCTATGAAATCCTGAAGAACAGAAAAAATAATTTTGAAAACTTGTCATGGATTTTGCTTCAGAGCAAAAAAAGTCAACCCAAAGGGGCAATATGCAAGATGATTACAAAAATATAAAAGAAGATAGCACTAAAAGACATCAGAATTCAAATGATTCTCATGACCAGCCTTGATTCCAAAGGACTAATGATGAAATGAAGTCAATCCTTTTGACAGAGAAGTGGTGGACTATGGTTGTGGAATGTTGCATACACTGAGGAATATGGTCAATGTGTTTTGTTTTAGATTTGTTTGGGGGGATGGCTTCTCTTTATTTCAAGAGAGTATTCGGGGGGGGGAGCAGCTAGATGGTACAGTGGATAAAACACTGGCCCTGGATTCAGGAGGACCTGAGTTCAAATCCAGCCTCAGACACTTGACACTTACTAGCTGTGTGACCCTGGACAAGTCACTTAATACTCATTGCCCTGCAGAGAGAGAGAGAGAGAGAGAGAGAGAGAGAGAGAGAGAGAGAGAGAGAGAGAGAGAGAGAGTATTCTGGGGATGGGGAGAATGACAAAGATCCATTTTTAAAGCATCAATTAAATATAAAAAAGAATGGGGGGGGCAGCTAGGTGGTGCAGTGAATAGAGCACTGGCCCTGGATTCAGGAGGACCCAAGTTCAAATCCAGCCTCAGACACTTTACACTTACTAGCTGTGTGACCCTAAACAAGTCACTTAACCCCAATTGCTTCACAAAAAAGAAAAAAAAAAAGAAAAGAAAAAAGAACGGTGGATTAAGCAATAGGAGAAATGGCGTCTATAGTCTCAAGTCTCTTTCCCTCTTGAGGCTTGAGCTTCTTGGTTTCTGAATTTCTTCTAGTTCTAAAATCACTAAGCAAGACAAATCAAATCTATGTGGGACAAGAAATGGACACAGAAAGATGTAGGCCGGTATCTTTAAAAGACAGAAGGGAAGGGGGGCAGCTAGGTGGTGCAGTAGATAAAGCACCAGCCCTGGATTCAGGAGAACCTGAGTTCAAATCTGGCCTCAGACACTTGACACTTACTAGCTGTGTGACCCTGGGCAAGTCACTTAACCCTCATTGCCCCTCAAAAAACAAAAACAAAACAAAACAAAAAGACAGAAGGGAAGATGAGTCATTCCCATCTATTTCAGTTCCAAAATTCCATTTTATGATTCCTTTGACTCTTTCACTAACCACCCCAGATACATGCCCATTCTTTGTGTAACGAGTTAAATGTTTTTCATTGATTTCACTTACTGACTTAAGGAGGTACTTTTTTTCTGTATGTCCCTTACATGGTATGATTTCAAACATCTGTATTCAATTGTAAAGTCCTAGGGGGCAGGAAGTGTGTCTCTTTAATTCACTTATTAATTCAGTTGAAGAATGACAATGTGTAATTAAGTGCTAAATGATGTGGAAGAAACTACAGAGATGGTAGAAGTTCACAGAAGACAAGGAGCTCAATGGATAGAGTCCTGGACTTGGCATCTAGAAGACCTGAGTTCAAATTCTTCCTTTAATACTACTAGCTCTATGACCCTGGTCTGTGCCTCAGTGACTTAATCTCTCTGTGTTTCCTCATCTCCAAAAGATAAGATTGGTTCCATTAGCCTCTATGAACCTATGAGTAGAGGTTAGGGAATTTGGGGAAAGCTTCATGGAGGAGGTGGGGTAGACAGGATTTGATGAGGTGGACAGAAGGGTGTACTAGAACAAGAGCCCAGGCAGGAATTGGCATGGTGAATATAGGAGATGGTGAAGAGATAAACCTGACTGGAATGAAGAGTTATGAGAAATTGTATTGAATAGGGAGGGAAAGAGACCAGATTATGGAAGGTCTTGAAAACCAAGCAGAGGGGCAGCTAGATGGTGCAGTGGATAGAGCAGCAGCCCTGGATTCAGGAGGACCTGAGTTCAAATTCAGCCTCAGACACTTAACACTTACTAGCTGTGTGACCCTGGGCAAGTCACTTAACCCTTATTGCCCTGCAAAAAAAAACCCAACAAGCAGAGTTTAGACTTGATGTAGGAGACAATGGGGAGTCATTGTAGATTCTTGAGCAGGAACAGATGCATCAGAGAAGATCGATTTGTTGGCAAAATGCAAGATGATGGTCAGGACAGAGACAGTTAAGAGCAAGAGCATGTTAGGAAGGCATTTCAGGTATGAGGTGATAATGTGGACTAGGAAATGGTCAATGGGAACAGAGTAGAAGGATTGGATCAGAGAGAGGTTTCAAAGGAAACATGGATGAGGTTTGGGACTGATTTTATAAAAGCAAAGGGCACAGTGAGAGGATTATTGAAGGTGACTCCAACCCTTCTCACTTGGGAGGTCAAGCTAATGATGGCATCCTTAATGTAGATGGTGAACATGAACCGTGGGAAAGGAAGGAGGGACATGGAGGAAGGTGATGAGATGATGAGATGGATATTGAGAAAAAGTATAACATGGTCTTGATGGGAATGAATAAACGTATTAAGTACTCACTAAGTAAAGGACACAGATAAGGACCCCAAAGATCAATTCATCCAACTCACTTACTTTAGAGACTGAGACTCAGAGAGGTTAATTAACTTACCCAAAGTCACATTGCTCACAAGTGGCAGATCTGAGACTGAGCCCAGGTCCCCAGACTCCAAATTCCATTGTCTGTACCACGTTCCACTAAGAATGACGGGACATTTGGCAGGGGGAGATGCCTTGTAGATGGCAGGAAATACAAGTCAGAGCTAGAGATTTTGATGGCATAAGATGCAGTTGGCATCAATAGAGGCAGCACAATTGAAGAAGTGGGCAGTGGATTAGGGAATTCAGGGAAGAGAGCAGAGGACCAAGAGCCCTAAAGAATGCCCACAGTTAGGGATCAGAATAGAAACAAGGCTTACTTCAGGACCTAGGGTGAGTCACTTTACCTATCTGACCCTCAGGGTTCCCATCTGTACAGTGGGTGTGGTCATCCTTTACAGGCTTGTTGTGTGCACTGCAATAATGGGAGCTGATGTGATTATGACTTTAGCCAGCTCTACTTTCTTCACCATGTATTCTTTCACGTGAGCCTTCTGGTGTTGGTTTCTCTTCCTCATAGCAGATGTTTTTGGTGATATCCCATCACATTGTCATTTCAGGATTTGTTCAGCCATTCCCCCAAAGGTAAACATATCCAATGGTTAGATTTTAGATTTTAGAAATTAGGTGGTCCTCTATTAGAGCCCCCTCATTTATACAGATGGCAGGGCTACAGTTTGAGCCTACAACCTCTGACTCTAAATTCAGCACTGTCATATCGCCCTTCCTGTGGGCAATTTCCAATTTTTGAAATGACAAAATAAAGCAACTTTGACTATTTGTCTGCAGACAGGTCTTTTCTTTTTTTCCTTTTTATTCATTCAACCTATCCCCAATAATAGAATCACTGGACCAAAAAGCACGATGGATTTTATAACCCTTATCAATATTTTCTGATAGTCCTTTCGGCTCAAAGATCTCACTTCTGAGGCTAATGCCAGAATAGTTCTGATATTTTGATGGATGTGTGATCTCATCAAGGGTGCTCCCTTCTAGGGTAGAGATAACATCTCCTCTCCTTCTGATCTTGAGGTTATTCTTGCCTACACCAAGATGGAGATCTTGGTCCAAATCTCTTGGCATTGTATGCCAATGGAATACCCAATAGGCTTTTCCTCATCCTCACTACCTGACAAATTATTTTATGGGATTAGTTACTGAACATAAGGATTATAGCTTTAGAGTTAGGGTTTGTATTTGAGACCTGGGTATTTACCCAGACACATAGTGGCAGAGCTGAGATCTGAAACCAAACCCTCTGGTTTCAAATCCAGACTTCCTTCCACGGCACTGGGGTTCATCCAACCAATCCATGAATCAATCAATGACCAATTATTCATCACCTACTATGCGCCAGCCTCTGTGCTAAGAGCTGGAGATACAAAGCAAAAATCAGGACACCATCCCTCCTCTCCACTCTAAAATCCGATCATTTTGGCCCATCCCAGAGTCTGAATGTTATGATGACTAATTTCTAATTTAAACTTTGCTGAAACACAACTTTACTTAAATTAATTATAAGGCCAAATGTTTATCTCTTATGTGGAAGCAACTCAAACCAAATAGTCTGGTAAAAGTCAAATGATAGGGGGAGGGGGGGTTTTCATGGATCACTGCCCAGCTTGGCTTTAAAGGCTACTGTGCAGAAAAGAAATAAATCCATTTCTGAGGTGGAGCCAACATTTTCTACTTAGGTAGGAATAACTTAAGTGTCAAAAGTAGTTATCCCTTCCATATCTCTGGAGTTAGGGGCACAGCATCCCGTCAATCTAGAAAACCCTTGTAAAAATTTTTGGCCTTCCCTTTGTGCCAGAGAAGAAACCTGAATTATATTATTTTTCTTTTATGGAATCTTTACAGTATCTTATTGTAAAATTTTGGTGAAGCATTTGGTCATGGGCTCTATGTCATCTGTTGGCCTTCAAGTCTTACCTGTGACTTCTGCAAAACTCCAAAAATTTCTTATGCTCACCCCCCATATATCAAAACTTCAAGGGGAAAAGTCGAGATGTGTAAGAGATAACTGTATTTCCAGAAAGCCCAAAATGAGCTATTATGGCGAGTACTATGTTTGGTAAATCTGGTCTCAGACACTTACTAACTATGTGACCCTGGGCAAGTCATTTAACCCTGTTGGCCTCAGTTTCTTCATCTGTCAAGAGAGCTGAAGGAGGAAATGGCAAACCACTCTAGGATCTTTGCTGAGAAAATCCCAAATGGGGTCACAAAGTTGAACACAACTGAAATGACTAAACAACAGTAATAATACTGTGTTTGAAGAGCAAGGTCAGGAGGACCCAATGAAGACCAAGTCAAACAAAGCCCCTGATTACCAATAAAGGCTCCCTGCCCACTCTACCCCTCCCTTTTCTCTCCTCCACTAACAAAGAAGCCCCTTTCCCCAACAGCAAAAGCAGCAGCTGCTGTCATTCAGGCGCTAACCTGAGCCTCATCGGCCCAGAGAATGAGACCTTTTTGTGCAAGTTCTATTCTTTGAGACTTGATTGGATTTATAAGACTTTTGCCCTTTGTGGACTTTGCTTAAGAAAACAGGCAGTGGGTCCTGGTAAATTTGCTGATGCTGCTGACAAGGACTCAAGGAATGGAATCCGCTGAGTGTTTGTTTCTTTACTCGGGTATTTATAGGATTTATACTGCCCCACACCATGATCATAGGAGCAGAGATCTGGGGCTGGAAGAATAACAGTGCAGGCAAGTAAAAAGAGTGCTAGATTCAGAGTCAGAGGATCTAATCCAGCTACACCATTTACCACCTACATGACATTGGGCAAACCCCTTTACCCTTCTTGTCTTCAGGTTTCACCCCTAACAAATGATATGGTTGGACTCAGGAGTGTGCTAGAGCTAGCCTAGACTGGGGAGCTGATCGTTAAATTTTCAGTATGAATGTTTACAGCTCAAAAATCAGCAAAGGCTACAAACTGACTTGGTTGACTGTCTTGATTGTCTCAACCTAAGAAAGTGATGGAGAGGGACAGCTAGGTGGCACAGTGAATAGAGCACCGGCCCTGGAGTCAGGAGTACCTGAGTTCAAATCCGGCCTCAGACACTTAACACTTACTAGCTGTGTGACCCTAGGCAAGTCACTTAACCCCAATTGCCTCACCAAAAAAGAAAGAAAGAAAGAAAGAAAGAAAGAAAGAAAGAAAGAAAGAAAGAAAGAAAGAAAGAAAGAAAGAAAGAAAGTGATGGAGAAAATGTGAATAACTCAAATTCATCTTAGAATTGTTTTCAGCATACTATTCACCTCCAGAGAAAGAACTGATATTGATAGAACAGACTGAAGCATGCTATTTTCACTTTCTTTTTTCTTTTAATCAAGTTCTCTTGTGCAAAATGACAAATATAGTAACCCATATTTGATTGTTTGCCACTTTAGGGAGGGGGGAGGAAGGGAAAGAAGGATAAAAATTGAAACTCAAAACTATAAATAAAAATGTTTATTATTTTTAAAAAAAGAAGTGTTTTCAGCTGAAGTTTCTTTTTCCCAAAGACTTGGTTGTTAAACATTTTACTACCCCACCCTGGTAGATGACCCTCAAGACACCTGCCAGCTCTAAATCTGAGATAGAAATGGAGACCCAAGACAATTTGCCCAAAGTTACAGACTGGCATTTGGTAAATATCTAGAAAATAAATGAATGGATGGATGAATATTTCCCGTTCTAATGAATATTTGGATGAGGCCCCTTGGTGCCAGGTGCTACCAGAAGAAGGAAATACTACTAATAATGAGCATTTCTACAGAGCTTTACAGTTTGTGACACCCCCATAGTTAGCCCCATTTCACTGATTAGGAGGGCGGTGACCTCAATGAGCAAAAAAACCTTTGTTTGGTCCTGAGGGGGCAGATGTGCCCCAGCAAGGCCTCCGAGAGAAGGCTAAGCATTCAGCCTAGTCTTGTTCTTTCTGAGACTGATGAAGAGGGCAGATAAAACCTCCAGTCACATTTGATTGGCTCAGCTTCTTGTGGATCTGCCCCCCCCTTTGTACTGCCTCTAACGGGAGTCTTCAGACATACTGGGGGTTTGGGGAAACCCATCCAAGAGCCCCACTGAATCCTGGGGGGGAACCCCCTCTTAGCCCCAGTTCTCTCCACCCCCACATGTTTCTAGTAGAGAGGAAGGGGGAAGAAGATGTATTCACAAATCAGTCTAAAACTAGGGAGAATAGGATCGGCTCTGATGAGGGTGCACCATGGGCTATCCCACGCAGAGAAGATTTATCACCAAAACCAGAATAAAGGCTTTGAGAACACAAGTGTTTTGAAAATAGAAATCGTTTCCCTGATGAGGAGATTAGGGGACTTCCCCCTGGACCACAAAGAAAGTATGAGTCAGAGGCAGGATCTGAACTCAGGCCTGCCAGACTCCAAGGCCAACCTTGAAACCCTGAACCTGCTGCTCTACATTGCTCCTTCTACGCATAAGTAACTACTTCTATTTACACAGAACTTAATGAGTCCAAACTACTTTATTTATGTTATCCCATTTAATCTTCACAACCCTTGAGGAAGGAAAGTGAAAGTATTCTTTTCTCCCTCCCCCCCCCCAATTCTATAGATAAGTAAACTGAAGTCCAGAGAGGTTGTGGCATCCAAGATTACATAGGTAGGAAATGACAAGACCAGAACTGCTCCCCCCATGTACTGTGAACCCTTTCGAGAGGGGAGCCTGGAGATGGGGGTATAAGACTGAAAAACTGAATCCAGGCTGGAGTGTAGGGGACGGCAAGGAGGGGAGAGGGAGCCCAGGCAGAGGGCAGATGGACTTGTCAAAAGCAAAGAAAGGAAAATGGCAGAAGAGATCGAGGTTCCGGGTTGGACCCAGAGGGCGGGAGTGCTGGAGTAAGCAGACAAGAAAGAAGGGGGTGAAGGGAGGCAGGGAGAAGTCCCTAGGGACGGAGCCCTGGTGCACACAAAGACGGCAGCTTTCACCAGAAGCCAAAAGCAGGTGGAACTGGGGCCCACAGGAGGAAGACTTCTGTTGCCATAGGGACAAAGAGGCTGAGGATGCTAAAAACAACCTGGAGCGAGAGGATGACAACAAGCAGAGGCACACTGGGAGCTGTCAACCTAAGAGCAAAGACTGTGGGACTGGGGGGGTGGGGGGGACAATAGTGAGGGCAGGGAGTGCCCCCCTTTTGGGAAGCTTGGCATAGCTAATAGGGCCACTTCAAAGCCCAAAGACCTGGGTTCAAATTCCACCTCTGGCATACCCTCAGATCCTGGGCACATCTCAGTGCTCCAGGCTAGGATTCAAAACTAAATTATGGGGGCGGCTAGGTGGTGCAGTGAATAGAGCCCCGGCCCTGGAGTCAGGAGTACCTGAGTTCAAATCCAGCCTCAGACACTTAACACTTACTAGCTGTGTGACCCTGGGCAAGTCACTTAACCCCAATTGCCTCACCAAAAAAAAAAAAAAACCCTAAATTAGGAGAAGGTGCTAACCTGCATCAGTGAAATACTGTAGGTCCAGTCACTCTCCTGAAAGGTTAAACTAATGAGGGGAGGTGGTGGGAGTGGGAAGGTGGGGGGAAGAAGCTTCTGTGTATGAAATTCATCCTGTAGGCTGTTGTGGGGAAATGCAGCTAGCAATTAGGTTAGTAAGTAGAGTAGGTGTTAAATGTTGGTTGACCTGTGTCGGTAAAGTTCGTTTCTTAAGGAGATCACTATGCTAATGAAAAAACAGACCTAATCCCTGTCCCCAGGGCAGCAAGCAAAGTGCCTTGCATGCAGTAGGTTCTTAATAACCGTCACCAGAACTCAATTAAACCCGGGGGGGGGGGGGGGGGGGGGGGGGGGGGGGGGGGGGGGAGTTCACATCCAGCCTGAGACACTTACTGGCTTGTGTAAGTCTGGCCAAGTCATGTAATCCTGCTGATTGGGGGGGGGGGGCGGCAGAGGGGGGGGGAGAGACAGAGACAGAGACAGAGACAGAGACAGAGACAGAGACAGAGACAGAGACAGAGACAGAGACAGAGAGAGAGGAGAGACAGACAGACCGACCCTGGGCCAAGCTTGCAGGGCCAACGTGACCCAAGAGCTGTATGATTTCCTTCCGACTATAATCCCTTGCCCCCTAAAATTCCCCCTCATAGTCTTAAGGTTAAATTGAACATCGGAATCCAATCAACAAATATTAAATAGCACAAAAGGCCCCCCGGAAAGGGAGGAGGGGAAGTAGTAGGAAGAGGGTACTGTCAGTTGAAGAAAAGGTGAGAAAAAAGTTAGGACTCAGAGCTGGGATCTTTGAGGGAGAAATTATTGTTTAAGCTCTCCTAGAATACTATAATTAGGAACTAGTATTACGATTTTATAATAGAGAACCAGACTCCAGAAGTCACTGGGCTTAAGTCTACAGCACTCCTAGGGCTGACACATTCTCAGGTCACTGGGGGAGGAGGGGAATGGTGTGAAGAGAACTCGGAAAGGACCCCTAGGCTTAGATCTAAGATGTTTCTGAGATGACCCACCATCAACTACAGAATGTCTGGGCTGGTGGGGCACACCCATTTGTACGTCTGTAACACGCTAACACACAGCAAACTCTCTCGACTTTTGGGTGTCTGAGGCCGGTTTGCTGGAATCGTTCCCCAGAGGCTGGTGCCCTCGCACTGATAATCACGGGTGGGACACAGGATGCTCAGGGTCTATCCAGTTTCCCTGCGGTACCACGGAAAGTGGCCTGCATTTGGAGTCCACTTGTGTTTCTCTCTCACTACCTATATAGCCTTTGGCAAGTCACTTACACTCTGGGCCTCAGTGTCCAATCTGTAAAATATGGGGGTTAGACTGAATGACCCCGAGATCCCCTTCATCTCTAAGTCTATGGTTAGAGGCCAACAAGCTCAAACATGGCTGTCTGGTGCTGGACAAGCCAGTTCTAAATATAAACGGAAATTGTTAAATAAAATAAATAAATATACAATAGCACATAAATAATGTTAACATGTAGTTTTCTAAGTCAATATGTGGGTAGCTAGGTGGTACAGTGGCTAGAGAAATGGGCCTGGAGTCAGCAAGACTCATTTTTCCTGAATTCAAATCTGGCCTCAGACACTTACTAACTGTGTGACCCTGGGCAAGTCATTTAACCTTCATTGCTCTGCAAAAAAAGAAAACTCCAAATGGGGTCATGAAGAGTCAGACACAAATGAAATGACTGAACAACACTTCACTATGCTGGCTCAAGGAATCCTTATGCACAGTTTAGTGGCCCCATTTCTATTTGAGTTGGTTGCCCCTGGTCTGGTCCACTCCCTTAGATAAGGTCCACAGATGTTTAGTGATTAAGGTCTTGGTTTTAGAACTGGGAGGGACTCCAGTGTCTACCTAGAACAATCCCTTCATTTTACAAAGGATGAAACTAAATCCCAGAGAGATTGTGACTTGCCCCAGGTCACGCAGCAGTTAAGTGTTGAAATCAAGATTCGAACTCAGATTTGCTGACCACAGAGGGCTCTCTCTTTCGACTGGGCTCCAACTCTGGCTGTGGCTGACTCCTTGTTCCCTCCAAAAAGCAGAGAAACTCCCTTCATTGACACCTGCAATCAATTTCCCCCCACGCTAATCGGGCACATATGCACCTAAACCCTCCACTAATCTGTGTAACTCATATTAACCATGAATTTCAACCTTCTCCTCCCTGTGGCTCTTCAAGAGCTGCTGACACGGCTTTAAAAATGACCCGAATTAAACTTCCCTTATTTTGGTTTCCCATCTGGGAGAAGGGCTAATGAGCAATGGCACATCTGAAAGGGGGAGAGGGAAGAAAGGGAAGTAGGAACGGGCCCCGCCTGGACCAGCGGCTCCAGGATCGAGAGATGACTGTGTTCCTAAGCCCAGGGCCCCACGGAATCCCAGCCTCTTACAGGTAAGAGAGGCCTCAAAGTCCTCTTCGTCCCATTCATGTGGAAACGGGAAACTGAACAGAAATTTAGACTTCTCCAGGTTTCATCAGCTCTGAAATGCTCTGGTGGCCCCAGAAGCAGTTGTTTTCTGTGTCTGCAAGATGCAGGGCCCTGTACTCTTGTGCTAGGGACAGGAAGGATGGGCCTACGATCCTCCATGGGCTTCCCTTCCTTCTTTGAGGAGGTGGGGGACTCTGGGTTTGGAATAGTGCACGCACTGCTAAATTCAGTGGACAATTCCTCGTGGCAAAGGATGAAATGTTCTCTGAGAAGGGGGAAAGGAGAAGGGAAGGAATAGGTGTGGAAATGAAGGGGGTGTAAAAACAAAACATAGTGATATTTTTTCCTAAATGTTCCTTGAATTCAATCCGTTCTTTGATGTTTCCTCCCTTTGGCCCAGAGGTGACCTTGGGCTCTCAAATGCTATATTAGCAGAGTCCACAATATGGAGGATGGAAAAGAGGGAATGAACATTTATTACATTCCTACTGTGTGCAAAGATTATCTCATTTGATCCTCACAATAACCCGGGAGGTAGGTGCTATTCTGATCCCCACTTTACAGATGAGGAAACTGAGATAGACAGAGGTAAAGTGATTTACTTGCCCAGAATGTCTTGGCCCAGATTTGAACTCAAGCCTTCCTGATTTCAGGCCTAGCGTTCTATCCATTTCGGCATCTAGCTGCTGAGAAAGGCAGGAAGGAAAGGAAAGAGAGCAGTAAGAAAGTTAATTATTTCTATAAATAAATAGTCTTGCCTCTTTGGATAATAAATGGCCTGCTGTAGCCTAAAAAAAGAAAGAAAGAAAGAAATACAACAGACACCACCTTCCTCCAGGCCACCACCAGGGAATAGTTCAACAATATTCGATATTAACAGCTAAAATTTACACGACACTTTAAAGTTTGAAAAGAATTTGGCATCTGTTATTTCCTTTAAGCGTCATCACAAACCTATGACATAGGTATTCTACTCATTTTATTGTTTTGGGGGATTTTTTTTTTTTTGTGGGGCAATGGGGGTTAAGTGACTCACCCAAGGTCACACAGCTAGTAAGTGTCAAGTGTCTGAGGCCAGATTTGAACTCAAGTACTCCTGAATCCAGGGCCAGCACTTTAACCACTACGCCGTCTAGCTGCCCCATTCTACTCATTTTAAAGAAGAGGAAACTGAGGTAAAGATAAGTTGTGACTGAATGCATGACCACCTCTGTGAGGTATTTATTATTTTCCCCATTTTCTAGATAAGGGAACTGAGGTAGAGCAGTCAAGTGACTTAGGCCACTGGGGCAGAGGATAGAGCTCAGGGCCTAGTCAGGAAGACCTGAGTTCAAATCTAGGCTCAGGCACTTATTAGCTGTGTGACCTTGGGCAAGTCACTTCATTTCTGTCTGTCTTAGTTTCCCCATCTGTAAAAAGCTTGATAGAATTTGGCACATAGTAGGTGCTATTTGAATGCTAGTTGTTATTTTGTGGTTAGTAAGCATCAGAGGTGAGATCTGAACCCAGGTGGACCTGATTCTAAGCCCAATCACTCCATGGTAGCTCAACCACCCGTTATTCCAGATATTGAACACTGGAAAGGCAGACTCATTTGCTTTTGTTTGCAGTTATTATTAACACTGTGGTTTTATTACAAATGATTGTGTAATGGTCCCTGTTGTATTGTTTTTGAAAACTCAGCCCAAACAACTCCTTGGAGGAAAAACAACCGTCGTCCTGACTGGGGTTAAGAGAACAAATGCTCGAGCTAATTTCTTTTTCATGTGAATATCTTCTTAAAAACAAATCTCCAGGAGATAGAAAATTAAAAGCAGATTTCCCCAGGTGAGGAAAAGGCCAGAACCCTTACACTCATATCATTCGGCAACGTCAAAGCACAGGACGATAGGAGACACATGTGGCCCTGGAGGCAACCTGTGTAAGGGGAGTGGATCGGCCTGGGTAATGACTTTAAATTCCACCTCCACCTTTTATCCCTGAGTGCTGAAAACCAGTGCCCAGAAAGCAGGCTGCTGGGTGGGGAAGGTCTGGCTCTGGACAGGGGCCCTGCTGTGAGCAATAAAGCCTGAGCCCATGTCCAATGGCATAGGCTGGAGCTGTCCGGACTAGCCTTCTGACCCAGCCCCTCTCCCCAGCCCCTCCATCCCTTAGAAAAATCATCCCAGTCTCTGCATCAAGGCCAATGTCTTTTTTTTTTTTTTATGTGGGGGCAATGATGGTTAAGTGACTTGCCCAGGATCACACAGCTAGTAAGTGTCAAGTGTCTGAGGCCGGACTTGAACTCAGGTCCTCCCGAATCCAGGGCAGGTGCTCTATCCATTGCTCCACCTAGCTGCCCCAAGGCCAATGTCTTCTAAAGGGGAAGGTGTGTCCTTGGGCTTGGCTTTTCGTCGTGATTGTGGTTTCTTTTGCTTTTTTTCATCCTCTAAACTGGGGCCTGTTGGCTCATTCTATTGATTCTCAGTATTTGATTTATTTCAACTATTCTCTCCCAAGAATTAATTTACTTTTTTTTTTTGGTGGGGCAATGAGGGTTAAGTGACTTGCCCGGGGTCACATCAGTATTTGATTTAACCAAACACTTGAAGGATTTTTTTGGTCAGCAGAAAGCCCTCTCTAAAATGCAAATCACAGCTCATCTGGCTCAGTAGAGCATCCCTAGAATTCTTATGACCCTTTAGAGTTTACAAAGCACTTAACATGTGTTATCTCCTTTGACCCTCATGGAAACCCTGGGAGGGAGGTGCTATTATTATCCCCATTTTTCATAGGAGGAAACTGAGTCCAGGAGAAGTGAAGGGATTTGCCCAGGGGGCACATAGCTAGTTAACTGCCTCAGTCTGAACTAGAACTCAGGTTTTCCCAATTCCCAAATGCAACATTCTATGCACTGTGCCACAGAGACTTCCTAGGGAGTTGCCGGGAGGCTTGCATAGATTTAGAGACCTGCCTAGGATCACACAGCTAGTAAAAGTAATAGGTGGTGGTGGCAGCTAGGTGGTGAAGTGGTTAGAGCATCGACCCTGGAGTCAGGAGGACCTGAGTTCAAATCCGACCTCAGACACTTGACACTTACTAGCTGTGTGACCCTGGACAAGTCAGTGAACCCTCATTGCCCTGAAAAACAAAAAAGTAATAGGTGGTATATCAGATTGCTTGCTGTCTGGGAGAAGAGGGAAGGAGAAAAATCTGGAACTAGAAATCTTATAAAAACAAATGTCAAAAACTATTTCTACATGTAATTAGAAAATAATAAAATACTTTTTTATGATTTTAAAAAAATGGAGGGGTGGCGCAGCAAGGTGGCGCAGTGGATAAAGCACGAGTCCTGGATTCAGGAGAACCTGATTTCAAATCCGGCCTCAGACACTTGACACTACTTGTGTGACCCTGGGCAAGTCACTTAACCCTCATTGCCCTGTCCAAACAAACAAAAAAAAGTAATAGGGTGGATTTTGAAGTCCAGACATGAACTCAGGTCTGTGCCCAGCACTCTATGCATCATACCACACTGACCTTGCTCGGCACTATACATTATACGACCAGGAATGGGTTGTATACGAGCTATATTTTTTTATTCAACGCTTTCTTGCAAAACAGTGACGTTTGTGTCCAGAGAGCTTTCATCATGTTTTTTAGCTCCTGCTCCTTTCTTTCTTCCTCTCTCTCCTTCTTTCTCTCTTTTTTCCTTTCTCTCCCTTCCATCCTTCCTTCCTTCCTTCCTTCGGTGGTAATCGGGGTTAAATGGCTTGCCCAGGGTCACACGGCTAATAAGTGTCTGAGGCTGGATTTTAACTCAGGTTCTCCTGATTCCAGGGCCAGTGCTCTACCCACTGAGCCCCCTAGCTGTCCTCCTACTTCTTTCTGATGCCCCTCATCCCCCTTCCTTGCTCTGCCACCACTAAACAAAAGTGCCCAATGTCCTCATGTTCTCTGGCCTCCAGCGGCCCAGCTCCCACCATACTTCTCTGCATGACAGACCCCTCTGGGCACCCATCCCTCAAACCAAAACTGACAGGTCCCATGTACCATTCTCTCTCAGGTTCTGCCTGCTGTAGTATTAACTAACCATATGATGATTAATCTACTCTTTATATCTTTACAGGGCTTTAAAACAGAGATTTAAGCTAGTTCAAGCTCATTTCACCTCCGCTATTACCGGCTTACCTCTCAGATACCACTTTGAAAGCTACCAGATACTTCAACAGGTCGCTTCTGCGCCCTAACCCAAAATGATGAGTAATGGTGGAGTTTCAAATGCCAAGACTCTATTAATGGGAAAAGTGATCTTTGGACAATAGGGCTCTTGGCACACCCAGTAGGAGGAAGGGATTGTTTCTGGGACAATGGGGATGAAAAAAGGGAATGAATATATAACACCTACTATGTGCCAGGCACTGTGCTAAGAACATTACCAACATCATCTCATTTATTCCTAGTAGGTGCAATTATTATCCCCATTTGATAGTTGGGGAAACTGAGGCAGACAGAGGTGAAGTGACTTACTAGATTTTAATTCAAGTCTTCTTGACTTGAGACCCAGTGCTCTACTGACTACTATCTACTTCCAGTGAGGACTAATGACAGGTCTCACGGAGGTGTCTCTTGAGCTGGATCTCCAGAACTATTTTAATACACAGCAGTATGAAAGGGGCTGGGATGGGAGACTGCTCACACAAATGGACAGTGCATAGTAGGACAGGTGAGACAAGACTGCTTTTCTTTTTTTCTTAAGAAATATATATTTGGGGGCAGCTAGGTGGCGCAGTGGATAAAGCACCAGCCCTGGAGTCAGGAGTACCTGAGTTCAAATCCGGCCTCAGACACTTGACACTTACTGGCTGTGTGACCCTGGGCAAGTCACTTAACCCCCATTGCCCCGCAAAAAATATATATATATATATGAAGACATTTTAAAGAAGATATTTCTAGATGAACATTTATTTTAAGACACTCTTTGGAATCCTGAGGTGGTATACATCCAAGTGTACATTTGTGGAGGGTGGAAAGTGTCCTGGTTGGTGACTCAGAAGATATGGGTCCGAGTCCCAGCTATCCACTAGAAAAAAAAGATTTCAGACAAGTTGAGTAACCCCTCAGCGCCTTATTTTCCTCACATCTAAAACAGCAATGATAATTGCACTCCCTCCCTCATAGGGCTCCTAAAAGGGAGTCAATGAGTCATCTGATCCAATACCCTTATTAAACAGATGAAGAGAATATTCAAACAGAGAGAGGTTATTTGACTTAGATGACTTCATCCGTAGTCATACAGGTAGTAAGTGCCAAAGCTGAGATTGGAACATGAGCTCTCTGGTTCCAGAGATGTCGTTCTCCTACAGTTCCAAGCCAGCAAACACGAGCACAGATTACTCACATCAGTGGAGGGAGGGATAACGCAGGTTGAGATGTTCTGGCCAAATGCATTCATCATTGTCAGCACAGAGTCCAAACAGAAGGTGGACTCCCTGTCCATGGTGAGTTCCTCCATAGGCTCCCATTTGCATAGGACACTCTTCTTCATGCATCAAACTCTGGACCGTTTTGGAGCTTAATGAAATTTATAGTCACAGGGAAAACCAAGTGGATGAAAAAGCCTGCTGATAGGCAATGGGAATGTTGTGGGGTGGTGTCTTCTCTGTATTTATATCCTCTGTGCTGGGGCAGCTGGCTGGTGCAGTGGATAGAGCACTGGCCCTAGAGTCAGGAAGACTGGAGTTCAAATCTGGCCTCAGACACCTGACACAATAGCTGTGCGTGATCCTGGGCAAGTCACTTAACCCTGACTGCCTCAAACATCAGGGGCCATCTCCAGTAGACCTAATGTATACCTTGCCACTGAAACTAGATGGCTCTGGAGGAGTGAGTGAGGTTGGTGACCCTGAACAGCCCTCCCTCACTTAAATCCGTTCAAATCATGATATCACCTCCCACTGTCATTGTCCTCTTCAGGAATAAAGGACAAACAACAATCCTCGGTGCCTGGTACTTAAGTTTATTGACTGATAAATGTGAACTCGTTCTAAATGTTCAATAAATATGTGATAGTTGATTATAAGAATGTCATTGTTACAAAAAACAAATAAACAAACAAACAGGGGGCAGCCAGATGGCCCAGTGGATTAAGCACTGGCCCTGGATTCAGGACAACCTGAGTTCAAATCTGGCCTCAGACACTTGATACTTAATAGCTGTGTGACCCTGGGCAAGTCACTTAACCCTCATTGCCCTGCAACAACAACAACAACAACAACAAAAACAAAGAATGTCATTGTTGAGGGGCAGCTAGATGGTGCAGTGGATAGAGTACCAGCCCTGGCGTGAGGAGGACCTGAGTTCAAATCCCCCTGAGACACTTGACACTTACTAGCTGTGTGACCCTGGGCAAGTCACTTAAACTCCAATTGCCTCACCAAAAAAAAAAAAAAAAGAAGAAGAAGAATGTCATTGTTGTTTAGTCATTTCAGTGGTGTCCGACTCTTCATGACCTCATCTGGGATTTTCTTGGCAGAGAGATACTGGAACAGTTTGCCATTTCTTTCTTCAGCTCATTTCACAGATGAGGAAACTGAGGTTAACAAGGATAAGTGACTTGCCCAGGGTCACAGGGCTAGAAAGTGTCTGAGGCTGGATTTGAACTCAGGAAGCTGATTCTTCCTCACTCCAGACCCACGCATCTATATGTGCATGGTGGCATCACCTCACTGCCAGATTATAAGAATAAAAGGAGCAATGCAGGTCAGTGGTCCAGTGGTTAGAGAGCTGGGCCTAGAATAAGGATGACCTGAGCTCAAATCCAGCTTCAAGCATTTGTTAGCTGTGTGACGTTAAGGAAGTCACTTAACTTCTGTCCCCTTAGTTTCCTCAAGTATAAAATGGAGGTAATAATAAAACCTATTTTCCAGGGTTGTCATGAAGATCAGATGGGACAATATTTGCAAAGTGCCTAGCACATAGTAGGTGCTTAATAAATCTTTATTTCCTTCTTTCATTGGTGACATTTATACACTCTCCCTAAAGACTGAATCTAAATTCTTGGATAAACCTGACTCTGGATGATCTTGACCCCATTAAGTGGAAGAGCCTGGATACAACTCAACCCTAAGGGCTGTATAAATGTAACTTGTTAATATGTCCTAACAGCTCACTTCCCAAGGAGGAGGCTGTTGTGAAGTACTTGGGAAGCTGTAAAATGCCACATGGATGTCAGTTGGTCATTGGGATCGGAAGCACTGATTTCTGTAGCAGTGAAGGTAAGCCTTATTTAGGAGAAAAAGTGAAGGGCCTCTTGGCCTGGTGCAATCTTCTTCTTTTTTTTTTTTTCAGGGCAATGAGGGTTAAGTGACTTGCCCAGGGTCACACAGCTAGTAAGTGTTAAATGTCTGAGGCCGGATTTGAACTCAGGTCCTCCTGAATCCAAGGCCGGTGCCACCTAGCTGCCCCCAGCCTGGTGCAGTCTTGACCCACCAACAGCCATGTTTGTGTTCTCAGGACCCGGCCTCAGAGGATCTATTGATTGCCTGGTTCATTGACCTAAGAGGTCTCATCAATCAGTCTGGATGCTCTCTGGGCTTCTCACCTCCACCTCTTGCTTCCCTCCTCCATGAGATCTTGTCTCATCTCCTCCATTTCTTGGTGCTCAGTCCCTCTTGAAATACTTCATTTTATTTCATGTTTTTTATTTGTTGAGTGGACCTGTGATTTCATCGTTATAGGAAACTCCCTCTGTCAAAGCAGATTCCTTCCTGCTCCTCAATTTGGAGCCTTTGACAGTTTCCTGAGGTACTGAGAATTCAAGTGACTCATCCAGGGTCACACAGATAGAACATGTCCAAGACATGATTTGAATCCAAATTCTCCATACTCTGAGGCCACTCTCTATTGCAGCACAGTTCCATGCAATTTTGGTATATGCTTATCTGTCTACGTGTTGCATGTCTCCCCCAAACCCACGGAGAATATAAACTCATGGGCAGATACTGCTTCTTTTTTTCTCTCTGTAACCCCTGAATGTAGATGAGCGCCTTGACACACCCTAGGTGTTTAATAAATGTTTGTCCAATCGAATGGATCTGAAGAACTTCTGTGCTATAGTCAGGAGCTCAAATAAGGATTAGGCCGCAGGAACTCATGGGCATCCCTACAAAGGGGACGTTATAAAGCCTTGTTATAAAAAATCTAGACGTGAGATCAGACCATTCTTATTCCCTTCATGAAGAACCTTGGGAAAGCTGACTAGGGCAATTAGGGTGACATCCCAGCAGCCCAATTCTGGCCAAAGTCCTTTAGAATCAGATCCTGCACAATGAAGTCCACCCGGGGCTGCTGTAATTACTGAGTAGCTTTAGGTCACCCCCTGCCCGGGGGTCATGACCTTTGCCATGGAAGATAGAAGAAAAATGCTTGGAATGACATCAGGCCCTTCTCCACATCCCATTCCTGGGGCCGGCCAAAGTGCTGCCTGCCATCGGAAGCCTCTTAGGCAAGCTTGGCTGCCCCAAGACATTCGCTAGGATCCTAAGGTTGCTCTTTAATAGTATTGCTTGTTGGTCAAAGAGAATGGCATCTTATCCAGCTTGTTCCCTGCCTGCCACCGAAGTGAAATCCTCTGGCCTAATAGGCCCCCCACGCTGCCATTCAGTATACAGCCTCCAAGGCGGGGGCGGTAATGAGGAAAGCAGTGACTAAATCCCTGGGAGGTTTGAGAGTTAAGGAAACCCTCCTTGTTTCTGTTACCAGCCTGGAATCCACAGATCAGCCTTTACAGTCTTCAGGTCTTCGATGCTGATGGTCGGTTTCCAAGGACTGAGAACAATTCACTCGTGACCCCCAAACTCCCATGCCAAGGGAAGGAGGAGATTGACCCCCAAAAGCTGATTTAATATTTAATAACGGAGAGTATAACCACCAAGAGTGGGAGAGGAGATGAAATAGACATTGAACATACACCACTCTTCCTCTGAGTTTAGTGGTGAAGGAATACTGGGGCAAGGCAGAAATATGGAAAAGGAGGATCAGCAGAAGACACTTTTAGGTTTGCAAAGATGCGAGCACGCTAATGAATAGATAATAAATAGCCAGTGGAGAGAGAGGGATTAAAGACGGATGAGAAAGAAGAGCTGGTTTCTTTTTTTTTTTTTTTTTGCAGGGCAATGAGGGTTAAGTGACTTGCCCAGGGTCGCACAGCTAATAAGTGTCAAGTGTCTGAGGTCAGATTTGAACTCAGGTCCCCCTGAATCCAGGGCTGGTGCTTTATCCACTGCGCCACCTAGCTGACCCAAAGAGCTGGTTTCTTAAGGAAGATCCTGGAAGATGCAAAAGGGGACAAGGACAAAGGTGCGAGGTCTTGGTAATTAACTATGTGACAGGACGATAGCCATGCTAATGGGGGTCCAGAGGAGTATTTGGAAGGTCTTCTTAGGAGACCCAATCTGTCCCTCTGAGATAGGAGGGAAGGTAGAGGCAAAAAGTGATGATACTCACAAGTTCTGAGGAGTCCTTGAGAGGAATTTAGGGGGCTCCCATTGGATGGACTTTTTCTTCTCCGTGAGCTCCTTAGGCTTCAAATAAGATGGGGGATGGACTTGTTCAATTCTTGAATTTGAAAGCTATGATCTTAAGTACTGGGCAGTCATCTCCTCCAAGTGTTCTTCATTCAGAAGATCCCAATATATAACACTACTGGCACCCAGTGGCATCCACAGGCATTGCTTAATCCACTGGTGGAATTTGGGAGTAGCTGACCTTTGCTTTAGAGTCCCTTCAATGTCATTCAGATTGTACGATCGAAATGGGAGCAGGTTATGCAAGTCAGGACTCCAACAGAGTTCCCAAATGTTCCTCGGGCTCTCTGAACAGCCCAGATGGTGTCCAATGACAAAAGTAGAAAAGACCACCCCAGGACTTAAGGGTCTCACCTATCTTAATAGCTATATTAAGATGGCATACAGGGGCAGCTAGGTGGCACAGTGGATAGAGCACAGGCCCTGGATTCAGGAGGACCTGAGTTCAAATCCGGCCTCAGACACTTAACACTTACTAGCTGTGTGACCCTGGGCAAGTCACTTAACCCCAATTGCCCTGAAAAAAAAAAGAAAGAAAGAAATGGTGTCAGTGTATCTTCCCTTCTTTGTAAGCATGCTTGGCATGGTGGCACATCCCCTGGCAGTGAGCATTGAAACCTAAAGGACTAAAGCAGCAGCAGCATGGCACTTAGAGCTAGCTGGGACCTTCGAGCCTGGCACAAACTTTTTCTCAAGTTGTAAAATGATGGGTTTATGCCAGGCTTGAGGGGAAAATGGGCATTAGGGAGGGCAAGTGATTTGTCCCCATGGGAAACAAATTATTTCCCCTCTCTGGATCTTACTTTCCTCATTTGTACAAACAATAGTCGGGGGCAGCAAGGTGGCACAGTGGATAAAGCACCGGCCCTGGATTCAGGAGAACCTGAGTTCAAATCCAGCCTTAGACACTTGACACTTACTAGCTGTGCGACCCTTGGCAAGTCACTTAACCCTCATTGCCCCACACAAAAACAATCAAACAAACAAAAAAGGATGGACTAGGCCATCTATTTATTCTTAACCCAGCATCAGCAAACTTTTTTTTGAAAAAAAAATCATACAATAACTGTAATCCTATATATTTTATTCTTTGTAACCTGCTCTCATTTCAATTGTACGTTAGAATGATATTCAGCTCTTAACGCAGGCCTCATTGATGCTTGCATTCACCCTGTGCATTAAGCAGAGGTGTGCTGGTAAATGTTAAATAATCAGCTCTCTGGAAAAAATGTACATTGGAGAGGCAGCATGATGGCGCAGAGGATAAAGCACCGGCCCTGGAGTCAGGAGTACCCGAGTTCAAATCCGGCCTCAGACACTTGACACTTACCAGCTGTGTGACCCTGGGCAAGTCACTTAATCCTCATTGCCCTGCTCCCCCCCAAAAAAAATGCACATTGGACACACTTTTAAAGTTTAACATCACAGGGCAGATTAAAATTGGAATGGACACACCTTTAAAGTTACAATGATTAATATCCATCATTTCCTCAAGTCTCGACAATGAAAAGAACCTCGATTTGTAATAGTTGCTCGTTCTGGGGTTGCTGAACCCACAAGGCAGGAAAGAAGAGGAAGCAGAAATGAGGAACAGCAATGACCATGGCTCCAGGAACCTTCCTTGGCTTCCACCCCTCCTCTCAGGGCCCATTTAAGTCCATTAATCTCTGTCTCTACTCCCTGGTTCTGCCAAAACTAGACTTTGGTTAAGTCTTTTTTGGGGGGGAAGGAGGCAGGGCAATGAGGGTTAAGTGACTTGCCCAGGGTCACACAGCTAGTAAGTGTCTAGGGTCTGAAGCCAAATTTGAACTCAGGTCCTCCTGAATTCAGGGCCGCTGGCTTATCCACTGCGCCACTTGGCTGTCCCTTGGTTAAGTCTTTAAGGATTCTCCCTGGACCAATAGATACAAATCCCAGAGACTCCCGGAACCTCACTGGTCCAATGCTAGAACACAACATCCCTGGCATTGACAAGTAACACCTTCAGCGTTCATCCAATGGACAAGTAACTAATTCCCCTCTTGCTGTTCTCTTAGATTAAATACACTGGGGGCCGCTAGGTGGCGCAGTGGATAAAGCACTGGCCCTGGATTCAGGAGGACCTGAGTTCAAATCCGGCCTCAGACACTTGACACTTACTAGCTGTGTGACCCTGGGCAAGTCACTTAACCCCCATTGCCCTGCAAAAAAAAAAAAAAAAAAAAAAGATTAAATACACCGATCTAACAGCACAGGCCAGGAATAGACCGGACTCAAAAATCTTTCTTCCCAGTGGGTTAGGAAGAGGCTTGGGGAAACAGGTGGCAGGAAAGTTTGCTATTTATAGTCATTTTCTCATCATTTATCTTGTATTTCTATTTTAAGTAACGTTCTATGAGGTTGTATGGGTATATGTGTGTGCATATGTATGTGTTTATAACTCTGGCTGGTAGATTCAGAGGGGAAAAAGGGGACTAGTGAATAATTACATTCCAAACCAAATAGGTTTTCAGATGCCTGCAGCTTTCAGAGTTCAACACATGAAATTTTATTTTATATTATATCATAATATATTAATATAGCATATATTATTTATATTGTCATGATATATGAACATAGCAATGGTTATATTGATATTATACTAGATAGTAATATATTATACATATTATGTTATTATAATGTGTGGGCATACAGGTATATGTTAATGACATGTAATATATTATACTGTGTGAATATTAATTATATGTGTATACGAGGTAGGCAATATCCTGGTTCTAGTGGAAAGAGTCCTAGTTCTAGAATCAAAGGACTGAGTTCAGATATTACCTTTGACATTCTCTACTTACGTGACTTTGGGCAATCCCTTCACTTTCTTGGGACTCGGTTTCTTTATCTGTAAAATAAAAGGATTGGTTCCATGACCAGGGCAGAGTTAGTATGTTAGTGAAGGGGAAAGTCCACAGCCAGAGGAAGTGCACGGTGGGGTCAGGATCGCCAGTGGAAGTGGGGAAACCCCTGATGTCACCCCGTCTCAGGAAGCAAGCAGATGAGGAAGTGGAAGTATTTAGATGTGACTCAAGCAGTGGGAAGCAGACAGATGTCACTATCCCAGAACAAAAACAACAAAAACCCGGCTGCCGGATCCACCCTTTTGGCATCTGCAGGGAATGAAATCTCACACACGGCTTCTCCCGGAGTGAGCCTCGCCCAGCAGAAGGCTGAACACAGCCCCCACAGGAGCTGCTGGTCGCCTACACTATCTTAGAGGGAGCTTGGGTTCCCACCAAGAAAACCAAGAGCAGGATCTCTGGGGAAGGGAGCCAGGGCACCTCCCAAATGTAAAGACTCGGCCTCCTTTCCTCTTCTGGGCATGGAGATGTTCCCTTCCCTGCCCCCAGTGGCAGCTCTACAAAAGTTGGTTAATGAGCAGTGGGGAAGCGCTTTGTAGCTCCCAGAAAGTATTATTAGCACACATCTGTGCTGGCCTTCAGTTTTCTGGGGAGTTTCCCCGGGCTGGGGGAAGGCCCACAGATAGCCTTCTGGCCACTCCCAGGGCTGTGAGGCAAAGGCTGGCTTGGCCAGGGAGAGGGGAGGCCTCCTGTTTCAGCAGGACTAGGAGACCCAACGAGGCAGCCAAGGAAAAAATATGACTTTCATGATGGTAGCATGGAGAGGCACACTGTCTAATTGCTTTTGTCCATTGGTGTATCAAGATTGAGGCCAAGGGGCAGCTAGGTGGCGCAGTGGATAGAGCACTGGCCCTGGAGTCAGGAGTACCTGAGTTCAAATCCGGCCTCAGACACTTAACACTAGCTGTGTGACCCTGGGCAAGTCACTTAACCCCAATTGCCTCACTAAAAAAAAAAAAAAAAAAGATTGAGGCCAGATGTGCGCAGACTTTCTCTTTCTTTCTTTTTTTTTCCAAGCTGGTGTTGGTTGTTGCTCTGAACAAAGTGATCTGATTCCTTCTGTCTCTCAAAGAGAAGGAGAACGAGAAAGGCCTTCAGCTGCCTGTAACCTTTCATATCTGCCATGATTTTGTTTCTCACAAAAGACGAAATTGTGAGATTGGCCTTGAAAATTTTATTTTCACTTTCCCCAAATCAAAGGGGGTATTTGTTTAGCCAAGGAATGGAGCTGCCTGTCAGGAAGCAGGAGAAGAGACCCGGTCCTCGTTTTGTTCCCATGAGCTCAGTACCCAAGGAACTTCAGCGAGAGGGCAGAAAACCAAACACTCATCAGTACCCATGCTCCCCCTTTGCACCACACACCGATAATAAAATGATCCTGTGGAAAATCCAGGTATGTTCACTTGTGTTGCTGCTGATACAACACACTTTGTCCCATAGAAATGTTTTGATGAATTTTTGAACGAATGAAGAAACATTATTATGACATTTATTTTGTTCAAGAGAGGCACTGGGAGCTGGCCTGAGATCCAGGAAGACCTGGGTTCAAGTCATGCAAGGGAAACAAACTATCCATGTGACCCTGGGTACATCATCTTCTCAACTGGAGTCAGGACGACATGAGTTCAAATCCAGCCTCAGACACTCAACACTTATTAGCTGTGTGACCCTGGACAAGTCACTTAACCTCAATTGTCTTCAACATCCAGGGCCATCTCCAGTCCTCCTGGTGTATATCTTGCCACTGGACCCAGATGGGTCTGGAGGAGAAAGTGAGGCTGGTGACTTTGCACAGCCCTGCCTCACTTAAATCCAATTCAGTACAAGTCAAGATATCACCTTCTGATGTCATGGTCCTCTTCCGGAAGGAAGAACAAACAACATCTCTGAAGAAGTCTCTGAGACTATAAATTACTGAGAGTGCTAACCTGCACTGGTGAAAGGAGTTTCCTTCTCTGGAAGTTCCCAATGAAATCCCCGGTCTAGTCCCTGTCCTATCTCTATGTGCTAGGCACCGGGCTAAGCGCTGAAAATATGAATACACGAGTGAGACAATCTGTCCTCAGGGAAATTACTTCCTCACTGAGGGAGACTATACATGGAGGGGACTTTCTGGCCAGGGAAGGGACATGGTCTGGGAAGTCACATGGTTGGTGAGTGGAGCCACGGCCACGGGGCAGGAGATTGACATGCCCTTTCTGAAAACAAAAGATTACCCAGAGCAAGAAGGGGAAAGGCAGAGGTGGGATAACCTTCAAAGGTGATGAGATAGCCCAGGGAAATTGCTAGATAGCACATGAACCGTTGGTCTACTTTGGGGTTGGCTAGGGATAGTGGGCAGGATGAATTTGAAGCATTCACACACACACACACACACACACACACGCACGCACGCACCCCCATCAAGGTAACCCATATCACCCCAAAGTTCAAGGGATTTCCAAAGTTGATTGGATGATAATAACAGCTAGCATTTATACAGCCAAGCGCTGTGCTAAGCACTTAAAAAATCTCACATTTGATCCTCACAACAACTCTGGGAAGTAGAAGCTATTGTTAACCCCATTGTACATATGAGGAAACTGAGGCAGGCAGCGCTGAAGTGATTTGCCCAGAGCCAGAAAATGCCTAAGGCTAGATTCGAACTCCGGTCTTCCTGACTCCAGATCCAGCTCCGGATTAACTGCCCTCAGAATAGTTCCCAATGGGGAGAAGGAATATCAACCCTAGGACAGTCCTGAATTCAAAAAAAGGCTCGTAGAATTTCTGAGACACCTGAATTTTTTTATGAACAATGCCACGCCATCAAGTGTGGGGCAGGGAGATTGGGAGGAAGCTGTGGGGAGGAAGGAGTGGGAAGCTACCAGTTAGCTCATCCCCCAACCACTGTGAAGTCCTGGCTTCTACATTATGTGGCAGGGCAGGCTGGGACATGCTCTCTTGTCTTCAGGCAGGCTGTGAAACTCTTGATGTGCCGTCGACTCCTCTGCCAGCTGCGCGCCAAGCGTCATTAAACGCAGTAAACAGAGTTACTGCTTCTAATCTGACTGTGTGCCTTGTAGATGTTTCTGGGACAGGGACTACACCATCGGTAGAGGGAATTTCCCGCTGAGGACAGTCCCTTTACCAGTGCAGGTTGGCAACCCCTCTGATTTACAGTCAGGAGAGTGCCCTGGGGCACTGAGAGATTAAATCATTTGCCCAGGCACCCAGTGCCGGAGCACTTTGTGTCAGAGGCAGCACCTGAACTCAGGTCTTAAGGTATCGCCAGGCATTGCTTAAATTCTCATTAAAACTCAAGCATGGGGCAGCTAGGTGGCGCAGTGGATAGAGCACCGGCCCTGGAGTCAGGAGTACCTGAGTTCAAATCCAGCCTCAGACACATAACACTTACTAGCTGTGTGACCCTGGGCAAGTCACTTAACCCCAATTGCCTCACTTAAAAAAAACAAAAACAAAAACAAAAAAAACCTCAAGCATGTCAATCATCCAAATAGTGTTGTTATACATGTGGTAAGCTAACTTTTAAATTCCAGAGATGAAACTTTAATCCTTCAGTTAAGTAAATGAACTGATAAATAGAAATATGTACATAATTATTTTACACACACACACACACACACACACACACACATATTCTGCCTGTGGTATATCACTTGTGTTAAACTGCTAGCTGGCTGCACATATGTATTTCACCTAGCGCCATTTGCCACAATTCTTGTGATTTGGAGAGAACAAAAAGACCTTCCAACAGACTGTTATTTTTGCTTAACAAAGATATTTTCTCCAAGTCTAAATATGCTGAACACTGTCCATTATCCCAATCTCCCACTAGCTAAAAGACCTGTTAGAGAAGCTAGTTTCTTAAACTGTGGGGTCCAACCCCATATGGGGTCAAGTAACTGAATGTGGGGGTTGAGAAAAATTTGGCAACAGTAAAAGGTTATGTATACTTATTTTATATACCTACATGCCCAGGGTAGTATACAAATTTCTTGGGCAAAAAGGGGTTGAGAATGAAAAAAGTTTAAGAAACCTTGTTATAGAAAAACAGTGAAGACCCAACTCTCCTAAAACTATCAGAAACTTATTGTTGTTTGTCCTTTGTTCTTGAAGAGGACATAGGAAGGTGATGTCATGACTTGCAGTGAACTGGATTTAAGTGAGGCAGGGCTGTGCAAAGTGACTAGCCTCACTCTCCTCCAGAGCCATCTGGGTCCAGTGGCAAGAAATGCATCAGGATGACTGGAGATAACCTCAATGCAGTGGGAGACCTTGGCCTTTTGGAGCCAAGGTCTCAGTTTGCCCGAGGTAAAGCCCATTCCATGATTAAGACTAGGTAAGAAATGAGACAAAGAATGGCTTCCTTTACCTAGTCAAAAATAGATGGTTGGATGGATGGATGGATGGATGGATGGATGGATGGATGGATGGATGGATGGATGGATGGATGGATGGATGGATGGATGGAAGAATGGATGGATGTCGATGAGGACGTTGAACCTGATGATTCAAATTGTAACAGGGAGCAGGCCTAAAACCAGCAAGAGGATCCCCCACTTGAAGCAACCTTTCCATCCTCACTTAATAGCTCAAGCAGACCTAAATGGCTATATTGACAGTTTTTTGTACCCCCTATGCACTTAGGAAATGCTTTTTCATCCATTCAGTCATTCATAATCTTAACTTAGAACTCTATCTTCTATACTAAAAGGAAGGAATCTCCTGCAAGAAGACACTAAAATATGTTTAAATAAAAAAAAAATTTAAATATGTTCAAATCATGAAACTTCACTTGAGAAGCCTTAAAGAAAAAAGGAATCGGTCAGGGACCCCTTTTTGAGGCAGTTTACAACGTGGGTACAACAAATAACTGCTGTTCTGTTTGTGAATAGAACAGCAGAGGCAGAAGGGAGGAGGGTGGTAGAGAGGAGAAGCCTCTAAATTAAAAAAACAAAAAACAAAAAAACCCACTGACCTTAAAGGAAAGACCTTAGGCCAGGAAGGAAAATGTGGTAAGACAATCATGGGTTAGTCCCACAAAAGTTTCCTTAGCACCATTGCACATTAAACTGGATTTAATGAATAATTTTGTCAAGGCAGTGTTTCAAAATGGTGCCACTTTCCTTTATCTGGCGAATTTCCAAGAATAGAGCAGTCTAAATTCAGAGAGGGGATATTTTTGAGTTCTCAAAATAAGGGAAGTGATGACAGATGAGCGTTTTGAAGAACAGTTGAATGAAGTGGAAGGAGCTATAAGAAATCATTTTAGAAAGTGACCAGAAACTTTTGGGGAAACTACAAGGCAGAAAATTACCAAGAAATTGCTAATGAGCTTCTCAAAAACCTCTCACATGGGATAGAATGTCTCTCGGGATCCTTTTTTTTTTTTTTTAAATCCATGTTTGGACTTCTTCCAGGAAATTCTAAGCGTTATCTGTAATGGGTAAGGGGACCTCTCCCAACAAGAAATCTCCACGATGGAAAACCAGTACTGGGACAAGTGCTACACTTACTAGCTGTGTGACCCTGGGCAAGTTGGCGACTCTTAGACCATGAGGAAAGATATTCCACAAGGAAAACATAATGGAAATCATCCATAACTAGATTTTAAGTGAGTTAGATGGACAAAATTTAGTTTAGTTTTTTAAATGGTTTTCAAAAATATAAAATCAACCCATCATCAAGAATTTGTTAAGCACCTACTATATACTAGGCACTTGTTTTTATATGACAAAACTGAAATTGTCCTTGCCTTCAAGAGGCTTACCGGTTCATTCAATGAGTATTTATTAGGCACCTACTATGTGCCAAGCACTTTGTAGGCACTGAGGTTAAAAAAAAATTAGAAGGTCCCTGCCTATAAAAGGACTATCTGGGTTAGGGTAAAGGTGAGAGAGATCATATAAATACATGTATATATGTATATGCAAGATAAAAACAAAGTAATTTGGGAGAGGGCACTAGTGAATGCTGTGATTGAAGCTTTTGGCAAACAAGGGATTCGAAGACCAATGGTGAGGTATGAAATTGTTCAAAGTGAAGCGTGCACGGTAACAGCAATATTATAAGGATGATCAACTGTGAAAGGCTTAGCTACTCTCATCAAAACAACGATCCAAGACAATTCCAAAGAACCCAAGATGAAAAATGCTATCTACCTCCAGAGAGAAAACTGATGAACCTAGAATACATATTGATTTTTACTTCCTTGATAAAGGGGGGAAAAAAGTCTGATGGTGAGGAAGGAGCATTCCAGGCATGATGGACTGCTCTCATGACGGAGATGAGAGATGGAATGATTCCCAAGAAAATAGAGGGTGGAAGACAAAAATCTGAAGCTGTGTTTGAACTCAGCACAAGAGATACAGTTCTATAAGGTTCACCTATTTCAGAGCTGGGGGTGGGGCAGAGGTGGAAGGAATGCATTTTTTTTTTTTTTGGTTGTTGTTCAATACACTTTAAGAGGAATGGTCCAATGTCCAACTTCTCTAGTTTTCCCAAAGGGTCCCTCCATATTAAATTCAACAAATAATGATTAAATACTTATTATACGCTAGGTAATCTTCTGTATTCCAGGGACACCTAGACAAAAATAAACGTTACTTAGGAGGAGCTGAAGTCCCCTTAGAGGGATTTCATGCTGCGGCTGCTTAGACAAGGAGAGGAAGGGAGGGAATGGAGGGAAGGAGAGATGGGTGTGCTCTGAAGAGAAGGGAAGCTCAGATTGCTGCAGAGGGGCCTGGAGGATGGGCATCTATCTGAGCCGAGCAGCAGCCAGAGCAACCAGCTGAGGATCTCCACAGAGTCCAGCCATTGTGACGGAAAAGAGAATTTGCTTGTGTGAAGGAGCAGTGGGGGCACACGTTTAGAGAGCACAGGCAGGACGGGAGGCCATCAGAGGGCTAGATTGAGGTTACTCTACATGGAGTATTTTGGAATTCCTTATCTGGCAAGAGGTGTCAGTGAGGCTCACACATATTCAGTTTATATTCTGGTCTCAAAAATCACCTGCCTCATTACTTCCAAATCAAAATGTTTTCCTGGAAAGGGGGGAGGGAAGGAGAGAAAGAAAAAGAGAGAGACAGAGAGGGAAGGAAGAAGGGGGAGAGAGAAGAGAGAAGAAAGCAGAAAAAGAGAGAAGAGAGAGGAGAGAAAGAGAGAAGGGAAGGGAAGAGAAGGGTGGAGGGGAGAGGAGAGGAGAGGAGAGGAGAGGAGAGGAGAGGAGAGGAGAGGAGAGGAGAGGAGAGGAGAGGAGAGGAGAGGAGAGGAGAGGAGAGGAGAGGAGAGGAGAGGAGAGGAGAGGAGAGGAGAGGAGAGAAGAGACAGTGGGGAGAGAGAGAAGAAAGAGGGAGGAGAGGGAGGGAGGAGACAAGAGAGATGGGAGAGGGGGCAGCTAGGTGGCGCAGTGGATAAAGCACTGGCCTTGGATTCAGGAGGACCTGAGTTCAAATCCAGTCTCAGACACTTGATACTTACTAGCTGTGTGACCCTGGGCAAGTCACCTAACCCTCATCGCCCCGACAAAAAAAAGGGAAACATAGAGAGAGAAGAAAGGAGAGAGAGGGAGGAGAGAGAGAAGAGAAAGAGAAGAGAAAGAGAGAGAAGAGAGAAGAAAGGTGAGAAAGAGGAGAAGGAGGAGAGAGAAAGAAAGAGAAGAGAAAGACAGAGACAGAGATAGAGACACACACAGAGAGAGGTCTTTAGGAAGAGAAAAAACCCAAGTTTCCTGGAGGAAGCAGCAGCCTCGAGGTGACTCATGAGCAGAGTGAGCCAAGCCTAGGAAATAGAGGGATGGGCCGAGTGAAGGTAGGGCCAAAAGAAGAAGGCGTTCAAAGCTTCAGATGGAAGTCGCCAGCCCGTCCTCAACTACAAAGGAACCAGTTTCACATTCACACTTACTGTAAAAGGGAGAAAGGAGAAGATCATCTAATCACCAACCACTCCATCAGGACTGGGGTTCCCCTCCCTCTTCTGAATCGGGTGATCTGTGGGGGCGTATTGCCAGGTATTTATGGTAACTGCTGGCTGCAAGCCACAATTCCACTGGGTTCCTTTTCCTTTCTTGTGAGCTCCACGGTTCTTTGCAGATTTTGGGGAAATAAATTTGTTCATTTTTCTCCTAAACCCTATAAGCCTTTGGCGTTGAATGAGACCAAACCAAAAAGAAAAAAAAAATCAAAATAATTATTTGGAAGAATTTAAGGTTCCTGCTGATAGACATACATCTCAAGAAGCTCGAGGACAGAATAATAAAATAATAAAGAAACAAAATAAAGAAAGAAAATAATAAAAATAAAACATTCCAAAATATCCATAGCAGTGCTTTTTTGTAATAGGGAAGAACTGGAGATTGAGTGGGTGTCCCCCCATCTCAAAAAAATCAGATAAATTGTGATTCGGAGAATACGGCCTCCCCCTTAGACTGTGGGGACGGACTGAAATCCCACCTAGGAGCTCCTGGAAGTGGGGACTGTCTTTTGCCTTTCTTTGTACTCTTCAAGTTTAGCCTAGAGCCTGGCACTTAGTAGTCCCTTAGTATTGGTTCATTGATTGACTGACCGGCAAAGGAACATTATTGTGCAGTAAGAAATGTTGAGCGTGAGGAGTTCAGAAAAGCAGCTGAAGACTTGTTTGAAGGATGCAAAGCAGTAAGCAGAATGAGAACAGCAGATGTATCATCTACAGCAAGGGAAATGAAAAGAATGCTGAACATTAGCAGAACTAAGTGACTGAGATGACTGGTGTTGGTCCCTGACTGACCAGAGTAGCTCCAGGCCCCCTTAGATGTGGACTCTGGTATTGTTTGTTTTTGCCAAATTGTTTTTCTTTGTTAGGAGAGTCAAGTCAATGGGACTAGGGACAGAATGGGGAAGAGAAGGAAATGAACATTTATATTGTGCCTGGGTTAATCACTTTACAAATATTATCTCACCTGATCCTTGTAACAATGCTTCAAGGTTAGCACTGTCATGATCCCCATATTACGGTTGAGAAGACCAAAGCAAACAGAAGCTAAGTGACTTGCTCAGGATCACACAGCTAGTGTGTGTCTGAGGCTGGATTTGAATCCGGGTCTTCCTGACCCGGAAGACTCATCTTCCTGAATTCAAATCTGACTTCAGACCCTAGCTGTGTGACCCTGGGCAAGTCACTTAACCCTGTTTGCCTCAGTTTCCTCATCTGTAAAATGAGTTAGAGAAGGAATTGGCAAACCACTGCAGTATCTTTGCCAAGAAAACCCCAAAGTGGGGTCAGAAAAAAAAAAAAAAGACACAACTGAAATGACTGGCCCAGCACTCTTATCAACTCTGACTTATCTGCCTTTAATGGGAGAGACACTGGGGGCAGAGCACTAGAGCCATAAACATAAAAGATACCAGTGAAGTTTATTTTTAAAGGAATCTAAAAATAACCAAGAATTAAAGGCCAGTTGACCTTTTCACCTAAGCAGTAACCTTTAATACCATTGAATATAGGAGAAATCAACTGTTGTCGCTAGAAGGGCCTTAGAGATCATGTAATCCACACAATCCAGCAGTGATTTAATCAATGCCCACTATGCTGGAAATACAAATACAAAAAAGAACCAGTCTCTGCCCTTAGGGAGCTTATGCACTAGAAGGGAGAGCAGGACATGAATGCAAATTGCTACAGAGGAGGCAATAAGGGCTACTGACCACTGGAGGAAGCAAGGAAGGCCTCAAGGAAGAGGTGGCACTCCAGCTGAGCCCTTCAGGGCCCTGGGGAGTCCAAGGAACAGAGGAGAAGAGGGGCAGTGTTGTAAGTATGAGAAATGGCCCCTGCACAAGCCTGGCAGTGGGAGGTGGGGGCTGGGGGGTGGGGATGGACAGGGACCTCAAGGCCTGTTTACCTTGAATGGGGAGATTGACAGGGCATCATGTGCCAACAGCTGAGAGCAGGAGAGCCCATCCCCAGTACAAGAGTCTGGATTTGATCCTAGAAGCAACAGGAAGCCGGCAACTCTGCTTAAGCAGGGGAGTAGCAGAGTCGGTTGTGTGCCTTTGTCCAAATCTCTTGGTTTTTTAGGGGGAGAAGAAATGTGGCCCCAGGAGGAAAAGTGACTTTCCCTGAAGTCATCCAGAAAATTCATGATGAGATCAAGGCTTGAACTCAGGTCTTCTAGCTTTTTGACCAGGAAAACCTCCCCTCTTCTCCTGGTCACACTCACCATCTCTGGGGACATGAAAATTCCAAGTCAGGTCTTCACCAAATGACTCCCACCCAGCTTTTCTGCTCCGGACCCTTTGCATTGTGTCTGTTCCCTGAAGGCTCTCAAAGGGAATGGATGATAAGCACTTACATTTACAGAGTGCCTTAAGGCTTAGGATACACTTGACTTACATCTCATTGGCTCCTCACAATTGCCCTAGGAAGGGAGAGCTGTTGTTATTCCCATTTCACACAGGAGGAAACTGAGTGTCAGAGAGGGAAAAAATGACTTGCCCAGAGATCCCAGGACTAGTGCCACAGAAGAGATATGCTCTCCCATCTTCCTGTTTCCAAGATGAGCATTCTTGACATTACACCACAATGTCTCTTATCATTTAAAATTAATTATTCAGATCCTTGGGTTTTATGTCTCATTTGTTTCTGAATATATCGCTTCTCTCTTCCTACCCTCGTAACTGATAATAAAAAGAAGAGGGAAAAAACAGTTCAGTACAACTAACCAACATATCAGCCGTTTGACAGCCCCTTCACCCCTGCAAAGGAGCAAAGGAAGTGTATCTTCTCTTCCCGTGTTTATTATAATTGCATAACATTCCGTCTCAGAGTTGGTTTTGTTGTTACTGTCGTCATTCTTTCCATACGTTGTTGCTGTTCTAGATATCGTTTTTTTCCTGGTTCTGCTCACTGTTCACTTTGGCATCAGTTCAACCATATCTTCCTAGGCTTCTCTGAATTCTCTATAGTCACCCTTTCTGATGATGCAGTGATATTCCATGCTAGAACTGTGCCACAAGTTGTTCAACCTTTCCCCAAAATGATGGGCATCTACTTTGTTTCTTTTTCTTTGTGACCACAGAAAATGCTACTGTGAAGATCTGTGTGTGTATAATAAGCACACCATCTCAGATCTTGGCAGGTGCAACCTCGCTATCCATAGTGTACTCTAGCAGTACATTGTACTGAGGACCCACACAGTCTCCACCCTTACTGCTGGGATGAAGTGCCTTGGAATTGCATTAATTGTGGTTCAAGGCTGAGTCCAAGACACATAAAATCCAATCGAACAGGCATTTTCTAAGTGCAGACCGCATGCGAGACACTGGACTAAGCACTGGGGATGCAAAGACAAAAACCTAATCGTTCTCTGCTCTTGGGGTGTTTCTGATCTCCTGTCTCAGTGCACCTTATACAGCATTCTGCCCTAAAGCACAGACGGTTACAGCTTGAGGAATATGTCTAACCTACAATAATCTAAAACACACCAGCAACAACCTTCTGGGTTTTAGATCTCTGATTCTGACAGCTGCAGCTTCGAGAAGGGGCGAGGCCCTGGTGGTTAGACTTAGGGGTAGGAGACACAAGCAGAATATGGTTGAGTGGCTTCCAGTACTAAGACATGCTTCTTCTTTCTCTTTCAAGCTTTGTATTACCATCTTTCTGCTTGAGGATATGTGTTAGTGACGAGTCGATCACCCCAAGTCCCAGGGACAGAACTGTCCCATTGTGTCCCCTTCAGTGTCTCTAGAAGGTTTGCTGTTTTGGCAACAAGCCCATCCCCTCCCTTCCCTCATTTCTTATTTAAGACTTTGTCAATGCTAACTTTCAACAGATTTCGCCTGAATAAGTGGCTCTAACCTACCACATTTACACACTTAGAGGTCTCTTCTTTCAACAGGGGATTCCCAGCTCCTCTTCAATATGGAGTGTTGGAAAGAGCACCTGTTTAGAACTCAGAATTCTTTTTTTTCTGTCTTTTTTTTTTTTTTAGTGAGGCAATTGGGGTTAAGTGACTTGCCCAGGGTCACACAGCTAGTAAGTGTTAAGTGTCTGAGGCTGGATTTGAACTCAGGTCCCTCCAGGGCCGGTGCTCTGTCGACTGCGCCACCTAGCTGCCCCTAGAACTCAGAATTCTTGATGGCTAGTTTGGCCACTAGCAAAATTTGTGACCCTGGTGTAAAGTTACCAGACTTCCATTTCAATTCACCAAATATGTATTAAGCACCTGCTGTTTAGTTGGAGATGCTGTGTTAGGTCCTGGAAATTAAAAATAAATAAATACCAGAATCTGCTCTCCGGGAATTTACATTCTGCTAGGGAACCCAGCATGCACAACACAAACAGACAAGAAAAATCTGTGCTCAGCCTGATGCAGGTGCTCCCTCCATTGATAAATATCCAGGCTTTCCCCTACTGTGTGGTTCTTGTCCCCATAGACCTCCCCAGAGAGGAGCCATTCAGTGGGCTAGAGGCCTTCTTCTCATCTTTTGACTTTCCATGGGGCCAAGTGCAACACCAGACTGTGCATCTCTCATCCCTCACTTTCGCCAAGAGAATATAATCTTCTTGAAGGCAAGTCTGTTTTCATATTTGTCTCTATGTTCTTAGCACTTAGCTTAGTGACTAGCACACAGTTGGTGCTAAATAGCTGCTTTTTGAATGGAATTGAATTGAAACAAATTGAATTGAAATACCTATAATGAGCCCACCCTCTTCCCCAATAAAACATTTCTTCCATGATATCCCCAAAGCTACTGTTGCCACTTTCCCAAACTTCCCTTGAATCTCTCCATTTCCTTTTGGATCACCAGTAACTCTGATGATTTGACATAACCTTCGATGATGACAGTGTTCCAAGATTCACAACCATAAGTTTGCTGTTAAAAAAACCGGGTTTTTTGTTCCAGGAAGTAGCTTGGGATTATTACATGCACTCTGGTTTTCCAAACGCAATGTGGCCTGTTCTCCTCTTTCTATTCAGTCCTGGGCTTAATTCACTGTCCATCTGCAACACTTGTCCCAAATAGATGTCTAGCTCCAGTGGGCTGCCCATTTAACTGCATGCTATAATTTGTCCAATAGGCATTTTTTTAATCCACATAGTTTTTCTCTTTTCACGTGGCTGTATACCTAATGGAGGCGGCATTCACAGGCTTGATGCCATCAGCATAATCTCTTTTAAAGCCAGGAGCATTTGGAGGCCCTCAGTCAGTGTCTCCAGGGACATCTTTCTTCCATCAGAACTTCAGGCAGAACATCCCCTGAATCAGTTGCACAGTTGTGTGAAACTTGTTCACACAAAGTCCATGGAGACTTTATACATGATTAAAGCTCACTGTTGGGATCTTCACCAACATCATGAATATACATTGAATGACTAGGTCATCGGTGGCTCAGTGGATAGAGCACTGGCCCTGAAGTTGGGAGGACCTGAGTTCAATCTCACCTCAGATGCTTATTAAGCTGTGTGACTCCCGGCAAGTCACTTAACCCCAATTGCCTCAAACATCCGGGGCCATCTCCAGTCATCCTGATGTGTATATATCTTGCCACTGGACCCAGATGGCTCTGGAGGAGAGAGAGGCTGGTGACTTTGCACAGTCCTCTCTCACTTAAATCCAATTCACTGCAATTAATGACATCACCTCCTGACATCATGATCCTCTTTGAGAATGGAAGGACAAACAACATTGATTTGGAGCTGAAAGAGACTTCAGAAGCCATCAAACCCAACCCTTGGAGGTGGCAATCTCCAGAAGCAAGAGTATCACTGAAGAGCAATTTCTAGTTCTCTCTGCAAAACCATGTCCCCTCAATGGGCAGCAAGACACCAGGAAGCAGTGCCAAAGGAGAGGTTTCCCCTCCTTCCTTTTCCCATGCTCTCCAGCAGCTCTGGATAATTGAGACCAGCTCTCCCATGCCACAGGGCTGAGGGTCGTCCTCCCAGTGGCTACTCATATGGGCCAACGTAGAACCAGCATCCTCTGCACTCCGACAGAGGGGATGAGCCTGTCCTTTAAAGAGTAGCTATGGCTCATCGTGGATTGTGGAGGGTCACCGTCTCTTCTTTTCACGGCCTCTCAGTCATAAGGAGAAGGAGCCATTTTTAAAGGCTTTTTACCAAGCTGGTATTATCACTGGGTGGTTTTCCTTTGACCTGTGTATCTAATCTGATTCAGGAGGGCAAAGGCTCCCATGCTCATAAGGAAATGAAAGAAGTTATTGGCTTAAAGACAAAGCACATTTCGAGATTTCTCCAGTCCAGGGCTAAGTCTAGCTCTGAATGAAGGCCAGGTAGTGACTCAGGGAGGCAGTTAGTAAAAGGGAATCACGTGGGTATCTCATCTGATGTTTTTTTTTCAAGTTTTAATGTTTAAAGATCTGAAACACATTGGATGTGTGTGGATGTATGGGTACATTATCATCATATATAATATCTATTATTAGAATGAATAAGTAAATGCAAAACCATTAGATAGAGCCAAGGACTTTGGAGGCCTGGCAGGCCCTGCTCCTCACCAAACAAATCCTAAAACCTCAACTCTTCCTGCCACCACTTCAACTAGGAGCATGAACACTCTGACCAGCTAAACTGAGTGGAAATGCCACAAGCCACAGGTCCCAGAATGAGCTATATGTAGTCCCCATTTTCTTCTCTTCTCCCTCTCCCTTTGTCTCCTTCTGTCTTTCTCTCCCTCCCCATCTCATTCTTTCTGTCTTTCTCTCCCTGTTTCTCTTCTCTCTCCCTTTCTCCTGCCCTACTCTGTCTCCTCCCGAATCTTTTTCTCTGCCTCTCTCTCAATCTCTGAGTCTCTCTTAGTCTCTCCCTTTCCCTTTCCCTTTCTCTCTCTCTGTCTGTCATTTACCTAAGTCTCTCCCTCTCCATCTCCCCCCTTTATCTCTTTCTATTTCTCTCAGTCTCTCCCTATGTCTCTCCTTCTCCATCTCTTTGTCTCTGTCTCTCTCAGTCTCTGTCTCTCCAAACACATACACCCTATTGGCAGTACCCAAACAATTTCCTCTCTAGTCTGACTGTCCTCACCAGACTTTTTTTTTTAATGTGGGGCAATGAGGGTTAAGTGACTTGCCCAGGGTCACACAGCTAGTAAGTGTCAAGTGTCTGAGGCTGGACTTGAACTCAGGTCCTCCTGAATCCAGGGCTGGTGCTCTATCCACTGAACCACCTAGCGACCCTCCACCAGACTTTTAAAGTTCTTGCTCTAGTCTCACTCTTCAGCAACTGCCTGGTGACACCTTCATACTGGGTAATCCCCCATGGGGTTCTGGGAGATGTGATCACCAGTGAGAATAAGCCCACTGTATATATTTATTAGACAATCATTATGTAAACCATGGCACTGACCTGTGGGGCTATAAAGCCAAAAACAAAATGTTGCCTACCCTCTGGGAGCTTACATTCTGCTTCCAGTATAATGTGTACATATACCCACTACATGTATATATATGTACCTGTACATGTGTATATAGTCCATTACCTTCATGGAAAGTGATTTTACAGGCACTACAATTGGTGTGGGGGTGGGGGATCAAGTGACAAGAGTCTGGTTTTCTTGAGGTCTCACAGCATCCTTAGAACATGCCAGTTGTTGAATGAGGGAGAATAGCTATCTTTCCATCTAAGACTTCCTTACACAGGCTCTGGCATCCCTAAGCTGATGTTTTGCCCTCCCTATGATGAGCAGAAAGTGCCAACGAAATGCATTGCTTGTCCCATCATGTTGATGCCTTGGGGGTGGCTCTGCCCCAATCTAATCTTGTCACAAAAAAGCCTGGCAAAATCATTCACAGGGAAATAAGGTGCCTTTCCTTTTAAAGATAACTCTCTGCTTCAGTACTGCTGGGAAGTAAGGAACCAGACAACTTAAACTCCCTTTGTCCCTGGGGTTGATGTGTGCAGGTGCAGATCTCCCAAGGAAGACAGCCTTATCAAGTATGAAAGAAGGTGATTCCTTCCCCTGAGATACAGTGTATTCCAGGGAGACCCAACAAGTTCTTCCAGAGGTCTGGAGTCCCAGCCACCACCTCTGATATATTATTAATCAGGGGTCTCACTCAAAGAATCACCTGATGGAAAGAGTCTAAGAAAGGGAGAGTCAGTGAGATAAGAGAAATGACTCACTCAGAAAGCTATGAATTTAAAGGCTAAAGTTTGAGACCCAGCGGGGTGGTGCAATGGATAGAGCACCCAACCCTGTTGTCAGGGAGACTCATCTTCCTGAGTTCAAATCCTGCCTCAAACACTTTCTAGCTTTGTGATCCTGGGCAAGTCCCTTAAGTTTCCTCATCTGTCAAATGAGCTGGAGAAGGAAATGGCAAACCACTTTCTTTGCCAAGAAAACCCCAAAAAGGGCCACAAAGAGTCAGACCCTGTTGAACAACAACACATGGTGCAGAGGAAAGAAGGCTGGCCTCTCCTGTCAAAAAGACTTTAGTTCAAGTCCTGCCTCTGACACATACTATAGGTATGATCCTAAGCAAATCACTTCATCTCCTGCTGCCCCAGGAAACTCTCTAAAATGGTAAGGTGTGGATATGCATTTGTGGAAGCTGCTCTCTAAGCCTATGACGTCGGGGATTCCATGAAAAGGGTTATGGTGTTCCACTGACTAGTGCCTCTAAACTTCAGCAGATCCAATAGGTATTTATTAAGGACCTACTAGGTGCAAGGCATTGTGGGAGGCACTGGAACTGCAAAGTCAAATGTTAGTTTAATTCTTTTTTTTTTTTTTTTTTTTTTGGTGAGGCAATTGGGGTTAAGTGACTTGCCCAGAGTCACACAGCTAATAATTGTTAAGTGTCTGAGGCCGGATTTGAACTCAGGTCCTCCTGACTCCAGGGTCGGTGCTCTATCCACTGCACCACCTAGCTGCCCCAATTCATTTTTAAAATGAACAATCATTTCTTTTCTCTCCTGCCCACCCCACCCCCACCACCCTATTGAAAAAAAAAAAGAAAAACAAATCCCTTGCAACAAATATGGGTAGACAAGCACAACAGATTCCCACATGGCTGCATCCAGAAATGTTTGTCTCCTGTATCTTGGATCCATCGCCGCTTGGTCAGAAGGTGGTAAGAGAGGAATAAATGTTTGCAAAACTGGATACAGAAACAAAATGAACCAGTCCCTGCCTTTAACAGTATGGATTAAGAGAGGGAAGGATCAGAGAGAGAAAGGATCTTCCAGGGCTATGCAGTCCAACCCCATTATTTCTAGTTTGAGGACACTGGGACTCAGTAAGATGACTGACTTGACCAAGGTCATACAGGCAATACATAATCAAGCCAGAATTCAACCCTAGACCAGCACTGATCTGAACCTAGCCCTTGCCCACTGCACTGGCTCTCCTTCCCTTCTTTCCACTCATTACCCAGATCCTGCAGTTTTACTGTGTCACAGCCAAATCCACCAGTTCATTTCGTGCCACACTCTCCACTCTCTGCTGCCATTCCCCTCCAGCCTCTTGCATGAAGCACAGATCATTTGAAACCTGTGCCACAAACCACCTTCATAAATTCTTCCCAAAGCAGCCCCACATGGTTTTTATACCATCTTTTCCTGGGGCACCACAGATGTCAGATGGGGAGACCTGCCTCAAAAGGGAGGTGTCCTGCTCTCCAGAAACTGCGATGTCATTCCAGGGTTAGGCGGTCTTCCGGTTTAGGAAGTTAAAGGGATCTTTTTTTTTCTTTTTTTTTTTTTTTAATGCCTTCCAGTTTGGCTTGACTATAATCTGTCCTGCCATCTACTGTCAGGGAGATGAGTCATGCCTGCAGGTCCCCTGCTCTCACCTCCCTCGGGGATTCTGGGCCAACTGACAAGGAAGCAGACCCACTCTGGCTTGGACTTCCATTCCAGCCAGTTTTCGACTCTACTCCACCTACCCACAGTCTCACCACAGGAATTTTCTCATTAATTAGAAGAGATTCCCATCATGGATAAGGGAACAGGTGGGAAAGGACTGGCACTGACATTGTGGCCTTGGGAAAATGGGGAGCCTGCTCACAAGGCTAGCTCCAAGAAAAAATGCGCAGGTGGCAGGGCTGCCTTTGGCACCCTCCCCTGACCCACAAAAACCTTCACTACCTCTCCCCTTACCCATACACCCAGTGGGTCCAAGCTGCCCTTCATTCATTCCTTGAATAAAGGTTTATTAATCACCTTCCACATTCTCTAGGCACTGTGCTAGTCACTGAGAAAAACAGAAACAAAAATGAGACCGTCTCTGTCCCCAAGAAACTTTCATTCCACTGCCCAAGGGCCCTCAGTGAAATAGCCCCACCCATTCCTTTCTTCCCTGGACAGGACTCCATCTGTCAAACCTTTCCTGACCTCCCTCTACCTCCAAATCTTCGTTCCATTTCCTCAGGAAAACTGCTGATTAATCTGATAAACTAATTTAATACATCTTAGTATGGAAATAAAAATAACCAGAGTTATAGAGTAGCTAACATTATTCCACTTTATAGATGAGATGGGAAATCAGAGGCTCCCAGAGGTGAAGAGACTTGCCCACGGAGAAACCGCTAATAAGTGCTGGAGACAGGCCATGAACCCAGGTGTCTCCTGATTCCAGGTCAGAAGCATTCTATGTCGTCAATTGGAGCCCCTCAACAAGCTCTGGTCTGATTTTAATGTGTTGATGTACTCATAAAAAAGAAATATGTGCCCACATGTGTGGTGTTTTTTTTTTCAGATAACACATGGCCTTCTGGGATCCTTTACACATAGTTTAGTATCCTCCCTTTCCATTTGACTTGGACACTCTTGTACTCTGTCTTTCAAATAGGCCGTTCTACATATCAATTGGAGGCACCATATAGTAGAAAGAACCCAGAAAGTAAAACACTTGATTTCTACACTCAGCTCTGCATGAACCAAGTGACTTTAGGCAGGCAAATCCCTTAACCTCTCTAAGCCTCAATTTCCTAATCTGTAAAATGAGAGCTTTAGAATAGATCCGTTTCCCAAGCTAATTTGCATATGGAACACTTTGAAACTTAAAATACGATGATGAAAAAAACCATAAATGCTGGCGCAAATGGCCTGGGTTTATAGAATCATAAAGGGATGAAGAGGCAAGTAGAGAAGTAGTAAAATAAAATTGAGGAAACTGTGTCCACTTTCATACCAAAGATTGCTACTTTTGTTGTTCAGTCGTTTCAGTTGTGTCTGACTCTTTATGACCCCATTTGGTCTTTTCTTTGCAGAGACACTGGAGGGGTTTGCCATTTCCTTCTCCGGCTCATTTTACAAATGAGGAAACTGAGGCCAACAGGGTTAAGTGACTTGCCCAAGGTCACACCGCTATTAAGTATCCAAGGCCTGATTTGAACTCAGGAAAGACAGGTTCTAAGCCCGGTGCTCTAACCACTTTACCACCCAGCTGCCGAGCATAATCAGTGTTATACATAATTAGTATTTATATACACACAGAATAAAGATCTGGGCATTAAGATTTTCTCCAAATATCTTTATTCATATGATACAAAGCAATCAAATTCTGCAGAAGAGTCAAATGAAAACTCACTATATGACCGCTGTGACCCCTTCCAGCTCTGAAAGTCTAAAATCACTTCATGATTCTACCATGGACTTTCTAGACACTACATCATAAGCCAAATGAGTGCGCCTCATCATATTGTGGCAAAAAACGTCAGACATCTGAGATCTTTTGGAGCAAGTGGAAACCCCAGAAATATCTAACAGCTACTGATCCTACATCCATTAGGCCTCAGGGAATTCTTACCAATGCATTCCTCTAAACTGGCCAGTTTTCCAGTTGGGATTTTTCCACCTTGCAGCCTTTTTCTAAACTGCCAAGAATTAGCAACTAAGAAAATGTGGAAGATCATTTGAGCAGCTTCTGAATTCAGGAATTCTTTTTATCATTTAGGAAAAAAAACACACGCTTCTATGTGATTTTACTTATCTATAAATATACAGACTCAAAGTGTTTCCTTGTTATGGTTTTTGGGAAAATTGGAAGAAAGTGAAATTCAGTGAGCAATGAATCTCTGTTCCCATCTTACTTATTTTGAGTTCTGTGATTGGGTATTTCTTTCAAGTGTTGGGAAAGATTTTAAAAGCTGCTGAAAATGTGCCACTATTGACAAAAATAGATGCTATCACAGAAGATGAGGGGAATCAGCTCTGGTATGTCAGTGAGCGGCAGTATGGAAAAGTCTGTCTTCAGAGCAGCTCATCTGGAAAAGATGTCAGTGGGTTAGTGCCCTGCTGGCTAGCTCCATGTGAATCAGCAGTGGGGCCTAGCTGCCAAAAACCAAATGTGGTCTATGTCTGCATTAAGAGACACTTACTAGCTGTGTGACCTTGGGCAAGTCAATTAACCCCAATTGCCTTAAATATCCAGGGACATTTCCAGTCATCCTGATAAATATCTTGCCACTGGACCCAGATGGCTCTGGAGGAGAGAGTGAGGCTGGTGACCTTGCATAGCCCTGCCTCACTTAAATCCAATTCAGTGCAAATCATGACATCACCTTCCATGTCATGCTCCTCTTCAAGAATGAAGGACAAACAACAAGAAGAAAGACTTGTAGGTTCTCAGGATTAGGAAGTGACTGTCTCACTGTCCTCTGTCCCCAGCAGACTCTGTCTGCAATATTGTGTTGAGTTCTGGGCACCTTGATATGTTGGGTGAGCTTCCAGAAGAGAGTAGCCAGGGTGGCAAAGGTCCTTGGATCCATGCCAAACAGAGGTCAATTGAAAGTACTAGGTTGGGGGCAGCTAGGTGGCACAGTGGATAAAACACTGTCCCTGGATTCAGGAGTACCTCAGTTCAAATCTGGCCTCAGCTACTTGACATGTACTAGCTGTGCGACCCTGGGCAAGTCACTTAACCCTCATTGCCCCACACACAAAAAAGAAAGAAAGTACTAGGTTGTTGGGGCAGCTAAAGTTGGTTAAAGCACCGGCCCTGAGTTCAGGAAGACCTGAGTTCAAATCTGGCCTCAGACACTTGACACTTACTAACTGTGCAACCCTGGGCAAGTCACTTAACCCTCATTGCTCAGCAAAAAAAGGAAAAAAAAGTACTAGGTTGTTTAACCTAGAGAAGAAGAGCAGGGAGGACAATGATAGCTCATTTTAAAGACTCTAAGAACTGGTCTGCAGAAGAGGGATCAGGCTTGTTCTGTTTGGCAGCAGAAGGCAAACACTAAAGAAATGAGTAGAATTTATAAAAGAGGCAGATGGGTTGGGTGGCTGTGAAAGATTAGCCCAATTAGATCTGTCCAAAATTATCATGAGTTGTCACTGAAGGTCACACCAAGTGACCACTCATCAGGTTTGCGGCAGCGGGAATTGAGGAATTTGGGGTGTAAGTTAGACTAGATATCAATGGAGGCCCCTTCAAAATTCTAAAATTCCGTGGGTCTAGTAATGTGTAGAATGTTGGACTTATACTGGATATCTGGATTTTAACCCCACTCTGACACTCATTAGTCATATGAAGCTGGATGGGTAATAATAATAATGGTTAATATCTAACATTATTATAGAACCAACTATGTGCCAGGCACTGGGCTGAGGACTTTTTACAAATATTTCATTGATCCTCATAATAGCCCTAGGAGGTAGGTTATATTCTTATCTCTATTTTACAGATGAGGAAACTGAAGTACTTGTTCAGTGTCACACAGTAAAAGTCTGAGGTCAGATTTGAACTCAAGTCTTCCTGACTCCAGGCTCAAAGATCTGTTCACTGCAACACCTAGCAGATGGGCCTCAGATACCTCCCTAGGATGTAGTTATAGACCAGTTATAGACCAGTTGTGATTTGTGTTCATGGACAGAGCTTCAACACTGACCAAAAAACCAGATTACTCCTATATGACCATATGTAAAACATAAGAAACCCGAATCCAAATAACTCTAAAGTTCCCTATTTTGAAACTAGGAAATACAATCGCAGTGCTCAAAAATACAAGAAAGAACAATGAGATGAACTAGAAATAGCTACTTGACTTCTTGTCCAGGGAAGATATCCTCAAACCTGGGATTTATTACCATTCCATTGATTTTGAATTTTCTAATACAGAGTTTGGTTTCCTGAATGATTCTTTGAAGCCTTGGTAAATCTGTGATTTCACAGAAAGATGCTGTGAATATTTCCTCCAAAGGTTTAAAGGTAATCTTGGGTTCAATGAAAGCATTACACACTTGTCCAAAGGTAATTTAACCCACTTTCCTTCTTCAGTTCCATTTGTGGCCCAATGCATAATAGTATCTGCTATGATTTTTTATTCATTCATTCATCCAAATATATCCCTTGTGAACTGATTCAAATTTATAAGAATAAGAGCCACTCCCCAATTGATAAATTGCGAAAGGATAAGAACAGGTAGTTTTCAGAGAAAGAAATGTAAGCTATCAATAGCCATATTAAAAACACACACTTTAAACATTAATAATTAAAGAAATGCAAATTAAAACAACTCTGATGTTCTATTTCATAAGGATCACACTGACAAAGTTGACAAAAACGGAAAATGGCATGCTGAAGAGGCTGTGGGAAAACATTGATACATTGCTGGAGTGGAGCTATAAACTGGTCTATCTATTCTAGAAAGGAATCGGGAACTATTTCCGAAAGCTATTAAACTATGCAGATGGGGGGGGGGGACAGCTAGATGGTGCAGTGGATAGAACACCGGCCCTAGAGTCAGGAGTACCTGAGTTCAAATGCAGCCTCAGACACTTAACACTTACTAGCTGTGTGACCCTGGGCAAGTCACTTAAAAAAAAAGAAAAGAGAGAGAGAGAGAGAGAGAGAGAGAGAGAGAGATTGATTGATTGATTTGGTGATGCCACTACTTGGTCTATATCCTCAAAAAGATCAAAGAAAAAGAGGACCCTTAGGTACAGAAATATTTATAGCACCTCTTTTTTGTAGTGGTAAAGAAGGGAGGGGTGACTACCCATTAAAGAATGGCTGAAGAAGGTATGGCATATGAATGTGATAAAGTATTAGTGTGCTGTAAGAAATGATGAAGTGATGGTTTCAGAGAAACCTGGAAAGACTTTACGAACAGATACAGAGTGAAGTGAACAGAACCAGGAGAACAATTTCCATATTAACAATTATATTGTTAAGACAAACAACTCTGAAAGACTTAGGAACTCTGATCAACACAATGAGCACAGTTCCAAAGGACTCAAAATGAAATATGCTATCCACCTGTAGAATGACTGCTAATGGCTTTGAAATCCAGATTGAGACTTTTTTTTGGACATGGCCAGTGTGGAATTTGTTTTGCTTGACTATGTGTATTTTTTACAACAGTTTTGTTTTTCTTGCTTTCTCAGTGTTTTGGGGGGTGGGAGAAAGTGGATCTTTGTGAAAATAAAATAAAATGTAATTTTAAAAATTATACTCCTTGGGGGCAGCTAGATGGCACAGTGGATAAAACACTGACCCTGGATTCAGGAGGACCTGAGTTCAAATCTGCCCTCAGACATTTGACACTAGCTGTGTGACCCTGGGCAAGTCACTTAATCCTCATTGCCCCACCCCCCCAAAAGTTATACTCTTATGTACCAGCTCAATGAATAACCCATCTACCCATATATCCTACTCTACACTTGAGGTGTCAAATTCACAGCTCCCAAGCTGCATACCACGGCAAAATTCCCAAGTGAAGTCAGATAAAAAGTAATTGAGGGGGCAGCTATGTGGCACAGTGGATAAAGCACTGACCCTGGATTCAGGAGGACCTGGGTTCAAATCCAGCCTTAGACACTTGACACTAGCTATGTGACCCTGGGCAAGTCACTTAAACCTCATTGCCCCACAAAAAAAAAGTAATTGAGAGATGTATAATCAAAAAAATATAACAACATAGATAATGTTAATTTGTAGTTTTCTAAGTCAGTATGTGGAGGAAGGGATATCTTTCTACTGAGGGGGAGTGATTGTGGATCTTATTTGGGAGGTTAAACATTGTTTCAAAACTTAACATAATCCACTTCTTCATAGTTACTGAACTATATGAAAACATAATATAGTATCTGCCTCCTCCATATATTACAGGTATAAACTTGAAGTGAATTAAATACTTTGGTATCCTTAGATGAAAGGTAATACTCAAATCATCAGTTGTAATAAGAACATCATAGTTCATGGAGTGTTAAAGCTAGAAGGGACCTCACTAATCATCTGGTACTCATTTTATACACAAGGAAGCTGAGACCCCTAGAACTTATGTGTAAGAGAATCCCAGCATCTCAGAGAAGAAAGAGACTTCAGGAACTGTCCAACCCACATCAGAGCTCTTCAAACCAGAGAATGTTGTAAAGGGAATTCCTCCAACAACAATCCCAACAAGCAGTTATCCAATCTTCATTTGAAGATCTCCAGTGAGGTCATACCCACCCACTCTATGTCCCCGGGAATCACAGCTAGTGTTCTTCCTGTTATCAAGCTTAAATCTAGCTTTTTTCAACATCTATCCCTTGCTTAAATTCTGCCCTCTTCCAGACACTTCCCTTCAAATTCTTAAAGACAAATATAATGTTCCCCCCCCCAAGTCTTTTATTATTTTGGTTGAGCATCCCTTGTTTCCTCAACTAACCAATCAGCAAGCATTTATAAAGGGCATACTATGTGCTAGGTATTGCATTAGCCCTACTGACCATTTTCCTCTGGTTGTTCTCCAATTTGTCAACATCCTTCCCAAAATGTGATGTTACCTAGAACTGACCACAGTACTCAAGCTATGGTCTGACCAGGGCAGAGTGTTAGGGAATGATCACCTCCTTCACTCCAGACCCTAGGTCTTCATACCACCTAGGGACTTTTAACTGTCCTATTAATTCATATGGAACTTGCTGAGGCTAGAACTTAGCTCTCCTGACTCCACAGCCAGTATCCATTGCATGACTCTGCACTGCCCCTATTTTTAAAATAGCCTCCAAAGAGAATGCAGAGACCATGGATTGGCTGCTCTACTCTGGTCCCTGCCTGTGATGTCCTGTATCTTGTAAGATCAGTGACTGTTCTTCTGTCCATATAGGTGTGGTAAATAATTTCCTGTGACAGGAGTGGTTATGCCCATCTTCCCAATCACTGTTCTAATAACAGAAAGGAGCACTAAGGAGCTGGTAATGGGTCCAGAGGAGCCATTATAATTGATTGGGTAATACAAGACATTCTCGAATTTCTAAAGGAAGTGTCATTATTAATCTATCATTTTAGCACATACTCTGATGAGATTCAACATAGTTATTTTCTAAAATGTATATTCCAAAACTGAAAAAGAAAGAAGCATTTACATTTCAATAGTCATGTCAATGTGAATGTTCCCATGGTTCTGAAGTAATAATAACTGCCTACTTTACATAGCGCTTTAAAGCTTAGCAAGCACCTTTCCAATATTAACCAATTTTGAACCTCACAGCAACCCTGTGAGAAGCTGAAGGTTCTAGAAATAGTATTATTATTATTATCCCCCTTGTATGAATGTGAAAACTGAGGCTATATGACTTTATAGGACCAAAGACTTGGAGATAGAAAGAATCTCAGAGGCCATCTAATCCAACTCCCTCCATTTTTTTTTTTTTTTGCTTTTTAGCTTTTTTGTTTATTTGTTTGGGGTGTGTTTTTTGGTTTTTGTTTTTGTTTTTTTGCAGGGCAACGAGAGTTAAGTGACTTTCCCAGGGTCACACAGCTAGTAGGTGTCAAGTGTCTGAAGTCGGATTTGAACTCAGGTCCTCCTGAATCCAGGGCCGTGCTTTACCACTGCTCCATCTAGCTGCCCAACTCCCTCCATTTTTTATGATAAAACTGAGGATTTGGCCATAATCATACAGTTAGATGTCAGAGGTAAAAGAGGAGCACAGGCCTTTTTAATGCTAAGTCCAGCCTTTATTCACTCTACTATGCTCTCTCTTGGATGGCAGCAGGTTTTGGGTAAAGAACAAAACCGAATTGAAATTGAAAATGTGACTCAAATTATTATTGTAAGTGTTGTACATATTCAGAATAGTAATGTTTGCTGCTGCTCCCCATGTGAAACAAGAGACTCAACCAGCTGGGCTTGTACTGGGACCCCTGGCTGCCTTTGCCTGTCTTACAGGTTTCCTTCTTTCACCAGTGAACTTGTCAACATCAAAAAGTCCAGGAAAGTTGCCCTGTCCAAATCTCCCTCTGGCAAGGTCAATATGGGGGTGGAGAGAGCAGGGGGAAAAGAACCTGCTTTAGGCAGCAGACTACCTCTAGGAGAGAGACCATCAGAAAGAAAATCAAAATTGACTCTGTAAGCCAATGTGGGGATTTGTTTTTCTTGACTATGTATATTTATTACAAAAGATTTGTTTTTCTTTTTTTTTTCAAAGAGGGGAGTGGAATGGGAGTGGTAAGAATTGGATAGCAAAAGAAAAAGGAAATGCGGCATCGAGTAATTTTTTTTAAATAGAGAGAATGGAAGAAAGACCAGAAAGAAGCACAGACAAACAGGATAGCTTTGAGAGATACAGGTTGAACTTAGTATATAGTTTAAAAGAAAAAAAGAAGCTGCACAAAATAAAGATCTATAGTTCAATTCTCTTTTTCTGTTCTATAATATAAAAGAAAATAACCAATTTTATTTGATGTTTAAGTTCAAAATAAAAACAATAATAATGATAAAAAGTACTCATGTGGGGCGGCTAGATGGCACAGTGGATAAAGCACCGGCCCTGGATTCAGGAGTACCTGAGTTCAAATCCGGCTTCAGACACTTGACACTTACTAGCTGTGTGACCCAGGGCAAGTCACTTAACCCCCATTGCCCTGCAAAAAAAAAAAAGAAAGAAAGAAAAAAAAGTGCTCATGTGATTGGACAATAGCCAGTGCCTATTTGAAATATGAAATGGCAGATTGGCATGTTATGCTTTGATTAGGCTTATCTAAATAGCTTCAAGCCAACTATAATAATAATTATCAATAAATTACTAAATTCTATTCTAATCATTCTGTAATGCATACTAGGATTCTTTTGTGCTCAGCATTCCCTTTTCTGTGTGTGAATAAATAACCAGTTTCATACCTGATTCGTGTGTATACACTGGCTACCTTTTTAATTTCCCTCTTTCTGGTAAATCCCTTAGACTTCAAGTTGTATCTATTCCTACTGAATAATTAGCAACTTTCTCCAGGATGGTGATATAGGTTTAGGGGTGGGAGGAAGGGTTAGGGTTAGGGTTAGGGTTAAGGGAAAATCTCCTTCCTTTACTGAGAAGTCAGGCTTCCCAGAACTAAACAAAGATAGACTGCCAAGGCCAGGTAAAGGCCATTGACTGGTGAAGGTCACCAGGCCCCACGGATGGATTCAGATGAGCAGTGGCCTCTAGCCTATGTGCTAGATAAGTGTCTAGAAGGCCTGGAAATGTATGCAACAGGAGCTCCCTGCCTGACGCCTGGAGGTCTCCCCATGGAGTCTGGGCATGTGCTCTTTGGCTCTATGGGGAAAGCACATGCTCAGGCCACTTGCTAAAGGACATACCAAGCCAGTGGATCCTAGCTGTTTTTCATGTCCTCCTGACTAGAGGCTGTGCCAGAGGATTATCAGCTGAGCCAAGAAGCACCTCCTGCTCTGTGAGAGGCTGTAAGGAGTGAGGAGAGGCAGTTTCCAGTTTCTTTTAAAATGATATCTCCCCCTGGATTCAGGAGGACCTGAGTTCAAATCTGGCCTCAGACACTTAACACTTACTAGCTGTGTGACCCTGGGCAAGTCACTTAACCCCAATTGCCTCACAAAAAAACCCAAAAAACAACAACAACAACAAAATGATATCTCTTTGGGAGCACAGCCAATACCGACCCTCTCCAAAATTACCAGTAATCTCCTAATGGCCAAACTGAATGTCCTTTTCTCAGTTCTTGTATTTCTTTTTTTTTTTTTTTTTTTTTTTTTGGTTTTTTTTTTAGTGAGGCAATTGGGGTTAAGTGACTTGCCCAGGGTCACACAGCTAGTAAGTGTTATGTGTCTGAGGCCGGATTTGAACTCAGGTACTCCTGACTCCAAGGCCGGTGCTCTATCCACTGTGCCACCTAGCTGCCCCTGTTCTTGTATTTCTTAACCTCTCTGCAGCCTGTAAACACTCTCAATTACCTTCTCCTGGACACTCTCCATTCTCTAGGTTTTCATGACAGTGATCTCTCCTCCTACCTCTCTGACCATTCCTTCTGTCTCCTTTGATGGATCTTCATGCAGGTGATGCATATTAACTGTGGGTATAGCCCAACACTCCATACCCCAACATCCTGGACCCTCTTCTCTTTACCTTGTATACCAGTAGTTCTTAACCTGGGATGCAAGGACCCCTTGACAGATTTCGTAGGGTCTTCGAACTTGTAGGGGGCAAATTGCATCTTTATTTTCAATAAGCTCTAACTAAAATTTGGCATTTCCTTCAGTTGTGAAGATGGACAACAAACCACAGTAATATTAATAACACCTGTGTCACCAACAGAAATCACAAATATTTTCAAATAACCTTAGAGGTATCATTAGAAATATAGTTTACACTCTGAAAACTTACTATAGTAAATACATTTGCCACTAGCTCAAATATGACCACACTCTTCCTATTGTTACAAACATCCTCTGTCAACCCCACGTTGCATCTTCTCTCTGGCCATCCTCTTTATTTCTTTCCATAAGTGCACTTTAAGTTGCCCTAAACCACTGCAATCTCAGGTAGCCTGCCTAGCTCAAAGCTTACCTCGTTCACCCAGTTCCCATGCCAACAATTGTGGGTAGGGCAAGCCCAGGTGACCTTCACTGCAGCATTGATACAAGTTTGGTTATTGGTGAGACCTCCTTTTCTTCAGGGAGTCTGTAATCCAATTAGTAACCACCCAAAGTTCTGAGGGGCAAGAAGTGAGTTTCCCATCTTACTCCCACCTCTCCTTCCTATTCAGATCAGTTCAATAAACAAGGTGCAGTGTGGTGCAGACAAGAAAAGGAAAAATGATTACATGGTCTCAGTACCCAAGGAGCTTACTATACAGTCAAAAGAGAAATGTAACTTCATTATACACCAGTAATGGCACAATTTGGAATATGATTAAATACTGTGAAATGAAGAGTTTGGGGATTTCTAATTGGGAAAAGTTAGAGAAAGTAGCCCCCTCCCTACCTCAAAAAATGTTTAGTTGGGGTCTGTATGCAATTTATTCACCTTTCAGCCCCCTTCCTGAATAAAATTAGGGATGGTTCCCACCTGGACACTGGGTCCTGGCTTTATTAGAGAAGGGAGAGTTGAGGACTTTACCAGAACAGCCCAAAAGTTGGCCTGTCCACCCACTGGTCTGAGTAGGTGACCAGGGGAACTGGGTCCTACTCTTTTCACTTCTCCTTACATATGTTCCTTGAGGGCAGGAAGTTTTGTGGGTTTTTTTCTTTGTATCTCCAACACCTGACACAGAACATTGCACATAGTAGGAGCTTAATAAATGGTTGTTGAATTAAATTGAATTCCAGACACAGGGAACTGCTGATGCAAATGGGAGAGGGGAAGTCCTATGTAGGGAACTGCTGGCAGGCCATTTTGACAGGAAGAGTGTGTGAAAGGGACCAAAATGTAACATAACTAGAAAGGTTCGAGGCAGCTAGGTGGTGCAGTGGATAAAGCACCAGCCTTGGATTCAGGAGAACCTGAGTTCAAATCCAGCATCAGACAGTTGACACTTACTAGCTGTGTGACCCTGGGCAAGTCACCTAATTCCCATTGCCTGGAAGGAAGGAAGGAAGGAAGGAAGGAAGAAAGAAAGAAAGAAAGAAAGAAAGAAAGAAAGAAAGAAAGAAAGAAAGGTTCTTAGGGATCCGATTGTAAAGGGCTTTAAATGTGGGGCTGAGGGTTGGTATTTTATCCTAGAGGTGGTAGGGAACCACTGGAGATTATTACATAAGGAACTGGAATAATCATATCTGGGTTTCAGGAATGTCAATTTGACAGCTGTGTGGAGGATGGATTGGGGAGGGAAGAGACTTGGAAACAGCAGTAAGGAGGCTTATGATAGGATATAGAATTATAATGACCCAAGCAAGGAGTGAGAAGGGTCTCAAATTGGGTGGAGAAAAGGGGATGTAAGTGGGAGGTGTCAAGGAAGTAGAATCAAATTGATAAGACTTGGCAACAGCTTGACTAATGGGGAAGGAAGGAGAGGAAGAAGGAAAACTGGAGAAGGATTTTAATAGGCAGAGATGCTAGAGGAGTCCATCCAAGCCTTGGAGGTGGGCGTGTGTCAGGAATGTGAGCTCATTGGAAACCACATTGTTGGAACATAGGGGGAAAGAACAGTTGTAAAAAAAAAAATTTTAAGTCAAGAGGCGAAATAAGGTGAAATGAGGTTGGAGCTGGGCTGTGATAGGCCTTGAATGCCAAGCTAAAGAGTCTTCATTTCATCAGGCGTTAGTAAGGAGCCCGTGAATGGTGCTGTCCCAAAGCATCTGCCGCACCAGGCTCTTTCCAAATGCGGCCCAGATGCTGTAGGAGTTCATCAGGGCATCAGCCGCCATCTCGTCCGTGCCCAGCCTATGACAAAAGCCGGCTTGGACCCCAGCCTCCCAGCCTCCTAGCAGTCACTAGGACTTAGCACAATGCCTGCACATAGTAGGTGTTTAATAAAGGCTTCATCCGGCGCTTAACACAGTGCCTGGCCCGTAGTCGGCTCTTTAAAAAGGCTGATTGATTCATCGGCCGCTTGCTTCGCTCATCCCTTCAAGGTCACAGCCTCGTCTGGCGTGTCGTCACTTAAATGCAGGAAGGAACCGACGCAAGCAGACAAAGAGCCAGGCAGGAGGCTACTGCAGGAGGCTCAGCTGCTGCAGGGCCCCGAGCTCCTGGCTCGGAGCCAGCTCCCGGCGGGGGAGGGCCCCGGGGCTGGGCAGGCAGGAAGGGAGGACGCTCTGTGCCTGTGGTGGGCATTCTGGTTCTGCTCAGCGGCCAATGACAAGGCTCCTCTGCTTCACCGGATTGAACGGACTGCAAAGAACCCCTGATCCTGCTCGCAAGCCCCCGGCAGCAGCGCACACCGGCCATGCTCACCGGGACTCGTAGTCATGGGCCGCTCCGCCCCATCTCAGGCAGAAAGCCTGTGTCTTCCCCAGAAGAATGGAAGATCCTTGAGGGGAGACTTTGGGGGGGGGGGCGCGGGAGTCCTTTGTGTCTCGGCTCCTTACACAGTGCCTGGTGTAGTCACTCGGCCAACATTTATTAAATTCCTGCTAGGGGCATTTAATAAAAATCTCTTCGAATTGAATTGCAACACAGTTAATCTGGAAAGATGTTTTGCGTGACTTCACATGTGTAATGGATATCATATTGCCTACCTTTTCAATGGGCGGGGGAGGGGCTGGAGGGAAGGAGAGAATACGGACCCCAAAGCGTTAAAATAAATCTGAATTAATTAAATTTTTAAAAAAGAATTTGATCGAGGGGCAGCTAGGTGGTGCAGTGGTAAAGCACCGGCCCTGGATTCAGGAGTACCTGAGTTCAAATCCAGCCTCAGACACTTGACACGTACTTGCTGTGTGACCCCGGGCAAGTCACTTAACCCTCATTGCCCCGCAAAAAATAATAGTAATAATAATGATCATCTGATTGAATTGTCAAAGGACCCGAATACTAGAAGAAGCATTTTAGAGCCTTTGCAATGTGTTGTTTTATTCTCTTTACCTTGAAGTCAGGTCCCGTGGACTACTAATATGATTGCATCATTTTCACAAATTGACAGCATCACCAGAATAACCCTATTACAGGTTTTCTTCCCAACCCAGGATTCTGATCAAGTTGGACAAATAATCCCTTATCGCTTCCCTCTAAGTAAGAGCATGTAAAGTATTATGAGAAGGTGGGTGGAGCTATGGGTTTTTTTTTTCTTAGAAAAGGAGTAGCAGCAGCAGCAAGAATTATGAGGACAAAGTTGACATGGTCCCGGATGGGTGCCAAGCAATCGGGATGGATCTCCTGGCCAAACTGGGACTAGATCTCCCAATTCTCTCCCAGGGAAAGCGAGAGTGAGAGAACACCCTCTGGGCAGAAGCCTGGTGAGGAACTTCCCTAACTCTGCAGAGACTACCGCGTAGTAACCCTAAAAGTGATCTAAGGGTGGCGATGGAATAGCGCAATAGTGAGAATCAAAGAACCTGGCCTTAATCCCACCTCCTCCATTTAGCAACTCTGTGACCTTGGGAAAGTCCTTTCCATTCTTTTTTTTTTTTAGTGAGGCAATTGGGGTCAAGTGACTTGCCTAAGGTCACACAGCTAGTAAGTGTTAAGTGTCTGAGGTCTGATTTGAACTCAGGTACTCCTGACTCCAGGGCCGGTGCTCTATCCACTGTGCTACCTAGCTGCCCCAAGTCCTTTCCATTCTTAACCCCTTAGTTTCCTCCAAATCTAAAATCCTCTAAATATAAGATTCTATCAACCAGGTTCTCAACTTTTCTTGTGGCAATCTGATGGAAGCGTTCTCAGCATACTTGTCAATGCATAAAAATCAAACAGCGGATTACAAAGGAAAACAATTTATGGCAGCAGTTATTTCTCTATCTATATCATCTATCTATCTAATCCAGCTAGCTAGCTATCATCTATCATCTATCTAAAGTTCACAGACTCCCAGGTTAACTCTCCCTCTCTCCCTGTCAAATGCTATTGAAGAAATCCAATGTAGACAAAGTTAACAAGCATGTATTAAGCACTTACTATGCGTCAATCAGTCGGTCAGTAAACATTTATTTAGAATGATAGTTCCTACCCTCCAGGAGCTTAATTTTAATGGAGGAAGACAATAATATTAAGGGAGCTGAAAAGCTGGGGGATGAGGTGGCAAGGAGGATTGGGGGTGGTACTAAAGACTGAAGAGTCAGGTGCAGAGCCTGGAGGGAGGCTAGATTAAGGGTGCAAAGAGTATTGCTTCAGTGTCCATAGATGAACTGGAGTGACCTTGACAGGAAGTGGTCAGGAATAGCTGAGGAAACCTGATCGTGCTTTGTGGGTCAACTATAACATAAAAGACTGGTTCAGAACCTGTTATTAGAGCATCTGACAGAAGAGAGACAGGAGCCGATGGGTAAGTATGTCCCAGCACAAGTCCCGAGGAGGGAAGGGAGTAGAGGGCCTCAGCTCTTTGCCCCTCCCTACACGTTGCCGTTGGCCAGGGAAAGACCTTGCATGCTTTAAAAGGTCTGGAGAATTTTCAACCTCCTCTTACCTTCCAATTGGCATCCTAGAATCATCTCCTGGGACAGCGACAACATCTGCACCTGGAGTCAAGAATGGACTGGATTGGAGGCAGCTAGGTGGCGCAGTGGATAAAACACTGGCCCTGGAGTCAGGAGGACCTGAGTTCAAATCCAGCCTCAGACACTTAACACTTACTAGCTGTGTGACCCTGGGCAAGTCACTTAACCCCAATTGCCTCACTAAAAAAAAAAAAAAGAATGGACTGGATTCCATTCTGGAAAGCAGATTCAGGATAACTCCACAAGGACCTCAGCAAGAAGCTATCCCCCACTTAAGGGGGACTTCTTTACCCCCCTTGCCCCCCCCACACACAAAGGGTTCTAGCAACCAAGAGATCTGTTACTTCTTTGTGGTTCAGGCTGTCTGTAGTTGGATCCCATGTTCTCCTGGGTACTTGTGGGAGAACGAGTCACAGATTTTTAAGGAGAATGCTTTGTTATTAATGTGAGAAATGGGTAGTTGTCTCCTCTCAATGCGGATGTAATAGTCAGCCATATTCCCTTTGACCTGTCTGTAGGACAAAGGTCTCAGATCCCCTCCTCTCCCTCAGGTTAGCAAGGTCATATGGTTCAAGGAGCCCTGGTCTCAATAAGGTCCGCTCCAGAGTTGTGTCCATATAAGAAAGTATAAGGTCTACTCCTGAGTTATGCCCATACAAGCAAGAGGGGTGGGAATACTGCATTCCGATTAGCTAGTTTTTGTGTAGATTGTAACCCCACCAGTGATGAAATAGGGGAGGGTCCATTCGAGTTAGGGACTAGGATATAAAACAGGGCCTTCGAGCCCCCTTTCTGGGCACCCACTAGCTGCACACTAGGGTGCCTCCTTCTCATGAGAAGAAAATAAAGCCTTTGTCACTTTGATGCTGAGTTCCTGAGAATTATTGAAAAGAGGATGGATTTTTCCCTCACAATTAACTATACTGCCGAAGTAAAAGACTCCTTTTAAAAAGTCTGGTTGGTTAGTTGGTAGTTGACCCATGATGGTGCACATTGCTAGGGACCTGTAAGCATTGGAATCACACACACACAAAAACACTTCAGGCCTATCCCCAGACTCTGAGGGGACAAGGAGCAGCCAGCTCTGGGTACCTGACTTGCCAATGATCAATCAATCCATCAACACGGATTAAGCACTTACCTGATGCCAAGCAAGGTGCTAAGTACCAGGAATACAAAAAGTGGCAAGAGACGGTCCCTGAGCTCCATGGGCTGGCTATCTAATTTGTTTACATTACAACAAGAGAACAAATATACACAGAGAGAGCTAGATTGAGGCTAAAATAAGAAAGAGTTAACGAAGGGGAGGCAACTGGAATTAAGAGGGTTTGGGGACAGCTTCCTGTAGAAGGTGGATGAGAGGAAGCCCAGGGGTCGGTAGGAGAGAGCTTCCCTTCGGTGTGAAGGGGGCTTAGGAGAGGAACTCCAGGCTCTGCAGGTGCTACATTTGCATTTCATTAGGATGTAAACTTCTTGAAGGCAGGGCCCCTTTTGTCTTACTTTGTATCCCTCCCCCAAGGCTTGGCACAGTACCTGACATATAGTCCTTAATAAATACTGACTTTATTCAGGTGCTTCCTGGCCAGCCACCCAACTTCTTTCAGCTACAGCTTGGTTGCTCAGAAGAAATGTATTTGTTTTTCTGATTGGTTAAGTACAGATAAGCAACTGGACCTTTAATTTGGGACTCCGCGGCCATCTCTATGCAGATGACTCTTTTTTATTTATTTAGTTATTATTTATTTAAGTTTTCAACCTTTGTTTAGATAAGATTTCCAATTTCGAATTTTTTCTCCCTCCCTCCCGTTCCTGCCCCCCTCCCCTAGACAGTAGGTAATCTATGCAAATGATTCTGACATCTAGCCCTAACCTCTCTCTTGACCTCGGGCTGGCACCTCCAACTGCCTTTTAGATAGTTCCATTGGGTGTCTCACGGACAACTGAAACGCAGCACGTCTAAAGCTGAACTCATTATTTTACCTCCCTGAGACTCCTCTTTTCCTAACTTATCTCCCTCTCCCTCGGCCTCCTAACTTCCCAGGCTTTCTTTGGGCCCCAGCTTCTGCAAGAAGCTTTTCCTGCTCCCCTTAATTCGAGTGCTGTCCCCCTGAGACCACCCCCAGTTTATCCTGCCTACACCTTTTCTGTACACTGTTGTGGGCATGTTTTCTCCCCCACCGGACTGTGGGCTGCTGGAGAGCAGGGATCCAGTTTTGTCTCTCTTTGCAACCCCAACGCTTAGCAGTGTCTGGCACCTTTTTGACTCTTTATTGATGATGACTTGACTCGAGAAAGACCTGGGTTCAAGCCCTTCCCCTGCCAAACCCTGGCTGATGACTCTGGGGGAGTCCTCCCCACAACTCTCTACCATAAGAAGTTTCTGGACCGGTGCTAGTCAGCCTAGACGCAGGAAATTCCTGACTGCCAAAGCCTATGCCCATGAAATGACAGATGCAATTTAAAAAACAAATCTACTCGGAGGCAGGAAACAGGTTAGACAATAAGCATCTGGGAATCGAGATGTCCTGAGAGCAAATCCAGCCTCCACAAGTCCCTGCTGACCTGGGCAAGCCTGTACCTCTGGGTGCCTCCCTTGCCAACAGAAAGCAAGGGAAACATTTAAATATGAAACACAAACAGGTCTATGAGGGAGTCACTGGGTCCAGGGAGAAAAAGGCCTACGTTTTTGTAGATCAGAGAGGTGAGAGATGTTCTCCAGCCTTCACGTAGGGTGGGGGGCCTGGGTCCAAGGCTCGCACGGGGAGCCCTTTGTAGATCTGCTGACCACGTCAGGGCATGCCCTGGGTGCATCTGGAAAAGGGGGCAATAAAAAGAGCACTGACCTCCCCAGGTCGGTGCAAGCATCCTAAATGCTTTGCCAATCCCCAGGCTCTACAGAAAGGCAGCTCTTATGGTTATAACTTGGCTGGTAGGGCCCTCTCTAATGAAGGGGAAGTCACCCTGGCGGCTGTGTTCTCCCGGAGGGGCTGGGAGTGGGGGTGGGGGAGGGGGTGGGGCACTCGGGAGGGAAGAGGAGGAGTCTGTTCATACCATCGGTGCTGCGTGGTGGAGGAGGCAGGGCCAGGCTTCTCTCCTCAGTCACCCAATGGCTGGCTCTGCCCCTTACTTGGGTTCTCCTGACAGCAAATACCCTCCCCATCAGGTGCTGCTACTCAAGTAACACATTTTTCGTGGTCAGGGGCGTCTCAGGGATGCCACTTGATTACACAATCCGCTCGTTTGCTCTCTGTCTAGACAGAGCACCGTGGCTGCTGGGGAGGGCTCCGTGCCCACCTTTGACAAGCCCTCCCTGGTGGCTCTGAATACCCTACGTGTAGTCGAGCCAGTCGCGGCCCTCGGGGGAGCTGCTCGTCCTCGGGGCTGGTGTCTGTGCTTTTCCATTGTGTTCATGTTGCCGGGTGAGGACCCCTGAGTTTTCGTGTCCTTGGCTCCTTCCCACAGAGCCCTTCCTCTTTACATCATTCCTTTCTCTCAGTCCTGCCTTCCCACATTTTCCAAGGGGGGGGGAGGGCGCTTCATACACACTTCTTTATAGATTCTCTGGAACTGCTTGGTAATGATGAGGCTGTGTTGCAGTGGGAATCCCACTGGATTTCCTGGGATCAAAGAACCTCAGAGGTTCATCTCCTCTTATGGTTGAGGAGACCGAGAGCTAAACGAGGTTAAAAATCTTGCCCCAAATCGTAGTCGTAGCAAGCGTGGGGAGTGGGGGTAGGGAGGGGAGGGGGAGAAATGAAGATAGGTCCCAGGAGACTCCTGAGCCGGCCATTTCTTAGAGCCTCTATTTCCTTACTTCTAGGGAAAGGGATTAGGCTCATGATTTCACTGATAGAGCTCTCTCCCAGATGGAGAAAGCCCTTCTACGAGGCAGGTTAGCAGCTGCTCAGCAACTTAGAATTTTAGGATGCCCCCAGAGCTTAAAGGACCCGCCCAGAGATTCACAGGTAGTGCCTGGCCTAGGCAGGCCTTTAAGCCAGCTCTTTCAGGCTCAGAGACCAGTTCTCTATTCACCATATATCAGTGATATCAAGCATGGAGTCTGAACCAGATGAAAATGGAATTGGGACGTGTTTAACAAAATGAATAAAAATACAACAGAGATGATGTTCATCTGTCATTTTCTAAGTCAATATCCAACTGGCAGAGATGCATTTCTACGTGAGTTTGTGTCTGTCTTCAAACTCAAGCCTCCTTTCCAATATCCATCATTTCTTTAGGCTCAATGACATCATTTAGCATTTATATACCATCACTTGCTCAGCCATTCCACCCAAAAGATGAAACCTCACTTTCTTTCCAGCTCTTTTCAAACACAAGAAGTGTTACTAGAAATGTTTTAAATATCATAAATACAATTTCCTGAGAACTGACTGATCCCCACCTATTCCCCATTCCCAGGCCAATGAATTGCCTGGGGCTAACCAATCTTCGTCAACCCCAGACTCTAGATTGTTTTATGGATCTCCCCTAAACAAACTATCCCCTCCCAAAGATTCCCAAGCTTACTTTCTGGAGTTTAGGTTAGTATGCAAAAAGGCTCATTTACATTAAATAGTTTCTATCGGTGAGAAACTTACTTTTCCCAAGGGCAGTCTCATAGCTCCCCCAGTTCTGTTACCCCATATTAAACCCTGTCCTCAGGCCCCATATTTGGGTATTCCTAGCATCTTGTTTTGCGATATCGATATCGATGATATCACAAAGTTGTATGCCCAGGGTCACACAGCTAGTAAGTGTCAACTGTCTGAGGCGGGATTTGAACTCAGGTCCTCCTGAATCCAGGGCTGGTGCTTTATCCACTGCACCACCTAGTTGCCCCTTGATTAATCTTTAAATTGATATTTTGTTTTTTTTTTTTCTGTCTCATAAAAACATAGCTCACCATATTAAGAGAGGAAGAAAAGCTTTAAAAAAAAATTTTTTTTCAATTTGAAAAACAGAAACAACTAAGCGACATGTATATTTGCCAGTTTCCAAGGTCTTTTTTTATTGATGTTTGCCAAGTATGATAAATAGCCTAGTCTATTTCTCAAGAGCCAGCATGGAGTCAAAGCTAGAATGCTGGACCTGAAACCAGGAAGAGCCCACAGATACTTACCAGCTGTGTGAATGCCAGCAAATCACTTAAATATAATAAATACTTAACCTCTCTGAGATTCTTTTTTCTCATCTGTAGAATGGGGACAATAACATGCAGTACCTGCTTACCTTGCAGAGTTGTCCTAAATTTCAAACAAGAAGCACTTTGATTAAAATGGAATGTACAGGCTAACTCTGAGTATACTGACTTTGGGGGGGGGGGCAATGGGGGTTAAGTGACTTGCCCAAGGTCACACAGCTAGTAAGTGTCAAGTGTCCAAGGCCGGATTTGAACTCAGAACTCCTGAATCCAGGGCCGGTGCTTTATCCACTGCGCCACCTAGCCGCCCCTTCTGACTTTTAAATTCCAGATATTTCTTGTCCATTTTGGCCTCTCTTCTAAACCCCACCAAAACAAAGGAACATAAACCTCTTTGAAAATGAGAAGGAAAAATCAAGGCTAGTTTCATGCTAAATCAAAATTAATAGTCATGTATTGATTAATCATCAAGTTTTCAGCTGTTGTTCTGCTCTGAATGACACAAAACACATGCATTTTTTTTGTTCTTTCAAAAAACAATGAAAATTAATGACACCAAAGAAATGTTTTCATTTCCCAATATACACTGAAGCCTCGAGGGAGTTAACTTCCCCTTTGTTATCCAAAAGAATGTCTCAGGTGCCTACCTTGCAGGCACTTCAGAAGGTCCTAAGGCAGGAGTAAAGGAGTATAAAATGTCTGCTTGTCCTTAAGGAGACAACCATCTAAAAGCTAAGACTCAACCAAATTCACAAATAACACTACTTTACATTTGTATAGTGCTTTAGAATTTACAAAGTGGTTTCCCACAAAACCCTGGGGAGGTAGTTACTAGGGCAGGTCTTTACCTGGTCTCTCTTTTTCTCTCCATTCCTCCCTCCCTTCATCCCTCCATTCCTTCCTTCCTTTCTTTCCTCCCTTCCCTCCCTCCCTTCCTCCCTTCCCTTCCTCCTTCCCTCCCTTTCTCCCTCTCTTTCTTCCTCCCTCCCTCCTTCCCTTCCTTCCTCCCTTCTTTCCTCCCTTTCTTACAAGGAAATCAAAGATCAGAGAGAAGTGACTGGTTTCGGCTCCTACAGAGCTCCTAAGTGAGTGAGAAGGAAGGTGGAGAATTAAAACTGAAATCCGAGTTGAGCCTGCACTTTCTCCTCCACAGACTCTACCACCCAGAGACACTGAACATGACTCTGCTCCTCCTTATCTCAGTCTCTCCTCCTTGCCTGGAATGCCATCCCTCCTCACCTCTGTCTCCTGACTTCCTGGGCTTTCTTCCAGAGTCAACTCCAACCCCACCTGCTGCAAGAAGCCTCCCCCCCCCCCCCTTTCATTCTGAGATTACCTCCATCCACCCTGTGTATATCTGGCTTTTTCCATGACCACGTGAGCTCCTTTAGATGCAGCGAATGGTTTTTGTTTTTGTTTTTGTTTTGTTTTATTTTACCTTTCTCTGTGTCCCTGGGGCTTAGAACAATGCCTGACACTGAGTTTAACGAATGTTTATAGACTGACTACGTAGTTCTCTCTGCTATTGATCAGGATTGGAGATTTGGAGCTGAAAAAGACCCGCAGAGGCCACTTTCTTATTTTGTGGATGAAGAAAGTGAGCTTTGAAAAAGAGAAATGACTTTCCCAAGGTCATGTAGGTAGTAAGAGGCCGAGCTGGGATTTAAAACCAGGGCTTCTGCCTCCAAAACCAGCACCTCCCTTTCTACAGGAGCTCACTAATTCACGCACAGAACTAAGGGAGGCCAGATGGAGGTTATGAGAAAGGGACAAACCCAACACCACCTGGAATGGAGGAGGAGAGAGCAATCCTATGCAGCTGGAGAGACCCAGGAGAATTTCATGGGAGGAGTGACATTTGAAATGGCTCTTAAAGGCTGAGGAGGATGAGGAGGATGGGGGGGGCTGGATGTAGCTTTCTAGGCTGAGCCAAACCAAGGGATCGAGCCTGTAAAGGCCACAGAAAGTGATCCTTCGAGGCAGGCCCCTATATAGGCAGCAGGAGAGAAGACCTCTGAGATAATAAAATGGAACCAGACTTGGGTGAGCTGGCACTTATTCAGTAAACAGAGGAGGCCCATTAAAGATTAAGGAAGGGTGGGGGAGGGTTGAGGGGATTAGAGTCGAATTTTAGGAAGATTAATCTGGCAGGGGGACAAAGGGTGGGAGAGGCTAGAAGTAAGGTGATCAGCTGGGGAACTATTGAGAAGTGATTGGGAAGAGGAGGGAGAAGGCTTCTGGCCACAGCCAAGTAGAACGTCTACATATTTTTAGAATAGGAAAAGGAAGAGCCACACACACAGGATAGGGAACCGAAGGAACCTAATTCAATTCCCTGATTTTACAAGAAACTGGCACCTAAATAATGATCAGACAAACAGATGCAAAGTGACTTGTTTAGGGTCTCATGACTAGTGTCTGAGATGGGATTTTAGTAGACTCTAGGCCTGGTTCTCTATCCTTCCACAGTGCCACCTAATAAGAGCTAACATTTATACAGCCCTTACTGTGTACCAGACATAGTGCCAAGCGCTTTACAAATATTATCTTACTTAATTCCCACAACAACCCAGAGAGGTAGGCGCTGTTAATTTTTCCCATTTTACAGTTGGGAAAACTGAGGCTAATAGAGGTTAAGTGACTTGCCCAGTGTCACACAGCTAGTAAGTTTCTGAGGCTGGATTTGAACTCAGGTCTTCTGGGTTCTAGTTCCCATTCCCTGGCTCAAGAGAGGAGCTGGGGGGGAAAAATCCTTCCCTCTGAGATTCCCTCCAGTTTGCCCAGCAAATACCTTGTACATATGTCAGAATGTGAGCTTCTTGAGAGTGACCCCATTTTTGCCTTTCTTTGCATGCCCAGCACTTAGCACAATGCCTCCACACCAATATTCCCCCCAACACACCCCAAGCCCCACTTTCTGTTGAGGTCACTGGCATCTTTCCCAGCATTCAGGTTCACAACTTTGGGTCATTCTCCTCTCTTTCACTCTCACTCAGCCCCACATCCAATTAGTTGCCCAGTCTTTTCATCAGTTCTAGGCCCCCCTCCCAGCTTTCTGTGCGATATCCTGCCCTCCCCCCAACCCATTGCCTCGTAGATGTATTGATATGTGTATAACCCAAGCCCCTTGAAGGCAGCCGCTGTTTCCCTTTTCTCTCTGTACCACTTACTAGTTCCTCTCCCAGTGCTGATCACAAAGCCCTGCTTAATGAATGTTTGTGCATTGACCGGTAATTCACTCCCCCAGTTCGGAGAGGCTCTTTCTCAGACTACATCTGTCACCAGGCTGGTCCTTGAAGCCTTTCCAGCCTGGTGGTACCTGCCAATCCCTTGAGAACCCAAGGTCACCCTGTTGAAACAAAGAGGACCCGAAGGGAGGGAGTTCATTGTTATTACTGAAAATTTACTTGGCATTCACAAGTGCTAGATAATTCAATGAGGCTTTATTAAATGTCTGCCAGGTACCAGGAAAGCACCAGGAAAGTACCAGCTCAGTGCTGGGAATACAAAGACAAAAAGTATATAATTGTCCAAATTTTAGATCCTTTTACTATGGGGATGGGAGGCCATTTCCAGACCTGTGATTTCCTTAGCTTTCTTCAGAACTGCTCTGAGTAGGGGCTCTCTCTACTATAGTAAAACACCTCTCTATTGCCACACCAGTATGCGAGGAGCAAACCTGTTAACAGTTTACAGGAACCCATTGATTGTGGTAACATCTGTGCCCCTGTGAACAGTCTAACCTCTGTGAGGCCCTCAAGGCAGCTCCATAATCCTTCGTTGATTCTTCCAATGTCCTGAGCTGGCTGCTTCAGTCTCTTTGGTTTTTCCATCAGCTTCCCAATATGTTCCTCCCCTTAGTCTCCTTATCTGTTGTTGTTGTTTGTCCTTCTCTTTCAAGGAGGATCAGGGCACTGGGGTTGTGATGTCATGACTTGCAGTGAAGTGGATTTAAGTGATGCAGTGCTGTGCAGTCACCAGCCTCACTCTCTCCTCCAGAGACATCTGAGTCCAGTGACAAAATACATATCAGGACAAAAGGAGATGACTCTGGATGTTTAAGGCAGTTGGGGTTAAATGACTCGCCCAGGGTCACAGAGCAAGTAAGTGAATGAAGTGAGATTTGAACTCAGATCCTCCCAACTTCAGGGCCAGTGCTCTATCCACTACAGCAACCTAGCTGCCCCTCCATATCTGTAACATAAGGGGGGTTGGATTTGACAATCTTAAAGTTTTCTTCTAAATCTATAATTCCATAATCCTATCAATTTAGGGTTCTTAACCCGGAGCCCTTGTGGATGGATTTCAAAGATCCTTGAAAATAGTCACATCTTTATTTTCCATTAACTTTTTGTTTGTTTGTTTGCTTTGCTTTTTGGTGGGGCAATGAGGGTTAAGTGACTTGCCCAGGGTCACACAGCTAGTAAGTGTCAAGTGTCTGAGGCTGGCTTTGAACTCAGGTCCTGCTGAATCCAGGGCCAGTGCTTTATCCACTGCGTTACCTAGCTACACCCTCCATTAACTTTTAAGTAAAATTTGGCATTTTCCCCAATTATTAAAAAAATATTCTAAGGGGTCCACAGACTTCACCATATTGACCATCAAAAGAACTCCTGTTATTAACTAACCAATGCATTAATCAAGTCCAAAGTTATATGCAATATGTCATACCCATAATCCCCTATCCCCTAAGCCAGGGAGGTGCATTCTCATTTCTTCCTATAGTAGCTGTTTCAAACCATTCCCAGTATTTCTTCTCTCTTCTGTTTGATTCTCAAAAACTATGATAGCTTAGTTTAATGTAGGGTTCTTTGGAATCTGCATGAAATTCACTCTGTCTCAGTATAAACACATAATCATGAACAATCAAAGGGATATATATATATATATACGTATATATATATATATATATTTTTTTTTTTGCGGGGCAATGGGGGTTAAGTAACTTGCCCAGAGTCACACAGCTAGTAATTGTCAAGTGTCTGAGGCTGGATTTGAACTCGGGTCCTCCTGAATCCAGGGCCGGTGCTTTATCCACTGTGCCACCTAGCTGCCCCCTCAAAGGGATATTTTACAGTTATTACTTTTCAGCAGCTGGGACAGTTTCTCCCTCTCCTATGCACTTCTTCCTGTGTGATTTTCTTTCCTATTTCCAAGATGTCACTGGTCTTTCTATGAAACTGAAATTCATATCTTCAGAATTTTGTACCATTGAAGATACAAAATTAAACACTGGATATTGCTGATATTCAACACAACTGGAAAAAATGGGAGGGGGATGAGGAATGGAAGAGAAATTCCCAGTAATCAAAAAGTCCGCAGCTGAATGGCAAAGACCTTTTTTGGATCGTTGATAGGTTTCGTATATTGTATATTTGTATATATTGGCGACAGAGCGCTGTGGGATGACTCACACTGACATACTCTGTCTTCTGTGCTCTGCCTTGGAGGTTACAGACACTCACTCATCTGAAAGGTTGAACAAAGGCACCACTGACCACAGTGTTTCTTTGAATGATTTTATCAGCTGTTTCTTTTGTTTCTTAAAGGATGGTCAATAAATGTGGCCACAGTCAAACAACTCCTTCTCTGCAAGATTCCCAGAAAAAAAGCAGAGAAAAGAATCATAAGATCTACCAGGGGAAGGGCCTTAGGGCCCATCTACTCCAACATCCTCATTTTACAGATGAGGAAACTGAGACACAGAGAGCAGTATTCTGCCACAGAGCACCAGGTCTATTACACTTGTCTGAACTGTTTGGGGGCCAAACAAAAATCATTCAGAAAGCATTTTGGAAAGCTTTGCCCTTCCCCTCTCTCTCTCTCTTTTTTTTTTTGTTTGTTTTTGTTTTTGTTTGGCAGGGCAGTGAGGGTTAAGTGACTTGCCCAGGGTCACACAGCTAGTAAGTGTCAAGTGTCTGAGGTCAGATTTGAACTCAGGTCCTCCTGTCTCCAGGGCTGGTGCTTTATCCACTCCACCACCTAGCTGCCCCCCATCCTCTCTCTCTCAAAGGACCTCACACAGGATACTCATCCAGTCTGCAGAGTGCAAGTGAGCCCATTGAGTTGGTCTATCAGGCTTGGACAGAAGCTGCAGATACATAAGGAACCGGACCAAGAATGGGAGAGGAAGAAGAGGGTTGCTTTGGGAAAATCCTGCAGCCCTTTTAAAAGGAGATTTTAAAAATATCTTTTGTTTTTCCATCACCTACACATCCCTCTGCATTCCTCCCCTCTGCATTCCTCCCCTCTGCCTTCCTAAGAGTCATCCTTTATAACAAGTCAATTTTTTAACCGAAAGAGAAAAAAATTCAGCAAAACCAATCAACACATGGGGAAAAAAAAATGTGAGCCTATATGTGCTGTTCCCCACTTGTGAACCTCTACCTCTCCTGTAGCTCTTTTGATGGCCCCAAGTTTCTCTATGAAATAAAGACCCATTTTCTAAAAATACCAGTGTCCATTCTGGGAAGCTATGTGACTGTAAATCATGGAATATCAAGATCTCTGAGGAAATTAAAATGGCGAGACATGGAAAAGACTGTAAAGACAAATGGCGTTAGCAGATTACTAACACCACTATCATAGAAGATTTGTCGAAATGAGAAAGGCGGTGGGGCGGTCATGTGCCAAGAGGGAGGGGCAGATCGAAAATGGACAACACTGTATCCATAGCCATGTAACTTCAAGCAATCTAAAAGAAGGTCCTGTGGGGAACTTAGCTGAGGATTCTGGATGGGTTGCAATCAGCACCATTGGGGGGACTACCCACCCTGATAATAAGATCACAGATTCATCAAACTAACTTAGCATTTATCTCCCTTTAATCCAAAATTTAAGTTTGCTATTTTTATCCTGTTTTCTGCTTTACTACAATAGACACTAAAGGAGCGTCATGGATAGTGACAATGACAGTGACAGCTCACTTTAAGGTTTGCAAAGTCTCTTATATGCATCTCCTTTGAGCTTCCTGACAACTCTGTGAGGTGGGTGTTATCAATATTATCATCCCTGTTTTGTAGATAAGGAAACTGAGGTGTAGAGAGGTTAAATGTCTTGCCTACAAGTGTGTGTGTGGTAGCCTATTTTCCGTCAGCGTTACATAGTTTAGATTGTAAGTTTCTGAAAGGCAGACACTGTTGACCAAATTCTTCAAGACCTATCACAGCACCATGTTAAAATAGACATCTGATGACAAAGGTTCAACACAGGACTCAGTTCTTAAAGTGTTCATATTATAATGCACATTGCACACAAATAGAAGATAGTTGCATATATGGAAACTACCCAAATAATTAAGCTTAGTGTTGAATAAAGATTTATCCATCTTTCTCCTTGAAAAAATAACTATTACCTAACATGAGGGGACCATTCATTGATTCATCCATCCATCCATCCATCCATCCATCCATCCATCCATCCATCCATCCATCCATCCATCCATCCACCCACTCATTCAACAAGCATTTATCAAGTACCTTCTATATGCCAGGCTTTGGATAAAAGTAAATTATCAGAGGAAAAGCAGGTTTTCTTTTTAAAAAACAATAAATCAACAAGCATGCATTAAGAGGCAGTGAGGTGGTGCAGTGGATAAAGCACCAACCCTGGATTCAGGAGGACCTGAGTTCCAATCTGGCCTCAGACACTTGACACTTACTAGCTGTGTGACCCTGGACAAATCACTTAACCCTCATTGCCCCACCCCCAAAAAAGCCTGTTATGTGTTAGGCACTCTGCTAGATTCTGGATAAAAAGCAGATTAGAAAAGGAAAAAGTGATTTTCTAAAATATTGGTCAATCTGAAATGACAAGCAGGATGATTTCAGAAAAACATGGAAAGACTTACATAAACTGATACAAAGAGAAGTGAGCAGAACCAAGAAAATGTTGTAAACAATAACAGTAATATTGTTCGATGAAAACCTGTGAATGACTTTTAAGGCTTTTCTCAACAATACAATGATCCAAGATGATCCCAAAGGACTAATAATGAAACATACTATCCGCCTCCTGAGAGAGAACTGATATTGTTTGAATACAGACTGAAACATGCTACTTTTTTTTTCTTTCATTCTTTTTCTCTTATTTGAGTCTTCTTGTACAAAATGACTAGCATGGAAATGTTTAACATGATTGCACATGTAAAGCCTATATCTTATTGCTTACCATGGGGGTGGGGAGAGGAGGGAAGGAAGAGAAGAATAGAATTTGGAACTCAAACTTCTTAAGAAACCCCTAAATGTAAAAAAACTAGTTAAACGTGTAATTGGGGAAAAAACCAAAATATCCTTTTAAATTGTTTAAAATAAAATAGTGGCCAATTGGCAAGCATTTATTAAGTACCTGTTGTATGCCAGACATACATCCATCTTCTAGAGAGTCATCTCTCCATCCATTTTATACCAATAATCAGCCCCCACTATAAAGTCCCAAAACTGACTTAGTTCGTGATTATGCAATATTTAGTTGGCAAACCAATAATAACTAAACTCTTTTATGACGATTGATAATAATAATAATAATCACATCTATAGAGCACTTTAAAGGTTACCAAATATTTTATATACTCTGTCCTTTTCTCCTCACAAGGTAGATACTCTTAGTAGCCTCCTTTTGCAGTGAAGAAACCGAGGCCGACCAAAATTGAAGGGACTTGCCCAGAATCACAAAGCTGTTAAATGTCAGGCCAGATTTTTACTCAGGTTGTGTTTGTACAGTTGCTATCAAAGGAATTTCAAGTACTTTCTTTCCAACAGCTATTTAACTCTGCTTTGTAAAACCCACGTAAAATTAGTATTATGCAGTTTGTGAAACAAACAAAAATGGACCATTGTAAGAGAAAGGCTTGTTGGCTTGGTCATGAGTCTGTAGGGAAGAGCCTGTAAGAGTTCAGATTCCTGAGACTGGATGCCCTGTGCTAACCACTCATTCACAAGTGAGAGGGTTTGAGAGCAAATTCATTCACCTTGGAGTTCATAAAATCCTTATTTTCCTTTCAAGACAAGTTCCAGGAAAATCACAAGTTTTCATTTCGTTCTCTGAAGGTTTCCAAAAATAACATCTTAAATATATACCTCTTAGACCAATCCACTACCCTAAGGATTTATTTTAAGCTGAGATACAACTGGAACTAAATAAACTCTAAAAATTGAAACCTAAATCTCATCTTTAGAAAGAATCTTTCTAATCCATGGCCCTTTAGAGCACAAGGATCCATGGTGGGTACCACAAGGTGACTAAGAGTTGTAAGAATTGTTGAACAGTTGAGGTTTTGCTTCTCTAGGGTTTCCTAATATAAATCCTTCAAGGGAAAAAAACACCCTCTGTTTTCTTATGGGGGTGGAGTGGGGTGGAGAGAGGAGATGAAAACCCAAAGAGACCTGAACTGAGGAAAAACTCATAACTCTAGGCATATATGCCTCCAAAAATTGGATTCTAAACTTTTCCCCTAAAGTTAGCAATGAAGAATGGGAAATACAGTGAGAGGCATTGTGGCCTGGTGGAGTCTATACTGTATATAGAGAAAGATCTGAGTTCAAATTTTATCTCTGTTATTTATTAGCTAAATGACAAATTAATTAACCTCTCTGACCCTCAGTTTCCTCCTAAGTAAAATTGGAATAAGACTAACATCTAACTCACAGAGTTGGCATGAGCATCAAGTGAGACAATGTATATAAAGGGCTAAAATGCTATTAAAATGTCAAATTATGATGTTTCAAAGAAATATTTTTAAAAAGAACAGTTTTTTCCCTTCACCTCCAGAAATTCACTATATCAACCTTAGAAAAGAGAATTTCAAAAGTGCCTGCTAAAAAAGTTCCCAGCCTGAAAATGTTCAGTCCATCTTCATCCCAATATCATCACAGTGAAATAATGGAGTGGGAGTAAGAATCAATAGCTTGAAGATGTTAGGGGCCACAGGAGGTGAGCAAAGTATGCTTTACACTTTTGTTGGAATCTCAAATGGCTTAGACATTCTCGGCTAGCATTTTGACTCTCTGGGCTACTTTCTGAATCTAAATAGAAAAGAAATTCTTAACAGGTGCTATAAATCCTCTGAAACTGACCTTCAATAAGACTGTTTCCCAAACAGTTTAAGAAGCTATATGGGGGCAGCTAGGTGGCATAGTGGATAGAGCTCCGGCCCTGGAGTCAGGAGGACCTGAGTTCAAATCCAGCCTCAGACACTTGACACTTACTAGCTGTGTGACCCTGGGCAAGTCACTTAACCCCAATTACCTCACCCCCCAAAAAATAAATAAAAGGCAATATGTATTTCTGCCATTCAAACTCTCTTTTGCAGAGGAAACTGAACCTCTCTGCACAAAATCCAGCTAGTTGTCATCAAACTAGTTCATCTCTGTTTCGCCAGGGGCTCCAACTATGCTAACCTTTGAATCAATGGATCAATCAACAAATATTTTAAGTTCCTCCAAGGTGAGCCAGGTGCTGTGGTTGTCAAAGGTGTAGATGGGTATCCTTTCGATATTCTGACTCAGTGTTCATCGAGTGCCTGACTCGATGTCCCTGGCCCTCCTCATCCTTTCTTTTGTCAGCTCTAGCCCCTTCCCATAGCTACAGCTCTCATTTCTAGGCAGAGGTCTCCCTGAGTTTCAGCCTTCTCTCCTGTGCTCCAGACCAAACCTCCAACTTCCTACACGATGTCTGGACGCCTATGGCACCTGGACCTCTCTTGTCTTAAACAGAATTTACAATCCTTTCCCCCGAACCTATTCATCCTCCCAACTTCAAGGACCTCACTGCTAATTAAGCCAGTCTCTCATATTGTAATCCTTAGTGCTATCTTTTCCATCACATCCAATTAGCTGTCCAGTCTTGTCATCTTCCCACCCATGTGAATCCCACTGCCACTCTCCTGGACTATTGAAATAAGAGCTCCAGCTCTCTGGGAGGGGGGAAGGTTGGAGGACTGGCACAAATTTAGTCAATGCAAAACCAAAAGATATCAATACAGTTTTGTTTTGTTTCTTAAAGAAACAGATGCCTAACCACTCTTTTTTTTTTTTTAAGCAAGGCAATTGGGGTTAAGTGACTTGCCCAGGGTCACACAGCTAGTAAGTGTTAAGTGTCTGAGGCTGGATTTGAACTCAGGTCCTCCTGACTCCAGGACTGGTGCTCTATCCACTGCGCCACCTAGCTGCCCCCTAACCACTCTTTCTGCCTCTTTTTCCTCTTCCTGTCTGGAAGACTACTGACAACTGCAACAAGACTTTTGGGACACCGGGTATACATGAAGTAAGAGCTTACAAAGGGTTGTTGGATGTAATTGAACTAAACAGAGTGCCTCTCAAATGGAAAACATTAACTCTTTTTTTTTTAATTAATGAAGTATTTTATTTTTTTCCGTTACATGTAAAGATAGTTCGCAACCTTTGTTTATACAAGCTTTACAATTTCAGATTTTTCTCCCTCCCTCCCCTCCCTCCCCCCTCCCCTAGACAGCAGGTAATCTGATATAGGTTTTATATATATATATATATATATACACACATACACATACATATATATATACACATAATAACATTAATCCTATTTCTGCATTGGTCATGTTATAAGAGAAAAAAAACAGAGCAATGATGGAAAACCTCAAAATAGAAAAGAAACAACAGCATCAAAAACAAAAGAAATAGTATGGTTCATTTAGCATCTATACTCTGCAGTTCTTTTTTTTTTTTTTCTGGATTTGGAGATCCTCTTCCATCATGAGTTCCCTGGAACTCTTCTGTGCCATTGCATTGGTGAGAAGAATACAGTCCATCACAGTAGATTAACACTCAATGTTGATGTTACTGTGTACAATATTCTTCTAGTTCTGCTCATCTCACTCATCATCAGCCCACGCAAGACCCTCCAGGAAAACATTAACTCTTAAAGTGCAGGGAAATGGGGGGCAGCTAGGTGGCGCAGTGGATAGAGCATCAGTCCTGGAGTCAGGAGGACCTGAGTTCAAATCTAGTCTCAGACACTTAACACTTACTAGCTGTGTGACCCTGGGCAAGTCACTTAACCCCAATTGCCTCACTTAAAGTGCAGAGAAATGGCTAATGCCGAGTTCCAGACATAAATTGGTACGTAATCATGCTTTTTGGATAATGGTTTATCAAGGTAAACAGAGAATAAAAAGGTTTCACTTCAGGGTTGACTCTAAGCTGGACTGCTGCCAAGGCGTCCAAATTGGTCTTCATGCCTTCCCTTTTACCCTTCTGACCCAGAAGTCAGACATTGACTTCCGAGTACAGCCATCTTCCTAAAGGCACTGATATATAGGTATAGATGTATGTGTATGTATGTGTGTATACATAAATCTACATGTACACATATATAAATCTACAAGTCTACACATATACACACACATCTATATCTAGATCGCTAGATAGATAGATGAGTTATATAATCTGGCCTCTGACTTTTGGGAGCTTTGTGATTCTCTACAGGTCCCTTTAACTCTGGTCTGCCTTAGTTTTCTCACTTGCCACTCCCTCCCCCAAAAGAGTATCTACCTCCCAGGATTATTGTGAGGACAAAAGGACACAGTATGTAAGTTATATACATATATACATACACACATATACACTCACACATATGCATATATAAAATACATATCTACACACATCTATATTTATCTCTATGTTCATGTCTATGTCTTTATCCATATCAAAGAGGCAGCTTGGCCTAGTGAAAGGAGCTGTAAATGGGGAACCTAGGAGATGAGAATAGACCCAGGAGGGAGCCCCCTCGCCCCACTCCAGGTTCCAGCCTCAGCACCGCCCCTTACCAGCTTTATGACCATAAAGAATTCACTTGGTCTCTTGGGTCCCTTATCTCTAGAATGCTGAAGTTGGACTAAATGCCTTTCCTGGGTCCTTCTGGCACTAAAAAGGGATGATTTCTATCCCCTGATCTGGTAATCAAGTCCAAACTCCCTGCTGGCCTGGTGTTCAGGGTCTGCTGACATCTACTCCCCACCTACTTTGCTAAGTTTCTTTTTACCCAGACCCAGCTCACTGCCTTCCTGAGCCCAGTGGGGAAACTATCTTTTCCCCAAAGGTTTTTTGAGCTTTCCCATTTCCAGACTTTTGATGATTCTTTTCCACTTAGGCTGCCAGCTCCCCTCTTCTGTAGCATTCAAAACCCTAAGATCTGGTTCAAATCCCTCAGGTTCCATTAAGTCTTCTTAGCCCAGTCTGCAACTCCTGCCTTAGAGATAGGCTTTGTGCCTCAGTTTCCTTCTTTGGTAAAAGAGAGCCTAAGTATCGCCGCAGTTATATGAGAGGGTTGTTGTGAATCTCCAGTGAAATCATGTGTATCAGGTGGTTTACCCACTGTAAATTACTCCAACAGTTGCTGTGGATTTATTTCCCCTGCACATGACTCTCTGACTTCTGCAGGAGCAGGTGTGGCACGTCAGGCCCAAGCATGCCAGATCCCTCTGAAATGCCCCCAGTTGTCTTTGAGACTTGGAAACATTTTGGCAAATTTGGGAGAAAGCACCACCTTCCTATCCCTTTTTCAAAGGTCTCTCTCTGACTGTGGCTCCCTCAGATGGGCTCTGCCACAAAGAGGGCCTGGGATGACAGATCTGCTAAGTCAAGGAATTGTGACCATTTGGAAACGGACATCACTTCGGTCATTGGCATAATGGAGACAAAAAAGGATGGTCTACCGGCCGAGGTTATCTGTTCTAGCTCTCCTCAGGCTCACCTAGAAGGAAGCGCTGTGTCTAAGAAATGACTTCTGGATAGGGTTCTAAATTGGGAGGCAGATGGCCTGACCTGGATTCTCTGTTCAATTTTGTGCCTCTAGAACCCTGAATAAATCATAACATCTCTAGGCCTCACTTTCTTTATCGAGGCAGCTAAGGGAGCACAGTGAGTGCGCAGAGCTCAGATACTGGCGTCAAGAGACCTGAGTTCAAATCCTGCCTCTGACATGTACTAGCTGTGTTGCCCTGGGCAAGTCACTTAACCTCTGTCTGCCTTACTTTCCTCATCTGTACAATGGAGGCGATGATGGGTTGCTGTGAGGATCAAATGAGATAATATTGGCAAAATGTTTTGCACACCTGAAAGGGCTGTATAAATGCTAACTGTTGGGGGGGGCAGCTAGGGGGCGCAGTGGATAAAGCACCGGCCCTGTATTCAGGAGTACCCGAGTTCAAATCCAGCCTCAGACACTTGATACTTACTAGCTGTGTGACCCTGGGCAAGTCACTTAACCCCCATTGCCCCACAAAAAAAAAAGAAACAAACAAAAAAATAAAATAAATGTTAACTGTTATTCTATGACCCCTCGGGTCTCTTCCAGTTCTAGAGCTATATTGTTACAAACCAAGACAAATGAGCCAAAAGGCTTGGCTCCTGCTGCCAGTGGGAGCTGATACCCCTCCTCTTGATGAGAAGGCTCCCAAAGGATGGCTCCCCCCACATGCTGAATGAGAAATGGAGGCTAGGGCTTTCCTGCCAACCACTATCCATTTGTGGCTCTCCAACAAGCCCTTGTGCCCCAGCCTCCCATATCAAGTCTTGGTCCATTTCCAAAAAATCCCATGGTTGTTCTAGGCCTGCACGTGGCAGAAAAAGTCTTTCAATTCTGTCCTTCGCTCCCTGTGACAGCAACATTCTGGCCCGTGGGGCTGATGGCTGGGGGCCCTTCTGTGGAGAATGGTCAGTGCCTAAGATAAAAGCCCCAGAAGTCATCAGGCCTGATGAAAATGGCCTCCGTGTGGGGAGAGGCTGATCAGCCCCAAATGGTCCGTCTGCCTTCTGAGACAGAGGGTGTCTGCCTGATGGGTATGTTTATTAATAGAGTGACTCGATGGTGTGAAAATGACCAGGACAACAAGAAGCCGGGGAGAATATGGGCTTCCTGCCAGAACCGGCTCCGGGCTTGCAAAATGTCGGATGAATCTGGGATGATGAGGTTCATCAGCTCAGACTGCTGAATGCGGAGTCAGAGAAGCCAGGTGGGGTCGTCCCTCTGCCACTAGCTTTGTGACCTCCAGGAAGTCCCTGCCCGTCCCACTGGAGCTGGTTGGCTCTTAGAGCCTTCCAGCTCTGAATCTATGGACTCTAAGACCCCATCTAGGTCTCTGTCATTCAGAAACTTGATAAAACCCTGAATAAAATCCGCTTCTATTTCCTGCATGTACCACATCCCAGGGGGCAACCCCCTCCTCACATTTCTTTCTGACTGTGGGCAGCAGTGCTCCAGTTACATCCGACTCCCACTTAACAATGTGTGAGCTGAGCCCCTTAGCCTCGAGGGGCCTCAGTTTCTTCATCTGTTAAAAGAACAGGCCTGGCTAGATGGCTTCTGTCAGTTCCATATCTATGGGCCTCTGATTTCTCCCCAAACCTTTTGGGGAATGCCTCTGGAAGGACAAATGTCGATAAGTGACGTGGGTCAAGAGGGCACAGGTGAATTGCTATCTCTATCACCAGGAAGAGTTCCCATATGGATCAGCTCCCAGATCCAGCAAAGTGTTCTTTTCAAAGGCTAGAAATTCCCATCTGTTACTCCCCAGGCACCACATTCAGGGGAATCTTTTTGACATAGCGATGGGCTCTTCTATTTCCCTTTAAGGTTTACAAATCATATTCTTCAAAACAGCCCTGAGTGGGCTAGATATCATTACTCCCATTTTATAAATGAGGAAATTGAGACCCAGAGAAGAATTTGCTCATGATTTCACAACTAGTGTCAGAAGGATTCGAACCCATGAAGCTTAAACCCAATCCCTCTCCTCCAAACACTTGGTTATTGTAAAGGTGACTTAAAAATGAGTCCTATATTTCTGAAAAGCAGGGTACATAATAGTTAAATAAATAGCTAGGCGAATGAATGAATGTATACGCTAATAAATAATCAAATGATCAAATAAATAAACAAATGAATAATTCAATTAATCAATCCCAGGAATCTGACTTCTAAAAAATATTTTGTTCATTTGCTCAAGGCCTTTTTAGTCTGACATAATAGCTATGCTTTAGAATTTTCAACAAATACATTTCACAGACTTCTGGGTCTGAATTTGAACCCACTAAATGTCACTAGCAAAATATTCAATGAATTAATCACTTTATACTACACGTAAAGCAGAAAAAATATACTAATACTGAATTCACAAGGTGTAAATCCTGCCTTGTGACATTTCTTCCATTTGACCTTGGGCAAATCATCTTACCCCATAAGGCCTCAGTTTTTTCATCTGTAAAATGGGGGATAGGACTACATGACCTCTGAGGCCCCTTCAAACCCTAAGCATGTCTGTTGGCCCTGCTCCAATCCTCAAGGACTCCCATAATTTCACTTCCACCACAACTTTTCCAGAATCCTTTCTACTCTTACTACATAGATGATAATTGGTAAGTCAAGGAGGGCTTTTTCCATCTCAAGACAGAATGCCATATTCTCAGGTCATAGGAGGGGCAGAGGGGTAAGGAGAAGAAAGAAAGCCTAAAAACAACTTCAGTTGAATGCAAGGCAGGGAAGGGAAGAGAGGGAGATACCTTGGACCTTAAGAGACAAGGCCCGAGGGGGCAACTAGGTGGCGCAGTGGATAAAGAACTCAGGAGGACCTGAGTTCAAATCTGGCCTCAGACACTTGACACTTACTAGCTGTGTGACCCTGGGCAAGTCACTTAACCCTCATTGCCCCGCAAAAAAAGAAAACAGGCCCGAAGTGGGGCTATATGAGACATGTTGCCCTGGAGGGAGGGGTGGTAAGGGATGGATATCCTGGAACTCACTGGGACAATGAATGCATAAATCAGTGGTGAAGAGGCAAGCGTGGAGGGAGAAATCGTGATGGGAAAAGATCGTTTGGAGTCCAGGTAGGTAGGTGGGTAGAAAATGGATCATCCGGTAACTTCCTATTTTAATACATTTTTTCTTGCTCACTAGGTGCTAAATTGGGGGTGTGGATTGGAGGGGATGTGCCTTGCTAAAGCTATACAAACACTATCATTGTCCTTGGGACAAATTCCTGTCTGGCTGAAGGGAAGGCAGGGATGAAGCTCGCTATAGTGCTGGAATGGAGAATCTTATGGAGCATGTTTTTTTTTCCTTTTTTGTTTTTTTTTTTTGAGGCAATTGGGGTTAAGTGACTTGCCCAGGGTCATACAGCTAGTAAGTGTCAAGTGTTTGAGGCAGGAGTTGAACTCAAGTCCTCCTGCCTCGAGGGCTGGTGCTTTATCCACTGTGCCACCTAGCTGCCCCTGGAGCATGTTTTTTATTCTTCCTACCGAAGATAACTGTTTGCTTCAGATAACACAGCTCACAAATGAGCTGTACTTTGAGAATGGATTCTTTCCCCAGATTTCCTGAATTTGGGGTTTCCTCAGTAATTTAATCTTTATCAAATCCAACAGGCCATGCAGAAACCATAATGATCAACCAGGGTTAGCTTAACAAGAAGGGACACACAAGAGAAAAGGCAGCGATCTTTGTATGGTAGGGAGTAGAGAGTGGAACAAGCATTGATTAATCACCTACTATGTGCCAGACGCTAGAGATACAAAGACAAACATGAGAGCCCCTGTCCTCAAGGAGTTTACATTCTGCTGCAGTATATAATGTGTACAGAAATAAAAGTGAGATGTTCCTATTACATGTATGATAACTACATAGATCTGGACAAAAGAATTTTGGGAGGAGGGTCCCTAACACCTGAAATCGTCCTGATAGAGCTGGATTGAGCCTTGACGGGAGCCAGGAACATCAGGAGGCAAAAGTGAGGAGAGAGAGGGCTTTCCAGGGATGGAGGATGGAGGAGTTCGTAGCCTTGCTGAGGCTTGGGGATAGTTGGATGCTTTGTGTTTGCAACTGTAAGTAGGCCAGTTTGCCTAGACCAGAGGGAGTGATTGGTGATGAGTTTGGAGAGAGAGGCTGGACCCATAATGGGAGGGGAGGAGGAGTGCTGGGAGACTAATTAAGAAGCTATGGCAATGGGGGTAGCTAGGTGGCACAGTGGATAGAGCACTGGCCCTGGAGTCAGGAGGACCTGAGTTCAAATCTGACCTCAGATACTTAACACTAGCTGTGTGACCCTCGGCAAGTCACTTAACCCCAATTGCCGAAGAAGAAGAAGAAGAAGAAGAAGAAGAAGAAGAAGAAGAAGAAGAAGAAGAAGAAGAAGAAGAAGAAGAAGCAGCAGCTATGGCAGGAGTCTAGGGGAGAGGGGGCCGGGATGTGAATAGAGAGAGGAAGAGATGCACTGGACAACAAGGCTGGACAAGACAGGCACCGATCTGACAGAGAGGCTGGGGAGGCTAGACAACCTGGAGGACGAGGGTTGTGCCCTTAACCAGGTGGTCATATCCAGCAAACAGTTGGAGAGGAACTCAGAGAAGAATGAGGGCTGGAAATGTACATATGGGAGTCATCTAGATAGTAACAGGCAATTAGAGGAAAGAGGAGAGGACCCAGGACACAGCCTTGGGGGTACTTCCAGGCCTTGGGAACACACAAAAGAGTCTTGAGGAGGAAAAACTCCACAGAACCCAGGGAGGAGAGGGAGGCATTAACACTTGTCAGGTGCTGTCCAGAAAGCAAGAAAGATGAGGAGGAAGGAAGATCTTTCCCTGAATTTAGCAATGGGAGTTCAGGGATAACCTCGAGGCCACTGCAATCCAATGGCTCAGTTAGACCTTGTCAGAGAGAAGGTCTGCACCCCAAAGCAGGAGACTTCAAACTGTAGAAAGGCCTCAGGATAACTTCGCTTTGCTCTGTAGGTCAGTGTAACACAGAAACCGACAATGGCAAGTGCTTGATTGTCACTGCAAGCATGCCCACACAAATGACCATGGGATTCGTGCTTGAGAAAACACTCCCCACAAGCAGGCCAGCCCCTTTTCTGAAACCTAATAGTCATAGAGAGTCGATTAGAGCAGTGGTGGCCAACTCACTTAGAAACAGGGGCCCCTAAACCATGGGGAAGGATCCCTGTGGGTCTCATATTGACTTAGAAAACCACATGTTGATTATCTGTTTTATTAAATATTTTGCAATTACATTTTAATCTGGTTTGGCCTCTCCCCACATCTCTGACACTCTTACCTAGCACACTTCCAGGTTAAATGACGTGCCAAGGGTCACTTAGCCAGTGTGTATGAGAGGTGGCATCTGATTTCAGGTCTCCAAACCTCTATCCAGCTATCTATTATTTTAATGACAAAGCATGTGATTTTGTCACATCCAAGTCTTTCTTTCTTTCTTCTTCTTCTTCCAGGGAACATTATTGGGGGTTTTTTGGTTACTGTTGTTTGTTTGTTTGGGGTTGGGGTTTTGGGGGGTTTTTTGGGGTGTATTTTTTTTTTTGCTGCTGTCTAAAAGCTCTACAAGGATTCTTTCAAAGAGACCTTCCCAAACCATGTGTCACCAGGGAATGTCAGGATACACTCTTGTGGGCCCGCCAGGCCTCTTGGAGCAGGCCCGGGGAGGTCCAGAATGGCCTCTAGATCTCAGGCACCTTTCCTGCTAAGGGCTGAGCAAGAGAGGGATCGAGTTTTGAAAGACGGAGTTGGAGTTTCGGGTTGAGACTGGTCACCGCAGTGATGACAAAGCAGTTCCTGGTTCCTGAGTTGGCCCAAGCAGCATCTCCCCGACGATGTTCCATGTTCGATGTCCGGCAGTAACTGGAGCCACTGTTGCCATGGGAAATGATGGCGATCGTGGCCCCCGGAAATGCGGCCGACTCGCAGTGTGCACCTTTGTCCTCGGAGCTGGTGCCTTTACGAGGGGACCCATACAGACCGGCGAGATTAAAAGATGCCCTGCGATGGCTTAGCATGGAAAAGGAAGTGTAATTTCCCCCCCAAACGCCCGGCGTGACCCAGGACCGATCCGAAGGGTTATGAGTTAATTGCTCTAATAAAAGGATGTGGGTGACAATTTCTTTCGATAGCGCTTAGGTTGCGGCCAAACTGAGGGAAGTTTCGGTCCAAATAATTTCAAAGCCGACCCCAACCTGCCCTTTCTCCTTGGGCACTCCACTGGCAGCCTGTCCAGGGGCTCCTAGGGGAGGGCTGAGCAGCCAGTTGACCTCGGGGCTTGCCTTTTCTACCCCAGGGCTATATAGACAGATCGCTATCTATGGATGTATAGACAGCTGGATCCCTATTGTGTGTGTCTCTACACACACACACACACACACACACACACACACACACACACGTTTACATGTGTACGGATGTGTGTGTCCACATCTGGCTTTTCTTCTGCGGCCCATCCATCGATCGACGGCCGGGTCCCAGTCTGCGGGGCAGGGCTCCCACCTGTGTGTCCCGCACGACACCGGCTCCCCTCCGACCACGGGCGCCCCCGGGGCCGCTCCGGCCGGCGGCGGGGAGGGATGCCCGGGCTGACCCTTGGGGCGGCACTCCCACGTGCGCCGCGGCCGCCCCGGGCGGGCCAGGGGGGGCTCGGCCGGAGGAGGGCCGCGCGGGGCTGCGCGCGCGTGAGTGTGAGTGTGCGCGAGTGTGGCCGAGGGAAGCCATTGCCTGTTTAATAGTTGCTGTTGCAGCACTTCCGCTTCTCTCCCAGCGAGCGAGCGAGAGACACGAGTGGCCAGGCCCAGCCGCCGCCGCCGCAGCCCCGGCGGCCCGAGCAGCGGCAGCGGGAGGAGGAGCAGCGGCAGCAGCAGCAGGAGGGGCAGCGGCAGCAGCAGCGGCAGCGGCAGCGGCAGCAGCAGGAGGGGCAGCAGCAGCAGCAGCAGCAGCAGCAGCAGCAGTGGCGGCGGCGGCGGCGGCGCAGGCGGCGGCATTAGCAGCAGCGGCAGCAGCAGGAGGAGGAGCAGCGGCGGCGGCGGCAGCAGCAGCAGCGGCCCAGGCGGCGGCCCCGGCCCGGAGGAGCCAGACACAAAGAGCCAGCGAGGTACGGTACCGGGGAGACCCCCCTCCCGCGCCGCCCGGCCCCCACGCCGCGGCCCGGCCCGGCTGCCCAGGCTGGGGAGGGGGCGCGGGGCATTGTCGTGCCCGGCTGCCCGCGTCCCCCGGCGCTGGGCCGGGCGTTCAATCCTCCGGTGCCGCGGGCTTATTGTTATTGCTCCTCAGCGGGGTCGGGATTCTTCCCCCCCCCCCCAGCCTTACACCCCGAAAGGGTGTGGGGGGGCGGGCGGGAAGGGACGCCGGCATTGCCCCGGATCCCAGACCCGGCTCGACTGTAGAGAGAGGGGTGGTCCTGGGGGCGGGGGCGTAGTTTGTGGGGTTCCAAGGAGAGGCTTCGAGCCTGGTCCCGAGCCAGCCCCGGCTTCTCCTCCCCCCCCCTCCCCCTCCCCCACACTAGGCACTCTCGCCGCCCCCCCACCCAGCCCCGGCTTCCTCTCTTACCCCTGGTTGTCCCCGTCCCTCCAAAGTCTTCTCTCCCCCTCCTGACCCCCGGCCCCATGCTGCTGTTTCCGTATTCGGCGACCCCCTTCCCCTTCCTTCATCTTCCTCCTCCTCCTCCTCGTCTCCCCGGGTGCCCGCCCGCCTGCCAGGCGAGGCATTTAAAGCCCCCTTCTTTCCCGGACGTGATTGTTGGGGGCCGGGGGCCTAGTGAGGGAGATGAACTTCTCCCGAGGCAGTCTTCGGCCGAGGGACCCCTAAATCAGCGAGCCGGGTCTGTGGGTCTGGGCGGGTGCGGGCGGCAGAGGCCGGCTCAGCCCCCACCCCAAACTGCCCCGGGCGCCCCCGCGGCGACGGCTACTCACCGGATGGTTTGTCTTTTCTCTGTCTCCCGCAGGGATTGTTGGTGGGGTGGGGGTGGGGTGGGGGGTTCGCTATGTCGGATGACGATTCCAGAGCCAGCACCAGTTCCTCCTCATCCTCGTGTTCCAACCAACAGACTGAGAAAGAAGGCAACACCACCCCCAAGAAGAAGGAGAGCAAAGTCAGCATGAGCAAGAACTCCAAGCTCCTCTCCACCAGCGCCAAGAGGTGGGTGCCCACCCCCCAGGGACCCCCGCGCCCGCCCCGCGCCGCCGCCCGGCCGCCCCTCCCGGCTCGTCTCCGAAAACGGGGAGAGGCCCTGTGTAGCTGTTGTGGCCCCCCACCCCGCCCCATCTCACCTTGAATTCTCCGGGGTGCCTAACTTTCTCCTCCCAGCTCAGGTTTCCAGCAGCCCTCTAAGCTGGGAACACCGACCTCGTCAATCAGATTTCTAATTACCCGTCTTATTTATAGCTTCTCTCCGACCCCCTCACATTGCCACCACCCCAGTCATCTGGGTATATTTCCTAAAAGCGCCATATCCAGACAGAAAACCTCTAGGTCTTCCTTCCTTTTCACCTGTTGCATGGAAGAATTTCTGAATATTGCTTTGTGCCCGTATGCAGGAAGATGAAATCATCTCCTTTTACCACGGGGGCACAGAACTTAAAAAGTACAAAGAGGGTCAAGAAAGCAAATAAGGTACCTTCTGTTGAAATGAAAAAAGGGGTTTTGATGAGTTGTCAAGAATGACAAGAAAGAAACTCCATCTAAATGAGTATTTCGCCCTCCCCCTCTTTTTGTCAAGAACTCACTCAATTTCAAGGAAATCTTTTCACTCTTCCCTCCCCCCCACTCCTATCTTTCCTTCTCTGAAGCTTTAAAATCCTGTTTCTTTCCTTTCATGGTTTACCGTGAGTGTAAATCATTTCCTCTCTGTACAGTTCTTACATTTTTTCCCCTTGGTGTGGCCCTGTCAGCAGCTGCTTCTCCTCCCCATCATCCCATAATATGATCTTTTAATTTTCCATGTGCTATTGATCTTTAGCCAATCAACAAGAGCCCTCAGATTTCCCTTGCTTTGGGAAATGCTTCTGATCAAATTCGGTTATAAGATAGATTCTAAGGTAGACAGTTTATTAGATACTGAAGTGACCATAAGGCGGACATAGGGAGATAAGTGTCTTGGTTGGACTAGGGTGACTTCAATAGAGAAAATTCAAAATAAGGCAGGCTGTTGGATTTTTTATTTCTCTGGTAAGGGGGTATTTTCTTTGAGAATTCATTATTCTTGTGTTCTTCACTGGCTGGAATCTGGAATAATTGGGATCTAGGAAGTTATAGTGACCCAAACAATAGGCAGTTGAGACAAAGCTCATGGTGTGGTAGAAGACTGGCCCATATCAAAAGACCAGAGTCCTCAGCTGGCTTCCTGTAAGCCAGGTGACCCCTTGGACACTGGCTTTTACTTCTTTGGGCCTCAGTACAATGGGCATAATGATTTCTGCCCTTCTTCCCATAAGGGCTGATTGTGAGAATCCAGAGATTTGGTGCATGTGAAGATATAGGCAATATAAGGAGTTGGTGGTGGTTGTGGTCAATTGTGCTTCAAGTGGTTCTGAATCCTAGGCTCCAGACCCAGAGAACCCATAGGATTAAGTGTCCTGGACCTCAAAGACAGCCTTGTCGCTCTTCTGATCTCCAGGGAATGGTGTGGGGCCACTTGCATTTCTTTGACTAAGGCAGAAGTGGACCTTTGGGGGTGGGTTGGGCCTTGTCTCTGCATATTTGTGTCCTCATTTCGTACTTGGGTGAGCATCCCTATTATACAAGGATAAAAAGCAGGCCGAGGCAAGTGTGACAAATGCAAGCTAGGCTCCGTTTGGGGTCAGTGAATTACAGAGCATATAGGCGATGGTTGTTGTCTTAGGAGACAGGATTGGTTCCTTTGAGGGAAGACACTTGGGCCAGCTCTTTTACTTGGGAATGATAGGCAAGGGAAAAGGAGGTGGTCTGTCCAGTAATGTGTCTGGCATTTGTGGGGGGAGGAGGAAGATGGGGGAGTCCCGGATTTGTGATTTCTTTGGTGTATGGAACTCCTGCCAAGGGCATGCAGATAGATAGCAACTCTACAGCAGCTCAGAGTGTTGAGGAGGGTCACTCCGGGGTGTTGGGAGGTTAAATAGCTTCTCCGTAGTCATTCAGCCTTTACATATCAGAAGCCAAACTGGAAACCTGGCTTTCCTAACTGGGAAGCATTTCGGAAAGGTGGAGTTGTCTATAGTATGGAAAGAGGCAGGAGAAGCCTTAGGGCTGGGAGAGAGAAAGAAAGAGCCTTGATGAGCAGAACAAAGACTAATAACTTCATGTTGTTGGACGGTGGTGGCTTCTTCCTAAAAGCCCAGATTGCAAGTGGTCGTGGATAAGAGGTTTGATGTCAAACAGACATGTGTGAAAGTGACTTTGGCAAACACTTTCCCTAGTAGGAGGTAGGTGATGTGAATGGATGTCTCTGAGATGCAGAGGATAAACAGTTGACTGCCTTTTATTCTTAAAAGCAACAACTGTCTAGTCTGGGATGTTAGCTAAAATTGGGCTTGCAGGGAAAAAGCTAATAAGTATTTCCTAGTGTGTTGGACTAGGGAGAAAGGCATTTCTGTATATAGACAGAAAATAGTACATTAAATGTAAATAGAGAGGAATTCAGAAGTCTTGGTTTCTTACTTGCTCAGTACATTCAGAACTCAAGTCCAGTATTACTGATGGAGAAGCACAGAAAAGACAGGTTATCAAAGATTGAAAACATTATTTTTTTGAGGATGATGGAAATGACCTCTGAGGCATTGAAATTGGGGGTTCAAATTCCAACCTCAAGTTTTCATTTATATTTTCATAACTAGCCCTAGGGTGGGGGCTTGGGAAGTGGAGAGAGAGTCAGGATGGGCCAGGTCCAAAAATCTTTCTAGAAAGAGAAAGTGAAGGGTATCCATTACCTTTAGTGGGCTTTTTGGGTGGGTTCCTATTATTGAAGCGTTATCTGGGAGATAGGTTGCTGTGAGGAAGTTAGTATAATGGATCAAAAGCTACCCTACAAACCAGAAAGTCCTGAGTTCAGTTTTCCACTTCTGACCCATACTGTGACTCAGGGCAAATCACTTAAATTCTCAGTGTTTGAAGTAATTTTCTAAGACAGAGCTGCAGAGTGGGGCTGACTTGTATTGGTGTGGGGAGTTCCCCATACCTGTGAAATGTTCAGTCCGGTCCAGTCCTATCCTTTCAGTGAGAGTTCTGATTTAAATCCCTGTTGGCCAGTTTGGAGCTATGTGACTTTGGGCACTTAGCCTCTCTGGACTCAGTTTCCCCATCTGTAAAGTGGGATGACATGACCTGGATTACCGCATCTCAGAGGGCTGTTGGGGAGGAAAGCACTTTGTGATTGTAAAGCACTATATAAATGCAGATCGTTATTATTATTCATGAGAAGGGGGTGAAATAGGAGGCCTTTTAAAGTAGGGGCTCTGGAGGCCAACCAGTGATAACAGTTTACAATAAATAAGATCACAAACCAGACTGTCCCTTACCAGTTGCTTATATAATCTAGTTAACCAGACGACAAAGGAAGCGTAGCAGCAGCAGATAAAAGATCTCTGTACTTGGAATCAGAATATATGCTCATCGATTTACTGGCTGTGTTTGTGGAAGGCATTTAAAAATAGATCTCTGGGACTCAGAAGTGGGCTGGGGTAGGACTAGAGAGGTCCGACATGGAGAGAACAGTGGACTCCCACCCCCTTTGGCCCAACTTCCTGGCTGTGTGATCCTGGGGAAGTCACTGAACCAGACCCCTTGGTTTCCTCTTCTCCCAAATGGGGATGAGTGCCACACTTGCCTCCGTAGCTTTTTCCCGGCAGCGAATGAGGTCATGTATGTGCTGTGTCTGTGGACTTGAAAGCCCCAAAGAAATGGGACCTGCTATTACTGCGATGATTTCCAAGATCGTTGCCGAGTTACCCACCCTACGAGCCCGTACCGGGGACTTGGGGTGAACCAGCAGGTTCCGGCTCGGAGGGGAGGGGCGTCGGGAGTCAGCTTGTCTCAAGCGCAAGGGGGTGTGGCTTAATGTGATGGGGCTGTGCGTGGGGGGGGCGCCGGGTGCTTGGAGAAAGGCCCAAGGACTCAGCGGATCTGGATTCAAATGTCACCTCGGCCGTCGTTGTGTCCTTGGGCAAATCTCTTAACCTCGCAGAGCCCCCGTTTCCCCTGAGGGCGCTTCCAGCCTTATGATGTGAGCTTGGGGAGGGTCTCTGGCCCTCGCTTTCCTCATCCGCAGAGGAAGGCTGTATTCCGGCCTTCTTGAAGGCCCTGCCAGCTCCAAAGAGTCCATGAGACCGGAAGCCCCCGGAGGTGCCTTCCAGCCCCCAGCCCTCCGAGGTCCTCGGCGGCTCCAAGGAGAGACCACGAGGTCCCCGAAGGAGGGGGGAGGGTGCAGCCGCCGCCGCCGCCGCCGCCGCCGCCCTTGAGTCGCTGGGAGGATCTCTCCGCCCCACCCCCACCGCCAGCCGCGGCCTGGGAGCCGAGACCCTCGGGTGCACCTGTGTGCGCGGACCCCTCCTCTGGATGGGAAGGGGGAGCCCAGCGTGTGGGGGAGGGGCGGGTCGCCGGCAGCCGCGCCCCCGCCCCCGCCCAACTTCTCTTCCTCCCGGAGCGGGAGCGGGCTCGGGCGCGCGCCGGGGGCGGGGTGGGGGTGGGGCGCGCGGCCCTGTGACCGCGGGCCGGGTCGGGGTCGGGGTCGGGCCGGCGCTGCCGCCGCCGCCGCCGCTGGATGAGGCCGGCGCTGCCGCCGCTCCTGCCGGTGCTGTGGGGCTCCGGGGCCCGCGGCCGCCCACGCCCCCCCCTCCGCCTCCACGTCGGGGGTCCCCCCCGCCGCGGCCCGCCCGCGCCATGGCCGGCAGGTCAGTCTGTGCCGGCCCCCTCCCCCCCTCCGCCCGGCCTAGCCGCCGCCATGATGGCGTCCGGCCCCGGGACCCCCCTCGGTCCCTTCTCTCTCCTCGGCCGAGCGGCGGGGCCCCCTCCCTCTCCCAGGCCGAGCGGCGGGGGGCCCCCCTCCCCCTCCCTTTCCCAGGCTGAGCGGCGGGGGCCCCTCTCCCCGGCCGAGCGGCGGGAGCCCCCCTCCCCCTCCCTTTCCCAGGCCCAGCGGCGGGCCCCCTCCCCCACCTCGGCTCAGCGGCGGGGCCCCCCCTCCCCCTCCCTCTCCCCGGCCGAGAGGAGGGCCCCTCCTCCCACCCCACCCCCGTCAGTGTCAGTGAGTGCCAATATCAGCCGGCGGGGGGGGGGGGGGGAGTCCATGGCCGGGGCTGCACCGGTCGGTTCGTGACGGTGGGTCGGTGAGTCAGTGTAACTGGGTCTCAGGAATTGTAGGTGGCTCTGCCGGACCGTCTTCAGTGTGACTGACCGCATGAGTGTGTCTGGGTGTGACAGCGCTTCTGTGGCTCCGGGTTGATAATAGTCGGCGAAGGCCAGTGTGCCTGGTACCGTGTTTCTGTGTCCCTATGTGGGTGATCCCACGGGTCTGGGTGTGTATCAGTGTCTTTGTGCGCCAGTGACAGTCACATTGGTGGTTGTGCCTGTGTCTGGTCTTGGCTGTGTGCAGGGTTGTGTATGTCAGGCAGAAGGAGCAGGGCAGGTCAGCTGTGAGGGGAGACAAGTGGGGCGGCTGCCCAGCGGGGCTAGGAAAAGAGGCTGCTCAGGGAGGAAGCCCCCTTCAGTTCCCTAATAAACTGAGGGCCAGAGGCATTGGTGAGTGATGGAGCCTGGATTAGAACCCACATCCTCTGATTCCCAGTCCAAGACTGGCTGCTTTGTACCTCAGTGCCTTAAAAATTGGCATGTGAGCCTAGGGGTGAGCTTGTCTATGTGTATTAGTGTGTGGGGGTGACTCTGTGTGTGTGTGTGTGTGTGTGTGTGTGTGTACACGCTCAGGAGCTCCTTGTTGAGCTGTGCCAAACTCTTCATGACCTCATTTAGGGTTTCTTAAAGATACTGGAGTGGAGTGGTTTGCTAATTCCTTCTCCAGCTCATTTGACAGATGAGGAAACTGAGGCAAGCAGGGTTAAGTGACTTGCTCAGGGTCACACAGTAATCATCTGAGGCCAAATCTGAACTCAGGTCCTCCCTGCTCTCTATCGGCTGTGACCCCTAGCTGCTCTGTGTGTATGTGCCTGTGTTTATGTCTGGGAGGGAGGATAGTAACTTAGAGACCAAAATGCAGTGGAGACAGAAGGTGGCTTATAGAATTCGGTGTCGAAAGGCACCATAGGGTTCTCTGAGTTGGAGGAGCATTTTTATTAGCCTATCAGTACTTCTGAAGGGAAGCTTTGGGGGACAGTGAGATCTCTCTTTCCCCCCTTCCCCCTCCCTTTTTACTCCCTCCCCCCTCCACCTCTTCCTTCTCCTCTCCCTCCCCTCTACCTCCCACTGGTTAGGAGGTTCTAGGAGATCAGGGAGAGCACAGAAACCCATCCAAAGGAACTGGCCCTGGGGAGCAGTGGGTTTATTGGGCTTGTCATTGTGGGGTGAGGGAGGAGGGTTGGGATGTGGGGCTGCCCAAGGGGGAGAGGCTGAGTTGATAACTTGTAGCATCTGTGGACTTTGGTCTTTAAAAAGTGATTCCTGTAACAGATGAGGGGACAGAGGAGGGGAGTGCTTTGGCTTTGAGGGGTTTGTCTGTTAGACTAGAGAGGCGAGAATGGCCTTTTGTGTTTGGGGCCATGGAGGCTGGCCCTGTTGGGAAGGGTGGGGGTATCCTGTCCAATGCCAAGCCTGAAACCTGGTGTGTCTGGTGGTTCAGAGCAGAGGGAAGGAGAGCTTGGGTGTGATGAGGAGAGGCGGTGGCCCGGAGGCTGACGAGGGTCTCGGTGAATGCCTGTCTAAGATGAGAACCTCTAGGATCTAGAGGTGGGAGAGAAAAGCAGGTGCCACTTCCACCTTTGATGAAGAAACAGGGGATTGGTTCTCTTGGAGTGGAGGCTTGGCTGACTTTTCCTTTTGCTGAGGACTCTTGCTAGGGATAGGGGGAAGGTCAGGAGAGGGGTGTGGCCCACCTTTCCTGGGGAGGGGGCTCAGCCTGGATGTTGGCATCTTGTGTGTTGGACTGGGGGTAGCTGATTCTGCAGGTCAGAGGAGTGGGGAAGAGTCGAGGAATGGCTTCTCAGGGGGTGGTCTTGGGGAGGTTAAAATAGGGGAAGGGAGAAGGCATTTTGATAGCACTGCCTGTACGGCTGGTCTGTCCTAAACGATTCTCATTGGATCCTCACAACACTGTAGGTTTCCTCATTGTTACCGTTGAGGAAAGTGAGGCAGAAGCAGTGAAATGACTTACCCAGGGTCACTCAGCTAGTAGGTGTCTGAAGTTGCCTTTCAGCTGTGATCCTCCTGACTTGGGCAGCACAAGCAGTGGATAAGGCTGGAGAAGAGCCACCGGGGACAGTATCAAAGTGTTTAGAACCAGAAAGGACCTTCCCCGTTAGTCCAAGCCCCTCATTTTGCAGATGGAGACTTGGGATGTGACTATAGAGAGACTGTCTCCCACCTGGGACCGGGTGTGAGGGAGGGAGATGGTGGGGGGTTTTCTGGTAAGTCTCTGGGTCTGTTGTTGGAGAGAGAGGCCTGCTTGAGGTGGGGAGGTGACAGCTGAGAGGATGACAGGACTTAGAGATGGAGTTCAAGGAGGCAGGGGTTGGATCTGCTCAGAACTGTGCTGCCTCCGGCGGGGAGGGGACCCTGAGGGAAGGCTCCCGAAGTGTGTCTGCTGGGATCAAGGCCCACCCTCGCCTTCCCTGAGTAGCCTACGCCCATCTCAGGCTCTTGTCCTGAAGGTGCCCCGGGCCTGCCGGCCTCTCCCCCCTCCTGCTGTCTGTCATGACAAAGCTCCTCGTGCCCTGCCTTACTCACTCTTACTCACGTTCTTTCCCACCCCTCGCCCCACAGAATGGCATCTCATTCCTTGCTTGGCTTCCCGAGGGTCCACCACGGTGCCGGGCACAGGTGAGAGGTGGTGGAGGGCAGTGTCCTTTTGGAAGTGTTCCAGGCGTCCTGTCCTTCTTTTGTTTAGTTTTGTTTTGGTGGGTTGGGGGGGTTAGGTTCCTGGCTATGAAGGAAAGTTCAGAGGAGGGTTGGGGGTGGGGGAAACATTGTGAATGGCCTGGTTATGGTGGGGAGGAGGGAAGGGGAAGGTGGTGGTTTGTCTGGTGAGTTGGGGATAAGGTCATTAGGCAGTGAGTGTTAGGATGCTTGCAGTGGAAGTGGATTAGGTGGGACTTGATCAGAGGTCAGAGGTTAAAAATCCAAGGACTATAGAATTCAGAGCTAGAAGAGACTTTAAATATCATTCTTTTCCCATCCCCCTTGTACAGGTACAACAAAGACCCATTGGGAGGGATGTTTGGGTTTAGGGATCGGGCCGTTGGGAAGTTTAAGCTTGGGGTTTGTGGGCTTTTTCCTTTTTTTTTTTTAAGTGAGGCAGTTGGGATTAAGTGATTTGCCCAGGGTCACATAGCTAGTAAGTGTTAAGTGTCTGAAGCCGGATTTGAACTCAGGTCCTCCTGACTCCAGGGCCGGTGCTCTCTCCACTGCGCCACCTAGCTGCCCCATCGTGTGCTTTTTCAAGGAGAACCATACCTGTATTAGGGGGAGGCAGATATGTTCTGTTGAGTCCAGAGGTCAAGATTGTTTTTAAGGACAGAAAGTTAGAATCAGTTTGGGGGATTGGGGGGGGTCTGTGTTGAGGTGGAGTCTTTGTAAAGGTTTTTATTTGCTTTTGGGAAGGTGGGGACTTGGTCTTGCTGGGGCTAGGCTGTGTCCAATATATACCTTCCCCATCTGCTAGGAAGTAATAATTGTGAACTATGGGGAAGGGAAGAAGAGGCTTATTTCCTATGGCTCAGCGTGGTGGGATGAAGAAGAACCTAGCTTAGTATGGTAGGAAGAGCAGTGGACTTGGTTTGAGAAATTGGGATTCAGATCCTGCTTGGGACCCTCATTAGCTCTGACCTCTCTGAGCTGTAAGATGGGCTGATGCTAACAGTACTTGGCACAGGGGTTTGGTTTGGTTTGGGGTTTTGACTACTCAGGAGGTCTGTTGAGCACTTGGTAAACTGGAAAGTGCTCTGTAAATGCCCATTGTCCTTATTGTTTCTGGCATGGGTGTCCAGGTGTCCAGGAAGGCATCATGTCCTTTCCAGCAGGCCCCAAGAGGGGAGGGGATGAGCTCTGTCCAGACTTAGGTGGAAAACAGCAGAATTGTAAGAAGAGGCTGAGCCAGGGGCTGCCTCACCCTCCTCCAGAGTGGGCTCTTTCTAGTAACGAGGCCAGAGAAAAGCTTGAAGTCCCCAGCATCGAATGAGAGGGTGAGCCGAGGCCTGTTGGCAGGTGGTACACAGCAAAGGCTTGCTGGCTCCTGGGGAGCGGCCTGTCTGACCCTTTTGCTTTCCCGCCTCGTCATAATGCCTGTCCTAAAGTGTGTTGTTGGAAGTGTTTGCCAAAGACTTAACCATTTTATTTCTCTTTTTTTCTCACTTTCCTGGGCTTAGGATTCAGAAGGAACTGGCCGACATCACATTAGACCCACCTCCCAACTGCAGGTTAGTTTCCTTCCCTTTTAAACTCAAACCTACCCCTCTCTTCTCTGTCCCCCCCCTCCCCCTCCCAGAGAGGAAAGAGCTGCCCTTGTTTCTTCTTTTGATTGCATGCTTTTGTTTTTGTATGTGCTTGGTTAATGCTTGTCTTGGTGGGGCATGAAGCAACTAATAGCTCTGGCAGCTGATGTGTCAGAGGACCCCTGGCAAAGAGGGGGAAAATGCATTTCTATCTACTTTTTCCAGTTAAAGTTAAAGGGTTTGTGTACACTAGTTCAAATCTCTATTTTACTTTTGTCAGTGAGGGAAAATTGCTGTTCTAGATTGGTAGGTGACAGAAATATTCTGAATTGCTAATATCACTGATAGAGTGTGTGTGTGTGTGTGTGTGTGTGTGTGTGTGTGTGTGTGTGTGTGTGTGTGTGTGTGTTTAAACAATCTGACCTAAGGAAGTACCTGTCTTCAGATTGCTTTAAAAGATTCACCAAGGGTGGTTCCCTGGCTGCCTCAGTTCTGGGAGCACTTTGGGACCGGCTCCTGAGGTTTGATTGATTTCTTAAGTCCCAAGGAGGAGCACTCCTTAACTTGCCCTGATCCGAAGTAGCTTCAGAAGAACCGGTGGTGGAGGGCAACTCCAGAGCGCTCCCCCTGTTTAGACAGGGCTTGGGGTGCCTGTAATAAGGGCCAGGGAGGGTGGGAGCCAAGGGTGGTATTGGCATGAAGGTGGCACCTGTGCCCCTTTTGGGTGAATGAAGATGGGAGGAGGCACTTAATGCCATTAAAACAATGGATTCGCTTTTTAACAATCAAAGACACTCACTTTTCTGATTGGATTCAATTTACACCATGAGATATGGGGGTAAATCTGCCCCGTTTGCCCTTGGGGGATGAGGTTATTACTTTAGTTTAAAATTTTCCTCTGTTACACTGATGAGTTGTTTGTAACCTAAAACTTGTGTCCTGAACCAGTCAGGACACGGCATTGGCATTGGCATTATCATTTTTGTGGAGGACCCTTACCCATCAGGCCAGGAGAGAGGGAGCAGCTCTGGAGGAAAAGCTTGGTGACCAGTGGGTCCTAAAAGTGTCACCCGAATGCCGTGAGTTTTCTTGGCCTGGGGCAGGTCCTGCTGATTTCCTAGCAGAGAGTTAAACGCCATAACCGTGGCCACCCAGCGTTGTAAAAAGGGACAGGGCTTGAGAGTCTCCTGCACCTCCCCCCAGGCCCCCGTCCCCCTTTTAACACTCTCCACAAGCACTTGTGAACTTGCTCCCAGGACTGAGTGGGCTGCTGCCTTCTGCTGCTGGGTCTGCACTGTGGGCCCCACATCAGGCCTTTTGTGTCACCTCCCTGGGAGGTGACCCTGGGAATGTCCCTCGTGGTCAAAGGGAGCGTGATGTGGTGGCTCTTCAGAATGTTTATTTAAATTGTGAGGGCAATGCTTTCTCTGCAGAAGATGCGGACATTTTTTTTTTTCCAACTTAAGTTGAGCAGATGTGGTTTTTGTTTTGTTTTGAGAGAAATGAGTGAATGATTTGGGTGCTCTGTGATAGTGTTGTTGGTGCTGCTTCACACCTTGGGGGTAGTCTTAAGGTAAACATGGCCCAGCCTCTTGGGGTCCCTTAGAGAGGGAGACGAAGAGTTCATTTGGAGGCCAGGTGTTAGCTGGGTTTTAGTGGCTGTCCTGTTAGCTCATTGTCGGACTGATCTTCTCAGCCATGTCTTTTATTTGTAAACATTTTGCTTTTGACAGTGTTAGTGTGAAAACCTGTTTTATTTCTCCCGCGTTCTCTGTGCAGCTCATGGCCTTTGTGGGTCCTTGGGAAGGGGCTGGCAGCTTGTTCATTGATTCTCAGTCCTGGGCTTTGGTGGTGTATGCAGAATGTCAACATACAATTACCAGAGCTATCCTTAGAGAAAAGAAGTCCAAAGTATTTAATTCTTCATATTGCACGGGCATTAAAAGGGGATTAAATAAGATGTGGTTAATGAAAAGGTTGAAGTCTTTTTTCTGAATGTTGTCATTCACTCACTACTTTTAATCTTGACTTGGTGAAACCTGAATTCATCCATTAGATTTCCTGAATCCCTCTGTTCTTGTATTGAGAAGAAAAGTACGGTGCCAGCTCCGAGATTGGGTGTTTCACTAGCGTGCATTCCTTCCCACCGAGGGTTGGGTGTCTTTTAACAAGTTAGTCAGGATCATACAAGGATAAGAGATGCTCCAAGCACACTTCTACCGTGAAAATAGGGCCAGTCTCCAGAGTCCATGTCCCAGCTGACTTACGCTGTCATTCATAACTCAGGTTCCACTGACTCAGTAGAATTTTTCAGGTCCATAGGCAGTGTGGCCCAGTGGTCAGGTTCAGGCCCATCCTGTCTCCTCACCTCCTTGCCCCTAGCCCTGCCTGGCTCTTACCCATACCGCCTCCTCCCTGCTTCCTTCAAGACTCAGTTTGAGCCCCATGTTCTTCCCCCCACTCTCCCCAGCCTTCTCTCTCCCTCCTGTCTCCTGACCCATTTACTCAGCTTCCATATTGTGTGCCCTCATTAGATGGTGTGACCCTTGAAGGCAGGGATCATACTTTTGCCTTTCTTTTTTTGTTGTTGTTGTTTGTTTTTGCGGGGCAATGAGGGTTAAGTGACTTGCCCAGGATCACACAGCTAGTAAGTGTCAAGCATTTGAGGCCAGATTTGAACTCAGGTCCTCCTGAATCCAGGGCGAGTGCTCTATCCACTGCGCCACCCACCTAGCTGCCCCCTCAGTGTGTTGTTGGGAGGCTTACACAAGAGATGGTACACAGCTCTTGGCAGACTTTAAAGTTCTGTATAGATGTTGGTCCTATAAACTTCCGTATAGATGCTGGGTCCTCTTAAATGCAGAGGTGCTTTATTGGGTATGTTTCTGTTCCACTGAGCAAACCAGGTACATACCTTGCCTGCCCCTTCAGCGTTCTGTAGGAGGGGTGGTTCTCGGGGGTCTGTTCCCTTCCTCCATTCTCGCTCCACAGGGAAGGAGGCAGGCCTGGGTTCCCTGAGAGTGGTGGAGATGCCACCCTGGAGGGAGTTGGAGTGGGCCCCCGGATGGTGCTGATAGGACCCCTTCATCATCAGAGGGAAGGCTGGCCACAGAGTGAGTAGATGGCAGAGCTGTGCCCGGACAATGAAGTCTCCTGTGTTGGTGTCCGAAACCCTTAGCGGAGTCTGGATGGTGGCCTCAAGCCAGCCTTTGCTTCCCTTCTCTCAGATCCAGTGGCTGTGGGGCACAATGATCTCTGGGCTCCCTCCAGCTTCAGAGGGGGGGCATCCTAAGATTTCCCCCAGACCCTTGGGTGTCTTTGTCTCTGAAGTGCGTGATGTCATTGCCCGTCCTCTCTGGTTCTCTCAGACTGGAGCTGTGTCCGGTGCGAATGCTTCCTGACTTGGGATTGGAGAAAGAACAGTAAATCGATGCCCAAAGGAAGCCACAGGCATTCCTCTGAGTGGGGAAATCGCCTCAGCACGGGTTTAAAAGATAGCTTCAGGTCGGGTTTGGGATGAGGGTCCGTTCCTGAATGAGGAATCAGGAAGATAGGGATTGTGGCCCCAGCTGCCATTTCTGTCAGTGACCTCATCTTCAGTCTGTTTTCCTGTCGGTAAAATGCCGTCCTGGGAATTGATGATTCCAAGGTTCCGTGGTTGGAGGCAGCCGGGTTCAGTGGCCTTGCTTCACATTCCAGCTTTTCCTGGATTCCTGGATTGAGACTTGGAGGGGATGTGAGAGGTCACCTGGTCTTAGCCCCTCATTGCTGTTCATTGTGCCCCTCTTGCTCCCTCCTGCCGCCTCCCACCTTTCCAAGCTCTTTCTGCGGTGGCCTTGCTCACCAGAGCCCCAGGGGCTGAGCCTGCCTTGGGCACTGTGTCTTCTGTTCACCGAAGGTCTCCTCGCCATGAAGCTGAAAAGACGCAGCCACCCCAGCCAGGTGGGCCAATCCAGCTTAGCTTTGCCAGGTAGGTCAGACACAGGCATTAGCGAGGGAGCTGCTGCTGACACAAGGTCTCCCATGAAAGCATCTCAGTTGTCCAAGAGCTCAAGTTCATTCGGTGTCATTGAATGGAAAAGAACTTTCAGGTGCTTATTAAATGTGCTCTCACTTTGCTTTTGTCAGACGTCCCAAATGTAAGACAAATAACCCCCGATGATGAAAGACTAGTTACAGAAAACTAAGACTAGTTACAGAAAACTAAAAGACTAGTTACAGAAAACTAAGACTAGTTACAGAAAACTAAAAGACTAGTTACAGAAAACTAAGACTAGTTGGGGATTTTGCTTGTCACGGTTTCATAACCTCAGACTGACAGATTTAGAGCCAGAAGAGACGACCCCCCCACCCCAGGCTCACTGAAGCCAACCCCTCACTTTGTATTTGAATAACTTGAGACCCAAAGAGCTTCATGGACTTGCCCAAGGACTCACCCGTAGCCCTGGGCTTCCCCTGGGCTCTCCCTACCTGTGTGTACATCTGTCTTAGGGATTTATAACTGAAGTAATATACTTCCTAGTACAGTGAGGGCATTGTAATATGGAAGGGTCACCGGCATTCATCAGAAGTACATTATTTATTATAGTGTTAACTTGGGCATCAGCCTGGGAGGAAGCTCTGAAGATGTTAAACATTTATTACCAATCTCGTGGAGGTGTTTGGGATGTGATCAAGTCGTTAGGACTCAAAAGGAAGTCCCAGCGCGTAGCAGAATTGTACTCAAGTAAATCGGGTGTCCTGTTGGGCTTTACTGCAGGTAGGAAATAGACTGATGATGGTGTGCGGTGAGTGGCCAGGGCGTGCTGATCAGGCTCCCCCCATGCCTTGCTAAGTCAAGTCCTGGGCACGTCTGGCATCTAGCTTTTCACACCCTTGGCAGGGATGGGTTATTCATTGTGTGTCGCATGTCTGCTAGTCGTCATCTGCTTGCTTTTGGCCATTTTGTCCTCTGTTAGCCCTGAGAGGAATCTTTCTTTGTGTATTTCGTTGGTGGGACGCCTTGAAGATTTGAATGTTAGGGAAGCATACACACCCTGGGAAAGGAGGATGGGCTTACTCTCCGAACGCCCACACTCATTGGCAGGTTGGGTTCATAGAGTAGAGCCTTGGCTGGGGGGTCAGAGTCGCTGGGATTTCTTGTGATGTAACCCAGCCCCCATCCATCGTGTTCCCCTTTGTCAGTCAGGATCGGTGGGACTCTGTTGACATTTATAAAAAAGATTTACTTAAAAAGGAGAGCAAGAAGAGTGGTCACAAACAGCCCCTAGCCCCCAGACATGGTCCCTGGGGAGAGCAGGCTCAAACTTCACCCCCTGGGGGCCTTTCTTCCCTTTGGTGACGTCATCCTCAAGGGCCTTTCCAGAGTCCATCGCCAGCACTTCTCTGTGTCCCGAGGGACTTGTGGACCCTGACGCTGCCTCTGGGCCCAGGGGCAGGGTCTTCTCAACTCCAGCTGCAGCCCCTTCCTCGGGGGTAGCCCTCTTCCATCCTGGTGCTGGTCAGACCCCTTACGACCGTCCCAGTTTGCTGAGTCCTCTGCTCTGAGAACACTCCCCTACCGAAGATCAGGAAAGAAGAAACACCAAGAAGAGCAGAGGAGGGAGCATGTGGTGACCAGCTGGGGAGGGACAGAGAGAGAGGGAGGGAGCGAGCGAGCAAGCACTTGGCCTCCGTGCCTCCCACCCAGCAGCTCCCAAGAGTTCTGCCCTGCCACCAGGAGGGAGGAGAAAGCAAGGACTCAGAGAGGGTGCACACCCCCAACTCCAGCCCATTCCCTCGAAGCGAATTCCTTCTGGCTCCCAGCCAGCCCAAAGACTCCACCCCCTGCAGTAGCTGGCCCTTCTGGGGCCCAAAGTGGGCTCCCCAAGTGTCCAGCGCGATAGATTAGAACCAAGCAGGGACTGTGCGGCCGTGCTCTGTAGAGCCCATGCAGAAGGACCTATTGATCGTGCTGTTCAACTCGGCTCGGCTCAGCAGATAGGAGGGGGCGAGCTTGGAGCTCATCCTCCATATTCTCCCAAAAAGAGTCTGGCTCCCCAGGGAGGCTGGATCATCATCCCTTCTGCAGTCTCTTCCTGTGCTTCGTCCTCAAGAGTCTCCACAAAGTGCAAGTGGCCTGGGCCTGGTGCTCTCAGTGCCGGCAAAGTCACACTTGTCTCCAGACCCAGGAGAGCTGCTCAGGTCTCACAAGGCGTCCTTTCTCAGTGCTTTTCTTCCTAACCCAGAAGCAGTAAAGAAGAGAAAAGGCCAACAAAATGCAGCTTCCTGTCTCAGCAGGTGAGCCTGAGCTCTCCAGAGCTTTCTGGAACAAGGGAGCTACTCCTTGGGGGCCAAGGGCCCGGAGGTGCTGGAAGTCACCCCCTCCTTAGGTGCAGGGGGTCCGGGCAGAAGCCCCACATGGCCTTCCCACAGGGCATACCCGTATTTCTCCAGGGGTTCTTGCACCCGCCATGGAGATCCAGGCGCATTTCCTCTGAGCTCCCGTCACCCAAAATTGCCCCATTGGATCCCTGCTATTGCAATTGTGATGCCAATGGAATTTGAAGTTCACCCACGACAAGGCAAGCAGGCTCATTCAGAAGAGAAAACCCAGGGTGGTCAGGTAAGCCCTGAACACCTGAGGGGCTCCCAGAAGGGACTGAGTGCTTGGGGCAGATGACTTGGGGTTTCTAGGCCAGGAGGGAAACCTTATTCTTTGGACCTGCCATCCGTGAAGATCTCCGAGGAAGGCACGATTGAGAGTGGCTCGCACAGTAAAAATGAAAAGAGGAGAGACGCGTTTCTGAGCTGTCACGTCGTGCTCTAGGCAAACAGCTCGGCTGTGGGTGACCCTGCACAGATGTGTACAGTAAGAGAACAGATAGAAGCATTCAGACAGGCGTCGCTTATCTCAAAGGAGCTGTTCCGACTTAGAAAGGTTCACACTGCAAAGCCAGCTATGTGTACAATTACCGCCTGAATCGTCGTCTTGTTTCAAGACACCCCAGACTGGACTGTGCAACCACAAGCTTTCTGGGGGAGCAGAGCTCCAGCCTGTAGCGAGCTAGAGCTCATTCTCCAAGCCCAGGCCACAGGAGCACATTGGCTCCCTGACTGCTTCTCCCCGCTGGGCTTCTGGAATAAACCTGAGGGCCATGAGCTGCCCCATCCCAGCAGCCCTGATTGAGCTGGGACTCTGTCTGCCCATCACATCATCTGTACAGTCAGAAAAAAGCTAGGGTGTCAATAAGGAGAGCCACGACTTGCTGGATGGAAAGGATTCCCAGAGGAAAGGCAAGGTAAACTCTGGGTGGTTAAAGGCCTGGAGCTTTCCTTGGCCTGAACATGAGTGGTATCCCTGTTATACCCTCCGGTGGGGAAAGAAGCCAGGTTTTGAGGAGTAGAATGTGTATCTGGAGAGACAGCAGGACTGGCCGCACCTCACCGCCAGATTCAGCCCTTTTGTTACTGATTTGAGGAGTTTGTTTTAGCAGCAGCAGCGCACTGAGAAATGGACACTCCACTGGATTTTGGAAGGGAGAGAATTCTTCAGAGATTGCTGCAGTACTTGGGCTGTTTCCTTAATCCAACTTCTGTTTTTGAGAATAAGAACCTAGAAGGTTTAGAACCTCAGCTGAGAGGGGATAGTGCCACATTGGGGCCAGTTTTGGATGTTACCTTTGTAGTCAGAGAGGAACAAGTTGGAATAAAAGGTAGAAGATGCCACCGTAACGCCCTCCTCCATTCAGTTCAGCCTGGCTGGCCTTCCCGGAGCTTGTCCTGGGTGCCAGAGAGAAGAGTGAAAACTAAGGCCAGATCTGGGCAGGGCCCTCTTATCTGCTGGAAGAATCTTCCTGTGTTGGCTGCTGGTCTGGCACTTTGGGGCAGGAGCCCCAAACCACAACCACTTTGTCCTGCTTTGGGGCAGGACTCCAACCACAGACCAAAGGAAGGGCAGGGAGAGGCAGCAAGAAGGACTTCTGTCTGTGGTCCTTGGACTGCGGAGCTAAGCGGGGAGGTGGGAGAAGGTCCCCGATCTTAGAGTTGGCCCGGGGGGTTCCTTGTGTTGTTGCTGACCCCTGTGACCTATTCCCCATCCCCCGTCAGTCGCTGGCTCCTGGCTTGGTAAAAGTGTCCTCAGGGGACTGAAGGCGGGCACAATGGGGCGCCGCTTTGTGGAGCTTCTGTCCCACTGGGCACGAGCCTCGAGGAGGGAGGAGAAGGAAACAGCCACCACAGGTTCGCTTCCAGAGGACTATCTTAGCCGAGGACACTTGCGTTAGGTCAGCATCTGTGGGAACCCCAGCTCCTGGGGACCATACCCTGGCCCAAATCCAAGGCATGCAGAGTGGTGGTCTCTCCCAGCTTTCCTTACGGCTTTGAGACACCTGCCCGCTACGGTGCCGTGCCTGATCTTTACAAGTTGTCTGAAGCATCCATCCAGCAAACGTTGGGGTCTCCTGGTGTGTCTGCACCTTGCCGCGTGCTTGGAATCACTAGCGTTCATGTGGCGCCTCGGGTTTGATGGGAAACCCTTGGGAGTCAGTGTGCACACAGCCCTCTCACGTTCACCCATGAGGAGGTGAAGGGTCGGTGACACTAAGTCATTTAGCCAGAGTTGCGAGTCTCATGCTCCTTCTCCTTTGTGGGGAACACAGAAGGCTGGGCGGGTGGGCCGTGAGTGGCCTCTCTCTGGGGAGCGGCTGGTGTGCCCAGAGGTGTTGATGGCCTTTCACACCCAGCGGGGTCATCCCCAGGAAAAGACATTGCTTCCTGTTGGGAAGTTCTCTCCGTCCCATGACTCCTGAGTCACCGGGGCTGTGCCCTGTTTCCCAACTTGGTCCGCATGCCGTGGCACCCTCTGCCGGCCGAGGGAGACTTGGTGATGCCGAAGCCGCTTTGTCCTGAGCTTATCTCGGCCCGCTGGGTGTGTCCATCTGTGTGTGTCTGTGCTAGTTGGGCAGGTGAGTGAGGCTCGAGGAGTCCAGACTTAGTAGCTGCAGATGAAAGGTTTGACAGAGGTCCCTGGCCAGGATGGAGGGGAGCAGGAAGCCCAGGGGGCAGTTGTTGAGTTGCTCCAGCTGTGTCCCATGCACCGGGCTGGTCTGGTCTGACGTCCGCGTATTGCCAACAGTGTGGACGCCCATTTGGGCGGTTTGGCCAAGACAGCGACTTGCTGAGATTGAATTAACCTGGTGGTGGAAAATGGGCTCCGGATTCTTAAGCCACCGAGACGAGCTTCTCTCAGGCCTCTCCTATATACATGTGAGTTTTTAGAAGAGAAATACTATACGTTTCTTATTAAATTTGGCATAGAAAATGTCTAACTTGGAGAACTGTTACAGCAGGAAATTAATTTATTGTAAATAACCTGAAGCGATGTTCCTAAAAGAATTCTGGAGAGCTTCCCGCGCTACACGGAGGCCATTTTGGCAGACGACCGCGTGAGAATTCAATGCTGCGAAACACTGTAAATACATAGGCAGAAATGGGACGACGGGAACAGCATTTGGGGAAGAAGAGCTTCCCAGGCATTGGAGGAGGCTTAGATTTTAGGGAGCAAAAATTGGGAGGAGAAAGAGCCAGGCCCGGAAAACAGGCCCTGACCCTCCCCTGCCTCCTGAAATCCTGCCCATCCTTCTGTGAGGAGAAACCTGAAGTGCAGGGTGGCAGAAGACCAGAGATCGAATCCTACCTCCGCACTTCTTACTGGAGGGAAGGGCCCGCCCCATCTGCCGCAACTTTGCCTTCGTCCCTCCTGCCCTTGTTTGAGCCTCTAATGGGATTTCCAGTGAAAGCAGGATTGATTTTACAGGCTCCCAGTTTACAGTAACCTCAGGAACAGAGCCTTTTTCTTGTGGGGGAGGAAATTGAGAAGAGAACCTTGATTTGTGTGAGACAGAAAGTCTTCTTTTCTCCCCATAAGGAGTCAGAAGTGGGTGATGAACTTGGTTCCCAAATAGGAAGGAGGCATTGACTGTGAGCCCAGCATCAGCCAAGCCAAGCGGTGGGAGGGAGGGCGAGGCCAGGTGTCACACACCCAGTCAAACCCGAGCGGGATGAAGGGGCTTCTTTGGGAAGCTTTGGGTCCAGCTGGCTTCTGTGGGCAGCCGTCCACACGATGCCTGAATTACACGGAGTCTGTCGGTCGTCTGAGACTGCCTGGTCATGTTGGCATTCCACGGGTCTGTGTCTGCTTACATTTTGTGGGAGCGGTTACGCAGTTTTCATTTGTAGATACATGTGTGTGCGCTCACGCTCGTGTGCACATACACATATGCACTTGTCTGTATTTATTGGTGTTGTTCAGGCCTGTCTGGCTCTTCATGACCCCATGGACCATACTGTCCATGGGTTTTTCTTAGGAAAGATACTGGAGTGGTTTGCCATTGCCTTCTCCAGTGGATTGAGGCAAACAGGTGAAGTAACTTGCCATGGGGCATGCTGCTAAGAAATGCCTGAGGTCAAACTTGAACTCAGGTCTTCCTGACTCTAGGCCCAGTGCTCTAACCACTGAGCCATGTAGCTGCTATGCATATACAGACATACGTATACATATATATACGTATATACGTGTATATATATGTATATATGTATGAACATTTTTAGTCTATTCAGTGCTTAGCACGATGACTGGCATAGCGTAAGCACTTAGTCAGGGCTTTTTGACTGACTGATCATTATGAGTGAAAAGCACAACGAGTAAAAGAAATTAGACCTGTTCAAATTCAGGAGCCAAAATGTCTTTTCTTTGAGGACATTTTGCAATTCCAAAGTGTTAAGAGCTTTGCCTTGTCACTCTGCATCACCTATTTCTCTGTTGATAGAAATTAGCCCTAGAAAACCAGCCTTTGAGATTAGAAAAGTCGAGGGAGGAGGAGGAGGACGATTGCCCCCAGCAAGCTGAACCTGGCATCATGCTAATAAGCCTCGGAGACCCCGGGGCAAAGTGCCAGTCTTGCCTTTGTGGTGCTCACAGCCTCCAAGGAGACTCCTGGGGTCGGGGTCCTGGAGGGAAAGCGGTGAGCCAGGGAGAGGCAGGCATCTGTGTACACACATCAGGACATGACCAAGCTCCACTCAGCTGTTGTAGCGGAAGATGCTAGAAGGGAACTCTGGGGAGCCGGTTGGCACTAAATGAGATCTTGAGATACCCAGCTAAGGACTCTGCCCCTTCTTGGTGTCATCACAACCCCAGGGATACAGGCATATAAAATAGGTAGACGTGGCCTTTTACTGTAGCCAAATCTTTCGTGACCCCCACATTCAGGTACACGACCACACATAGGGTTGCCACCCACAGTTTAAGATGCCAGGATAAAGTCAAGATCTGATTGTATGAAGATATGGCCTATAAATGGAACCGTAATTACGATGTGTTTTCATATAAACATTCTAAAATTGTCATAGATCATTTACAGCTGTATTATAATCTTAGTAATTTTTTTAAATCACCACTTAATATCAGGAATTCTTTACTAGCTGATTGTAGCTATTTTGAAAGCTCGTGAATAGGGAATTTCATTGTCAACCCTTAATTATTTGTGCTAATGGAGAAGCCATGTTATTGATGATATAAGAGAGAAGGTCATCCAGAGATCACACATTCGGCTCCTCGTCCCTAATGTAGCCGAGACGTGGCTCTTTCCAGTTACTGCAGAAGTTGTGTTTGCCAGCCCTGGGGGCCATCAGTCCGTCCTCAGGCTCCCAGCCCCCTTGGGTTTCTGACACTGCTGGACGCCTCTTTCCTGAGGAGCCTCCTTCCTCGGTTCTCTGCTCCCCCCTCCTGCGTCTCCACCCGGCCTGGTCTGGGCTCCCTGACTGGGCACATCTGGGGCTTGGTCCGGACCCTCACCTCCTCTTTCTCCTGGGGTTTTCATGGCCACCTCTGTGCTGATGGCTCCTAGATCTCTGTGGCTGGTGCTCCCGGCCTCTCTCCTGCTGGTCCTGCATCCCCAGCTGCCTCCGAGACCTCCCAGAGAGTGTGCCCAGGCTCACCGCGCCCAGGTCCGCACTTGGGCCCTTTCCCTGTTTCTGTCGAGAGGGTCGCTGTGCTTCCAGTCACCAGGCGTCTTCCCCATCTCCGTGGTGCCCTCCGACCGGTGCTCCCTCGGCCCAGATCCTCAGCACTGGCCTTTCCGGTGGTCTCCCTTAAGGGACTCTACTCACCACCCTCCACAGCATGGCCACCTCATTTCCCACAGGTACAGGGCTGGCTTTGCGGGGGTCACACGATGTCAGTGTGTTGCCCAGTGCCTCCCCCCCCATCAGAAGGACTTCACTGTCCCTCACACATGGGCACCAGACCCTTCCCGGTGATCAGGCCTCCCCTGGCCTGGCTCGGCTGACCTCCTGACCTTCCCTAGAGAAGTGGCCGGCAGATCCCTGTCTGACCATCAGCTCAGCATCTGTCTGGGAGGACCCCGTGGGTTATTCCCAAGTGTTCCCCACAGAAAAGTGCTGGGGCTCTAGGGAGCAAGAGCTGCTTGCTTCAGTATTGGTGGCTTCCTTTGTTGTTGTTGTCCTCGGGTCCTTTTTGGTGGTGTCCTACTCCTCATGACCCGATTTGGGGTTTTCTTGGCAGAGATGCTGGAGTGGCCGGCCATTTCCTTCTCCAGCTCATATTACAGATGAGGAAACAGGAAAACAGGGTGAAGTGACCTGCCCAGGGTCACACAGCTAGGAAGTGTCTTGAGGCCAGATTGGAACTCACATCTTCCTGACTCCAGGCCAGGTGCTCTGTGTCCCAGAGGCCTGAGGAAATGAGATCCCGGTGCATATAGAGAGATAGGAATTTGCAAGTGCACACAGAGGACAGGCCCCTTTGCTGTGAGGTGGGGGGACCACACATGCCTGTCCTGAGCCCCAGCAGCAGCAGCTCCAGCTCTGCAGGTCCGGCTCTGATCTGACCCAGGGGCGCTTCCACAGCCTGTTCTTTGCCTTTTTTCCTCATGTTCCTTGTCCCCAGCCTGTCTTTGTCTCGCTGGAATGCCCCAAATGTATCTTCCTTGCAAATAGCCCACGACACATCACTCCATCTTCTCTCATGTCCCTTTTCCCTAATGTTGAAGTCTCTCATCTTACTAGAATTCATGGGGGTACATGGGAAGACTCTCATCCAGATCCCTTTTCTTGCCAAAATGCCCGCTGGTTTTGAATCAGGAATCCTTTCCCCAGTTGTTTTTTAAGCTTCACAAAGGACTGTCAGAAGGTTTCTGGTGTCTGGGTTGGATTGAAGGGATGTCCATTTGATCCTATGGGCTCCGTCTGTCCGTTTTATCCAGGGTGGGTGGTGGGCACATGGAGCTGCTCTCCACTGTGTTTCGAGCGTGGGGCGTAAGCCCCGAGTCTCACCCATGTTTAGCTGACGGCCCTTTGATATTCAGTGTCCTCAGGGTTTCTGTCTCCTTATATCCAGGAGCACCTTGGTATTGATGGGCATTGACCTGGAGTCCAAACCTGGGATTTCCTCATTGTGGGATCCGTCCTCCTGCCGAGGTGCAGACTGGCCGCGCTGCCTGCAGGGGGCGCTGAGAGACCTAGCTGGACAGCCTGGCCGGTACTCCTGGGAGGCAGTGCTGGGACTTGGCCCTCCCCCTCCTCTAGGGGCAGTATTTCCCTCGATTCATCCCTTCCCTCTTTGGGACCCTTTTGTCTGGCTCCACACCATTAGTTCCCAAACATTTAACGGTTCCTGTAGTTATCAGTGGGGTTTCTTTTTAAAATTCCGTTTTCATGCTCTTTGTATTAGCAGATAAGAACACCAGTGGTTTGGGCGACTTCCCACCCATCTTCGCTGGGCTCCTTGGTGTCCAGGCGGTGTTTTGGATAGAGTAGTGGGACTGTGAGTGTGCTCTCCTGCCACCCAGGCAGAAGATTGTGACTCTTTTCCTGTATCCGTTCTGTGAGTGTGGGCATGCAAAAAGCACGTTTAGAAAGAAATCTCTCTTTTCTCCCTTAATTCAACATTGATTGAAAGCAAGACCTTCTGTAAGATTATTGTTCCTTTAATAAAAGACTGTAGTGGGGGAAAGTAACTGAAAAATAGATTTCATTTTCAAGCCAAGATTTTTTTTTCCCTTGGAAATTTCTCCTCAGATTTCTGTTTATCATTCTGCATGTTTATAGCACCTTTTAATTTGTGATCAAATCCTCTGTCAAGGATTTACAACAGCCCCTGTCACCTAGTAGGTGCTTAATGAGTGCTATGCCCTTCCCTCTTCTGTTCGTGTGTGTGCGCTCGCGTTGAAATCTATGTTCCTACTAGCTTACATCATCATTTGAATGGTTTAAAAAAGCTTTATTTCTGATTGGTTTTTCATCGACAGTCATTTCCCAAACTCAGTTATGTCGATAACTAAGGGAACATTTAAATATTAGGGCTACTGTTTCTTCTTCGGCAGTTTCATTCTCTAGAACTTGACATTGTTAATTAAAACAACTCTGAGGTACCAAATCACACTTATCAGAATGGCTAATATGACAAAAAAGGAAAATGTTGGATGTTAGAGGGAATGTGGGAAAACTGATACTAATACACTCTTGGTGGAATTGTTAACTTATCCAACCATTAGAGCAATTTGGAACTGTGCCCAAAGGGCTATCAAACTATGCATACCCTTTGATCCAGCAATACCATTGCTAGGTCTATATCCCAAAGACATACCCCAAAAAAGAGTAAAAGACCTATTTTTACAAAAATATTTATAATAGCTCTTTTTGTAGTGGCTAAGAATTGGAAATCAAAGGAAAGCTCATCAATTGGGGAATGACTTAACAAGCTCTGGTATATGATTGTAATGGAATGTTATTATGCTATAAGAAATGACAAGCAGAATGACTTCAGAAAGGCCTGGAAAGACTTATATGAACTGATGGATAGTGAAGTGAGTAGAACCAAGAGAACATTGTACACAGTATTGATACTGTATAAGGATCATCTGTAAATGACTTAACTTTTCTCAGCAATACAAGGATCCAAGACAGTTCCAAAGGACCCATGATAAGCACACTATCCATCTACAGAAATAACTGATATTGATTGAACACAGACTGAAGCATGCTAATTTTTACTTTTTACTTTTTTCTCTTTTATTCAAGTTTTCTTATACAAAATGATCATTGTGGTAATTTTTTACATAATTGCATATATATAACCTATATCTGATTGCTTGCCATCTCAAGAGGGATGGGGAGTAGGGAAGGGACAGAATATGGAACTCAAGACTTTAAATAAAAATGTTTTAAAATGGCGGGGGGGGGGGGGGGGAACGGGGGACACCTAGGTAGTACAGTGGATAGAGCACCGGCCCTGGAGCCAGGAGGACCTAAGTTCACATCTGACCTCAGACACTTGACACTTACTGGCTCTGTGACCCTGGGCAAGTCACTTAACCCCAATTGCCTCACCAAAACAAAACAAAAACAAACAAACAAAAAAAGAAATGAATTGATTCTGAGAGAAATGAGCAGAACCATGGACTTTTATGATGATCAGCTGTGATAGACTTAACTCTTCTCAGCAGTACAAGACAGTTTCAAAAGACTCATGATGGAAAATGCTCTCCACATCCAGAAAAAGAACTCTGGAATCTGAATGCAGATTGAAGCATACTGGTTTTGCTTTTGTTGTTGCTTTTTTGTTGATGCTGTTTATTCTTTCTTGTGTTTCTTTTTCCTTTTGTTCTCTTCCAATATGACTAAATACAGAAATATGTTTAACATGATTGTAATATATAACCTATATCAGATTGCTTGCTGGCTTCAGGAAGGGGAGGAAGGAAGGGCAGGAGAAAAGTTTGGAACTCAAAATCTTACAAAAATGAATGTTGAAAAATATCTTTACATGCAATTGGGGAAAAAATTTTTAAATAGAGTCAAAGGATAGCAGCAAACCTAAGTGACCATTCTGAGCATAAAACTCTTCCAAATAGCCTCGGTCAGTGTCCTAAGGCCAGATCTAGAAAGGGGAAAGTACAAGTGGCTTGACTTGGCATTCAAGCCACCCCACTGCCACCCCTTCACCACACCCCCCAGGGTCCTGCCTCTGTCTTTGTGTGCCCTCTCAGGCTTTCTCTCTACTCCTTAAAGCCCACATTCTCCATAAAAGCACTGGGTTTGAAGTTAGAAGATGTTGTTTCAGCTGTGGTCAGCTCTTCATGACCCCATTTGGGTTGTCTTGGCAGAGATATCACAGTGGTTTGCCATTTCCTTCTCCACCTCATTTTGCAGATGGATGTTAAGTGACTTGCCCAGGGTCACACACAGGGTCAACAGTCAGTGTCTGAGACCAGATTGGAACTCATGAAGATGAGTCTTCCTGACTTCAGGCCTGGCACTCTGTGCACTGTGTCTGGGTTCAGATCCCAGCTTCACTACATGTGTGACCTTGGGCAAGTCACTTCCTCTCTAGGGATTCAGTTTTTATTATCTGTAAAATGAGAGGGTTGGACTGGGGACCTCCAAGGTCCCACCTGTCTATAAATCTTAGGACTTGGTGTTCCCACGCTTCCTCTGACTTCTCTCCATCCTGCCAGAGTTAATAAGGGAGGGGAAGGATTCCCTACCCCGCCACCTGGGGCCTGGACACACATGCTTAACCATATACAGAACGCTATCTGTGTCACGTTCTCCCTATAGACTGTGAGGCCTTTGAGGACTGAGGCCGCCTCAGAATTAATCGTCGTCGTCTCTGCTCCGGCTCCTGGTGTGATTCTTTGGGCACAGTCGATGCTTAATCGGATATTTCTTGTGTAGAATCCCTGGCCCCAAACCGTCTCATTAAAAACAGTCAGAGAGTAAAGTTATGTTATTTGTGGATTCTCCAGGCAAATAGGACTTGGGCAGCATTGGGTTCCAGTGGGTGTCCTATTTACTCTCATTATTCCAAGACTTAAGGTCCAGGCTGTGTTCATTTCTCATAAGGCTCATAGGCTTATTTGAAGAGCAGTAGACCTCAATATGTTTTCTCTACGATCTTTGCCCCCCCCCCCCCAGATGTATCAGGCACGTGATAAATGTTCTGGAGTTGACTTGAGATAGTGACAGCCTCCTAACCCAATGACAGGGAAGATCATTTTATCGGAGGCAGTCGTTGCCGTCATCCCTTTCTTTCCCGTCTAAAGAATTTGTTGTTGTTCGGTTCATTTGCTCTGGTTGTGTCTGATTCTTTGTGACCCTGTTTGGGCTTTTTTGGGCAGAGATCCTGGAGTGGTTTGCCATTTCCTTCTCCAGCTCATTTCACAGATGAGGGAACCAAGGCAAACCGGGTGAAGTGACTTGCCCAGAGTCACCCAGCTAGCATCTGAAGCAGGGTTTGAACTCGGGCCTTCCCGATGGTAGTTCCCATGCTCTGTGCACTATGCTGCCACCTAGCTGCTCCATCCTAAAGAATTATAAGCTCCAGCCCGGCTTCTTAAACTTTTCCCACTCAGGACCCCGGGTATGTAGGTACATAAAATAGGTCCACAGAACCTTTGAAGAAGCCCTGAGTAAAGGACTGGAAACATTTGCACTTGGGGCGACTGATCAGCTCCGCACCTGACCTCAGCCTCAGCAAGGACATCAGGTGTTTCTTAAAGGACTTGGTGGCTAAAAACCAGGCTTCTGAAGGAGAGGAGGCTGCTCTGTCAGAGGTGCAGGGATCCACCACCAAAGACCTAGCCGGACCCTTAGTGGTCACCGAGCCCTTCATTGCTCAGATGCTGCCAGCACAGTCTCTGCTGTCTCTAGAGTCCTGGCTCTTCACTGCTGACTGTCCCAAAGTTTGCTGTCCTTGTTTGCTTACACATCTTCTTGGAAAGCTGGGGACTGATAGAGACCTGCAGAATCACATCCGATGCGGGGGAGATCGTTTGAGAAGCCAGTGAGGGAGGGGAAGCGCTGGGGCCGCACAAGACCAGTCGCCTGTGCTGCCCGTGCTCAGCAAGGTGGCAACAACCAGTGAGAATGAAGCCCTAACTGAGCCTCCTGCCATAGTCACTAGAGCACCCCTTCCGTAAGCTCTTCTGGACCAGAATCTGTTTGGGTGTGAAGTAGATGCTGTTATCCCATTTTACAGTTGAGGAAACTGAGGCAGAGAGACATTAAGTGACTTGCCCAGGGTCACATGGCTAGGAAATAGCTATGGTCCCTCTGGAGCTGGGGTTTTCCTAACTGTAACCCAGCATCCTACCCACTGAGCCACCAGCTGCATCTTAGTCTGTACCAGGAGTCTGAAAAATGGGTTCCAGTCCTCTCTGCCGCTAATTGTGGCAGACCACCCAAGCCTGAAGCCCAGTGTCATTGGCTGTAAATGAGGCCCCTTTGCAGCTTCAGCTCCGCATCCCGTTTATAAATGTTGTCCCCAAAGCTGAGGTTATTGGGTGGGGCCTCCTTCTAATCTTTGGAGGCTGATGTGTCCGGGCAGCTGGACTCACCTACTGGACACCATTCCCTTGTGTCTGTAACCAGCAGAACACTGGGTTGGAATCAACTATCCAACCAATACAATGTAACACTTTTTTTTTTTTTTTTTGGTGATGGCGTGACTTTTTTAAAAAGATGTCTGGGGGCAGCTAGGTGGTGCAGTGGATAAAGCACTGACTCTGGGTTCAGGAGGGCCTGAGTTCAAATCCAGCTTCAGACACTTGACACTTACTAGCTGTGTGACCCTAGTCAAGTCACTTAACCTTCATTGCCCCCCCCCCCAAAAAAAAAATTGCTCTGGGTTGATTTGCAAATCAGCAACAAAAACAAGAACTGGAAGAGAGGCACAGCTGGGTCAGGTACATCTGAGTTCAGAGCTTCAGTTATCTGGAATGACCTAATTCCCATTGCTGGGAGCAGTTTGGCTGCTGCTGATTCCAAATCTCTGTTAAAACAAGCCAGCCGAGATCCCTACTCAGAATCACTTTTGGAGTCGATCCAGTTATTGTAACGCTTTGAAAGTCATGAAACTCCATTTTCTTTTTAAAAAGAGAGGAACAGCTCCTCTAATTCAGACTAAAGTCGTCTCTCCCCCCTTCTTAAAATCTATCAAGGGAGTCTTGTATTTTCAAGAGCAAGGTCTGATTTAATGTGAAAGACAGAAATCGAGAGATTGGGTGACGAGGACAGACTTGGAGAGACGTCACTTTGCTACCCAGGGGTCCATGGCCAGCAGGGCTGGAACCTTGGGGATGAAGAGATTGCAGATGTTTTGTTTCCTTTAGTTGTTGTGGGACCATCCAGAGACTGTGACACCCACACCCTCCTTGCTCAGATGGGGTCATGCCACCCCCTCCTCAGTAAACTCTAGGGCCTCCCTGTTCCTTTCAGGATCACATATGAAATCCTGGTTGGTGTTCAGATCTGGGACCCCGGCCCTCCCTTCCTTGTGCTTGATCTTCTCCATGCACTGGCCCCTGGGGGTGGCTCCTGGCTGGCTTCCCCTGCTCCCCTTCCCGAGGTCACCCCTCTCCTTTCAAGCTGGTCTCCTTTGGAATGGGAGCCCCTAGAGGGCAGGGCCTTCGTATTCCTGAGAGGGATGTGGAATGGTTAGAAAAGGTGGGGAGGCTTTCTGGCCCTGCTGAGGGGCCTGTCAGCCTGGGTCTTGGGACCATCTCAGGCAGCTCAGGGAGGAGAGATGACCAGGAGCCTTTCACTGCTGTAGGGGAAGGCGGCATCAATTAGGGGCTTAGATGGGCAAGCCACTGTGGACGCAGCAGCAGGACTTGGCCTGTGGTTTGATAGAGAAAGGGTCTTGGGGCATCTGGGCCAACCACTGAGGTCGCCCAGGCAGGAAGTGGCAGAGACAGGATTTGAACCCAGGTCTCCTGACCCTCTCTTGGTGGGAGAACAGATGAGATCATTGTAGTGTTCCCCGAGTGGCTAAGCAGGCAGGCTCCCAGGTGAGCACAGGACCACTGTGACGGGCTTTGTATTGTAGAGTAGGCCCACCACGACCCATGGGCCCCACACACTTCTGCACACACATGTGATACACTCTATTGTGGACATACTTTACTGAAACGTGGGGTCAGCAGAGAATGAAGGTTAGTGAATCTTTTATGTTTGGAAACGTGCTTCCTTCTGAAAACTTTAAAAGTGAGCCTACCTCTCACTGGATCCATTGGAAGACTCAACTAAAGGAGAATGCAGAAGGTGGTCTTGCCTTGGCCTGGTGATGATCCACAGAAATGCCCCTTGAAATGAGAGGTCGCTTTGCCACCTGCTCCGGGGCCCAGTCCAGCCTGAGCCCCCTTAGGGGCACGTTCTGAGGGTAACCGCTGAACAGAGCATGGACTATTACGCAGAGTGACCAGAGGGACTGCATCACTCTGGTGTCTGCCCTCAGGGAGGTCACAGAGCATTTCAGCCATAACTCATTTAAAAAGCTAGACATTGGGGTAGCTAGGTGGCACAGTGGATAAAGCACTGGCCCTGTATTCAAGAGGACTTGAGTTCAGATCCAGCCTCAGACACTTGACACTTACTAGCTGTGTGACCCTGGGCAAGTCACTTAACCCTCATTGCCCAGAAAAATAAAAAAAAAATAAAATATTAAAAAGCTAGACATCAGGAAGAGCTGAGGACGCAGTCTTTTTTGTCATTCGTTGTTTCAGCCCGGCTTCTTCGGCTGTAGGGGCTCTCCTTGTCAGCCCGTCTCTCAGGCAGCTGCTGGTGAAGAGAGTTGCTGCCCTGACACCCTACACGCCCCCCCTTCCCTTTCTGGAGGGTCCTGAGGATGCTGGCCAGCCTGCCTCGCCCGCATCCCAGACGCTCAGTGCACTTTCCCCCATTGGTGGGGCTTATTTTGAATATGAGGTGAACAGATCAAACATACAGGGTCTGAAAGAGCCATTGGTCAGTCACACTGTGAGCTACTAATAGTAAGCCTTGGCACTCCCACCCTCCCGGGCCTCAGGCTCTTGGCCTCAGAGTCCTCCTGCCCTCCCCACTGGCCAACCCTCCCACCTCCCACCCGCATCATTGCAGTCACCTGCTGGGGGCTCTGTCTGCCTCTGGTCTCTCCCCACTCCAGGCCATCTTCTCCGTGTGACACCCCCACACACACACACTCAGGTAACTCCAGTGGTTCCTTCTCACCTCCAGGAGCAAACCCAGAATGCTCTGCTTGGCATTCCAAGCCCTTCATGACCTTTGCTGTCCGCAGCAGAGAGCCTGGACCCTGGGCCACCTGGGCACCCTGCCTGGAAGGCTCCCCTCTTTGCCTTCCCTGCTTGGCTCTGAGTCCCAGCTAAAGTCCTAGCATCTCCAGGAAGCTTTTTCCAGCCCTTGTTCATTCCCTCGCCTTCCCGCTGTCCATCATTTCCCATTATCCTGGAGACAGCCGGTGCTTGACACAGAGCGGGTATTTGATAAACGTGTATTGTCTTATTGCCTATTAAAGTGCTCTGTAAAGTGATGTGTTTGTTTTTTAAACCTTAGATAAGCATTTTTAATGTATCCAATTCAAAACTCTTGACTGTGGTTTTTTTTTAATGAAAGGGAAAAGATGTAATGATCTCATGAGGAGAATGAACTTCAGTTAGAAAACAGGCTCTAATGAAGCAGGGGTCGGTAAGAACCAACAGTGGAAGAACGTGGGCTTTGGAATCTGGGGCCTGGGGGCGGATGCTCCCGGAACACTGGTCCTCTTCTCCCTGGGCTTCACCTGCCTCCTCTGTCAGAGGAGGGTGCCAGGAAGGCCCAAGGCCAGTCCCTTCTCTGACAGTCAGAGGCTGTTGGACCCTGGCCTCTCTCCCCTCGTGCTGACTAGAACATTGTTCTTTTACCACCTGAGTGAAGGGAGCTCCTGTACCAAGAGCAACCAGCCACACTGTGACATTGATCTGAGATTTTATCATATCTGGGAATTTCCTTGTCCTCTTACCCATAGCCGTTTCTCTACATTGTTTGTCATACATTGATACACCTTTAAATCAGTGCAGGGAAAGATCTTTTGACCAGTAAATATGTCATGAGCAAGTTGACAAAGAATACAATGAGTCATTGAACAGGGTTCTGCAGTTTTGTACACTTAGCTCGCTGATACTTTTGTGTGATTTTGAATGTTCAAAGTATGTATTTTACCGATAAAAAACCTTGGAAGATTGTTGGATTATTGCAATAGAGGGTAAAAAAAAAGAGAGATTTAAGCTAATTTTAAATGGCTTCTTTCATCTTCAGTCTGAAACAAACGATTAGCAGTCCAATTTTATTTTCAAATTCTTTCTGATGCTTGGAGGCTTGTCTATGTCAACTTCACTCAGCTATTTGAATTTTAAATATTTCCATCTCTGTCCTTTCAGTTACATCTACATAACAAAGTATTGATTTTTAAATGTATTTTTGTTGACTTGGGAAGTCTGCGTGAGTATATATTATTAAGTCTAATACAGGTCAAGCCCCATTAGGGGGACATTTACGTCTAAATGCATCTTGGTGAGACTCGGACTGACTCCATTGCTAGAAATCATATTTGCGCTGTGCACATGTACGACTGTCAGGTGAAGTGTTCAGACCCAGCCGCCGTTCTGTCGGCCTTCCGGGAGCCACACCATTAACCCTAGTTAATGTGTCTGCTCGAGATGGGCGTCAGCCAGAAGAAAGACAGAGCTGCGGACTGCGGGACGCTCTCTGTTGTGCCCCGCAGTGTTGGGACAAGAGCCCTGGGCAGCCAGGAAAGAACCCCAGACCTGCCGGGCTCTTGTTTGAGGCCTTGAAGGAAACTGCTATTTGAGGAAGGAGGCCACACTCTGCTCCTCACCAGCGGCCACTTCGGCTGGACATTGACCGTGCCTTGAGCCACCCTGCAAGCTTTGGAAATGGCTCCGCCCTCTGGGACTCAGTTTGGCAATTGTGCGTCTTTGTGACGACACTTGGCCATGCCAGGTCCAGGCTTGCAGATTTGCCAGCTTCCACCTGAGCATCACAAGACCCGGTTTGTGTGCTTTGGGGGCAGCCTCATTTTCTTCATTGTATGACCCCGTTTGGGGTTTTCTTGGCAAAGATACTGGAGTGGTTTGCCATGTCCTCCAGTGGATTAAGGCCACCAGAGGTGAAGTGACTCGCCCAAGCTCACACAGCTAGTGAGTATCTGAGACTGGGTGTGAACTCAGGAAAATGAGTCTTCCTGACTCCAGGAGCAGGTGCTCTATCCACTGCTCCAGCTGGCCGCCCTGAATTTTCCGCATTGGTCAAGGCCAAATGGGGGAGGGGGTGGGCAGATAAGGCCAAATCACCAGGAGCTGGACAGGTGTGAGAGAAGCAGAGACTTTCAGGAACTGCCTTTTGGCTTGACCAGGTTGTTATGTGTTAGGGATGGGGGATAGAAGGCCAGAGGGTTGTCTCTGCCCTTGGCTGAGAAGCCGCACGTATAAGCATGTCTGCAGTGACCTTTGACATTGGGTTGTTTTGTGAGGGGAGGCACTAGCAAGTTGGGAAGACTAAGGAGGATGCTCTGTATTTACCCATGTGGAATAGGAGCCATGCCTGTGTGTCCTCCAGGGAGGAGCAGGGCCCTGGTCGCTTTGCCAGAGGAGGCTTCTCTGGTGTGTGGCCACCCGGGCTGGACGCATTTGGTGTGAAGGAGCTTGTAAAATTGGAAAAAAAAAAGAGGGTGGGCGCACTGTGCTTACAGGTGTAGGCAGGGGCCCTCCCTTTCTATCCTGTGGGGGTTTTGCAGCATTTCTTTTTCCACTGTTCCCCTTTCTCTTACCTGTGACTGCAGGGTAGGGGCCTTCCAGGGTGAGAAGGCCAGGGGACAGTCTTTACTGTCGCAGGGCTGGGCCCTGTTGTCCCTGGGCATGCCTGGCCAGCTTTCTCTCCTTTCCTCCCACCCACTCCCCATCGGGGCCACCCAGAAAGTAGAGGGGCTCTGAGACCCCGGCCCCAGCCCCCTTCCGACGCCACATCCAGGATCTTTGGCAGGCATCAGGATGAATAAGATGCTGTGTGGTCCACACAGTGATCCTGCTTCTAGGGAGGAAGATGACTGCACTGCTCTCTGCACAGGGCTTCATGGGAGAATTGGAATGCAGGTTTTTACAGAGGCAGATTGTTACTCCTGATGGTGTCAGGATGTGACTCTATGTTAGACTCAATGGTTTGCAAAGATGTTTCTGAAATTCTAATGAAAAGCTGTGGTGAAATAAGACTGACGACACAGACGTTTTACATCTGAGGGAGTGTCTGGTGCCAGCGGGAAGATGCCCACTGACCCAGGTAGAGTAGGGGTGGAGTCAGAGGCTGGGCAGGAGTGCAGTGAGCTCTGCCCACACGGGTCTGCTCCAGGAATCTGGGGACCTCAGAGGAAGACGTCGTTCATCATTAGGCAGCTGAGCTGAGCTCGGTTTTGTCCAGGCACAGTCAGAAGCCATTGATCATGCTTAGTTCTGCCGACCGGCCTGACACAGAGCAGGCTTTCTGTCCCCCTCCTCATGTTCTCTCGGCCCGCCACCCCCAGCACACCCTGACATTTATTTAGCACCCACTGTGTACCAGGCACTGCATGAAGCGCTTGACAGCTCTTGCCTTTGGTCCTCCCAGCACTCCGGGGAGGCAGGTGCCCATTTGAGGGTGGCTGCTTTCCCAAATGGTGGCACCAGTTGGGTTTCGCCAGCTGTCCATCCATGTGCCCGCTCCTCCCCGATCCCCTGACCATCATCGTTGTGCCCTTTTGTCCTCCATGAGGGGGAACCTTGGGATTTTTTTCATTCATAACGATTCGGAGCCTGTTCATCTGGTTGTTGAGGGTTTGCATTTCTTCCCTTTTTGTCCTTGGTCATTGGTTTGTTTTGTACTGGTTTCCTTCATCTTTCCTATCAGGCTTCCGTCAGAAATTCGCCCCAAGGATCTGTCTGTTTCTGGCCGTTGGCCTTCTGATGCTCACAGCATTGATCGTGTACAAAAGCTTTTCAGTTAGACGGGATCAAGATGATCTGGACGGTGCTTTGGGGGCCCTTATTTAGGTCAGCAGTTCCCCCATCTGGAAGTGTGGAAGGCTTTGCTTTCCTGCCCCATCTCCCCCCATCTCCACCTGCACCTTCCGTGGGATAGACGAGCGGCGCCAGCCGACACAGATCGACCAAGAGCGTGCGTGATGCTTGTTTTCATCGCGTGTCAGTGTGTGAGGTGTGATGAGTTGCTGAACCTTGGGACCCAAAGAGGTGGTGCTGCCCCACCAGGGGTTACTGTGTGGTCATAGAGCTGGGCCGATTTTGCCGGCCTTGTCGGCCTTTCCATTGTGGTCTCTCCAGCAGTTGGCCGTCCTTTCCAGTCGTGTGGCTGGTCTTCCTTTTCCTAGCACACCTGGTCATAATCTGGATTGTGGGGACCGTGATGAAGGGATTTGGGGCTCTTTTCTGCTTCCAGAGAGGGGCGGTCATCCAAGCATCCTGGGCTCAGAATGAGCCTGGCACATCACCATCATTGCAGCAAATGACTCCAGAGAGAATGGCTGCCGACCGCCTGACTTTTCTTAACTTTCTGAGACTGTTTAAATGGTTAGTTTAGCTTGGGCTCTCTGCATCACATCTCCCTTCTTATTCCAGGGGAAGCGAAGCCCTCTCTTGCTTTGTTCCTTCCCCTCTGTTCCAAGTGCCCTGCCTTGTTCTGTGCTGTCTTTAGGTCTGGGACAGCCCCCTCCTCCCATCTGTCAGTCCCCTTGCCCTTCATTCAGATCTTCTTCAACCATGCACCTCCACCAGGAAACAGGCCAGTGCCTGTAAAGTCGGGGTGGCTCATGTAAATCAGGAATGGCCCAAAGCGTGCTCTTGGGGAGGGGCGCAGTCTCCCTCCAGCCTCCTTCATTAAACTCCCTGCTGACTGTGTGAAGGGCCTTCTTCGTGGCTCTTGGGTCCTGCTGCTCTGTCCCAAGTCAGTTTTGACCAAAGGGGAGTCGCCGGCCAGTTGAGAAGGGGAAAGCTGGGCCTGTGGGACTGCTGGGGAGGACTGCATCTTGACTGTGGCTCTCCAGGGGTCAGACCTTCTCTCGGGCCCCATCCCCCTTGTGGCTGTTCCTGCCAAGGGCCCAGAGAAAGCCCCTTCACGTTGGTGTCCTGTGGGAACTTTCCTGTTAGTTGGGGCTTCTGATCTGACAGCGATGGCCGCTGTCCCTCAAGCTGACCATGAATGATCTTGTGGTCAGTGACAGCTTCCTTCACTCATATGTGAAAGCCTCTTCCTCAGGAAGTGGGGGGGGAGGGGGGGAAAGAGATGCTTTTATATATAATTATAATGGTTTCACCTGCTGAAGGGAAAGATTTTAGTTGCCCCGCTCCCACCCCTACACTTCCCACAATTCTGATTCCATTAGCATTTTATTCTGCTTAATTTATCTTGAGAAGGACTCACTAGAGGTGAGGACCCAGGAGATTGGGGTGTGCAGGCTCTTATCACACCCTGAAGGATAAAGACAAACTTGCACCTCCTTGGAAATTTTGTCTAAGGCCCCTCTGAGCCAAGGGAAAGCCCTTTCTTCCTCTCCAGGGGTGGGCTCCTCCCAGAACCCCCTGTCTCCTCCCCTCCCCTCGTGGTGGCTCGGAGATTGAACCTGAGCTGTTTGTTGCCTGCTCTATGGGGCCCTTAGGGAGCACCCACCCCCAGACTTGTTCCTGGCCGCCCCAGTCACCAGGCCAGGCTTGTAGGGGCAGCAGAAAGCCCCTCGGGCTATAAAGAGCCCCACACACCCTCTGCCCTGTTTTACCTGGGCTCTCCTTCATCTGGCCCTTCTGAGGCTAATCAAGTAACACTAACTTCATTGTGCTCTCAGATCACTGGGCAAGGGGTAGGTCGGAGGATAGAGAAGCACCAGATTATGGAGGGAGTCAAGCAACAGCCATAGCCAACAGTTTAATATGCAAGTTAAATGATAATGAGAGCAGCGAGCATTGTACGAGGGATGTCGTCTTCTATGAGCCCCATAACAACTCTGCTGTTATCTACCTTACAGATGAGGAAACAGACCGGCCGGGTGTCTGAGGGCAGATTTGAACCCGGGTCTTCCTGACTCCAGGGCCAGTGCCCTGCTATACACTGCAGACAGCAGCTGTGTTGCCAGCTGGCCTTTCCAGCACTTAGTTCAGTGCCTGGCACATAGTAGGGGTGTGACAAATGTTTGTTGACTGATTGCTGACAGAATCCTTGCTCTCCTCTGCTGGCCCCCTCATCGGCTTCTGCTCCTTTGGGGTTCCCTCTCACCCAGTCTGCGGCCCCAGCCTCATGCTTCTGGTGCTTCCCGATGAGTTGTTCTCTCCACTGTGTGTGTGTGCGTGTGTGAGCTCTGTGTGTGTACATGTGTGTTGAACTTGGCTCCTCCGTTAGGATGTAAGGGAAGAGAGACTGTTGTGTCTTTGGACTCCTCTTCCCACCCTCTGGCACAGAGTAGGTGCTCAGTAAATGATGAATGGATGGATGGATACGTGAGCTGGGATTGCCTGGTGAGGCCAGAGCTTTACACAACATGAACAGAAGGAGCCAGGGATGTTCCTGTTAGAAGTCAGGAGTCTGGCCCCTCGCCCAGAGGAGGGCAGAGTTTTCTCCTGAGATTGGGGTTGGACAGCTTTCTCTTAAACGGGCTTGGGGCCTCCACTAACCCTTCTGTTTGGAAATGATGTGCGATTAAGGCCATGATGAAGGAAGTCTTTCCGGCACTCCAGACAGCCCGATGTAGACCTAGGGAGGTGGTCTGCACCCTGCGGCCCCTCCCCCAGTTCTAGGACCCTTGGTGATCTGGCTTCTAACCCCACAGCTGCCAGAGACAGGCACATGCCACCTCTATGGGGGACCCCCCTCAAAACCCCAGCCCTGCCTGTGAGTGAGGTCAACCAGAAGCCCCCCGGTGGTGCAGAGCATCTGGGGCGGGGGGCAAACACTGTGGTCCTTTGGGCTCTTACAGACCTGGACAATGGTTGGTACTTAAAACCACGGCCTGGCTCCTCTGCATCCCCAGCAACCCAGGGCACTCTCTCCTCCTTCACCCTGTCCTTAAACTCTGGCTGTGACACAGATTCTCTGCCATAGGATTTCCCTGTTGGGTGCTAATTCTCATATATGTAGTTGACTAATTACAAGAAGCTGAACAGACCCATCGATTGCCTTTCAGATGATCAATTAATAAGTCAACTAAAGGTTACCCCAGAATTTCTTTGTTCGGAGGGCATGATCCTTTGGCATGATAGAGGTCATTCTTGTTTTCATGTCAGTGACCATAGGGACGGGTGTAAAGGAGTCCCTGGGGTTTTGGGTTCTGTTTTGGGGCATGGCTGGTAGCGTCCTGTGGCCCACAGCCACACCCCTCTGAGGGGTGCTCCATTTTAATTCTTCAGATGTTGTTCAGTGTTCCAGTCCCAGGGAATATTGGTGCTAACCCAGTGGGCTTTCCTCTAAGGGCTGCTGGAGGCACTGATGCTCCCAAGTTTGATCTTAGCTTCCCCTGTCCAAGGGTCCACGTTGATGGGCGAGCTCTGGTTGTCCGCCCAACAGCCTGTCGCCACTTGGAGAGGGTTCTAGGAGTTTCTTAGGAGATATGGTACTGCTTTCCTTTTTCATCTTGTATGCCTCTCCAGATTGTGTGCATGTTCTTGAGATACATTGAAGTGCCCTCCCTCTCCTTCCAATAAAATGAAGAACATTACCCTCATTTCCAGCTGACTCCCTGTTGGGGGATTTCTTTATAAGTAATCATGAATGCTCTGTGACAATAGAAATTATACAGCTGTTTCCAATCGTTTCTTGAAATGAAAGGGCAGGAATGTAAAGTCCATTGAGTCACTGGAAAGTAGTGTGTTTGTGCTTCCCCGGAACAGCGTTTTTCAGAAGTCACAGCCTTGTCATTGCATCAATTAACTAGATACAGAATTACATACTTTGGCACATCTAAATTCAAAAGCACATTAAATTAGATTTCTGTCATGCTGTTTTTGTAGTTTTAAAATTTCAATTATTGGTAAATCCTTAGTCTTATGCCTTCGATGAAAGATTTTGTGTTGTATTCCTTACAGTTCAGAAAATTGTGTTTGTAACTGTTAGGATGAACGCATTTGAAACAAAAATCATCCTTTATCGATCAGTGTTTGATTTGTCACAGCCCAAGCTGAACGTCCTCAGTTTTGAGGCATAAGACGTGGTGACCTGTACGGAGATGAGCCTGTGACTGAGGGTGACCTGGAGTGCTGTGTTCCTGAAGGGGGGGGTCATGGGCCTCCCGGGAGAGTAGTTTAGGATGTTGGCACAGTTAGACTGTTGCTGGTCAATAATCAGACTTGGTTGGAGAGCCAGAGAAAGTCACTGGGGCAGCAAAGAGGCCCAGGTTGCCACAGGAGCATCTGCTGAAAGACCTTGTGAAGTGCCTCAGACCAGGCCAGGCTTCGTCGGGCTCTGGAATGGTGTAATGGCCAGCCGGGAGGGGATATGGGGGGCAGGGTGTAAGACCATAATGGGTGCTGTGGACAAAGGCATATCAGACAAGCAGATGACAGTCGGCCGGCAGGGGTGGGTAGCACACGCGATGACAGCATCGGCATCCAGAAAGATTTCGATACAGCCGGCCCAAGATGGGAGAGGCATGGAGCCTGTGCCCTGTGACCTGGAGGCGGCCTCCGGGGTGAAGAAGACCTGCGGCCTCCCTGTGCATGTGCCCTGGTCAGAACACACCTGGGGCGCCTCCTCTGAAGGACCACACTGACAGGCAGGAGACGTCCAGAGGATGCCAGCCTGGAGGGCGTGTTCCCAAAGGGGAGTCGGCAGGACATGATATAGTTCTGTCTGGCTAGTTGAAGGACCCGCCTGTGGAAGAGAGGGATTGGGGGCCGGGGGCCTCAGGAGTAACCCCTCTCGAGGTCTTGGAGCAGAGGCACATGGGGTGTAGCTAATGAGGCCCCATTAGAGCCCTCGGGGAGGCAGAATCGGCCACCCCCAAGGGTGGAGGGCTGGTGAGTAAAGGGCTTTCAAGGCCTCGCCCTTCCTCCTGTCCACACCATCCGTCCCAAAGGTATCAGTTAAACTACGTTGGGTTCTAGGCCTGCTGCGTGAGGCCCAGAGAGGTGACGGAGCCCTCCAGCAGCACAGGAAGGACCAGAGCCAGACCCCAGGCCCGTTGGCCCCGCCTTGACCCCCACAGAGGGGACAGCACAGAGTGGGTGACGACCCTTGGGCACACGCTGAGCCTCAGGAGCCATCTGGTCAGGTCTGTGGCCCCTGCCCAAGGCCTTGGGACACCTTGTTCCTCTCGTCAGCCTCAGATTTGCCTGTTCAGCTCCCAGGCCCCTTGTTTGAATACCGTCCATGGACAGAGTACCTGCTCATTGCCCAGTCTGCTATCCCAGGGACCAGACCCTCCCCATAGACCCCGAGAGGTGAATGCCGGCGGTGACCAGGTTCCTCTGGCGGGGCGGGGCTGGCTTCTGTTGCTTTCCTTCTCCACCATCCTTGGTTGTCCTCCCAGGGGCCAGGAAGGGGCCCCTCAGGACCCCCCAGCTCTGAGGTTTTGTGGTTCTTGTAGACTGAAGACAAAAGAGGTCTGTGATATGGGCCGGAGGTTGTATGGAGATGCTCCGGTGCATATTGGAAAAGCCGGAGTTGGGCAGCTAGATGGCACAGTGGATAAAGCACCAGCCCTGGATTCAGGAGTACCTGAGTTCAAATCCAGCCTCAAACACTTGACACTTACTAGCTGTGTGACCCTGGGCAAGTCACTTAACCCCCATTGCCCTGCAAAACAAAACAAAACAAAACAAAACAAAGAAAAGCCGGAGCCCATCCGGTGAGTGAGTGATTCTCTTGTTTGAGGTCTCCGGACAGGGCTGGGGTGAATGATGCTTTTGTGGGAGAGTTGTAGGGGGCGTGTGGGGGCCGCTGGGGGCCCTCTCCAGCCCAGCTGAGCCATTTGGGATTCCTCATTCTGGCTATAAAAATGTATTTTAAATTGAACATAAACCCCCCACAATACCCAAGCTTCCCCTGGGCCTGTGAATAGCCCTGGTTAGTGCTGGAAGTGTAGTTTCTAACAAATGTGAATCAAGGAGAGTAGAACTCCCTAGTGATGGTGGAGCAGATGCTTGTGAAGCCTTGCTCATAACCAAGTCTGAATAACTGTGGCCAAGGACCTGAGGCCACACCTGTAGCCTGTGCTCCCGGGCCGGGCCAGGTGCGGGGGTCCCGACCCAGGGGCAGCGGGCTGGGGGAGGTCCTTGCTGCTGCTACATGTGAAGCTAGTTTTGTTTAGCCCCAGAGCATATTTTTAAAACGGTTTCACCTTCTGAACTAAAGGTGTTTCTTTAATCAAGTTATCTTTTTGTGTGACTTCTGAAGTCGAACTTTGAGAAGGAAGCTCATTTGCTCCAGGTGATGGTGATTTTTAGAGATTGCTGAGAAGACTTGGGGGTATTTCTGTCCTTTACGCCCCTCAATTCCTCATCTCAAAGACAGTTTTCTCTGGGCTCTTGCCCCACCCGTCGTTTCTCCTCTTCCCCACCCTGTGAACACTCCGAAGTCATTGCTGACTCCTGGCTCCCTGTGAGCTGGATTCCCGTTCTCCTGCTTACTCCTCAAGGGTCGTTAGTGACCTTTGGGCTGCCATGTCGGAGCCTTTTCATCGTCACCTCGTCCTTGGAGATACTCTCTCCTTTGGGGACTTCTTTATTCTTCTCTCCCCTCCGTGGGTATCTCCCACTTCCCTCTCTTACTGTCTTTTCTTAGTCTAGATCCCACCTTTCCAAGTGCTTGCTGCCCCCTCAACCTCGGCCTGCCCCAAACTGCCCCCCTTTCCACCTTGCTTCTTTTCCTCCTTTCTGTCCGTGGCCCTTCACCCACCACGTGGAGTGTTTGCCAGTCCCCATTGATTCTGCTGCTCCCTCCTTTTCTGCCCTCATCATTGGTCTCCTAGACCAATGGTCTCCAAAATGGGGGCGCATGCGAGATGGCCCATTGGGATGAAGCAAATGTCTACAACTCTTTTTTTCTGCCGAAGGAAAAAGGACTTGAGCTTTTTTCATATTTAACATACAGATTAACCCTGGCGTCTGTAATTGGTCCAAACACCAGCCAGTCCCATGTCCTGTGGGGCACACAAGGTGTCCTTTGGGGTGCCAGAAGAGGGGGAGCCCCACAGCATGGTACCCCATGTATTCGTGTTACAGTGCGCACAGGCCCAGCTAAGTGGATTCCAGATTACATTACATAGTTTTACCCAAATTAAAGCCTCACAAAATGGAGATGCAGCTGAGAAAAATCCCCGCGAAGAAACTGCAAGAAAATAACCCCACTAAGAAGCATAATTAAAGAGCAAGAAAACAGGAGCCCTGGAACCAGTTGTTGAGAGAAGCTTTCCTCCATCATTGGTGCAAAACCAACAACAACTCATCAGACCTAAAAGCTTCAGCCTGACATTCATTGGCCATGGGAGATTGTTGGTGACGTCTGGACCTCTGCTTGCCATCAGTCATGAGCCTTCGTCGTTTTGAGAGAGATGATGGGGCTCTACCCACCATGATGCAGGAAGCACCTCTCATCTCTTCAAGCCTAAAAGACTGGCAGACAGACTGTTCTGGCTCCTAGAAATCTTTCAAGAGTTTCACTGGGTTTTGAACATCTAAAAAAGATCACACTTCACAATCTGTTTGCAAGAACAATATGGAAATTACCAGCTGAATGACAACTGTAAGTGGAAAGGGTTGAACAATTCCTGTCTTCAGGCTCAGCAGAGCTCTACGTTCCAGGTCCAGTTTCTGTCCTGGAGTTAGCCCCCCCCCCCCCCCAGCTGTGCCTTTGTGGAGCGTGGCATCCCAGCACTTCCAGAACAGAGCCATGGCTCCTCTTTCTCCTGAAAACCCTCCTTCTGTACCTGTTTGTGTACCCAGTCCTTAGTCACCCTGGACTCTCTCTCAGCCCCCACATCCAAGCTGTGGCCAAGACTGCCATTTCTACCTAGGCATCATCTCTCAAATGCGCCCCCTGATCTCTGATCCAGCCCCCACCCTGCTGCTGGACCTCATCACCTCACAACTGGACCTTTGCAATAGCTGCCCACCTCAGTCTCTCCTCACTCTGCTCTATCCTAAAGCCCAGGCCTCTGCTGCTTACACTCCAGCAGTTCCCTAACACAATCCTCCAGGATCAAGTACAGAATCTCTGGAGCCTTAGCATTCAGAGCCCTTCATAGTCCACCTAGTCCCCTCCTCTCTTTCCAGCCTTTTTGTTTGTTTGTTTTTGGGGTGGGGCAATGAGGGTTAAGTGACTTGCCCAGGGTCATACAGCTAGTGTCAAGTATCTGAGGCTAGATTTGAACTCGGGTCCTTCTGAATCCAAGGCCAGTGCTTTATCCACTGCGCCATCTAGCTGCCTGAGACATCTTTTTTGAGTAACATATTTTGTGACTTAACAAGGCTGAGAGGTAGCATCCTTACATATTCTTTAGCACAGTGACCTCCACCTAGCTGTCCCTTTCCAGCCTTCTTACACCATACTCCCTATCATGTATCTTCAGTCTAACGCCACCTTCTGTGGTACACCCTCGTCTTCCCTGGAGTGCTCTGCCTCACCATTGCCTCCCATTTTCCCGTTAGCTTGTGAGCCTCTTGGGGGTAGATACTTTGAAGTTTTCTGTCTTTCTATCCACCCCTGCCCACATCACCCAACATAATACTTTACAGGTGTGGGATACTTATTGCAGTGTAACTGAAATCTTTTTTCTCTGAATTAACATGATCCACCACTTAATGGCCTTCCATCATGGAGGTTTGTTTTTGTGCTTGGGGTGGGGATCCATATTTTTATTGGAAGGGGAGTTTGGGGTGACAGAACAAAAAGGCTCTTTTTTCCTCTTTATCTTAGAGATATTTGCATTGATAAGTGGAGACTGACTGTTGTAAATAAAACTGGATCTCTGATTTTAAGCCTTCATAGCTGAGAGTCATATACAAGAAATGTGATAAAATGCTACATATTACTTTCAAAATTTCCCCATTGTACTTCCTTCTGTTCTCATCTTTGCATTAAAAATAAAAGTTCAAATGACCCTCTTTATTGGCTTCTGTTTATTGGTGATCCCTCCTTTCTTCCCCAACATTCCTCAATGGATTTTGTTTTGGGTGGGGATCCCTTGTGACAAATGATTGGTGAAGAAAAACCAATTCTCAGGGGCCAAATCCAGAAATGTGTATTTCTTTGTGCTGTCTGAGTCTGTCTCCTGTTGGGGGTTTCCCTTAAGCCCTCTGCAAATACGCTTGCATGCTCAGAGTTGTTTCTCTTTCCTTGTAGTAACTTTTTGCCACTGGTGTGTTTTTTCCCATAGTGCTGGTCCCAAAGGCGATAACATCTATGAATGGAGATCAACTATTCTGGGGCCTCCAGGATCAGTCTATGAAGGGGGGGTCTTCTTCCTTGACATAACCTTTACACCAGAATATCCCTTCAAGCCTCCAAAGGTAAGAAGCTTCCTGATTTGATGCTGAATTTTATCCATTCCCCCAAGAATGCCAAGGGACAAAAGGTTTTGATTGGCCTCATTTGTTACAATCTTGAAGCCCATTTAGTCTAAGCTAGCTTGTGGTCGCTCATCACAGCAAAGTTTACCAACACCCAAGTCCTTGGGCCTTTGGTTCTACCTGAGAGTTCTTATAATGGCTTTGTGGACAGAGTTGTCAGGAAAAAGTGCCCACCCCTGTATGTGGGGTCCCTGTTTTATGCCTTGAGATCTCACATCTTCCCCTACCCCCAGTGTCCCAAAGAAGACAGCTGATAGCGTTTGGACTGCTGAACTGTCTTTTTTAATGGCCTTTTTATGACAGCGTGTATAAATGTCAGCTGTAGCTTCATCGTGCCTCACTCTTCTCAGATATCAGAGCTGAACTTGGTTCATTTTCCTGACCCTTTTTCTGAATCAGGATCTCTCACCTCCTGGCTAGTAGCCTGTGGAAATCCAATTTTCCACAGTGATTTAGAGTAAATTGTTCCAGGCTGTATAATTTGTGTGAACTTAAGAGTGCCAAATAAAATGTGGGAAATTGTGGTTATTTTTAATATTCTGTTCAAATAACATTAATGACCTTGAAGTCTGGTTTTAGAAAGCACAAGAAGATAATCATCTTTCTCGGCTACTTACAAGTTTATTACTCGATTAGAGATGTTAAAAACTTGGCATAATTTTAGATTTTTTAATGTATACAAGTAGCTGAAATATTGGTCAGCATGTATCTTTTTCTTTTCCATCTATACGATGCTTAAGTGGCTGGCTTAGTTTCCATAAGATTCATCATCTGATGAATGTCCCCTGGCAGACTCATTGTCCAGAGTGGATGTGAAAATTAGGCCTATGTGATTTCATGTTAGTTTTCATAGAGACCAGCACCCAGAGTGAAAGGCTAACGTCCTGCTTTTGTTTGGGAGGGAGGACAGGTCTTGTTTGTGCTCCTCATAGTGACTGCATTTAAACTCACCTCATTCCTGGTGTTTGGGGAAAGACCTGAGAACCCCAAGCAAACCAGCCCTGAATGGTTAGACTAAATGTCAGAAAGCCCTTGCAGTGGGATTCACGTATTTCCTGATAAGGGATGTCCTGGAGCTCTTGAACAAGCCGGTGGTTTGGAGGGCTTGGCTGTTCCAGTCAAGTGTGGAGATAACAGTTGGAAGTGACAGCATCCTCTAATGAGTAAGAGGGGAAGAGAAGAACTACAAAAATCATACACAAAACTCAGAGCACCCAGCCACCTAGGACTTCTCGGTGTTGGGGAATTGAACCCAGGACACCCCCATAGCTCCTGCAGCAAGCACACTTTGGCCAAAAAGAAAGGAAGGAGGGGACAGCTAGGGGGCGCAGTGGATAGAGCACTGGCCCTGGATTCAGGAGGACCTGAGTTCAAATCCAGCCTCAGACATTTGACACTTACTAGCTCTGTGACCCTGGGCAAGTCACTTAACCCTCATTGCCCCACCAAAAAAAAAGAAAGGACGGACCAATGGACCGACCACCTGGTAGAACTGTTATGATGGGGTAGACACTTAGAGAGATGCAGGACACTTCAGCTGCCCTTGGTATGCTCCAGGAATGGAGGCAGTGTTCTGTACAGATCATGGTGGGGGCAGGAGAGCGTGAGGGCTCATCAAGGAGGTGCATCCTCCTCCTTCCTTGTGGAGCTGGACCCCTCAGACAGCTAAGGACAGGGAACAGAGCCACTATTTTACTGAAAAAATAATATGCTGGGCCTAGAGTCAGGAAGGCCTGAATTCAAACCCAGTCTCAGACAGAATGGACAAATCACTTAACTTCCATTTGCCTCAGTTCCCTCTTCTGTAAAATGGGGATCTTATCAGCACCTTCCTCCCAGGATTTTTGTGAGAATTGAATGAGATAATATGTGTAAAACTCGTGGCGCACAGTAGGTGCTTGACAAATATGCCTTTCCTCCCTCCCTCCCTCCCGGTTTTCGTGACTGTGCTCCATCCTGACTCTCCTCCTCCTGTCCAGGTTCCACTGCTGACCGTGGGGTGTCCCAAAGGGCTCTGTCTCGGACCCTCTTCTTCCTACTTTTCTCCTTCGCTCGGTGATCTCACGCACTCCGAGGATCTTTTATCTCTGTGCTGATGGTCCTCTTTGTTGACCTCCAGGCTCCTCTGGACTTCTCAGACGGGGGTCCTGTACATATATCCAAACATGTCCCCTTCCCAGGCCTTCATCCTAGGCGTCGTCTTCTCATCGTCCATAGCCAGGCTCTCGCCAAGACTCATCCATGGTACCTTTGCATTATCTCTTCTCTCCTCTGACGCTGCCACCCACTGGTGCAAGCCTTCATCCCTTCATGCCTGCCTGGCGGGCCTGCCTGCTCCAACATAGCCTTCGCTCAGCCCGGAGGGATCTTCCTGAGCCAAATGGATACTTCTCTCCTTGGTGTTCCAAGCCCTTTGCCACATCCACTAAAGTCCCACTCGATTCCTCTCCATGCTCTTGCCTCCTCTGGTCTGTCGCCAGCTTATCCAGTCTGCATCCCTTATAGTCAGGTGTTTTCACCTTGACTCCCCTTAGGCCAGGAGCTCCTGCCTTTCTTTGTGCCGGGCACAGAATATGGCTTGTCCTGAATGTTGGTTGAGAGAGTCAGAGGCTTTGTCTTGTTCATGATCTGTAGCACTCCTATTCACAGTGAATCAGAACTTTGTGGGGCCAAATGGTGACAAAACAAATGCTTCGCCCTCAAATGTGTTTTATGGGCAGCCAGTCAGTATTCTGCTTCTGTGGTCCTAGGAGCTCGCCTGCCTCCTCGGCGCCCCCAGAGCCTGGCCCTTGGTGGTTTCTTTCTTCCTCTTGCTGGCTGACCCCCTCCTTCTGGGTTTGCAGAGCCAAGTGTGTGAACCTCGTCTCCCTGGGCTGGAAGCATAAAATTCCGATACTTAATTCAGGCTTAAGATGCTGTGGATTTTGTTCTGGTCTTTTCACCAGCATAACAACAGGCCATGTCTTTTGCTCCTGGCTCCTCTCTCATTGTTCATAATGGCCTAACACCCGTGTTGTATGGCTCCCAGAGCATCCTGATGGAGAAGGCTCCAGGCCTCGCGCTGGGCCGATGACACAGCCTGTGCTTTGACAACACTGAGTCCGATGTCTCATCATTTCCTCTCCCCCTCCTTCTCAAACTATAGAAACACCGATTTGCTGACCAGGCTGATTTTTAGGATTTCCCCAGTTATTTTGACGAGCTGTAGCTATGTTTTTTTGTTGTTTTTTGCCTTCCCAAAGGAGTTTACTCTCTTTTTTTTAACGTCTTAATGGTACTTTATTTTTTCTAGTTACATGTAAAGATAGTTTTCAACATTTGTTTTTATAACATTTTGAGTTCCATATTTTTCTCCCTCCCTCCCTTCCTCCCCTCTCCTCAAGACAGAAAGCAATCTGGTATAGGTTATATATGTACAATCACATTAAACATTTCCACATTAATTATGTGAAAGAAGAATCAGAACAAAGGGGAAATACCTCAAAAAAGAAAAACAAACGACAAAGTAGAAACAGTATGGTTCAATATGCATTCAGAATCCACAGTTCTTTTTTCTGGATGTGGAGAACATTTTCCATCATGAGTCCTTTGGAATTGTCTTGGATCATTGCACTGCTGAGAAGAGCCAAGTCTATCACAGTTGATCATCATACAATGTTGCTATTACTATGTCACAATGTTCTGATTCTGCTCACTTCAGTCAGCATCAGTCCACTTAAGACTTTCCAGGTTTTTCTGAAATCTGTCTGCACATGATTTCTTACAGCACAATAGAATTCCAATACATTCACATACCACAACTTGTTCAGCCATTCTCCAGTTGATGGCCATCCCCTCAATATCCAATTCTTTGCCACCACAAAGAAAGCGGATAGAAATATTTTTGTGCATGTGGGCCCTTTTCCCTTTTTTATGATCTCTATATATACAGACCTAGTAGTGCTATTGCTGGGTCAAAGGGTATTGTAGCTGTGTTTTTAATTAATATGGCAAACAAAAATCAGTCATGCAGGACTTCCCAAACACATTAATGTCACTTCTGTTTTTCCAAGTAAAATGCTCACAAGAGTCTTTTCACTGCCTCCTCACACACATCTGTGCTATTTCCCCAACATCAGAATAACGGGTGCTCAGGGAATATGAACTAATTTTAGTGTTACTCGAAACAAAATAAATTATAAATTACTCTGAAACCAAATATAAATTATTTGTAGATTCTGCCCTATTTTTATCTTTCCGTTCTGGATACGTGAGAACTGTAGTTCTTATATTATTTATGCATCAGTGAACAAAACAGAATACTTTTTCTTATGGTAGCTGGCCAGAAAGTCCACTGAAGCCCCTGGTCAAGAGAGCACGTCTTCCCCTTCCCCAGGCCTCTCGCCTGCCCTGTTTTAGTGGTACCACTAGTCAGGCATCCAAACTTGAAACTGCCCAGTCCTTTCTGCCTCCCCTCTCTCTCTCTCTCTCTCTCTCTCTCTCTCTCTCTCTCTCTCTCTCTCTCTCTCTCTCTCTCTCTCTCTCCCTCTCCCCCTCCCTCCCCTCTCCCTCCCTCTCTCCCTCCACTCCCTGACTGAAGCTTCAGTGACTGCCGCCTTCTCACCTTTTCTCCTTCTGGGCCAACTTCTCCCTTGGCTCCCTCTGGCCCTCTCTATAGTCCTCCTCTTGGGCTTTAGGGGTGACATCTGTCTCCCAGAGTTCCAGACCCCTATTTCTAGTTGCCTGCTCCTCCACGAAGACTTTTCTGACCTTAAGCCCACTTCCTTCATCACAACTTTCCATAGCTCTTTTCTCATCTGTGGCACACTCTATTCTCACCGCTGCCCAACTTCTAAGTACTTAGCACATAGTAGGTGCTTTGTAAAGAAACATTTGAATTAATTTGTGTTTATAAGTTCAGAAACAACCTGATAAATTCCATTAGCTTTATGGAAAATGGTCATTTGGGGATTCAGTCTCTTAAAGTGAAAATATTCACTATTTAAATGAAATATCTTTTCCCTAAAACTCATAAGGTCATGAACCCCTTCAGTTTTCCTCCATTTCACTTGGTAGTCCTAGCTCTGTTTGCTTCATGAATTAGCTCTTCAGCTAAGAAAAGAAGAGCCAGGTAATGAGAGATGTGGTTAGAATAGTCTTTGATATGGGATGTCAGAGCTAAAAGGGTCCTTAGAGAAAGACTTGTCTGTGGGCCAGTTAACAGATTTTTCTATATGCATTCAATGTTCTTTGGTTATCATTTTGTCTTTTTATTAAGCATTTTGCAAAGTGCCTCATTATTTTGTGTACTAAGTGACCCATTTGGAATGAATGATCTTTATATTAAACTTTGAAGTAATGTAATATTACCAGCTAACACAAGAGGTCAGCAGATAACCAGCCATCCTAAAATTTAGTGTGGAAAATATCATTTTATCCTTTAAGGTGGTTTAGATATAAAACATGGTGCGTCTTAAAGATAATTCTACTTTTTGCTGACCTTAACATTATCATACTTAACATTTGCTTATCTTGGAATTTACTCCAGCCAACCTTGCAAATTAATAATGGCAGGGATGATCTCACACCCACTTCTCACCAAGTATTTGTTGGCATTCTACCTTTATTAGCCTCTGCTCTGGGCTGAGCCCTGTGCTGGGCTTTGGGAGAGATTCAGAGATGAGAAGTCCCTGTGCCTGTGAGGGAGGGACTTACAGCTCTCGTAGCTACACTATTATATTGGGAATTACTTTGCATGAGATCTGTGTCTGAGAGAAGAACCTGGCAGATCATCTAGCCCAAATTTCTTATTTCACAGATGAAAAAATTGAGACCCATTAAGCAAAACCATGTTAAGTCTACTGTACACAAATCACTGAGCCAAGTGCTGTGGGAAATACAACACTTAAAAATGATACCATTCCTGCCCTCAGGAAGTTTACAGTCTAGTAGTAGAAAACAGATATTGGTCGCTTACATAATTATTGCATTAGAGAGGTAGAAAACACAGTGCTGTGGAAATTATGCTGAGAAGAGAAAGTCTTTGTTGATTCAAGACATCAGGGAAGTTGTCATTTGAGACTAGCTTTCAAGGCCAACTAGGAATTCAGCAGAAAAAAACAAAACAAAACAAAAAACGAGAGCACATATCAGGTACATTCAGGGGATAAAAATAGCATGGTTTGATGGGTGCATGTACTGCATGAAGGGGAGTGATAGATAAGAAAAGGCTAGAAAGGTGGGGTGGTGGCAGAGTTGCAGGGAGAGGTGGGCTTAGCTGGGGCTTGCCTTAGTGGGCAGTGGAGGCACTAAAGGTTATTAAAAAGTTTTTGAAGAGATGAGGGACATGACCTGATGATTGAAGATGGGGAAGTGGAGTCAGGAAGCATGTCAGGGGATCGGGCTGGCAATGAGAGTCTTGCCTGCATCAGGCAGGTAATAATGGGAGTAAGAGAGGACTTAACAGAAAATAGTTACATAGGTAGAACCACACGGATTTAATCGGTGTGATTGGATATGAAAAGAAATGGGAGAATTTAGAAAGGACCGTTGGATTTGGCAGCACGGCTTCTTCTCGACATTGGGGAGCAGTTTGTGGATGGGCACGGGAGCCAGATAGACCATGGTGTTTGTGAGGAAACAGAGGTGTGAAGTAGAAACACTTATAAAGGTTTGGCCCTGAATGGGAGGAAGGAGAGACGGGATGGCAGCAGCTGGCTGAGCTAATAAGGGAGAGAGAGGATTGTTGAGAGAGCTTACCATATGTTAGCTGGCATAAAAGGGAACAGGGTCCAACATTGAGATCAAGGCAGAGGGATCAACTTAGCAAGAAGTGGACTTTCCTTCCCTCCCCAGAAAGGAAAAAATACAGTGTAATAAGATGTCATGGCACCTTGACTGTTGTCACAGGGTCTCTTGGTCTCTTTTCTCCCTAGGTTACGTTCCGGACAAGAATTTATCACTGTAACATCAATAGCCAAGGGGTGATCTGTTTGGATATTCTGAAAGACAACTGGAGCCCGGCCCTCACCATTTCTAAAGTGCTTCTTTCCATCTGTTCCTTGCTCACTGACTGCAACCCTGGTAAGGTGGAGGCTGCCTTGGCTGACCTTGTGAAATGGCCCTGTCCTCCAACCGCCCAAAACACGTCTTATGTGTTAAACACATTAACCAAGATTTCTTCTTTTTAAATATGATGCTTGTTTTACTTTACCAGTTAACTTTTAAAAAATATAGCTGTTTACCAAAGAATGCGTGGACCAAGAAAATCAGGATAAGTCTATGGAAGTCTGTTCTGTCAGATGAACTGAGACCTTCTTGAGCTGGGGGGTTCGGCTGACTGCCTGGGCCGGGGCTTGGGGTGCTCTGGCTGCCTTTCTTTGCTGTTAGTTAAGGATCAGGTCATCTGCGTCCTTCTCCCTCGTGGCCCGTGTCACCAGCAAGTCATACAGAAGCTGCTAATCTGACAAACCTCAGCATTGTCTTCTGCTTTGTATTGGCAGCTTGGTCTTCCCCAGTTGTCACCTAAGACTGCCACATTTGCTATGGTGCCGATTGCCCGTGTACGCAGTGTGTCTTTGCCAGAGAGATGCAGAGTTACAGAACTGCTGTAACACGGCTTTCTGCTGTTTTAAATAGCCGACACAATGGAAGTAATGAAATGGAGCTGAAAGTGTTTGGGCTCCAGGCTTGAATTGTAATCCAGCCACTGAAAAGTTGGATGCATTTACAAAATGCCTACTGTGTGCAAGGTCCATTGCTTCACATTTCTATAAACTTGGAATTCTATAGGAATCCTTCCCTTATAGGGAGATCCCTCTCCTGGCAACCTGAGTGAGGTAAAATGTGATTGTATAAGTGGGTGGAAGTAAGCCATTCCTCAGAGCAAACGGACTCGTTGTTAGGAGAGCCATCTCTGATGACTCCAGGCTCCCGGGTTCCTCTCACTCACTTGTTTTTGCCCAGTCAGGTGGACATGCAGGATGTGACACCTCTGTGGAGGAAGAGGGAACCGTCTTTTCCTCAGCTTTCTCCCATGGTCATAGTTAGAGAGCGTTCAGTTAATTCTTTGTGCTTGCACTGTTATTGTCTCCAGTGTTGGCCTGGTTCTGCATCAGTCAGTTCATGAATTGTACGTACTGTGCTTCTGGGGATTCTCGGATTCATTGTTTCTTATCCCCCAGTAATGTTCCAATGCATTTATCCATCACGGTTTGTGGAGCTGTCCCCTGACTTGTGGACACTTCCTTTGTTCTGGTTCTTTGTTGCCTCAAAAAGGGCTTTCTGTGTTACGCATTGTGCTAAGCACCGGGGATACAAGAAAGGCAAAAGCATCATCCCTGCTTTTGGAGGAGGCAGCGTGCAGACTGTGTGCACAGCAGAGATAGAGAGAGATGGATGATGGGTGTGTGGGTGGGTAGGTGTGCTCAAGAATGTGCATGGACACAGTGGTAAGGCGTGGGGGTGAGGATAAGGAAAGACTTTTTGCAGAAGATGAAATTTGAGGTGAATCCTGTAGGAATGCAGGGGAGCCAGAGGAAAGGAGGGAGACCATTTTAGGAAAAGGCCCAGAACCGGGCCTGAGCAAGTATCAATATGTATATTGAAGTCTCCTGATAGGAGGGCACAAGTTGGGGTGGAGAGAGGCACTAAACTCATCAGATCTCTGAATCAGAGGGTATAAACATTCTAAGTCATTTTCTTAACTTAATTTCAAATTGGGTTCCTGAATGGTGAAATGGGTTCACAGATCCCCCAACTGTGTATTAGTTTTGCCTGTCTTCCACATTGTCTATCCCCCCCCTTTTTTTAAATCTTTGCCACTTTGCTGGGTGAAAAACAAAACCTCTACACCTCTTTTTTTTGTTTGTTTTTTGTTGTTGTTTTTGGTGAGGCATTTGGGGTTAAGTGACTTGCCCAGGGTCACACAGCTAGTAAGTGTCAAGTGTCTGAGGCTGGATTTTGAACTCAGGTCCTCCTGACTGCAGGGCCGGTGCTCTATCCACTGCGTCATCTAGCTGCCCCACTTCTACACTTCTTAATAGTCTTCTGATTCAACCAAACTTAATACAATGTCCATAAATTACCTGGTTTTCCCCTAGAGCAAATATGAGAAGAGGATCCTAACAGAGGGGACAAGATAAATATCTAACAGTAGAAACGGTACCTTGGAGACATTGAATACAACTGGTAGCCTAAAAATTACACGACAGTATAATTAATGTTTTTAATGATGACTGAGTCAGTTTTTTTAATTTTACGACTATCTCACAATTGTTCCAATGGCTTGGTACATTTTTTTTTTTTTTTGCTTGCTTGCTTGCTTGCTTTGAGACTGGGTTCTTCCTAGTTTGCCCAGGTCACAACTTAATGGCAGAAGAGTTTCAAACTGGGCCAGTTCACCCCTTCTTCAGTAGTAGCCTGTTCTTATCGACCCTCTACCCACCCCTCCCATAGTGGTGCCAGACCTCCACCAGACGTAGTCCCCTCCAATAGCAGGGATTACAGGCCTTGCTTAGAATACTGTTTTAAGAAAGCAGGGGGCGGGGGCGGGGGCAGCTAGGTGGCACAGTGGATAAAGTACTGGCCCTGGATTCAGGAGTTCCTGAGTTCAAATCCGGCCTCAGACACTTAACACTTACTAGCTGTGTGACCCTGGGCAAGTCACTTAACCCCAATTGCCTTACTAAAAAAAAAGAAGAAAAAAAAAAGAAAGGGGGAGGAGGGTGCAGTGGATAAAGCACTGGCCCTGGATATAGAAGGACCTGAGTTCAAATCCGGCCTCAGACACTTAACACTTACTAGCTGTGTGACCCTGGGCAAGTCACTTAACCCCAATTGCCTTACTAAAAAAAAAGAAGAAAAAAAAAGAAAGGGGGAGGAGGGTGCAGTGGATAAAGCACTGGCCCTGGATGTAGAAGGACCTGAGTTCAAATCCGGCCTCAGACACTCGACACTAGCTGTGTGACCTTGGGCAAGTCACTTAATCTTCATTGCTCTTCCCCCCCCAAAAAAAAGGCAAGGAAGGATAGAATACATTAAAAAATTTCTGTCAATTATTAATATAAAACTTTTTTGCCATTAGAGTAAGGTAGAGGTAGAAGGGAACAAGCATTTGTTAATCACTTGTTTGGGGCACTTTACAAATCTGATGTCATTTAGTTCCTACAACCACCCAGGGAGGCAGGTGCTATTATTACCCCCATTTTACAGTTGAGGAAACTGAGGCAGGCAGAGCTTAAGTGACTTGCCCAAGGTCACACAGCCAGTAAGCATCTGAACTGAAGTCCCATGCTCAGTGCTAACTAGCTGCCCCAGAATACATTTCAGTTATTTGGAAAATCCATTTCCATGGAATACTTTTAGTTCCTGGTGGTGCCTACTCCCAGATGTTACGTTACCAGTTGTGTAATATAAAGTGTATACCTCGTGAAACCTCATCTACCAGAAGGCATCTAGATGCAGTAGCCTAGAGAGACTTCCAGGGTGGGGTGGATTGGCCAGTAACTCAGATGCGGTTCTCTTCTACCTCCCCGATTCCTGCAGATCCCAGCCAAAGCCCCACCTTGGGACAAGAAGCCTTTTGAAGTCCTCTCCCTCCCTGCTGTGCCAGCTGCTTCCCTCGTCCGTCGGGTCTGGTCAGCTTTCTCAGAACTCCCCCGGAGCCCAGCTGTCTTTGCCCTTTCCTTGTATTCTCAGTGCATGGCACAGTATCTGGCCCTATGTTACTGACTGTCATTAGGCTTTAAAGCCCCATAGCAAACAGGCGATAAAGCCAGCATAATGAGCTCTGGATGCAGGTTTCTGCTCATGGAGCTGAGATTTTAACTTTTGATTTGCTCCTTCTCCCGGTCTTCATGAGTAATCATTTCCTGTTCTTCCTTTCTAGCTGACCCCTTAGTGGGAAGTATCGCCACGCAGTACATGACCAACAGAGCAGAACACGACAGAATGGCCAGGCAGTGGACCAAGAGATACGCGACATAAATTGGGTTTTCACCAAATTCACATTAATTGTCTGTGATGGAAAGAGCTGCTTATGATTTTGACGGGGAGGGGGGAGGGGGGAGCTGATAAAAGAGTAGGGTATTTCTATAACAGATTTTATTCAGTCTTTTATTTCCTAAGATTTTTGTTGTTGTAACTTAAGGTATCTTGCTACAGTAGACAGTTAGAATTGGTAATAGCATCTCTTAAGACTGTCCTTAGTTCTGCAATATGAGCAGAATGTACACGTTAGACATTTGGGTTCTGTTGCTTGCAATATGTAAAAGATTTAAAAACAGCTTCATTTTGTACAGATACATATGGCATTTATGTAAAGTCCTTCCAAGACTACCGGGTTTTTTTTCTTTTCTTCTTTTTTTTTTGTAAAAAGATGTTGGTTTCTCCCCCTCCCCCCCCATGAGAGCGAACATTGATATTTAACAATTGCTTTTTAGAGATTGTCATCTCATGATATATAATATGGCCAAGTGGATATACGGCACCATTATAGGAAATGAGCAGTTAATGTGTTTTATGTTATATGCCAATCCACTTTAGTGTGAAAAGATTAGAGGTTTTAATCAGGACTTACAGGAACCTGTAGTGAAATACCTTAAGCTGTTTAACTGTACGGCGTGGAATAGGAGTCACTCAGTGGATTGGTGATATGTTGTGGGCTACTTTGGTCTGCATTTGTTACTGTGCTAATAAAAAGCTATTAAAAAACAAGGCTGCAGCCCTCGTGCTGAGGAACTCTCTGTGTTTCTTGGTGGAGGATTTAAGGGGACATCAGATGTTCTGAGCTCTGTTGCCAAAAGAAGGTATGTTAACTCTATCAATTGAACTGCAGGTGGGACAGGGTTTGAAATCGAAGCTTCATCAGTGAAAGTGAGCCATCTGGGTCAGCTCTTCTAAACTGCGGAGGTAACAACTCTTAGGTAGAAATATTCTGAGCCTGCCAATCCAGCCTTCAGACCCTAAAGGATTCTTTGTTGCTGGTGATCCCCCATCCTACCCCATCATTTAAGTCCAAAGTACAGTTGGCTGAAAAAGTTGAAAATACTCTTTCAATCTTCATTTTAGGGGCAGCTAGGTGGCGCAGTGGATAAAGCACTGGCCCTGAATTCGGGAAGCACCTGAGTTCAAATCTGGCCTCAGACACTTGACACTTACTAGCTGTGTGACCCTGGTAAAGTCATTTAACTCCCCATTGCCCCCCCAAAAAATCTTGATTTTACTCTTTCCTCATGAAATCTACCTCACCCACAGAACTGAACCTTCTCTCCCCTTCCAGCCCAGTTATTATTAATTTCTTCAGAAGTTACTGTCTCCCACCACCCATCTTCATGAGCGAGGTGACTCAGAGGCAGCTCATAGATGAACAGAGGGCAAGAAGGTAGTGGCCCCAGGAGAAAAGCAACCTTTGGTTCTCTAATAGCATGTAATGGTAGCCCTCAAGAGCTATATCAAATTGTAATATGTTATTTCTACTTCTCAATACAGTTGAAATGGAATGAGCCATCTTCAGAAGACAGAAGAAGAAAATAAGTTGCCCATTCTCTGGTACTGTGGCTTATCGGCCACATGGCTGGGGAGGGAGAATTACTGTTGCTTCCTCTGAGGTTAAAACCATGATGAGGACCTAGATCGGTAACATGGCTAGTTAGGTAGCCCCCCCAGGCTCTGGGGGCCACATTACTCTAATACTAGAACACTGGCCCTTGGGGGCCCCCAAATGGACAGTAATCCAAAAGGAACAATCTCCAGACCATGTGTGTGCACACCGAGGTGCCTTAGCTCAGCTCTGCCTGGTCCCCAAGCCGCCATTGTGACAGTGACTATACGCCCCCTGTTGCTGATGGCAAGATCAAGAGCTGGCTGTGAGGGCAGATGTGACCAAACAGACCCTGAGAAGGTCATGAAGCTCCCCTGGGGCGGAGCCATCCTCCCGACCCAGCACGGCCTTCCTTATACCACACCAGGGTAAGATTAGGAGCGTGGGAAGGGGAGGTTTCCTGAAGGAAGAGGGCATGAAGGCACTAGATGATAGATGCTCCACCTGTAGTCCTCAAGTTAATGATGTATTATGAAGTGTCTTCAGTGAGAAGCAGACAGACATATCCGTCCCCTGAAGGCTCCTTGGTTGAGGGTGAAAGGAGAAAATCCAAAGTTTACACGGCTGTGTTTATGCCACCCACGTTTTATTTTTGGTCTCTAACACAAGGGCAATACCATTTTTTAAAAACTGCTCTGAAATGAATACATAAACTCTATTTACAGCATGAAGATTTCACATTAGACAGGCAATCTCTCCTCCTTCCCCATTTGACCTCTCCCCTCCCTCCCACCCAGCTTTATAAATTATAACATTAAGGATATAAAGTGCTTTCGGAGAGCTGGTTGGCCCTGTTTCCCAAGGGGAAAGGCGCACACTCTAGGCCACAGCTTAAGATTTTAGATCTGTTCACACTTCCCCAGAGTCCAGAACGAGGCCATTGTTTGCCCAGACGCCATTTTACTGTGATACCACCTAATTGTCATTTGTGGCACTGCCTTTGTTCTTCCTTCCAGGCAGGGGGAACGTTGATTTGCTCTGGGGCTGGGTGAGCTTACTGGCTAAGAGGATGAAGGGCTCAATCAGCGTCTTGCGGTCAGTCACGGTCACTTCCCACAGTCTCACTCGCTCATTCCTTGCCCACAGCTGCGCCATGTCAGCATCCACTTGCCTTTGCTCAGATAAATCAGATTTGTTTCCCAAGACCACAATTACTACCTGAAAGAAGAAGGAAAAAAAAGTTGAAGATAATTGCTATTTGTACCACAACCTCTCCCGGTGCAAAACTGAAGAGTCTGGTCAGGCGAAGAACCACGTGCATTTTTTTTTTTTAAGCGAGGCAATTGGGGTTAAGTGACTTGCCCAGGGTCACACAGCTAGTTAAGTGTCTGAGGCTGGATTTGAACTCAGGTACTCCTGACTCCAGGGCCAGTACTCCATCCACTGTGCCACCTAGCTGCCCCCAACCACGTACATTTATTAAGCCAGACCCTAGCAAGGACACAGGCCCTGGCTCCTTCTGCTTCCTGGGGTCAAAAACCTACTCCCTCATCCTGAAATGCAAAAAGACGGCTCTCACCTGCAGTGATGCCTGTTTTCTGATGGGCGTGCCTTCAGGCAAAGGGGGGGGGGCGGGTCAGAGGTAGGCTGGAAGAGGCCCCCTAGTCATTGCTCTGCATACTTCCAGCTTTCCACTGTCCAGGACCCATTAGCTTCTGGAGGTACCTTAATTATAGGTACCAATGGAAGACCAGAAGAATAAAGTCAACTAGCGATTATCCCTGTTAAGGGGTTGGAGTTGTCATGCAGAGAATCAAAATATGAATAATCTGACTGAAATACAGCACATTTTAGTATGGACAGATATGCCTAAAGTTTGGGCAATTAATAAACACAAGAGAGAAGCTCCGGCTCAGTAGGCCATCGAGACATCCCCTGCCCCTGCTCCCAGGGTGCCCCTTCTCTTTTCCCTGGCATCCAGGTAGCAATACTGAGAAAACTCAACAGAGAAGACCATATGAAAAGAGTTTTAAGTGGAGAAAGGGGTGAAGTCACTAAAAAAAGATGAGAGCACAATTTGCTGCTGTTACTTGCACCTTCAAATTGGGTTCATTGCCATTCCCCAAACATCATTCATTTTAGGCCACAACTTCAAACCTCTTCTCTAAGCAATATTTGACTAAAGGGGTTAAAACACTTCATATACTTTAAATTGGAAGAAAAGGAAGACAAGCGTGCAGTCTGATCAGCATGATTATTTAAAGAACTGAAGGCGATGTGGAAACAAACCAGGAAAAGGGGCTGAAAACTCTTGGTTACTGTCAGGAGTTGGAGTCTGCTTCAGAAAAGGCAAAACCTGCCAAAGAATCTACATAACTCCAGAAAAGATGGGGCAGGAAGCCTGCAGTTCTCTTTCCAGACGTGTGTAAGGGCCATTTCTCTTCCAAACACTGATCTTTTCCCCTCTATTGCTGCTCTCTGAGGAACGGAGGGAGACCATTCTGACTGTGTTCTCTCCTCTGTCGCCCAAGCCCAGCCAAACACAGTTCTAAAAGGACAACAACACGTCAGGCTTCCAGTCAGCCAGCATGCGTGTCTTGGTATAGCTGGATGGGCACAATCCATTTGCTGGGTATACCAGAGGAGGGATTCTTTCATGGAGGGGCTGGACCTAGACAGCCTCTGAGACAAGCCCTATTTCTTCTCCTTTTTTTTGGCAGGGCAGTGGGGGTTAAGTGACTTGCCCAGAGTCACACAGCTAGTAAGTGTCAAGTGTCTGAGGCTGGATTTGAACTCAGGTACTCCTGAATCCAGGGCCGGTGCTTTATCCACTGCGCCACCTAGCCGCCCCAACCCTATTTTTTCTAATACAAGTAGTTGCTCCAGCCCTTCTGACATCTTCAAAGGAGTTCAGAGTAGCTTATCATGCCACGTCATTCCTGTTTATCTTCTGCATGGGACAAAAGAAAAAAAGTAAAGGTTCTGATGCCCTTGACCAAATATCCAGCCAGCTGGTGAGGGCTGAGGCCGGGGCCTGTGTCGGGGTTTACAGTCTAAACAGATTTTTATTTTGATGACAAGATCACTAATACAATTATGTTTTACAAATCCCACCTACCAGCTGGACTGAAGCCACTCCTCATTCTGACAAAGCCGCTGCTCACCTCTTTTTTGTCTCTGAACCGATCTATGTCCCTCTTGACCGTCTCCACCCTTCGAAAGGATTCCATGTCATTCACACAGTAGACCAGCACAAAGCCATCAGCAAAGGAGAAGTAGTGTTTGGGCAGCTCGACGCCCTCTTGCAGACCCCGCGTGTCATAAAGGCGGAGCTGCTCCTTCACCCCTCGGTCAGTTTCCACCGATGCCACGTACACATCTTCCACTGTCTCCCTGCCTTCCTTTCCTGTTGTTTGACAGAAAACAAGCTGGAAATCGTTCCATTTCTCCTTTGTTTTCACAAATAATTGCTTGTAAAATTTCCTACTCCTGCTGGGGGGTGGCAGGGCTTCAAAGCTATGATTGTGAATCCCACCAAGCTGCAAAGCCTTCAGTGTGCACCAGCCAAAGGACAATGGTCTCAGGCTCCCTTGAATGGAGCTACAAGGTCATGAATGTTTTGACAACAGTGATTGCTGAAACCCACTCCCGTGATGTGGAAAATTGCTGTTCGAGCCAAGGGAGAGTCTGCATCCCCACTGCTGAACTCGGCAATCTTCCTGATGCTGACAAGCACAGAGCATCCCTTCTAAAGGCCCCCAGTCCAGTGCTGAGAGAAGAGACATACAGCCTGGCACTTCCCATCAGGGTCGCTATGAGCCACGCAGAATTCATTTCATCATTCATGGTGACAATACAAAGGGCTAAACTGGAGGAAAACTAAGTACTTACAGTTACAAGGAAGGTCGTCATAGCCACAGAAAACAGAAGTGGACGGAGGCTAAAGAACCCCTCACTGAGCCTTTCTCTCAGATGGCCAGGAGCCCCCAGCCTCCCCCCATCCCCCCTCCCAGCCTTCCTGTGCCCATCCGACTCCTCTGGGTCCTCTTCTCTCCCCCTTCACTGAGCAGCCTCATCAGCACTCCAGGGCTTCCTCGCCATTGCTACACAGATGTCTCTCTTCCGATCAAACTCAGTATGTCCCTAACCGAAGTTGTCCCTGCCATTGTGCCCCTTTCAAGGTCTTCCTTATAAGTCCTTATAAATGTACTGTTCTGGGATGTCTCTCCAAACTCAGGCTTAAATTCTCTTACTAAGGAGCCTTCTTCGTTGATCTCAAGGCAGTGACCAGCTTTCCTTCCCTCAAAAATTATGTGCCTTAGACAAAACGTCTGCCACCCGTCTACAGTGATTACCAGAACCAGAGTGCCCAAATAAGACGTCCATGAGGCCCTACGATGACTTCGGGTATGATCCAGGCCTCGAGCCTCTGTGGACACAACTTCTATTTTTTATCCCAAACATCAGGTTTCCTGAAGGACTCCCGACTACTGCAAGGGGTTTCCAGGTCCCACCTTACCAATAACATGATTCCCATAAAGAAGCTGCTCCAAAATCGCAGTTTTCCCCACAGATATGGCTCCACAAACGACAACCTTGCAGCCTTTTCCCATCTTGTCTGACAAATTCTGCTTTGACAAAAATACATTTGCTTTGATTAAAGAACAGCAGAGATGAGTGAAGAGAGAACATCAAGTTAGTTAACATGTTACTTTGTGGAAGCTAAATGTCATAGTTTTACTTAAGAGTATATAAGAACAAATCAAATATTTATACGGGGAAAAAAGGATATAAGAACAATCACCACACTTAATCGAAGAAGTCCCATGACACCCACAGATCAAGCTGAAAACAGAAAAGACAACGTGCCAACTCACCACAAATGCTTGGGAAAATTTTCCAAAGAGAATAAAAATTACAGTGAAAAACTTGGAGAGCATTCTAGCAAAGACTCAGTTAACTAACTGGTACTAGTTAACCCTCCTATTGGTTCAGCTGGGCCACAAAACGTGGGCCCAGAAAACTGCTAGGGTGGATTGAACTACAAGGGAAGTAAGTGGAGGGGGTTGTTAAGCTTACCTCCAACTCTATCTTCTCAGCAGCTACCTCAGGAAGGGGAAGGGGCGGGAATGGGGAGGGGGAGTTCCTTCTCTACAAGAAGTTCTGCTTCTCACTGGTTACACAGCCAAGGGGGGGTGGGGTGGAGGCATAAGATTTCTTCATACAAGAATGGGGAAGTGGAGCAGGTCTCCACATTTCTGCCACTGCCCACTCAAAATTCTCTTACTTAGGGACGTGTGGGAGGCGATGGAGAACAAAGCCAATGCCTACTGCCCCTTCCTTAGCTCAGCTAAAATCCCACCTTCTGCAGGAAGCCTTTCCTGATCCCCTTTAAAGCGAGTGCCACAACTCTGTCCATCATCAACACTTTATCTGTATACATTCTTTGTTCACTTGTTTGCTGTTCATCTCCCCCATGGGATGGTCTTTGGCCTGTCTTTGCATCCCCAGCACTTAGCACAGGGCCTGACACCTAGGAGATGCTTCACTGACTCCTGGCTAAACCAAAGACAACTCCATTGCTAATAAAAACATCAGAAGGGCACAGCTGTCCAAATCAATATTGCAAGGAAGGGGAAAGCTCGGGCCATCTCTGCTTGTTTCTATCTATACGTACACCTAAAAAAGCCGGCTCTCTAAAGTGCCCAGCATTGGGGCAGTTAGGTGGTGCGGTGGATAGAGCACTGGTCCTGGATTCAGGAGGATCTGAGTTCAAATCCGCCCTCAGACACTTAACACTTACTAGCTGTGTGACCCTAGGCAAGTCACTTACCCCCAATTGCCTCACAAAACAAAAAAAGAAACTCAAAGGGAAAGGAAGAATGTTGCCACCAAAAAGACAGAGTAGTCCTATATTTATTAGATTTTACAATCTAAAATTAACTCCCTATTGCTATTTTACCTCTCTCTCTTTAGTTTGTACATCCTCTGACAGTTTCATCCCAAGAAGCATCTATAAGTACTAACCCTTCTTTCTCAAAATACTTAGAATTGAAAAAAAAAATAATGCCTGATTGCCAAACACTACAGTCTCTTAGAAGTTGGGAAATGACCAGTCGGAAATATATATAGAAGGTTGTTTCTCCATGAAACCAAAACAAGGTCAGTTTAAACAGTTCAATTCTTAACAAGGAAAATATTCAGTTTGTAGAAAATGCTTTTTGTACACAGGACCAAAGTTTTAAACATTCCCATTTCTAAACAGCTTTAATAAGCTTGCCAGTGACAAAAAAAAAAATGAGAAAAGGCCCAAAGGCTATTATCACTGCTAGAATTAAAATCCACTGAAAATTATTAATGCTAATAAAAAAATCACAACTACTGATCCCACCCACACCTCCCCTAGCTAAAATGATCCAGATATAATATGATCAAAGAGGAGGATGGGGGAGGGGGAAGCAGTTAATGAATCTTACTTTCCACAAAAGATTTAAAGAAAAATTTTATTAGCCAATGATTTTTTTTTTTTGCAGGGCAATGAGGGTTAAGTGACTTGCCCAGGGTCACACAGCTAGTAAGTCAAGTGTCTGAGACCGGATTTGAACTCTGGTCCTCCTGAATCTAGGGCCGGTGCTTTATCTACTGCACCACCTAGCTGCCCCCCATTGATTCCATTTTATTTGGTGAATTCACCCTTTTTATTTTTGATATTGGTAATTTGAGTTCCCTCTCTTTTTAAAATAATACTTTATTTTTCCCCAGTTACACATAAAGACAATTTTTAACATTCATCTAGAAATTCTTTTGAGTTCTGAAGTTATTTTAGAAATTAAGATTTTTGTCAATGGAATAATTTAAAATATAGTTAGCTTACTATTAAAAGAATACCCTCCTTGATTTCCTCTGTAAAAGGAAGGCTTTAAAAATACTAAATATGACCTAGAGGACACAAGTTTACATTTTTTTTGGAGTAACACCTCATTTGTTTGAAAGACACATCCAATTAGGCAATCTCAATTATCTAGAATTGAGTTTGAATTTAGAAACAAAATGCCAAAGCCATATCATAAACTCCATGTGCTTTTTTTGGTGAGGCAATTGGGGTTAAGTGACTTGTCCAAGGTCAAACACCTAGTAAGTGTTAAGTGTCTGAGGCCAGGTTTTAACTCAGGTCTTCCTGACTCCAGGGCCGGTGTTTGCACTACACCACCTAGCTGCCCCTCCCCATGTACTCTTACTTCATAGCAGAGATACCCAGGATTTATTGATTCTCACTTCATATCCAATTCCAATTAGTTGGGTTATCTGGATTCCCAGACCACAGCACATTAAAGACAACAAAGGAGAGTATGACTGTAAGAACCAGGACAGAGGCAAGAAATGAGAACTTACAAAGTATGAAAACTACAAAGCCTATAAAAACCCAATTTCCATCCAAATGTATTTCAGTTGTTTTAAATTTGGGTATTTGAAATCGATTGAGTTGCTCAAAAGGAAAGGTGATGCTACGATTGTTAATGACTATAGATAAGAGGCAACTTAGCCTAGCAGTTACAGCTGCTTTTGAAGTTAGCAAGGCCTTAGGTTCCACCTGCAGCGCCTTTATTTAGTCTCCAAGACTTTAATTGCAGAATGGATATAGATCTGCAGTGAAAATTTCACCCCAATTGAAGGCACCCGCCCCCCAAAATTGGTTCTTAGAAATACTTTTGTGTATATGGGTCCTTTTCTCTTTCCTGGATGGTTTTGGACCATATGCCTAGTGGACTGTGGCTAGGTCAAAGTATAATAAAGTTTACTAACTTTGGGGCATAATGACAAATTGCTTCCAAGACTGGCTGTACCAATTCAAAGTGCTAATAACAGCACCAATATGCCTATTTTTCTACATCCCCTCTGGAGCAGTTAGTTATATGACTCATTGGATAGAGTGCTGGCCCTGAATTTGGGAGGACCTGAGTTCAAATTTGACCTCATCCGGGGCCATCTCCAATCGTCCTGATGTATACCTTGCCACTGGACCCAGATGGCTCTGGAGGAGAGAGGGAGGTCGATGACCTTGCACAGCCCTCCCTTATTTAAATCCAATTCAGTGCAAGTCATAACATCACCCTGATGTCATGGTCCTCTTTGAGAATGAAGGATAGACAACAACATCCCCTCTGTGTCATTTTCCTTTTGTGTCATCTTTGTGTCAATACAATGGGTATAAGGTAGAACCTCAGAGTTGCTTTAATTTGCACTTCTCGAAATATTAGTGATTTATAATACTTTTTCCTATAGCTGTTGACTTCCTTTTCATATTATTTGACCACTGGGGGGTGGGGGGATGACTCTATTATACATTTCCCTCAATTCCTTATATATCTTAGAATTGAGATCCTTAGGGAAATTACCAGCATAGATCTTTCCCCAGTTTTAATTGTATCTATACTGGGTTTATATATGCAAATACTTTAAAATTTTATATCATAAAATTAAGATATATGAATGTCTAGGGGATACTATGACATAAGAAATGTAAATGAGAAAAGTAAGCAAAAAAGAGCAAAGTAAGCAAACCCAAGGGAACAAGGATATAGTGACAACACTGCAAAGTCAACTTTCAAAGACTTAAGAACACTGATTCATGCAAAGTTCATGCCACGATTCCATCAGATCACCTCCTGACAGAAGTGGTTATGGATTCAAGGTGCAAAATGAGATGCACATTTTTGGATATGAACTATGGAAGGGTTTGCCTCACTGTGAAAAGATATAGATATGGATATAGCAATGGCTCTCTTTTTTTTTCTTTTTAATTAGAGGTGTGAAGGAGAGAAAATAAATGCTTATTAATTGAAAAATTAAATTTTAAAAAGCAGCAAAGGCAATTTCCTCATCAGGGGTTCCCTACAGAGGTGTCAGACTTAGGTGAACTGGATTAAAAAGTCACTGGGAAATGTTTTTAATAAACTATGTATAAAAATGCAATATACCCTAATGTTAATTTGACATTTTCTAAGTCAATATACAGCCTACAGGGATCTGTTTTTTCGTTTGATTGCAGGATCCCATTCTCTGCTCCCTCCATGCCCACCCTCTCACCTCCAATCCTACCACTACTGTAGTTAACATTCCTATGCTTTAAGGTTTGCAGAGAGCTTTACATACTTAATTTAGTAACTTCCTGGCTGGGCAGGAAGAAGATCTGGGAATTTCTGGCCCTGCTACTTATTTCCCAACTTTGGCTAAGTCACACATCCCTCCCTTGTCGGGCCTCAGTTTCCTCATCTGTACAATGAGAAGATCTTTTTCTTTTTTTTTAGTGAGGCAATAGGGTTAAGTGACTTGCCCAGGGTCACACAGCTAGTAGGTGTTAAATGTTTGAGGCCAAATCTGAACTCAGGTCCTCCTGACTCCAGGGCTGGTGCTCTATCCACTGCACCACCTAACTGCCCCACAATGAGAAGATCTTAAAGATCTCTCCCAACTTTAAATCTCATCCTCTCTCCGAAGTGGTACAGCCAGGCCTGGATCCCAGGGCCACTGGCTTCAAATCTATTTATCTCCCACTATAACATCTGGGAGGAATGATTAAGTACATCGAACCAGGGCTCCGTAAAAGTAAAGCATCCTGGGAGAGGGTTGTTGGGGGGAAATACGGGGATCGTGCTTGGAATGCAGAAACAAAGTGTCAATGAAATATTTTTAAAACAAGCACATTCAGAAGGGAATTCAGACAAGGATGGCAGGTTAAATTTAATACAGACTTTAGAAAGAAGTGATATGTGAGAGGCCCTGTTTCATATACAAGTCTCTATTTGTTGCATATAGGAATATTCATGTTTCTTGGATAATAAACAGTTTAAAGTACTGCATTACTACACAATGACTACAATCTGCCACATAAAAATAGATCTGAAAAAAGCCAAAGTCCAGTCTGAGCTAAGGAACTAAATCCTGCTACTGTGGGTTACAAAATACTCATGTAAAATAATTATGTCTAATGACTTCAATACTCTGATTACAGGAAGCCATGAGTCCTAGGACTCAATATTTATTTGTTGATATAGTTTTCCCAAACAATATGAAGATTACCCTCTAAAATGTCACTTTTAACACATTAGCTTGAAAAAGTTTAACTCAATCTCATAAAAATTAGTGCATAGGGGGGCAGCTAGGTGGCACAGTGGATAGAGCACCAGCCCTGGAGTCAGGAGTACCTGAGTTCAAATCCAGCCTCAGACACTTAAAACTAGCTGTGTGACCCTGGGCAAGTCACTTAACCCCAATTGCCTCACCAAAATAATAAAATAAAATAACACATCTCCTTTAAAAAAAGGGGGGGGGGCAGCTATGTGGCGCAGTGGATAAAGCACCGGCCCTGGAGTCAGGAGTACCTGAGTTCAAATCCAGCCTCAGACACTTAACACTTACTAGCTGTGTGACCCTGGGCAAGTCACTTAACCCTCATTGCCCTGCAAACCAACCAACCAACAAAATTAGTGCATAAAGTGGTGGTGGCTTCATTCAACTCCAAATTCCTGAACAGTGATCATCTTTTTAGCACATAAAATTGCATTTATTAAATCAATACAGAGTCTTACTTAGGCAATTTAGAGGTTTGAGAAGAAATATACAAAAAAAGCAATTACTTTCCTCATAAAACTGTCTCAAAAATATTTACTGCATTCTTTCTTCTATTCCATTTTAAGGGTATTATTTTTATCCTGAAATCTAAACCATAGCATGTTAATATTCCCATTTTCTGGGTTTTAAAATGGTACACATTTCCCTACATGAATTTTTTTCATAGTTTAAGAAAAAGAAAGGGAAAAAAGCCTGAAAATTGTTGATGAATGACTGGACAATGTTCCTGAGAACAAACAAATTTACATGTGAAGCTGGAGCTTAATAAATTTCCTCCATAAAGGCTGGTTAAGGAACCAGAGCTCACTGTGCAAGACCAAAGTTAGCATCATTCTTACAGACTTAGGCACCATTTAAAATACTCATCTAACACTAAATCTTGAAAAATCTTTTAACTCTAAAATGCATGGAATGGACATTGTATTCATAGAATCATAAGACAACCCAGTTATTTTAGAGATGAGGAATATGAGAGCCCAAGGGGAAGATCGAATTGCCTGGGGTTATGACACCTAGTAGCACAGGCAGTACTTTCCACTGGTTCTTCCCATCTTATGCCAGTAAAAATTGGCTCTGATGGTAGGGGACAAGGTGACACTAATTTATAGTACCACGAACAAGGAATTGCTGCAGTGCTTCAAGAACTGATGGCCAGCAACACGATCTGGGGCAGACAAATACAAACAACGTAATGGGCAGATATATTATAAAGCACATTTTGCTTTCCATTAAATGACAAAATTGCTAAGTAAGTAATCATTTATCAGCTCTCCAGCAGAAACCTCTATTTTCATACCAATGTTCTTGTTTCCATGCGGCATAGAGCCCTCCCCTGAAACTACTAACGACTCAAAAGTAAAATGAATTAGGGATGAAAAAACGAACCAACCACGAACTAAAAACCGTTATTTTAGGGGGGAAATTTTATGGTGTGTACGTGTACAAATCCTTTGAAAAGAAGTTGTAACCCTTTTGCACCTCCCCACTCCCTCTCTACAACAAGTGACAGGCCCCTGGTCACCTAGCCTGCGTCCGCGTTAACCAGCTCGCCTTCTCCAAGGCAGCCCGCGTTAATGAGCCTCATGTCCGAAGGCAGAGCCTCAGGGCTGCTAACTCGCGGCGGACTGACCACCTGCAGTGCGGCCCAAGGTCGCACCCTCTGGGGTCCCGTTCACGGGAGTCGGGGGCCCAGGCTGATCATTAACAACAACAGTAATAATAACAGCAGCCGCCTTTTGGCAGCGGCCACGAGGTCCCGGACCCCTTGTCAATTACAATTTACAGTCGTCTTTAGAGTTCTTATCCCACGTGATCCTCACAACACCCCGGAGAGGTAGGGGCTCTTATTAGCCCCATTTCACCGATGGGGACATTGAGGCAGACGGGAATGAAGCAACCCGCCTAGGGTCGCCCCGCTCAGTGTCCGAGGCCGGACCGGACCTCGGGTTTTGCTGCTCTAGCCACTGAGCCACCCTGTGGAGGGGGAGAGAGAGGACGAGGTCCAAAGGACTCCACTCTCCTAAGGTCATAGGCAAAGCTAAGACTTGAACCCGGGCCCGCGCTGTTCGGGCTCCTCGGCGGGGGAAGGGGGTTGCCCGGGGAACCCCCCGACCTGCCTATCCGGTCCATAAAGGGGTCGGGTTTCCCAGCGAGGAGGGCCCCTCCGGGGGTGGGGGCATTCGGACTCCGCATGCACAACCTCGGCCCAGGGGCCGGGAAGATACGAGACGGTGGCCCGGCAAGGTCAGCCCTCTTCCCCGCCCCCACTCCGTCCTCCCGAGGGGGGAAAGTGGGGGGGGGGGGCGCCTAACTACGGGAGGGAGCGGAGGAAGCGGGGCTCGCCGCCGGCCCCGACAAGGGAGAAGCTTCCTCTTCCCTCCCGGTCAACAGCTCAAGGGGAGGAGGCTCGGCGCCACGCAGCTCCCTGCGTTACCTGCCGAGAGAGGGGCCGAGCTGCCGGGGAAGCCGCGCACGCGCCCTCTCGCGAGCGCAGTCCGTGCCCTACGGCCCCTCCCTTGCCCCGGCGGGATCCGTAGTTTAGGCTCCCGGCTGCCCCGCGGGAGCGATGCCGAGCCTCCTTCGACCAGAGGGGAAACAGGAGAACATGGGCGGTACGGGGACTGGAAGAGAAGGGTCCCTGAGCCGCACGGCTATCCCCGGCTCCTCCTCTTCGTGGAGGCCGCACCTCCGTCCCGCCCCCTCCTTGGCCGCAGGGATACCGGTCGAAAGGACTACAATTCCCATGAGGCTGTGCTGCCGCCGAGCGCCTGAGCCGGAAAGAGGTTTTGTGGAGAGGAAAAGCCCATAAAGGATTGTGGGAAGGCGGACTCTTCCTTTCCGGTTTGAGGCAGCCATCTGGCAGGTAGGCAGCGTCTGTCTCATTCAGACCATCCGCCCGTAATCGGCCCTTTGCTTTGGCCATCCGAGCCCGGGCCCCACGCGTCTAAGAGCCTCGGCCTGGGCGCCGTGCGACGGGGACCTTAGCTGGGCCCGGGACAGCGGGAGCGGGGAGAGGAAGCCCCGGGAGCGGGAAGGGGGAGGCCGGGCCGGGGCAGGGGAGGTGCCACCGCCGGGCTCCGGGGGTCCCAGCCCTCGTCCAAAGCCGCCGCCGCCGCCGGCCGGGCGGACCCGGCCCTCCGGCCTAACGAGAACGCGGACCTCGAGCGGGCGTGCTTTCTTGCAGGGTAAGCGCGCTCCAGCATGGGGGCCTACAAGTACATCCAGGAGCTATGGAGGAAGAAGCAGTCGGACGTCATGCGGTTCCTGCTGCGCGTGCGCTGCTGGCAGTACCGCCAGCTGTCCGCCCTGCACCGGGCGCCCCGGCCCACCCGGCCGGACAAGGCCCGCCGGCTGGGCTACAAGGCCAAGCAAGGTGAGGGCCCCGGGCGGGGGAGAGAGGGAGAGGGGCGGCCGGCGGCGGGGGGGGCTTCACCTGGCCCTGCCTTTGCACGAAGGTGGAGAGCGCGTAGGCCGGGAGCATGGAGCTTTTGAGCCTGGAGCCCAGCGAGTCCATGCGGGGCTTTGGGGAGGCGGGCCTCGGCTCATGACAACTCCGGGCGTCTGCTGTTGGGGCGCCCGGCGCTGGAGCCACCGGAACCCCTGCCGGGTCACAATGGGCGCCGGCGTCGTCTGGTCTCTGGACACGCGCTCAGCCTCGCTCCGGCTAAGGGGTCCGCGCCCCCAGAGGAGGGCTTGGGGGCGTCTGACGTCAGTGACTGGGGGGGGTCACAGGCGGTTGGACGTGGTCCCTTTTGTTTGTACACCGGCAAACTTGTTCGCTTCAGGTTACGTCATCTACCGCATTCGCGTCCGCCGCGGCGGCCGCAAGCGCCCGGTGCCCAAGGGAGCGACCTACGGAAAGCCCGTGCATCACGGCGTCAACCAGCTGAAGTTTGCCCGCAGCCTGCAGTCCGTGGCCGAAGTAAGATCGGGGGGCTCGAGGCGTGGTGGCATGCAGTGACCGGGGTCAGCTGGGCCACTAACCGGCCTTCCGGGCTGCTTCAGCTCCGAGTTGTGACTTGCTTTTTACAGGCATTTTCAATAAGCGCAAAACTAAAGTTTCCATTAAAGCCACGGACTTTGGGTGCTGGAAGGATAGTATGTGGGTGTCTCTGGTTAGGCCAAGGGTGCTTAACTTTGGGCCGATAAACGTGCGTGAGGAGGAAAATTAAACCCCTGGCTTAAATAGAAATATGGGCAAGAAAACATTCTGAGAAGGGATCCATTGGCTTCGCCACAATGCCAAGTAAAAAGTGTGTGCCTGGTGTCTTCCTTTGGCTATCAGGTTATCCTCTCTATCTTGTGCAGCATGGTGTGTCCTCCATAGCTTGAGAGCAGGGCCCCTTTTTTTGCCTTGCTTTGCTTGGCTAGCAAGTTAGGAGATGCTGAATAGTGCTTGTTGACTGTTGAGAAGAGATGAAGTATTCGTATAAAAGTCTAATCGGCATAAATGTTGCTATGGAAAGATTGCTAATGCATGATGGGGCAGATTGGAGAGTTAAAAGCACCTCTCTGATTTATAAGCCCAGGAGTGATGGAACTCATTCAATATAATGTGCTCTGAATTTGAGATTTGAACAGAACTTGGCAAAAATAACTAATCCAACTGCAGAAATCTCCTAATATAATTTGGAAATCATTTTGATAGTACTTTGAAAAGCTGTAGTGGCCAAGAGAACTTAATTCTTATGACCATGCCATTAGATGGTCACTCCTTGAGGGCAGGTACTGGCTTTCTTCACATCCCTACCACTTAGCACAGTGCCTTCCACCTTGTGGGCACTTAGTAAATGTTGATCGACTGCTTAGACTTAAAAGCAAATTCTTGTTTTAGATAGCAAAGAGTTGGGTGTATTAACAGCAGGCATTTGTTTTAGGTCTATATTAGTTTTGTTTTACTTAGGTTGTGTAAAGGTGGAAGGCCATTGGTCATGTTCTGTGGTCACTATAAAACCTACCATCTCTGAACACGCTTAAGCTTCGCATTTTCCTGTAGGATCTGGTTTTGTCTGTCTGAACTCCACTCAGCAAACCCCTAAGGCATGAGCAGCTAAGCCCTTTATGCTAAGCCCTGGGGATAATTCGACCCTGCCTTCAAGGAGCTCAGTCAAAATGAGTTTTGTGGGGATTGGATTGTGATGGGAGTCAAATAACACACCCTTTCCCCAAGTGTTGGTAGGGTTGATTTAATTTTCCTCACCAGAAGATCAGATGTGGGTGACCAGGGTCACACGCCTAGCAGTGGGAGCCAAGTTGGAACCAGGTTATCAATAAAGTGAGCGCAGCACTAGGCCAACTGAGGCTTCTTTGGGCAATTTCATTGACACTCTAAAATCTCAGGCATTTTGTTACATGAAGCCAGATTTTCTTGCCTTCTAGGGACCTAGAAACAGCTGGGGGGTGGAGCTCTGGGCCCAGAGTCCGGGAAGTCTGGCCTCAGACACTTCCTATGTCTGACCCTGGGCAAGTCATTTAGCGTTTCCTCAGCTGTAAATGGGAATCCTAATTGCACCCACTTCCCAAGGTTACTGTAAAGATCAGAGAAGCTTTGGTGTAAACAGTAGGCACAGTGATCAATTCTCCTGTTCTCCCTTGGTGCTTTGTGTAGTGCAGAAGCATCATGTTTAAGTGGAAGAAGAGCACGAGCCTGGGGTTAAGCCAGCAACTAGTATTTGAGTGCTGTATGCTGGTGGGGGGGGGTGGGGGCTGGTAATCATGGTGCAGAGGTCCCTTCTCTGGGATGACCTCACCTAATTGAGGAGACAGCATGAATGTGACTTAGATGTGCGGTGGGAAATGGTTTCAGAGGGCACTCTGGGAAAGGTCCCTGTAGAAGTTTGGGTTTGCACTTAGGAGACAAGGAGAGCAGGGAGATGGGTGGCTCTTGGAGCAGCTGCAGTTTCCCAGGATTTGGATTAGACTGCTCCCTGAAGCTATTTCCCACTCTAGCTAGGATCCTCTGACACCTTTTTTTTTTTTTCTGATATAATAATAGGAATAAAAAGTTCTTTCAGATCTTTTTCATCTCTCCACTTATATCCCTGTTCCAAGAAGCAGCACATATATGGAAGAAAGCTTGCAGAAACAGTATAGTACTTTTATATGTTCTGCCTCCCTGAGCACAATTCTAACTGTTCTAAGTGACTTCAGTAGATGCTGGTTAAGCAGTTGTTGCCCACAAGTACTGTGATAGAACAAACAGCGGCTCTTCTCGAGGACCTTCTGTTTTACTGGTTATGCCTCCTTAGTATGCAAATGGACCCTGAAGAATTTGTTCTGGTTGGTTGGTTGGTTGGTTGGTTATTTTTACAGGCATTAGAATGCACTGTGCCTTGTTTGTAAACATATCCAGTAAACACACAGGGATTCGATTTTAACACCCACTTCTCTTCCATTCTAGGAGCGTGCTGGCCGCCACTGTGGGGCCCTGAGAGTCTTGAACTCCTACTGGGTGGGTGAAGACTCAACCTACAAATTCTTTGAGGTTATTCTCATCGATCCGTTCCATAAAGCCATCAGACGAAACCCCGACACCCAATGGATCACCAGGCCAGTGCACAAACACAGAGAGATGCGGGGGCTTACCTCAGCTGGCCGGAAGAGCCGGGGTCTTGGAAAGGGTCACAAGTTCCACCATACCATTGGAGGGTCTCGTCGTGCAGCTTGGAGAAGGCGCAATACTCTCCAACTTCATCGATACCGCTAATTGGTGTCCATTCATTTGTAAACTTAATGTTTAATAAATGGAATTTGGGACCTTGTTGTCTGCAGTGTGTCTAAAATGTAGGTATTGTAAAGAGTTAACAGTGCAGTGCTTGGATAGCTTAAAACCTTGGGGCCAAAGAAACCTTTGAAGAACACTGATGGTCCTCTTTATATGGATTTGTCATTGGTACATGTGCAAACTAATTATGGCAACATTGCTGTGCTGATTTAATTTATAACCCTGACTTGAAAAGGAGTTTGTAACATGGGATCCCAGCAGAGGGTAAAAGAGAAACATCACAAGTGTGATATTGGAGGGAATAATAATGATAAAATGGATTCCCATCGACTTTATTTGAATGGGGTTTTTTCCCAGCAGAAAGTTTTCCCAGAATTGGCACCAGAAGTTACATTTTTGCAATTATAGAAGAGTGTAGAGAGTTGGCCTTTGGAATTAAAGACCTGGGTTCAATCAAGTCTTAGAGAAGCTGCAGAGCAGGTGATGATCAGCAATGGTAAGAGCTCCTCACTGGGAGAAGCTTACATTGAAATCACATGATTAAATGTAACTAAGATACTTAGGATCAAGTTGTTACAGTGATGTCTAAATTTGTAGCTTCTAGTAATTTTGTCAGGGCAATGGGGGTTAAGTGACTTGCCCAGGGTCACACAGCTAGTAAGTGTCAAGTGTCTGAGGCTGGCTTTGAACTCAGATCCTTCTGGATCCAAGGCCAGTGCTTTATCCATTGCACCACCTATCTGCCCTGTAGTAATTTATTATAGGTTTTTTTGTTGTTTTTTGCGAGGCAATGGGGGTTAAGTGCCTTGCCCAGGGTCACACAGCTTAGTAAGTGTCAAGTGTCCGAGGCCGGATTTGAACTCAGGTACTCCTGACTCCAGGGCCAGTGCTTTATCCACTGTACCACCTAGCTGCCCCCAGTGGTTTATTTTAAATAGCTGCATTCAAGGGTATTCTGTGTGAAATGTGCATTTGCTAAATGGTAGTTCCTCAGATGTTCCCTAGTATTGCAAAGTGCTCTGGAATGAGAACATACTTTGGGGCTTCCATAGAAAAGCTTCTTGGGTAAACAGTTTACAAAACCCTTACAGCATTTTCTTATATATCTTGAGGAATGGGAGCTGCAAAGAATGAAGGGATTGATAACTTCTGGAATTCATCAATTGCTTAGAAATAATAGGTACTGGGGGGCGGCTAGGTGGCACAGTGGATAGAGCACCAGCCCTGGATTCAGGAGTACCTGAGTTCAAATCCAGCCTCAGACACTTGACACTAGCAGTGTGACCCTGGGCAAGTCACTTAACCCCCATTGTCCCGCTTAAAAGAAAAAAAAAAAGATGATAGGTACTGAATATGCAATGCTTTATGTATTTGAGTTTAGTTTGTTGGGAATAGGTCCCTGAAAATTCGTTTTCTGCCTATAAATTATTGTCCTAGATGGTTGAAAGGATAAGCCAAAGGCCTTAATACCTTGGTTATTTGATAATGGTGAAACCTGAAGAGACAAGATGAAAAAATTTAAGGTTCATAATGCTGAAATGTTTCTAAAATTAAGCTTTTATTTTCACTGCCACATTGTCCACTGAAAAATGAGAAGAATGGGCCTGTAACATGCATAATCGAGTAAAACATTCCTGCATTGCTTGTCATTCTGCCTTTTGAGCATTACCTCAGAAGGGCATAGCATTCTTCATTCTCAGTACTTTGGAATGGTAGTTGGTCCCTCAGTTGATCGGTGTTCAGTTTTCTGAGTTCATTTTCATAATAGTTATTTCAGTCCTGCTCACTAAACTTGGCATCAGATCATATGCCTCTTCCTCTAGGTTTCATTTAAACCATCCTCCCCATCCTGTGGCACAGTAGTATTCTATTTACTTACACATAGAATTTGTTCACAATTCCCCAGTTTGTGGATACCCTATTTTCTACTTTGCTACCACAAAATTTACAGAAATATCTTTGTACAGGAGTCTGCACAATTTAGTGACTGGACATAGTTCCATTTTCTTGACTAGCTGGACACATTCACACCAACAGAAGAGTAATGTACCTCTTTTCCCACATTCTGTCCAAGGTTTGTCTTTTTGGTCAATTGATTGGTTCAGGGGTTCAACCTACTCCAAAATGTAGTTGCTTCACTGATATTTTTTAAGCTATTAAAGAAAGCCCTTGACAAATTAGCCAGGAGCAAAAATTAAATTCCACCTAACAATGGGAAGCCATAGATATTTGTTGAGAAGACATTTAGATTATTCCTTTTAAGGGTCTTTGAGGGCTCTATGAAAGGCCCATTCCAGTATGTCATAGAGAGGATCCTATCCAGCAGAACTAAGGTAAAGAACCAAGTCAGAAAGGTTTCAAGTACGAGCTCTTAACAGGCTAAGGACTTGCCCAAGCAAATGTGTCACTTAGCCATCAGATTGTTAGTTGTTTTGTCCAGGCATGAGGAACGGGAACAGGTATCTGAGCTGGTCATGAAAAAGACAAAATACAAAACTACCCATCCCGTGTGCCCTATTTCCACCTAACCCTTCTGGCTATGACAGAAGGAAAATGTGCTAACAATCACATCGTTCTTAGAACATATACAAACATTAAATTTGTGTAGCAATTGGCTTTTCCAAGGATCTTGTGGGGTTGTTCATGCTGCAGTCCCTGAGCTTGTTAATGACAGGGTGACCTTCACGCTGCTGCAGGCCTTTGGGCTGGCATCCTTTACTGCTTGGGTATTGATTAGCCGCACTTGGCCGATGCCTTAAGGGGTGCAGAGATGGCAGATTTCAGAATTCTGATACAGCCAGCCCTGTTCATAATCTATTCACAAGGTGTCCTCTAGAGTCCACAAACACCTCTTGACTGAAACTAAAAAAAAGGATTTGCCAGAAGTCAGCTGACACCAACAAGGATATGCCAAATGGGTCCGTTTTCATTTTTGTGACTAGCTACTTCCCTCAACTTGAGATTCTTTGTAATTAAGCAATGGGTCAATTAGTTTTAGCAAATATCTCATTTACCAGTTTACAAATTAAATTTGATAAGCATCTCCTGCTCTACCACCCCAGACTCTTTTCTTAATGGGTCCTCTGATCTTAATTTTATATTTAAATGACTCAATAAAGGAGACAAATGAAAAAGCAATTAAAGAAACAAATGGACCTTCAAATCCATGCAAAAAACCATTAAGTACCTAATATGTGTGCAGTATAGCTAGGTTCTGGGAATAATACAAAGATAGACAATGACAGCTTCTGCTCTTGACTGGCACAAGGACTTACTTTATGTATATTTAGCTCATCCTCACACCAGCCCTGTGAAGCAGATGCTATTAGTCATGAGGGAAAGGGCTCACATAGCTAGTAAGCATCTGAGGCTGAATTTGAACCCAGGCTTCTAACTCCAAACTCAGTGCTCTATATTTAGCAGCTTTTAATATATATATATATATATATATATATGGCAGAATGAGACAGACAAAATATATATATATATATATATATATATATATATATATATATGGCAGAATGAGACAGACAAAATGTCCTAAGAAAATTTGAGAATAAAAATTTAAAAAGAAAAAAAATTTAAAAAGAAAATTCAAGAATACCTAAAATTGTCAATCAGGAAAAGTATCCGGTGGAGAGGCCATGAAATGGAACCAGGAGAACCCCAGATTTGGAGTGAGGAAGAAATTGTGGCTCCAGCTCTCACTGGCTGTGAAATCATAGCAAAGGAAAACACAACTTCCCTGAGCTTCCATTTCCTCCTCCCTAAAGTGGGAATGAAAATGCCTACAGTAGTGTCCACTTCACAGGCTCATGAGGACCAAACAAGCTGATGTAAACAGTGTTTTGCAGACCTTTAAGTGTCTTATATGCGTGACAACTATTTTTCTAATTATGAACTGGATATTGAAGAGAGATGGGAACTCTCTCCAATGCTGAGTCCAGGAAGTTCATGCATTCCAGGCAAGGAGGAACACCTCGAATTCAGCTAATAGTGTCATCCATTCATTGTGCCTAGCACAATGGTTTGAAAAGTGTGGTTGGGGGCAGCTAGGTGGCGCAGTGGATAAAGCACCGGCCCTGGATTCAGGAGGACCTGAGTTCAAATTTAATTTAAGAGACTTGACCCTGTGCAAATCACTTAACCCTCATTGTCCTGCAAAAAAAAAACCACAAAAAAAAAAAGTGTGGTCCCCAACACTCTCTCTAGGGAACTGTGAGATAAAAATTATTTTCATAATAATACTAAGATGTTTTCATTTCTAATGTGTAAATATTGGTAAATAGAAGAACTTTGGAGAAGGGGGTTCTTAATGATTTTTAAAAGTGTAAAAGGGTCCCAAGACCAAAAAGGTTGATACCTTCTAGCACAGTGGTATCAAACTCAAATTGAAATAGGGGACCACAAAATTGGCCACAAGGTTCTCTGCTGGCTATATATATATTGGCAGTTTTAAAATGTAATATTACCTATGTTTTATTGTATTTTCATTTATTTTATTATAATATTTGCCAATTACATTTTATTTTTTAAATTTTGTTATCTATTTGTCTCTATTTATTTGTTCATTCATTCATTCATTCATTTTGCCAGTTGCATTTTGTTTGTTTGTTTTTGTTTTTTTTTGTTTTTTTTGGTGGAGATGCCAGGGATGGAACCTGGGGCCTCACACAAGCAAAGGCCAATTGCATTTTAATCTAGCCCTGAACAAACTCAGGAGTGTTGTGGGCTACAATGTTTGACACTTTTCATCTGGAGCAGAGTCTAGGAAGGTTAACAAATGGCAAATCAGACTATAAAACTAAGGCAGAAGTTAATTCTGGAAGTCCTTTATGGCCAGGCTAAGGAGTTTGCATTTTATTCTCAAGGCAATAAGAGCCCCTGAAGGTTTTTGGAGCAAGGAAATGGCATTCATTCAATCCATTAGCATTTTTTTAAAATATTAAACATTTAAAGTTTTGAGTTCCAAATTTTATCCCTCCTTCCCCTTTCCCCTCCCTGAGGTGGTAAGCAATCAGATATGGGTTATACATGTGCAATTATGTAAAACATTACCATATTAGTCATTTTGTATAAGAAAACTTGAATAAAAGAAAAAATAAAAGTGAAAAATCGCATGCTTCAGTCTGTGTTCCATCAATATCAGTTCTTTCTTTGGAGGTGGATAGTATACTTCATCATTAGTCCTTTGGGATTGTCTTGGATCATTGTATTGCTGAGAAAAGTTATTCACAGTTCTTCATCAAATAATATTGCTGTCTCTGTGCACAATGTTCTCTTGGTTCTGCTCACTACACTATACATCAACTCATACAAGTCTTTCTAGGCCTTTCTGAAATCATCCTGCTTGTCACTTCTTTCTTTCTTTCTTTCTTTCTTTCTTTCTTTCTTTCTTTCTTTCTTTCTTTCTTTCTTTCTTTCTTTCTTTCTTTCTTTCTTTCTTTCTTTCTTCCTTTCTTTTTAACATTGTGAAGTGAATAATTTATTTTTTTTTCTGCTTGTCATTTCTTATAGCATCACCACCATATACCACAGCTTGTTTAGCCATTCCTCAATTGATGGGCATTGCTTTGATTTCCAACTTTTAGCCACTACAAAAAGAGCTGCTATAAATATTTTTGTACAAATAGGTCTTTTTCTCTTTTTGGGGATGTCTTTGGGATATAAACCTAGCAATAGTATTGCTGGATCAAAGAGTATACACAGTTCTATAGCCCTTTGGGCATAGTTCCAAATTGCTCTCCAGAATGGGTGGATCTGTTCACAACTCCACCAACAGCATATTAACGTCCAAGATTTCCCACATCCCCTCCAACATCCACTATTTTCCTTTTTTTGTTGCATTTGTCACTCTGATAGGTATGAGGTGATACCTCAGAATTGTTTTAATTTTCATTTCTTTGAAGAATGATTATATGATTATAGATAGCTTTGATGTCTTTGTCTGAAAGCTTCCATTATCATTTATTAAGTAAGCCCCTGCCATATATGGACTAGTAAATGTTCTGGGTGCCACATGTACTCATTAGTACAGGGTGTCTCCAAGTGCTAGGACACTAGTAAGCTTTGATAACTTGGTAACTATTACCTGTACTAAGACTTAGGGACACCCTATATTCATGATATGTTTAATCCTGTGCATTAAAAATATTCTCAGGGGGTAGCTAGATGGTGCAGTGGATAAAGCACCAGCCCTGGATTCAGGAGGACCTGAGTTCAAATCCAGCCTCAGACACTTGACACTTACTAGCTGTGTGACCCTGGGCAAGTCACTTAACCCCCGTTGCCCCACAAAAAAAACCCAAATACAAACAAACAAACAAAAAAATATTCTCTAGGGATTCCTGGGGGGGGGGAGGGGGGAGTTGAGGTGGCAGAGTAGACAAAGTTGAGCTCTCCCAACAGTCCCTTACAAATAACTTTAAAATGGCACCTTAAATCCAATTCTGGAGTAGCAACACCAACAAAATGTCAGAGTGACACATTCTTCCAGTTCAAGACAGTATAGGAGGTCAGAAAAAGATGACGACACTGGAGGAGTGAGCCGGAGCTCACATGGATGAAACACTAGTGGCGGGAATAGGTGGTGGTGACAGAAGCAGCCAGAGCTTTGGGAGCTCACAAGCCAGAGATAGTCAGGGGACTTGGGAACCAGTCAGAAATTACAGGGGACTCTGTGCTAGCAATGTATACAGGACCAGTCACTGTTTGGCAGCTCCACTGCCTATGCCCACTTCTCAGTTCAAGGCAGAGAGAACACTTTTGGTTAGTAGGAGTTGAGTCCTAAGGGGCAATATCACTTCCTGCTCCAAGGGATCAGGGACCCTAAGGAACAGTATCATTTTCAGTTCCAAGGGAGGAGGGGCCCTGAGGAGCTGTATTGATTGCAATTCCAAGGGATCAGGGGCTCTTCCTTGGTAAGGACCAGATTGCACACCAGGAAAGAAGTGACCACACTTCTCCCCAAATCACACCACCTTGAAAAAATTGAAAACTGCCAAACCTCCAGAACTAGCTCTGAAAACAACTGTGTTCAAAAGACTGAAGTTTGAGACAGTGTACCTTCCTTCCCCCATTCTGAGAACAGAGGCCAACATTGACATAAAGTTCTAAATCGAGAAATAGGATGGGAAAATGAGCAAACAGCAACCGAAAAAAAAAGAGGAACGACCATAAAAAGTTAGTATGCTGATAAGGAAGATCAAGACACAAAATCAGAAGACAATGAAGTCAAAACAGCTACAAGGAAGGCTTCGGGGGGGGAAAAAATGTGAATTGGATACAAGCCCAAAGAGAATTCCTGGAAGAGTTTAAAAATTGTTTTCAAAATTTAAAAAAAGAGTGGTAGAGGAAAAATTAGGTAAAAAATTAAAACAAAGAAAGAAAATTATAAAAAGAAAATTAACAACTTGGTGAATGAGGCACACAAAATACTGGAAAAAAGAACACCTTAAAAAACAAAATTGGCCAAATGGAAAAAGAGGTACAATTATTCACTGATGAAAATAACTCCTTAAAAAGCAGAATTGGACAAATGAGAAAAGAGGTACAAAGCTCACTGAAGAAAATAATTCCTTAGAAATTAGAATTGGACAAGTAGAAGCTAATGACTCCATGAGACATCAAGAAACAATAAAACAAAGTGAAGAAAAATTTTCAAATTTTAAATAATTCATTGGAAAAAACAATTGACCTGGAAAATAGATCAAGGAGAGATAATTTAAGAATTACTAGATTATTTGAAAGCCATGATCAAAGAAAGAGCCTAGACATCATATTTCAAGAAATCATCAAGGAAAACTGCCCCAATATCCTAAAAACAGAGGGTAAAATAGAAATTGAAAGAATCCACGCACCACCATCTAAAAGAGAGGCCAAAATGAAAACTCCCACGAATATTATAACCAAATTCCAGAGCTTGCAGATAAAAGAGAAAATGTTTCAAGTAACCTGAAAGCAGCCATTCAAATATTATGGAGTAACAATCAGGATCATCATTCAAGATCTAGCAGCTACCACCTTACAGGAGTAGAGGGCTTAGAATATTATATTCTGTAAGGCAAAAGAATTGAGATTACTACCAAGAATAACCTACCCAGTAAAATTAATCCTTCAAGGGAAAAATTGAATAATTAATGACATAGAGGGCTTTCATGCATCCCTGATGAAAAGACTGGAGCTGAATAGAAAATCTCACTTTCAAATACCAGACTCAAGAGAAACATAAAAAGGTAAACAGGAAAGAGAAATCATAAGGAACTCAGTAAGGTTAAACTGTATACCTTTCTACACAGGAAGATGATACATGTATCTTCTAAAAACTTTATCATTATTAGGACAGTTGGAAAGAGTTTACATAGAAAAAGGGTGCAGGAATGAGTATAGTTATGTTGGGATGCATATTCAATTGGTAATTGAAATCTATCTTACCCAGCAGTGAAGTAGGAGGGGAAGGGGATAAGAGAAAGGGGAGAAGGAGGGAGTGATAAAAGGTAAAGCAGATAAAAGAAGGCAATGGTCAGAAGCAAAACAGACTTTAGAAGAGGAACAGAATAAAAAGAGAAAAGGATAAACAAGACAATAGGATGAAGGAAATTGCACAGTTAGTCATCATAACTGGGAATGGGAATGGGATGAACTCATCTACAAAACAGAAATTATTAGCAGAATGAATTAGAAGCCAAATCCAACAATGTTATTTAAAATAAACACCCTAGAAACAGAGAGATACACAGAGTTTTTAAAGGGGGCTGGAGCAGAATCTATTTTCCTTCAACTGAAGTAAAAAAAAAAAAAAAGATCCCAGGTAACAATCATGATCTCAAACAAAGTAAAAGCAAAAATAATCCTAAGTAAAAGAGATAAGCAGAGGGGTAGCTGGGTGGCGCAGTGGATAGAGCAGTGGCCCTGGATTCAGGAGGACCTGAGTTCAAAATCCAGCCTCAGACACTTGACTAGCTGTGTGACCCTGGGCAAGTCACTTAATCCCAAATGCCTCAAAAAAGGAACCATAATCTGTGAAGTAATATCAATACTAAATATGTATGCACCAAATGGCATAGCATCCAGGTTCTTAAAGGAAAAGTTAAATGAATTAAGGAGGAAATAGTAAAATTATACCAGTGGGGGAGCCTCAACTTTACCCTCTCAGAGCTAAATAAATCTATAACATAAGTAAGAAAGAATTCAAAGAGAATAACAAAATCATAGAAAAGTTTGATATAGTAGACCTCTGGAGAAAAATGAAGGGAAATAGAAAGGAGTGTACCTTTTTTCAGCTGTACATGGCACCTTCACAAAAACTGATCATGTATTAATACATAAAACCTCACAATCAAATGCAGAAAAGCAGAAATGTTAAGTTCATCCTTTTCTGACTGTAATTCAATAAAAATTACATTTAATAAAGGTCCATGAAAGCAGAGATTAAAAGTTAATTGGAAACCAAATAATCTACTAAAGAATGAGTGGATCAAAAAGTAAATCAGAGAAACCATCAATAATTTCATTAAAGACAATGACAACAATGAGACAACGTTCCAAAATTTGTGGAATTCAGCCAAAGCAGTACTTGGGAGAAAATTTATATCTCTCAATACATACATAAGTAAAAGAGAGAAAGAGCAGATCAATGAATTGGGCATGCAAGTAAAAAAAAAAAACTTTTAAAAGAACAAATTAAAAATCCCCAATTAAACACTAAAATGAAAATCCTAAAAATTAAAGGAAAGATTAATAAAATTGAAAACTTTTTTAAAATGAAATAAATAAAATTAGGAACTGGTTTTATGAAAAAAGCAATACAATAGATAGATCATTAGTCAATTTAATTAAAGGAAAGAAGAAAACCAAATTACTAGTATAAAAAATTTTCAAGGATAAATGCACCACCAATGAAGAGAAAATTAAAGCAATTTTAAGGAGTTGTGTTACCCAATTATATGGAAGTAAAACTGATAATCTGAGTGAAATGGATGAATATTAACAAAAATATATACCACCCAGAAAATAGAATACTTAAATAATCCAATTTTGGAATAAAAAATTGAACAAGCAATCAGTGAGCTCCATAAGAAGAAATCTCCAAGATCAGATGGATTCACAAGTGAATTCTAACATATTTAAGGAACAATTAATCTTGATGCCATAATAACTATTTGAATAAATAACTAAACAAGGAATCCTATCCAATCCTTTTATGACAAAAATATAATTTTGATATCTAAACCAGGAAGAGAAAAATTGGACTAAAGAAATCTTTAGTCCAATTTCATTAATGAATATTAATATAAAAATATTAAATAAAATACTAATAAGTAGATTATAACGGTAAGTCACAAAGATCATATACTGCAACCAGGAATTTATGCCAGGAATGCAGAACTGGTTTAATATTAGGAAAATTCTTGACATAACTGACCACATCAATAATAATGTAACCCCTATCAATAGATGCAGAAACAGTCATTGACAAAATACTATATCAATTCCTATTAAAAACACTAGAAAACATAAAAATGAATGGGGCCTTTCTTCTTATTTTCTTTTTTGGTGAAGCAATTGGGGTTAAGTGACTTGCCTAGGGTGACACAGCTAGTAAGTGTTAAGTGTCTGAGGCCAGATTTGAACTCAGGTACTCCTGACTCTAGGGCCTGTACTCTATCCACTGTGCCACCTAGCCGCCCCAAGCAGTATCTGTAATGAAATGAACTTGAAGCCTTCTCAATAAGATCAGGAGTGAATCAAGGATGTCCATTATCACTGCTATCATTCAGAATTATTCTAGAAATGTTAGCAATAGCAATAAGACAAGTGAAAGACATCGAAGGAATAAAAACAGGCAATGAAGAAACAAAACTGTCTTTGGTTGATATAAAGGTATTGTGGGGGCCAAATTTAATATATGAAGAGTTAATTGGGTGGCTCGCCTAAATATTGTGATCCCAGAGGTAATGAGGGACCTCTAGGTTTAAAGCTCCCTCCCCTCAGAAACTGCCTTTTTAGATATTTCTCCCAGGCCAATAAGAAAGGAGCTTTACAGCTTCTGTTCCACAGATGTTTTATTAGGGAGAATAAAGTAAACAGCAAAGGTGAAATTAATAAAATCAAAGACAAGGAAATAGGGGAAAAGAAATACAGATAATCCTCCTAGCTCTAACCTAAGTCTATTCAAAAGAGCAGAGTACCTTCCCACCTGGAGCTTGTAGCTTCTATGGAAAGCACTACTTACAACCAGGCTTGAATGACTCCTGCTTCTGCTCGCACCACTGCCAGGAAGGAAGAGAGAAGAAGAGAAAAAGAGAGAGAGCTCCAGAAGAGACTCAGACTCCCCTCAGCTAGTGTCTAATTTTCCTCCCCCAAAAGGGGAGGTCCTTCAAAAACTGCCTATGGAGAGAGGCTTCTACTTCTGACCACAGTAGCATATGTTCAGTGGGCCAGGTGCGGCCCCTCCCAAATGAATCAGCCAAATTCTAATTTTACCACAGTATGCTTAGAAAATCCTAGAGAATCAACTAAAAAACTAGTTGCATATTAGTAACAATTTCAGCAAAGTTGCAAAATATGAAATAAACCCACATGAATCATTAACCTTTCTATATACTACCAATAAAACCCAGCAGGAAGGAACAGAAAGAGAAATTCCATTTAAAATAACTACAGACAGTATAAAATATTTGGATGTTTACCTGACGAAACAAACTTAGGGACTATAGGAACACATTTACAAAACACTTTTCACACAAATTAAGACAAATATAAACAATTATATATCACAATACACAGTAGTAAATGACCATAGCAATCTAGTGTTTGATAAACCCAAAGATGCAAGCTATCTGCTCCAGATAGAGTACTGATGAACTCTGACTGCAGATTGAAGCACACTTTAAAATTTTCTTCATCTTTATTGTTTTATTTTGCAACATGATTAATATGGAAATAAGTTTTGCATGACTTCAGATATATGATTGAAATCAAATTTCTTGCCTTCTCAAGAAGAGGGCAGGGATAAGAGGGAGGGAGAGAATTTGAAACTCAACATTTAAAAAAAATTTTTTACATGTAATTGTAAAACATTTAATGAAATAAAAAAATAATTTTAAAAATAGGAGAAAAAGATTCTTGAGGCAGAGATCTGAAAAATAGATTGAAGAGGACCATGACTGGAAGCAGAGGAAACCCAATTAGATTATTAAAATAGTATAGGCAAGAAAAGATGACAGCCAGAAGTTGGGGAGTGGCAGTGTTAGTGGAATGAAGGAATGGGATGCAGGGGTGTGGATATATCATATATCTCATACACACACACACACACACACAGGCGCAGGAATGTGTGTGTGTGTGTGTGTGTGTGTGTGTGTGTGTGTGTGTGTGTGTGTAAAACATTAAGATATAGCAACTGACAGAGAGGGAAGAGTCCAAGATGATGTTAAGCTTTTAAGTCAAAGTAACTGTAGTAATTTTCACATCCTCAATAGAAATAGAGAATTTGGAAAGTGGGACAGATAGAGTTTGGACATGTTGAGTTTGTGGTGCTAGGATTACATTCTTGTAATTTGTTTTCTATTCACATCAATACACTTTAAAACAGATTGGATATTTAAGTTGAAATGCCCTGTGTTACTAAAAGTCTTTTATTTCAAAGACTCCATCACAACATGTTTTTAATAGGGGGAAAAGAAACTGAAAATGGAGGCTATTTATATGAACAGCTGCTCAGTCTGGTGTCTGGTACTCCATAGTTAGTGTTAGTGCCGTTGTTGGCCAGCACATTGAAAGTCCAATCTGTGGTTATCGTGCACATACTCTCTTTTGGAATCTAAGAATTTCAGAGTTGAAAGGGACCTCATCCCCTATCTAGCCCAGTCCATACATGAAAAAGAATCCCCATAGCACAGGGAACCCATTTCAGTTTGGAAGCACTCTTAGGGTTAAGAGCTATTTACTGACATTGTTCTCCTTAGAGATTCTATTATTGCTCCCAATTCTGCCTTTTAAGGACATGTCAGAGGCCAGCCCTTCAGATCCTTAAAGACAGTCATTGTGTCCCACCCCCACCCCCCATTCTTCTCTAGGTTAAACATTCCCTAAACCTGGAATGGGCACCAAAGGGACTCATTGGATAAGAGTGGCTTGGAGTCATGTAGACTTGAGTTCAAATCTGCCCTCACAAACTTAATAGCTATGTGACCCTGAGCAGCCTCAGTTTGCTCATCTGCAAAATGGGAATAATAATAGTCCCTTCCTCCCAGGGTTGTTGTGAGGATTAAATGAGATAACACATATACTTTACAAACATAAGGCTTTACAAACTTTAAAGAGCTATAGAAATGCCATTATTATTTTTAACTGATGCTTGTTGTTCATCCTTGGTTCTCAGAGAAGACCAATGATATCAAGAGGGTGATGTCTTAGTTTGCAAGTCAATTGGATTTAAGTGGGGCAGAGCTGTGCCGTCATCAGTCCTCCTCCCTCCTCCAGAGTCATCAGAGTCCCATAGCAAGACATAGGTCAGGATGACTTTTGATGGCCTCAGACGCAGTAGGAGACCATGGCCTTTTTAAGCTAAGGTCTTTCCCAGGTCCCATTCAATAATTAAATGCTAAATAAAATGGCCTAATTTGCCTTCACAAAGAGTCAGTCTGGGAGGGGAAGATCCTCAGAGTTTCTGGCCAGCACAGAAACAATTACTAAATCCACTCACTCTGAGCCATCAAAACCCAAACAATGAGCAACTAAGGCTTGGGGTGGGACATGTAATAGGCCAATCAGTGACAGTCAGAGTGATTTGGGTTTAAAGGCATAGTCAAGTAGCTCCATTTGAATCACAATGGGCTTTATCAAAGTCTGGTTTTTCAGAATTATATTTCTAGAGATCATAAATAAAAATTACTTGAGAGGGGCAGCTAAGTGATGCGGTGGATAAAGCACCTGCCCTGGATTCAGGAGGACCTGAGTTCAAATATGACCTCAGACACATGACACTTACTTAGCTGTATGACCCTGAACAAGTCACTTAACCCTCATTGCCCTGCAAAAGAAGAAGCAGAAGAAAGAAGAAGAAAACTACATTAGAAAAAGAGTTAATTATCTCTTTTTTGTGTTTTTTTTTTTAGTGAGGCAATTGGGGTTAAGTGACTTGCCCAGGGTCACACAGCTAGTAAGTGTTAAGTAACTGAAGTCGGATTTGAACTCAGGTACTCCTGACTCCAGGGCCGGTGCTCTATCCACTGCACCACCTAGCTGCCCCCTCCCATTTTGTTTTGTTTTTTTTTAATAATGATTAAAATAAATAAATAAGGAAGAAAGAAAAACAATCTAGCTCCCAAGCCTCAAAATACCTTGCAAAGTACAAAAATTTAGTCAAAAATTTATATACTTTGGACAGAGTGTCCATGTAAGGGTATGACTCCCCACTTGGACAGATGGAGAAGAGTAAGCAGAGGAAGAAGGGGAGGGGGAGAAGGGGGGAGGAGGAAAGAGGAATAGCAGCATTGTCTAACTGGAACCTGGTCAGTTGGTGGGGGAGGGGAAGGGGCAGCTACTCCTCCTCACAGATTGCCCTTCCTTCTCAAAGAGGAGCAATGACATCAGGAGGGCGACTTCTTGGTTTGCAAGTCAATTAGATTTAAGTGAGGCAGGGCCAAGCAAGTCATCAGCCTCACTCTCTCCTCCAAAATCATCGGATTCCAGTGGCAAGACACAGGTCAAGGTGACTGGCTCCTGATACTGAACACACCACTCCAGATTTGATCTGACAAGGGCAGGATACAGTGGGACTGACGAGCTCATTATGATTACAGGAAACTATGCTTCTCTTAAGCCAGCCCAATACTGATATTATGGGGAAATATCTCCTCTTCGACTTCAAGTGATAAGTAGGTTTCTGCTGCAGAATAACTCTATCACAGTATAGAAATTATAGAGGTAAAAACCTAGGTTTTATTATGCTTAAACACATGTTTAAAAAGTATAAAATAGCCCTGAACCAAGACTGGAGTTTCTAACAAAGGCTTTTTAGAGAAAATTATGTCAGTCACAGAGAAATAATATTTTTAAACATTTAACTGTCTTTATGGCCTCAAGTTATAAAAATCATACAGGCCTAGTCAAACAGATTCCTTATCTTATGCTTCCTTGAATTAAAGAGTAACAAACTAAGTTAGTACCATTTAGTAAATAGACTAAGTTACAGAATTAAAGCCTGAATTTTCAAAATTCTATACTTAGGAAACTCCAAAGCTACATTTTAAAGAAGTCACAATGGGCTAATTGAGGGAAAGATATGTGTGTGTATGCACACATATATACGCATACACATATACACATATATACACATATGTATGTATGTCACAAAAATAACCAAAGGTTTGGGAGCAGGGATATTCTAAATTCCCTTCTTCCTCTCCTTTAGTTTCTAATCTCAGGAATGCCAAAAATCTTCACCAGTACTGTTATTTCTTTTTTTCTTTTTTTTTTTTTTGAGAGCAATTGGGGTTAAGTGATTTGCTCAGCGTCACACAGCTAGTGTTAAGTGTCTGAGGTTGAACTCAGGTACTCCTGAATACAGGGCCGGTGCTCTATCCACTGCGCCATCTAGCTGCCCTGTGAGGGAAAAATCCATCCTCTTCTCAATAATTCTCAGGAACTCAGCAGTAAGGTGACAAAGGTTCTTTATTTCATTCTCATGAGAAGGAGGCACCCTAGTATGCAGCTAGTGGGTGCAAAGAAAAGGGGCTCGCGGGCCCTGTTTTATACCCTAGACCCTAGCGCAAATGGGCCCTCCCCTTTTTCATCATTGGTCCGATTACTCAAGGGTTACAATCTACACGCAAAAACTAGCTAATCAGAATGCAGTATTCCCATCCCTCTTCCTTATATAGGCATGACTCAGGAATGGACCTTATTTTCTTTATATGGATACAACTTGGGAGGACCTTGTTGAGAACAGGGCTCTTTGAATCATGTGACTTTAGCCTGAGGGGGAGGAGGAGGGGATCTGAGACCTTTGTCCTACAAACAGGTCAGGGGGAGTGTGACTGACTGTTATATCCACATTGAGAGGAGAGAACTACCCATTTCTCACATGCCCCAATACTGTTATTTCAAAAGTCATGTTTTAGCCAGCCAAAGTTAATATTAACAGGAAACAGGCTTCAATTAGCCATATGTTCCCGGAGGAACAGCATAATAAAAATCGAATAAAAGGAAAATGAAAAATTCCTATAACACTACATTAGTTTTTTTGATAGCCATATCAAGCTTGTAGTTCAATAAAATTCCCTGGTCTGTCTCCCATATAGTATAGAGGTTGGGGACAACTAGGACAGAATACTGTCTACATTGTCAGACAAGGTATCCATAGTAGATTTTTTTTTTTTGCATAATTGTTTCTCCTTGCTACAAGGGAGGTTAAATGACTTGTCCAGAGTCACATAGCTAGCAAGTTTCTCTGGCTGAATTTGAAACTGTGGTAAAAAGTTTTAACAGTCAGTTAGATAATGGAGAGACGCCAGTTTTTGGGTTTTTTTAGGACCACCCTTTTGGGGAGGAGACCAACAGCATTGCCTGCTGAGCACTCGACTTCTGACTTCCCGGGTGTGAGCTTAAAAGGCAAGGAGAGAATGGAAGTGGGAGCTTTTTCCTGCTCCACTGGTCTCCTGGCTGCGCTGCACAGACAGACATGGACTGGAGTTTGACTCGGCCTGGTTCTCGGTTAACAGCACGTGCTTGACTTGGTCTCTCTCCCCAAAAGTGGCCTTGGGTTTTGGTGAGTTTTATACAGAATATAGACTAAGCCTAGACTTAAGACAATTTGTATTGTATTTCTACTTTCCTATCCTTCTAATCAATATCACCTTGTGACTACCATACAATAAAGGTTCTATCTAGAAAACCAGAAGCTTCTTCCATTTACTAGTCTGGGAGATAAATTAAGGGAAAGGTTAAGTAGGGGAGATTTATGATCTAATATCCAATTTCAATCTCACAAAACTCAGGTCTTCCTGACTCCAGGCACCGTGACTTCTCTATTGTGCCACCCATCTGCTTCTTCAAAAAGCTTAAATCATGTACTATAGCTAATGAGCTCTGAACACAGATCACCAATGAGGCTCAGGGTTTTCAATGAGACCAGCTTGTATCTTACAAACTTGCCAACACTTTCAATAACCCCTTTCTCCCTGAAACAAACCCCAAACTTTTTAACATGACTAATTTTTTAGTCATACAAAATGACCTTAAATCATAGAATATAACAATTTCTGAATAATAAAAATTGTAAGTCCATTAGAAGACAATGGAGAAAGATGCCTATGTGCTATAAATGTTGCCAGTAGCAACTTTGAAACAAGAGAAAACATTTAAAGTATCATCACTGAGACGTACAATGGAAAAGGGGGGTAAGCCATTCATCTAGCAGCAAGGGCACCTTGGTGATGCAGTGGATAGAGTGCTGGGCAGGGAGGGAGGAAGACTGGAGTTCAAATCCAGTCTCAGACACTTACTAGCTGTGTGACCCTGGGCAAGTCACTTAACGTCCATCTGCCTCAGTTTCTTCATCTGTGAAATGGGGATAATAATAGCACCTACCTCCCTGAGGTGTTGCAAGGACCAAATGAGATAATGATTATAAGGTGCTTAGCACAGTGCTATATTAATGTTATACTATTATCTAGCAAGAATGAAAGATAACAGGAAGTCTCTACATTGTATCAGTACCTACATAACATTAAAGGTAGAATGGAAGACGCTCCCCCTATGGTAGCATGTTAGCATATTAAGTATACCCCCTGTGGAGGATTATTTATGAAAGAACATGGACAAGAGTTACTCTGCATGAAGAAGTCATCTAGCCCAAACCCCTCATTTTATACACGGGGAAATTGAGGCCCAGAGAGGCCCTTTGTGACTTTCCTAAGGCAAGGCAGGTAGTCTGGCAGCAGAACCTCAAACCTAAACCAAATGTTCATTCCATGGCACCAGCATGAATGAGTTGCTATGTGCACTTTTGCTGGGAATGCCCATATCACAGATCCATGAAATGACTGAGGTCAATACTTTGAACATGCACATGTGGTTTCCCTTGTTAAAATGTAAACTCCTTGAGGGAAAGAGGTTTCTTCTTTCTGTCTTTATAAACCTCATGATGGTCATAATGCCTAGCACACAATGGGCACTTAATAAATGCTTGCTGATTAATAACATGAAAATGATACACATAAATTATCTATTTAGAAATTTTGTTGATATCTTTTGTTTTGTACAACACTGTTAAATCTTACTATACCCCACGCCATTTGCATTAAAAAACAACAATGGGAGCAGCTAGGTGGCACAATGGATAAAGCTCTGGCCCTGGATTCAGGAGGACCTGAGTTCAAGTCCGACCTCAGACATTCAACACTTACTAGCTGTGTGACCCTGGGGAAGTCACTTAACCCTCATTGCCCCACCAAAAAAACAAAACAAAACAAAACCCCAACCATGACACAACCATTAAGCAAAACTGGCTAACAATTACCTCATCTCCCAGCATATACAACATTCTTTTTTTTATAATTTTTTTTTTTTTTTTTGCAGGCAACGGGGGTAAAGTGACTTGCCCACGGTCACACAGCTAGTAAGTGTCAAGTGTCTGAGGCCGGATTTGAACTCAGGTACTCCTGAATCCAGGGCCGGTGCTTAACCACTGCGCCATCTAGCTGCCCCCCATATACAACATTCTTAATCTCTAGTCTTTCTCCTCTCTGCTAAGAGGAGGAAAAGGGGGCTTGCCTTTTCTTTGGTACCAAGATTATTTATTACATTTAATCTGAGTTTAGCTTCTGAAAATTGTTAAGCAAAAATGTCTCATACAGTGACTGCACTTGATGACATGATTTATTTTCAGTGAACTCATGCTGGTTTCTAGTGACCACTGCTTTCCTTCTGTGCTTGGGGGGTGCTAACAGTGAACCAGCCACAGGTACAGATGGCTGGCTTTCATGGCATTGGGACTCAAAGGGGCTCAGGGTACATACTGTTCTTTACCCATATACCTGGGAAAGACTTCTTGATAGGGAAAGTGAGACCCTTGGTTCTAACTTTCATTGGGTTATCATCTTCAGCTCAGCTTTCTGAGGAAGGTTGTTAATTATGGTAAGGTTATCTTTGGCCCTAGTCTAGGGTTTTCTCAAAGGCTGAGTGTGTACAAAAAGGCACTCAGTGTACAAATAGGAGTTAGATATGAAACATGTTTATTACCATTCAGAAAAGGGAATGTTAACCATAAAGTATCAATGGTGAGTATTACAGAATGATTAGAACAAAGTCCAGCAGTAATTTGTCACTCCTAGTATAATCAGTTGGGAGGTTAGTATTCAGGTTTCACTGGGACAAAAATAGTTTGTGCAAGGCTGCTAATGAGTCAGTTTATATTTTACCTCTACTGAGCAGGGTCCAGTCAAGTACCAATCAAGCTTTTCTTTCTGATGGTCTTTCTCTCTCTGATGCTGACTCTTTCCTTCCACCCAATCTATTCCCACTGTTACTGCAATCACAATTGATTTGGAAGCTTCTGTCCTGGGTACTACCTTGTTCCCACTGCCATTGCAGACCTGCTAAAAGAGAGAGAGGGGAAAAAAAAAAACCAACTAAAAGAAGGAAGGCAAAAGGCTCAGCCCCTCCCTCAGTTCTAGATGTTAGCAGGTTGGTGAGACCTCCATGACCTTGGAATAGGCATGTCTCTATCCATCTCTCAATGGCATTACATCTTGTTGTCTGGGAAGGAGAGACCCACCAGCCAGGAGCCTCTTTTATCCAGAGTAGCACCCCACATCTTCTGTTATGGGGTTGTGGTCAGTGATTAAGGGACTATTCAGGGTTTATCACATCATTCTTTTTTTTTTTTTAGTGAGGCAGTTGGGGTTAAGTGACTTGCCCAGGGTCACACAGCTAGTAACTGTTAAGTGTCTGAGGCCAGATTTGAACTCAGGCCCTCCTGACTCCAGGGCCGGTACTCTATCCACTGCGCCACCTAGCTGCCCCTATCACATAATTCTTAAGCACTAAAAAGTCCTTTCATTGCTAGACTACCCCATGGTTGGTAATAGCCAGGAAATTCATCATCCCAAAGGTCTGATCAGTGAGTCATCTTTGTTTATACTCCCTAGTTGTTTAGAGGGGAACATGCTCACCGGAGTGATATCTACAAGTTCATTCTGCCTTGATATATTTATATGAAGTGGTTTTTTGTTTTTTTTTACTTCTTCACTTGTGTTCCACATTTTCTTTTTTAGTGAGGCAATTGGGGTTAAGTGACTTGCCCAGGGTCACACAGCTAGTAAGTGTTAAGTGTCTGAGGCTGGATATGAACTCAGGTACTCCTGAATCCAGGGCCCGTGCTCTATCCACTGCGCCACATTTAAAATTTTAAAGATGCTTTTTACTGTGGTGTATAGTTTTTAAATATGCAAAATGGTATTAAATTAATGAGCTTGATATTCTTTGTATACGTTTGACCAGTCAAGAAAAAATCCAGGAGTTTTCAATCACCTCCTCTCTTTATTTCCACATATGGAAAAACTCATTAAAAAAAAAAAAGATGAAGAAGCATTCCATTGATTGGATCCATATGTTTTATCCAAGGCATATCTATGAAGTACATAGTGACCTTACTTAAAGCAATTTTGAGGGAAATTGCAAGTAACATTATGCTACAATTACATGTCTTTTCTGATATTAAGCTCTTTAAATGATTATTCAGTTATTTGAATGATGTCATTCTGCTGAAGCTCCTCTGGCTATTTTGTTTTAGTGCTGCAAATGTGTTAAAAATTTAAATCTCAGCTTGAAATTTTATTTATGCTGAGATCAACTTTCTGGATTTGCTCATTTCAACAATGCCTTCAGGGGTGGCACTTCTGGGAAAACTGCCAGCAAGAGCAGGTCAGCAGGAACTATTTCAGTGTAATTTATAAACTATAAGAAAGAGAGCTGGTTGACCTACAAGGACCAACTGTGCAAGAATTAAGGATAACTACAATGATGATTATTCACAGCTTGCCTGTGTTCTTCGGGTGGGGTGGGGAATAAAACAAATCCTTCAGTGTTTTAAAAATGGAGGGGACCTATAGGCATCTAGTTTCCTTCCTTCATGCTCTGTGAAGCATTAAAAATGTCTCAGGAATCTCAAGAGACTCATTACCCTGCAGTATTTTATTTACGGTCTCTAACGGGATGCTTAAGAGAGGGGCATTATAAATGGTTTTAAATCCAAAAGAATGACATGATTGAATAGGGTTTCTTGTTCACTATGGCTAATACATGTAGCAGGGGCTGTAAAAATTTATCCTTCTTGGCTCCCCCTGTGTCATCCTTATATAGTAGAGAGGAGCTTAGTGGAGCTCAAAAGCTAGTATTAGGGGCATACGGGGGCTCTTTTGAGCCTCCAGACCTATAAGGGGGGACATGCTGAGGTAGACAGGAAGTAGAGAGGATAACTGATTGTGTAATTTACTCTACCCCAATTTGACTTGGGAATGGAGAATAGTTTGGAAAATGAGAAGAATGGTGTGGGTTTTTTTTTTTTATTATCATTGGGCAACTTGTGAAGCTGGAGGTTGGCAGAGACTGGAGCACACAGGAGAAACTCAGAGTGGGGGCCCTTGCTTGTCACTCTGATAAGAGTGGGATACAGGGATACAGGGAAGTTAGGTATCTCTGGTCAAGCTCTGAAGAATCCCCTCCATACCTTTGGGTTGGACTTCTGAGGGAGGTTTATTTACTGGGAAATGACTGGTTGTTGTTTGTCCTTTGTTCTCAAAGAGGACCATGACTTTGGGGTGATGTCATGACTTGCACTGAATTGGATTTAAGGGAGGGAGGGCTGTGCAAGGTCACCAATCTCACTCCCTCCTCCAGAGACATCTGGGCCCAGTGGCAAGATATATATCAGGACAACTGGAGATGGCCCTCGATGTTTTTTGTTTTGTTTTGTTTTTTTAATAGAATTTTATTTTCCAAAATATATGTAAAAACAAATTTTAACATCAATTAAAAAAAATTGTTCCAACTCCTCTTCTTAAATACTACAGATTTTTTCCCCTTTACTTTTGTTTGTTTTGTTTTTGGTGAGGCAATTGGGGTTAAGTGACTTGCCCAGGGTCACACAGCTAGTAAGTGTTAAGTGTCTGAGGCCAGATTTGAACTCATGTCCTCCTGAATCCAGAGCCGGTGCTCTATCCACTGCACCATCTAGCTGCCCTGGCCCTCGATGTTTTAAAGCAATTGGGGTTAAGTGGCTCGCCCAGGGTCACATAGCTAGTAAGTATCTGAAGGGAGATTTGAATTCAGGTCCTCCCAACTTCAGGGCCAGTGCTCTATTCACTGCACCACCTCGTTGCCCCCAAGAGCTATAGAAGAGGATGGGAGAATGGTAATGGGTTGGCTATGGGAGGAACCACAACTGGAAAGCCATATGAGACTTGCCCATGAGTTCTCCCTGCTGAAGCTATACTAATCACCCTCCCTAGGGGCAATGCCTCTGCTGGGAGCCCCATCCAGAGCAAGATTTTAAGTGACTGAAACTATATGGGCCATTGAGGGAAGGTTGCTCATAGATCAGCATTGTTATTTTGTATGGTAGCTTGGAAAATGTGTTGGTTTTGGATTCAGGAAGCCTGGGTTCAAAGCCCAGCTCTGCTACTTCTTGTTCACTTGAACTTGGGTAAGTTAATTCACCTTTTATAAAAAAAAAATTCTGTAAAGGCTTTGAGTAGAGTCCTGGAAGCAGACAATAGTATATTCATTTTCTGAGGACCAGTGTAGTTAAGTACAGAGAAACACACAACTAGTGGGATGGAGGCTTGGTGATGATTCCTCGCTTTAGACATGGCGACCTACGAAACAAAGAATACAAAATGGACCACAACCTTGTGTATATCCTTCCTGTTTCTACAGGGGAAATGGCCGCGGTGGGAAAAGAGGCAGAAGATTGAAGGATCACTGAAGATTTAAATCACCTGTAGACATTAACTAAGCTGCTGGCATTCTAAATTCAAGTTCCTTGTAGATCAGTCAATGAAGGGGAGAGATCACTGGAGAAGTAGAATCATATTTCTTTTGACAGTTCAAAAAGAATTGTGAAGAAAATAGCATGAAGGATTTCATCAGAGATAAGATGGCTGGGAAATGGTGGGTTGGTTATATAACAAGAGGAAGGGGACCAAAACAACTTTGCCAGCTCACATGCTTCAAAAAGAACTAGAAGGTCCCTAGCATGTTGGGTGGACCGCCCGTGGACAATTCATTTTGTTTCTACAGTTGCTGGTAAATTTTGTTATGTTTTTGACATGTGCTTTTTTATTCACTTTTTTCAATGACTGAAAAGCCACCTTCTCTCCCCACCCCAAGGAAAGAAAACAAAATCCTTATAAATGTCCCAATGTAGAATTTACAGGAGAAATGGGTGAGAGTCACACGTGAGATCCCACAGAAACAATGGAGCATCTAGGGAAGGAAATACACCTTTTCATCCCTTCTGTTTTGTAAACTGTGTGCTCCCAAGGAGGGTTAGAGGTTTCCAGATTGTTGACATGAGGGCAAAAAGCCAGAGAAGGAAGAAATCCCCTCAAGTCTACCCGGGCCCTTTTTGTCATAGGAGTCTTTTATTTGAGTGACACGCACCAGACGAGGGTCACATTTTCAAGGTCCTGTCACTTGAGACATTTGTCCTCCCTGTGTTAAGCTTGGACTGAGCCCCCTCCAAAAAAAAGCTCTAGCTGACCTCTGGCTTCTTGGAAGCCTCCCCAGTGATCAGGAACTCATGGTTCTTCTCATCTTCCAAGGCCATTTCCATCTTACTATCCCATTGAGTCTGGGTGAATCTCACGGTATCTATCACACTTGGGTTGGCAATATCCAGAAAAAAAAGAACAAAAATTCAAGGGAGAAATGAGCCTTCCATTGTCTCTGCCAAAACACAAGTTGCCAAATTGAGGTTAAAACTTTATTCTTTAACTTTGTATTTAGTTCAAATCCTTCTCTTTTATAGTTCTAAGGTGATTTTATACCTCTCATTTTATGTAACCCAAGATCAATTTTATGAAGATGAGTTTCGCTGTCTCTAATGGCAGCCTTGGACATACCGAGAGGGACATTCACACATTCATTTTTGTTTTTTAAAGTTTTATTGATGTTTTTGTTTTTCTGTCACAGCTGGGTGGCACAATAGATAAAGTACTGGCTCTGGAGCCAGGGAGACCTGAGTTCCAATTCAGTCTGAGACACTTACTAGCTGTGTGACTCTGGGCAAATCACTTAACCTCTGTCTTGGTTTCCTCATTTGTAAAATGATGCTTATTTCTCAAATAGGAGGATCAAACGAGATATTTGTAAAGCATTTAGCAAACATTAAAGCATTACATAATCATTAACTATTATTATTATTGTTAACAACAATAATAATCCCACTCTGGAATTGAACCCTGCCTTCTAACAAAGAAAAAGAGCTAAGTGGTAGGGTCGGTGGAAAGAACTGAAGGATTCTGAAAACCAGTTTCTCAGCTAATTGTACCAGGATGTCTGCAGGCTCTCTTATGCTGACTCTATTCCCTTCTCCCATTCCCTAAACTCTTATTGGTTTTGTGGGTGCAGTACTTTGAATATTAAATACTTTGTATTATGGCAAGGTAACTGATAAACATTTGGCTTTTTTACATAAAAATTAATTTTACATTAATTTAAAATTAACTTTGAAGAAGAAAAAACAATATTCTGCATACTTGGAGAGAAAGCAGTCCATAAAACATTCACAAAATCTTGAACCCTGCTGACATTTCTTTTCTTTCTTTCTTTCTTTTTTTTAGTAAGGCAAGTGGGGTTAAGTGACTTGCCCAGGGCCACACAGCTAGTAAGTGTTGAGCGTCTGAGGCTGTGATTTGAACTCAGGTCCTCCTGACTCCAGGGTCGGTGCTCTATCCACTGCGTCACCTAGCTGCCCCTTGCTGACATTTCTTTACCTAACATACCTAAAGATAGTAATGTTAAAGAAATCTAGTTGTTGCTCAGCATTTAAGGAAATAATTTTCCTTTGGCCTTTATTAGAATAGTCACAAAGCTGATACATTAATATCTGAAGCCCAAAACAGAAAATCAGAGTTGACCAGTTAAAATTAAATTACTCCAGGGGCAGCGAGGTAGTACAGTGGATAGAGCACTGACCTTGGAGTCAGGAGGACCTGAGTTCAAATCCAACCTCAGACACTTAACACTTACTAGCTGTGTGACCCTGGGCAGGTCACTTAACCCCAATTGCCTCATCAAAAAAAAAAAAGTGAATTTCAAAATTAAATTAGTCCATAGACTGCAAGTCATATCAAATTATAGCACTTAAAAAAATTTCACTGGAAATTAATTTTTTTTCTGGTGTTTTTTTGGTAAGATGGTGTGTAATCTTTTTTGATGTTTTAATGATGATTTGCTTCTAGGAAGTTATTACTCGAATTGTGAAGCTTGTTAGAAAAAATATCAGAGTATTGGATACAATTGGGTAGTTCTCAAAGCATTGCTATCTATGCATGCTTGAGTCATCACTTCTTTCTCTTTTTATGCTTTCTTTCAGTCGATGTAGTTAAAACCATGCAAGTTTAAGAATTCAACTTGGGCCCCCAGATGGAATCTCAGATTTTTTCACTCTACTTAATAGGCCATCTTGTCCAGATGGTTTTTGTTATGGATTGTCTTTGGTTTCTTTTAATGTTATATAGGTTATACTCATTAGATATAACTTAACATTTTCCCCTCAAAGATTTATCTTTGAGTGGGTGGTGAGACGTAAAAGACAAAATTCCCTTCCTCTGTTGGGACTGGAGCAGGAAGTAATTCCCAAGAGGGTGACAGATTGAACAAAGCAAAACCTTAAGAAGGTAGCTCAGTGAGAACACCATCTTTTTGCCTATTGCATAGAGTGGGGTAGCTGAGTGGTGAAGTGCATAGTGTTGGGCCTTGAAGTCAGGAAAGCTCATCTTCCTAAGTTCAAATCCAGCCTTAGATGCAACTAGCTATGAGATCTTGGGCAAGGCACTTAACCCTGTTTGCCTCAGTTTCCTCATTTGTAAAATGAGCTGAAAGGAAAATGGCAAATCACAGAAAATCCCAAATGGGGACACCACGAACAACAAACGGGCAGAAGAAGGAAATGGGACTTTATGCAGGGTGGTAATTCTCCTTTTCTTGATATTTATCTCCAGCATTGCTTTCCCCTCAACAACCTCCCCTCCCCCTCTGTTCTCGCTCTTTTCTTTCTCAGTGAAATGCTGACCAGAGAAGGAAGAGAGAAAAATGTCCCTAAGCCAGTTTGGATGGCCCTGAGAAGATCAATATCCAAAGGTTACTCCATCACAGTCTAGTTCCAGTGGACGATGGGTGCTCTTTGTGACTCATTTCCATCATCAATGCTTGTTGAGTTGAATTGATGTAATCAAGTAGGATTGAAACAGAAGTATTATTCAACCTGTTCTAGGAGGCCAAAATTAAGTATGCTGATGCTTGTTATTAAAATGGGGTTCTCTAGGAAATTCTAATTGAATAGCCTAGGAACGTAATCAATGTCCTAGGGAGAGTCATCCAGGAACTGATAAGATGGGTGACTGCACTTGAATGCACATGCCAAGCAAAATATGACTAATTGAGAACCACTCTGCAGGGCTGATTCAAAAATACAGGCTGGCAACAATCCTGGAGAAGAATGAAAGGCTCCTGGAGTGCAGAGGCTGTGTCCTGTCACCTTTGCAGGAACAATATCTTGCTACCAGAAAAAGCTCAATATTGAATGAATTAATGAAATAATGCTTGCAACAAGGATGTCTTACCAACATATGGCATAAGATTTTTACTGGCAACACAAGGATGAACACTGTCACTGAGTGCTACTATGTAGGCACCACTGTCTCATGATGCACTAATTGACAAAAAGGCGGGGGGGGGGGGGGGACAAGTCAAAAAAGGATGGGAGGCTTTGGGGAATATGAGTAGACCAAGTCTAGATGGATTTTATTCAGACCAGTTGTCCAAATTATTAGGCTGCAAATTATATCGAAGCTTTATAGGGTCAGTGCCTCCCATTTCCTATGTGGTCACCTTACACACATACCACAGATATAATATCTAGTTTCTTGACTGCTTTAATATAATCCAGGAGTTATACTGAACGAATGGCACATACCCAATGGCATGCAGTATGTGTGCATATGAGTCTGTGAAGCAATTCTCATGTGGCTATACAGAGAGGAGCAGGGTTTCTGAGTGAAGAAGTCATGTCAAGAGTCAATCTAGGAGGGGCAGCTAGATGGCGCAGTGGATAAAGCACCAGCCCTGGATTCAGGAATACCTGAGTTCAAATCTGGCCTCAGACACTTGACACTTACTAGCTGTGTGACCCTGGACAAGTCACTTAACCCCCATTGCCCTTCGCCCCTTCCCCCCCCAAAAGAGTCAATCTAGGAAGCAGAATGATTAAACTTGGCCAAAGAAAACTGTAGCCACAAATCAAAGGACATGAGCCATGGAGAAACCGTTGGTTGGACTTCTAAAAAAAAAAAATCCTCTGCCTATGCATAAATATGATAATTACTGCCAGTAACATCTGTGAATGGGAAGGGTATTAGATGTATTAATTTAATTATTAGAGTTGGATCAACAGACCACACACCTTAATGAATATAACTGATTTTAAGCTTGGAACATTTCCACCATTTTCAGGAAAAACTGAAGTCTTTATTTGAAGACCCCTCATTCTATTAAACGATTTTCTTAGAATGTGTCCCAGACATTCTTTATTTAATCCTGCCTTTCTCTACCTGACCTTTTTCTTGGAAATATCCTTTTATAGAGGTATTTTTCTTATGTAGTGGCAGGCTCTTCAAGTTGTCATCTGTCAGGGAAAACTACTTCCTGCCACATGCACCAAGGGTCCCTGAGCAGGTTGCCAAGGTCTAGAAAGGTACTTATAGGCCATATTTTTGTGCTTATGGTGTGCAGGATGGTCACTTCTACATGATGACTATTGGACCTTTATTTCCAACCCTTAAGTGAATTTATAGCTGTGGAGGTATAGGTTTGTACAGAAGTGGGCCCAAAGATCTTGCTTCATTCATTTGGAGGATTTTTTTCACTCTAGTTTGAAAGGAGCCATGAAATCCAAGTCTATTGGAAGGACAAGTTGATTCTGGATACCCACCATAAATGATCTTGATAAGCTTTGAGGACACATTTGGACAACTGGTCTGAATAAAATGCATCTAGCACTTCACAGACCCTGGAAGAAAAACACTGTAAACCTGTTAAAAACCATTTATTTTTTTCAACAAATATTTGAATAACTACTACAGCAAGACTAGAAATCAGCTAAGAACTGGACTAGATCCCCAAATGGCTGTACTGTTTTTGGGGCTGTTTTGATCTAAACACTTAATTACGGAATCTCATTTATACTCAGTTACTCATGATTTAGACACATGAGCAAGAAACACAACCTAGTGTCTCCCCCAGGCAGGAAGGTCTTGGGGGACTAGTGGCAAACTGTCCTAGGGTTTGGGGGGAGGCTAACCATCTTTGTAACAAATTTTGGCTTCTGAGCACCTGGGTTAGAAGCTGGGTTGTTACTGGTTACAAGTAATAATCTCTCTGTCCCAGTTTCCTCATGAGGAAATCAAAGAGGTTGGCCCAGATGACCTCCAAAGTCCTTTCCAGCGAGAAGTCCACAATTTTAGGATTCTACTACACACCCAGCCTCCCACCAAGTATTGCAAGACCTGTATTTTGGTTGTGGGTCTTAGAGACCCAGTGATGGAATCATCAGTGAAATTTGAGATTTAATGGCAGGGTAGAGGTGGGGGGGCAGGTGGAGAGAGATGTCACCTTCTGAACAGTTGCTTTGCCCAGTGCTTGGAAGGAAGAAGGATTCCAAATATTTGTAACAGTATAGAGGCACTGAAGCGGGCCTTTTCTGTACCTCTTTCCCTCTCTTCCCAGATTCTAAACAGCAGTCAATGCCTCCTTTCCATCTGAGACACAGCTTCTTGGCCACCCAGAGCTTTGGTCCGACCAAAGGCCACCAGAAAAGCGTGTCAATGGGTGAAAGGAAAAGGCAGAGGAGCAAAAAACACCCTAAGGGCAGGCAGGGGGAAGGGGAGATTCTGGAGCTACCAGACCCAGAAGGGGCGTGCGTGCCAGGAGCAGAGGAGCAGGGGAGGGAGCCACCAAGAACAGGACAAGGAAAGACAAGGCTAGAAACCTGGGCCAGAGCTAGCGTTGAGAGGAGGAAGGGGCTGGGAAAAGAGAGAGGGAAGAGAGGAGTGAGGAAGGGGCTGAGAAGATGGAGCCCTGGAAGGGACCTTAGAAATCAAGCCCATGATATTATGAATGAGGAAAATGAGTCCTGGGGAGTTTACATGACTTGGCGGTGGGGGGGGGGGTCATCCAGGTAATAACAATTGGCAGAGATGGTCTTTGAACTGAGAGGTCCCGCTGGAAGGGGGATAAGGGAGGGAGCAGGAGGAGTGAGAGGGATAGGGAAGAAAGTTGGGAGGAAGGGGAGAGGGGGAAGGGAGTATGGAGAAGAAAGGAGCAGGGGGAGGAGGGAATGGAGAAGAGTGATGGGGAGAGGAAGAGGGGATTAGGAGACTTTGGTAGGAGGAGGGAGAGCAGAAAGGGAGAGAGGGAAGGGGGAGGAGAAAGTAGGAAAGTAGGGAGGGGGTGAGGAAAACGGGAGGAGGGGAGAAGAGAAAGGATGATGGGGAGTAGGAAAGATGGAGAGGAGGAGGAAGGAGGGAGGTGGATGGGGAAGAGGAGGATGGAGAAGGAAGGAAAAAGGAGGATGGGGAGGAGGATGCAGGAGGGAGGCGGATGGAGGCAGGAGGAGGGGAGGAGCAGGGCGGGCGGGGGTGTGCGCGCGCGGGTCACGTGCCGCGCTGCCGGCCCGCCCTCCCCCTCCTCTCCCTCTCCTCCCCTCCCCTCGGTGCCCGCTCCCTCCCCTCCCCGCGCTCGGCCCCCTCGGCTCCCTGCGCTCGGCTCCTCGGCCGCCGGCGCTCGCTCTGCTCTCGCCTCTCCCTGCGCGCTGCGCAGCTTTGCAGGAAGCCTCCGCCTCCGCCGCCCCCTCCTCGCCCGCCGCCGCCGCCGCCTTTGTTGCCCGGTGCCCGGCGCGGGCGGGCGGTCCCCGGAGCTCCCTCCCTGCCCGCCGGTCTCGATCTCGGGGCGCCCGCCCGGCCCATGAAGGGCGCCCGCAGTCGCCGGCGCCGCCGCCTCCTCCTGCTCGGGCCCGGGGGGACGCAGGACTGAAGCGCCCGGGGCGGGCCGCGAGGGCACCATGGAGGTGAACGCGGGTAAGAGCCGGGGTCGGGGGCGCGGGGCTTCCCCCCCCTTTCCTCCTCCCCCCTCCTTTCCCCTCCCCCAGCAGCCCGGCCCGGCTCGGCCCCCCCTCACATGGACCGGCCGCGCGAGCCACGTGCGCGCTGTGTTTACGTTCGGCGGCGCGCGGCCGCGGGTTGGCCCGGGGAGCCCGTGACGCGGCATTACATAATGGGGGCCCTGGCGGCGGCGGCGGGCGGGGACACGTGAGGCCGCCGGGCTCCCTGACCCACATTCCCCGGGTCTGCAGGGACACGTGGGGGCGGGGCCGCCGCCCGGGAGGGGGGGGCGGGCGGTCCGGCGGCCCCGCCCCTTTGGAATGCTCCGGGGATGACGCGGTTCCCCGCCCTCCCCTCCCAGCGGGACCGCGGGCCCACTGCGGAGGCCGCGCGAGGGGCGGGGCGGCACGCGGGCCGGGCCCGGGGGCGAGGGCGGGAGGGGGAGACCGCAGTGCGCCGGCCGCCGCCCCCCGCCGCGAGGAGCCCGCCTCGGGCACCGCCCTCCCGGGCCGCACTGGCCCGGAGAGGACGCGAGATTCCCCGGCGGGCGCCTCAGTTTCCCCGTCTGTAAAACGAGCTCCCCACCAAATGCTCAGACCCCGGAGAGTCTGCCCCCCCCCAACCCCCCTCGCTCTAGTCCGGTTCTGAACCTTCTCGCTCCTGGCCCCGTAGACCCCCCCCCCCATGCGGACCGGGCCTGTGGCCGGACTCCTAACGGGGATGACTCGGGGGATGATCCCGCAGCTCCGGCTCCGCGCCGGCCCCGACACTGATAGAAGGGACCGGGTTTGATTGGACCCGGGGCCCAGAGCCAGTGATTCCCGAGGGCGAGGAGCGGCCTTGTCTTAGTGGGCCGGCGGACGCGGCCCCAGGCCCCACCCCGAGGGGCGGCGGCCTTGACGCCGGGTCACGGGGGGAGATGCGGAGCAGCCCGGGGGGCCCGGGGAGCCCCGTGCCTGGGGCTGCGCCGGAACTCGGGGCGGCCTCCGAAAATGCGGGGCCACACTGTGCCCGTCTTCTTGCGCACCTTTGCATGGCCAGCCATGCAAAGCGAGACTGCTCGCTTCCCCAGCACCCCAGTCATTCACTTAATAAGCAGGTTGAAGGGCTTTCCTTGTTCCGGGCACTGGGCTTAAGCCCCGGGGCTGGGAAAGGTGCCCTCAGGGAGTTCCCCATTTAACGGAGGAGACGAGCAAAACGTACAAGCCAACTACTGACGGGACAGATGGGGGGTTGGGGAATGTTTCCTGTAAAACGCGGATCTAAGTTGGGACTGAGAGGGAGCCAGGGAGGTCAGAAGGTAGAGGAGGGAGAGTGCTCCAGACATGGGGAGCATCCGGAGAGAAGGCCCCCAGCTGAGAGCTGCACGGACTCTCGTTGATGGGACAGCCAAGAGTCCGGTGTCACTGCGTTGAAGAGTGGCCAGGAGAAAGGCGGGAAGGGGCTGGGTTGTGAAGGACCTTGAATGCCAAACAAACATTTTGTATGTGGTCCTGGAGGTGATAGGGAGCCACCCGAGTTTATTGAGGGTGGTGTTTGTGACATAGTCTTGTGTTTTAGGAAAAACACTTTGGTGACAGGAGTGCGGGGAGCTTTGAAGCGGGCAGATCCTCCCAGCAGCTATTTCAGTAGTCCTAGTGTGGCGGGGATGGCAGTGTCAGAAGAGGGAATTGGGGGGGGGGGGCATGTATGACATTGCAGAGGTGAAATTGACAGACCTTGGCAACAGATTGGATGTGAGGTCTGAGAGAGAGCGAGGAGTCCCGGATGACACCTAGGTTGTGAGCCTGAGGGGCTGGGAGGATGGTGGTGCCCTCTGCCGCAATAGCTGTGTGTGTGTGTGTGGGGGGGGTGGTTAGGAAGAAGGGAAATGAATTCAGTTTGGGACATATTGAGTTTGAGATGTCTGAAAGGCGACTGGAGATGGGAGATTGAAGGTCAGCAGAGAGACTGAGGCAGGAGAGGTAGTTTGGAATCATCATCATAGATGAACTGATGAGATCTCCTAGTACTTTAGTAGTGAGGGAGAAGAGAAGAAGGCTCAAGCCAATCCCCCGGGGTCTGAGTGAGAATTCAACAAAGTAGGCTGAGTGCATTTAGGGCTCATCTTGGACCAGCAGCTCAGTGGTATGAGTTGACGAGCACCAACAGAAGTGAATTGGTTACAGTCCTGTTTTCATTTCATTTTCTTATGTAAAGTATGATACTTTAAAAAAAAAATTCCATTTCCCATTGTTTCTTGTCAACAGCCTATCTAAGTGAATCAAGTCCCTTGAGTTACATAGCATGTCTCGTTTTTAGTCTTCTTTGAAGATGATTTTGATATTTGTACTCACACAATTGTCTGGTGTACACACAGTTGATTTGGGAATGATGCCTGTGTGTGTGTGTGTGTGTGTGCGCGCGCGCGCGCGCGCGTGCTAGTCATCTCTTGTCTGGATGAGTCTAATTTCATTTTAAAAAATATTTAATGCTGATTCCTTCTAGTGCCTCTGAGTTCTCTTCTTGAAGAAAGGGATAGATAACCACCCTAGATCAGTGATTCATTGGTGCAGGGCACTCCTTGGTGAGGAAATTCCCTCTCCCAATGCAGTTCAGTGCCTTCTTTGTAACTGAAGAGTTGGAGAGAACTGTCCAGAGCACTGAGGGGTTGTGATTTGTTCAGGGTCCACCAGCTCATTTGTCAGGTGGGATCTGAAGCCAGGACTCTCCCTCCATTAGCCCAGGCAGCCTTCTTGAAGAAGATATTTATGATCCATGGGTGGGAGGTTTCTGTAAAGCTTACAAGCCTTTGATCTCACAGGTTTGCTTCCTAACTTTTTTGGTGGCCTTCCATTGATGGTACAGAATATTGAAATATATGTTAATGTAATTTGGAGGGCATAATCTAGTCATCTGTAACATTTGTCTGTTGCCTCATCTCAGTGCAGTAGGTGTTGGCTTGGGGGTGTGGGGGAGATGAGAGAGAGAGAGAGAGAGAGAGAGAGAGAGAGAGAGAGAAGGGGTCCAAACAAATGGAAGAATGCCTGTTGTCCAGACTGATGGACATCGGGATGAACTGTTTGTAGAGTTGAATCTTGGAGATCCAGTGGAGGGAGAATGAAATCACTCCAGGATGAATAGGTGGAGGAAAACATGCCTTTAGGAAATTATGTGGTGCTTTTCTTTTTTCTTTTCTTTCTTTTTTTTTTTGTGGGGCAATGAGGGTTAAGTGACTTGCCTAGGGTCACACAACTAGTAAGTGTCAAGTGACTGAGGCTGGATTTGAACTCAGGTCATCCTGAATCTAGGGCCAGTGCTTTATCCACTGTGCCACCTAGCTGCCCCAGTAGTTTTCTTTTTTTCTTTTTAGAACATGCTTTAGTGATTTTCCCCCTTGTTTGTTTTATTGTTATCACTTCCTATTGATAGCCCTCTCCCCACCTGCAAATTGGATAAGTAAGTACAGTCTACCAGAACAAAACATGTTGGCCACATCTGAAAATGCACCTCTGGTGACGGTATGTTTCTCCATCAACTCTCTGGAATCATTCTGGGTCACTGTTCAGTGCTCTGTAGTCTTGTCTTCTGCCTTCTTGTGATTACTGTGTAAACTATTGTCCTGGTTCTGCTTCTTTCACTCTCATCTGTTTGTGGGTCTTCCCAAGTTTCTCTGAATTCTTCATATTTTTTGTTTCATTTGTAGATCACATCCCCAACACAGATAACATTCATATGTCATGGTTTAGTCATTCTCCATTTGAATGAAAGATGTCTCTTTTCTCTGTAATCCTTTGCTGTTAGAAAAAGAGCTGCTGTAGATACTCTTACATATATGGGGACTTCTCCTCTATCCTTGCCCTCTTTGGGGTGTATATCTAATGGTATCACTGGATCAAAGGACATGTACAGAGGGTTTTTTTTTAGCATAATTTCAAATTGTTTCTCAGACTGGACCAATCCACATTCCCACCCACAGAACTTTAGGGTATCTGTGTTTCCAAAACCTTTAGGATATTTACTGTTTTGATTTTTTTTTTTTTTGGTCAGCTTTGTCAAGTCTGATCATTGTGAGGTGAAACCTCATAGTTTTCATTTGTAATTCTCTTGGTCATTTTTAAAAATTTTGTTTGTTTGTGGTTTGTTTTTGGTTTGTGGGGCAATGGAGGTTAAGTGACTTGCCCAGGGTCACACAGCTAGTAAGTGTCAAGTGTCTGAGGTCAGATTTGAACTCAGGTCCTCCTGAATCCAAGGCTGGTGCTTTATTCACTGCACCACCTAGCTTCTCTTTCTCTTGGTCATTTTGAAGGTTTCTTTTATATGGTTGTTGATAGCTTGCATTTCTTCTTTTGAAGACAGCTTTTTCATATCCTCTAACTCCAGATGTTTTTGCGGAATGGCTCTTGTTCTTTTGTATCTGTATCAGTTCCCTGTATATTTTGGATATCAAACCATGATCAGATATTTGCTCAAATATTGCCCCCCATTAACTGGTTTCTAATTACAGTTATATTGATTTTGTTTAATCTTTTCAATTTTATTGAAATATTGTATAATTGAAATTTTTCACTTTATCATCTCTGATCAAGTCCACTTGTTTACTTAAGAATTTTTCTTCTATCCAAAACTGATTAAGGTATCTCCTTCCATTCTCCCTTTTTTTTTTTTTGGTATGCTGTGACTTTTTAATATTTGAATTATGTATCCATTTTAGTATAAGGTGTTGAACTATTATTTCTGCCAAAATACCTTTTGTTTTCCTCCATCAGTTTTTGTCAAACAGAGTCCTTACTTTGTTAGTTGAGGTTCCTGGGACTACTGAACACCTGACTGCCCTTTTCTATTATTGCAATGTCATTTATGTCATCTGTTCCATTGATCAACTTTTATGATTACTCGTTATATGGTTTAACTTGAGATCTGATCATGAAAATTGTGTATTAATAATTCCAAGCTTCTTCCTGAAGCAAAGATTCATCTTTTTTAATTTGAATTTTCTTTTTGTGGTACTGTTTGGATGTGGGTGATGGAATACTGTGGAATTAAAGTGATATGTTATTGACAGAGCAGTGGAAAGGCTCATGGTGGGCACAAGCAGACTGTGACACCATCCCTGAGATACCTAACAGGGGACACAGCATTAAAGATAGTATTAGAGAAGCGTATTACTCAGAGAGGACATGGCCCAGTCACAGAATGCAAGCACAGGATGGCCCATGTCTGCATTTAGAATCTCTACAGTCAGAAGACTGAGAGGAGCAGATCCCAGGATGTTGGGTGTATTCACCTTGGGGGATCTATGGAAGACACAAATGGAATGAAAGGGCTTAAGTGGGTTAGTTATCATGTGCGCCATCTGAGGCAGTGTCTACATTAGGGAGGTCACAGATCCAACCACACTTTGAAAAATGCATATCTTTTTTTTTTTTTAATCTTCGAGTACGATTGTTAAGGAAATAAGTTGTACCATAGGAGAAAGCATAATTTGTTGTTGTTTTGTGTGTGTGTGTGTGTGTGTGTGTGTGTGTGTTTGGTGAGGCAGTTGGGGTTAAGTGACTTGCCCAGGGTCACACAGCTAGTTAAGTGTCTGAGGTCAAATTTGAACTCAGGTCCTCATGACTCCAGGGCCAGTGCTCTGTCCACTGCGCCACCTAGCTGCCTCAAGAAAGCATAATTTGAAAGAGAATTTTTGTTGTAGATGATTTTTGCAACTATGGTGCGGCATATGACTGAAGCATTAAATAAAGAAATGCTACAGAAAGAAACAGTGAGATAGGCTTAAGGATGAGGAAATCTCTCGTTACAGGTGATCAGTCAATGGAGCTCAAGCAGAGCAGGATTTTGAGGAAGAGATGGAGTGAGGAGTAGAAGGCAGCGAATTGGGTTCAGTCCTCCAGGACACTGAGTTCCTTATATTAATGAAATCGTAGAAACGTAGCAAGTGCAAGGCTACAGTGACCTACTATGCTAAAAAGTATATGTTCTACTCAGGTTTTGTGTTCTTTTGTCAAACATGTTCCATGGGAGCAGTCCTACGCTCCATCTTTGAGAAATGGAGGATTAAATCAATTCTGTTTATAATTACCAACTTCATTACTGTTCAGCCTTGGTGCCAGGAATTCTAGCAGTCTTTTACATATAAACAGAAAATAGACAAAAATCTGTGGAAAAATTCAAATTGGCCAATAAAAATATAGTGTGCGTGTACTCCAGAATTTTGGGCTTTCTCCTGAATTAGCAGCACTAATTAAAAAACATGCTCCCTAACTTTTAGTCATTTGTATTATAAAGAAAAAAAAAGATACTAAATGTGGTTGAAATTTTACTTTTATGATTTTGTTTTCCTTGTTTTTTTAAAAGTAAATAATAGTAAATTTTTAGTAAATAATAAATAACCAATGATAATCATATGAATGAAGAGAAAGAGCGTGCACGTGAACAAGAATACCTTTGGCCCTGTGTCAGTGGGAAAACTCTAGATTTAGAGTTACAATAAGCACCTGGCCAGCGAAACTGAGATGAAGGACACGTCTTTTTTCTTTAGAGTTTAAAATAACAGGGAGATTAGACACAAACACACCAACAATGGTAGGTTAAGGCAGCATGTGAAAAGTTCTAGTTGTTGAACAAATGACTTTGAGAAATGGGAGGAGGAAAAGGTGGCAGATCCAAGGAGACTTCCTGGAGCAGGCACCAGCTGAGCTAGGCTTTGAAGGAAGCTCACAGGAAGACAGGGGGGCAGTAGGTATGGGGGATGGGAGTAGGGGGGGTGGTGATCGGCTGGAATATGGAACCTGGAAAGGATAGTAATAGGAGGTAAGGTGAAATGGCAGGTTCCTTCGTTCACAGATTTGGAGTCAGAAAGACCTGGGCTCGAATCCCACCTCAGACACTAGCTGAATGACCCTGGGCAAATCACTTAACCTTGATTTGCTTCAGTTTCCTCATTGGTTACATGAAGATAATATTGCACATGATGGCCTTTCAGGTCCCTCCCAGCTCTAACCAAACCTGTGATCTTAGATCCTCTGAGGTTGGAGTCACATCATGGAGGCCGCTGGGCATGTGGCTTGTTTGGCAGGCTCTGGGGAGCCCGATCTGGGCTAGGATCTGAAGACTGACTTTGTTCCCTCTCACCTGGCCTGACGCTGTGTCGTCGGGAGTGCCAGGAAAAGGGAGGGATGGGCTTGAAGAGGAAACTGACTGGATGTACCTGTGGGTTTGAGGGAAGGCTGGGCCACGCTTGATGGATTGACACAAAGTGAGAAATGGGGAGCAAGGGAAGGTGCTTTTTGGTTTTGGAGGAGAATGATGAGCCCAGTTTTAATGGGCTGAACTTGAGAAAGGAGGACAGCAGGCAGTTGAAATTGGAGATTCTTCAGTCTGGGGAATTGGGTGTCATCTGCTTAGAGGTGAGAAGTGAAGCTATTGGTGTGTGTAAAGTTGCCAAGAGATCTCTCCCTGGTGTGCCCTCATGGGATGCCATACTTAGCGGGGACAGAGAATTAGTGTAGAATGCAGAGGAGTAAACAGGTAGACATCCAGTAACCAGGTTTCTTCCCTCTCCAATGCATCTTCCGTACAAATGCCAAAATAACCTTACAACACAAATCTGAACCATAGCCCTTCCCTATTCAAAAGCCTTTCTTGCCTTTAGAATAAAACAAATTGTCCTGAACTCAGTTTGTGAAGCCCCCTGAAATTCAGCTGTCCCCCACCTTTCTAGTTTTCTTTTTTTTTTTTGGCAGGGCAATGAGGGTTAAGTGACTTGCCCAGGGTCACACAGCTTGTAAGTGTCAAGTGTCTGAGGGCTGATTTGAACTCAGGTCCTCCTGAATCCAGGACCAGTGCTTTATCCACTGAGCCACCTAGCTGTCCCCTCTAGTTTTCTTATATTATTTTCCTTCACTCACTCCTTCATAAAGGGGTTTCCCCTATCTTGGATTCAGTTATGCTTCTGCTTGGCTTTTTCAAATTCCAAGTGTTAATGCTCTCTCCTTCTTGAAATTACTCGATATGATCTTATCTTTGTATGTGTCGTGTCCCCAGGGGAGATGCTGTTCTGAGTAGATGCTTAATAACCATTTCTTGAATTGGACAGGGTAGGTTGGCAGCTGGCTTAGTCTGTTTAAGAGGACAAAGGTCATTGTATCTGGTTAATTAGGAGGTCACTGCTGACCAGAAGGAGAGCTTGTCTTAAATAGATCAAATATAGATTTTTTTTTCCTCCAGTTATGATGCCTGGAATACTTTTAGGCATAGAAGAAATCGGGGGATAGAGAGAAATTAAAGATGAGATGTTCCCCTGGAGGGTATGTGGTAGCTTTGGTAAGAAGGACCATCTCATCTTGTGAGAGCAGAGGAAAGGAGGAGAGTGGAAGAGGACAGGTTTTGGAGCTGAGGGGGACCTTGGGGGTCATTTCTCCTCCAGCCTCCTTATTTCAGACTTGAGGAAAGGGAGCCTGGGTTAAGTTAAGCACTTTGACTAAAATAGCTCATATTGCAAATAGCAGCCTCAGGGCTCAAGACACTGGCCATTCTCACTCTACATCTACATACTTGTGTTGAGAAGTAGAGGAGAAAACACTTAGACTGCATTGCTTCAGCTGCATTGCTGACCCTTTTATTGCAGCTTTCTTTGTACAAAGCACATGACTAGCTATCATTCACCCAGACTGTTCCTGCTATCTAGGAACTTGCTGTTGGAACCATTTGGCCCATTGCTCTTGTCAGATAGGAAAGGAAAGAAGTCTACCTAGAAAACAGCTCTGCATAGAGAGGTGGTTGGAATAGATGACCCTCCTGATAGTTTTCTGTTCTGCTTTTCAAGAGAGAAAGATTTGATCGCAGGGGTCTTGCCAAGATAATATGCCTCATTTATGTAGAAATCTTTGTAGCTCCTATAAACCTTCACAGTATAGTTGTTGAACAAATGACTGACTATATACTTACTACTTACACCCAGCAACACCTATTAATCAGTTTTGCAGAATAATTTCATAAATGTTGGATGTAATTTTCTAAGTTATCCTTATATACAGTATTAATTTTTTTTATTCTTTTTTTGAGGGTTAAGTGACTTACCCAGGGTCACACAGCTAGTGTCAAGTGTCTGAGGTTGGATTTGAACTCAGGTCCTCCTGAATCCAGGGCCGGTGCTTTATCCACTTCGCCACCTAGCTGCTCCCCCCCCCCCCAGTATTAATTTTTAAAAATAAATTTTTATTAGTTTTGTTTTTTAAACACTGACATACTTTCCCTGAGTATCTCTCCCCCTTTCCCTTCCAGAGAGCCATCCCATATGAGAAATAGTATTTTTTAAAAGACTAAAAAGAAGGAAAAAGAAAAAATCAGCCTCACTGAGTAATGCATCAAAAAACCTGAAAATATCTATGATGTGCAACCCATGTGGAGGGGTGGAAGTGTCTTCTTCTAGGTCTTTTGAGCTGTGCCTATTATTTGTAATTTTGCAACATTCATTTTTGTTGCTTCTTTCCATTTACATTGTTGTTGACATTATGTGTGTTGTTTTATATGCAGTATTTCTAATGAGAATTCCTTACCGGAGGTAATTTCCTTTGAGAAGATGCATTTGAGAAGATGACTTTAACGTACAAATTAGTAAAGTCCCGTTAAAAAGAAAAAAAAGTAGGAATTGTCTTTCCTCTGTCTTCCAAAGATGTTGGGGACTATCTGCCAGGAATGGAATTAACGTCCAGCATGTATGGATTATATTCTCAAAAAGGCAAATGTCTTGAGACTCTGCTAAGGATAATTATTGAGGAATAAAGGGAATTGTAATTAACTCAGCATCTAAGTGGGTGGTGGGTTGGGGGAGCTGACTTTTTTTTTCTTAATAGTCTATTTTGACTTTTCAAGTAACAAGTATTTTTCAAATTAATCTGTCCCGTCAACTGTTTTACAACACCCCCCCCCCCAAACTGATCTAATTTTTTTTTTTGGTGGGGCAATGAGGATTAAATGACTTGCCCAGGATCACACAGCTAGTAAGTGTCAAGTCTCTGAGGCCACATTTGAACTCAGGTCCTCCTGAATCTAGGGCCAGTGCTTTATCCACTGCGCCACCTAGCTGCCCCCCTAGTCAAATGCTTTTAAAGCATATAAATAAAGTGCAACTAAGAATACTACTGAAAGTCACTCCTACATATATGTTAAAGTTATATGAGATGATGAAAAATGTGATTATATATAGAGCACTTTGTTAGGTCATCTGCCATATGTTACTATCAGATGAGGTGCTGGACAAGAAAACATGTTTGCCTAATTGCTTTTTGGTATTCTAGAAGGTCACAAAGTCCAATGAAGAATCTCTGTTGATCTCAAAGGTTTTCCAGATTTGTATATGTGTGGGAGTTTAGAAACAACGCATAGACTCCTCCGATGAAAGATATTCATAGTGTGACATTGCTGTCATCTTCCCCACTGGAAATGAAGTCGATGAAAAGCACACATCCAGACTTTGTTAGGCATATATTGCACACGTATTATTTTTGTATATATGTATATTTATATGCTTCTGCGTGCTTGTACTAGTTACTTAGGACTTAGCTACTAATTCATAATAAGATTCAGCTCCAGGAGATTCCCCGTTGGGAGTTTTCTGTACTGATGAAATTATAGTTCCTTTGTAGCATTTCTGTATGTGATCAGACATATAGAAGGACTGATATGACATGGGCTGCTCATGGTGCCAGAATGAGACAGTGGATAGTATCAAGAGGCAGGCAGTCCATGACACACTAGATGTTCTAGACAAGCTTTACATTTCAGTTATTAGTATTTTTGCACTAGACATAACTAGTTGAAGATTAGCAGCTGTTCCATAGTGTGTAGTCTTAGAAAACAAGGTATGGTAGAGGTAAGGCTTGAACCCAAGTTTTTTGAGACTCAGTTATATTGTTTGTCAAATGCTATTTTTCTTCCCTTCTTATTCTACACTGATGTATTTGCCAGAAATTGTCCATATTTTGTCATTCTTTCCTATTTTAAAAATAATGACGTCTCACACTTAGGAGCAACTACATTTCTATAGCAAGATAAGGGAAAACAATTTATGTAGCATCTACTATGTGCCAGGCACCACGCTAAGTGCTTTTTACAATTATCTTGTTTGGTAAAGTATTAAAACAAGGGATTTCATTTATCCCTCAGGAAAGTATTCATATGTGCATTCATTAATTATGGACTATGTACTGCATTGCAAGACCTAGACAGAAACAGGAAGCAAAAACAAGAACAAAATACCTCTTGTCATTTATTTTTAAGAAAAGTGTCGGGACAGCTAGGTGGCGAAGAGGATAGAGCACCAGCCCTGGATTCAGGAGGACCTGAGTTCAAATCCAGCCGCAGACACTTACTAGCTGTGTGACCCTGGGCAAGTCACTTAACTCCAATTGCCCCACCAAAAAAAAAAAAGTGTCACTTTGGTGTCAAAGAACTGTGTATCTGTACATTTCTTATCTTGGAGCTCTTTAAGTTAGCTACTATCATTTGAATTGTTATCTCAGCTGAGTAACCAGAGTGGTTGATCACCACATCAAAAAAGGACATGTCTCAGAGTATTTGTTTTTCTGTGAGCAAGACTGAAGGGACCAATGATCACTGAATGTGTGCAGATAGTTCATCCTTTGTTTTATCTGTCTGCAGTCACCAGTGGAGTAGCAGGTCAGAGTTTTGGGCTGTTTGACTCTGCCCTATTTCTGGCTGTTAAATATTTGGTTGGTCAGCTTGCCTGTGGTCCCCAGTAGGTGTTGCGGGGGCGGGGGGGGGGTTGAACACCAGCTTGACCACCACCAAAGGATGGAATATCCCACCCCCAGTCTCCCCGGCTTTGTTATGTACTCCCTGTGTCCCTGAGGGGCAAGTCATTTCACCTCACATACCTTCATTGCTGACCTCCTAGAGTGGTAGTGTGGGTCCAATGAGATGATGCATATGAATTGCTTTGCATGTGCTAAAGTATAATAGAAATGTCATGACCTCCATCACCATTCAATGACTGATCTGTGTGGTGTGTGTGCTGTGTGGTTCTAGACCACCACAGAGTGACTGCTGTTGGGGTTGATCACTTGGCTGTCTTCCAGGACCCTGATGGTACTTTTTTCTTGTCATTTTATGGTAAGGGTGTCTCACTGGCATAGAGATGAAATGACTCAAGAAGCCAGAGGTGCTGTCAGGAGGACATCCAGATCTGAGAGCCACATGGAAATTTAGATACTGTTCTGATCAGCATCAGGATAAAAGCTAATACTCTGGGAGAGGAATTGCTTAGTATTCTTAATAATGAACATGCTTTTTACCGAACAATCTTCCTTCTCACTCATTTGTGGGTGATGGCATACATTTGTTGAGTAGAATTTCGAGTACATTCTTTCCAGCCATGGAAATGACTGCCCCATGTGGGGAGATGAAATCCACAAATCTTTTTTTTTTCCCCCAGTGATTTATGTCATCAATTTATTTATTTTTAAAAATGATAAATATTTGTATAGTTTTGAGTTCCAAATTTAATCCCTCCTTCCCTTTTTCCTTCCCTTTCCCCTCCCTGAGATGGTAAGCAATCAGATATAGGTTATACATGCACAATTATGTAAAGCATTACTATATGTCATTTTGTACAAGAAAACTTGAATAAAAGAAAAAAAATGAAAGTGAAAAAAGAGTATGCTTCAGTCTGTGTTCCATCAATATCAGTTCTTTCTTTGGAGGTGGATAGTATGCTTCATCATTAGTCCTTTGGGATTGTATTGGATCATTAAGTCATTATTGCTGTCACTGTTTACAATGTTCTCTTGGTTCTGCTCACTTCACTATACATCAGTTCATACAAGTCTTTCTAGGCCTTTTTGAAATCATCCAGCTTGTTGAAATTTACAATCTTAAGGATCATATGTCAGGCTTTTTAGAAGCATAGAGAGCCTCTCATCCAATCTCTCTCTTTTTTTTTTTTTGGTGAGGCAGTTGGTGTTAAGTGACTAGCCCAAGGTCACACAGCGAGTAAGTGTTAAGTGTCTGAGGCTGGGATTTGAACTCAGGTCTTCCTGACTCCAGGGCAGGTGCTCTATCCACTGCGCCACCTAGCTGCCCCCAATCTCTTTTTTTTTAACTGAAGTAACAAGGCCCTGAGACTTAAGTAAGACTTGCTTTGGGCGAGAGCTACTGCTGCTTGGTGCTCTCCTCTCTTGAGTGAGCCCAGTGCTCATCCTGCTGGACCATTCACTCACCTACTCCGTGGTTAGGCTCCAAGCAATGTTTCTTTTTTCTTTCATTGTTTCTTTCTTTTCTTTTTTTTTAAATAGTATGCTTCAATCTGCATTCAGGCTCCATAGTTCCTTTTTTCTGTATGTGGAGAGCATTTTTCTTTATGAGTATTTTGGCATTGTCTTGGATTCAAAGCATTGTTTCTACCTGCTCTGCCTCCCCCCCCCCCCCATGATGTATTCATTTTTGTAAAATTCTGCAAACCAGTGTTCCCAACTCTATTTCTCTCTTGCATTGGTTTGGCTATGAGGTTTACAATATGTAGATGTTAGTAGGTAAGTAAGTAAGTAAGATAAAACCTATAGGAACTCAAATCTACCTGAAACCTACCATATCAATTATATAAAGTTCTCAAGATAAAAAAAAATCTTCCTCCAAATCAGTCCATTGGCTTCCGAGCAGTTAGCGCCACATTTGACAAGGGTTCCCTTTTGCTCCTACATATACAGGGGCTTGGGAGCATTCCCATTCATCGAATAAGACAGCCAGCTGTCTGGAGAAAGGTCTGCTAAAGATTATTCAGAAAAATCCATGTCAACCCCTGTGTCCTTCCAATTCATGGGATAACAAACTAGTCAAGCAGAATGATTGTAGTCTTAATTAATCTAAAACCGTGGTTTGTGGTGTAGGTAACGCTCATTTATTCATGATATTAAAGCATTAAAAATAATGGTGTGTAGCTGGGTGACCCTGGGCAAGTCACTTAACCCTCATTGCCCTGAAAAAAAAACAAAAAACCCAAACCAAAAAATAATGGTGGGGAAAATACTGTCTGTCATGTAAGTTTCAGAATGGGATTTCACTCAGAGGCCATCTAGTCATAGCAGAGAATCCATCCTACCCCTCAAAGGGTCATCTATTACATGTTTGCTGATCTTTAGCAATTAAGTATTTCCTGCTTCAGTCATGGCCCACACTACTTACCTTAAGACAGTTCTAATTGTTTGGAAGGTGGAACAGAGAAAAATAATTTCATGTAAGAATTTTGTTCTGCTTGATGCTTCAGAACATAGCTTTGTGGACAGTGGTGAATAAAACTAAGTTTTTAAAGAATCCTTTTCTCACAACTACAAATTGTTCAATGTTGTGTCTAATAGGATGAGAATTCAGGAGTAAATAAAGCATCACTGTTGTCCGCAAAGAATTTTCTTATCTCATTAGATAAAGGAGGTAGAAGAATAAATAGACATCAGAAGGCAGCTCTGTGGTGCAGTGGATAGAACTCTGGGTTTGGAGTCCAGAAGTAGTGAGTTCAAATCCTTTCCCAAACATTTAGCAGGCGTGTGATTGTCCTCAGTTTCCTCATCTGTAAATTGAAAAGATCTCTGTGTATGGTCTGTGAGCTTCCTGACTGAGGCCAGCTCTCCCTTACGATCTTAGTCCTTGAGAAGTTGGGGCAGTTAAGAGTTGGGGATGTATGTATGAAGGTTCTGTTTCTGGAGCCACAAGGGGCTCTTTGGTGATCTTTGTATGACTGTGGCCAATTGATGTCCAACCTCCGTCACTGTTGTAGTAGGGAGATTGACCCTGCTAAAAGGGACTTAGTAGGAACTGCATGTGTAAGCCATACTATAGGTGCTTTGGATGATGGAAGGATGTAGAACAAAGTGAGAAGTGGGGAGGAAGTAAGTGTTTGTGAGAATATTGAGGGAAGAGCAAAAGAGGAAAGTTTGGGAATAGTTGGAAGTAGTACATTTTAAAGGATAATTGCCTCTTTCAGAGTTAACTGCTATTTCCATACATTTGAACAATGGCATATAAATGAAACCTTACCACTTGGAAAGCCCTGTGCTAAGCGTTGGAGTACAAAGCCCTTGCCCTCAGGGAGTTCCCATTCTAATGGAGAAGACTACAACATGGAAGGTTTTGACTGTAGGTCAGATGGAAGGTCAGTTCTCTTCTTTAATGTCACTTCCATTGTAGCAGGCCTGGTAGTCTGGTAGATACCGTTATTCCCAATATCCTGGGCTTGTGGCAATGTTTGGACTTGCCTTGCCCCTTGTCACCTCCTGTTTCTTTTTTAGGGTCCTTTGCTGCTTTATAGTAGATAGAATGTTGGGTTTTAAATCAGGAAGATCTGTGTTCAAATCTTACCTCAGACTCTGGTTATATAACCCTAGAGCAAGACTTCTTAAACTATTTCCATTTGCGACCCCTTTCTGCTCAAGAACTTTTTTTAAACTTATTTTTTATTTTTTATTTTTGGTGGGGCAGTGAGAGTTAAGTGACTTGCTCAGGGTCACACAGCTAGTGTCAAGTGTCTGAGGTCAAATTTGAACTCAGGTCCTCCTGAATTCAGGGCCAGTGCTTTATCCACTACACCACCTAGCTGCCCCCTGCTTGAGAACTTTTTATGAAAACCCAGGTATATAGGTATGTAAAATAGGTATATGTAACCTTTTACTGTTGTTGCCAAGTTTTTGGCGACCCCATATGGGGTCCACAGTTTAAGAAGCTAGGCCCTAGAGAAGCTAGTCTTTCTCAGTTGCTTCCGTTTCCTTATCTTCCAAGTGGTAATAATCCTTGCTTTGTACACCTTAAAGCTCTGTGTAACTTACCGTTACCATCCCCACCACTTAGAGAGTGTTTGCTTAGGTTGTTTCTTCACTCATTTTTTTTTTAGCCAAGCGCTAGGAGATGCATAGGATGAGCTCTCTCTTCTAGACATCCCTGATGAGGGTCAGTGTGTTAACAGAGGGATCCACATGGAGATGAAGAGCAGATTTCCTTGCTTCCAGTTGTGGTGTTTCATTCTGAACAGTAGAGTCATTCAGGATTTTCATTTCTTTTTTTGAAAACATAAAAGAAAAAAGCTCTTAACTTTGTTGATCTCCTTACCCCCCCATATAAATATCTTATTATTTTCCAGTTACATTTAGAGATAATTTTCAATGTTTGTTTTTATAAGATTTCTAGTTTCAAATTTTTTTCCATCCCTCCCCTCCCTCCTCCCTCCCCAATACAGCAAGTAATCTGATATAGATTATATATGTACAATTACATTAAACATATTTCTGGGGGCAGCTAGGTGGCACAGTGGTTGGAGCACCGGCCCTGGATTCAGGAGGACCTGAGTTCAAATCTGGCCTCAGACCCTTGACACTTACTAGCTGTGTGACTCTGGGCAAGTCACTTAACCCCAATTGCCTCACCAAAAAAAAAAACCCACCAAAAACATATTTCTGCATTAGTCATGTAATGAGAGAAGAATCAGAGCAAAAAGGAAAAACCTCAAAAAAGAAAAACAACAGCAATGACACAAACAATAGAAATAGTGTGGTTCAATCTTGCATCCATATTCCAGAGTTCTTTTTTTTTTTTTTCTGGATTTGGAGAGCATTTTCCATGAGTCCTTTGGAACTATCTTGGACCATTGTATTGCTGAGAAGAATCAAGTCTATCACAGTTGATCAACACACAATGTTGTTGATACTGTGTACAATGTCCTGGTTCTGCTCATTTCACTCAGCATCAGTTCATGCAAGTCTTTCCAGGTTTCTCTGAAATCTTCCTGCTCATCATTTCACCACAACTTGTTCAGCCATTCCCAAATTGATGAGTAACCCCTCAATTTCCAATTCCTTGCCACCACAAAAAGAGCAGCTGTAAATATTTTTGTACATGTGGGTCCTTTTCCCTTTTTTATGATCTCTTTGGGAAAAAGTCCTGATAGTGGGATTGCTGGGTCCAAGGGTATGCACAACTTTATAGCCCTTTGGGCATAGTTCCAGACTGCTCTCCAGAATGGTTGGATCATTTCACAGCTCCATGTTGGTCTCCTTTATACCATGAATGCCATAAAACCAGCAAAAAGCTTCTCATGGTTAAATCCAGGGTGGCTTTGTTGGGGCTAGGAGCAGAAAGAAGAGGAGGGAATTGTCTTTTAGTCTTAATTTCAGCATATACTTGGAATCACTTGTCTGTTTTTAATGTTAAACTGTAGCGTCAAACGACATCATCCTGCTTTATCTAAGAGAGGAATGGAGCACAGAGTTTTGTTTTGTTTTTTTCTAGGGCAGTGAGGGCCAAGTGACTTGCCCAGGGTCACACAGCTAGTGTCAAGTGTCTGAGGCTGGATTTGATCTCAGGTCCTCCTGAATCCAAGGCCAGTGCTTTATCTACTGCGCCACCTAGCTGCCCCCTAAGCACAGAGTTTTATTGCACAGATTCTGTCTGCATCAGGCCCTGTGCTAGCCACAGATGTGAAATAGTCTGGCCTCCAGGAGCTTACAGTCTAATTGGAGAGACAGCATATATACAGGTATATAGAGAGTAAAATGCCAGGGTCCTAGCAGTGGAGACTTGTTTAGAAGAGTGTTTTGGAGGTGACCTGTGAAGGAAGGGGGAAGGGATTTGAAAATGACCATATGGCCCTGCCCAAATCCTCCTCTTCCACTCCTCAGGGATTAAAGCAAAAGCAAAGTTTTATTGAGAGCCCAGAGAAGAGCAAGACTGACCTCTGGGAAAGCCAGAAAGTGGCGCATTAACACTGCTTTCTCCAAGGCCCTTTCTAAATTCCTGATCTTTCAGAGTCCCAGGTAAGCAGATTCTTTTCCACTGCGGCTTTCTTGCTCCTCCCAGCAGACATTGATTTCCAGGTGGAATTCTCTGAACTGGCGTCGTCCCCTCTCAAAGCCCGCATTGCTTGGTCATTGGACCCGGTATTGGTTCTCACAGAAGGGGCAGTGTCGAGAGTTTTCTCTGACCGGCAGCATCACAGCCCTACTGATACAGTTAGTTCTACACTGGTGACTGTGCCTTGGTTGCCACTTTTGCTGACCTGGTCTCAAAAAAGACTTGCTGTCAGAGCAGTTTTCTAGGTTTAGATGTGGTGGTGATGGTAATAAAAATAGCATTGACACTGTGCTTGAAAATTTGCAGTGTATGTGATCTCCTTTGATTCTCACTCCAACTTTGAAGGCAGGTGCTGTTGTTAGCTTTATTTGGCAGATGAAGAAACTGAGGCTGAGCAACACAGCTAGGAAGTGTCGGAGTGTCGAGGCTGGATTAAACGCACGTCTTCCAGATTCCCAAGTCAGCACGCTCAGCGCTGTGCTGACACTTGGAGATCCTAAATAACGATGGCCTCCTGGCAAGGGTGTCCTGCACGAGACAGAGTTTTCCTCACTTGTTCTCGGATTGATTAAGCACCTCACTCACTCCCAAGTGTTGAGGAGTCTTTGTGGAGTCCCTGGGTGGGATTTCTCAAATCTCCATCCTCCAGGACATTGCCCAGGGGAGCACCTTAGGCTGGGGGCGGGGCTGGGTTGTACTGGTGGCTGAAGGAGGCCGTCCGGGGACTGACTCACGTAACTGGGCTTTCCTTGTCTCTTGTAGGTGGTGTGATTGCTTATATCAGCTCCTCCAGCTCAGCCTCCAGCCCTGCATCTTGTCACAGTGAGGGTTCCGAGAGTAGCTTCCAGTCCTCCTCTTCTTCAGTTCCGTCCTCCCCAAACAGTTCTTCATCATCAGACTGCAATGGCAGCAGTGGTGCTGAAGGGGCCTCCAAGAGCGACCGGACAGACAGCCTGGTGAAAACCAGCAAATCTGGGGTCGCTGGCATGAGCAAGGGTCCCGCAGGGGCGACAAGTAAGTGTTTCTCTGTTATTTGGCTGTAACTGCTGCCACGTGAGGGCTCTGCAGCCCTTGGTCACCCCTCACCTCCTGTGCCATTTCATAGACTGACTCTGATGGGCCTCTTGGGCAGTCATTGTCCTGTGCTGGGTTGGTCCTTTTTCTTGGCTCCGCTCCTGGTATCTCCAGGCTGAGGTTGGGTAGCCCCGCCAGCCTGCCCATCTGGCTCTTTGCTCCTAGCTTCTTTTCATCTAAACAGCTTTTCCTGAGTCCTCTCTGCGCATAGGGTTTCAAGTAATAAAGTAGTTGGAGCCACCACCAAGGGCCCTGTTTTCATAATACAGCTCAAGAGAGCAGAGCTGCAGGATCTATTTTGGGCAGTTTCACAAAATGTCACTGTGACAGCAAAGCCTCATAGAATACCTTTGGGTTTGAGAATTTGTTGCAGAAATTACTTTTAAATTTAAAAGCAAAGATTTATTTTGTGTCCTCTGCCCCTTGGTAGTTGATGCTTTCAAGTTGAATGGGATCAAAATAGTCAATTGCAAAGAAATTCTGACTTTGTGAAGTGTTTGCACCAGCTTTTCACCTGCTGTCTGTTTGTGCCCTAGAATTCAGTGGTATGGTTCTACTGTGTAAAGTCTGTGGGGATGTGGCGTCAGGATTCCACTATGGAGTTCATGCGTGTGAAGGCTGTAAGGTAACGCATGCCAAGGTTCTCCTTGTGCTGGTGGGTCTGCATTCAGAGTGTTGGGCTCTAGGGGGGATGGGGGGCACATGCTCAACTTCCTGCATGGGAAAGAAAGAAAGGAATGGTGACTTCTCCCTTTCACTTATGAAACGTAAGCCTAAAACATTTTGGAGTGTAAAAACATCTTGTTTTAAAGAATATGATTTTTAATTTTGTGAAAATATTCCTTTTCCCTTGGGACCATTCCTAACAAGTAAGACCCCAAAACTGACTGAGAATCAGGCAGTGACTGAGTGAAATTCATTACTGTGCTGTGTGAAGAGGGGGGAACAAACCCCAATTAAATTGATCTTGAGATACTTGTATCAGATCCATCAGGCTTGATTGGCTCTGGAGAAAGGCATGGTGGGTTGCCACTTGTAAAAACGAAGGTCTTGGGGCAGCTAGATGGCGCAGTGGATGGAGCACCGGCCCTGGATTCAGAAGTACCTGAGTTCAAATCCGGCCTCAGACACTTAACACTTACTAGCTGTGTGACCCTGGGCAAGTCACTTAACCCCAATTGCCCCTCAAAAAAAAATGAAGGTCTTCAATCTTATGGCCAGCTTCTTCCATTAGTCCACACCTGAAGCACTTTGGGAAGTGACACTGACCCTTCCTGAGCAAGAGAGTGCGGGGGAATATCTTCTTCGTTCTAAAGCTTCCTCCATCAGAGGTGTCCAGGTGCATAAATGGAGTCTGGCCACATGCTCTGGCTCCATTTGGGTTTAGAACTCTAAACAGTCACATTTGGTCAAGTGGGCCAGCCGAGACGATGAATTCATAGGGCGAGACAGGAGAGCTCATCTCGGGTGGCTCCTGAGCAGTTGTGAGGCTGGCTGCCTAACAGGTCTGGCCAGGATTGTTTTAATCGATCCAGCAGCATTTTCCCTACTATTTCTAAAGATTCTATTTGTAAATCAAGTTAATAGCAAAACTGAGTCTCATTGCTCTCATTGTACAGCTGGAGGAACTGAAGCCAGAAAAGGTCATGTCTTGCTGGAGAGTCCATGAAAACCACCTTTAGACTCAGGCTCTTGTCTGGCGACTGTGCTGGACGAATGGTTATCTGGCTTCCGCTGGAAGATGCCCTCTCGGGAGGCAGATGGACCCTTCCTCTTGGGCACAGCCTGATAGCCAGCCTGAGCCTGTTTCTTTGTCATTTCCACCTATTACCCTGTCTGCTTCTAGGCCCTGAGGCCAAATGAAGCAGGTAGAATCCCATCTCCACAGGACACCATCACATACCTGAAGATGAATTACCAAAATTAAACCTTCGTGTCTCCAGGTAGCACATGCCCAGTTTCATTAACTACCTTCCTCTGCAGTGGACTCCAGGCCCTTCTATGTCCTGATTGGCCTCCTCTGGACATTCTCTAGCTGACATGTCCTTAGAACAGGATGCCCAGCACTGGCCGGTGCTCCAGACAAGGTCTGAGTAGGGCAGAAACAGGACCCCCGCCTCCCTCATCCCGGAAGCTGTACCCTTCTGAGTGCAATTGAAGATCCCAGGAGGTTCTTAACAGTCTCCACATCCCCTGCTGACCCACGGAGCTGGCGTCCACCAATATCCCCGGGCCTCTCCCCAAATAAGTGTGTGTGAAGCTAATCTTTTTGTACCCTCAGTATAAGACTTTCTTCTTACCCTGTTGAATTATGTCTTCTTATATTCAGCTAAACATACATCTGCACTTTTTTGAAAACTAGGGTAACATTTTCCCCTCTCTAGCCTTGGGGCAGCCAGGTGGTGTAGTGAATAGAGTGCTAGGCCTGGAGACAGGGAGATTTGAATCCAGATACGACCTCAGACACTTGCTAGCTGTGTGACCCTGGGCAAGGCACTTCACCCTTTTTGCCTCAGTTTCCTCATTTGCAAAATGAGCTGGAAAAGAAAATGGCAAACCCCTCCAGTATCTTTTTCAAGAGAATCCCAAATGGGGTCACACAGAATTGGATATCACTGAAATGACTGAAAACCAAAAAAACCTTGTGGCACCTCCCTCATTTCCCACAATCTTCCCAGTATCCAGGACAGTGGCTCAGTAGTTATATTTTCCTGAGGAAATAGAACTAATCTGAGCCCAGGGCAGCTAGATGCTCTCTTACTTATTTGGGGTATCAGCTCTCTCTTAGTCAGTTTTGTCCTGTCACTTTCAGGATAAAGGTTATTTTCCTTTGAAGAAAAACCAGAAACACATTAATAATTGAGAAACTCTGATTCTCAGTCAGTTTTTATCTTCCCATTCATCTCAAGCAAAGGTCCTGTCCCTTCTTTTGTCCTGCCTTTTCTTCTAGAATAGCCACCCCCCCCCTTTTTTTGTTGTCCTTAACATGCTCTCATCTTAGCCTCAGCTCATTCTCAGCTTTGGCATTCTTCACAGTATTTTTACAGAACTGTGCCACACTCTCACATTCATACTGTTACTCAGTCTTGCTTGCATCCTTTCTCATGACTGGGCATCCACATTGATTTCTTCAGACAAATCCCATTGCCCCTCCTAGTTGGGATTGCTTCCCTTTGTGTCTTTGGATTCTGTTTCTTTAACATCTTCCCTTCCTCTTCAACTAATGTCCCTTAAAGCGTATTAGTCCGAGGAATGCTGAACCCTTTGAAATCTGCTTTCTCAAAATCTAGGATGCCTGTCAAACTATTTCCTATATTTCTTCTCCTCTATCACAAATTCTAGGATAAAGTGTTTACTTTCCCCCAAGGTTCCCATCTTTTCAGCACCAGCGATAAAGTCCTCCCTGTTAATAAGACTCAGATTCAGAATAGAATTTCTCCTAGTTGATCCTTTCACCTTTTGCAAGATGAAATTATTTCTTAGACAAGTTAAGAAGTGATGAGAGAGAGAGCGAGAGCGAGAGTGAGAGCTCTCTCGAGCTCCCATTGCTCCAGTTGGTGTCTGGATACTTGAAGTTCATCATCATTATTCCAGCAAGCCTCTGTGCCCACTTGAGATCTCTTTCTTAAAACTATTTCTTGTTTCTCTCTTTCACCTTCAACCAAATACTCTTTGTCATGCTTCTCCCTCTGATTCCTGGGTTTTCCTTACATAAGTAGACCACCTTAAATACCACCTGCAATCACCCCTGTGGCACACGGGAGGCACTTAGTGAATGCCTACTGTCCTGTTTCATTTAAATGAGATATGCTCATCCAGAGCTATAGTCCAGTCACAGGCCTCCTCCCACCCACATCATTGTGATATGATAACCTATGAAATCAATGGTGTCCCCTTGCAGTAGGGCCTCTATTTCCACTTGCTCATTACTTAAACCCAGAGCATTTGTATGTAGACATATGAGGCCATGAATTGTTTGTATTGCTCCCCTTTCCTGGATTTTGTCTCCTGTGAATTTCTGGTTATCTCAGCTGCAGTTCTGTCTTTGTGACTACTCTCTATAGTATCTAACTTGGAGAGGAAAAATATACAACTTTTCCCTCCTTTCTCCTTTTTAGTTTAAAGCTCTTTTGATTACATTTGTATGCCATCTGATCAATACATTCTCACCAGGTAAGAGTGATGTTAGGCATACTCCATGTCTGGCCAGGAATCTGTCAACCCTGTGTTTCAGAAATCCAAAAGCCATTCTCAGACACCGGTTTCTTTGTCAGCTCTTAACTTGCCTTTAATGGCCAGATGTGAGGAATGCAGTCTGTGCCCCTGTGATCTGAAGTTGTTTGCCTGAGATTGAAGTCTTATCCTTGGCAGATATAAATTCCTGCTGGGGATGTCCTTTGTGCACGGCTGAAACACCAGAAGTAGGCAGTCATCATAAATATGCTAAGTCACACTTACAGTGAGAGAGGCAGCCCCAGAAATGCTGCTGCTGTTCTGCATTGGGAGAGGAGGTTTGCTTGTTGGGAGCTCCCTGCATAATTGGAAGTCACAGGTCTGGGCAAAAAAGGAAAAAAAGATTTTTAAAAGCGTTTGACTATTTGCCATTAACCCAATCAATGCCAGATTTAAAAATCAGTCCACCGACATGTTTTGAGTGTTCGTCAGGCCCTGTGCTTGGCACTGTGGGAATGTCAAAGAAAGAAGTCTTCAGTTCTCTGTCCTCAGATAAGCCACAACGCTCCCTTCCAATAGACTTAGCATGTGACACAGTCCATTAGGTTTGAAGTCAGAGGTTTGGGCTTCAGGTTCTACCTCTGCTGCTGTGCAGCCTTGGTCTGGTCACTGAACCACTCTGGGCCTCAGTTTGCTCACCTCTCAGACGAGGGCACTGGACTCTCTGATCCCTTCCAGCGCTACAAGCCTGTGGTCCATTTTCTTAGGATTCCACTTGATTCCATCAAATGAGCATCAACAAGTCTTCACCTTCACTGCCTACTATGTGCAGGATCCATGTGATAAGATCCTAAGGGTTTATCTCTAAGTCTGTTCAACGTTTTTTTCTGTGGTGACGAAAACTTTGTAAACATTTATCGATGGCCAGAGCAAAACCATCAACCCCCCCCAAAGTGTAACAAAATAACCCAAACAAAGCCCTCAGATGTGTTTGTAGCCACTGGTTACCCTCTGGGGTTTTTCTTTCCTTAGGACGTTGAATGGGGATATGGGGTACATGGAACCACGTGGGAACCTACCTAGGGCATACAGGCAGGGAAATTTGGAACACCCAAGTGGTGTTGGCGGCTCTCAGCAGGTGGTCGTTCAAGAGGTTTAGAGAAGCTACTGTTGTGTATTTCCTGGCATCTCTGCTTAGTTGGCCTTTAAATATCCCGCCATGACCCATAGACATAGTGCCCTGATCAGCAACGCTGCCTGGGGATGGGGTGGATATAGAAGGAGGGAGATCTGGTGCTTGTTGGGGACATTTGCCATTCCTGTGCTCTTGGGCTGCTGACGCTTTGGTATGGTCACTCTCCTGTTTTCCTCCATCCCCGAACAGAAACACGGGCAGTTTGTAGACACACGTGGGAGTGGGATATTGATGGAGGCCAGGATGGATCGGCGTCGATGTTCTTGTAAAGAAGAGCAGATTTTGATTTTTAAAGCTGGTTCTGTGTGTCTCCTTGTTCTCAGGGGTTCTTCAGGAGAAGTATTCAGCAGAATATCCAGTATAAAAAGTGCCTGAAGAACGAGAACTGTTCTATCATGAGGATGAACAGGAACAGGTGTCAGCAGTGCCGCTTCAAGAAGTGTCTGTCTGTCGGGATGTCACGAGACGGTAGGTGCCCTGAGTGTGGAGCCAGCTGTAGGACCTGGCTCCTCTTGCTGGAGGCTTGCCCGCTCCCCCTGCAGGCCACCCAGCCTTATTCCTCGATACCTTTCTAGTGGTGTACAGGGACTTGCCGAAATCACGTTTTCCTGTCTTTGAGAGCTCCCAGCTCTTGAAAGTGGAAATGTCCAGACCCTCTTTTCTCTCGACTGTCCCATGCCAAGTTTTGTCTACATATAGTTTACTTGGCTTCTCCCCAAATAACTTGTTTTCTAATGAGTGTTTTGGGTCTTTGTTACAAAGACACTTTACTTGCTTTTGTCAAGGAGCCCTCAGGTATCATGACTTGATTTCTTGGCAGACCCTTGGGACTCCTCTCCTCATCTCTCTGTTCCCCCATCTAATGTGAATGTCCTTGAATTGCTAGAATTTGGGTGCTAGGAAAGGAGAAAAAGTGTGAAAGATGGGAGAACTCCCATAGTCTGCAGGAGTTGGGACGTCCCATGTAAGCGGGTGACCCACGGGATTGTTGCTGCCCTCTCTCTTCTCTTGGGCTGGCACGTCCTCTTCAGATCTTAGAATACCCCGGCAGAGGTGGGTGTGGGCTTTCTGCCAAGCCATGGCCAGTGGGGAGAGTCCATAGGACTGCACCAGAGACAGTCTTTTTGAGTTACCCAAAAAGGGACATTGCATCAAGCAGTATCTTGAGAATCGAGTTTGACACTTGAACTCTGTAAGATCATCAGGGCTCTGTGTGTGTGTGTGTGTGTGTGTGTGTGTGTGTGTGTGTGTGTGATGTTAATTGAAGATATGGGGTGGGGGGTTTCATACCCATCCCAGACCATTCCAGGAGTGACAATTTGGTGGGTTTTTTTGTTGTTTTTTTTTTGGTGGGGCAATGGGGGTTAAGTGACTTGCCCAGGGTCACACAGCTAGTAAGTGTTAAGTGTCTGAGGCCAGATTTGAACTCAGGTCCTCCTGAATCCAGGGCCGGTGCTCTATCCACTGCTCCATCTAGCTGCCCCTAGGAGTGACAATTTGTAAAGAAGAGAATGCGTTCATATTGGGTAGAGGATAAGGGATGATTAAAAAAAGAATTGAAAATGCTACTATCAGTGACTGCATTTAGATTAATGAGACTTCTCACTGAATGAGTATATTGAATTTTGATGATCTGTGTAAAATAAGAAAGAACTTTTTTTTTCTTCAGGATCTCTAGGCTCTTAGAAAACGGTAGACACCAAAACTGCGGATACTAGAAGAATAGAGTGAATAGTCTTATTTTTTCCATTGTTTTTATGAAAATCTGCAAGTATCTGTTCAGATATCCATTTTTATTGATCTTTAAAAAATTTTCTTCTTTGAGAAGCTGCTTATGTGATGGTTGTTAGGTGTTAAGAGTGAAGTCACTGATGTGTTTTGACAAGGGGGAGATTTTTGAGAAGGGCATGAGCACAGAGCAGAGTGACTTCCTTATGGTCAGTAGGCTGACCTCTGAGCACGATGGCCGCTCATAATGCACTTAGGTGGAGGAGGGAGAGAGAGACTTTGCTGATGACTTATTGGCAGAGGGAACTTCACGTTGAGGACATTCACTCATCCAGTGCAGGTCAGCACCCTTTCTATAAGTGCTTAGAGCATTGGAAGGTCACACAGCCTATGTTTATTAGGGGTGAGACTTGAATCTAGATCTTTGTGCGTGTACACATATATCTGTCATATTGTCTGCATAGCCATCAAATTTAGAGTGATGTGTTTTAGGGGCATAGAGACAGTCCTTAATTAAATGACAAGAAGCTTGCTATATAAAGCAATGTTTGTATTGTTTGACTTAATAGCCATATTTTAAATAAGAATCAGATACCTTTTTCTTCCACAGCTGTCCGGTTTGGTCGAATTCCTAAGCGTGAAAAACAGAGGATGCTGATGGAAATGCAGAGTGCCATGAAGACCATGATGACCAGCCAGTTCAGCGGTCATTTGCAGAGTGAAGCGCTGGTGGAACGTCACGGACAGACGGCCTCACCCGCCCAGGAGCAGCTGCGACCCAGGCCCCAGAGGCAGCAGGAGAGCGTGAAAAGCCCCTCTCCCCCACCTTCCGATTTTGCAAAGGAAGAAGTCATCGGCATGGTGACCAGAGCCCATCAGGACACCTTTATGTATAACCAAGAGCAGCAAGAGAGCCCTGCTGAGGTCATGCAGCATCCTAGGGGAGAAAGGATTCCCAAGAGCCTGGAACAGTATAACTTAAACCACGACCATTGTAGCCGTGGGCTTGGAGGGAGCCATTATCCCAGTAGTGAGAGCCAGCACCACCTCAGCGGACAGTACAAAGGGAGGAGCATCATGCACTATCCAAATGGGCGTGCCATTTGCATTACAAATGGACACTGTATGAACTTCTCCAATGGCTATACTCAAAGAGTATGTGATCGAATACCAGTTGATGGATTTTCTCAGAATGAGAACAAGAATAGTTACCTGTGCAACACTGGAGGGAGAATGCATCTGGTATAGTGATATTGATTATTTTTGTGCTCCTAAAATTGAGGAAATTTCCAAGATTTCTTCATTTTGGTGTGATAATATTGAGTAGTACCTGGAGTCAAAAAAGCCTGAGAGATTTCTGGCACCAATTTTGTGCAGAAATTTAGGTCAGACAATTTGATTTTTTAACAAACATCTTCCAGTTGCTAAATAACTTGATTTCATGAGATTTAGGTGTTGGTATGTGATTTGATTGGATAAGAGTAGAATTTTATGCAAATTATAAATCATGAAGGTACCTTTTTTCTCCTTGGAAATGGTGTTCAAAATTTAAGTCCTCCCCAGCCCCCCCCCCCCCCCCGCCTCAAAAAAATCCCCCCAAAACCACCAAATAAACAAACCCAGAATCCAACATTTAAGTCCTAGAGCATAAGGTATTCTTTAAGACTGTAACTTTCAGGGCTTTTTTTTTTTTTTTTTTTGGCAGGGCAGTGAGGTCTAAGGGACTTGCCCAGGGTCACACAGCTAGTAAGTGTCAAGTGTCTGAGACCAGATTTGAACTCAGGTCCTCCTGAATCCAGGGCCGGTGCTTTATCCGCTGCACCACCTGGCTGCCCCCTACTATCAGGGCTTTTTCTCCTTACAGGTTACATGTTGTTGACTTAGAAAACCAAATGAACATTATCTGTGTTGAATTATATTTTTCTTTATTTCATTAAATGTTTCCCAGTTGCATTTTACAACAACTACATTACAGCGCCACCACTGCCTTCGATACCTCTGCACTATGCCACGCTGCCTCTGAGAAGGAGGGAAGGAACCACTGTGTCTCCCACTTTTGTTGAGTACTTCCAGTGTCTGTTTCAGGACCACTCTTCTCCAGCAAATGAAAAATGTTTCCAAAGAGCCAGTGCTTTTTAAGTCCTGAATATTTCTGGATGGACTAGTATATTAGCATTCTACACTATTGAGTCCAGATATTTTTCTAAGGGAAAATTCTTTTTTTTTTTTTTTTTTACATAAATTTTTTGGGGGAGGGTGGGGCAGTGACTTGCCCAGGGTCACACAGCTAGGAAGTGTCAAGTGTCTGAGGTCAAATTTGAACTCGGGTCCTCCTGAATCCAGGCTTGGTGCTTTATCTACTGTGCCACCTAGCTGCCGGGAAAATTCTTATAGGACAAGCAGCCCCCTTTTTTATGGCACACAAAATTTATTTGTTTATTTAAATAGTGATGTTTTTAAGAAAATGTCTTTTGACCCAACACAAAATCCCAGACTCCCCATCTACAGAGTACATTTCTAAAAACACTTAAGCCAAATAAGGAGCATTTTTGATGCAGAATTTGTACTAGGATTTTCTGTTATTTGAAAGTTAAGTTATTGTAACCCAATCTGTTTTAAGGATTCTCTCAGAAATGTCCATTTGGGGTCAGCTTTGGGGAACGGAGAGCATTAGCATTCTTTCTTCCTTCACAAATTTCTCATTTGCTAATGTTGTGGAATAGATCCGTGAACATGCAGTGTTCATCTCCTGTCTGAGTTCCACCAAGAATAGTGTTAGCATGGGATTAAAAACCCATGTGGTCCTGGTTCAGTACTCTGGTTTTCTCCAGCCAACTCTGTTGTCTGTTGTCTTCTGTCTCCTAAGCAGATGTCTTCTTTAAAAGCCTTCCTTTTCCCCCTGGCATTGGATCTTGTGGAGCTGCCAGCCTGACCATCCCCCTTTAGGCTGAAGGGAGCTTGGCATCAGCTTCCTGCTTGTGGTTTTGTAGCAGTTCCCACAGTCAGAGAACTGTCCTCTTAGGTAACAGTTGAGACGGGTGGGGGTGGGGTGAGTCTGTCTCTTTTTGACTGCCATCTAGCGACATTTTCCTTTCCCCAGCCTATAGAAATTCATTTCCGGTTCCCTCACTGGTGGATTGAACTAGAGATTGGCTCAAAACTGATCCCGCTGTCGATCATGAAACAGACATTGGAATTACTAGAGTGGGAGACAGTGGGTCTTAACTCCTCCTTAGCGGCAGTGTGGAGTGCCAAGGTGTTCAAAGGTGGCATCAGATTAAAAAGGAATTGGGAAATGGCTAACAAAATAAAGAAAAATACATGACAGCATAGCTTACTTTAATCTGTGATTTTCTAAGTCACCTGTAAAGATCATTTCTATTTGAATTTGATGCTCCTGGTGTAGCCAAGAGAGCTGCTGCTCCAGCAGCAGAATGACTGCTTTCATTGACCACTGGCTTTTGCTTTTTCTTTTTTTATTTTTTTTGGTCCAGCTTGAGAAGTGACTTGAATTTTCCAAAATGCTCAATTTAGTTCTCATAGGGAAGGTCACTTAGCAGTAAATGATCCTTGCATGGTTTTCAAAACATCAGCCTTGCGTATACTTTGTAGTTCAAAGGGCCTACTACATTGCTTTGGTTTTCCATTGTGGAAAAGAAGCCTAAAAACATTTATTTAATATCCCATTACTATCCATAATACCAGAGGATGCCAGAGGCAGAAATGCAACTGCCTGATGTGGGCAAATAAATAATGGCATATTTGGGGAGAAATTTTTCTTTCTACTCATCAAATTCTGTGTGATCCAATAAAAACTTGTGAGCAAATGGAACTCTTGCCAATATCGTGCCCATTAAAGTACTGTCATAGAGAGATTGGACTCTGGTCAGTGTAATCATTTTTGGAATTAGAGGCTAGTTGTAGTACTTAAGATTGGACTAACTGTTTGGTGTTAATATTAGGTATTTAATTCAAAATGCCCATCAGAGTTTCTGCAGCAGTATAGATAGCCAGTAGAATTAGTTGTTACCAGGGTTTGAATGTGCATGTGCACGTGCACGTGATGGTGAGGGTTGGGGAGGAGTGAGATAATACTTTGTGATGTTCATATTTCTAAGAACGTTGATTTTTGAATTTTCTCTTTAACTTATCTCTTTTTAGAGTTGTTTTATTTTGTGTCTTGTAGGTGTGCCCAATGAGTAAGTCTCCATATGTGGATCCTCATAAATCAGGCCATGAAATCTGGGAAGAATTTTCCATGAGTTTTACCCCCGCAGTGAAAGAAGTGGTTGAGTTTGCAAAGCGTATCCCAGGGTTTCGAGATCTGTCCCAGCACGACCAGGTCAACCTTTTAAAGGCAGGGACCTTTGAGGTGAGACAATGCATTTCATAGAGTTTTGGTGAAGGCTTTTAGTCTCTTATCAATAAGTAACTGTTTTAAAGGCAGCGTGACCCAATTGCTAAATGGCTGATCCCAAGTCAGGAAGACCTGGGTTCAAGATCTGCTGGGCTCATCTTCGTGTCTAGCTCTCCCTCCCCCAGCTCTGTTTAGGTCCAGAACGCTCAGTAGGGTGCCCAGCTCATCTCTCAGGGTACAGTTCTCAGCTTGCTCAGATGCTTCTAAGTGTTATGCCACACAGAGCAAGCTGTTAATGGATTTCTGGGATGTCCTTTAATTCTCTCCTGGTAATAAACCCCTGAACCTTGTTTTCTCCATCATTCGGAACGATTCAGACGAACGGGTAGCATCAGCCACCTCCTCCTGAGCTGCTGCTGGCGCCAGCACAACCTGCTGGGGCATCGGGCTACTGTGGCTCACTTGGGGCCAGTCCTGAGGCTTCCCCTGATGCTCCCTGCCCAGCCGGCCTGCTGGGTGTTTTTCTTTGGGCTTAGGCTATTGGGCGAAAAGAAGGTTTTCTAAGTACTCCATGTGTCATGTTTTCCATCCCTTTAGATGCTTTGTCAGGCTCAGTTGCTGTTTCTTACATCCGTTAAGGGCTAATGTTTGGGGTCAGCCAGCCTGACTGGAGGACTTTGATTTCATCCTTGTTAGCTTAGAAAGGGATGAAATTTAGGTTTAGAATCTACAGCCCTCGCTTATGACTTTGGACCTCTCTTCTAGGGAGGCATCAGGTTTTTCATCAATTTGGTAGTTGTGTTTGTTGTTTAAATGTGTTTAGCTTGTTAACGTCAGTTAATTATTTGTGAGCAGCAGACTTGAGTTATTTCCCCTTCTGCGGCTGGAACTCTGAGCTCTCAGAACTCATATCCTTCTTTCTGGGTTCGTGTACATGCTGGCCGGTTCTTCCATGTCTCCATGTATGTCTGCTGTACTTTACCCATGTGGACCTGGGTGATTCTTCCTCTGCAGACTCGTGGGGATCATATCCTTCTGTTGCTGCCTTCACAGCCATGCCTTGGACTCTCAGGCTATTTAAATACTTCCCCAGTCTTTCACATTATCATATACTTCAGCTTTTCAGGTCTTCTTTGATATTCTCCCATGTAGCATGAGTGGAGCAATAATGGTCTTGTAAAGGAGGGATTTTGCTTTTGGGGAGAAGCTTGGGGTTCCTGAAAGCCCTGCATAGCACGGCTTGCATCCATCTTCCTTTTCTGGTCTGACCCATCTGGTTGCTTATCTGTATCATATGTCTAGGATCTCTGCTCTAGGTATTCTCCACCCAGCTGCATACCTGGATGTCCAGACCTTGTTCATTCTTCATCTGCTTTTTTTCTGGTGTGAATTCCAATTACATGTAAAGACAATTTTTAACATTTTTTAAATAAAATTTTCAACTTCCAAATTTTCTGCTTTTCTCCCATCCCATCCTCCTCCCTAAGATTATCAATTTGATATAGGTTATATATGTACAGTTATGTAAAACGTATTTCCATGTTAGTCATGCTGTGAACGAGGAAAAAGAACAAAGGGGAAAACTACCCCCAAGATGAAGAAAGTGAAACGATTACGCTTTGGTCCACATTCAGACTCCATCATTTCTTTCTCTGAATGTGGATAGCATTTTCCATCATGAATCCTTGGATCATCGTATTAATGAGAAGAGCTAAGTCTCACCCCGGGTGACCATCTCACAATGTTGCTGTTACTGTGTACAGTGTTCTCTTGCTTCTGCTCTCTTCACTTTGTGTCATTTCATGTAAGTCTTTTCAGGTTGTCCTGAAAGCATCCTGCTTGTCATTTCTTATAGCATCACAATTTTCCATTATATTCATATACCACAACTTATTCAGCCATTCCTCAATTGATGGGCATCCCTTCAATGTCCAGTTCTTTGCCACCACAAAAAAGCTTTTATATATATATATATATATATATATATTTTTTTTTTTTTTTACATGTAGGTCTTTTACCCTTTTCTTTGATCTCATTGAGATACAGGCCTAGCAGTGGTATTGCTTGATCAAAAGGTATGCACAGTTTGATTGCCCTTTGGGCATAGTTCCAACTTGTTCTCCAGAAAGGCTGGATCAGATCACAACTCCACCAATAGTTGGGCTAATCTCTTTTGCGTGACTGTGAATCTTGTTGAGGGGGTCTCTGCAATGTTCCGAGGTTTTATGCTATTAACACGTCATCTATAAATGGGGCACCTGGAGGACCTCATGATGATTAACAGGGAAGGCTTCTTCCATTAGGTCTCCTCTGGATGACAGCGGCTGAAAGCTTTGGTGAGAATATGCCTTCTGCTTTAATGTCTTGTTGATATTAATAATCAGAGGATAATTGTAAAGATTTACTTGTCTAGGATTCTTAGTGCCTCTGGATGCACAATAATGCCTACTCTGCCAATTCCTTCGTTTGCCTTTCCAAGTTGGATTTGTGAAGGCTGGTGCCTTCCTTCCACCTTGGGTGTATCACCACGATGAGTTTTCTTTAGCGGCCCGACTTCTTGTAGGTCATTAGAAGACCTCACATTTTAAACATTTCAGCTAATGTGTATACAGTGATCCCAAACCATGCGATTCTTAGCCCTCTCTACTCCTTTTCTTTCCATTGTCACAACAGAAAAGAGCCTGCACAGGTAGGACTGGGGGCTATTTGTCTTTTTTCTTTGTTTCTTGGTCAAAGAATTTATCATCTAGTGGTCAGCCTCAAGGACTCTTTATGCTTCATGAGGCTGGTCCTCTGTTAGCTAATGCAGTGTCAGTGGGATTGTCAGTTAACCTTTCTGGCCAGGAGAAACCTCCCAGAGATGGGACTCGGGTTTATCTCAGTGCCATATCAAGCATCTGAGCAGGGTTAGGTGGTTGTTGGTTTTGTTTGGTTGGGTGGCTTTTTTTAGCAAGATTATAAAATCAGCAGCCTCTTTTTAATTGATTATCCATGATCTTTTAGATTAGTTTTCTTGCTGGGGACTTGTTATTCATTTAAAAGTTTCTTAGCTAATATAAGTGCTAAATTATAATTTATATAGTGGAAAATGCTCTGCATAACTGACAAATCTTATTTTGCTTTGTGAGTAAAACTGGAGTAGTGAATGGAGACGGGATCACTGATGTTCAAATACTTTTTTTTAATAGTTTTATTGATGTGGTTTGCTTTTATATTACAACCATATAAATGTTCTCTCTACTCAAAGGTTTTGTGCAACAAAGTAAAACCATTAGGTAAAAATTAGAATAGATTGAATGCCCTTACTGAAAAATGCATGCAACATTCCATATCCTTTCTCCATTAAAAGAAAATTTGTTTAACTAACAGGAGGAATTCACTTTATCTCCTTCCCACTACTTACCTCATTGAAAAAGAAAAACAGATGTCTTGTGGTAAATAGGAATAGGTAAGCAAAAGAAATTCATTGCTCTATTTAAAAAATACACATATAATACACAGAGATGAATAGGCCTTGTATTAATCATGGTTTCTCATAGCTTTCAAAGTTTGTCTTTATGGTGTTGTTATTATATACATAGTTCTCCTGGTTGTGCTCATTTCGTTCTTTGTCAATATGTAAAGTCTTAAAAATTGTTTGTTTGTATAATGTTGATGTCATAGTATAAATTGTTCACTGTATTCTGCTTTGGGTCATATGAGTCTTTCCACACCTCTTTGAAATCATCTGATGCCTCAGAGAAGCTCACCCCTGAGCCTCTGAATCAGCTGCAGCCCCAGCATTTTCTGGAACTAAGCTTACGGTCCGGTGGGAGGACCAAACGGCTGGCTGGGGTGGGGGGATGGGGGCTGGGATACAGAGGTATCTGCGTGACCTAAGGAGGAATTTGGCTATCCTACCCCAGAAGGGAACCAGGAAGAAATCTCGAGCGGCAGGAGGCCTGGATGGGGGAGGGGTGCAGGCTCATCAGAGCTGAGAAGCACAGCACACAAAGTTCTGCTGGCTGGTTAATTAGCAAGTTGGCTTGAGGTTATCCTCAGACCAGACAGTAGGGCAGGCAAGAGGAAAAACCTGCCCTCCTTCAAACCGAAACATTTGGGACCCTCTGAAGCTTGGGACGGTGTAACTTGGAAGTAGGGCCCCACTGTAAGAGGGAGTTAAAAGTCAAGTAAAAGACAACAAGATGAGCAAGAAAAGAAAGGTGGGAACTACAGAAAGTTTCTTTAGTGACAAGGAAAATCAAGGTGTGCACCCTTAGAAGAGGTTACCAACCTCAGGGCCCCTCCATCCAAAGCTTCCAAGAAAAAGATGAATTGGTCTCAAGCCATGGAAGCGCTCAGAAAGGGACTTGGAAGAGAAAGTGGGAGAGATGGAAGGAAGTTTTAGAGAGGTGGAGGAAAGAATGGAAAGAGAAATGAGAGCAATGCAGGAGAGTCATGAGAAAAAAAGTCAACAGCTTGACAAGCCAAATGGAAAAGGAAATACAAAAACTCTCAGAAGAAAATTATTGCCTAAGGCTTAGTATTGAACAAATGGAGGCTAGTGGCTTTATGAGAAACCAAGACATAGTAAAGCAAATCCAAATGAATAAAAAAATAGAGGGCAAAATGAAATATCTCCTTGGAAAAATAGCTGACCTGGAGAATATATCCAGGAGACATAATTTGAAAATCATTGAACTACCTAAGATCTGACACTGCTGGGTTTGCTACATTTCTAATTCTTTTCATAATTTCTAATGAATTCTTGACTTTTTGCCTCCCTTTGAATTTTATCAATTTTTTTTCTAGTTCTATAAAGTAATTCTTGGATAATTTGATGGGTACATCATTGAATAAATAAGCTAATGTAGGTAGTATGACCATTTTTATCATATTGACTCTATGAGTGGTTGATATTTTCTCCGTTATTTAGCTCATCATTATTTCTGTAAACAGTCATTTGTAGTTTTATAATTCTTATTTGTGGGCTCCCAGGTATGTTACACATTCTGTAGTTATTTTTAATTCTATCTCTTCCTTTTGGGTTTTGTTGGTGATACCTAGAGATGCCGAGGATTTATGTGGATTTATTTTATGTCCTATAAATTTGCTGATGTTACTGTTTCAATAAATTTTAAGTTGGCTCTAGGGTTCTTTAAGTGCACCATTGCATTGTGTAACCTGCAGAAGCGTGCGTTTCACTGTTAGTTTCCTGTGTGTCTTCCCTCGGTCCCTTTTTTCTTGTCTTTCATTCCTGCTTCTTTGTCAAATAGAAGTGGTGACAATGCACATTCTTGTTTCACCCCGGATTTTATTGGAAAAGGCTCATCTCTGAATATAGAATGGTACCTCTTAGTTTTAGATATATGCTATTTATTATTTTAAGAAAAGGACCATTCATCTCTCTATTTTCTGTTTTTTTAAAAGAGAAATGACTTGTGTTTTGTCAAAAGCTTTTTCTACACTAATCAATTATGTGATTTTGTTATTAATTCAGTTTGTAGCTTTACTACTATTAAACCAATCTTGCATCCCTGTTATAAATTTAGCCACATCATAGTATATTACCTTTGTGATATAGTCTTTTAGCTTCTTTACTAAGAATTTATTTAAAATTTTTGTATCAGTGTTCATTGGTCCCTAGCTTTCTTTTTCTGTTGTAACTCCCCCTCATTTATGTAGCAAGACCATATCTGTATCACAGAAAGAATTTGTGGGTGTTTCTTCTTTTGCTTTTTCCCATATAATTTAATTAATTGATCTTTGAATGATAGAATTTGCTTGTGAATCCATCTGGTCCTGGAGTCTTTTCTTTGGAAGTTCATTTATGTCTTACTCAGTTTCTTCCTCTGAGGTTGGGCTGTTTGTGGCCTGTTTCTTACCTTCTCTGCGGGCTCATTTCAGCCACCAACAGGTCTGTGCCCCACATTGTGATGATGCAGAGACAACAAAACCACCCTGCAGCACCTCCCTCCCGGGTGGTTGTGGGGATCAGATGGGATCGAGCACTTCATGTGGTGTACTTCCTAAATGCTTACTCCTTTCCCCATTATGAGGCCATCTGGTCCACCTGACTCCTTTCTGCTCTGTCCCCATTCTACAAATAAGGAAAACAAGTAAGTCATTTGCCCAAAGCCCGAGTTTAAATGGGGTCCTCTTGAGTCCTAATCTAGCTCTGTTATTATATAGATCCTCCCATGGTGCATACATTTTAATTAGAGATAGCAGGAACAAGTCTCGTTCTTAAATGTTGTTTGATAATTCAGTCAAATGCTAAATGATTCTTTTGAAAGTGTAGTGAGTTCTAGGTGTCTCACGGTTCCCTTTCTGTCTCATAAACACGGAAGGCACAAACCTTAAACATTCCTTGATAATAATGAGTGTTTTGCATTTCACTTGAGGGGTGTCAGATACATCATGGACTGCCTGCGTTTTAAAGGTGGCAGGGACCTCCCGGAGCGCCTAGTCTAAAGCATCCCTGAGGAGAGAGTCCTGTCCAGTTGGCAGCGACCCCTGGGACCAGAAGCCTCAGGTGACCTCACAGTGTAGACCATTCCATTCTGGGAGACTTCTCAGGGTTAGGAATAGTGTCCTTAGGTCCCGTGGAAATAGGCTTCCTGACAGCTTCCCCCATCATTCTTCCTCCTGGCCCCTGGGGGCAAGCTCTTTCCTCTGACCACCCTTCAAAGGTGTGCCTGTTACTGTAAATGACTGCGTGAAGCATAGAATGAATTCAAGATGAGACATTCGATTCATCCTCAACAACCATGACAATGATCAACTGCCTATTTCTACAAGCTAATTTTTGCCTGTGCCGGCTAAAGTAAGGACCCACGCTGCCTTAGCTAGAAAGGGGCCTTCCTTCCTTTATTTTTATTTTTATTTTTTATTTTTTGCAGGGCAATGGGGTTTAAGTGACTTGCCCAGGGTCACACAGCTAGTAAGTGTCTGAGGCTGGGTTTGAACTCAGGTCCTCCTGAATTCAAGGCTAGTGCCTTATCCATTGCGCCACCTAGCTGCCCCCCCTTCCTTTATTTTTTTATTGGTGTGTTTTGTTTTAACATTGCTGAAATTTTCATCCCTATATCCCTTTACTTTCTCCCTCCCAAATTGCTGAGTCTAATCACAAGGAATTTTTTTAAAAAGAAAAGTAAGGGGGGAAATCAGTAAAACCTGGCAACATTGGAAAAAACAATCTGGCCTTGTATGTAGGGTTCTGTACCTATGAAGGGGTGGGTGGATGATGGGAGGGGATAGTGGCAGTATGGAAAGGGATACCTTTAAAGTCAAGTGGTCCTTTTGTGGGGAAAGCATTGTCCTTGACTCCTGTAAGACAGAGCCTTTGCTGAGTGAGACATAGCATTTCCTAGGGTCCCTTCTGACCACTTGTTTTGAGGAAAAAGGGACTGGCTGAGTGTGTCTCCAGTTCTGCCCTTTAAAGTTACTGGAGTTCCTGGGATGGCCGGGAGCGTTCTTCTGTGCTTTTGTGTCTCTTCCATTTGTCCTGTGGAACTTTGGTGTGTGAGCTTATGCTCTGCCTTGGAGTGACCTTTGAGGCGGCTGAATTGCCTCTGACCGCCTCTGTGGGTTTCTAGGGTAAGAAAAAGGCAGCTCTGAGGAAGCACGAGTGGTTTCATTTGGGACACAGGAGTCGGCTTTCATGTTGTATTTCCAGTGCAAATGTAGGCACAAGAGAGTAACGCCTTTAAAAACAACAGCCCCTTAGTGTACGGCCAGCTTTAAACAGACCAGCTACATGTCTCGGCCATAGTAGTCATGATAACTGAATTCTGTAGTGCTGTCCTGTCTGCAGAGTGCTGGATCCATATTGTTTCTTTATTCTCCCAGCACCCTCCAGGGGAAGGGCTGCCATCACATTGTCCTCCAGGATCGCCCAGCTGACAGCCTCTGTCTGTGCTGCCGCCCAGACACGTCCCATCCACAGCGACTCCTTGTGTCCTTTTTTCATCTGTTGTTCCTTCTGTAGTGATGTGAAAGACACACGCTTCTTGTTACTTAGTTGTGATCAATGTGTTTACTAAACTGTTCTCTTGGTTCTTCCTTGCTTAATGATAGACTTTTGATCAACCAAGGAGGGGATTAAGACTTTACAAAGGCTTTACTTTTACCTGCATTTACTTGTAGGCTTTGCTGATAGACTTACACTTTATTGAGGAGGAATTAAAACTGGAAGCAGTGTATTGCAGAGAGGCACATTGGCAGGCATAGAGGAGGGAAGGATGGGCTTTTAAAAAATGTGTTAGAAATGGTCAAGCTGGGCCCTCAGCTGGGTCTGTCTTACCAGCAGTGGGGATGAGCTCCTTCCTCCTCGTCTTCAGCTGAGGCTGCAGCTGTCCATTCTTTACTTTCCTCCAAGTGCTGTTGGAAAGAGGGGTTGGAAGTGGACACCTTGCAGATGAGAATAATTTTAGCTAACACAGTAGTGGCCAGGCCGGAAGTTTGTCCTTAATTATGGGATGGCGTGCAGGGGAAGGGCAACAAAGAAAGGGTATACTTTATCCCACAAAAGAAGAGTGGTGTCTCAGACCTTTTTTAGAAAATACTGGTGTGCTCGCTCTCCCCGTCGTCGCTCCCTACCTCTCCACACGCACATACACGCATGCACACATGCATACATAGCACACACATATATGTATACAAACATACATATATATACACAGAATGAGTGTGCTAATAATGGTTATTATCCACTCAAAGGAGAAAAGGTATGACCTCTTTTGCTGGCAACTTAAAAGTAACAAAAATGGCATCTCTTTTAAAATCCCGTCTCTCTTCAAACTTTCTCATCCTAACTCCAAGCCCACAACGTTTGAACCCATGCGGCTTGGCACAATGAGAAGAAGAGGCAAAGTGTCTTCCTGTCTCTGTCTGTCTCTCTTTTTTAGCTTGATACAAGAGCCCCAGGACAGGGGTCATGATGATGATGTTGGCTTATACTGTAGCTGGGGGAAGGAGAAGTTTCTTTCTGATTTATGTAGTATAGTCCTTGGAACCTGGAGTTGGTTGGTTTCCTCTTTGCAAAGGCAGTAACCTCGCCATTTGGAGCCACGCGTTGAAGCTAAGTGGCCTATCCGACCAGAAGCTGCTGCTGCTGCTGTTCTTCTCGCCCTTCCTCTGTGCCGATAGGTTTTTGTTTCTAACTGCAACTTGTTAATTTTCTTCAAGCACCCTCTGAGAAGGATTGAAGTTATATCAAGTGTCAAGTGAGCTCCCTCAAGTCTCTAAAAAACGCTGTAGCTTATTTGCAATTTCCTTAGAAGTTGTATCTTTCTGCTTCCTAAAGCTTGCTGCCCCAAACATTTGCAGGAAAACCAAGGGTGGCACCTGTTTTAGAAGGATCAGCTTATAGCTGTTGAGTTAGAAAAACGGGGTCAGGTATCTTTTCATTATTGACCATTTTCCTGTATAAATTAATATAGTTGTGTATAAGCACCAAATCCTTGAAAATTCTCTTTGGACAGTGGTGTTATCTGTAGCATTTAAAAAACAAGATGATTATAGACAGTTGTTTGTCTTCCTTTTTTTCTGGTTTTTCATTGTGTGCTTTTGATTGTTTTTATTATAAAGTGATATTTGGAAAGAGTATTCTTTTTACATGGTTTATTTATATCAAAGATATTTCTTATTAATTTAAATGTTATTAAGTTGTCTTGCTTGGTACTACTAATGAATTTTCAAAAAGCACTTTTTTTTTCTCTCGCTAGGTTTTAATGGTACGGTTTGCCTCACTGTTTGATGCAAAGGAACGTACTGTGACCTTTCTCAGTGGAAAGAAGTATAGCGTGGACGATTTACGCTCAATGGGAGCTGGAGAGCTGCTCAACTCCATGTTTGAATTTAGTGAGAAACTAAATTCTCTACAACTCAGCGATGAGGAGATGAGTTTGTTTACAGCTGTAGTCCTAGTATCTGCAGGTAATCAATTGATCAGCGGGCATTTATTAAGTGCCTGCTGTGTGCCTGGCACTATGCTAGGCCCTGGGGATGCAAGTATAAGGAATGATCCAGCTCTCCTCCCAAGGAGCTGAAGGGAGCCCAAGGCATGCCACGGTTTCACCATGTGCCAAGGAAGATGGTGGCAGGGAGTGTGGTGCCTTCAGCCTGCCTAGAGAAAAGTGACCACTTACAGGCAGCACAGTTGGAGAGCCATGGGTTTTTACTTTAGAACATTTGTGTTTGTCCACTGTCATAGTGAACACTGTACCCCTAACAGGCTGGGCTTAGGTCTTACAAGGTCCTCACCAACTACCCTACACTTGAGCTTCTGTTGAATATTTACCACACATTTGCAATCCTCAGTCCTTATGATTCCCCCGCCATAGCTATCAAATAATTACATAAGCCAGATAAACAGTGCAGCCTTCCTGAAGGTGGTATATCAGTCAGCTAAAAACACAGAGAGACCGTCACAAACAACTTCCTCCCTCACCTTCTCTTTCCTCCTGCCTCATACTGAGCTGTCATTCAGATCCCTCCCCCACCCCCAAGTCTCTGGCTGCTTGTTTGAGAACAAGAGCAGAACATTGTGTTTCTGTAGCCCCCTGCCCCGCTCTGCTCCACCCCACCCCACCACCTGGCTCCATAACTCGGATGTGCTGTGTGCTTAAATGTTTGTGAAGTTGACTGGAACCTTGAAGACAAAGGCTATTTTCTGCTGTGTGTAAGGAAAACGGGTCCCTGAGATACAGTAATAGACCTCTCTGTGCTGGACAAATCAGCATGCTCCATCATTAAGTTCTGATGCATTGGTGTAGAAAGAGGGAGAAGGGGGGCTAATACTGAGCAATCAGTAGAGGTTTATTGAGGCCTGCTGCTTGTGTGCAGAGCTCTGGCCCTGCTCTGGGACGATTGCCTGGGGGATGCCCACCTGCTGGACAGAAATATGTGAAGGCTAGATCAGTGTGGAGCCTAAGCTTCTGTCACACTCTGGAGGGCACATTTCAGCCATCTCTATCACGTTGTCAGAGGTCACCACTGAATGTAACTCCATAGCGAGACTCTTCCCAAGGGTGCTTTATTCCCTGGGTACACTTTACACATCACTTGTATTTTTCTTGGCTCTTGACTGCTCTTTGGTAAGTAATAACATTACAATAGTAATCTGATCATGTGAAACCAAAGGTGTTAGTTGGGACACGGATCCCATGTGTTTAGGAGAGTCGCAGTGTGTCAGGGGCTGGGGTTCCTGCCATCAAGGCCCGAGTGTGCCCTGAGGAGACGTGACTGTGGGCTGGCTTGGGGCACGGTCTTGAGAGGAGCCAGGCAAGGAGGAGGGCTCCAAGGGACCTTCAGGCATCTCTCCACCCCCTGGCCCTGCCCTTTCCAGGGGAGGAGACTGAGCTGAGACACTAAGGGAACAGTGGTGCCCCTACAGAAATTGGATGCTTCCTGAATCCAGTTCAAGACGGGATGTTAAGATCACAGATAGCAGAGCATGCTTGGTAGGTCTCGGGGAATGCAGGGCTGCAGATGAAAATCTGGGCGTCATTTGTGTAGCAGTGACCATTACAGTTTGGGCCAAGGGCATGAGCGTAGAAAGAAAATGTCGGTGTATGGGAGTCTGGAGGCAGCCACCGGCAAGAGGAGGAGGAATCCAGTCACAGGGTGGCAGTGCCACATGGGTCATCCACCACCCGGACTACACATTCAGGGGAGGTGCTGTTGCATAACCATGGCTATCCTGTGTATGAGGAGCCCAGAATCAAGGACAGGATGGGATGAAGGTGAAAAATACTGTACATTGCAAGGTGCTGTCTAAATGTCTTCTGTGCTGTTGCTGTGGATTCTTTATAAAATGACCAAGTTAAAGAGCTTTATGAGCAACGTAGGATCTTTGATGTGGTGAATCCCTTGGGCTCGGGAGTTGTTCAGGAGGGGCACTGGGCCAGGGTGGAACCTCGATAGCCAATAGGGAAACCAAGTCTCCAAAACAAAACAGAAAAAAAACCATGGCTTTTATGATTGATGATTATGATTATTGATTATTTTTAACAAGAACACAGGGACATTTAAATTTCTTTTTACAAGTGATAAAGCATGAGTGCATACCATTGGTTGATTGTAGAGCTTTTTTCCTCTGGTTGGTCAGATAGCAGAAGGGTCAGAAGGTTTCCCAAAACAGCCGTGCCTCTTTGGGATATTAACAGCTTTATTAATTTTTGTGATGCGATGTGAAGGTGGAGGGAGAAGCTAATACTGTTATCACCGGGCAGGAAGAGGGGTGGGATGGGTGGAACTGCATGGGATGAGAGGCCCAATGGGTGGGTAGCATCAGGAGACTTGGGCTCACTGAATACTCCCACACACTTTCAATTGGAAACAGTCATATTCCATAATGAGAGAGCACTTTGTAAAATTGGGACATTTCATTGTATTAGAGTATCTAAAGCTGTAAAGAATGCTAGTTTATTTCATTTTCCAAACAACAACATGTTTTTTGATATAATGATTGCTTTTTTAGAAACTCCTTCATATAAGATGTACTTAGTCGTATGATTAATGAATATCAAATTGGTTCAGGTTTCTTGGAACTTTTTTTTATATCATTAAGTGCTACTGTATAAGACTGGCTAATAAGAATTATGTGCTTAATACTTAATATTGTTTAATCTTTCTCTCCCCTCTCCTCCCTCATCTCTCTCTCCTTCTGCCTACTCTCTCCTCCTCTCCTTCCCCCTTACTAGATCGATCAGGAATAGAAAATGTCAACTCTGTGGAGGCTTTACAAGAAACCCTTATTCGTGCGTTAAGGACCTTAATAATGAAAAACCATCCGAATGAAGCCTCTATTTTTACAAAACTCCTTTTAAAGTTGCCAGATCTGCGTTCTTTAAACAACATGCACTCTGAAGAGCTTTTGGCCTTTAAAGTTCACCCTTAGGGCTATTTATTTATACATTGGACTGGTTCATGCAGACTATACATTTTGTGCTAAGATGCTTATTTATAGCTTTGTACCCTATGTGGAGAAAGAGGAACCCTTAAGACATTACATGATTGTTAGAGATCCCTGTAATCACGCAATAATACTGAGAACTTTTCAGCCACCTGGCAATGCACCTGACAGCATCCTCCATGATATACACCAAATCAGCTGTGTCGCTCTTAAACAGGAGAAGCTACACTGAATTATAATCACACTGAATGTTAAGGCTTTTTTCATCTGCCAAAACCAAAAAGAATTTTCATCTCCCTGTGGTATAAACAGAACGCACAATTAAAAGGAGGTGGGCTCTGAAGTTATCCTACTTGCATGGAAATTCCAAATCACAGACCAGGTAGGCAGGGTGACCTAACGAATGGAGAACTGAGCTTGGATTCAGCCTCCACTCCTCCGGCCATCCCTGGCCCTGCCATCAGTGGGCTGCTTGGATCCTAAGCAAACCTCTTAATTCCTTAGGCCTCAACCTCCTCAATGTGGAAAATGAGGCAAATAGCTCCTTGGCTTACTTCACAGTGGCATTGTGAGGGTTAATTTGAAAATGTCTGTAAAGCATATTTACCTCCTGGGAGATAGGCACTATGTAAATAAAGCATTATTTTTCTTCTTACTCATAAATAACTTTTTTGGAATGATTTCACAGTCCACACCAACTCATTCATTATTTAGGGCACATGCATATGTGTATGTGTAGCAATACACACACATTGCATGTTTATGAATATATGAAATAACATAATTTTGTGTACAAATATGTATGTGAATATAGTTTTACATATTTCTTCACAATATTTTAAACTGTGAAGAAGTGTATCATACAAGAGGTTTAAAAATAGAGGTATGAAAAGAACCAAATAGGTACACTTACTGCCTACTGATGAATTAACCATCACTTACAAATGTTTAGATGTTATCAAATTGACTTTATGCTCTATTTTTGTTAATTTAAAGAACACATAATGTAAACATGCAACAATTACGTCCAAACCTAAGTAATATATTTTAGAGTCTGCCTTTGGGAAAAGAGAATTAATTGTCCAAGGTACTAGTTCATTTAACAACTCATTTAGCTGAGATTCCAAGCTTGAGCTGATAAAATTTGGGCTTCTGACCACTATTCACATACTATAGCACCGCTTAAAAAGAAAAAAAAGAAATAGCAGCAAAGTGGTTAAGAATGTTGGTTCTTTCTACAGAACTAATAACATGTAGTTTAAGGAATATTGTATTTAATATGTTAATAGCATATTTTTCATATTCTGAGACCATTTTTTTTACACTACAAGGAATTTTTTGTTTTATTATTAAATAGGGTTTAAATCTAAAATTGGAAAGTATCAATCCAGTGGCCTAACTTGACCTTCTCTCTGCTGTGCACATCTAGACTTAGAGGGAGGTAGTATGTGCAAGACTATTGGAATTTTTTTAAACTCCGGTTTGTAAAAATGGCCTCTCATTTGTAGCAGTCAGGAAAAATGCCCGATGGGAGGTGCCAATTTGTGTTTCTCTTTTCCCTTCCCTGCCCAGAAAAGAGTTGTTTAGTGGTGTTCTCTGAAAAAAAAAAAAAAGATGTCCATCCCTTTTGTCATTTGTGAATTGTATGAAATTGTGAAAAGATGAAAGGAGTCTAGTTTACTGATATGCCTGTTACTGTCCTGTAATGTGAGCAGAATGCCTTATTTTGTAGTGTCGTTACTGCCATAGAGCATCGTGACTAGGATTTGAACTGCTGCCACACTACTACTTAGCCAAGTGGGGGAGAAATCCGAGCCCTTCCATTCTCCAAGGCTACAAGTGGTGGTGACAGACATCTCTGATACCATCTCTCTGAACCATAATTGGGACTTACCTTTGACTGGGTATGACTTTGATGGACTATCTAATGTAGTTTCTGTGAATTCTTTACATGGTGGCATTATCTTTTTTGAGAGTTCTTATTTTTTAAGATATCCAAGGACCTGGTTTGCTTTCTTCTGTGGGAGTAGACACAGCTTTTTGGGGTATGTTTGGGGAAAAAATAGGTCAGATGAAAACCCAGTTTTTGCCTTTTGCATACGCCTCTTTATCACATGTATCTTAAAAAATGATTAAGCCTTTAGGAATGTATAACCAGAACTGTGTAAGTATTGCTTATTAAATTTTAGTTAGGTTCAATATATACATACATCTATATATACATCTATATAGGTATATAGATACGTATTTTGTCTTGTGACATTTTATTTGAATGAATTCTTCCTGTAGATGATGGGAAATGAATGGAGAGTTCATGTGAAAAATCAAGGTGCAGTGACTCACAGCACTTCTGTGTTGGAAAATGATCCATTTATTGAAACCTCGAATTCCAAAATAATTAAGCCAGCAGTGTTTTTACAAGCACATTCTTTTACCAAGTCACTGGTCATACACTACACTTAGGAAATGCTGAGAAGACAACTGATGTGGACAGACAACTTTCTCAGTTGGTGGGACATGGCTGATTGACTAATAATGTACTGTATGAGTCCGATGACATTTTAATTCTGCTTTTGCATTTTAAGAAACATGGGCATTATGTCAGCAAACTAAGGGCATTCATTATGTCAGCAAACTAAATCTTGTCTGCGCTTTTCATGTATCCTTCTAAGACCCTGGGGATGGGTGGGTCCGCTTGTAGACTGAAACAGCTGAAGAAAAGGTCAAACCCTGTCTTCTTGGGAGGAACTTTTTCTTAAAGGGGGGGAGGGGAGGGGAGGAGAGGAAGACAGGTGGTAAATTAATTGCAGGTTTAGAAAATGTCTGAGCAGGTAATGGCTATGGGTTAAGTGTTTATCTTTCAAATTTACATTTCAAGAAATTAATGTAACCTGATAAGATATGATTTATTTTCTGTAAACATCAGCTAGACTTACTACTGTGCACGAGAGTAACTGCTTATCTCCATTGTTATGTTTCTTTTCCAGTATCAAGTTTGCTGAATGTAAAAGAAGAGTTTATCACTTAGGATATAGAATTTTTTTAGGGGGGGGGGAGGGAGGAGCATCTTGAAATCATGACTGACAAATAAGGAACTTGTCTTCATATGATCCAGAATAAAACTTGAAGCTATCCTTGCATTAAAAAGAAAACAAATGGTTTTTGGGTGTTTTGTTTTTTTTTAATGAGAGAAATGCATTATTGTAGACAGGACACAGGTTCAGTTTATCGACAAAATGATAACTGATGAGGGCATGGACAATATCTCATCCTGTGTTTCTGAATAGTAGCCTGTACATGGGATGGGGCGGGTAATAAATATGCTTTCTAACCAAGTGTTTTGTTTGGGACTTTCTAGTTCTTCTCTTTTCTTTCTTTTCCTTTTCTTTTTTTTTTGTAAAACCATTTGTAACTGAAACTTCTTGTCTAACACCTACTTCTTAACTAGTGGCACAGGACTATCTAAAAGCACTTAAGTGAGAAAGTCAATAAACACTGTTCTAAGTCCTGGGGATCCACATAATAAGAAAGCCAGTCCTTGCCCCCAAGGAGTTAACTAACTGGAGAAAGACAGCCGCGCGCGCACGCACGCACACACACACACACACACACACACACACACACACACACACACACACACACACACACACACACACACACACACGAGGTATCTGACGTGGCAAGGCAGGTGATGGAAATAAGCTCAAAATGAGGGTGCCAATGGGCCCCATGCACATGGATTCCGAGCTGGGAGGGACCTCAGAGAACATCAAGTCCAGTAGTGGTGATGACACTCATAGAAATGGTGGCCTCTAGCCCACACAGAAAGATCCTTGCAGACCCCACATTGATGAATTTTGTTACATATTTCCCAATTATATTTTATTCGGATTCTGGGTGTGTTGGGGGTTGTGTGACTGCTCTGATCTAGCCCCCTCCTACTCCATTTTATAGGTGAGGAAACTCAGAGGAGAGGAGACTTGTTCAAGGTCACACAGCTAATAAATTTGACGACTGAAATTTGAACCCAGGATATCAGCCTCCAAAACCACTATTCTGAACTACTCCGTGCTGGCTCCCCTTAAGTAAAGGCAGCGTATTCCTATCCCAATTGAAACTCCAGCTACTTAGGGGCCCTTGGTTTCCTCATCTGTAATACTAGATCTACTAACTTGAGCCCCGAGGTCCCCACTATCTCTAAAGCTTGGTCTTTACGACTAACTCTTGGCAAAATGAAACCGTTTGGAGACACTTTTATTACTTCAGACAAAAGTGACGTTAAGGAAAAATGATTTGGTTGGGTTTCAGTCACCAAACAGTTATCAGCTGGAGGCATTGACTAGGCCCCATGAATTGTCAGCTTGGGCTGACCCACCCCATTAAAAGATGCAGAGTCGAGGGGCAGCTAGGTGGAGCAGTGGATAAAGCACTGGCCCTGGATTCAGGAAGACCTGAGTTCAAATCTGACCTATGACACTTGATACTTACTAGCTGTATGACTCTGGGCAAGTCACTTAACCCTCATTGCCCCGTCTCCCCCCTCCCCCAAAAGAAATGCAGAGTTAGCAGAAAGGCTTTTTGTGAGCACAGAGTTAAGAGGGACATTGTTTCTGAGATTTGGTTTTAATCCCTAGGCCAGAATTTATGTGGATTGAAATTTGTTCTATTTCCCCCCTTAGTTCTTAGTTTCTTTAAGTGTTTAGGAGGCTGTAGTGACCCAAGCTTTCTTAGCTGCCTGCTAATTGCCAGTTAAGTACCCCTATTCTTTCCATCAGAGTCAGAACTAGTTCCTGTCTACTAACCTGGGCAGGGGGATCATCCAGATGCTACTTCAGCTGATCTGTGGTGACGTGACAAAGGAGACATGAAAACTCATTCTCAATCAGAGTTTTCTATACGTCTTGGAAGAAAGGAGGATCAGTTTCTTTAGAAAGACAGTTTAGGTACAAATTCCAAAAGACAAATCTTGTGTGTCTAAGTTTTTATTTCAAATTTTCTTACACAATGAGCTTGAATAGTCCCTTCATTCTTAATTGAGCCTTAGAGAAGCCAGTGTTGGGTGCTTTTCCTTTTTTGTTTCTTCAAGGTGTTTTTTTTTTTTAACGTTCATTTCTGTAGGTAGGCTTACCTATTGTGTTTTTATTCTATTTGTTCGAGTATGGCTCAGCTTAAGTTTTTCCTCCAATTATTTTTTCGTTAACCTGTCTCTAATTTTCTCACTTGTTCCCACCTCTTTCCTCAATTTTTTGTTTCCTTCAGTTAGCATATATAAGCATGGTAATTCTCAACAATAGGAAGCATGCTCTCCTGGTCACTAATTGGATACTAATAAACATTCTAATGTTTAATAAATCAGCAGGAGCTGCCTCGGAGCAATGCAGGGTGCTAGGCACTGTGGCCTCCCTTTATTCTCTGTAGCACCGTGGAAGTTTTGTCCCTAACAGGACTTTACAATAGGTGGATGAGGTGATATACAGAAGACAGAACTCGCCTATTATTTTTCTTTGCTTTTCTTTGCCATTGAGAATCATCGTAGGGGCAGCTAGGTGGCACAGTGGATAGAGCACCGGCCCTGGATTCAGGAGGACCAGAGCTCAAATCCAGCCTCAGACAGTTGACACTTACTAGCTGTGTGAACCTGGGCAAGTCACTTAACTCTTAATCCCCCCCCCCCCCCCCCCCGCTTAAAAAAAAAAGTTCATTTGAGACTTACAAACCCCCCATTTTACAGTTGAGAAAACTGAGGCAAACGGGTTTAGCGACTTGCCTGAGGTCACAGCTAGGAAGGATCTGAAACTGGATTTGAAGTCAGGTCTTCCTGATTCTAGTGCCTCTATAGTTACTAAACTGATAGAAGAATGTTGTAAGCATAGTTTACCTGGATTTCAGCAAGGCATTTGGAAAAGGCATACTTTCCTCAAAGACAAGACAAAGATAGTAAGTGCATCTGATACTAAAGGAATAACCAGACCCAGAGAGTGTTCAGTAGAACAATATCAACCTGGAGGGAAATAACTAGAGGGGAAGGGGGGCTTGCCAGGGAGTATCTTGTTCCATAGAGTAGAAACCAGACGGGGCAGCAGATGCAAAGTGGAATGAGCTGAGAGTCCAGTTTCTGCCCCTCTATAAAGGAAGAGATTAGGAGGATTTGGCTACTCCACCCCTCCATCCTTTTAGACCGGAGAGAGGAGGCTGAGGCTTGAGTTAACAGCTTGGTGGTGGCTTTAGAAGAGATGGGCTTGGGGCAGCTAGGTGGTGCGGTGGATAAAGCACCGGCCCTGGATTCAGGAGGACCTGAGTTCAAATGTGGCCTCAGACACTTGACACTTACTAGCTGTGTGACTCCAGGCTTAACCCCAATTGCCTCACTCACACAAAAAAGAGATGAGCTTGTCCTAGCGGGGGCATTTGGTTCCCCTGGGGTGAAACCAGGCAGGGCAACAGAGACAAAATGGAGTTGTATTAGATATGATTCTAAACCATATCCTTGGAGACAAGAAAATAAAAGAGTAAGTACCCAGCCCAGAGTGTTCTTCCTGTCCTCCCCAAAGGTGGAAATTGAAGTCTCCCTGGAGATAGGGTGGGCAAGATCCCAGATACCCTTGGTTGACTTTAGACAGTGCTCTCCATTAGATGCTATCCTAGCTGGTTCAGTATGAGCCTCATGTCAGTGGCCTGTCACTGGTGTTCTGTTACTTGGTCTTCCATCATGACGTGGAATATGTTACATGCTCCTGTGATGTCACACTGAACTCATCCACACAGGCTATGCAATATTAATGTTTTTTTCCCTGTATGGGGGCTTTGATGAGGTGGCTGGGTGATGTAGTGGAAAGACCCCTAGCTTTGGAGCCGGCAGACCCATTTCTGTTTCTACTTACTACCTGCTGTTGTATGACCTTGGGCAAGTCACTTTCCTTGGACTTCAGTTTTTTTATCCATAAAATGAGATGCTGAGACTAGATGATTTCTAACCTTTTTTTTTTTTTTTTTGGTGGAGGCCGGGTTTGAACTCAGGTCCTCCTGATTCCAGGGCCAGTGCTCTATCCACTGCACCACCTAGCTGCCCTAACATTCTTAATATCTCTAAATCTGTGACCTATTATAGTGGGAAATGATAAGGGGTGGTCCTGGGATTTTACTAATATAATTACTAGTTTATACTAGTTCCTACTAGTCTACTAGTATAGTTAACTCTCTAATGAGGAAACTCCTTCCACTAATGCAGGTCAGCACCTTCTCTCCAATTTTTGATCTTAGAGGGTTATCTAGAGCAGAGTGGTTAGGTGACCTGCCTAGGGTCACATGCATGAGAGGCAGGGCTTGAACTCTGCTCTTCCTGGCTTTGAGTTTAACTCTATCTTGATTTTGTTTTTGTTGTTGAGGCAGTTGGGGTTAAGTGACTTGCCCAGGGTCACAGCAAATAAGTGAGGCCAGATTTAAACTCAGATCCTCCTGACTTCAGGGATGGTGCTCTATTACCCCATCTAGCAGCTTCTTTATCCTGCTTTTCTAGTAGCCAGTGTTGTAACAGTATTCTTTGACCCCAGACAATTAGGCATATACCCTAAAAGTGTTATAAAAAACAAAAATTCTGGGCATAAAAGTGTTTTAGCAACATTATTCCTAATTATTAAAAACCCAGCAGCAGGGCAGTTAGGTGGCAAAGTGGGTAAAGCACCGGCCCTGAATTCAGGAGGACCTGAGTTCAAATCTGACCTCAGACACTTGACACTTACTAGCTGTGTGACCCTGGGCAAGTCACTTAACCCCCATTGCCCCACAAAAACAAAAACAAAAAACCCAGCAGCAAACAAATGTTCAGCACTTGGAGAGTGCTTAAATCAATTGTAGAACACTAATATAATGGAATATTCTACTAATTATCATAATTATCAACATTATTAATGAATTTCATTGAATGGATAATCAATGAAATTAATGAATAATAATGAAATTAACAATCAATGAAAATAATCAATGAAATGGATAAGTATGAAAAAGGATGTTTGTAAAGACCTTTATAAAACAATTCCAAGTGAGAAAAGTAGAACTAGGAAGAGAAAGTATATATTAACCAAAACCGGAGAAAAAGTGAAGAAGAATGTTTAGAGGTAGGGACTGAAAAGTTATGACATTTTATGCATTAAAATTAATTAAATATAAACTGTCATTGGTAATTTAGTTAGTTGCATTGGCCATTACCAAGTATTTAATAAATCATTAAAAATCTTTTGCATCTAAGAAATAGTTTGGAGACAGAAAAGCCAGATAAATAAAAGTATATCATTCACTAATCTAAAAATTTTGTAATTAAAAAATGTTTTTTTCCTTTCTCCCAATAAAAGATAAAAACAACCTACATCCAAAAAAAATTTTCATTAAAAAAAGAAAAAATAGGGAATTTCTCCTTTCTCCCAGTCATCACAGTTCCAGGCTTATATAGTGAGACCCTGGGGAAGTCCTAGCAGGTACCCAACTGTCACAGAACCACCCAGCATCCTTACCTTGGTTCCCTTTGTTCTTTAGCCCCCCCCTTACCCCCAAGTGAATGGGTACCTAGTGAACATTTAAAGAGTCCTTTTCCTCTCCCCCTCCTCCCCCATACACACACCAGTTCAGTGTCCAACTTTACAAGTTTACACTCCTGAATCTTTCAGGTAACTCAGAGATTGCCAAAAAAAGACACTTGCATCTTCCTTCCTCAGTGGCAGTAACTGCCTCCTGCCCCAGTTTGAGCTGGTCACTCATTGTCTCCAGTGAGAGCCAGAATGTGTGGCATGGCTGGTAGAGATGGGCTAGCTGGGAATGGAATGTAAGTCAGGGAGAAGCTGCCAAAGATGCAGGATTTCCTGGGGAGGCTCAAAGCAGGGGTGGTCTGCGAATACCCAGCCTTGTGTACACATGTGCACATGTGCACACACACAGAGTCTTTCCCCTCTTCCTGTTCTCCCCTCTCCCCTCCCTCTCTCCCCTTCTCTGTCCTTTATAAACGAGACATTGCCTGTGGGGTCTTCTTGGCACTTGAAACTCTCTGAACCTCAGTTCCTTCATCTATAAAATAAAGAGATGACACTAAACAATTACTAAGGCTCCTTCCAGTTCAAAACCCTATAAATTTATTGTGTTAAAAAGATTAAAAAAAAACCAACATCAAAACTGGACTCTTGAAAATTCAGATATTTAGATATAAGAGAATTTACAGTATTGGTCCAAGGATCTCTTCCTTTCCTATGCTAGAACTTTTGGTTTAGATTTCTGATTTCATGTGTTGGGGAACCTCCCAGGCACGAAGTGCTCTCTGCCAGTGTAGATCTGCATTATTTAATAATCTTCATTTACAATCTCAGGGAGTCAAGAAGCTGTGATTTGCCCAGGGTTAGTCATAAGGTCATAGACTTAGAGCAGGAAGGAACCTTAGAGACCAGTAAGTCCAACTTCCTTATTTTTAAAATGAGGTCAAGTGATTTCCCCATCAATATCACACAACATGTGGTAAAGCTAGAATTTGAACCCTGGTGGCACAGTACATAGAGCACTGGGCTTGGAATCAGAAAGACTTGTCCTCATGGGTTCAGATCCAGCCTCAGACACTTACTGGCTCTGTGACCCTTGGCAATTCACTTAACCCTGTTGGCCTCAGTTTTCTCATCTGTCAAATGAGCTGGAGAAGGAAATGGCCAACTGCTCCAGCCCCAACTGGGGTCAAGAAGAGTTGGACATAACTGAAATGACTCAACAACAACAATAACCTCTTGACTCCACATCTGGCACTCATGAGAGACACAGTCTAAAACTCCGAAGCAAATTAAAATGGTCACTAAATGGCTGAAATAGCTTTCAGCAGGCTCAGAGGCTTCAGTCCCAAGTAAACCACTCAAGTCACCACTCAGAGCTAAGTCATTCTGAATTTAGGCACAATTCTAACAAACTGGACTTTCTGCTTTTCCATGGCACTTTGATAACATCCAATTGGAAAGGGAAAGGACTTCTAAGAATTGCATGTAGGGAAAAGAACACCATGTCGGGGTCAGAAATACTGGTTAGAGGCTTAGGGTTACCATTTCTGGCCATGTGACATTAGGAAAGCACAGTTGGCTTCCCTCATTCTCTGGTTGGGATTCTTCTGAGTGGGATAACACTTGCATGACTTAATCGTAATGTACTACCTGAATGTGAGTTAGCAGTATCATTAGGCACAATGTCACCAAGAAGTGACAGCTCACAGTGTTACTGGCAAGGAGAGCTGTGGAAAACTATTAAAATTCACAGCGGTCTGAAGGAATTTAGAGTGGGTGCAAACAACTCCACAGGCTTCCAAAGCCCCATAGGTCATTACCATATTATAGTGTACTTAGCAAATAATGCTCCCTAGGTGATGATATCTCATTAAAAAAAAAAAAAGCAGTTATGGCTTGTATATCTTGTTTGGATGAGGAGAGATTAGGGTCCTGGCCAGTGTTGGGCTCTTCCCTATCCAAGAAGTAGTAAAATGCTGTAAAAACGTTCTTTAATCAATCAATCGATATTTATTAAGCTCTAATGCCAAAGTACACAGCTCATAGAAAGTGCTTGATGTACGTTCCTTGGATTTGAATATGAACGTGTAAACAATCTTGAAGCTCAGTCATCATTTCTTTTCTCTAAAAAAAGATATCTTATATTTTTAATCATAATTAATTCTGGACCTTGCTTTCCCTATTCTGCATTCCTTCTCCACACTCAATCTTTCCCTGTAACAAAGAAAAACAATTAAGCAAAAACAGCCAACACAGTGACCAGGCATGGGGAGATAATCCCATACAAGCAAGAGCTGGAATGCCAAGATTGGCAATTGGACTGCAACGCAGAACAGCTTGAAGAAGAATAATGTGAAATTAGACCGACAATGGAGGCTGCGACCGGATTGTGAAGAGATTCAATAACAATTAGAGGCTTTTGTGTTTTATCCTTGTGACAATAAAGAACCACTGAAGGTGCTAGAGTCAAATCACCTGCAAGATCAGCATGCTTTAGGAAGATTTTTTTGGCACCTTTTGTAGAGAATGAATTGTGAGAGAGGGAATGGGAACTATAAGCTGGGTGTCTTGGTAGGAGATTGTTGCAATAGCCTAATGTGAGGAGGGTCTGAGCCAGATTGATGGAGAGAAAGAAATGGATATCAAAGGTGTTACTAAGGTAGAATAGGCAACATTTGGTAATTGATTAGCTCTGGGGATGGAGAAAGATAATGCCAATGTACTATGCATATGAAGCATGGATATGACCTCTCTAGAAAAAGAGGCATTAGGAGGACAGGTGGGTTCACATGTGAACATCACCAGTTCAGTTTTGAACATGATGAGTTTGAGATACTCACAGGACATCTGGTTGGAGATGTCTAACAAATGGCTAGCTGGTGATGCTCAGGAGCTCAAGAGAGATTAGGGCCAGATATATAGAACTGGGAGCCATTTGCTAGAGATGGTCATTGAACCCTTGGGAGCCAATAAGATTGGGGAGACAGAGTGTGTGTGTATTGCCAGTCTGGGATCTTGCATATTTCCATTGGGCTGGTCCAATGACCACATTTTATATAATCATAACTTCAAATAGTACAAACTTGAATACATGTTGACTACTTCATGAAATTCATTATTTGCACTAATTGGGACCTAACTCATGCTCTCTCTCATCTGTATTTATATAGTTTATATAGATTCTCTCTCTCTCTCATATATATAGCTACATATAAAGTCTCTATATAGTATAGACTCTATATAGTTGATTTATCCATACATGTGTGTCTATGTGTGTATCTATATCTATTTCTTTAGAGAGTGAGAGACAGAGATTATGAGAGCATGAGTGAATTCAGCACCCAGTAGTCTCGTTGCAGATTAGGAACTGTTCAAACCTGCTTCTTGGTGCCCTCATTTCTGTTAATATTCTTTTGCAACCCAAGAGCAGGTTTGGCATTGAGACCTTTCACAAAGTTGTTTGCTTTTTCTTCCTTTTTTTTCTGTCTGAAAGGGTCTGAAAAGACGAGCCTCCCTCCCTCCCTCCCTCCCTCCCTCCCACCAGTCCTCCAAAAAACAAAAAGCCCGCTTTCATTCAGACCCAGGGAAGGGTTCCTAAGCAGCGAGTGCCTTCTTATTTCGAAGCTCTCCAAGTCAGACCCGAACAAGCTGACGACGGTCCATTGGAGCTACCATACTTTATTTGCTCAGGATTTTCTATTGTTGCTTTTGAATTCGGGAGGTTGGCGAATTGCAGGTTGCCAAGGGAGCGCATACAATAGCAGGCTGCCTCAGCCTTAAAGAGACAGAAACCTCATTTTCTTTTACTGCCAGAGCCCTCATGCTCCTAAGGCAGATGCTTCCCCTCCCCCCCCTCCCCATCCCCCACTCCTCCCTTACTTGCCTCTTCTTCTGTGGTTTGGATGTTTACCAGATCTCTGAATGGTCTAGTGTTGGGAGTTAGAGAATTTGGGGCTTTCGGATTGGGTTCACACAACTCACTAAGTTCTGGGTTTGCAAGCAGCTCCAGGACACTTGCTAGGGATGGATGGACCTACAGAGGATGATTCTATGCGTAGATGGAGAAAGGAGTGGATTGGCTCGAGCTGGGGCCATTGCCCTGAGGTCGGAGCAAAGCTTCTGGACAAATTAAAACCCTCTTTTCACCAAAAATAATCTCCAAAGACAGCAGAAGAAGGCATCCTTGGCTTGGAGAAGTCAGAGAAGTATGGTGATTTGGAGGGGATTTCTATCCTTAGCGTCATTAGGATAATCTCAGTAGAGCTCGTATAGGGAGGGGAAGAAGCATCAAATTTAGAGTTGGAGGCTGCGACTTGGAAATTCTGCTCCTGCAGTTAGCAGCTATATCTTCTACCATTTTATCTTCTGGGCCTCAGTTTTCTTCTCGGTAAAATGGGGTTAGTCTCCATGATTTCTAAATTGCAGGACGTGACTTTCTTTTTTTAAAAATTATTTTCCAGGGGCAGCTAGGTGGCGTAGTGAATAGAGCACTGGTCCTGGAGTCAGGAAGACCTGAGTTCAAATCGGGCCTCAGACACTTGACACTTACTAGCTGTGTGACCCTGGGCAAGTCACTTAACCTCAATTGCCTCGCGAAAAAACAAACAAACAAAATTATTTTCCAGTTACATATTACATATAAGTATTGTTTTCAACATTTGTTTACACTGGATTTTTAGTTCCAAGTTTTTCTCCCCCAACCTTTTCTCCCTCCTCCCCAAGACAGAAAGCAGTCTGATATAGGCTGTATATGTACAATCACATTAAACATTCCTACATTAGTCATCTTGTGAAAGAAGAATCAGAGCACAAGGGAAAAACCTCAAAAAAAGAAGGAAAATAATTAAAAAAAATAGTCCAAAAGTAGAAAGACTTTGATTCAATCTGCATTCATAATTCACAGTTCTTTTTTTCTGGATGTTGAGAATATTTTCTATTATGAGTTCTTTGAAACTGTTTTGTATTGTTGCACTGCTGAGAAGAGCCAAGTCTATCCCCATTGTTCATCACACAATGTTGCTGTTACTGTGTACAATGTTCTCTTGGTTCTGCTCCTCTCAGTCAGCATCAGTTCATCTAAGTCCTTCCAGGTTTCTCTGAACTCCTCCTGCTTATTGTTTCTTTCTTTCTTTCTTTTTTTTTAGTGAGGCAATTGGGGTTAAGTGACTTGCCCAGAGTCACACAGCTAGTAAGTGTTAAGTGTCTGAGACTGGATTTGAACTCAGGTACTCCTGACTCCAGGGCTGGTGCTCTATCCACTGCGCCACCTAGCTGCCCCATGCTCATTGTTTCTTACAGCACAATAATATTCCATTACATTCATATACCACAATTTGTTTAGCCTTTCCCCTATTGATGGGCATTCCCTCGATTTCCAATTCTTTGCCACCACAAAGAGAGCTGCTATATATATTTTTGTATATGTGGGTCCTTTCCCCTTTTCTATGGTCTTTTTGGGGTACAGACCTAGCATTCATACCACTGGGTCAAAGGGTATGAACAGTCCCATAGTCCTTTGGGCATAGTTCCAAATTGCTCTCCAGAATGGTTGGATCACTTCACAGCTCCACCAACAATGCATTAGTGTTCCAATTTTCCCACAGCTTCTCCAACATTCATTATTTTCTTTTTCTGTCATATTAGCCAGTCTGATAGGTGTGAGGTGGTACCTCAAAGTTGTTTTAATTTGCATTTCTCTCATCGATAGTAATTTAAAGCATTTTTTCATATGGCAATAGATAGCTTTGACTTCTTCATCAGAAAACTGCCTTTTCATATCCTTTGACCATTTCTCAATCGGGGAATGAGTTGGAGTCTTATAAATTTGATTTAGTTCCTGATATATTTTAGAAATGAGGCCTTTATCAGAAATGCTGGCTGTAAAAATTGTTTCCCAGTTTTCTGCCTACCTTCTAATTTTGGCTGCATTGTTTCTGTTTGTATAAAAGCTTTTAAATTTAATGTAATTAAAATCTTCCATCTTGCTTTTCATAATATTCTCTATCTCTTGTTTGGACATGAATTGTTTTCCTCTCCATAGATCTGAGAGGTAAACTATTCCTTCTTCTCTTAATTTATCTATGGTATCACCCTTTTTGTCTAAATCTTGAACCCATTTTGACCTTATTTTTATATAAGGTGTAAGGTGTTGGTCTGTTCCTAGTTTCTGCCATACTATCTTCCGGTTTTCCCAGCAGTTTTTGTCAAATACTGAATTCCTTTGGGTTTATCATACAGTAGATTACTATAGTCATTTAGAGCTGTGTCTCCTGTGCCTAACCTATTCCATTGATCTACCACTCTGTTTTTTAGCCAGTACCACATAGTTTTGATGACTCCCACTTTATAGTATTGCTTCAAATTTGGTATGGCTAATCCACCTTCCTGTGCATTTTTTTCATTATTTCCCTTGATATTATTGACTTTTTGTTTTTCCAGATAAATTTTGTTATTATTTTTATAGCTCTATAAATATTTTTTTTGGTAATCTGATTGGTATGGCACTGAATAGATAAATTAATTTAGGTAGAATTGTCACTTTTATTATATTAGCTCAGCCTATCCATGAGCAATTTATATTTTTTTTATTGAATAGAATTTTATTTTCCAAAATATATGTAAAAACACATTTTAACATCAATTTAAAAAAAATTTGTGTTCCAATGTCTCTTCCTCCTCCATTCCCACCCCCCACCCACTAGAACTCAAGCATTTCAAAATAAGTTATACATGAGTAGTTATGGAAAACATTCCCACATTAACTAGGCTGTGAGAGAAAACAGTCAAAAAACGCCCCCAAACTTCAGATTGAGGAATTGTCAAAGAGGAAAAAAAATTTTTTTTAAATGTGTTTCCATCTGTTTTCAGATACTATCAGTTCTTTCTCTGTAGATGGGTTGCCATTTTCATAAGTCCTTCAGGTTTATATTGGATCATTGCCTTGCTGAAAATAACCACATACTTCCCAGCAGATTATCTTACACTATTGCTGGTTTTTTTTTGTATACAGTACATTTCACTCTGCTTCAGTTCATGTAGGTCTTTCCAGGTTTTTCTGATAGTATCCTGTTCATCATAACCTGAATAAAGTACCTTAAATTTGACAAAGAATTTTCTTCATATTAACCCAGCAAAGTAGGTACCATACATTTTGCCATGGGGGGGGGGCGGGGGGCGGGGGAGAGGGGAAGGAGGGAAGGGCAGATTGGGGGAGAGAGCAGTAACAAGCAAAACACTTTTGAAGAAGGTAAAGATGTTCTGCATAACTGCACAAGTATGACATATCGAATTGCTTGATTTCATAGGGAGGGCTGAGGAGGGAGGGAGGAAGAAAACTTAGAACACAGAATTAGTTCAAAGACCTTAAACTCATCAGAGTGGGCTCATGGAGGGAATAACATTCACACCCAGTTGGGAGGAGTAATCTATTTTAACCCTACAGGAAAGTATGAGGGGAAGAGGATAAGGAAGGAAGGATGAAAAAAAGGGAGTGCAGAGTAGGGGAGGGGACAGTCAGAAGTAAAACACTTTTGAGGAGGAATAGGTTAAAAGAAGATAGAAAATAGAGTAAATATCATGGAAAGGGAATAGGATGGAGGGAAATAGTTATGATGATTGATTATGATGGCAAAACATTTGGTACCTACTTTGCTGGGCTAATATGAGCAATTTATATTTTTCCAATTACGTAGATCTGATTTTATTTGTGTGAAAAGTGTTTTGTAATTGTGTTCATAGAGTTCCTGGGTTTGTCTTGGCAGGTAGACTCCCAAGTATTTTATATTGTCTACTGTTACTTTAAATTAAATTTCTCTTTCTATCTCTTGCTGCTGAGTTGTTGGTCATATATAGAAATGCTGATGACTTATGTGGGTTTATTTCATATCCTGCAACTTTGCTAAAGTTGTTAATTGTTACAAGCAGTTTTTTAGTTGATTTTTTAGGATTCTCTAAGAATACCATCATATCATCTGCAAAGAGTGAAAGTTTGATTCCTCCTTGCCTATTCTAATTCCTTTAATTCCTTTTTCTTCTCTGATTGCTAATGGTAACATTTCTAGTACAATATTGAATAATAGAGGTGATAATGGACATCGCTGTTTCACCCCTGATCTTATTGGGAAGGCCTCTAACTTATCTCCATTACATATAATGCTTGCTGATGGTTTTAGGTAGATACTGCTTACTATTTTAAGGAAAGCTCCACCTATTCCTAAACTCTCTAATGTTTTTATTAGGAATGGGTGCTGTATTTTGTCAAAAGCTTTCTCTGCATCTATTGAGATAAACATATGATTTTGGTTGGTTTTCTTATTGATGTGGTTGATTATGTTAATAGTTTTCCTAATGTTGAACCAGCCCTGCATTCCTGGTATAAATCCCACCTGGTCATAGTGTATTATCCTGGTGATCACTTGCTGTAATCTCCTTGTTAATAATCTTATTTAAGATTTTTGCATCAATATTCATGAGGGAAATTGGTCTATAATTTTCTTTCTCTGTTTTTGCTTTGCCTGGTTTTGGTATCACCTCCATATTTGTGTCATAAAACAAATTTGGTAGAAATCCTTCACCTATTTTTCCAAATAATTTGTATAATATTGAAATTTATTGTTCTTTAAATGTTTGGTAGAATTCACCTGTAAACCCATGTGGCCCTGGGGATTTTTTCTTAGGGAGTTCATTAATGGCTTGTTCAACTTCTTTTTCTAATATGGGCTTATTTAAGGATTTTATTTCCTCTTCAGTTAACTTGGGCAGTTTGTATTTTTGTAAATATTTATCCATTTCATTTAGATTGGCAAATTTATTGGCATACAGTTGGGCAAAATAGTTCCTAATTATTGCTTTGATTTCCACTTCATTGGTGGTAGAATCACCCCTTTCATTTTTTTTTTTTTTGCAGGGCAATGGGGGTTAAGTGACTTGCCCAGGGTCACACAGCTAGTAAGTGTCAAATGTCTGAGGCCGGATTTGAACTCAGGTACTCCTGAATCTAGGGCCGGTGCTTTATCCACTGTACCACCTAGCTGCCCCCCACCCCTTTCATTTTTGATACTGGTAATTTGGTTTTCTTCTTTTTTTAAAATCAAATTAACCAAAGACTTATCTATTTTATTGTTTTTTTAATAGAACCAACTCCTAGTTTTATTGATTAGTTCTATAGTTTTCTTGCTTTCAATTTTATTAATTTCTCCTTTGATTTTCAGGATTTCTAATTTAGTATTTAGTTGGAGATTTAAAATTTGTTCTTTTTCTAGCTTTTTTAGTTGCATTCCCAATTCATTGATCTCTTCTTTCTCTTTTTTGTTCATGTAAGCATTTAGAGATATAAAATTTCCCCTAAGCACTGCTTTGGCTGCATCCCATAGATTTTGTTATGTTGTCTCATTATTGCCATTCTCTCGGATGAAGTTATTGATTGTTTCTATGATTTATTGTTTGACCCAATCATTCTTTGGGATGAGATTGTTTAGTTTCCAATTAATTTTCAGTCTACCTTTCCATGGCTCTTTATTACATGCCATTTTTATTGCAACATGATCTGAGAAGGATGCATTTACTATTTCTGCCTTTCTACATTTGACTATGAGGTTTTTGTGCCCTAATACATGGTCAATTTTTGAGTATGTGCCATGTACTGCTGAGAAGAAGGTATATTCCTTTCTGTCCTCATTCAATTTTCTCCAGATGTCTATAATATCTAACTTTTCTAATATTCTATTCACCTCTTTAACTTCTTTCTTATTTATTTTGCAGTTAGATTTATCTAATTCTGAGAGGGGAAGATTCAGATCCCCCACTAGTATAGTTTTGCTGTCTATTTCTTCTCATAACTCATTTAACTTCTCCTCTAAGAATTTGGATGCTATCCCACTTGGTGCATACATGTTTAGTATTGATATTACTTCATTATCTATAGTACCTTTTAGCAAGATGTAGTTTCCTTCCTTATCTCTTTTAATTAGATCTATTTTTGCTTTTGCTTTGTCTGAGATAAGAATTGCTACCACTACTTTTTTGACATTAGCTGAAGCATAATATATTTTGCTCCAACCTTTTACCTTTATTCTCTGTGTATCTCTCTGCTTCAAATGTATTTCTTGTAAACAACATATTGTAGGATTCTGATTTTTAATCTACTCTGCTATTTGCTTCCTTTTTATGGGAGAGTTCATCCCATTCACATTCACAGTTAAAATTATTAACTGTTTATTTCCCTCCATCTTCTTTTCCCCTTTGTTTATACTCTTTTCCCCTTCTTTCACCCTATTCCACTTGACCAGTATTTTGCTTCTGACAATTGCCTCCCTCAAACTGCCCTCCCTTTTATCAGCTGCCCTTCTTTTTCTTGCCCCCTTTTTCCTCCACTTGTGCCCTCCCTTCTATCAATACCACCCTTATTCCCCTTCCCTTTTTGTTTCCTTAAAGAGTAAGCTAAGTTTCTTTATACAAATGGGAGTGTATTTTATTCCCTCCCTGAACCAAATCTGATGAGAGTAAGGTTGTAACAATGTCCACCCCTCTCTTCTTTCCCTCTATTGTAATGAGTTCTTTTTGTGCCTCTTCATAAGATGTAATTAACCCCATTCCACCTCCCCCTTCCTCTCCTCCCCCTGGTCCTTTTTTATTCTGCCCCTTAAGTTTCTTTATATCATCACATCAAAGTTGATTTAATAACAATACCTTAATAGAGATACAGATCCCAAGAGTTAAAAGTATTATCCTTCCTCATAGGGGCTCAAGCAGTTTAACATCATTGAACAATCTCCCCTGCCCTTTTAACCTCTTTATATTTCTTTAGAGTCCTGTATTTGGAAATCAAATTTTCTGTTCAGTTCTGGTCTTTTTCTCAGGAAGCTTTGGAAGTCCCCTAATTCATTGAATATCCATCTTTTCTTCTGAAAGAATGATCAGTTTTGCTGGGTAGTTGAACATGGGTTATAATCCAAGCTCCTTTGCTTTTCTGAATATCATATTCCAAGCCCTGCAATCCTTTAATGTTGAAGCTGCCAGGTCCTGTGCAATCCTGACTATGGCTCCATGATATTTAAATGGTTTCTTTCTGGCTGCTTGGAGTATTTTCTTCTTAACCTGATAATTCTGGAGTTTGGCTACAATATTCCTTGAAGTGTTCCTTTTGGGGTCTCTTTCAGGAGGTGATCAGTGGATTCTTTCAATGATGATTTTATACTCTGATTCTACAATTTCAGGGCTGTTCTCCTTAATAATTTCCTGGAATATGGTGTCTAGACTCTTTTCTTGATCATGGCTTTCAAGTAGTCCAACAATTCTCAGATTATCTTTCCTGGATCTGTTTTCCAGGTCAGTTGTTTCTCCAATGAAGTATTTCACATTTTCTTCTATTTTTTTAGTCTTTTGATTCTGCTCGGCAGATTCTTGTCGTCTTATGGAGTGATCAGCTTCCATCTGTTCAATTTTAATTTTTAAGGCCTTATTTTCCACAGTAAGCTTTTGTACTTTTTCAATTTGGCCAATTTTTTTCTCTCATTTGGTCAATTGTATTTTTTAAGGAATTGTTTTCCTCAGTCAATTTTTATTCTTCTTTTTGCAGTGTAACTCATTTCTCTTTCAATTTTTTCTTCTACCTCTCTTATTTGGGTTTTTTTTTTTTTTTTTTTTTTTTTGCGGGGCAATGGGGGTTAAGTGACTTGCCCAGGGTTACACAGCTAGTAAGTGTCAAGTGTCTCAGGCCAGATTTGAACTCAGGTACTCCTGAATCCAGGGCCGGTGCTTTATCCACTGCGCCACCTAGCCGCCCCCTCTTATTTGGTTTTTAAAAGCCTTTTTGAGCTCTTCAAAGAAAGCTTTTTGTTCTTGAGACAAGATCATCTCCTCACTTGAGTCTTCAATTGTAGGCATTTTGACCAACTCACCTGAGTTTGAGTTTTGGTCTTCCCTTTCACCATAGAAGCTGTCAGTGGTAACGGTCCTTTTTTGTTTCTTGCTCATGTTGTAGACTATTTTTAAACTTATAAAGTTGAAGTCTGCTTCTGGGGCACAGGGTTCACTGTTGCAGGCTTCTTACTGCTCTCAGCTGCGCCACTCTCAGCTGCATCAAGTTGCAGCAGTGTCAAGCTGCCCACTGAGCCTAGCTTTGCTGAGGTAAGCTGCCAGCTGAGAGAGTAGTGTTGAGCTGCCCTCCCCTTTCACCCAGGTGAGACAGACCTTTCCTGAAGTCTTCTGAATTATCTCAAGTAGCAGGATTATGTCTCTCTTCTTGTAGGTTCAATAGTTCCAGAATCTGTTTAGAGGCTTGATTTAATGTTGTTTTTTTGGGGGAAATGGGGGAGAGCTCAGGTAAGTTCCTAGCTTCTCTCCACCATCTTGGCTCCATCCCTGGAAGTCTGGAAGTGACTTTTGAGATCATTTATCCCAATTTCTCTCATTTTACCAAGAAGGAAACTATTTCTCAAGGTGGAAGAGTGAACTACCTGCCCTGGTGTCACAGGAAAAAAGGTGTGGGGAGTCCTTAGGTATTCCTTTGTAAAAAATTACTCTCTTGAACACAGTCCAGTTAGAATTAAAATGGTCCCTTATTGGGCACTACAGAAAGTGACAGAGAGGGAAGTCAAAGACTTAGCCTCAAAGGGAGGAAATGGCTTAGAAATATCTTCTTCCCTGAACAGAAGGAAGGCAAAAGCTTTTATAGAGGATAGATGGGGTAACCACCTGACAATTTAAAGTTCCTTTTGGGGGTGGGGAAAGATTCCTGAGAGTCAGGGGGATTGTTTTTGGAATGATAGTTCTGACCTCTGGAGTTCTGTCTCCTAGCTCAGATAGTAGCCACACCTGCTATAGAATTTTATCTCCTCTTACTTCAGCTGTGCCTGTCCTGATATCTAGTTGGCCAGTTTAAACTTTAATAGTCCCTTGACTCCTTGATATGTCTTTCCTGTTATCTGGTCATCCTAACCCCCATGTCACTAGGTTTACACAGGTGATGCTTTGGCTCCCAAACCAATGCTCTGGCCACTTTGTCTTTTTTTTTTTTTTTGGAGGGTGATGAGGGTTAAGTGACTTGACCAGGGTCACACAGCTAGTAAGTGTCAAGTGTCTTAGATCAGATTTGAACTCAGGTCCTCCTGAATCCAGGGATGGTGCTTTATCTAATGCGCCACCTAGCTGCCCCTACTGCCTTCTTGATGTTTCTAGAAATTGTCTGGTCCAGCCTCCTCATTTTATAGATGAGAACGATGAGGCCCAGAGAGGTGAGTGGCAGAAGCACCACTGGTCATATGACTACAGGTTTATACTTTAGCTCCAATGCCTATGATGGATATTAGGTCTTCCCATAGTCACAGAGTGGTGGCTGCATTTGATTACAAAGCCCATTAGAAAAAAGGTTCCTGAGATCTCATTACTGGGCATATAATCCAATGAATAAATGCTGACCCAATGAAAAAGCATTTATTTAGTGCTTGCTAGTTGCCATACTCTAGTAATAAGAATACAGAAGCAAGGCCTCATGGAGCACTCTAAGTGAGAGGGAGGACAACATAGAGGGTCACAGAGAAATGAGTTTTGGGGAGTAGCAAGGGGGATAAGTTGATCTTTTTCCAAAGGAAGTGGTAATTTGAAAGAAAATCAAGACCCAAATAACTTTGGCAGCTTTGTAAAGAGATTAAAGAAACAGAACAAAATAGAATAAAAACATACCCATGGCTGGCTGCAAAAATCCCAAATACCTGAGACTAGTTGTCTTTTGATATTTTCTTTTTAAATGGAAATACCACTCCTTCACAGAATCTCAGAGCTAAAAGTGACCTGAGAGTCAGTCTGTCTACTGCCGCCCTTAGTAGCATAAAAATGCCCTCTCCCATGTGCCCAACAAGTGATCATTTAGCTTTTGTTTAGATACCCCCCCCCCATAACTCACTACCTTTCTAGTGTGGTTTAAAATCTAATTGTGTGACTAAAATTGAATGTGTGGTCGCCTTAAATTAGAAGCTTATAGCACCAGTCTTTGGACATTAAGCATTTATTAAAGTATATTAGGGGTTAGTAAAGAGAACATGTGGAGTTCAAAAAGAAAGAGCCTAGCTTTCTGGACCTGCTGCTGCTACCTCGACCTCCAACCGAAAAGAAGGATCCCTGTTCTCCTCCAGTGGAAGTTCCCTGCAGGACCGCAAGAAGGATGGTCCCCACCACACAGCTCCAAGCTAATTGGCTGGTAGCATTGATTGACATGACCGACGCTAATTGCATGGTTTCTCCTCAGGGGGGCGCTGCCCTGGTTCTCACACTAGGCAGCACATACCACTTTTGGATAACTCTTATTGTTAGGAAGTTTTTACTTATATCAAACATAGATATAATACAATATAGTATAATATAAAATAACATATAATGGCATATTATCTATATGTTGTCCTTTTTCAGTCATGTCTGACTTTCTGGGACCCCATTTGGGGTTTTCTTGACAAAATACTGGGGTGGTTTGCCATTTACTTCTCTATCTCATTTTTTTTTGTTTGTTTTGTTTTTTGGTGAGGCAATTGGGGTTAAGTGACTTGCCCAGGATCAACAGCTAGTAAGTGTCAAGTATCTGAGGCCAGATTTGAACTCAGGTCCTCCTGAATCCAGGGCCGGTGCTCTATCCACTGTGCCACCTAGCTGGCTCCCTCCATCTCCTTTTACAGATGAGAAAATTGAGGCAAACGAGGTTAAGCAACTTGCTCAGGGTCATACAACTAGTAATTGTCAGAGGTCAGATTTGAACTCCTGAAGATGAGGCACTCTATCCACTGTGCCATTTAGCTGCCCTAAATATAGAGATGCCTCTTTGTAACTTTGCCCTCATTCTGACTTCTGGGCCTTAGAAAAACACCTCAATCCCCCTTCCTCCTCACAGTCCTTCAGATACTTCAAGAGAGCTATCATGTCCTCCCAGAGTCTTTTCTTCTCCAGGTTATACAACCTTAATTCCTTCAACTAGTTCTCATATCATATGAATATGCATCACCTCTCTATCTTGGTCACTGTCCTTTGGATGCTCGTCAATGTTTGTCCTAAAATTTGGCACTGAGAACTAAACACATGGCTTTAGATGTGACCTGGCCTATCTTAATTTTGTAAAAATTCATGTTTCTTTCAGTGGTTAAAGTTTTCAGGATGTTGTCTTTGCAAGGCCCCTATGGTGTAGGTAGCACAAATTTTATTATTATTTTCATTTCATAGATGAGAAAACTGAGACCGAGCTTAAGCGACTTGCTCACAATCACAAAAATAGTAAGAATTTGAACCTTGTTTATGCTACATCTCAGTATGGCATATAGTTCAATTGAGGTCTAATTCCCCATCTACTTTAGGGAGCACTTCCTGCCTTGAGAGAATGGTGTAGTGGAAAGAACTCTAGCTTTGGAGATAAATTGGAGAAAATTCTGATGAATTTAGTGTAAATAGCATCAGCAGTAAATAGATTCCATTCCAATTGGTAATACACATGGATTTAGGAATGAAGGAAAAAAATCCTCAGGGGGAAAAATGTGTTTTGGGTTTAGTGAAATGCAAAACATCAGAAAAAAAATGGTTCCAGACATCAGCTGAACCCAAACTCCTGTCATATTTACTCATTCTTCCTTAAGACCAGCAGAGCTGATTTATTACCCACAGTTTAGCTGAAGTCGGTAATAAATCCTACATTATGTCAATAAGATGAAAACCATTGGGTTGAAAAATGGTCAATATGACATTTCTGGCGGTCTTAAGTGAATCACACGGGCTCCTTGGCTGCTCTGATGTGATGCAGATAGTGGATGTGGAGATGGTCCTATGAAGGATTTCGTGTTGTCTCCATCAGTTCCATCCTTCTCTTCTTTCAAAGTCCAGCTCTTATCCTACTTGCTCTGAAGCCTCCTCCCTTCCCTCTCTCCCCATCTGCCATTTTTTTTCCATTGGAAAGTGATCACTCCCTGTTGAAAACTGTAACAACCCATTGTCTGGATCCTCTCTTTTGCCCTCATATCTGGATGGGTACAGGCACGTGTCCCAGTTAGAATGGGAAGGTCCTTGAAGGTAAGGTGTGTTTCTCTCATGTCTTTGTATCCCCAGCATCTAACACAATGTCTGGCTTGTAGTTGGTACTTAATAAAGTTTTATTGGTTAATACCCTTGACCTTGCAATCATACTCATTTGTGTATTTTGAATCTCTCTGTTAGTCTGTAAACTTCTTGAGAAAAGCGATTTTGTCATTAAAAACAAGCAAACAAATTTAGTGATAAAACCTGCGGGTCAGCTCCAGAATACAGTGTTATGTGCAGTTAGATATGAGATGGGATGTATATGTCCTTTCTCTCACATAGTCACCAGCTTGGTATGCAGCAAGCCCTTAATAAAAGTTTGTTTTGTTGAATTTTTGAATTGAACTGTCATAAATCTTCTTAGAGCCATCTTGGCATCCATTTTCTATATATGAGACTTCTAACATGAATCCTATTAAGGTGACAGGACTTTCAGAGAGCCCCGCCCCCTCCAATTTCTCCAAATTCGTTGGATTTCAAAAGCATTAGGTGGCTCATAAAACGGCTCAGAATGTATCTCAAGAACATTTTGATGGATTTAGGGTAAACGACACTAGTGAAATTTTGTTGCTGTGTCATTTTAGTTGTGTTTGACTCTTCATGACCCTATTTGGGATTTTCTTGGCAAAGATACTGGAATGGTTTGCCATTTCCTTCTCCAGCTCATTTGACAGGTGAGGAAACTGAGGCAAGCAGGGTTAAGTGACTTGCCCAGGGTAACACAGCCAGTAAGTGTCTGAGGCCAAATTTGAACTCAGGAAGATGTCTCCCTGACTCCAGGCCCAGTGCTCTAGCCACTGTGTCATCTAGTTGCCCTTATTGAAATTCAGTGAAATGCAAAACATCAGAAAAAAAATTGGTTCCAGACACTAGCTGAACCCAAATCCTGGGTGACTTCATCATGAGCCTGACTCAGGGGGTTTCTCTCTCTTGGGCTTTAAGTCTAGATGGTAAATTCAATTCAATCAACTTTCAATTCAATTAAACATGTGGTAAGCACTTTCTTTGTGCTAATTACTGTTGCCAGATGGTGAGGATTGGAAACAGAAAACAGTCCTTGCCCTTGAGGGGGTTACATTTTATTGGGGATTCTTTGAAAATGCCATCCAGAGTTTGCTGGTTCTTTACAAAGATGGAAACTGATTTTCATCTTCAAAGTTCAGTGACTTGAAATATCAATGGTAAGAAACGTTTTTCTCAGATCATCCACACCCACTTTTCTGAGGTTCTGAGTTTGGCGTATGGCATAAGATGTCTCCAGGGTGTCAGATTTTCAAATAGATGAGAAGGAAAAAGTTTGCTGATTAAAGTTATGGCTCACTCACTCAGTTGCTAACTGAATAATTCAGTGAATAGGTGGCAAACCTCTGAGACATCAACTCACTCCAATAAATTGAAGAGGTATCTAAGGCTTCAGAAATCCCACCAAACACTTGTGTAATTTTCCAGTTATTTAACCTGGGCTTGGATATCTTTTGAAAGCATGTTTTTCCACTTAGGGTATGTGGAACACCAAGGGAATAAATTTCTAGACCACATTTTATTACTCGATATTCTGAGAGACAAGCAGTAATAATAATAATACAAGGGGCAGCTAGGTGGCACAGTGGATAAAGCACCAGCCCTGGATTCAGGAGGACTTGAGTTCAAATCTGACCTCAGTCACTCGACACTGACTAGCTGTGTGACCCTGGGCAAGTCACTTAACCCTCATTGCCTCACAAAAAAACCAAACCAAAACAAACCAAAACAAAAAAACACAAAACACTCTACAAATGTTATCTCATCTAACCCTCACAACAACCATGGGAAGTAGTTGCTATTACAACCCATGTTCTACAGAAGGGAAAACTGAGGTCCACAAAGGTTAAGTGACTTGGCCAGGGTCACATAGCATATAGTCTAAGGCTGGATTTGAACTCAGTTCTTCCTGACTCTAGGTCTAGCACTGCACCATCTAACTGCCTGTTTCCATAAAAACACATTTGTTCTTGATGTTAGATCTTCTAACAAAAGAGTTGCCTCATGAACAACATGACTTAGGGGAAGGGAGTGTGGGAAGTCATGGAGATATGAATCTGAGGTCTAGCTGGGCTGAAATTTTCCCATCAGGATTATTTTCCTTAACCTTTTCATTCCTCACTTTCCTCAACTGTATAAGTAGGCACTGCTAGCTCACCTGGAGGGTGGTGAAGAATTGATATTCGTGATTCCATGTGTTAAGGATTCAGGCTGATGTTTGTAACTACCCACATTTATCAGTCATTTACCCAGTCAATGAGCATTTATTAAGCACCTATTATGTACACTGTACTAAGCACTGGAAATACAAAGAGAAGCAAAAACACAGACCCTGTTCTCAAGGAGCTCACATTCTACTGGGGGAGACGACATGTAAATACTAGTCAATCGTCAATAAGCATTTATTAAGTGCCTACTGTGTGCAGGGCACTGTGTTAAGCACTGGGGCTACAAATATGAAAAAAAAAGTTAAAAGTTTATTGCCCTTGGGCCATCTAGGTGGCACAGTGGATAGAACACTGGCCCTGGAGTCAGGAGGACCTGAGTTCAAATCTGACCTCAGACACTTAACACTTACTGGCTGTGTGACCCTGGGTAAATCACTTAACCCCAATTGCCTCACCCAAAAGAAAAGAAAAGAAAAGAAAAGTTTATTGCCCTCAAGGAGTTTATTGAGGCAAGAAAGATGAAAAGTGTGTGTGTGTGTGTGTGTGTGTGTGTGTGTGTATGTGTAGTCATACATACTCTTTTCCACTGTGGTCCCTGTAGAGAGTTGACTCATTTAAGTGATTGATACAAACATTTCCATCACCAAGTTCACTTCTGGGTGTGGCACAGTTAACGAGCAAGCCCCAGAGTGTTTGGCAGCAGGTAGAACCAGCCACTGGACTGGTTTCTGCTTCTGACTTTCTGTCCCATACCAGGACCTCCCATGGTGCCTGGTCTATAGGAAATGCTTATTGATTGACTAATTGAAAGCAGTAGAAAGAAAGCTAGATTTGGAATGAGAAGATACAGGCTCAGATTCTTATCTCAGCTCCATGCTATCTCTGCAAATGAGGTCAATGACCTCTTTGGCCTTAGTTTTTTTCTTTTTCTTTCTTTCTTTTTTTTTTTTTAAGTGAGGCAATTGGGGTTAAGTGACTTGCCCAGGGTCACACAGCTAGTAAGTGTTAAGTGTCCGAGGCCGGATTTGAACTCAGGCCCTCCTGACTCCAGGGCCAGTGCTCTATCCATTGTGCCACCCAGCTGGCCCCTTAGTTTTTTTCTCCAGCGTAAAAGAAGAAATTAGACAAGGTAATTTCAGACTCCCTTCTGTGAATGTTAGTTGCAGGATTAACTCTTTGCATTTCAGCCTGGCTCTCGCCATGTAATGAGTTTTCTATGTATTTGCTTGGGTCTGGGGGTAATGGTGTTAAGAAGTCACAGTTTTGATTTTTCTTGCTTACTTGTCATTCAGTAAGTCAGTAAACATTTATTAAGCACCTGCTGTATCCTATCCACCGTGCTAAGCCTCTGTTCTCAAGAGCTCACTGTAACATCCAGTTTTAAAGAGTTACCTGCGGTTACTTCCTAGATTAGGGAAATCACTTCATTTTCCCCCCCTGTGCTTCAGTTTCCTCACCCACAAAATGGGTGGTTTAATTAGGTTCCTTTGCAACTATAGGTCTCAGAACTTAGGACCCTAGGATGTGTCAGAGGAAGGATTTGAACCCAGGTCTTCTTGACTCCAGGACTGACACTCTTGAATACATCTCCCAAAGTATAATAGGGAATTGTCTGAAAGTAAGGATCGTTTTGTTCTTTGTGTTTGTGTCCACAATGCCTAGTATAGTACTTGGCAAATAGTAGTAACTTAATAAATGCTTGTCTGTTGATTGTGAGGTTCTATCCCACCAGAGACAGTGAATGACCAATGCCTTTAGAAAAATGGTTGTGAGGGAGGGGGGCAATAGAATCAAGGACTCTTGTCTTCGTGCCCCAGTTTCCCAGTTTCCTATCATTGACAAGAGCTGCCATTCTCCATTTCCTCAGCAGGGTGTGCTCCAGCACCAGGGATAGAAGCCCTGGAGTCATTTTAAGGAAACAAGGACATTTCTGGTTAATGTTTGTTTTTTAGGCGAAGGAGGAAAGCTGTTAGGAAAAACAAACAGCTCATCAGGCATTTTGAAAAAGGCATTTGATGGGGAAGGCAGATCGTGTCTTTAAGGACAGAAAGAACAAATCTCTAAAATTATGGAAACATCAGGAAAAATAACGTGTGTGTCTGTGTGGGAGAGTTCTGTAGGGAGGGAGGAAGAAAAAGCAGTGGCAGGAGAAGAAAAAGGCAAACGAAAATAGAGAATAATTTAAAGCGACACCAACTGATTAGACAAGGACATCCCAAGAGGAGAGATAGAACAATTGAGATGAAGGGCAGCAACCTGGAAAACAGAAACACAAACTCAATGTAACTGGGAATAATTCTAACTATTCAGATGGTCATTTGCTGCCTATGCCAAATTTCCGGCCCAAGTCATTTCAGCTGTTGCACTGAAGTCCATTTCTTGTTTCATAGTTGTTGGCTATTTGGAGCCCATAGTCTTATCCCAGAGGAAAGTCTTCCAGGCTAACCCAAGTCTCACATTAAGCATTGAATGAAGGTGTGGGGTCCATGGAAAGGGGGTCCGGTAACAGGAGGAGAGAATGGCTGCCCAATGGGTGCATTTGACAAACTGTCATTTGTTCTAGCTGTTGTCATCTTGCTTAGGGAAATGGCTTCAGTTTGGTCTTCTTCTTGGCCGTAAAAATGGTTTCGTTTTCCACCCACAGCTCTGCTTAGACTTTCCCCAGGATAAGCTCATCATCATGGAGATTGCTTCTGCTTTGATACTCAATACTTCATCGGGACTCATCATTCTCTCCTCTCTGATTGGGGTGGGGGTGGGGGCTTGGAGGGTGGAGCAAACAACAACAACAACAACAACAAAAAACAAAAACCACGCAACAAAACTCCTCCCAAAGCTTTCCTTTCTAGAGGATTCAGATTCCCCCCACCCATCTCTTCATCTCCCATCAGCTGCTTTCCAAGGATTTTACCCCTCCTCCCTTATCCTCTATTGTTGCTGCCACCCTTTTCAGCTTTCTTTTGTGTAATGCTTTCCCTCATTAGATTGGAAACTCTTTGAGGGCAGGGACTTCCTCCTCCCCCCTCATTTGTATCCTCAGTGTTTAGCAGAGTGGCTGCCACATAGTAGATACGCAATAAATGTTTATTGACTGTTGACTAGAGAGACAGTGTAGGACCCATATTTAGAGATCAAGGGAACTTAATGGCCAACCAGCCTTGTTGTTGTTAAGTCATTTTTCAGTCATGACTGACTCTCCATGACACTATTTGGGGTTTTCTTGGCAAAGCCATTTCCTTCTCCAGCCCATTTTACAGATGAGTAAGTTGATGGCAACAGGGTGAAGTGACTTGCCCAGAGTCACACAACTAACAAGTGTCAGAGGCCAGATTTGAACTCAGGAAGATGAGTTTTCCTGACTACAGACCTAGCACTGTGTGTACTATGGCACCACCTTGCGGCCCCACTAGCATTCTACAGAGGAGAAAATGGACCTAGGGAAGTTGTGACTTAATGCTAGATCACACTGGTGGTAAATGATAGAGTCAGGACATGAAGCTTGGTTCTCACGCTCCAGAGTCAATACTCTTTGCACTGTTATCACCTGCCTACCTACAAGTAGACTGAACATTGGGCTGAGAGTCAGGAAGGCCTGCATTCTAATCTAGCCCCTGACATTTAACTTAGTATGTGACCCTTGGTAAGCAATTTCACCTCTCTGGGCCTCTTTTCTCACCTGCCAACATTTGCATCATAGACCAGTAGGGAGGAGATCCCATATATAAAGCCTGTGCAAATATTGGTTGTTATTTAAAAGGTTTTCTGTATGTTTCTTTGTATGTATCAAACCACCAGAGGCTGATTTTGTGTTTTTAATCTAGAAGAATTTGAAAGTATGGGGTTTGAACACCTGACAACACAATGGAGTTCAAAGCCTGCTGGAGTGTGTCACAGGACACGTATCTGCCTTTTTCTGGTTATGTGACCTTAGGCAAATGGCCCTCAGTTTCCTCATCTATAAACTGAGGGGATTAGACCAAATGTCCCCAGTATGCCTTTCCAATCCTTAATCTGTGAGTTTATGATTCTGCCGATCACTTCTTGTGTGACCTCTGGATTCACCCAGCCATCACATCCCTAAGATTTAGTTTCCTCATCTGGGTAGATGTAGATCATGAAATTTGAGCAGCCCATCTCGTAGGGGTGGGGTAAGGATCAAATGAGATAATGTATGTCCTGTGGAAGTGCTTTCTAACCAAAAAGGGTTAGAAAAATATAAGCTCTTATCATCAAGGTTTTAAATGTAAAAATGGTTTCATTTGATTCATTTTTTTCCTGGGGAAAAGTTAAATCAAAGTGCATTAACAACACAGAAAACAATTAATATAACATAAAAGATGATAAATTATTAGGTCCATGATTCATCTTTAGCTGCAGTTTAATGGATGCTATAAACACAGTAAAGTGATTTGCAAATGGATGGGATAAAAGGAAATTTACATTTAGCATGTGAAGCATGTGAAGACTTCCCCAGGCAATATGGGCTGATGAAAACACTTTGTGGAATGCTTAGAACTTGGACAGACATGGAAGATGCCAAGGTCATGCACAGTACCCTGGGGGTCATTACCAGTCCTGATTTTTGTCTCACCACTGCACTTTGATGACTCTGGAAGACAGAGTGAGGCTGAGGACTTTGTATAGCTCTGCCTAACTTCAATCCAATTCATGGGTGAGTCAAGACATCATCTTGTGAAGTCAATGGTCTTCTAAAATGGAGGGCAAACATCAAGAACCACAACATTTAGTGGTGACTTTTTCTATTCATCTTTCTGGTCTCATACCAGGGTTGCAGAAGGCCAGATCCTCACTGAACAGAAGATCTCAAAGCACTCATAGCAATATTCTGTTGAATTCTCATCTCTCTCTTTGGAGAGAAGTGAAAGATTTAAGCCAACTTTACTGTAGAAATGAACAGAGTTGTCTGGAAATAGAACCAGGTGGGTTCTGGAGCTTAAGAGATGAAAAGCAACATATCTGTCTCTGTTGACAAGAGTTCCATAGTTCTTGGGTCCTGCCCGGTGCTCTCCCCACTTCTGCCAGGATGCTCTGTCCCTCCTGAAGGTGCAAGGTGCAAGTTTTTAAATAAAACTTTTCTGCATCAACAGTAACCACCTTCATTTGGGTGCTAGGAGCTGAGCTAGCTTCCTGGTTCAAGGGGATATCTAGGGTATATTTGAATAAAAGGCTCCCTAAATTTTACCTTCTTTTAAAACTATGGACCTCTTTTGTCAGGGCTAGAATACTTTGGTCAGAAAAATGTCCATGATGCCAAATTTTGGAGTGTAGTTTGTAATGATGGCATTTATTACTGTGCCTGGTATACAGCTGGTACCTAATAAAGGCTTGTTGATTGACCAATTCTTGATTAAAGAAAGATCTGTGCAAGATCACTGGGAAGGGGGGATTTGAGATGGGGAGATGAAGATAAAACACCCTTTTTACCCGTCTATGCATTGTCTGGTGTCAGGATATTAGGAGACCCCCCTGTTTTCCAGAGCTAAGGCCCAGTAAGCAAGCTGTGCCCTGAAGTGGGCATAACATCCATCCTTTGCACTCATCCTCTGCATAAATCACATAACTATTGTATTCCTTTGACCAGCACCAGGTATTCTCTGAGCTCAGGCAAATACTAGGCAAGTTCTGACAAGTACCCAAGTCCTGCTATGAATCTAACTTGTCACATTGTTGCTCTTATCCCTCATTGTCAGGGCTACCATTTGCTGCATAGCTATTAGTATAAGTTTTGAGATCTCCCCACACTGCCCCTCCTTGCTTGCAAGCCACTTTGGAAGGAAGATTTAAAAAAAAAATTTTTTTTTTTAGGCAATGGGGGTTAAGTGACTTGCCCAGGGTCACACAGCTAGTAAGTGTCAAGTGTCTGAGGCCAGATTTGAACTCAGGTACTCCTGAATCCAGGGCCGGTGCCTTAACTGCTGTGCCATCTAGCTGCCCCACAAGCCACTTTGAAATGAAACCTTCTGTTTGATTCCTGACTCTAGCCTGCTCTGTTCAGCTCCAGGAATTTGATCTGAGATGCAAGGAAGGGTTAACAAGAGGTGGTTATAAAGTGCATACCTTTTACCTGTTTTTTTCTTCACTCTGGGATTACTTCCAAACTAGCTGCTTTCCTTCATTGCCCTAAAACAATGAAGCTATCCATCTTCTGGGGGAAGTTCATCTACTTTTAATTTTTTAAAAAATTTAATCCTTATTTTTCTTTAAACAAAGTCTACAGAGTGGCACCCCAAAACTTTCTAAGATATTTCCAAAGGGAGTGAGTTCCTCGAATTGCCCAAATTTCAGGAGTTCTACACTGCAATCTTAAAATGATTAATCTTCAAATGTCTTAATGATTAATCTCCAAACCTCCAGAATCAGCTAGGATGTTTTTAGTGGTTCTACAAACTTTGGTTATCTGACTTTATTTCTGTAATTCCAACTTGGCCAATGTTGAAATGACAGAAAAAAAGTGTCTTGCAGTTTTTTTTCCCTCGTAACCTAATCTCCTTTGGAAAGTCTAAAGTGGGAGTTAGTCCTATTTACTGGGACAATTGCTTCAAGTATGAAAGTTCATTAATCTTTCCCAGTGTTCTGAACTATTTGGCTACAACCCTTCGAAGTTTTTCTGGCTGGTTGCATTTCAAATCTTTTAAGGCAATAGAATCTACACAGACAGTTTACATGACACAGACTTTTTACATTTTACAACAACACACAGACAAAATAACAAGACAGATACAAACAGAACAAAGCGCACAGTTACAGTCTGGGCATGCGTCTGCCAGTTTAACAGAGGCACAGAACTAATTGAACATTCTCTTAGCCTGTGGGGGGAGGAGGGACCAAAGCTGGAACAGAGCAGGTAAGAGTCCCCTGGCCTGTGGAGGCCAGAGTCAAACAGCAGGTAGGAACAGTTGGTTACGGGAACAGAGCATGCAGAAAGGATATGACCAGAGAGACCTGAGATGAATCAGATCACTAGAGGGGCCCTGGAGTTTTCCTCACAAAGAATGACAAGCTTGACCAATGTGGGAACTCAGAGGACTGGAACAGGGGCAAGGGCAGAGGATTCACCAGATGAGATGGAGTCTGACTCCAGAGAAATAAGTCTTCAGTGGTATCATCCCCACTGGTATCAGAGAGTCCAGTGACCTGGTTCTCTGTTCAATCCCACTTCTTTTTTTTTTTTTTTGAATAGAATTTTATTTTCCAAAATATATGTAAAAAACAAAATTTTAACATCAATTTTTTTTAAACTTTGTGTTCCAACTTCTCTTCCCCCCTGCATTCCCACCCCCACCCACAAGAACTCAAGCAATTCAAAATAAGTTATACATGAGTAGTCATGGAAAAATTCCCATATTAGCTGGTTGTGAGAGAAAACAGTCAAAAAACCCCAAAACTTCAGATTAAGGAATTGTCAAAGAGGAAAAGAAAAAAAAATTTAAATGTGTTTCCATCTGTTTTCAGATACTATCAGTTCTTTCTCTGCAGATGGGCTGCAATCTTCCTAAGCCTGCCTTTCTGAAATTAACCACATTCTTCCCAGCAGATCATCCCCCACTATTGCTGTTATTTTGTATACAGTACATTTCACTCTGCTTCAGTTCATGTAGGTCTTTCCAGGCTTTTCTGATAGTATCCTGTTTCACATTGATTTTTTTTTTTAAACTTTGTGTTCTAAATTTTCTTCCTTCCTCCCTCCTCAACCTTCCCTATGCAATTAAGCAATTCAGTGTAAGTCATACACGTGCAGTCATATAAAACACCAATCCCACTTCTGACACCAGTTAATATCAACTGGACAGAACCAGTCTCTAACCTGTGGATGGCCGGAGCTGAACAGAGCAGGTCAGAGATAGGACAGTCAGGAATCAAACAGAAGGTTTAATTTCAAAGGAGGGGCTATAGATACATAGGTTGGGACCCTTCCCCTAGTAGGGGTGGGGGACCCAAGGCAGTGTGGGGAAAGTTCTTGATACTTATACCAATGACTAAACAGTGAGCTGTAGCCCTGATAAAGAGGGGTAACAGCAACAATGCAACAAATTAGATTCACAGCAGGACTTCGTGACAAGAACATGGATACTTGTCTGAGCTCAGAGAACACCTGGTGCTGGTCAAGGCAATACAATAATTGTGTGATTTTGCCAGAGGGTGAGATCATCCAGAGGGTGGGCACAAAGGATTGTTATGCTAAGCTCAGGGCACAGCTTGCTTGCTGGGCCTCAGTTCTGGAAAACAACGTGTCTCCTAATATCCTGACACTGGGTTGGAACACATCTGGACCATGTGTCACATCTGGGGAAGGACTTTGAGAAACTGGGATATGTCAAGGTGATGACTATAGTCCTCATGCCGTCTGGGACCTGACTGAAGGAATAGTGGACGGTTAGCCTGGAGAAAAGAAGACTGAAGAACTGGATGTTAAAATGGAATTGGGTTTCCTCTGCTTTGCTCTAGAGTGGATGTTACAGAAAGGGAAGGTTCACCTTATTGGAGGGAAACACTTTTTAATGATTAGAGCTGTCCAAAATCAGAAGGAGCTGCCTTGGGAGGCAGTCACTTCTCTGTTAGTTCAGGCTTCCAATTTGAGGTCAGGTAACCATTTATTAGGGATGGTGGCGGCTAGGCAGTGCTGGGCCTGGAGTTACAGGGAAATGATTTCTGATCCAGCCTCAGACACTTATGAGATGTGTGACCCTGGGCAAGCCACTGAACCGCTGTCTGCCTCAGTTTCCTCTTCTGTAAAATGGGGGTTGTCATTGCACCTACCTCCTAGGGAAGGTTGTGAGGATCAAATGAGATAATTGTAAAATGCTTAGCACAGTGCCTAGGATAAAGTGCTATATAAATGTTAGCCATCATCATTATTATTTTATTTTATTTTTTGCAGGGCAATGAGGGTTAAGTGACTTGCCCAGGGTCACACAGTTAGTAAGTGTCAAATGTCTGAGGCCAGATTTGAACTCAGGTCCTCCTGAATCTCGGGCTGGTGCTTTATCCACTGCACCGCCCAGCTGCCCCCACATCATCATCATCATCATCATTAATGCTGAAATGTTTTTTGTTTGCTTGTTTGTTTCTTCTTTTTCTCATCTTAACCCAAGGTTGCCCCACAGACCACCAGAAAAATATTCTCTTAGTCCAGTCTAGTAATTTGCCATTTATTTCATGATCCTTCTTTAAAATCAACCTTGAAGATTTTCATGAAGACCCTTTAGCTGAAGTTAAAAAAAACCTCATTTCACTATAAATATAGGCAAAGGGGGCTGGGAGGGGGGCGCAGCTAGGTGGTGCAGTGGATATAACACCAGCCCTGGATTCAGGAGGACCCGAGTTCAAATCCGGCCTCAGACACTTGACACTTACTAGCTGTGTGACCCTGGGCAAGTCACTTAATTCTCATTGCTTCACAAAAAGGGGGCGGGGGAAGCCGATGGGGGTGGCACAGTGGATAGAATGATAGAATGCTGGGTTTGAAGTCAGGAAAATTCATCTTCCTGAATTCAAATCTGGCCTCAGACACTTCCTATCTGAGTCATTTAGCTCTGTTTTGTTCTCTTCTCACCCATTAATCATTCAATTAACATGTATTTATTAAGTGACCATAATTTACCTTGCACTGTGCTAGGGGCTAAGAAGACAAAGATGAGAATGTTCCTGCCCTCAAGGAGATGCCGCTCTATGAGGGAAGACAATCTGTACACACAAAAGAATCTATCTCTGTATCCATTAAACAATTCACATCAATCACCCACGTGCTTTATGTTGGGCCAGGCAATGTGCTAGACATTAGGGATGCAGTTTCTGTCTTCAAGTAGCTTACCTTTTACCAGGAGGTTGGGGTGGAGGGGTGGAAGGAGCAACAGGTACACGGACAAGAAAATACCAAATAAATGTAAGATGAGCCTGATCCTCAGACTTCTCACCCAGAGGATGGGCAGGATGCCAGAGGCTCCCCAAATGCGACTTGTTTCTTCCCCTTTTGACATTTCCAAAACGAATGTATTTAAAACAAAACGCTTATGCTAAAACCTCCATTAACAGCCCAGGAAGGGGATGTTGTGGTTCAGTGAATCTCCCAGTTAACTCGTGGTTAACCAGAAAATCCTTTCTGTCTCAATTCCCATTGTTGTGCAATTCTGTCTGAAACACTTTGGTTCATTTCCTTGCCATAACACGCTCCAAGCATCTGCAATTTTTTCCCCCAAGCAGTGACTCCCTTGATTGACAGAGATCACAACTCAGCTACAACTTGGTGGTTTTCTAGAGATGTTGTGGCCCCAAAATTCACCACCCTGTGACCCACCTAACTTCTGCAAAGTTAACTCCACTGATGCTAGGATAATGGGCAGCTCACTGACAAGCAATGCATATGAAAGTCTTATAACTTAGTGGAACTTTGACACTGGATTCCTGCTGAGCGCTTGGACAAAGGCTCTTTGGAAGAGAAAGCTCCTGTCTGCTGCCCACACCGAGGGATGCTTCAGCAGGAATTCACTAGTTAAGGATGACATAATGTTTTGTTTTGGTGAGGCAATTTGGTTAAGTGACTTGCCCAGTGTCACACAGCTAGTAAGTGTCAAGTATCTGAGGTCGCATTTGAACTCAGGTCCTCCTAACTCCAGGGCTGGTGCTCTATCCACTGCGCCACCTAGCTGCCCAGGATGACATAATGTTATCGATGAAAGGTATTAGGTTGCTGTGCCAGTGATGGTCACATGTGATGAAACATGGACTAACATTTTATGATTCCTGTCAAAGGCAAACTCCATCTGCATGTCTGACTTTATACAAATGGACAGGATCTGCTGGAACTGGACACAATGTTGCCAGACTTTCTACTCCACTGGTGTAGAATTTGAGAACTGAGGTTTTTTGCTTCCAACCCACAATGAGGCATTTGTGCAAATCTTCATTGGACGATAGTAACATAGTAACCATTCATTTAACCTTGATATGTGTCTCTACACAGAATTGATATTCAAGGAATACTCATGATCACTGGTCCTGCGGGGATAGTTGTAGAAGAAAAAAGACATGGGGAGAGGGTGCCCTGTTCCCCGGGGCCAAACCATGAAATCCCTTTAATATTTTGTTTAAATGAAATCCCTGATACTTAGATTTCTTGGGATTGAACTTTTTCTTCTAAAAGTGAGATGAAAAAAATAGCCCAGTTAATTGAGACAAGCAAGTAGATTTCAGTTCGGTATATACTTATTGCCTGGTACAGTGCTTGGCATGAAGGAAGTGCTTAATAAAAATTTGTTGATCAATTATTGATTAAATAGAAGAACTTCCTATGAATTAGAGCTCTCTAAAAATGGAATGAGCTGCCCAGTGAGCAGAATCTTGATGATTTCTTCTTCTTCTTCAGCGAGGCAATGGGGGTTAAGTGACTTGCCCAGGGTCACACAGCTAGTAATTGTCAAGTGTCTGAGATCGGATTTGAACTCAGGTCCTCCTGAATTCAGGGCTGGTGCTTTAGCCACTGTGCCACCTAGCTGCCCCTCGATGACTTCTTACTAGGAATGTTGCAGAAGGCCCCCATGCTTCCTATGGAGGTTGGGTCTAGATCAGGTGTTTTAATCTAGACCCCCTTGGGGTCTATTTCCAAGGCCTGTGACTTTGGATGGGAAAAAATTACATCTTTATTTCAATGTAATTGGATTTCTTTGTGATCCTATGTATTTCATACATTTAAAAGCCTTCTTCTTAGAAGGGGTTCATATGCTTCACCCTACTTATTGCCAAAGGGGTTCCATGATACAACAAAAGCAAAGAACTTTCTGTTGACGACCTCTGTAGTACATTCCAATTCTGGGATCCTATGGGTCTACGAATGTTCTAGTCACTTGGGTTATGGATTAAACAAAGTTTAAACTTCTCGTTTCTTAATTTGTTTCCTTTATCCCTTTTCTCAATAAGTGAAATTTGTACTTCGATATTGGGAGCCAAACAGTAGCTCTTTGTTCAGAGAAGGCAAACTAAATAATTGGGAAAGATAAGACAGAGGAAATTTAAGTGCAACTAAGAGTGCCATTAATTAACTTAAGGCGGGGGCCCAAAGGAGCCACCTGAATCTAAGTTTGTGCCAACAGAGCCATTAATTAATTTGATGCCAGACCTAGTTTGGGAGGGAAGGTGTTGATTTCTCATCCCGAACAGAAGAGACTGGCCCACACAATTGGATCCAGTTGCACTGAATACCCCTAAAGGAAGGTGCTCACCCAGCATCAGTGCCTATAGGAAGCAGTGAGTTAAGGCTGAAGTCTGGGTCCTCAGAAAATTTCAGATAGCGCCTCCTGTCCTTAATTCATTATAAAATAACTATGGCTCCCACAGAGAAGGGCTCTACTTTCATGGTGATTGTTGAAATGTATCTATGCCTGCAATATCTATTCCTATGGGAGAAGGCCACAGATTTCTCCTATGGCCAGATCCACCAGAACACCTTTGCAGTGCACTCCATTCTCACCTCCATCTGGGAGAAGGCCCAATTTCCTTCAAAGCATAGCTCAGGTGCACCTCCTATGTAATGCATTTCCTGATCCCTTCAATGATTAAATTAGCATTCTCCATCTCTTGAAATAATTTTGTATTACCCTGTACATGAATTGGACTGACTTACTCATTTGGGCAGCTAGATAGAATGCTAAACATGGAATTAGGAAGACCTGAGTTCAGCTCTGGCCTCAGGTACTTACTAGTTGTGTGACCCTGGGCAAGTCACTTAATCCTGTTTCCTTTAGTTCTTCATCTGTAAAATGAGATAGAGAAGGAAATGGCAAAACCATTCCAAGTATCTTTGCCAAGAAAATCCCAAATGAGGTCATGAAAAGTTGGACATGACTGAACAACAACAACATAGGGTTGTTGTGGGAATCAAATGAGATGAGGCACATCAGGTACCAAGTCAATGTGAACCATTATTATTATCTGGGTAATTCAGGCTATAGGAAGATTTTTTATTGATTGATGTCCTCTATACTTGGAATACTATGCTCTGTCCTTACCTATCTCTTTCTGAATCTCTACTTACCTTCAAAATGCAGCTCAGAAATGCCACCTCTACATGAAGCCTTTCCTGAAACCCCAACTTTGTGTGCCACTCCAATTAATTTACATTTACTTTGTATATATTTGGTATACATATCTGTGTATATATATATATATATACATATTTTATGTGTGTATGTATGTGTATATGTGTGTGTGTTCCTACAATGGAATGGAAATTCCTTGAGGGCAGGGATTGGGTTTGTGAAATTTGTATAATGATACATCATACAAATGTATGTATATGTGTATATATATCCATATCAATATCTATATCTGCATCTATCTATCCATCCATCCATCCATCCATCCATCCATCCATCTATCTATCTACCTATCCATCCATCTACATATAGATGTCTTCCCATGTTACAGGTAAAGGAAACAAGACCCAAAAAGGTGAATCTACCAGATGTCACACAACAAATGCATTAGAAGCAGGACCCAAACATAGCTCTTGTATTTCTGGCTTTTTCATCAAAGCATACTGATCATTTTGCCTTTGATGGTATCTGCCATTAAGAATACTGAAGGAATATGCCCATTTTTCTCAGCTGCAGAAACAATCATCTAGAAACCCTGGGCCCCCACCTCCAGATCTCGCTTAAATGATTTGGGATTTGCTAATTTTGCCAATTGTTTCAAGGCTGTTTGTGCTTCTACGCATAAGGGACCCCCTTCTGTGGGTCTAAGTTCTTTCTCAGGCAAGGCACAAACATTTCAGGGGCCTCTTTCAATGACTTGGAATGTCCAGCCAGTAAAATCACTTGGCGGGGGAGGGTTGGCTGGGCGATGTGGGGTGAAATGCAGATTTGGGGGCTGCTCATTCTGACCCTAAAAACATTCCTTCACTATTTCCTCATGAACGGTACTGCCTTGATTATCCTTCTCGCTGTTCAACTCAATGAAACAAACACTTAAAGGGAAGGAATGAAACAAGCCTTTTTCGAGTGTGTGCCTGGGACTGTCATAAGCACATGACAAATGTTGTCATCATTATTTTGCCAAGGCCGTGGCAAATATCATAAAATTTCCAAATCCAAAGTTTTTCTACTTTGCCTTTATCCTGCTGGCTTTTTGAATGTGTGTTGGGGTGAGATGGGGTAACAGCAGCAGCAGAACCGGCAGCAAACAAAAGTCCATCAAAAGCTATTTTCCAAGGTTTTTTTTTTGTGTGTGTGCCAAACATGCCTATCTTTCCCCTTGGGTGTTTGCATCTGTGTCTTCTCCTGCTTCGCTATTGACTAATAGGGCATGCATTGGGAGTTTGGTTTCTAGGAGGGAGGACAGGTTTCTATAGATTTTGCTTCATCTTTTCCCTTGCTCCCTTATACAGATTTGCAAGATGGCTGGGGGAGGGGGAGTTGTGATAGTGGTGTGTCCTGTGTCCTGGGGCAGGATCAAACTGGGAATACAAAGACAAAAATGAAATAATTCCTGCCCTCATAGAGCCTAAAACAACATAGCACAATTTAGTATCATGGGTTAGAAGTAGAGAGGAACTAACTCAGAGGCCCGCTGGTCCAATGCCCTCATTTTTACACATTGGGAAATGGAGGCACAGGAGGCTAGGTGAGTTACCCAATGACATTCAGGGATGGGATTTGAACCTGAGTCCTTGGATTTAAGAGCAAATGCTCATGTTGCCTCCTATTTTATCAGGAGAGATAAGACACACATAAGATGTGTGTTGTCCATGGAGATCACATGTCCAAATGGGTTTTCCTGAATGGGTTTGTTTACAGGGAAGTATGAACTGATATCTCTGAAATATCCCCTCTCTGAGGGAGCCGGTGAAAGGTCCATGAGGCCACTCTGCTCTCCTCAGAGAGGGGGTGCTGCACTAGAAATATCTATTTGCCCCATAAATGTTCTTCAGGGGAAATGATTTTTAGGTTGGAGTTGCCTTCCCAGTCACTATTGCTCAAAGGTAAAGGAATACCTCAGATTTATATCTGAAGGCTTGCTTCCTTCCCATCAAATGCTAATTCTTACAAAATGCCATCACAAAATAATGAATAGCCAATAAACTCATTTGTTCCAGCAAATAGCAAAGAGCAATTCAAGAAGCTATAAAGATTTGACTCCTGGTGAATGAGCTCTCCCATGGGGAACTCCTCAGGGAAATCCTTCGGCTCAACTGAGAGAAAGAGAGCCCCCCATCTCATCTAAGAGGAAATTCCCCAAAGTCTCTTGAGAGACAAATTGTAAGTCAGGGACATGTTGGGGGAGGGTTGGCTTTCCCCTATATATGTGCCTTCCAAAGGGTTCTCTTTTTCTGGATTGCTCCCCCTAAAGAATCCAGAATTGGGTGTCCTCTCTTGAAGCAGGAAATGCAAAGATAGTCTTTCTTCTCTGAAGCTCTCATGCCAACACCAGCCCTCATGCAGGCGCACCACATCGAGTCATCCATCGTCCTCGCCACCAAAGAGATGAGTCTTATTTATGTAAATGATACAAGTCTGAATCCTGGCTGGCATAAACATATACAAAAGAAAAAAAAAGAAGTGGTTGTGTTTTTATTTATTTATTTTTTTAGAGGGGAGCGCCATAAGCTGGGAGGATAAAAAAGTGTTCATGTAGAAGGTATTGCATAGTAGGCACTCATTCAAGACCTTCAGATCAAATGCCCCCTCCAGGCATCCATGCTCCCATTGTTCTGTTGCGAGGCTCTCAGTCAGTCACTCAGTCAGTTACCAAGCATTTGTTCAGTGCTATTATTGGCTGCCATGTGGTGAAGTGGAGAGAGGGTTGGGCTAGGAGTGAGGAAAGACCCGAATTCAAATCCTGTCTCTGACACAAGTTGTGTGACCCTGGGCAAATTAACTTTTCTCATCCTTGGTTTCCTTATTTGTAAAGTAGGGATAAAAATAGTACCTGCTTCTGGTTGTTGTGAGGATCAAATGAAATAACATTTGTAAAACACTAACCTTAAGTCCTTTTTTTTCCCCGAGGCAATGGGGGTTAAGTGACTTGCCCAGGGTCACACAGCTAGTAAGTGTCAAGTGTCTGAGGCCGGATTTGAACTCTGGTACTCTGAACCCAGGGCTGGTGCTTTATCCACCTCACCACCTAGCTGCCCCAATTCTATTACTATTAATCTTACCACCACCACCACTACTATTACTACTACTTGCTAGGTCTGCACTGTGTCTAAGCACTAGGGGTACAAATAAAGGCAAAAAGAATACCTGCCCTCAAGGAGTTTACATTCCAACAGGGAAAGCAATTTCAGAGGTAAAGCTCAAGGGTACAACCTTATTTTGGGGTGATAGGTCATGACATCAGAGAGCTAAAATTTGAAAGAAACTTTTTTTATTGTTGTTGTTTAGTACCCTCAATCGTGTCTGACTCTCTGTGACTCCATTTGGGGTTTTCTTGGCAGAGATACTGGAGTGTTTTGCCATTTCTTTCTCCAACTCATTTTATAGATGAGGAAACTGAGGCAAACAGGGTTAAGTGGTTTACCCAGGGTCACACAGCTAGTAAGTGTCTGAGGCCAGATTTGAACTCAGGAAGATGAATCTTCCTGATTCCATACTCAGTGCTCTATGAACTATGGTGCCACCTAGTGGCCCCTACCCCAGGAGTTCTGTATACTAATGAAATCATAGATCCAGTCCTTACCCCAGCCTTATCCCTAGATTCTAGCTCAGTGATTCAATGTTTGTTGATTGATGAGTTGCAAAATTAGAAATTGACCATGTCCCCTTTGGAATCTTTCGATTATTTGCTCTTGAAAAATGGCTGGGTCCTAGTTTAGTGCCTGGCTCAAAGGAGGTGATGATTCAATGTCTATTGACTATGTTCCCTTTGGAATTTTTTGATGATTTCTTCTTTTTTGGAGCAATTGTGTCATGAGTTCAAGAGCTCACTCGATGATTTATTCTTGAAAAATAGCATGAGAGACACCATCAAGGAAGTAGCCTGGTCATCTAGGAATGTAACCAATTGGCTGAGGGCACTTTGAAGGTAGAAATTATCTTTGGATCCCAGGGCTTAGCCCACAGGTGGTTTTAATTAAATATTGATTTATCGGTTGGTTGACAGAGTATGAGATAATAGATGGCAGGATTTGGATTTGGAAGAGATCATAAGGGAACATCCATCCCAACTTCCACTTGACAGATT